>NC_138342.1:15186553-16414053 GCF_046562875.1 Panthera onca
ATCCCAGACTTATGTTTATTCCTCCCCTTCCCTCATCCTGTAATAATCCAGTCCACTGGAAATATGTTGGTGACAAATTACCTCCTGAATTTAACATTCTTTACATATTCACTGCTATTCCTCCAGTCCAAACCACAATGATCACATTCCTGAACTTCGGCAAAAGCCCCTTTATTCTCCCTTCTTCATCCTTGTCCCGCTTTAGTATGTTTTCTAGATAGTATCTAAGGTGACTGCTGAGAAAGTAAATCAGATCATATTTTATAATGGCTTTAATGCTTCCATTACCTTGTGACTGCAATTAGAAGAAAATTCAGTTCTATGTCAGAGTCTTCAAGGCCCTATTTGTCTATGCATCTCTCATACTCCAAGTTATATCACTTTATCTCTCATTGATACCTTGTAATAGCACTTGATCCTTGTTATACCTTTAAAATACCAAGATTTTTTTCTGCTGAAGTACTTTTTAATTTTCAGTTTCCTTTGCCTCAGTTTTCTTCTTGCCGCAGATATTTGAATGGCTGGCTCTTTATCATCACTTTTTAAAGGAAGTTCTTAAAAAAAAAGTATTATGAAGAGAGACAAGATCATTTGAATGGTCTTTGACCACCAAAATCAAGGGTAATATAAGCATCAAAAATAATGGAAATAATGAGTTATGAAATTTATGTGTCCACACAGAAAGAAAGAAAGAAAGAAAGAAAAGAAAAGAAAAGAAGGAAGGAAGGGAGGGAGGAAGGGAGAGAGAGAGAGAGAGAGAGAGAGAGTGAGAGAGAAAGGAAGGAAAGAAGGAAGGAAGGAAGGAAGAAAGGAAGGAAGGAAGGAAGACAAAGAAAAAGGAAAGAAGAAGGAAGTAAATGTCTTATTTATCATGGAATACCAAACAATAAATGCAGAAAATATTGTAGAGTTAGAAAATGTATCATATTTCAACTATCAATGGGATAATGAATTGCATAGACAATCAGAGCTAGATGCTAAAGCTAGTTGTAAAAGTTTGATAAGGAACAGAATATATACATAATTCCAATGTATTTTCCCCAAAATTAATTATCAATTACAAAAGGTGAGTTAATAATGACAGAGTGAAGAAACCTGACAGACATCATTTTAATCAAGTGACCGAAGTTAATTTCATCAATAATGGGCCAAGCTTATATCATGCATTTCTATGACAGGATGCACTGAGAGGGGCAAAATACAACCTTTGTTATATACACAATCTGTCAATGGGCATAATCTGAATCTCTTCACGAGGAAACATCGGACAAATTCACACTGAGAAACATTCTACCAAACAAAACAAAAACAAAACAAAACAAAACAAAACAGGCCTGTCTTCTTCAAAAATGTTAATTTCATGTAATACAAAAAAGTCTGAGAAATTGTTTCAGATTAAAGGAGATCAAACATACATGCCAAAAAAAAGCAGCATCACATTTGCCAGTTACCCTGAAATGATCCAGATATATGTGTTTTTGAGTAATTGTGAATTTTTAACACATTTATTTTGGACATAACTCCTCAAATTTTGCTTTGATTTCTTCGAACCATATTCCCCACCTCCATGTTGTATCTTACCTTTCTGTGGATAGATTTCTGATAATTTGATGGATTTAGTGCATGTTCTAAAAGTCATTTTTCCATGTAAAGTAATGGATATGCAGAGAGGTAAATAAAAAAAAAAAACCTATGTATTAAAGCCAAACATATGGTAACCACCTGAAAAATAGGTCAAGAAAGTAATCCCAAGTGTGACCACTGCTACAACAACGTTAAAGCTATTGGTATTACCTTCTGGCCTATAAAAGCAATGAAGGTTGCGAAATCTCTACAGTAAATATTTTGATGATTCCTTGTACAACTTTATAACCCTTTTCTGTTTAGAACTTCAAAGAAACTGTTTTTGGACTTTGCAATGTTTTTAATATTTTATCAGTTGTAAATGAAATTCATCTTTTCTATTGAAATTGCTAAGAGGCGAGACTATAGATTTTTGTAAGTGATATTATTTGTGCAATGCTAAAAGGGTTTATTTAAAAACAGAACATAAGAAGTGATAGCTAAAAATTGTACTCACTGGGAATCAGATTTCAGTTGTTAAATGGCTATAGAAAATACATAAGAAGGTTTGGAAAAATAAATGCCTGCGCAATATCATGCTGATTTGCTTATTAAAACATATAAAGACATAGTATAGTATTTACTTAAAAATGTTAATCACCGAATATGCGATAGGCTATGTATGAACCATATGCTGGAAGCCATGGATACTTACACATGGCCTGGTACCTATGGGGCTTTCCAAGCTGAAAACAGGATTACAGTCTAGGACCTGGAGTAAAGGATGAGATGCTCTATCTTTATCCTTAGAAGGCATCTTCATTTTCCATTATAAAATTTAGAACTTTAAGGAATTAGGCAAACTTAAAAATTCTGGTAGAAGACGATTCCTTTATTTTCAAATAAATGCTGGTACCTCAGGAGTAGAAAAGAAAGCCCTGTTTCTGTTTATATCATACTCTTCTTCAAATCTTTCAGGTTAGGCAACATATAGCACATGGTCCTCTGAGCACTTTCCACCTCTAATTGTTAAACCCAGACATTTTTTTTTTCCACAGAAATTTAATTCTTGAGTTCCTTATCCCTTCCCACCGAACTTATCAACAAGCGACTCTGCATGGGATATTTAACACTCAGCATCAATGATTCGTTTTTTTCTTAAACATAAGAAGCTGTGTTTTGCCAAGGGTAAACAAATGAAAATATTTAATTTGGGTTGATTTCATCAAGTAGTGTACATGCTTGTGTGCCTGTGTGTGTATGCTATTTTTGGCAAAACAGATTTCTTTTCCTGTTCTAAAAACTATTGACAGGCCAGCAAATGAATTAAAGAGCAAGGAAAGAAAGAGTACACCTGACATTCAACGTGAACCAAGAGAGTCATCCTTGAATACAAAGTTGAGAGGATAATTAGTTGACAATACACATAAATAATGAATTCATTCCATAATTCTGTTTCCTCCAGTGTTTAAGTTGCGTTTATTGGCACTAAATATTTTATAAATTAATATTCGAGGAAAAGTAACATCTGATACTAGAAACCATCTATGTTATTTGTTTAGCATATATTACATGTTTCTTAATTTTCACATAATCTTGAGAATTAAGAACAATTATTTACATTAAAGAAATGATAATTTTAAGACATTGAAAGGTCATATGCTTTCCTCAGTTGCACACTTACCATGAAGTACCTGAGATAGGATTCACATAGAGGCCTCTTGGATTGCAAAGATTGGGAATTTTAGAATAGCTTAATTCTCATATTACTTGGCATACAAACCGATATTATTTTCTAATTTATTTAAAAGGAAAAAAAAATTAGTGTGATTTGACTCAATCTGTATTGTACCTTCGTTCACTTATATTACAAACCTATAAATGACTACCCACTGGTCAAATTTTAAGCTTCTTTACATGATTTTAAGTAGTTTATGATGGTGTCAAAATGGGATCAATTTAAGAACTATTATTCAAAATCCTGGCTTTCACTTTTGGACATTGTTTTTCTTTGCCAAAGATCTTGGAGCTGAAGAAACTCATTATTAAATTTATTAATAACGCATATAAAATCATAACTACAGAATCGAACTTACTGGTAAAGAGCCAAGGGAGTTCACCTGGTAAACATTCTTTATTTAGAAGTTTCCACGCAAATTATATGAAAGGTATTTTCCCATGAAATTATTATTTAAATGTGGCTAACCAACTAGACAAAGAAGTCAGCCTACTATTAAAACTCAAGGCTTAAAAGTTACTTTTGATTTTCATTACAGAAACTTAAAGAATATGTACTTTTACCGGCTAGAGAAACTGAGGCAACCTGTTACTTGTAGAAAATGAACATTGAGTTGGGTAAATACATAGAGGATTTTTTATGCCAAATTTTCACAAAAGCATGATCTTTCCCCCCAAACATTACAATGTTAGCTTTATTATTACATTACAAAATCAAAAAGTGATTCTAAGGCTCAACTGAGCAGATATCTCACTAGTTCTGATGTGGATGATGCAGTTATTGACGTGCATGCGTGAATGCCGAGGACCTGACAGTTTACAGCTAAAAGAAGACTGGGTTTAAGCTGCTCATATAGGTGAAGCAAATAGATGCATAGAAAGGATAAAGCAAATACAGTGTTTAGTGCTTCAGTTTGACCCAAAAGTTGGCATCTGCTGCTGGAATCAAACATTTCTTTGTGTGTGGCTAAATAATGTATTGGATGAAGATTACAAAGAGATCACTTTCAGTTAAATTTTGGACAGCATATTTAAGCAAACAGAGCTATTCCAAAATAAGAAATATACCAGTTGGGGCATACATCCAACCTCATAAATTAACTATATTTTAATTACATCTATGTCCCTTTAAAGCACCAATTACAATGTATGTGTGTTTGTTATTTCTGTCTACTGTATCTATCCATTTCTGAGTGAAGGGTGCTGAGGTGTCCAGCACCCTGATGTTAACTGATACATCTACTTCTCCTTGAAGTTCTAAGAGTATTTGCTTCATGTAGTTTGATGCTCCTTTGTTAGGCATATACAGGTTAAGAATTACTACATCTTCTTGGGGATGCCTGGGTGGCTCAGTCAGTTAAGTGTCCAACTCTTGGTTTTGGCTCAAGTAATGATCTCACAGTTTGTAAATGGAGCCCCGTGTTGGGCTCTGTGCTGACAGTGCAGAGCCTGCTTGCTCCCTCTCTCTCCCCCTCCCCCTCACTCACACTCTCACCCTCAAAGTAAATAAATAACCATTAAAAAAAAAGAATTAAAAAAAAGAATTATTGCATCTTCTTGGAAAACTGACCCTTTTACCATTATGCAGTGCCCTTTTTAACCCTTGATAACTTCTTTTACTTTAAATTATGCTATCTGAAATTTTATTTATTTTGAGAAAGAGAAAGAGAGAGAGAGAGAGAGAGAGAGAGAGAGAGAGAATGTGAGTTGGAGGGGGTGGGGGGCAGAAAAAGGGAGAAAGAGAATCCCAAGCAGGATCCACGCAGCACAGAGCCAACATGGGGCTCAATCTCACAACTGTGAGATCGTGACCTGAAATCAATAGTCAGAAGCTTAACCAACTGAACCACTCAGTCCCTTCTATCCATTTACTTTCAATGTATGTGTCTCTTTATATTAAAGTAGGTTTCCTATAGACAATAGAGAGTTGGTCATGTTTTTTGACCTGCTATAACAATATCTCTTTTAATTGGTGTATTCGATATTGATTTCAAAATGATTATTGATGCAGTTGGACACAGTTGGATTGGTGTCTACTATATTCTTTATTGTTTTCTATTTGTTGCCATTGTTCTTTGTTCCCATTTTTGTATTCTACTCTTTCTGCCTTTTGTGGTTCTAATTGGGCTTTTTTCTATTATTCCATGTTTTCTCCCTTCCTAGCATATTATATAAATCCCTTTTTAGCATTTTTTTGTGGTTGCCCTAGAGATTGCAATACACATTTACAACTAAGACAATTCTGCTTTCAAGTAACAATATACCACTTAATGGGAGGTATGAGTATCTTGTAAATACAAAATAATTCTAATTCTTTCCTCCTATTTCTTGTGTCATTCCCATCACTTATGTCATATATATATATATATATATATATATATATATATGCATATGTAAGTGTGTGTATGTATATACATTATATATATAAGCATACATAATCAAAAACTTTGTTGCTATTATTATTTTGAACAAACTGTTACCTGTTGAATCAAGAATAAGAAAAATAAAAGTTTTTATTTTACCTTACTTATCCCTTCTTCAATGGTTTTCCTTTCTTTGTGGAGATTAGAGTTTCTGACTTATCTTATTTTTCTTCTCTCTAAAGAACTTTTAACGTTTTTTGCTAGGCCGTTCAATTAGGCTCTGGTAATACACCAGTAGGTTAGGTTCTGTTTAACTAGTTTCCCCTGAGGGCAGCCCCTTGTTAGGAACATAGTGCTCTGGAATATTTCAAAATGGTCCCTTTCCTCTCCCTATTTTGGAAGCCTGAGGGGATTGTTCTCACATATTCACTATGAGAATCTGATGGAGCTTCTGGCAGTAAATCTGATAATACTGTGTAGTCCCTCCTATGACTGGGTCCCCTTGGAGTTTTTAACTGCTTAATGTGACCATGTGTGACCTCCTGCAATGTGTCAGTGCGGTTCAGATTTTCCCACCCCAGCACCAATTCTGGAGGTTTCTGCTTTTAGTCTCTGCACCAGTAAGCCTCGATTCCCTGTGTTTGCCTGTGTGTCTTCTCCAATTGTGGATGCTGTGGCTTTCCCTGTTCCCTCTCCTCTTCTGTGGATCCAAAGGAATTATTTATTTGAGTCTGTTTAGCTTTTTACTTGTTAGGATGAAGTGGCAACTTCAAGATCCTTATATTCAGAACCAGTAACTGGATGTCTATTTGTTACTTACAAATCTCTTTAATAAAACTGTGATCTTCTGAGGGACAATGGCCCTGTCTTACTTCAGTCTGTATCCTTCAAGTGATTCAAATCTTATGGAAAGCCACCATCTTGTAAAAGCTTTGTGAATTTATTAATTAAAAAATTCTATTTCATTATATTTAGATAATTAAAATTGTTAGATCATTATTATGCTTTCTTACTTCTGCTCCTCACACATTATTAGGAGGAAAAGACAATCTTATGTTTTTTCTCCCCTTCTTTCAGTGGTGCCAGTCTTGTGTTAACTACTTTCTGATATTTAAAAGCAGATTTTCATATAATTTGTCCAGCTTTCTAGTTCTTTGCAGCTGGAAGGGAAAAATCTAGTTCTGGTTACTTCAGCATAATTTCAAATAGAAACTGCTATATAGGTTTATACAAAATTAAAATTGTATGTACTTGATTAGTGTTTTTGGCACTTTGAGCATAAACACTATGGTCCTCACATGTAGACAGTGACTCTAAACATTTGCTATAAGACCACCCAGTATTTGTTGCCTAATGTTTGGCCTCTGTTTGATCCTTTGAACTCAATAACTCAATATGCTTTTTACTGTATTACAAATAGGCTTCCTCTTTCAACACCTTCAAATGTTGGCTAATGCCACACTTATTTGTGAACATAAAGCACTTTTTTTTTTAAAAAGCAGAAGTTACTTTTATTTGGTTATAAGGTAACATATTTTATAAAAAAGGCAGTTTTGATTCTAATAAAAATAATGTGTAATATTCTCAGGTAAGAAGAACATACAGATTTCTGAAGATTGTTGACTTTCTGGACTGCCATTGGGATCATGCAGACTGTCGTAATTTTCTTGGCTTCAGTGTGTCATATCTGGCTATGGAATTTTTTGACTCATAGCATTTTAATAAACATTCTTTTCAGTTTAAATTGATTTAGTGAAGTGAGTTCATTGTGAGTCCTTGGGTTAAAAGCAGAGAGGAGAAAGGATGTTTTGTTTGCTAAATTCTCTAAGTTCTCAAATGCAATACCAATCAGTGTAATTTTTCTTCTTCTTCTAGCTCATTGCTATAGTTTTTGGTATATTGAAAGGTTAGTATCTTGGCCACTCTGACTGGCGTGAGGTGATATCTGAGTGTGGTTTTGATTTGTATTTCCCTGATAAGGAGCGACGTTGAACATCTTTTCATGTGTCTGTTGGCTATCCGGATGTCTTCTTTAGAGAAGTGTCTATTCATGTTTTCTGCCCATTTCTTCACTGGGTTATTTGTTTTTCGGGTGTGGAGTTTGGTGAGCTCTTTATAGATTTTGGATACTAGCCCTTTGTCCGATATGTCATTTGCAAATATCTTTTCCCATTCCGTTGGTTGCCTTTTAGTTTTGTTGGAAAGAGCCTAAATGTCCATCAACTGATGAATGGATAAAGAAATTGTGGTTTATATACACAATGGAATACTATGTGGCAATGAGAAAGAATGAAATATGGCCCTTTGTAGCAACGTGGATGGAACTGGAGAGTGCGATGCTAAGTGAAATAAGCCATACAGAGAAAGACAGATACCATACGGTTTCACTCTTATGTGGATTCTGAGAAACTTAACAGAAACCCATGGGGGAGGGGAAGGAAAAAAAAAAAAGAGGTTAGAGTGGGAGAGAGCCAAAGCATAAGAGACTGTTAAAAACTGAGAACAAACTGAGGGTTGATGGGGGGTGGGAGGGAGGGTAGGGTGGGGGATGGGTATTGAGGAGGGCACCTGTTGGGATGAGCACTGGGTGTTGTATGGAAACCAATCTGACAATAAATTTCGTATATTGGAAAAAAAATAATAAAAGAAAGGACTTTCAATTCAAAAAAAAAAAAAAAGAAAGGTTAGTATCTTTGCAAATTTCAAGTTGTTATCATGATAATCTCTTACCTTTTACTCCACATGAATTGTAGTGTTATGTAGTGCATGGTACATGTAGAATTTATCAAAATTATCTGGAAACATTGCAGGTCCCTGAAATTATCAAGTTCCTCTGCCTAAATGTATTTGATGTTCTTGCATAGTATAAAGAAGATCCATTTGAATTTCTACCTTTTTGTCTTCTAATGTCCATCTTAGCTATATATTAGATGAATTACAAATCCTATTGGCTTATATAGCCTCTCTAAATATCAGGAATTAATGACAGATTTGCTAGAATGTATCATCGTGCTTTAAATAGTAACCTCTTTTTTCCTCACTTAATGACTATATGTTAAACTCAGAATGTGACCTCATTTATTTCTATCAAGAAATAAAGTCTTTGAAGATGTAGTTAGTTACAGATATTGGGATAAAATCATCCTGGATTTAGGGTGAGCCTTAAATCGAATGACTGGTGCCATTTCAAAAACAGGAGAGGACACAGAAAGATGTACAGAGACAAAGCCCATGTGAGGAAAAAACAGGCACTGGGCATATTCAGTGATAATCCCAAGAGCATCTGGGGCCATCAAAAGCTGGGAAGGGAAGGATAAGGATTCTTTCCCAGTAGCTCTGGAAGACCATGGTCCTACTGACCTTTCAGACCTCTAGCCTCCAGAGCTATACCAGAATAATTTCTGTTATTTTAGACTGCCAAGTCATGGTAATTCATTGGAGAAATCCTAGGAAACTAAAATAGGTATGTTTTAAAAAATTCTCTCCTGTGCCTCCTATTAACCTATACATCTGTAAGAATCACTTACCAAATATACTTTTGGATGATAAAACATAGGATGAATATAAGTATTCCCAAGGATAAGAGTTAACTAAAACAATACAATACATTGTACACCTAAATTCTGACCACATATTTTGGTGTTAGGCTCTGATAAATGTAGGCTGTCTAGCTGATTCCATAGTTGAGGTGACTACATGAAATCTATGAAATGTTGCAATTTCCATTTAGTTACTCTTAACTCTTGGTTCTTCCCCCAAACGATTTATAATCAGAACTCTAATTCCAGGCAATTTTAAAATGGAATTTTTCTGTGTGGCCATTTTATGTGTGAGAGACATGCTTTTCTACTATTTTTAGCTTTCCAAGAATAAAGAACTCTGTGATTGACCCAATCAGCTTGGAAATTACTGTATCAAATACTATGGCTAAGTGCATCCTTATATGATACTAGTTGAAGAAGAAACTACATTTTGGTAGCATTTCATTATCTGCAGTGAAGTGACCACCATCTGGTAGGATAACATTACTTAAATTGCAAACTCCACAAGAAAATAATAGGTATTCCCTCCAAAAAAAGAGTTCTGTGTTGAAAAATATGTGGCTAAATAAATGTAAACATGTTTCTTTAAGTAATCCTTGTTATCTTTAAGAAACTAGTATGTGTATGAATCTTTATTTAGAACAAATATGAAATATTTCTCAAACTTATTTGGCCTTTTCACATAGTTTTCACAGAATATCTGTAGCAACTGTGAACATGAATGCTCTGGGGAGTATAGTTTGGAAGTAACATTCTAATGACTAGTGATATCATGGGTGTTTATAGTAATAATGAAATAATACTGCAACATGATACTTTCTTGCTCTTTCATAATACTTGTGTAATACTAAGTCTTACATAATCCTTTCATTGTTTCAGACACACTTCTAGGCAGTTCACTTTCATTACAACATTTAATCTTTGCAACCATCTTGTGAGATAGGTAACATTAATATCTCATTTAATATATTTAAATGACATAGCCAATTTACCACAAACAAAGACTTGTGGACAAATATGGAAGCTTGATAAAGGCAAGAAAGCAAATCAGTGTTTAACTATTTTTGATATTGGGTTCATTTGGGAATCAAAGAAAGCCATAGAATCTATCCTTATAAGAATGTGCACACATATATCCATTAACATGTATATGATTTCCAGAGCATTGCATCCCTGGACAGTAGGTTGAAAATCAGTGATTTAACTGTCTCTAAATATCACTAAGTTCATAGGTTCCAGATCCAGAAAAATCTTTAAAGTATAAGATACTTTTGAGTTTGGGGTCTAGGAAAGACAATTAAATTATTCCATACCATCCAATGGACTGGAATGATAACCAGACTGATTTTGTTGTTTGTTGGTTCTGATGATTCCTATCGTTTTTCGGTTAATTATGTCAAACATTCTTTGGATAACTGATTATCTTTAAATTAAGAAAAAATTAATGTTTCTTTATTTTTGAGAGAGAGAGACTGACACACACACACACACACACACACACACACACACACACACAGAGAGAGAGAGAGAGAGAGAGGGAGAGAGAGAGAGAGAGAGACAGAGAATCCAAAGCAGTGTTCAGGCTCTGAGCTGTCAGCACAGAGCCTGATGTGGGCTCAAATTTGTGAACCATGATATCATGACCTGAGCCGAAGTCACATGCTTAACCGACTGAGCCACCCAGACGCCCCTGATTATCTTTAATCTGAACCAAAATAATTATTAGTGATCTGATGGATTGTACAGATCTTTGGTTTACTGGGCTATTTGATTTGATTAAATCTATGTGACTTTTGTTTTTATTTCAATTTGACTCAGTTTATTAATTCATTTGTAAGGAAAAGATGCAATAGAAAAGTCTCATGTGCTCTCCAAATCAAAACACCAATATAAAGTTCAAATAAAATTAAGTAGGTTTATATTCAATATTCAAACAAGGGGACTTAAAATGAGTTTTTAAATTTAATAGGTGTATTAGAAAAATAGGACTTGACTATGCCAAAAACATATTCATCCATGAAATACTATGTTTTTTAAGAATAATGGCTGAAATATGGATTACTTGAACACAGTATAGCACAGTGAAATGATGTGGAAATTGGAGGAAGATAGGCCTGGGTTCAAAATCATTGTTTAGCAAATATCCATCAAGGATGCATTGGGTAGCATAAATCTTATGTCACTGAGGGCAAAGATTACATCTTATTTTCCACTGTATCCTTCAAGTATCCTGTATTCAAGCACGTTAGCACTTAGGATCTGTAATACCTGGGGCAAATGACTTTCCTCCCTCCCCTTAATGTGAATACCAAAAACAATTTTTACCCACCTAATGATCTCTTATAATTACCTATTTAATTTAAATCACAGAATAACATACATACAGCAACTCACAGGATCTAGCTTAATGTCTATGGCTCAAAAAGAATTTGTTGAATAATTGTATAAGTGAGGAAATAAATAGTTGCTGTTCTGAGAGTTAATAAATATTAAATATGGCATGGTATATACCAGTGCCTGATACATGCTGAAAACATATTTCTTGTTTTTCCTCTTTTTTCTTCCTGAATACTCTTACAATGTCTGCAAGACCTCAAATTAAAAATAGGATTTTGTACGCATGGTAGTTAATAAATTTGAGATTGATGAACACCTCTGGGCAAACTATATTTTGCTGAATGGCTCTTCAGAGCATGCTTTACTTTTATATGAAATGCCCTTACATTATATGTTTACATGTAAAAGAAACAGTGATTTATCAAATCCCTACTCTATAAAGAGCATTTTTTTGAATGCCATGAGCACTTATAGTACAGGAAAGACCAGGTTTCTCTCAAAAAGAATAATATTTTAGAGGAAGTGAAATAAGCTTAGTCCTTAAATATACCAAGAAAAGAAAAATATAACCAAATATGGCTTTGTAGTGGCAAAAGGAAAATCAGAACAACTGAAGTGCCTGGAACCAGATGGACTTACTTTGAAGAGATTAATGGAGATGAAATTGATTTTTATCCCATTAAATATGATATTCATTTTTTCCACACGTTGGTACAGAACAAAGTGTTTTACATATGATATTTTGTTTAATTTTCACAATAACCAGAGTAAATATCTCTTTAAAATTAATAAAACTAAAACTCAGAGAGGTTACATCATTTTCTCAAGATCAAACATCTTAAAATAACAGAGCCAAGATCTGAGCTTGAATTCTGTAACTATGCTATCACCATCAGCTTTGGTAAAAATCTCAGAAGTATAAATTAGATGTTTCTAGTTGAATATAAGTGAAAACCTGCCTCAAACTAGCATATACATTAGGGAATTAATTGGTTCTACAAACTGGGATTCTGAAAGTAGGGCATGATTGGTAGATACAATGGCTTAGGAATGTTGCCAAGGACACAGCATTTAGTTACCAAGTTTGTTTGTTTGTCCTTATGTTTGTAAGGGTTAACCACAGCAGAAATTATTGCTAAGAGTTTTCAGAAAGAGAAAGATAGAGATAGAAATAGAGAGACAGAGACAGAGAGAGACACACACACATAGAAAGTGAGAGAGACAGAAGGAGGGAGGGAGGGAGAGAGAATATGTTTCTAAAACCATCCAATAAAAGACTTCAGACTTCTGCTGCTTGAATTCTTATGGCAGAAGGCATACAGGCTGTTGATACTCTTAGTTCAAGAAACGGGAACTTCTGGCTAAAAAGGTGGTTGGGGTTACTTTACTTGTTTTAGACCAGTGAGAGTCCACCCCTAGATTTGGGGGTACAGCCAATGCCACCCAACAGCTGGTAGTTACACAATGTGGGAAGAACCAAACGCATCAAGGATCTAAAGAAATCCAGATCTCTTTGCATATATCAATGGTTACAAAGCTCATGCATTTAATCAGGTGCTTTGGAAAATAAATAAAATGAAAGAAACAATAGGCTTACTATGCTGAGGAGGAACAGGGTAAATTTGAACACTCTAGGAAGACTGAAAATTTGAAATAAAATTTGAGAATGTAGAAATGATAAGCATAGTATTTAATTTACTACATTCTGAGACAACAGAATTTCATTTTGGCTTACCTTTAAGAGTACCAATAAGGCATTTCTCAAGGTGCAGATGAATTTGGATGTCATAATGATATAGATTCATATATGTCTGTGCTCAAGTTCTGATGATGCCATTTCCTAGCTGCATTATTTTGGACAGGTAACAATTTATTTTTTCTCTGTTTCCTCAATTGTACGATGCTAATAATAACAATAGCTGCTTTGCACTATTGTAAAAAAGATTGAATGAGATAATGTATACAATACATAGCAAAATGCCTGACATCTGTAAGCTCAGTGAATGCTTGCTGCTAATTTGGTCTAGATTAATCAAGTGTTTGACTTCCTGAGATTTTATGCAAGCTTAGTCTGTAGAGCAATCTAACTGCTTGTTATTTCTGATATTCTGCTTAGATGACTCCTATCCAATGTCATTGTTTCTATCTGTGAAGACTTAAGAGAGGAGTGATAGGAACAAGGGTAAACAAGTTGTTTTGGCATTCTTATAAACAGACTTTCATTTCTGATTTGCTTTCCTGTTCCAGGCATTTGTTTATTTGCATAAAGACAAAAATAAAAGCTACTAAAGGCTGCATGCCATGCAATCAGAGGAAAACTTGGCATGGCTTTGAAACTTAATGATCAAAGCACTGGGGATGCATTTCAGGGGTGCCCAAGAATCTTTGGTTTTGTGAAAAGCTAATGATGGGTTACATGTGAGGTTAAAGGGCTTTAATTGAAAGGCACAATATAATTCAGACTACAGAAAAATCCAACATAACATGTTCAAATGTACCTGATCACTCTTATTTCTCATCACATGAGGTTATAACCATTCCTGACCTTCAAACATAATGAACTTTAAATACACAGCTATGTTGGGCAATTTCAAATTGTTACAATAAGGGAGACCCTTTGGAATCACGTGTACCCAAGCCCTCTGCTTCTGTCACCTTGGGCAAGCTGCTTAACATCAATGAGGATCTGTTTCTTCAAGTGATAAACTGGTCTAATGTAGATCTTGGGGTTTATTTTTAAAGCATTCAGTATATACAAAGCATGTATGGCATTTAGTAGGCACTTAAAACATGTTTTATTTTCAGTATATCTGTTTCTTTATATCCCTTGTAAAAAAAAAAAAAAAAAAGAGGTTTAAGGCAGTTAAGCTTACATCTACCTTAAACAATTCATGCTTACATAGAAAAAAAAAATTAAACACAGGAAAATAAAGAGAACACCTGAGACACAAAATGAAGATAAGAAAGATGCTAACATAAAAACGCAAAACCTAAATTTCCTTCCTAATTTCCAAGGGTAAGCGAGTTTAAAACATATCTTCAAGGGTTTTGGTGCCACGATCATGACCTGAGCTGAAGTCAGACACTTAACTGACGAAGCCACCCAGGTGGCCCTGAAATATACCATTTTTGAGGGATAGGGAAAGAACAAGAGTTTCGAGAAACAAGGAGTGTTCTTAAAGCACAGGGTCACCTCCATTCCCATGTCACAGGGCCCACATGGCCCAATTATGAGCCTCATCCTACAGACAGGGAAACAGAGATATAGAGTGGCTGAGTATATTATCAAAAGTCTTATTAAACTTTTTTTCATTAATTTGAAATATATGTTATGTTTGCTTTATAAATCTATTAATAGCGTTAACAGTATTTGTTCATGCAGAATTTCAAAACATAAAACTGTGATATTATGATCCCAAGCATCAACCAGTATTCTACAAATAACCTTTTATAGTTGTAGTGCAGTATTGAATTACTGAAAATAAAAATATAAGTAATTTAGAATTTATTTTAAATATGGTGTGATATTGAAACTTAATTTTTAAAAATTATTTTTAATGTTTATTTATTTTTGAGACAGAGGGACAGAGTGCGAGTGGGGGAGGGGCAGAGAGAGAGGGAGTCACAGAAACTGAAACAGGCTCCAGGTTCTGAGCTGTCAGCACAGAACTCGATGCGGGGCTCAAACCCACGAAATGCCAGATCATGACCTGAGCCCAAGTTGGACGCTTAACCGACTGAGCCACCCAGGTGCCCCTAGAAACTTAGTCCTTTAAATAAAAGTTTAGCCATATTTCCAGACACCATTTATCAAATTATATTTTTATTCTTACTAATTTTAATGTCATCTTCATTACATAATTCATTCTCCCATACTTCAGTGTTTTTCTTATATGTCCCATTAAGCTAAGTGCATATTTCTCTTGTTAATAAAACACCATTTAAATTTTTGTCACTTTATATCATGTTCTTGTAATTTAGGCAGATCTCTGTTTGTTGCTTCTCTTTTCAAATGTTTTCTTAATTTTTCTTCCATGTTTATATGACCAAAGGCTTTAAAATCAGTTTACCAAAATCCATTTAAAAACACAAAATATTTGTCAATTTTGTTAAATGTATAAATTATTTTGTGAAGATATGACACTTTTATTAGGTTGTTTTCCTGTTCAAGAACATTATGTCTTCATTTATTTGCCTAATATTTATGTTGATTAAGGTAGTTTAATTTTTCATATTGTCCACATTTTATGAAGTTCTTAGTTTTAAATATTTATTATGCGTCTTATTTTCTTTAGTAAATGTAAAATTACTATCAATTTTTAGTAAAGAAAGTGTATTTTTGAGAAATTTCTGAACACTGTGATTACTTTATAGATACTACCCTTGACGAGAAGGTATTAGCATTGCAGAAAATTGTGGTTGAACTCCTTTATTTTAAATAAGTTATGCTGTTTATTTTTTCTTTTCAATTGCAGTGTAAAGCAATTCAACTAATTTTAAAAAGCAATGATGATTATAGTTTTTCTTTTATTCTTTTATTTTACTGTTTGACATGTTTCTAGTTTTTTGCCTTTACGTATCATTTTGACCTTTGATTTAAGACATTTTTATTCTTTAATAATATGAAAGAAATATCTATATATTCTTATAAGTTTATTTTATTAGAAAGAGATACTGAATTTTATCTGAGTCTTTGAATTTATCAAAAACAACTATATATATTATTTTTATTTTCATTTTGTATACAGCATGATGCATGTTTTTTATAAATGGATTGCAAGCTGAATTCAAGATAGTTTTCTTTCGTTATATCATTGATTATCATTTTTTATTTCCCGTTAGTTTCTTATGCTCTCCTTGGACTGGTGTTTCTTCTGAGAAATAAGTACCCATACTGGGAAGAAAAACCAGGCATAGATAAAATATACCGGACATAGACAAAAATCTCTAACTTCTTATCTAAGACTGGACAAGTCTGTGGAGGACAAGATGTACTAGAGACTGTTGAATGCAAAGACCACATTGCTGGCAAGGATCATTCCCATTTCACTGGGGCTGGAGATGATAATGAAGCGTGGGAAGAGGAGGGGTTAGAGAAATATGCAGTGAGGAAAAATCATCAGATATTTTCACCTCTCAGATACCACTAGAGGTAATATTGTAGATATTATATGGCAAATGAGCATTTGTTCTTCCAGATCATTTAAATTCATTTGAGACTTTGAGCCAGATGACTAGCATAATCCTTGTGTCTAATAACAGCTCAAGCTGCACTCAGTAAGTGCAGCAGCCTGTTTGGGAGAGCTTTCTGAATTCTCTCTGTGAGACTACATCTCATCATTTACAGGGTCATCTTTGTGTCCTGTGATTTCAAAACAAACAAGGGGCCTCTCCAGCCATCCAGAGTGTGTCAATTCATGACCAATTATAAATACATGTGTAATAGAACCACTTTATTGAGAAAGGGGAAGAGGAGCAACCAAGAGTGTGGATTATAACTTTATGTAATCTTAATCTCATAAATTTTGTCTCATAAAGTCATTTGAACACCTAATACTCTTCATTTCCCTCTCCCACTCCTTATTCTGTTCACTGTTCTCCTTCACCCCATGAGTCTAGTGAACTTTCTCCAGCCCCTGGAGAGCTTCAAAATGCAGTCCTTGCCCTCTACTTCCTTCACTGTTGCTGTTTATCTTTCTCACTGTTTCTATCATGGTTTCTATTATTACCCTGGAATAGAGATTTCTCTCTCCACTGATGTCTAGCTTTTAGTTCATTCCCCAAACTATGTGCTAAAACTTTCTGGGGTATACAGGCTTTTCTTAAGAAATTTCACTTGTTTTCTTCCAGGGTACTGTCAGAGAACTATAAATGACAGCTGGCAATCAATTGTTTTTCTTTTTCAAAATTGTAAATTGTTTTTCCAGGAACAACTCAGGTACCATATTGATATCTTGCATATGAAAGTGTTGTATTAAAAAAAATTAATGTTTATTTATTTTGAGAGAGAAACAGTGCATGAGTGGGGGAGGGGTAGAGAGAGAGGGAAACACAGAATCGGAAGCAGGCTCCAGGCTCCAAGCTGTCAGCACAGAGCCCGACATGAGCCGAAGTCAGTCACTCAACCAACTGGGCCATCCAGGCATCCCAAAATTGTTGTATTAATATCAGCTTTACTCATGGCATCTGCTATCTCCGAATATGTGCTATAAGTTTGGTATCTCTCCTTTGTTTCAGAATTTTAAGTTCTCCATATCAGTGCTTACTCATGAGTCTCAGCGTCCTTTTAGCACTTTTCACAATTGGCCCAGGTCTTCATGTAAGTAGAACTCATACTAACCCTCCAGGTTACCCTGGTATTCTCAAAGTGGGTTCCCCAGTTAAGTTCCATCTTCATTCCCAACATTTTATTTGTGTTTATCTTCCTTCTTTCTAAGGAACATGTCCAACTTACAAGTCATTCCTGCCTTCTAAAAGTATTCTAAAAGTCATATATATCCATCAATAGACTAGCTGGACCAACAAAGGCTAATGTGGGATGTAGCTCTGCGAGAGCCATGGTTAATTTGATGATGATATGGCTTTATTGTTAAAAAGGCATAGAGTTTAAAGAGCTCTTTCATAGAAATTATCTCACGTGATCTTCACGAGAACATAGCAAATTGTACTTTATTTTACAAGGGAAAATCTAAGTACAACTCTAAGAAGCTATAGTCACACATCAAGTGAGTGAAACAATAGGAGTTTCTCCTCAGGCTTGTGTCTCACATTACTAAATAGTTCAAATCCTAAACTTGGTTTTTGGGCAGTAGGCATTTCCTTGACTCATTCACACATTTCTTATTTGAAACTAGGTATTACATATTTTAAATCAACTCATCCTTTTCTTCTTAAACTAATGTAATCAATATTCTCCTAGAAATCAGGGAGGTTTAATTTATCCCATTACTGCCTCCCTTTCTCCATCACACACACATTTGTCCGGTTTTAATGACTCTACTCCTAATTATTTCTTGAATTTCTCTGTCTACACAGAACCCCACCTTCTATCCCCCTTGTTCAAAACCTCACAACTCTTCACGGAAATCACTGTGTTACATCCCCTACTTGTCATGTTCTCTTCAAGGATTTCCTGTTACCTACAGAGCATGGTCAAAGCTTGTTAAAACAGATGCAAGACCATCTATCAACTGACCCCCTTATACCTCTCCAATTTCATCATTTCGCATTCCTTTCTCCATAGACTATGATTTAGAAACCCTGAATTTCCTCCGTTTTCCTATTTACCTGATTCTCTTACATCTATGTCCTTTCTGTATTCTGTTCTTTCTGTTAGAAGGTTTCATGTTAGAAAGGTTTCTTTTCTTTGTCTTCTTCACATGCTTCATTCCATTTGGGTCATGCATTTTCTTCCCTATGCAACTGTCGTGAACCGCTTGAATACCTTCAGTTATTGTATAAGGAACACCTGGGTGTTTGTACAATGCCATAATACCCTGTGCATACATCTATTATTGTACTTCAAGCATTATTTGATAAAACTTATATAATCTTTCAATTCGCTTACATTATGTATTTATCTCCATATTTGATAATTAATTACTCACCTCAGATATCTTGTCTCTTTATGTGTTCTCTCCGCTAACTAAACTACAAGCTTTTTAAGGGGATTACTTTCACTCACTCCTATTTTTTTAAAAAAATTTTTTTTAACCTTTATTTATTATTGAGAGACAGACACAGAGAATGAGCAGGGGAGGGGTAGAGAGAGGGGGAGACACAGAATCCAAAGCAGGCTCCAGGCTCTAAGCTGTCAGCACAGAGCCCGACATGGGGCTCGAACTCACCAACTGTGAGATCATGACCTGAGCTGAATTCAGTCGCTTAACCAACTGAGTCACCCAGGCACCCCTCACTCACTCCTATTTTATCTAACATATTATAAGAGTTCCTTTGTGGAGATAATATAAAACCATCTATTTACTAACTATTTATCTCATTGTATAATTTATAAATAGGAGCCATTATCTTTAGTGTTTACATACATATATTCATAAGTAAGTACATATATGCATATATACGCAATGCATCCATAATACATACATGGTATACATATGAAAACATATAGGTGTATATAATATATATTTGTGTTCTATTTCTCTGGGAGAATATTTTGTTATTTGAATATTTATGTATGGAATATAAAGATTTGTAGAAGTATTTTACACAAAATTCAACATCTGATTCTAAAATCTAAACCCTACTCTAAAGATATGCTTGTGTGGGTGAATAAAAAGGTGTGAGTCAAGGATTAAGTAGATGGGAGGTTGTGGTAAGTCTACATTTGTATCTCAGCTTTTCTCTGAGTAGGATAATGACTAGGGTTGTTTTTTCAGATCAAGCTGTCTAGAAGGTGACATGTTTTCTGTCATCTTCCCAATGTTGTTGTTCATAACACAAATGTAAATGAACCCAAGGAGCCTAGAAAGGCCAAGTCTTTAGTTAAACATCTGTAAATCATAAGTCTGTGAATTAGGTAGGTGAATGCATAGAAGCAAAATGTAATTTGTTTCCAATATTGTAATTGTTACATGGTAACTATAAATATGTTCATTAAAGAGTTTTTGTGGTATAAATTAAACAGGTCAAGTACTTAATCTTATGAAGAAATATTTTGTGGATTGTTAAAGAGTTAAACCATTTTATGTGTTGGAAATTTGTTGGGCTTTTGTATAGATTGTGAACTCATTTTTTTCCCGATTTAAAATGAAGCATATAGGGGCGCCTGGGTGGCTCAGTTGGTTAAGCGTTCGACTTCAGCTCAGGTCACGATCTCGCGGTCCATGAGTTCAAGCCCGCGTCGGGCTCTGGGCTGATGGCTGAGGGCCGACGGCTCAGGGCCTGGAGCCCGCTTCCGATTCTGTGTCTCCCTCTCTCTGCCCCTGCCCCGTTCATGTTCTGTCTCTCTCTGTCTCAAAAATAAAAAATAAATAAATAAATAAATAAATAAAATGAAGCATATAGATTTTCAGTACCTAAAATTTTGCTAATATCTCTTGGGAAAAAATAGATTTGGATATTTAAAGGAATACACACTCATATATAAATATAATTACAATATTATGCATATGTTGTATATAATCATACATAGTCATATATGTTTCTCTCATTTGCTGGATTCCTAATATAATTCTATTGTGTTAATACTATTTTTTGTTAGCATTAAAGTTTGTTAATACTACTTGCTAAAAGAACCTACCATAGAATATTATTCTGTTCTATTATATTACTCAAAAACTATATATATATTCTAATCTTATATTTCTATATCTCTGTGTTAGTTTATTCATTTTCTTAGTCTATTGTAATAATAATCCCCATCCCATGATCAAAATACCTAATTTCTAATTATATGTAAAGTATCCAATACACTATCTTTTTGAGATTATTTTAAGTCTGCAGAGTGGAGTTTTATGTTTAGGAGAATGAAAGACTTAGTGTCCCTTATTGTCTTCTGCATATGTGTGGTTGGGACCTGCAGGGCCTTCCAGCTTTCTGTAAGAGCAGAATAATGCATATCAAGTGCCATTTCCCCCAAGTCAAGATTCTTACTAAATCTGAATGCCAAGTACCTCATCTGCTAATTAATGGCATCTGCAGATTCCAAGTCTAGAATTTCCTTTGATTTATTTCATGTTCAGGCGTAAGCTGTTCTTTAGGGAAGTAAGTATCCTCATTTCATCAATCCTAATAAAGCTCAATTTATTCAACTCCCTTGCAAGAATTTGAGCATCTCACATTTAAAGCAGTGATTATTCCAAATCCTTGTTAAGTAAATCACTGTAACCATCATATCGTTGACTTCTAGAGGAGCATATTCAGAGTTTAGGGAATTCTTCTTCACCAACTTGTTTCATGATGTAATGAGCCAAACTCTAGATCAATGATTCTCATATAAACAGAAGAGTCAGAATCACCTGGAGGGCTTGGAGGGAAAATGCCCATGGAGTAGGAGGACTCTAGGCTTGCCTCCTCTCAGAAATACAACTAGATAACTATC
This sequence comes from Panthera onca, assembly GCF_046562875.1. Taxonomy (NCBI): domain Eukaryota; kingdom Metazoa; phylum Chordata; class Mammalia; order Carnivora; family Felidae; genus Panthera; species Panthera onca. Next base: position 15,208,156 of record NC_138342.1, read on the forward strand.
ATATCATCCTAAATACCACAGAAATTGACCTGAAGATTGACAGAACAAACTCCCATTACTAAAGGTAAAGAAAAGGAGAAAAGGCCACATTGAAGAAGGTAGGAAGTGTGGAGTCCTGGCTTGAGGGAGAAATGGATTATGGCCACTGCAGTGGGGAGGGAGCCATGGTTTTGGAGAAGAGCAAGAGACAAACTAGCACACAGGGGAGCACACAGGGAAAACGGATCCCCATAGCAATTGGCTTGGAAAATGAGAGGGCCCAAATTTTGTGAGTTCTTGCAAGCCTGGAGCTTTAGAGGTCAGCGGGCTTGGCTCTGGGAAATCTCAGAGGACATTAGGGCCAATTTTGAAGACAAGGCAGTGCAAATGGTCCACAGACATGGACCAGTCATCTTAAAGCATGGAAATAGTCATCTTAAAGAGCACCTGGGGGGGGGGGGCGCCTGGGGGGCGCAGTCGGTTAAGCGTCCGACTTCAGCCAGGTCATGATCTCGCGGTCCGTGAGTTCGAGCCCCGCGTCAGGCTCTGGGCTGATGGCTCGGAGCCTGGAGCCTGCTTCCGATTCTGTGTCTCCCTCTCTCTCTGACCCTCCCCCGTTCATGCTCTGTCTCTCTCTGTCCCGAAAAAAAATTAAAAAAAAAAAAAAAAAGGTACACGGTGGGGAGGTTAGCTGTTCATCTCAGAGCATGTCCAGAGTGGCAGCATTTACAGAGAGCCCACTCCAGAACAAAGGAACAGCAGGTGCCATTTCCCTCCCTGACCCCTCAGCATATACACAGAGCTACCTATAGGAACAAGTATATGGTTCCCTGTCTAACTTGCTTACAACCAAGCCCCACCCCCGCTACACATGACTGGAACAGCCTTTCCCAGTCACACTTACCTCACTCACAGCTCTGTGGGCAGGGCTTACCTCACTCACAGCTCTGTGGGCCCCTGCCCCAGAAGACTAGCCCCAAACCCTGTCAACAGTGCATTTCCAACCCACGAGTTTTGTGAGGCTTTGGTTCCAGTGGTGGCAGAGGCAAGTCTCATTTCACAAGCAGACCAGAGCATATCGGGTTAAAATGCAACACATTCAGGTCAGGGACCAAACACTGCCACAACAGGCAGAGAATCTCTGCAGACGACTGGCCTGGAGGATAAAGTGGCCAGGACACAACAGCAGAGCTCACACAGCACACACTGGAGAAAACCCCCAGGGGTGATTGATTTCTTTGTTACGTTGATTGTGGTGAAGTTTTTATCTGCGTATACATATGCTAAAACGTATCAAACTGTGCATTTCAAATATGTGCAGTGTATTGTTTAGAAATTATACCTCAATAAAACTACTAACACAAAACAATTAAAAAACAAAAACTAATATGATGGGGAGCCCAGAAATTCAAATTATTCATATGATCTTAGTTTAGAACACTAGAACACCTTTCTCTCAAGTCTATAAAAATTCTTGCTATAGTTGTTTAATTTTATTCTACAGGGTACTTTTTGATAGTAAAATTTTCTGTGTTATAGTGGGAGTATGTGCAGGGAACATTCTGTAACATTCTGTTCCTTATAGCCCTCCGTCCACATAAAGGGGGGACACAAGAACGAGAAGGCAAAATAATTAACTTAAGCATTTGTAATTTATATATTATATTTTGTATTATATTAGTATATATGTATTATATATCTATATACAGACTCCATGGAATCAATCGGTAGATGTGGAGATATAGTGTACATGTATTTCAGGAGTGTGGAGATCAGCTTGTTATTTTGTAAATTCATTAGGGAAAAATGCACACTGTAGACAAAGGTATAACCTAGTAATTCATAGTTTTTTTTAATAGGAGAAAAATAATTACTTAATCGCAGATACAAAAATATTTACCATAAAACTCCGTACAACATTCCCCTCTCTAAAATAATGTCTGTCATTAAAACACACATAGGGCTGTGTAAATGATAACGTGTACTGTTAATGGGGCACTGTGTTTCTCACCATTGAAGTCAATGAATACCAGGTAGCATTCAAGACTTTTCCCAAAGTTGTTATTAAAAGTTATATCCTGCAGCTTAGGCACTATGAAGATAGCAAATAAAGAAAGGTAAAGAAATGGCTCTTTGGTCCTTTATACCTTCCTTTATACCAAGACACTAATAGGCCAGTGGAAAGAATTTTAATTAAAAGTTGGAGTGTGTGAATAATTGAATGCTCCTTTTCTCTGCCTACTCCACTGGGGCATGAGACACGCTTGTCTTAGTAAAAGTCAGGTGTTTCACACTTTTCCTTTGTCAATATGACAAAGGATGCAAGTTAAAACCTAGGGATCTGTCATGGATTGAGAAGGTGCAAACCAGTGTGTGTGGGAAGCAAACAGAAAATGTCAAAGCTCTAAAACCTTTATTCTTAAATCAATGCCTTTTTTTTTTTTTTCAGAATTGGAAATAGGGGTCTTGAGAAAGGCTGCTAAAATCACAGAGTACATTAGAGGAGCATGAGAAATGGAATCTGTGTGACCTCTTGGAAGACACCTAACTCGGTTAAATTAGGAGAGATCACAGGGATCTTCCAATATTCTTTATCCAGATAAACTCAAGAAAAAAACAAATGCCTAAGCATCAGATCTTAGCCGACAGTTTTCATTTGGCTTATTTCAACAAATGCCCCTATTATAAAATCCAAAGTTTTGCTCAGGTTAGGAATAATGTGCTTTTAACTGCCCTCAACAGTTGGTGATTCCTGAGAAGCATAGATTGGTAGGAGTTAAATCAAGGTTTCTCAGCCTGGGGATTATTGACAATTAGGGCCAGCTGGTTCTTTGCTATTAGGGACTGTCCTATGAATTGTAGGATGTTTAGTAGCATCCTTGGCCTCTACCTACTACATACCAGTAGCCCCCCATTCCATTTGTGACAAGTGAAAGTGCCTGCAGACATTGTGAAATAGTCCCTGAAGGTCTAGAGTAGCCCCTAGTTGAAAATTTATGAGATAAACCATTCCTAGGTATTTATTTCTGATATTGTCTATTGATTAAGCTTAGAAATATCTTATTCTGAGATTTTTTTTTTCTAATCAATTTTTAAATAACTTGACTTTTTTTCTATATTTGAATTTAAATTTGGGGTATAAACATAAAGTTTTTATTTCTTCTAATCATTGCTTTCAACTATATTATGTTGATCACTCCTTACCTGCAGAAAAATGGGTTGGTTAAGCAAAGTGCAAGCCTATTCTTAGCTTTTTGGTCATTTTTTTTAAATTAAAACTTATTTGTTTTAGAGTAGTTTACTACAAAATTGAAGGGAAAGTACAGAGATTTCCCATATACTCATTATCTCCACACAGGGAGCCCTCTCTGTCATTATCAACATTCCTTACTAGTGGTACATTTGTTATAAATGATAGACCTATGGTGACACATCATAATAACCCAAAGTCTGCATATTACATTGGGGTTCATTCTTGGTGTTGCATATTCTATGGACTTGGATAAAGATATAGTGACATATATTCATCATTATGGCCTCATACAGAATATTTTCAGTCATGAAAATCGCCTATGCTCTACCTATCCATCCTGTACTTCCCCCAAACTCTGTAAGCACTGATCTTTTTACTGTCTCTATAGTTTTTTTTTTTCCACAATGTCATATAGTTGGAATAATACTATAATGATGTATGTAGCCTTGCCAGATTGGCCTCTTGCACTTTGATATTCATTTAAGATTCCCCCATGTTACCATGGCTTGATAGCTCATTTCTCTTCAGTGCCAAAGAATATTCCATTGCCTGGATGTATCACAGTTTATTTACCCTTTTGCCTACTGATGGACATCTCGGTTGCTTCCAGCTTTCAAGCTGCTATAAACACTCATGTATATGTTTTTATGTGGACGTAAGTTTTCAGCTCCTTTGGGTAAATACCAAGAAATGCAATTGTTGCATTGTATGGTAGGGATACGATGAGTTTTATGAGAAATCATCAAACTGCCATCCAATGTGAGGGTACCGTTTTGCATTCCCACCAGCAATGAGAGTTCTTGTTGCTTTACATCCTCACCATGATTTGCTGTCAGTGTTCTGGATTTAGGCCATTCTGATTGGTGTGTAGTATTATCTTACTGTTGTTTTAATTTGCATTCTCCTAATGACATATGAGGGAGACACATCTTGTCATATGCTAATATGCCATTTGTATATTTTTATGTTGAGGTGTCTGTTGAGGTCATTGGCCCATGTTTTGTTTGGATTATTTTCTTCCTGTCCAGTTTTAAGAGTTCTTCTTACAGTTTGGATAACAGTCCTTTAGCAGATGTGCATTTTGAAAGTATCTTCTCCCAGTCTGTAGGTTTTCTTCAAATTTTCTGAATAGTGCATTTCACAGAGCAAACATGTTTTTAATGAAATCCAGCTTATTATTTCTTTTTGGCTTGTGTCTTTGGCGTTGTAGTAAAACAAAGTCATCGCCATACCCAAGGTCACCGTGACTTTCTCCTGTTTTACCTTTTAGAAGTTTTATAGTTTTGCATTTTACAGTTTTGCTTGTGATCAATTTTTAGTAATTTTTGTGATGGGTGTAAGGTCTGTGTCTAATTTTTTTTTTTTCTCATGGATGCTCACTTGTTCCAATACCATTTGTTGAGAATATTATCTTGGTTGCATCGTATCACCTTTGCTCCTTTTCAAAGATGGGTTGACTGTTTTTATGTGGTGCTATTTCTGGGTATTGGATTCTGTTCTATTGATTTATTGTCTGTTCTTTCACCAGTACTACACCGTCTTGTTTACTGTGGCTGTATAGTTAAGTCTTGAAATTGAGTAGTGTCAGTCCTCTCAACTTTGTTCTTTCTCAATATGATGTTTATTATTCTGGGTCTTTTTCCTGTCCATTAAAACTTTAAAATCAGTTTGTCAATATTCATAAAACAACTTGCTGAGGTTTAGATTGAGATGACACTGAATCTACAGATAAAGTTGGAAAGGACTGACATCTTGCCAGTATTGAGTCTTTTTATCCATGAACATGGAATATTTCTCCATTTATTTAATCTTTAATTTTGCCCATCAGAGTTACATAGTTTTCCTTATATAGGTCTTGTCCATATTTTGTTAGATTTATACGTAAGTATTTCATTTTGGGGGGTACTAATGTAAACGATATTGTGTTTTGAATTTCAAATCCCACTTGTTATTTGCTGGTTCATTTTGTTTTGAATTCTGATTAATATTCAGCTTGCTCCCCATATCAGATCAAAAGCTCTTTGTTATCTTCAGTTCTGCAAGTCTAGGGCCCCAAATGCATAAGAAGTGCAGAGGGAAGACCATCATCTCATCTCCTAAACACAGCACTCCCAGAGAGAGAGAAAAAATGGCTCCTTACTTGAAAACAGACTTCCATTCCTCCTCAGTTGCCATAATTGATGCCTCAAAGAGATAAAATGTAAGTTCTGTGGCTGTGTCTTAATTTCAACAGGTAGTGGCCAGTTCCCTGAGCCATCCTTGGTCCCTTCCTCCTAGATGAGTAAGCCCCACTGGCTCCTGAGCCTCAGATGGCAGTTCCCCTTGATAGTGCCCTGATTTTTGTGTTCTCAGCCCATTTTACTTTCCCAGCAGGTGTGTGATTCACATTTTCATTTTCTCTCTATTTCATGTAATTAATCCATTCTTAGAAGGCCAGAAATTTGAGGGATGGCCCTATAGCTCTCTGTTAGGCCATCTCACCAGGCATCTTTCTCTGACCTCTTTCTTGAAGTCTTAGAAGCACTAGGCAAACTGCTAGGTCAATGGCTTGACAAATTTTAGATGGGAGATTATTAATATGCTTTATTTGGCAACCACAAGGCATTTTGTACACTCCAAATATAGACAGTGAGTTTCTCCCCACGTTCTCTTCCTTCATTTTTTGTAGGGCCTTTTGATGCCTTGTATTAAGATTCAAGACATATATAGACATATTTTAAACATCATGGAATCCCTGTCATTATCACTGTGATTACCATTCTTCAAGTTATATTAAAATTGACTATTTTTATAATTTGTCTTTCCCAACATTTTTTGAGTTTCAGGGCCATATCTGAACCTCCAGCATCAAACACAATTCTTGGAATATGCTAAATCTCAATTATTGAACAAGTGAATACATGAATAAGTGATTGATGTAGTGATTTTATTAATGTAGTTTTACAATATGTCTAATAGCTTATTCCCTCATGTGACTTCTTATTTTAATGTAAATGACTTCTTAGTTTTTCTTGCTGTATATTTTCTAGGTGATATATTTTTCACTTTTATCAAGTTATATAAGTAAACAAAAATAAAAACAGCATAAGGCAAATGAGATTTTGTAATCAGGGTTCACACTGATTAATAAGTACTCACCATGCCCCAGGCCTTGTGCTAAGTACTTTGCTTTCATTATGTCATTTATTTCCACAAGAATTTGGAATACATAGTAGTAAATTCTCATCCTACTGATACCTGAAGTTACAAATATCACACATGTTAGAGATTTGAGCTCATTTTCATAAGCAGTAAGAAATACAGCTTTAACCACTATGCTGTATAATTCTGAATTCATTTAAATTTATAAGATAATTTGAGAAAAAATAATCTGTTTTTAACAACAGTTCTTCTGTCAAAGTACATTGAATTTAACTACATTTATTCAATTTGGAATTTGTATCTCTCTGGTAGAGTGCTATTATTTTTTCATATAGATGTAACACCATCATTGGAAATTCACTTATGTTTTTAATAGCCATGGTGAAAGCCATGGTAAGGGATTTCTTTCCTCACTATGTTTTCTATCTTCTAATCAGTGGTGTTCAGGAAAGGTATTAATTTCTACATTTATGTTTTGTGTCATGTGATCTTAATAAAACATCACTAGTTGTGAAAATATTCAAATTGAATATCTGATATTTGTTTGTTTTTAGGTATTTTAACATATTTGCTGAAAATAATAGCAATTTTTTTTGTAACTTTTTTTAACGTTTATTTATTTTTGAGACAGAGAGGGACAGACCATGAACACGGGAGGGTCAGAGACAGAGGGAGACACAGAATCTGAAACAGGCTCCAGGCTCCGAGCTGTCAGCACAGAGCCCTACGTGGGGCTCGAACTCACGGACTGCGAGATCATGACCTGAGCCAAAGCCAGATGCTTAACCGACTGAGCCACCCAGGTGCCCCTAAAATAATAGCAATTTTTAATTATTTTTCTCAATAGTCATCAGTCTTATTAGTATTTATTTATGATAGACTTTATAAAAGATATTTTGATCAGCATATTTGTCAAAGTTAAAGAATGAGTTTTACATTTTATCAGATAAATGTTCTGTATCTATCTTTACCTAAAAATTATGGCATACAGGGGTGCCTGGGTGGCTCAACTGGTTAAGCAGCTGACTCTTGGTTTCAGCTCAGGTCATGATCTCACGGTTTGTGAGTTCATGTTAGACTCTGCAACTGTCAGTGGGAAGACTGTTTGGGTCTCTCTCTTTCCATCTCTCTTTGCCCCTCCCCTGAGCGCTCTCTCTCTCTCTTTCTCTCTCTCTCCCTCTCAAAGTAAATAAATAAACTAAAAAAATAAAAATAAAATAAAAATTATGGAGTACATTATCTTGATATATTCACAAAACCCCCAATTTTAAAAATAAACTCGTATATATTTTTAAATGCTAGCCTTATATTTATATTTTAGTAATTGTGGAAAATGAGGAAAAGTATATGGGATAGAAACAAAACAAAAATCCCAATCCCTAGAGAACCACTGCTAATATTTTTATTTCCTGTCTTTTATGCATATTGTTCTTTTTATTATTACTTTGTATCTTCATTGATCATTACTTTGCATAATATGTGTCTCACTCTATTAATAATACACATCTGTAAAGTTTAGTTAACTATCTCCCTGTGGAATACATATTTTAGAAACTGGTGAATAAGGGGAGAATGGAAAGATAAAGTAAGGAATAAATATAATAATAATTAAATTTTATAGTATGTTAGGAGGAAAGAAGTATTATAGAACAAAATTAATGCAAGGAGAAGTGGATTCAGCAGTACTGGAGTTGGTGCTGCATTATTTATCTATTTATTTATTTATTATTTATTTATTTATTTTAATTTTTTGACATTTATTTATTTTTGAGAGAGGGAAAGACTGAGAGGGAGAGAGAGCATGAGTGGAGAAGGAACAGAGAGAGGGAGACAGAGGATCTGAAGCAGGTTCCACGCAGCGCAAAACCCCATGCAGTGCTCCAGCCCATGAACCATGAGATCATGACCTGAGCTGAAATCAAGAATAGGCTGCTTAACCGACTGAGCCACCCACTGCACCCTGGTGCTGAATTTTTTAATAAGTTGCTAAGGATAGCCATTGGAGCAAAGAGGAAGTGAGCCACACCCACACAGAGATAATTTTCAAGGGATAGGGAAGCTCCTAGGCAAACAGCCTGAAGTGGATATGTGTCTAGTGTGTTTGAAGAAAAGTAAGGAGGGCAACGTGGTTGGAGCTGGGAGAGTAAGAGGGAAATGAAAAATCGAAGAGGCAAGTTCTAGTAGACTCATATTGCAAGGAAAATGTATTACACAGTCACCTACATAATTATGATCTAAAAAACCAACGTAAGGACACAGGGACAACCCTACATTCTGGAAGCAATGAAGAGTCATTGGAGAATTTTGAGCACAGCAATGACAGGTACCCTCTTACATAAATCTTTGATCATGTATTTAATTAATTCTTATGGAGAAAGTCTTATAAGTGAGCCAATGGTATGAACATTTCCAATGCTATTTTACATGCAATAGTAAACTAACGGCCAGTCAGGTTGTAGAGCAATGAATGGCCCCAAGACAGTACAACAGGGTATTGTACTTCACCACACTCTCACCAGTACAAGGCAGTGTTTCTCAGTTTCCTGAAGCTGCCAACCACTTAGGAAATGATTAAGAAATCACAGTCTAGTACATAAGTACAGAGGGACCTATGTCTACAGATATAGGAATAGATACGGGCAGAGATACCAGTATCATGAAACAATAATTTCCAGTTGCTCTTAATAAAGACAATTTTTTAAATGTGTTCTCAGTTTTTCATTTATTTAAAAAATATTTTTTAAAGTCATTAAATTAATTTCAAAACATATTTTTGGGGTCACATTGGCAAGCCACTCTCTTTTGAATATTGGAGATTATCTTAATCCTTTGTGTCAATTCCTTGTATGTGACATTAGCCATGTATAATGTCTGCCTGTTCATGCAGTTTGTGTTGACTTATGACAGTTATTTTATTTTTATGTAATAAAATTGATTAATCCTTTTTTGCAATGCTTTAATAATTAAAATTTAAGCATTTGGAAATTAAAAATTTTTGCCTTTACAAATATTTGGAGTCTTTACATCCAAATCTTTGATCAACAGGATTGTGCTTTGTTACATACTTCCAGTTGAGGCCCAAATTGATTTTTATTCCAAAATAAGAAGCCCACTTATAATGATATTTTTTTTATTCTCTTTCAGGAATCATTGTTTGCAACTCATTTATTTTCATGGATAATCTACAATTGTCAAACCAGTTCAATTATAATAACCCTGTAAAGGCTACCACAAAGTAGTAAAACAGACTGAGTGGTTTAAACAACAAAAATGTATTTTCTCACAGTTCTAGAGGCTGGAGATCAAAGGGTGTGCTGCATTGACATCTGTCCTTGCCTTATAGATGGCTCTCTTCTCCTTGTATCCTCATTTGGTCTTCTCTGTGTTTTGTCTGTGTCCTAATCTCTTCTTTTTTAAGGACACCTGTCATATTGAATTATGGCACATCCTAGTCCCCTCATTTTAACTTAATTGCCTTTTTAAAGACTCTGTCTCCAAATACAGTCATATCTTGTGGTACTAGATGGTTAGTATTTTAACACATGAATTTCAGGGGAACAAAATTTCCTCCATAACATCAGATTTTAATACTATGTGGTTTCATACTGCTTTCTGGTATATTTAAAAAACAGGCTTTGGAATCAGAAAAAAACTGGGTTCTAATCCTGGGTCTTCAAATTTCTAGGGGCAGGCTCTTAGATTAGTTAATGTCTCTGAGCTTCATTTTCCTTTTTTTAAAAATGGGAATAACAGTTGAATGGCATAATATATTCAAAATACACAAGAAAGTGCTGGACACAAAGTGGATGTTCAGTAAATTGCAATAATCAATTTCAAATTTGGTTAAATTTATTTTTAGCAAATAATTTTAGTGGAAAAGGTGTTGAGGTCTCCAGTAGTCAAGCCCCCAAACATTTTTCCCCTCAAAACCTTTATGTAAGTTTTTTTTTAGATCATAATTATGTAGGTGACTGTGTAATACATTTTTCTTACATCAAGTCATTTGACTAAATACTATTTCATTTTTATTGTCTTTGATAGTTTTTATATGAAATATTACCTGCAAATGTTAAAAATGATAATTCCTTTCCTGACATCTGTTTGTTATCTTCTTGCATTTGTCAAAAGTTACCAAAAAAAAAAAGAAAAAATTATAATGACAATTTTGTTCCTACCTTTAATTGTGACATCTGTTGTTTTTAACCAGCAAGTAAAATGCTGATTTTTGCTTTTTCAAGTTAAGAAAAATTTTCTCTTTTTGTCAGTTCTGTAGGAGCTATCATTAGGGGGACATTATATTTCACGGAGCTCCTGTTGTGTTCTTACTAACGTGTTAATATGATTTATCAGATTCTTTATGTCAATACTGAGATTGAAATTTTTTTTTCAAGGTAGGTTTTTTCTTAAATATCATGTGGAAATCAATTTTTTAGTATTCATGTATAATTTAGTATTCACGTATAATTTTCATTTATATCCATAAATAATATTTTATATTTTCACCTTTAGTATTTCCTTTTTCAGGTATAAATGTACTGCATAAAATAAATTATGCAATGTTCTATCATATATAATTATTACAGAGTGTAGAGCATTTAAATTAAACTTTCAAGTGAAAATTTAAAATATCTCACCTATAAATTTCCATAGTCTGCAATGTTTTGAGTTTTCTTGATAATTTTTACATTATCAATTTTATCAACTAAGGTTTTCAAATCTCTTTTAGACCAAGCATTACATTATTTACTTTTTAAAAAAAAAAAGTCTTCATGACATAAAAATTTCTGAAATGCAAATAGTTGTGCCAAGTGTTATCCCATACAAACTTAGTCCTTGAGTCTCTTATATTTGCATTTCTCATTAGTTCTAATTTTCAATATTTGTTTTTTTCTTTCTTAAATTCCCTGCTGCTTCCATTTAATAGAATTATTTATTTTCAAAGAACTGGCTTTGTTTTCTTTCTTTCTTCTTTATTTTTTCATATTCTTACATTTTTTCTTTCTGTCCTGATAACTGCATGTATCTTACATTTTTTGTGATTGCTTTTCATCTTTTTCTAAATCCTAAAAATATCGTTTAAAAATTTTTACTCTCTGCTTAATAAAGATGATATGGCAATAAATTCTGCTTAGGCCATGAAGAAGCATGTTTTATCAAGAGTTTGTGAATTCATTGTTATACCCTTCTTAATAAATAAGGGGAATATTGCTATTGTTGTGCCTGCTTTGCTCTTGTGTTGGTGGAGAGGGTGTTGTGGTTAAATCTTCTAGTAGTTGAGCCCTCAGAGATGTCTTTTTCTTTCACTCAAAACCTTTATGTGTTTTAATGGTCTGTCTTCTGAGTAGATAGAAAATAACTTCAACTAAAAGGTGATTTATAGATTTTGACATAAACTATTCTAAGATATAGGAAGTGAATATATATTATGTTATCATCATGTAAGATTATTACATGAAAACTATAGGAAAATAGGAACTTTGGATTGAAAATTAATGGATATATAACTGAGAATTATTTTAATATTAGAATATGTGCCTGTATATATATGTGTGTGTATATGTGATATACATACATATATATATAGATGTATATATATCACAGAGATATGATCTTCCATCTGAAATTTTGTTTCAGCAAAAACTTGTTGTTATATGAAATCTACAACAAATCAATTGAGGGATGAACTTCATGCCTTGGTAGCTGTGTATCCTTGAAAAAATTATTAAAAATTTTTTTTTAATGTTTATTTTTGAGAGAGAGAGATACAGAGAGACAGAGCGTGATCAGGGGAAGGTCACAAAGAGACAGAGACACAGAATCCAAAGTAGTCTCCAGGCTCTGATCTACCAGCCCAGAGCCCCAAGAGCGGGCTAGAACTCATGAACTGAGAAATCATGGCCTGAGCTGAAGTCCGAGGCTTAGCCAACTGTGCCACCCAGGTGCCCCTAATTATTTAATTTCTCTCTTCCAAGCTTTATGTCTCACATGATTAAATGAGGGAATGCATTTCAAGGCCTAACACTGTGCCTGGTTCATAGTTTTTCCTCGATAAACTTAGTTGACAGTATCTGATATGGCATCTAACCCCATAGCTACCGCTCCTTTATTAGCCATCATATCCTCCTACCACCCAAGCTCGAGTTTTCTTGTATAACCAGAATTGTTTGTGAATGAAATATGAGATAGCTACAGTGGGTAGATATTGTACATTCCAGGTCCCAGGAGCCCCTCTTGTTTTGCATGTTAACATTTTCCATTTCAGAATTATATCTTAGGGCTTTGAATTGGATGAATAATTGACATTTGTAATAAGAAATCTGATTGTCCAAATGGCCCAACAATGTACAAAGGAAAAAGCTGGAAAGTTGGAATGTAATAGAGTGGGATTCAAAGGCAAGCTTTTATTTTTTTAAAGTTTATTTATTTATTTTCAGAGAAAGAGAGCACACATGTGCAAATGGGGGAGGGGCAGAGAGCGAGGGAGAAAGAGAATCCCAAGCAGGCTCTGCACTGTCAGCACAGAGACCAACATAGGACTAGAACTCATGAACAGTGAGAACATGATCTGAGCTGAAATCAAGAGTTACTTAACCTTCTTAGCCACCCAGGTGCCTCTCAAAGGTAGGCTTTATGAAGTTCATCAAGGTATTTAATCTAATGTGATTTTTTTATCGTTATTTTCAAAATAAGGGTAATCACAGTCAATATCCAGTGAGGTTGTGTGGATTGAATGAGATCACACAAGCAGAGGTGCCAAGAACATGTGGGACCAAAGAAGAAAGCTTCCCTCTTGCTGGCCATCTCCATATGCTTACACACAGTCGGCTTTGGAAACTGCTAGTTTTTTGTTTGTTTGTTTTTTGGGTTTTTTGTTTTTGTTTTTTCTCAAGTGAATAAGTCTTCCAACCAAGAAGTGTTGAATTAAAATTCGCTAATATAGGAGAATGTGATTTATTGAGTAGATATACTTAATTTCTTAGACTTTACTCTGAGAATATTGCAAAGAATTCTCTATTACTTGTACCTACTAATTACACAGTGAATAAAATTATATTTCCATATATTTGAGTAGTCTTTCCTTAGCAGCAATTTAGTGCTGAATTATCATACAGTGATGTAATCTAAATTTAATTTTAAATTAGATTTTAATTCTTAGAGTAAAATTTCAGCAAATTAGAAGATGTTTTTGAACCATTACTACTGAGATCATTGCTATATAAATGATTTGAATAAAGATAATGAGTTAGGGTTTGTTCAACTTATTTTTATTTCTTAGTTAAGAAGACTTGATTTCTACTTTTTGTATGGTCAGCACAACTACATTTGGATATTTGAGTAATTTTCATTAGCTTAGGCAACACGTGGCTTTTGAAACATACCTTCTGTTATTGTTAGGTTTATTCCTTAAGAAAGACAGGTCTAGGAAATTTCTATAACTTACACCTATGTATACAGAAGAGAGAGATGCATAATCAGAGACAACAAGTCACAGGAAGAGAAATGAAAGAGATGGGTGAGGTGGAGAGACAATGATGTAAATGGTAATAAAATTTCCCCCATCCTTCCAAAACAGAGTCCTTCCAGGGTCCGTGAAAGGCAAAATGATACTTGCTGTTCTTTCATTCACTCTCACTGCCTTTGCACTACTCATGCTATCATGTGACCATGCTGAATTTGGTTTTCTCAGGACTATGAGTATAGGTAAACTCCCTGGAACTAGAATATCTAACAAGGAAAGTGAGGCATTTCAGGCAGTGCTTAGTTACATGTTCCAGTGCTTGATATGTAACCCAATGGACTTAGCTTTGCTCAGCGTACCCTCTGCTGTTCTAGTCAATCTGAAGAGCTGTATATAAAAATATTATTATGGGGTGCCTGCATGGCTCAGTTGGATAAGCGTCTGACTCTTGATCTCAGGGTCACGAGCTCAAGCCCCGGGTTGGACTCCATGCTGAGCATAGAGTCTGCTTAAAATAGATAGATAGATAGATAGATAGATAAAATATTAATGCATGCGGTTTAAATGTTCACTTCTGTTCTTCGGTGTCTTTCATATATTACATTGCAGTGTCTATGTCATTTGATATTTTCTGTACAGTCTTCCGCTCTTGAGTTGTCTGCTGGTGTTCATCCCACAGAGTTTCATCTGGAATTCCTAATCCATTCCATCTCTCCTCTGCTGTTTCATTCCCTCTCTTCCCAGGGCACCTCTGAAATCTTACATATGGTTCAGCCATTTTACACTTCCTAAAACATTTAAACCCCTGATTAAATAAATACCTGCTCAAAAGAGCGTAAAATACTTTGATTAAGCACATAAACACTCAGAAACACATACAGTTCTTATAAACACTTTATATACTGTATTAAGTTTAAAATTGGTGGCACATGTTTAATGTCACATTTGAACAAACACAAAGCTTAATGTGAAAAAGATTAAGTAAATAAGTGTCAGCAACACACTTTTTATAATGAGGTACAACCTGTCACCTGCTAGTGGAAGTATTTATAAATTATTGGGTATGGTCTGTGTGATTACTCATTGATTGTCATTATTTTGAAAAATTTTATGAAGTTCATCACAAATTCATCATGAAAAATTTATCAAATGAAATAAAATAAAAAGAACTGTCCTTCCCTTGTTAAAGGCATTCGCTGAGCCTTTAGAAATACCATGCTTGAATATGACATTTTGAAAGTGGTCCTATTGAAATTATGCAGAAAGCAAGTGTATTCACCATCATTCTTAGTACTGAATATTCATCAGAACCTCTGAGACAATGCAAAAGTTTTTATAACAACTGGAAAAAGAGAAGCTAAAATCACCATTCGTTTTCATGAAATAGGATTTAATTTATAAAAAATCCAAAAATATCTATGCATTATTAAAAATAATACCACAACAGTAAGAATTCTGGTGACAAGTAAGTGTCCAATCAGAGTGTTCTCATTTACCACTAACAGCCAATGAAAATAAGAATACACGATGACACAGAATAGCAAGAATGACCATAAACTATGTAAGTAAATCTAAAAAGTTGAGCATAAGACTATTACAGATAAATTTTACAATTTATTAACCTAAATTAAAAAAAATAAAGTGAAGCTAGTTTTCTGAATTATAAGACTCAGAGCTATAAAGATGTTAGATAACACTAAATTAATTTGTAAAATCAATGTAATATAAATTGGAATCCCTCTTGGGCTTATTGTGGAACTTGACACATTGATCCTAAAGTTCTATGGAACCATAAGAATATCTAGTAAGCTAAAAATATCTAAGATGTATTTGAAGAATAACAAGGCTGGGCAATTGGCTCCATCATATATCAAAGGTATTTTAAAAGTATGTTAATTAAGACCACATGATTTAGTGATAATAGCAGACGAACCGGTCACTGGAACAGAATAGAACAACCACACACACACACACACACACACACACACACACACACACACAGTAGAGGCTGCATTACAGCAAAGTGAGAAACAGATATATTGCTTATTAAATGGTGGAAGGAACATTGATTTTCTTTATGGAAAAGTAGATCTCTGTGTGATACCATAGACAAAACCAAATATCACATAAAAGCGTAAGTGTTGCAATGAAACTATCAAACTTTTAGAAATAGCAGGTAGAACAGCTTTATGGCAGTAGTGGAATAAATTATTTAACAGAGATGAAGAACAACTCAAAAATAAGACTGATAAATATAATAAACAACTTCTACTGGAAAGACCATACACACAAATTTAAAAGATAAGCTATAGGCTTTGAGAAGATATTTACAATGTATATTGGACAAAGATTTACTATCCAGTAAACATTATATCGTACTACATATCATTTTCTTTTTAAAGACAAACACCACCACCACACACAAGCACAAAAGGGGTAAATCACATAAATAGGTAATTCACAAAATAATAGAATTGAATGAATGAAACGTTATGTAAAAGTATACAACCTCACTTACAATCAGAGAAAGGTGAATGAAAACAATAAAATACTGCGTCAGTCATCAGATTTACTAAAAATAAAGCCTGATGATACCAAGGTAGGAGAGAGCATGAAGAAAAAAATCTCATAAACTCTAATATTTAATTCATAGATGTATATGCCCTAGAACTCAGTGATTCTAGTCCTCATTTTAATTACTAAGAGAAAGTCTCACATACCTGCATGCTGTAGTTTCCTAAGGCTGTGTAGCTGAAAATGACGGGAATGTGTCATTTCACAGTTCTGGAGGCCATGAGTCTGAAATCAAGTGGTCAGCAGGGTCCCTTCCCTGTGCAGACTCTGAGGGACAGTCTGTTCTATGCTTCTTTCCCAGCTTCTAATGGCTATGGGCAATCATTGGCATTCCTTGGCTATTAGATACATCAATCCAGTCTTTGCCTTCTATTTCACATGCTCTTCTTTCCTGTGTTTGTCTGTGTGTCTGAATTCTCCTCTTATAATGATATGGCCCTTCCATTAGGGCCCATCCTAATCCAGTATGATCTCTGCTTAACTTGCTTGCATCCGCTAAAAGCCTTGCTTCTAAACACAGTCACATTCTGGGGTTCTGGGTGGACAAATGGGGGACGCTATTCAACCTAGTATACTATATAAGGAGAAATGCATAACAAAAAAGTTTATCACAGCACTATTTGCCATGGAGAATAGTTTAGAACAACACTAGTATACCAATGGATGATAAATGACATAGACAATAAATGGAGGTTGTACAGCTATTAAAATGAATGGCCTCACATATGAATATCACAATTGATAAATATTAAGAATATATCATAGATCAAAAAAAAGAACATTGTAGAAAATTGGGTAGTGTGATGATATCTGATGTATGAAGTATGATAAGTACACAAAACAGGATATAGTTTTTGATAAATATAGAATATAATATACATGAGTGTGGGGTTACTTGCACATCCATTTTAAGGTACTTATTATCTCTAAAGAGGGAAGGTGGAGAATGAAATCAGAGAAGTCAATGAATGCTTCAAGTGTATTTGTAACATTTTATTTAAATGAGGGGTAACTGAAACAAATATGGCAAATGTTAACACCTGATATATATATATATATATATATATATATATATATACACACACACACACATATATGCATATATATGTATATACATATTTTCTAAATTTTTTAATGTTTTTATTTTATTTTTAAGAGAGAGAGAGAGATTGTGTGAATGGGATAGGAGCAGAGAGAGAGGGAGACAGAATCCGAAGGAGGTTCCAGGCTCCAAGCTGTCAGCACAAAGCTGGACGCGGGGCTCAAACCCACAAACCGTGAGACATGACCTGAGCTGAAGTCGGACACTTAACCAACTGAGTCACCCAGGCTTCCCATCACCTGATATATTTGAATGGTTAATATAGAGGAGAGTTTCTCAACCCCTGTATTGTTGGTATTCTGGACAATAGTGTATGTTTGGGAGCTGACCTGTGCATTATAGGATATTTGGATGTGTAGCAAGCTTTATGGCCTGTATCCTTTAGATTCCAGTAGCAAACCTCTCCCTATCCCAGCAGTTATGACAACTAAAATGTTGCCAAACATTTTGCTCTGGGGGTTAAAATATAAACCTAGTTGAAAACCACTGGTACAGAGTATTAACTATTCCTTCTGTTTATATTTATGTATGTTTGAAATAGTTCATGATATATTATGTTAAAATATAAAAACATATATGTTTATCTCTTCCATACTAAGTTTTCATAGGCAATTATAGACTATTGTTAGCATGCTATCATAAAACATGCCACATTATGAATTGACAGATTAAAAAAAATAAAAGCTTAAGTAACCAATATAGTTCTTGATTAATTTTATCTGAATTGTTTTTGGAAAGCTTGCACCAAAGAAAGAATATTTCAGTTTCACCTCAAAGGATGTAGAGGATTTTACAAGTTTGAAAAGTGGTAGAATAGCATGATACGTGGAATGCAGAGCAAGGAGGTAGAAACTGTGTAACAATTTTATGGAATGGTGAGTTCCTCTATGAAATCAAAACATAGGGCAGAGGTGTCAAATTTTAATGCCTTCTATCGTGGTAGTGTATATGTGTGGAGCAAATAGGTGTAAGGCAATTGAGAGCAGTGTGGCATGTCAAAATTGGAAGGAACACCAAGAGTGAATATTCAATCCATGTGTTTAATGATCTCTGTGTTCTAATGGATGGAGGAGACTAACTTGATATGAAGCTGGCAAGGAGTGACTACTATAATTAGAAAACAAAATTAATTTTCTTATAGGATGTTAACATGTCAAAATTAGCTTGAGAGATTAAAAGTCATGGATTAAAAGTCTTAGTTCAGTTAGGACATCAATTCTCCACAAATTGATTTTTAGATTAAATACAGTCCCACATATATTTTAGAAATTGACAGGCTGATTCTAGAACTCCATATAAAAATGCAGAGTATCTAGAATATCCAAAGCAGTCTCGTAAAACAACTTATACTACATGTCTTTGAGAGTTGCTATAAAGCCACATAATCAAGGAATGTGGTCATGGTGTAAGATCAGCGCAAAGATCAGAACAGAATAGAGCCCAGCAACAGAGCCACACTGGCTCAGTCTTTTGATTTTCTACAAAGTTGCCAATGTAATCAATTTTTTGTTGTTGTTATTTAAACTAATTATACTGGAATAAAGGAACACTAAACCTTTACCTATACATTGTAACATATATGAAAATTAATTTAAGATGCATCATACATCTAAAATAAAAACTAAAACCTTAAACCTCTTGGAGGAAAACATCAGAATTTATTTATGATTTGAGTCTATGTAAATATTTCTTAGGCCAGAGACAAAAACAATTATAGTGAAAGAATGAATTGACAAATTTAGACTTCATAAAAATTAAAACCAGGGGCGCCTGGGTGGTTTAGTCAGTTAAGCATCTGACTTTGGCTCAGGTCATGATCTGATGGGTTCGTGAGTTCGAGCCCCACATCAGGCTCTGTGTTGACAGTTCAGAGCCTGGAGCCTGCTTCGCATTCTGTGTCTCCCTCTCTCTCTGCACCTTCCCTGTTCACACTCTGTCTCTCAAAAATAAACATTAAAAAAAATTAAAACCAAATTTAAAAATGTTTTCTAAAAAAAAAAAAAGACACCATTAATAAAAACAACAGGAATGCCACGGATACAAAGAAAATATTTGTAGAAATAACAAGTGTAGGTGAGAATTTGGAGAAAAGGACATCCTCGTGCACTGTTGGTGAGAATGCAAACTGGTGGTGCAGCCACTATGGAAAACAGTATGGAGATTCTCAAAACATTGAAAATGGAAATACCATACGATCCAATAATACCAATAGTGGGTATTTACTCAAAGATATTGAAAATGCTAATGAAAACATATAAGCACCCTATGTTTACTGCAGCATTATTTACAATAGCCAAGATGTGGAAGCAACTTAAATGTCCATTTATAGATGAATGGATAAGGAAGGTGTATACACACACACACACACACACACACACACACACACACACACGATGTCATACTATGCAACCATAAAAAAGGATGGGATCATGCTATTTGCGACAACACAGATGAACCTAGACAGCACTCTGCTAAGTGAAATAAGTCAGGCTGAGGAAAACAAATACCATATGATTTCACTCATATGTGGAATCTAAGAACCAAAGGAAGAAATAAACAAATGAAAAACAGAATCAGACCTGTAAAATCAGAGAATAAGCTGATGGTTGCCGGAGGGGAAGGGCTTGGGGGATGGGCAAAATGGTAAGGGGAATGAGAGATGCAGTTATAAAATGAATAAGTCACAGGTAATAGTGTGGTATGATGGCAGGCGGTAGCTATGCTTGTGGTGAGCATAGCATAACATTGAGAACAGTTGAATCACTATGTTGTACACCTGAAACTAATGTAACAGTGCGTGCCAACTTGACTTAAATAAAAATAATTTTTAAGTGAATATATATACCTGACCAAGCACCATTATCCGTGAAACATACATAACTTCTATAACCTATTAATAAAAAAACAAACCAAATAAAAATGAACAAAAAGTTGGACACTCCACAAAGAAATCTGTAGGGACAGCCAACTGAGCTTGAAAATATGTTTATAATCAGTGTACCCTGGAAAATGGCAACATTAAAACAACAAGAGGAAACCAGCACACATGTACCATCAGTAACCACAAATATTGAGAGTAGGTGAATCTTTTGCAATTCTCATGCTTTGTCTGTAGGAGTATAAAATGCTAAAACCACTTTAGAAATAGGTTTGTAATTTAAAAGTTTTATTTGTCCAGAAACGTATTCCCTATTAGATAAAGTTCTGAAAAGTGCTTCTTGTTCCTGCATCACCGTGAATGTTTTAAGTACACCGTTTAAAAACTTCCCACACTAGTTGTGTTACATTTAACATGTTAATTCAATGCTTAAGGAAATGCCAATTATAAAATCTTGCAAGCCCTCAATGCATGTTTGACTTTTCATAGAGTCTGAAGGGTGTTCCAAGATATGCACAAGTAGAATTAAAATAAAATTTTCTGAGTAGTCATGTTCATATTTTTAAATCCACACACTATACAGTTATTAGATACATACACTTTCTTATATTTAAATAGATAAAGTATGATAATTCTTCACTTAATGATGGATGCCTTTAAATACCAAAAAATTCCAAGAAGACAAAAATTTTTTCTTGCTTAAGGTTGTTTCCCCAGTGCCGAGAATAATATCTAGCACATGATAAAAATGCTATGAATATTTGTTGAATGAAGGAACATGACTGTCAGAGTATAATATTTGCAAGACTGTGAATGTTTATGAGAATGCTATTTGTGTGTCTTCATAAAAATTGACATTTTAAGAGGCTATGTGGCTTGCTGAATATCTACAGTTTATATATATTATTTTGCTAGAAATTAAAGACTTCTTTTTTCTTTAACATGGGTAGATTTGTTTAGGTGCTGCAGAATTTTTACTTCGATTGTTCTATAAAGCATAAATGTGTATCTACATCTTTTGATAACACATGCTGAATTACGATTTGGGGACACAAAGGCTTATATAAATGCTTGGTGAATTTTATATGTGCCCATTTCCTATTCAAATGATTTTCACAGCTTATGGGGCCTTCAGTTAGCTGCAATCACTCTTTACATTTCATGGCTATGGAATAAGGTCTGAGAGACATGCATTTTTCCCTCACCAATTAATCTGTCCTTACAGGTTGGTGCCGTGTTTTTAATACATTAAGACCTATATTTTGTCATTGCTACTCTGTCTTTATACCTTATTTTCCATGGTATTATGAGGAATCAAGATCTTTGATTCTTTTATTTAGTATTTCCAGAATCATATATTTACATATCAGGAAGTCGGTTGTTTCCTTTGTCATTTTTGGACGATTATGCATTCACAGGGATTGAATCTCACTTTTAAACGTCAAATTTTGATTCTGCAAATGTGTTTGACTCTCCCTTCTCCTGATCAGTGAAGGTTTTTGGTAGAAAGCCAAGACAGGAAATGACGGCTTTCATGTCAGATTTAGGAAACATATATCTGGCTTGAAAGGTGCCCAACAATGAATCTGCAAATCGTTCTTACGTTTAAAAGAAAAGAACTTAATCGCAGTGTTTGCCATAATTACACTTCAAAAATCAAGTGATAAAAAAGCGTGTTTCTAATAATGTAACTTAAACATTTTCATTGTAAAAAATAGGAGAGGAAATAAAATGGCATAGGAAGGACATAAAAGACCCCAGGTAAACCCACTTTTAACACTTTGATATACATCACTCTCGTTACCTGTCCATTTGTCTTGTAAATTAAAATCATATTTTATTTACTATTTTGCCATTTGACTATACAGTTTTTTTTTAATGTTTATTCATTTTTGAAAGACAGGGACAGAGTACAAGCAGGGGTGGGGCGGAGAGAAAGGGGGACACAGAATCGGAAGCGGGCTCCAGGTGCCGAACTGTCAGCACAGAGCCCGACGGGGGGCTCGAACTCACGAACCACGAGATCATGACCTGAGCTGAAGTCGGACGCTCAACCGACTGAGCCACCCAGGCGCCCCTGACTATACAGTTTTTTTGCTTAGCAATAATTTTGAGTGACTAAATATTCATATGCAAGGTGATTTTAAATGACATTTTAGTATTCCATAGTTTGGTGTAGAGTCCAGTCACTAACAATTGCATATTTTATGTGTTTTTTTTTCTAATTTTTTAATGTTTATTTATTTTTGAGAGAGTGAGACAGAGTACCAGGGGAGGAAGGGCAAAGACAGAGGGAGACACAGAATCTGAAGCAGGCTCCAGGCTCCAAGCTGTCAGCACAGAGCCTGACACAGGGCTTGAACTCACAAACCGTGAGATCATGACTTGAGCTGAAGTCAGACACTTAACCAACTGAGCCGCCCGGGCGCCCCCTGCTTTTTATTGCAATGAATATCCCTGTCTTTACTTCTGCATCTGCTATCCTTTTCATTGGGTATTCTGGAGTAAAAATGGCACTTTCCATTAGCCTTAAATATTAACAGGATACTTTTATGTTATATTTTGTTATATTTTGTTATATTTTTGTATGTTGCAAACACGCAATAGGGAAATTTTATAGTATATTTCATGACTACAGAATTTTGCACATTTCATAATAATTAGATTCTCCAAGCTGAAAAAAATGATTGTTATGAATATAGTAAAATAAGCTGTGATGTGACTCTGGCTCTGATCCAATTTAGTTACAAGAAGTTAAGTTCAGTTCTCTAGGTCACAGTATCTTCTTCTGTAAAGGAGGGATTGCGTTGGATGATTGCTGATTATCCTTCAAACTTGTATTTTATTATGGCTCTGGATGTTTCTTAAAGATCTGATGGAATACAATTCATAATACAAAGAGAGGAGGCACTTTTATCCATAGTTTTCCAGCTCTCTAACCTAATCTTCACCTCCACGTTATGCCATACTTTCTGATCCTGGCAGTGATGCATTTTCATCTTTAGGGGTAGAAATGAAGGTGAACAGTAGCAAGACAAGGGCATCATAGTGTTTTCATCCATACTGGGCCACTGACCATGAGGGCTTTTTCAAGGAGTCCCTCAACAAAGAAAGCAAGACCAGACTGAATATCTTCTTTGTTTTTAAACATTGGCTTATTTACTTTTATTTTTTCCTCACTCTTGTTTTCCACTTGTTTTCTTTCCCAGTTGTACTTTGCAATGGCCAGCAGCCAGCAACAGGCAAGATACTGGAAATACTAGAATAGGCCATACTGCGGTAGAACCAATGCATACTTCACCCAAAGCATTGCCCTAAAGCTGGCTTTATGTATCGCATCGCTGTAATGATAGATCTGCTATATATTTATAAAGCATGTCTTCAGACGACTTGAACCTAACTCCCCAGTGTCATTCTCCTTAGATAATATACTTGATTTACTGAAACTATGACCTTTCTGAACATCCTATATCATCTAGCCCTTATGGGACATTTTTATCTAATACATTTCATGACTGCAGATTTTTACACATTTTGTAGCCATTAGTTTTTCAAGGCTGATTGTGCCAATAACAAATCAAGATAGCGCTGATTCTCTGTGTGCCTGCTGGGAAGTTCTTTTAACTTGTCAGGAATTATATTGAGTAACACAGATCTTTCTAGAAAGAAGAGGCCAGTGAGAAGGAGGTTCTTATTACCGCCAAGACACAGGCATTGGTCATCTCTGGGAAAGGTTTATGATACTAATGAGCAGCTGAGACGGGGTCTTTCACTGTTTTGTCTGTTTAAGGAACACTGATTAGTCTTCCCACATAACTTCAGAAAGTAGCATTTAACCTAGCAATATTCTGAAGAGTAACTGAACCCACTAAACCCTTAGGCTATCTTAAACCTTATTGATGTTTTCTCCCACAGACAGACATCTATTAGAACCCACTTTAGTACAAGTGGCCTGGGAGATGTATTTGTAGACATGCCTTTTTCAAAGAAATGTTAAGATCTCTTATATCTTGGCCTAGAGCAGCCACCTAATCAGATGTAGGTGGAGCCATTCTGATCAAAACAGAGGCTTAAGAAGACACTCTGACAGTCCAAAGGTTGTTCATTATGATCCATGGTTTATAAACATTCACTGACATTACACCATCACTTACTGGTTTTTCTTACTCAGTAAAACAAAATCACCTTGGTTAATTCTAGTTAACGTCTACTGTGTCCTGATGCATGCAGCCGAACAGGGCTAAAGAAAACACAAGAGCAAAATGACTGGTCTTATTTTACATTTATGATCCCTGATCTTGGTCCTTATTGTTGCACCAGAATCAAACTCCGTTACCATAGTCTACTCTCCACTCAGAATGCTATTCTGAATGCTTTTTCCTACCTTTTGAATGCTATTTCCTACCTTCTCCTCAGACCTTGAGCACAGGAATTGTTCTTATGTCACTTAGACAATTGTAGGGATTAAAAGAAAATATCTACAAGCTCCCAACACCACGTTTAGTTACTAATCTGCATCCATACCCAGATACTTGCCCTCACACTCTGGAACCATGGATTAATTACACCCACTTTACCCAAGACTAACTCTCTCCCACAAACACAAATACGTGACTCCAGTAATTCATGCTTTTCTCCCACGTGATAAATTCTTCCCTACTATGTTACCCATATCTAAACATACTGTCACTTCTCCCACCTTAAGAAATCCCCTTCTTATCTTGACTCATCATTCCAGATATTGCCTTGCTTCTCTTATTTTTGCAACACAGACTCTCAAAAAACTACCTACACAGATGTTTCCAACTAGCTTTTCTCAATGTGCTTTGAAACCACTCCAAATAGGCTTGGACTCCCACCATTTATCCAAAACTGTTCTTCACAAGGTCATGTACTAAAGGTGGTGACCAATTTTGAGTATTTGTTTTACTGGATCTATCAGAAGCATTCAATACAGCAGGATTCTATTTCTTTTATTGGCTTTCTAGGACCTCACATTCTTGTTTTTTTCTTTTACATTGCTGGTCATTAGTTCTCCAGAGCTTGATCTGTATAAATATATATATGTATTAATATAAATATATAATATATATAATATAATATAATATAATATATAATATTAACATAATATATAAATATATATCTGTATTAAATATATATGCTTTAAGGTCTATACACACTCCACAGTGAAAACAACTAGTGTCATGTCTTTGATACAATCTCTCTATCTCTATATATCTACTTATGTGTCTGTCTACCTTTCTATCTACCTACCTATCATCTGCCTGTTCCAGAACTCCCCCAAATTCCAAATTCATACCTCCAGTTTATTATTAAAATTTCTAATAGGCAACTGAATATCTAATGAATATCTAATGGCAGTTGAAATCTCGTGTTACAGTTGAGTTTCTGATTTTTTCCTCCCAAACTTGCTCTGGTTCAGTTCTTCCCCTTCTCCGTTAATAGACAAACCACAGGCCAAAATTTTGATCCACACTTGACTCTCCTCTTTCACATTTTATACTTCATCCACAAAGCTTGTAACTCTGCGTTTAAAGTATGTCCGGAATGTAATCACTTTGATTTTCTTTATTTTTAGAACAATCTCTCATACATCTATATAACACACCTTCACCTCCTTGCCTTTTCATTGAAGCCTTTCCCTACAGCCTTCTGTAGCTAATTCTACCCTATTGCCTGCTTGGTTTTTCTCCTTAGCACCAATCACACTCTCCATGCTCTATATTTTAAACATTTCATATTGTTATTTTCTCTCTCCACACAAGAATATAAGGTCACTGAAAATAAGAATCTTTTTTTCTGTTTTATTTATTACTAGGCACACAAAGGAGGTTTAATAAATATGAAAAGTGTAATCTAAAATACTCTTTTCTGTTTACTAATAAATAATGTTCTTCATCTAGATTTTAGAATGGAGACCATTTGGGTATTAATATTGGGCTTTTTTATAATTTTTTTTCAGACGATATGCTTATGAGAAAACTAGAAAACACTCATATTCCTACATTCAAGATTTTTAATCTCTATCTTCTCAGGGGGAAGAAATTGAATGTTTAAGAGCATTTTGGCCACCACTCTTATGTCTGCTAATTTCAGGAGGATATCTGTTAAGCTTCCTAGCTCCCTTGACTAAAATTTCCATCTTCCTTCCGGTCCTAATTCAATTTTATGACAAGTTGGACATGATTTGTCTTAACACTTACATTCCCCCGTCAAGGCAAATGCAGTCTGCTCAAACATATGGTCTCTTTTGGACAATATTTTAACTTTAATTTATTCTGCACACCCCTATGACTTGGCAGTCTCTGGGGACTTTGAATGCCTGGATTGAAGGAAAATCTGATGAAGGCCTTCTTGGACTCAATGGCTAATGGGTGAATTTCTTACCATTCTCTCAGAGACAGCAGCATTAATCTAAACTGAAAAATTCATCACCAGCATTTATGGTTCTGAATGGTAGCATATGGTGTTAATCTGGGAAAGTTTTACCTTTACTACTCCTCGGTAGGCCAATGACCTAAATATTATTGAAAAGAGAGAAACTCGCTTTTAATTACTAATCTTACGGGGGGCTCTTCTTTATGAGAACAGAAAGGCAATATTTCTTCTGGGTCTTAATTCTGGGCATACATATCCTAGGACATTTCTATTGCAATTTAACCCTTAAAAGAAGGAAGGTGAAAAGTCTATGATAAACACAGTTATTCTCAGACACTATTAGTGATCTATGCTTGTTTTTTTTCTCCTGATAATGGTGCCATTTCCTGAGACAAATTAAGATGTATAGCAAACGTATCTTTTAAAATTACATGTAAGACATACAATACAGTTGGAAATATTACTTTTCTATAATTTATGGACATATTTGAATTTAGGAAACAACCAAAGACATTCTGTTTGATGAATCATTGAGCGATCAATGTGGATAATAAATATGAACAAAGAGACACATTTGTAATGTATTTTTTTGAAGATGTCTCCCTAATTTTTATTAAGGTATAGCATAATCATCATAATAAATATTTTACTAATTAACCTACTTTGAAGAAATGTGTTGTACAGATTTTCACATTCTGGCATGTTTAATATATAGTCACAGTAATATATTGTCACTGAATATTTTTGAAAAGAACACCAAAAGATGTCTTAGGATCAGTACATTATTATAACAATAAAAACAAATATTTGTTACTTATTTGTTACTATTTTTCACGTACCAAATAATATACTAACATTTTTATTAACATCATTCATTTGTCTTTTAACAAATATCTATTGAAAGTTTACTCTATGTCAAGTACTGTTCTAGGAACTCGGGTTACTTCAACAAACAAAGGAAAAAAATAAAGGTAACTACTCTCATAGAGTATTAGATTAAGGGACACTTTCGGGAAACAATAGACATAGACTATAATAGATGAAGGAAATTACAATTTCTGTAATTGTTTCTGCAAGCTAAGGAGCACCAAAGTCTGCCAGAAAACCACCAGAAGTTAGGCCAGAGAAATATTTTCTCATCTCTCTCAGAATTTACCAACCCTACCTACACCCTGACCTTGAAGTTCTAACTTCCAGAACCGTGAGACAATAAATGTCTGTTTTCAAGCCACTCGGTATGATACTTTGCTGTGGCAGCCCTGGAAAACAAATACAAGTTTGTAAAGTGGTGTATGAGACAGTGCTCTTAAAGATGGCCAACAGTAATTCCTCGTCTCTCCAATGGTATATGCCACTCTTACCATTATGAGGTGGAGTCTATTTAACTTTGTATCCGAGCTGATCATGTGACTTGCTTGGAACAATAGCATGAAGTGAAAGAAGGTCTGTGCCAGTGCCAGGACTAGTCTATAAATAACCCAGGAGATTCCACATTTGCTCTCTAGAAACCCAACTACAGCGCTTTAAACTAGAAGCAGGTCTAGACTTCTGGAGGGAGAATAATAACATGAAGGGTAACTGAAGCATCTCAAGTGTGGCCAGTACCAACCGACCGATGGACCAGTGAGGTAGCCTTTCACATTCTAACCCCTAACTGACACCTCCCACTCCCCCTCACACAAATGCAACTGCAGAGGAACCTGACCCAGTCCTACACGAGGCACAAGAATTGCACAGTGGAGCCCTAACTAATCCGCAAAACCATGAGTTTTGGAGTGATTTGCTACACAGCAACATAGAATCGAAAACTGATTAATGAGTTCCAAGGGAGAAAATGATTTAAATAAGGGGAACGAATTGAGAGAGAGTATTTGTATGTGGTGGTAATGGTGCGGGAGGTGAGCATTGTGTAATTCTCACCTAATCCTCACAGCAATTCACAAAATAGACATACTTAATATCCAACTTCCAGACAAGCAAGTGAGGTTCTCAGAGGTTAAGGAACATGCCAACAGTTACTTACTGAAGTTGGGATTCCCACCTGGATCCTCACCCAGGGCATCTGCATTGACTATCCTATCAAATAAACTATTGCAAGTGGGAGGAGAAAGATCATTGGTGGTGGTAAAGTGTCATCAGAGTAAATTTTACTCTTTCAGAAAACATCCTAGAATACATTTTTAAGAAAAATATGTCAAAGAAAGTGTGAGGGCTAATTTTCTGTGTCAGCTTTATGCCAGTATTCAGGATGTATTTGGGAAAATGTCTCTGGGTGAGATTAACATTCGAATTAGTGGACTAACTAAAGCAGATTGCTCTCCCTGATGTGGGTGGGCCTCATCTAATCAGCTGAAGGTGTGACTAAAATAAGAAGGCTGACCTCTCACAAGTAAGAGAAAACTACTCATGCCTGACTGCCTTCAAGCTGTGATATCAGTTTTTTCCTGATTTGGACTTAAACTGAACCATCAGCAGTTCCTGGGTCTGGAGCCTCCTAGTCTTCAGACTGAAACTGTCCCATTATTACTTCTGAGGCTCCAGTTTGCTGACTGCAAGTCTGGGTGCTTGTAGTGTCCATAATCAGTGAGGTACTCCTTATAATAAATCTATAAATACATATTCTATTGATTCTGTTTCTCTGAAAAACCATAACACACACTGTATTTTCCATTCCTTATTATGTAACAACAAAACAAAAAACAAAAAACAAAACCTATTAAGCTTGAAAAGAATGCCAATGTATCCATGCTAAAGATAAAATGTAATTGATACATATTTGAGGAAGAAACATTGGTTTTACTATTGATGCTGGGTGAATATGGCACCTGGGATTTAGAGAGCAATTTTGGAAACTCAGTCCAAAGCAAGTTTTAAAAAAGGTTATACAAATCTGGGCCTGGGTGATTCTGTCGGCTGAGCTTCCGACTATTAATTTTACCATAGGTCATGATCCGAGGGTCATGGGGTCAAGCCCTGCAATGGGCTCCACACTGAGTGTTGGAGCCTGATTAAGATTCTCTCCCTCTGCCCTTCTCCTGTCATGCTCTCTCTCTTTAAAATAAAAACAAACAGGGGAGCCTGGGTGGCTCAGTCAGTTAAGTGTCCAACTTTTACTCAGGTCATGATCTCGCCATTCCTGAGTTCCAGCCCCGCACCAGGCCCTGTGGTGACAGCATGACCTGCTTTGGATTCTCTGTCTCTGTCTCTCTCTCTCTCTCTGTCTCTGCCTCTCCCCGCCAAAAAAATAAATAAACATGAAAAAATTTAAAAAATAATTAAGACAAACAAAGAAATAAATAAGGTATAAAAATCAAAGAAGACTAAAACTTATGAGAGGGGCTTGCTAATATGGATACAGTGTAGCCCACGGAAAGCCTGCATGAGACTTGTTATACCCAAACTGAATTTTCCAACTAGATTCCTTTATACTTTAAACGATTTTAAAGTAATATATTCATGGAAAATTGAAAAAAAAATCAAGAGAAATGAACCATATGTAATCATGTGCATTAGATATCTTGCAATTTTTGTCTCAAAACATTTTTTTCTTAACATGATAGCTGCATTTCTAAGCACAATTATATGAGAAAGGAATAAGTTTTAAAGGAGAATAAATTGTTTATGGAGTTTAAGACTTAATAACAAAGGCAAATGTCACATCTTTAATGCATTTTGTTATAGTAGGCAAAAACAATTATTTGATTAAGTAAAATTCATCCAACAAATAAATAAATTTCTTCCCTTTATCCTTCAATCTTCCAGACATTCTTTCTGCTATAATAGTTCCTGCTATTATTTTTTACCCTGACCTTGTAATTTTGATTGTTGCATTGTTCACAATCACCAAAGATCAAAAATAAAATAAAATAAAATGCCATTAAAGGTTTAAAAAAATAAAGGTAAAAAATAGAAAAGAGATGCTCACAGAGCAATGAGCTGAAAAATACCTCAGTATTGCTATGATTTCTCATGGGAAAATAAATTTATGACTCTCATTTTCCCTGGACCCAGATCTCGATTATATTGAAACCAGTAGTAGTCTGTGCAGTGCGAATAATGTTTTCTTATTAATCAGATTCCAATTATCCTATTCACTCTTTGAAAACTCACACTGTAGGTAGGAGAAGTGCCTACTTTCTTGTACAGCATTTCTCTTGAAAAGGAAGCAATTTTCCTGCATACATTTTTAAATAGAATTAGAAAATATATGGTTTGTGGTTTTTGACCAGTACTCTTTTCATAAATTGTATCTTACTGAGTGAAAAAAAAAAAAGCAAAACAAACCAAAATAACAACAACAAGAAACCTACTTTCTTTAAAAAAAAAAAAATCTAAATGTTTACCTATTTTTGAGAGGGGGAGACAGAGTGTGCGCAGGGGAGGGCAGAGACAGAGGGAGACACAGAATCCGAAGCAGGCTCCAGGCTCTGAGCCATCAGCACAGAGCCCTATGCGCGGCTTGAACCCACGGACCCTGAGATCATGACCTGAACTGAAGTTGGACGTTTAGCCTACTGAGCTACCCAGGCGCCCTGAAACTCACTTTCCAATAGAGGTTTCTCTTTGATGAAAAGTGTGTTAGTTTTGTTATAGGAGGAAGGCATGTGAGTGATGAAGTAGGGATAGACAGATTCACACAGCTTCTTTATTAATTTGCTGTATGACTTTGGTCATGCCATACCACCTTTACGAACTGTCTCTCTATCCCTTTAATAGCAATAACAAGAATACCTAATTAGAAGGGTTTTGTGATGGTTAAAGGTAATATATAAGAAATAACTTTTAAAAACATTTTAAACATTTTTTTATTTTTGAGAAAGAAAGAGACAGAGCACAAGCAGGGGAGGAGCAGAGAGAGAGGGGGAGACATAGAATCTGCAGCAGGCTCCAGGCTCTGAGCTGTCAGCACAGAGCCTAACATGGGGCTTGAACTCACCAACCACAAGATCATGACCTGAGCCCAAGTTGGACACTTAACCGACTAAACCACCCAGATGCCCTTATAGAAGAAATAAGTTACTCTTAAGCATTTTGATTACATTAGTTGTTGTCTCTGATATTGTGGCTCTTTTTGATATAGTGATATTATTACTACTCTTTAGGCAAGAAAAAAAATTACATCTGTTTTAATGACCTCAGTAGTGATGAAACAGTACTCCTTCACCCTAAAGGCTCTGGTAACGTTGTAGGTACTACATGTAGAAACAGACCCATGATATAAGTACAAGTGAGTTTGATTCCAAAATCCATACCCTCATGATTGTAAAGACTGTCCCTCTTTTGAAGCATAAACATTTATATAAAAAAAGAAATACCATATTTGACTTTTACCATGTAGCCTGTAAATAACTGGGCCACAATGATTCTAATTTCATGGATGTGTCCTGTGGAGCATAAGAAAACCATTTATTCTTTTAGAACCTGTTTCTTCCTCTTGAATAAGTGGGTGAAAACATTAGTTATACTAATATTCACATTATAAGACTGCTCTAACCAACTGGTAACTTTATAAACACACACACCACACACAAACATGCACACACATGTATATACATATGTATGTATTTTATACATGGTAAAAATAGTTGTACAAATAATGCTAGTGGAATATCACAGCAATCAGATCATATATGATGTAGAACATTAATCATATTTTATGATTAATCATATGTTACATATGATTACATAATCATTACATATGATTAATCATATGTAATGATTAATACATTATGTATACATAATGTTAAATAAGCTCAAAAATATAAATTGAATTTAACTAACTTTAAGTTAGAATCCTTATTAAAGATAAACATACAGGTTTTCCAACACATTACTATTCTGTAAAATTATTTTGGGCAGTACTCTGGTTTTCATATTATGTTTGTAGGTACTTATATTTCAGTCCATTATGAAATTACACTTCAATCCAGATACAACTTTGTAAGACCGTTGTTAATTTACAATACATACCCAGCCATGTGTGCAGAGAGTGTGACATTTTTTCACCAAGATAATCTTTGCACTCATGAGCAGCGATAGCTCTTCAAAATGACACTCCAGTGACATTATTCCTGGCCAGATACTAATCCTTACCACATGGAAAATTTCAACATGACCAAAGATTTTATCATTAGTTACTGTCTTCCTGGAGAAAGCCAGATTTGAGAAAAGTATATAAAAATTGTGACACCCATCTAAATAAATTATACATATATGAGCAAATGTGGAAGCCATTTACTCTAGTACAAAAATCATCATAACTACATCCAGATAGAATTTTAAAACCTTATACCAAAAACCTGCCATATATTTTACCTGGATCATGGCTGGGTTTTTGTTGTTGTTGTTGTTGTTGTTGTTTGTTGTTTTATTTTATTTTTAGGCTTGTTAGCAAAGATGGTTTCTGTATTCACATGTAACTTATTAGTTCAAACAAATCTGTATCCAAGCCTTTGAAATTTCCTTTTGGATCAAGTTTTCTTAGCAATTTAGTTTGATCTAAGTAACCATGAGAGTTGTTGGGATTAAAATAGTAAGTTTGGGGGCGCCTGGGCGGTTCAGTTGGTTGGGTGTCCGATTTTAGTTCAGGTCATGATCTCATGGTTCCTGGGTTTGAGCCCTGCGTCTAGCTCTGTGCTGACAGCTTGGAGCCTGCAGCCTACTTCAGATTCTGTCTCTGGCTCTTTCTGCCCCTTCCCCACTTGTGCTCTGTGCCTCTGTCTCTAAAATAAATCAACATTAAAAAATTTTTTTTTAAATAAAAAAGATAGTTAAGTTTGGAAATCACTTAGAACTGTGCCTGGAAGACAGTAAGAACTCAATATTATTATAATTTTTGTTATTATTAATAAGCCAAATTATGCTGCAAAGACTAGAGAGGCAAATTTCCTTACTTCTGCCAGGTGTTTCTCTTTTTCTGATATCAAAATATCTTAATATAAATTATGAAAGTGAGTCTCAGTTTACTTATCTGCAAGATGTTGATTTAAGTATAATCATCAAGGTGACTCTAGGAAGTATGTACAATAAACATTATTTTTCAAAAAAGAAACCAAGGCCCAGAGAGGTGAAGAATTTTCCCAAGGTCAAAAAAAGGAGAGTAGTAGAGACAGAATTAAACCCATGTTTTTCCATTTTATATAAAGTCTCTGTGAGCATTTGATCCGGAAATAGATATTACTTATGGATATGTCCCCAAATTCCTAAGCAGCATGGTTCGGGGAGATTTGTGTGGTGATTTCCACATAGCATGGTAGCTTTACAAAGAATAACTGAATTATGCTTCCTTTCTTCAGTAAAAGTTCCTTTCTTCAGTAAGCAGGATAATAAACTGGATTAGTCAGCTTGTTGTAGGTAATAAGCAATCCCTAAAATCTCAGAGGCTTGGAAACCAAGATCCACATCTTGTGAAATGTAGAGCTGATTTTAATTCTATTCCATGTGTTTACTCCTTTTGCCAGCCAGGTTAAATAAACGTTTTACTGGACTTGCCCGTCCTTGTGGTAGAGAGATGGAAGAATGTCCTGGTGGAGACCCACGATGCTTCATATTGCTTCTGCTTGGGCTCAGTACAGTTGCAGTCTTGTCACATTGCATTGGCCACAGTGGGTCACATGATCACCCCCAAGGTCGCAAGTCACAGACTTACATTGCTCCCATAGAAAGCATGTGCAGAGAAAGGAGTGTCTATTTCTTTAACCAGGAGGAAGAAGAACAGAGGATATCATGGTGACAAATTAATATACATAATAACATAATCTATGCAGTGTTTACTGTAACTTAGATTTTTTTTAATAACAAAGATGGACACTGTTTGGGAAATGGCTAATTGTTGCTTTCCTTTACTTTTATACACTACCAGAGTTAAAACACTTCTGATACCAGATGTGTGTGTGTGTGTGTGTGTGTTTCCCTACACCAAGCATCTGTGACACCATCTGGGTGTCCTGTAATTCAATTCAATTCTGACACTAACCAGAGTTAGACCAAAACCTACAGATTAAGGGCTCAGTCCCTTTGATTCCTATATTTGTTGTTATTATTTGATGGTATACTTGTCTTCCTCACATCTTTGGTGCTTGAACTCCATTCAGTAAGTGCTTCTCATAAAAATAAAGGTATTTTTGTTTTTTTTGTTTTTTTTTTTTTTTCAATGTTTTTTATTTTTTATTTTTGGGACAGAGAGAGACAGAGCATGAACGGGGGAGGGGCAGAGAGAGAGGGAGACACAGAATCGGAAACAGGCTCCAGGCTCCGAGCCATCAGCCCAGAGCCTGATGCGGGGCTCGAACTCACGGACCGCGAGATCGTGACCTGGCTGAAGTCGGACGCTTAACCGACTGCGCCACCCAGGCGCCCCGGTATTTTTGTAAATCAGTGAGAGAATTGATTTGTGTTTTCCATTTAGATAATTTGTGATTTTCATTTTGCCCTAGTTTGGATTGGGATTAGGGCATTCCAAGTGCTGTTTTTAGTGTTTCATTGCATGTTTTCTCCTATAAGGCTCACAACTGCCTGGTGATGAAGTTGAAGTGTCATCATTTCCTGGATGATAAATCTGAGGACATTTAATATTTACAGGGGCACAGGTTCAGGATTCTTCAGAGTCAGGATTTAGATCCAGGTTTTTCCACAATCTCATGCTGCTTCTTTTGACATTTACATTGGTCAAAAAATAAATACTAAACAATTTCAGGAGATCTCAGTTAATTTAACTCTATTTAACAGCAGGATATGAGATGATAACTATCCTACTCAGGTAAGGTAGACTTGTAGCTTAACAGAGAACTGAGTGATTTCACCATTCTCCTGGAAGACAAATTAAAACATTTCACCCACATTCCCCCAAACACACACATAGAAACACTCTTAACACCAAAGGGTTACTGGCTGGGGCTGGAGTATTACCCAACTTCAGGGAGCATCTCACCCTGAGTTTGTGTTTGAAGATAAGATTTAGGAAACATCTATGTTCTGTGTTGTGTGACACAGTGCTTAACGGGTCCTCCACTGTGCTTCTGTATCTAGTACAGTGACTGAGCACACAACAAAAGCTCAATAAATGTGTGTTGAATAATATTGTTGAATAGACATTGTTTTATATGAAAATCTGCTTAAGAATTGTCCCATTCTATGGTGTTACACGTCTGTGCCATACAAATGATATTCACTCACTTAATCAATCTGATGATTCAATATTATTCAATATTTATTTAAATTCAAAATGTATTGATACTTTCATGTTCCAGATTCTATACTTTTGTGGAATTTTTCCTCTGTGTTTTCTTCATACTTTTAGAATCATCTAGTTCATTGTTACCCAAAAGTCTATACTCTGTTTAGTTTTTTCACTGTATCAATGTGTTTTTCTTTGAATCAAATCCCTTTTATAATTCAATAGTTCAATTCAATGATTTTATCAAAAGGTAATATCCCTGAATCACAATTTGATATAGTAGTTAATTCTTTCCAATATATAAAATAAAAGTAAAGACATTATTAACATAAAAGTATTCATTTATTTATCACTTGAAACTATTGCACAAAACGCTGACAGGTTTAAGTGCATGATTTGGAAAACTGGTCTAAGACTCTGGTGGTTAGATGACATGATCAAGATCAAAGAGATAGTTCATGGATGTATAAGCTGAAACACAGGCCTTCTTTTATGAATTAGATAGTAATGCCACGTATCCATCATTTTAAATTAAAAACATTATTATAATGAATCTTCTATTCCTTTTATACTACACACATTCTTTTTAGAAACTATTTTAGAAACCAGTATAATTTCTAGACACATTCATGAATTTATACTATGCTATGCTGTACTATACTGTACTATGATATATTTATTATCTACTCTATATATGCTTATTATATACTCTATATTATATACTCTAAGGGAAATTCTCGGCAGTACTTTTTTAAAATTTGTACACCTGGACCCATTAGTGTTTACCAGTTGTGCATGTTCTATAGCCAAGGCTACATTCAAGCCCCAGGTTTACTACTTTTTAGCTTTTCAGTATTGACAGATTCATTTAACTTTCCTGGCCTTTCATGTCTTCATCTGTAAAATGGGACAATAATACCTATCTACAGGCATTGGTCATCCAATAAAATATTTGATGCTGAGTATTTCAACAATATCTGGTATATAGTAATTGAATGTGATGAATATTAAAATGACAATAAGAGAATTTGATGAATGCTATTGATTTTCTTTCCTAAAAGCTATATATCTGCACACAAAAATCAATGTTCTGAATATAAGTGTCAGAGTTTTCTCCAAGCTCTGGAAACCTTAACCTTCTAGCTTAAGTGAGAGATCTACTGATATTTTTAAGGGTTCAAGTAACAGAGAAAGGGAATAACACTATTTCTTTTTTAAAAAAGTTTTAAATGTTTATTTATTTTTGAGAAACACAGAGACAGAGTGTGAGTAGGGGAGGGCAGAGAGAGAGGGAGGCACAGAATCTGAAGCAGGCTCCAGGCTCTGGGCTGTCAGCACAAGACGTGGGGCTCAAACTCATGAACCACGAGACCATGACCTGAGCCGAAGTCAGATGCTTAATAGACTGAGCCACCCAGGCACCTGGAATTGCACTATTTCTAATCTTGGTTGTTGAAAGCAAATCAATCATCAATTTTCTAAGTCAACTAAACAAGCACAGCAGAATTTAAAAAAAAAATTATAATATACTGAGCAGAGGCAATGTTACTGCAGGAATCTTAATGATACAATATTACACAAGCACATTTAAAAAATATAAGGTGCAAGAACATTGCAGAGAAAAGAAAATATATTTACTTGGATTACTGAGAACAGAAATATGGAGTATATAGAAGTAAAGAGTATCAGTGAAAGGGGAATAGCATTTCTGTGTGCTCAGCAATTTGCTAGACAGAGAAAATGCTTCTGATAATCTGAAGCTCCAGTGTTTCCCTCACTTGTTTACAGTACTATTGCATGATTGCTGAGGTTTTTTAAAAAAATTTTAATATTTATTCATTTCTGAGAGACAGAGAGAGAGAGGGCATCAGCTAAGGAGGGGCAAAAATAGAGGGGGACACAGAATCCAAAGCAGGCTCCAGGCTCTGGACTGTCAGCACAGAGCCCAATGTGGGACTCGAACCCATGAACCATGAGATCATGACCTTACCTGAAGTGGAATGCTTAACCGACTGAGCCACCCAGGTGTCACGTTGCTGAGAAGTTTTAGAAGGAAAATAGGTAGAGTGGATGTGAGAGACTGGATTATGAAGCCAATAGACTTCTATGGTCCAACACCCACGGATGTGACACTACACGGATACAGACCTGAGGGAGCGACCATAGAGAGGGTGATGATAGGAGAGTGACAGAGTTAGAAAGAAATGTTAACAAAGTGTAAGGAGGTATAGAGTAAAAGGCAAGAAGAAAGGAAGCTATATTTAGACTAATACCCTGAGGACAGAGGAATGCCAGCAGAAACAGGGGAAAGTTTTAGAATAACATTTAGTGGGGAGAAAATAGGAGGTGAAGACCAAAAAATAAAATAAAATAAAATGAAATAAAATGAAATAAACAAAATAAATCGAACAATTTCTCAGTATACTTCAACCTGATCCACAAGAAATCCGAAAAAGGAAATGGACTTAAATGGAAGCAGAACTCAATTTGAGAATTTTTCTTTATCATCTATTAGAGCATAAACACACAGGGCTGGGTTTTAGCCAGACCATCAGGTGCGCAGAACTGAACTGGAGAAGGATCGGCAGTACATAGATGGGTCAAATGAGGAAGGAAAACATTTAAGATAAATCTAAACTGAAACTAAATATATGAGCAACACGGATTATGAATTCGTCTGAATATGAAAAGACAACAAAGGCATAAAGTTATTAATAAATTTTAAAATTTATCCTAGAAAACCATTGACTTAGAAAAGAACAACTCAAATATACCAATACAACAAGTATTTAAAAGAAAACAGACAACATGAATCAAACCACAGAATACAGAAATACCTCCTTTCTCTTCAAATATGTTGGCGTGTGTGTTTTTCCTACTTCCCGTTAAAATAAACTCTTTAACGATACAGTAATGCCTCCTCAACCACAAAATTCCCTTCATGTGGATAAAACATATAATTTTGGAGATTTTGTTTGGCAAATGTGAGCATTTTGTTTTCTTTACACCTAAGATGTGGGCTTTTCCTCTTCAGGATAACTAAGTGGTAAAATAGAGTAGAGATTGTGACTTGGCGAGGGAGTTAAATAGCAGGCAGGGAGAGTGGAGGGTTTTGCAATTCTTGATGGAAGAAGAAAGGAGAGAAGAAGTAAATTCAACTTTGAACCAGACTGTTCCATGTGTTAAGAGAGGACAGGCATGAATAAGAGGGTTGTAAATTGGGGATGCTTTTGTTCTGTATATCTGAGACCATAAGAACTACCAAGAAATGGGAAATTTACATTCTTTTTTTTTAACGTTTATTTGTTTATTATGAGAGAGAGAAAAAGAGTGCTTATACTAGCTGGGGAGGGGCAAAGACAGAAGAAGAGAGAAAATCCCAAGCAGAGATTGCTGTGATTGTAGAGCCCTACGAGGGGCTTGATCTCACTAACCATGAGATCATGACTTGAGCAGAAATCAAGAGTCTCGATGCTCAACTGACCAAGCCACCCAAGCGCCCCAGGAAATCCATATTCTTAAGCATAACATCAGAATACATTGGATGGATAGACAGGCAGATGTAGAAAAATAACACCTCTTAATTAAGTGATATCTATGACAAAGCTCAATGACTTGTAAGCAACTTATTACAACAGTGGGATAAGAAAAGCCTGCAATTGTCATTAAGGGAAAAATAAACAGGAACTAAATGAACGGTACTCAATTTACTCATGAAAATATACAAGGTATAATTTATATTATCATGGCTTTTTAACATCACTGGGTAATTGAGACAGGTAAAGGACTTAGGCAATTTTGATTTTGATACATTACTTCTTAATTTTAAAATAGGGGTGGCTCAGTTGGTTAAGCTTCCAACTTTGGCTCAGGTCATGATCTCACAGTTCGTGGGTTGGAGCCCTGTGTCAGGCTCTGTGCTGACAGCTCAGAGCCTGGAAACTGCTTCAGATTCTGAGTCTCTCTCTTTCTTTGCCCCTCCCCCACTTGCACTCTGTCTGTGTCTCTCTGTCTCTCCAAAGTCAATAAACATTAAAAAAAAAAATAAAACAACCATAAGGTAACTTAAGCTTTGAGAAATTAAATGATATATTAAAATCATAAAGTGACAAGTGACAAACCCACAAGTGACAATAACCATTATCATTAATTGAAGTCATACTGCATGCCTGGTACTGAGATAAATTGATTGTTTACATGATCCCATTTAGTCTCCATATTAACCTTGCAAAGGAAATATTATCATTCCCATTTTATAGACAAGGAAATTGAGGCTCATAAGTGGTATGTAATCTGCAAAGATGACACAACCAGTAACGCTTGTATTTAAACCCAAACCAACAAAAGATGTAATCCCACCTTTAATATTTTAGTTTGAATCAGTCAGGCTTCAGTCAGAAAAGCAAAATTACTATAAAAGATAAAAAATACAGGGTTCATTGAGGGACTAGACCATACACAACTGAGGGGCTAGTTAAAAGTCTATGCAAAGCCATAGCCTGTGTGTTCGATGTTGGGGAGGAGTGGACAGTCCATAGGTTAGCACAAAAGAAGAACTCAAGTGGAGGAGAACGAAGACCAGCAGAAACACGGGGGGACAAACCAGAGTCCACATCTGTCTCTTGCCATCTCCAACCTCGATGGTACAGGTGACCTATAGGAGCATCCGTCACTTGCACCACGGAGCTCATAATGCACCTGCTCCAGGATGTGGAGGAGTTGAGGGGCAAGCTGTGGGGTGGCTCCACCAAGCAGGTAACCTGGCACAGCAGCAAAGCTGTGTGCAAAGTGCCATGGTGCCAACCACCCTTGCCTGCCTTCCAAGTGTGAAAATGAATCTTCCTTTATCTCTTTTCAAACCCCATTCAAACCTGTCCCGTAGCAACTCTCACTTGGAACCAGAGAAGGGATTTATGGGAAAAGTAGTTCAGTTGAGCTCCGTGGAAACAATACCAACTCACGTCACCACAGGGATCCAGGGAGAGCAGGCTGCACGCACACGTGCACAGGCGGACACACATGTGGGTGTAGGTGTGCATACGTATATGTGTGTATGCACATGTCTGTGCACTTCTGAATTGGTCTTAGTGATTTTTTCCTGGTTAGTTATGAGTCTCTCCAACTCTTACCTTCTTTGATTCTTCTCTCATAGTGGTTTACAGAAAGTCATGTTGGGACTAGGACTACTGAGTGTAATATCTTTTTAGAAAAGCCAGATCACTTTGTCATTACACTTACTCATTACATTTTAAAGCAAATTTTAACTACCAATACTTCTACTAATTATTGTTAAATTATCCAAGACAAATCTCTAACCCAAATCATTATAAATAAAAGGGTTACACAGCTTGACGGATAGATCCTGGATGCGAAAATGCAATATATTTTATGACAAGCCCAGTCTGTCTGCAGTGGCCCCCAAAAGTATTGCAAGACAACCTCCAAGAAGCTGAGAGCTCAGTGGGTTTGAGGCCACGATCACTTACATGTAATTGATGGACTGTAATCAAGCAGCAGCAGCAAAAATGCTTCACGTGAGATAAGACAGCCATGATTTAAAACATCACCTATACTACCAGCACTGATTCCATGCTCTGCTCAGCAGTGATTCCAAACTCACAAGAATTTTACCACTGTGAAGGTTTTATGTGGTCTATAGCAGAGTGCAATAAAAATGTTGCTTCCTGTGATCTGTATACTTTGCTTCTGTTAATGCAGCCTGAATTTGTCTAAGCGGCCTTTTTTAGCAACCAGACTAGAGTCAGATCTCCAGGACTATGACTTCATGTTCTGTTTTCGAAAGGGACTTTGCTATCTTCTACTTACACATTTGAATTTCTGAAGCAGAGCGAGGAACTCTGCATTCGATAGATTTTCATGTGTGTGTTGTTAGTCGTTGTTTCAGCCAGTTGAGAAACATTTTGAGTATCAACTTGGTCATCTGGCTATCTATTAGATGGCCTAACTATAATTTCTAGACCTGCTGAAATTGGTTTTGCTTTCTGAGAAAAAACTGTTTTAAGTGGCTCTCTATCAGTGTAAGAATAGCATTCTCTAGCTTGGCTTTCTCACTTCTTGGTTGACCTCTTGTATGTCCTTTATGAAAATACTCAAGAACTTTAAATAAACTTTTAGTGTTATCCACTTCCTTGAGGCTGAAAATCAACTTAACATTATATTCTGACATCTGCCATTATGTATGGATCTTTAAAGGGCAAGCCCTTTCTTTATCTTTTGTCCTGTAATGCGTTCCCTTCCTTCTTATCCCTGTACCTTCTCCCCTAAATTAATAAAACTGAACAATAACTAACCTACACCTAACACTATGTAATCATTCTCTGATCTGTAGAATTATGGCATGACTTGTATTTACCACACAAGCCTGCTGTGAGGATAAAGACACAAAATAACCCACACAAGGCACTTTATGTAATGCCTGGGATGCAGGAAATGTTTAATTTATTACTAATTTTGCTATCTATTATCGTTCATGTGATTTTATCTGTCCTCCAGATTCCTCTCAGAATTTTTTCCCAGGTCCCAGATTCACCACTTAGACAGTTATTTTCATTCCTATCACTTCACTTTCCTCTGTCTTCATCATGTTGAAGTGTAGAAGTGTAGAGAAGGCCAGGATGGGCATACTATCAGAAAATAGGAAATGTGCAAGGTGGTCAATGGGCTGGCAGGGAAAGAAGGGTTTTTGGCATCCAATGATTTTGAGAGGGAGGGATTTTAATTCCCTACCAGGCTTTATGAACTGGGTGGAGGCCTTTTGATCACCACAATGTCTGGACTTACTGGTATGTTTGCCCAGAAGCCAGAAGGGCTAAATGCCTTGCACCAAACAGGACATTTCGTCCTAAATGTCAGAATGCTCCAATGGAATCAATGCAATGAGTGGCACAGCAGAAGAACCATGAGGCTAACTCAAAGGGGATATGGAAAACAGCAAAGAGTAAGCTCCTTGCTCCACTCGTAAATGGTATGGAAGCATTTTATGTGGGATTGAAATATAATCTTGTAATGTGATAGGAAGAATAATTTTATGTGACCAATTTGAAAGTGATGCTCTCCAAATATTCAAAATTTATCAAGAGTCACAGAATGTCTAAGCTTGAAATTCAAGTAAATAGTATACTGCACCTTCATATTGTCCTGGTGAGATTCCCTTTACATATGAAAGAGAAATGCCAATAGCCCTTGTTGGTATTACTTGGCCCTCCTGGTTATTTACCTGTACTGGAACATCTACAAATGCTTTGGTGACTCAAGTTCCTGCACTTACATTATTTACTGCTATCATAATTTAAGATCTTTTAAAAATACCCTATAATAGTGCCATGTAAAAGCTAGTGATGATTCAG
The DNA here is from genome assembly GCF_046562875.1 of Panthera onca. Lineage (NCBI taxonomy): Eukaryota > Metazoa > Chordata > Mammalia > Carnivora > Felidae > Panthera > Panthera onca. The sequence continues at coordinate 15,251,483 of NC_138342.1, forward strand.
TAAAATGCACTAAGAAATCAATAACCTGGAAAGGAAGTTAGGTGAGATAAAAATGCCACAAAGAAGCCCAACAACCTCCATAATATGCCATATATTTAATTTAAGAGTGAGTATTCTGAGAAATATTAGAGATAATCCCGAAGAAACATAAAAGCCTCATTAAAACAACTACACCTTTAATTTCCCCCAAATAGTTCATATGAATGTGCAAGAATAATGAGAAGGTGCTGGCTACAAGATCAATGCCTCTGAAATGTGCTTCTAACCCAAGTTACCATCTGTCCTAAGGTATAAAGTATTCTTTATGATTTTAAAGGAGATGGTGTATTTCAATATAAATATTTTTGCAAACATTTATTGTGCTTAGGAAGCATGTCCATATGCAAATATATATTACAATGTTTGTAGATGCATGTGCTTTAGAAGATGTCCCACTTTATTTACATTCATTCGGTGAGAAAAGTAGTCTTAAATCTTTTCATTCTGCTATTGTATTATGGATTTAGGAGTCAGACAGGCTTCTCCATCTTACTACTGTAAAACTTGGAGCTATAAATATCTGAGATCTTTTTTCTCAAATACACAACTCTCCAGAGTTGACTGGAGAGTAAATGAAATAATGTGTGTTAAGTACTGAATATAGTACAAGCTCTCAAACTTTGGCACATACCATCCAAGTAATAATAGAAGACGCTGCTGTAGCACTAACTTATATGTCAGCCTGTGTTTTAAATGCCTGGTATATGTTAACTTGGGTGGTCCTCAAAGTACTCCTCTGACTTAGATTCTATACCGTCACTCCCATTCTACAGATGAAGACACCAAGCCACAGAAAGCTTAAGTAACTTCCGTCATTTCCAATAGCTGGAAAGTGGCTACATTAGAATTTGAACCTAAATGGCCCTGTTCTAAAGCCTGAGATTCTTAGTGCCTGCCATTGACCAACACCAGAACTTGATTTAATCTCAATAAGCAGAATGTCACGTTCGTCCAGATTTTTCACTCATTATGTGTTAGTCGTCCAACCAGCATTCAAAATGAGACCAAATTAGATTTTCAGCGATGACACTGATGAATAATTGTCAGCAAATCAGTCACCAGCTTGATTTTAGCATGATTTCCTAGCCAGATGCATGCTCCAAAGATAACTATTGATTTGATTGTTAATGGGGAAGAGAAAAAAACAAAACAAAACAAAACATAAGGTGATGAAATAGGCTCTCACAAGAGGTACTGAAAAACAGAAAGAAATTCCCCAGGGTGGTGGTCGTGGTTGGGGGCAGGGAAGGTGATAGTAGGCAGGGGCCGAGGAACATCAGGATTCTAACAAAAATTTAAGATAGCTAAGGGAAAAATAAGGCATGAATGATATTATGCTTGAAAACTGCTTGACATTTTACTGGAGAACTTTTTTCTACAGTTGGAGAATATGAAAGCATAGAACAGTTGGCTTGGGGCCAAATGCACATGATCACCCCATGCTGTCAGGAATGGTAGGGTTGTTGATTCTACCTGGGGTAAAGCTGACCAGAAAAACGAAATCCTTTAACCACTTTGCTCTTTAAATAGTGTTTTGGGGTTTAGACTCAGAGTGAACTCACTAAACCACCTGTGTTTTTATTTTACTTACACAGAAATGCTCTTTCCAAATTCTAATTAAAATCTGCTGTTTACTCTGGTCTTTAATGTGGCGGGTACAGCCATGGAGTATGGGACCCTTTAATGACTTGGTGAGCCACCACTGTTGTTCAGAGAGAGGAGGATAATAGAAAGAAAAAAATGCTAATTTGTTTCTGCCTGGTGGTAAATATTTGAAATCATGGAACTTGTATTTCAGAAAGTAATTTAAATATGGAATAAATAGATAGGAGTTTGACCTAGTTCAGACTTGGACTTGTTGCAGGCATCATGCATTCTGATATTATAGAAAGCGAATGCTTCTTCTTTTCCAAAACCTACTGGTATCCTCCTGGTACAATGCTATAAACATAGTTGAAATCTTTTATTTCCTTATTAGGTTTATGACCACACAATGCGGAGTAAGGACAACATCCCTGAAAATGACCTGAGTATTAATGAGATGGATCTATGTAGAGGGGGATAGGGCTCCTGATATCGAAAGGCAATAAACTAAAGTCCCAACTTCCCTAAGCCATTCAAATTCAGAAGGCTAATAGCGTAACAAATGAGAGGCATCTGAGTTGAAATCTCAGTTTGGCTCCATTTCTTGCTAGCTGTGGGACCCTTAGAAAGTTTCTTAACCTCTCTGTGGTTATGAAACTACACAGAAGTGTTGGAGAATAGAATGACACAGCCTGTATAGTGCTCTTAATGATTCTGAATAAATAGCATCCTTTATGGTTTAGCTGAACTCTGCCTCCTCTATGAAGTCCTCACTTAGGATTCTGCGACCTCTGGCCATTCCTTCCTTCGCTTCTGCTTCCTGAATTGTTTATGCTGCATAATTAACAAGGGAGCAAACACCATGCCACAGTATAAGAGTCCTTGCTAACACGAGAGACATCATGTGCTCATTTAATTTCTTCGAAGTAAAAAAGAAAATATGCTTCCTCCGCCCCTCCAAGAACAGAGATTAAGCCTGGTCTTGGCCAACTAGGACTCTTGGGCTAAATCCAGCTGCCACCTGTTTTTGTAAATAAAGTTTTATTAGGAAACAGCTATGATCATTCATTTACATGTTCTCTATGCCTGCTTTAGTGCTACAACAGCAGAGTTGGATAATCACAACAAAGATCATATGACCCACAAGGCCTAAAATAGTTACTATTGGGCCTTTTACAGTCCAAGTTTGTCTACTTCTCCTGGAGTAGGCCATTCTACAATATGAGTGTATGTTCTAGGACAAGCCTAGCAGATTATAAGAATCTGTAGTTGGTTTCAGCTCTATTCTATGGCTCTAACTGGATTCTGAAGTTTAAAGGCAAAGAAAAGGTTTTTCATATAGCCCGACCATTAAACAAAGGGCCATTCCTTTATCCGGTATCAGTGAAAAAACAGCAATCTGTTCACAGTATAGGCAGGATGCCTTGATAGTTGATTTGTTGGTTTACACTGTCAGTTTTCTGAGAAGATATAATGATAATTCCAGCACTGAAGTGATTTCACCTTAGGCACTGATGCGTGAACCTAATCTACCACCAATTTAAGCTGAGACTGGACTGTGTAATACAGCACTTGAGAAGCACCTTTAGCTTCCTCTTTGGATGTTTTGCAGGATTTTGACTGTTGTTTTTGTTGTTGTTGTTAGGTTCTTCCAGATTTGGTCACTCAGTTCCATTTTCTCTGTGTAGAGATACACAGCTCTCATGTGTATCTCTAGACCTCTGTCTTCTTGGTTTCTCTTGCTTGGTGGAGCAGATATTGCCAGGTATCTCTCAATATCTGTCCCTTCCTTCTTCCACGGAAATAGCATTTTTATTAGGGCACATTAGCCCTCTTTCTAGCGTAGTGTGGTCATGCGATCAGGTTTGCCTCACGGGGAAGTGATGTATGTGACTTCTGGGTTGTGACTGTAGGAGAGATGACATTGTTGTCCTTCTCTTTCTCCTGCTCACCTTCCCCTCTTCTGCTGCCTGGATTATGAATATACTGATAAAATATCTTGGCTAGTACAGAAATACTCTAGGGACACCAGAGAAATAAAATAGAGAGCCTGGGTTCTTGACATCATGAACTGTCAGACTCATCACAACAGTTACATGCAGGAAAAATATGCTTTGGTCTTTCTGAAGTCACTGTACTTGATTCCTCTCTTTTATGCAGCAAACCTATTTTCTAAGAGATATCCAGTCACCACCATCCTAGAGTATGCAGCTAAGGATCTGAGGTAACTGTTTATCAACTTATCATACCAATGAATATACAATTTACATTTGAAACTATGCAAGAAACTTTATCTTACAGACATTTTTTTAAAGGATCTGATCAACACAGGGTGAGAGGAAAGTATGAAATCCTTTTCTGAAGTAGTGACATGGAAAGTTCTAGAATTTTATACTTATTGTTCAAGGACTTTGCACTTGCTCTTTCCTCTGCCTGATAAGTTCATCCCCTATATACAGCATATATAGCTATCACATAGGAGGTGCACCCTTACTTCCTTTAGATCTTTGCCCAAATGTCACATGATTAGAAAGGACTTCCTAATGTGGCTGTTTTTGTACATGAAAGCATCCTTCACGGCACTGTTAACTGCCTTAAATAATCTGTATCTGTGTCTTATTTAGTGCCTGTCTTTCTACATTCACACACACAAAATATACATACTTTGGGGAAATATCTACTGCATCTGTTTTATTAACTGCTCTTGCTCTGGAATTAAGAAGAATGTCTGGCAGAAAGTAACCCCTTGATAAAGCTTTGCAGAATGAATCAGTGAATACGTGTCAAGAAGACCAGAGCCACTGCAGTTCAAACAGTAATGGGGAGCTAAATGAGATGAGCCTGGAGAGGTGGCCCTGCCACTTCATGAAGGGCCTGTGGGTCACACAAAGGATTTTATCTTTCTCCCAAGTGCAAAAGAAGACAGTGAAGGGTTTCAAAGGGATCAGAGTACCCCATCATCAGGATGGGGGATTTGAAGAGATCAATCTCTCTGCAGAATACAAAGTAGATTAGGGAGAGATCAGAGTTTCTTAAGGAAGAGCTGCTATAGACTGTGGCCATCATCCGGGAGAGAGATTATGGGTGGGTGGCAAGGCTAGTCTTTGGAAACAGTGCCGGTCTTTCCCCAGGTTGCTCTCACTTCCCTTCCTCATCTTTGCTCTGCCCTGCTCTGTATTGGAACAGACCTTGTGTCTAAAATGCTGTGTCCCAGGATCCCTTGTTGGCCAGTTCCTGTCCGAGTTCACCAATAGGGAGCACGGCAGGAGACTTGAGAGTGGGAGGAAGGGAGAAGCAAGATATTTCTCCCACTTCTCCTGCCTACAGTTGTAATGCCATGCCTGTGTCTCCATGGTGGTTTTGGCTCTCGCTTTTCTCACTTCCTCTTTCCCTGGTCACAGCTTCTATGGGGCAGTGTTACAGGGTGTCCCCAGCTTCTTGTGGCTCCATGTCTACCGCTCCATCCCACTTCCTGCAATTGCCCATCTCTGGGTGGCTCAGTCCCTTATTTGGTTTGCCACCATCACTTGATCAGTTACCCCTATTTTATTGCCTATTTTGGGAAAAAAAAAAAAAAAACAAAAAAACAAACTCAGAGCCTTTCTGTTTTACTGTCTGTACACTAAGATACAATCCTATATATTCTGCCACATGGATACATTTGTCTAAAAAAACGATTACAGAAATGGCTAGTATATACTTTTAATATAGCACAATTTCCCCCAGAAATAATAAGCTGCCCTTTTTTCTTAAAATAACAAGCTACTTTAAAAAGATGCTTAGATTGTAAGCTTCTTAGAAAACAAGGTTGACATCCCTCCAGTCTCTTATTTTCCAGGTACAGGTCCAAGTTTGCGTCTTTTAAAGCCCAATGGCAGAGATACGTGGCATTGTGCATATGGAGGCTTGGCAGTAAGGATTCTAGTCATTGACTTTCTTTTGCTGTCATCTCTCTGAATGAAATGGACCACATCATCCTTTTAAATTTTTTTTTCTATTTTCCATTAAAAATGATAGATCTTATTACATCATATGTCTTTTGCAAATTAGCTCAATAGCAGTTACCATAGTATATCACTGGTGTGGCCCAGCTGCTATTGTTTTTATTGCACTATTGCAGTGCCTCGGGGTAATTACCTTTGAGACCTCAAATGCATTCTCATATGTAAAAGCCATTCTTTCCCGTTCAGTATTTTGAGACATATATCCTCAGCGTTTGCTTTATTTTCTTTTATTTATTCATCCGTGATGGCCATTTCATAATCAGTTTTAGATGTTCTAATATAATCCTCAAGAAGCACATCCAAGGGCACACAAAATGAACTCCGTGTCTTTCAGAGCAGGGGAGGAATTTAGCACTTTGGCAGGAGTTTGGGGCTGAGTGGGAGCCATGAGTGATGATTCTAGCTCCTGCCTTTGCATGCATTAACTGCTGGTCGCCTCTGAATAATTGGCTAAGAATATTGGTTAACACGTCAAGTGAAAATGTATGTGGCGGTGCCTGTCTCCATCATCCCAGGAGAACATCTGTCCACTTCCCAAATCCACTAAACAATTTGGCTCTCGTCTGCATGACTGGCAGCTTGTCCCAGGGAGGCCCTTTGCTACAAAGCAGGGAAGGGGGAAGTTTGGGTTTGAGTTGTGTTGGCAGGTTTTGTTGAAGCACTTTGGAGAGTAATTTTACAAAATTTGCCCGCTGGTGATATTAGCCCTTTATTTTTGTGAAAGTCAGAGGGGGAAAAAAAAGCCCACAACTCTTTATATGCATAGAAATTGCTTTAGGAAGTAGTTCTTTGGTTCTATTAAGGTTATTCTGTAAATGTGTTTTGAGCCCCTCCAAGCTGAAGGCATGACCTATACTCTGGAGGAATTCGGTTTTGCACAGGGACAAAAACAATTAAAAGAAAGAAAGAAAGAAAGAAAGAAAGAAAGAAGAAAGTATGCTCTTACAGTAAAGCATACAGAGTATTTTGAAGGAGGAAGTCCTTCTGTCTATGTGGACATAAAGGAAAGCTACAGCAAAATCCAACAAATTAAAAACATTATAGCGCAATGTGGTCAAGTAGAAATAGAATAAAGGATAAGTTATTTTACCTGATTTGAGCCCAAAGAGCCCCGTTTTTGTTTTGTTTTGTGTATTCCAAGCTACACATGGATATGCTATAATAATCATCATGTGGCTATTGGCTCCTCTTTGAGATACACATACTGCCAGAAATTATCTCCATTGCTGGAGTTGGCATAAGGAATTTTAGATAATTCACCACTGGGATCACCCCACCTGTATTTTCTACTAACACTGTGTGCTTCGTCTGTATCACACATTTTTCTGCCCATTTCCCCCCTTCATTAATGGTCTATTCCGAAGGTTGAAGTCACTGTCTAGCTTTCTGAAAGGAACAAGGCACAGATCACCATCTAGATTTTCATCAACCTTGCCTGAAATTATAATCTTCAGCTAAAATTTCTGTGGTTTTCTAGAGCTGGCTGTCTGATCCCCAAGCCTTCCAAGGTGAGTTGGTCTATGCAGCACAGAACTTAAGTTTCTCTTGGTGACATGAATTATCAGTCGGAGCTTTCAACTTCTTAAGGATCTGACCTTTTCTCTTTATTGGGATAATAAGTTTCTCTTGGTGACATGAGAAAATTCCATGTTTCAGTTGACATAAATAGTGGATCAAGCTCCCCAAAATGAGAGGCTTGGAGGTCAGATAATACCCTGGGGCTGCTATTCCAATTGTATCAAAACCCTTAACTGCTTTACAAAGAAAATATTTCCACATACTTCTCTTGGAGGAAAGAATTTGATAAAGATTTTGAATGAATTTAAAGGAATACAAACTTTGATCTGTATATGTTGAAAGATAATAGGGTCCTACCATTGGTTTGTGAATGCATGAATTTGTAAATGTAACTGATCACTCAATTTTAATATTCGTGTCTCTTTTATTAGCGTTGTCCTATAACAATGCAGTATATGGATTTAGCAGAAACAGATGAAATCACCGTTCCTACCACCTTACCAAGTTCCTGTTCCAAATATCCCTCTGAAATTATTGGAAGTGTATTTTTCTCTCACTCTCTCTGCATCCTTGAACACACTCACTGGTGGGCCAATTGCAAAATGTGTTCCACCCTTACCACTTTCCCAGAACTGCTGCTTCAGGGGGAGAAAATATTGCTACAATCCCAGACATTCTCATCATCCTTGACCTCTCTCCGACATTCACTTGTATTCTTCCTTTCCTTTGTAAACTCACTCCTCCCTGAATCCTCATTTTTGGGCTCCTTTACTACAGGTCTTTTCCTAGACTCTATTTGAACCCTCTTTTCTTATCTTCCTGTAAACTTTCCTTCCATGGAATTGTCGATCATCCCCTCCTTAACATCCTGCTGTGTCTCTAACTCCGCATATCAAAACCTGAACTCATTCTCGGAGCCACCAGAATAGCTCATCTGCCTGACCTCCCTTTTGGTGAATGTTACCATCTTTCTGTTGCAAAGGCTTGAATCCTGGGAACCATCAATAGCTCCTACGTTCTCTTAGTCCAACCAGGTCACTGGGAGCGAAACTCTAAGGATATTGTCACATTCATGAAATGTGTCATCCCTTCCAGACTTCTGGCTCAATCCAGGTTCTGGCAATTACCACTTCTCTTGTGGATTATCTCAAGTGCTTTCTAACAGCCCTCCTTTTCTGTAAACTCTTCATTCTCCTTACTGTCTTACCAAATGCTGACAGGTTAATTAAGGGAAACTCAACATATCAAAATTATTTCCCATCACTCCCTAAATTGAGTTGAGGAGTGCCTGGGTGGTTCAGTCAGTTAAGCCTCTGACTTTGGCTCAGGTCATGATCTCATGGTTCATGGGTTCGAGCCCGGAGTCAGGCTCTGTGCTGACAGCTCGGAGCCTGGAACCTGGTTCAGATTCTGTGTCTCTCTCTCTCTCTCTGCCCCTCCCCTGCTCAAGCTCTGTCTCTCTCTCTCAAAAATAAAATAAACATTAAAATTTTTAAAAATAAATAAAATGGGTTGATTGCTCATAGTGGAAACTGAAATAACTATTTAAGTATTAAAATTTGATTCATTGCTCAAATGAGGCCAATCGTTTCAAATAAATTAAGAGGCAGTTGAGTACACCAGACAAAAAATAAATATATAATTGCCTTAGTGTTTCACTTTCAACTTACTGCTTTGGTGTTGCACCGATAGATAGTCAAAGGTTGAGATATGTCATGGGTATTCTATCAGACGCTAGCTACATGTTGTTGGTACTATAAAGAGAATCAGAGCCAGACACTAGTTAAAGTAGTAAAGGCAGATTTTATTCCGCCTCTATTGCAATAGGGGAGAAAAGTTTTCACTACAGAACCAAATTTAATTCCAAATTCAAGAAGTAAGTGGGGATTTATAGACAAGGAGCCGAGTGAGAAAATCCCTAAACAGAGACATCAAGGATGAGAGGATTCTTGCTAAACCAATTTAACAGGATTCTTGCTGAAGGCAAGTCAGGGTGATCAGATATCAAAGGTATGAGATGAGAAACTCATCAGATACTGGTAAGGATCAGGTAGTTAATTCCCCTTTGCCAGGTAATGTAACATAGTCACAGGTCCCAGGAATTTAGAGCCATGATTTTGACTGCCATCTACCAATTTGTGGAGAGTCTAAATATAACAACATATGCCAAACACAATACAAAAAATTGAAATTTTGAAAATATTTTTAAAATTTTTTTAAGTTTATTTATTATTAAGGGACAGAAAGAGACAGAGCATGAGCATGGGAGGGGCAGAGAGAGGGGGAGACACAGAATCTGAAACAGGCTCCAGGCTCTGAGCTGTCAGCACAGAGCCCAACGTGGGGCTCGAACTCACAAACCGTGAGATCATGCCCTGAGCCGAAGTCGGTCGCTCAACTGACTGAGACATCCAGGTGCCCCAAAGTTTGAAAATATTTTACATAAGTAAAATAAAGAAGATTTATATGTTCCTCAGAAGAGAATTATAAATCTCATTTAATGTATTCCCTCACACATGAGTGTGAAGGTAACTAAAAGATAAGCCATCTCTTAGAGCTCATAGTTTCATGGCAGAAACCATTTCAGAGACACACGTTCTTACTTCAAAAATAAAATAAAAAGCTATTATCTCATTTATGAATACCTGGCATATATATTTCATACTTTCTGCCCTTTGTATTGGACTGACTTTGTATAATAACATTGATTCCACATAACCTTTTTGGGTTTGGTTTTGTTTTTTGTTTTTTTGTTTTGCCTTGACCCTAAAGTCAGACTGACTGCAAATCAGCCTGTGCAAACCAGCTGGGTCTGTGGGTCTGTGGGTCTGTTTGTTTTAATGTTTATTTATTTTTGAGAGAGAGACAAAGAGAGTAAGCAGGGTAGGGGCAGAGAGAGAGGGGGACGGAGGATCCGAAGTGGGCTCCGGGCTGACACCACAGAGCCCAAGGCGGGGCTCGAGCTCAGGAACCCAGAGATCACGACCTGAGCTGAGGTCCAACGCTCAGCTGACTGAGCCACCCAGGCGCCCGCCCCGCTGTGCCGTGTTTTGCAACCGGTGAAGTCCTGTGACTTGGCAGGCACCCCTCTGCTTTGCGTCCTCAGTGGGGATCCTCAACGCTCCACAGCATCTGCTGCCCCTTCTTTGATGGAAGACGACAGCGGCCACTGCAGGGTAAATGACGTAATTCATAGAAACTAGATAGGACAGCACGTGTCACCTAGTCAACACGTGCAATGCTGTGCTTACGTTTAACGTTCTTCTCTTCTTCTGCCTCCTTGAATTCAGGGTGCAGTTGTTATCTCTGGCATTTGACTCCCAGCTCCCTCTGTTTAGCTTGATGTTGGACGGCTTCCTACCTTTTGCAGCTCCCAACTGCCCTGGTGGTTACGGCCCCTGGGAATCCAACTTTGGTGCCAGACTCTGGCCTATCACCCTAGCTGGTTCTGTTCTTCCTCCCATTCTCCATGGGGGATGGGAGGATTCAGAACTCCTTGGGGTTCAGCTCCTTCATAAATCACACTGCATTTCAGCTTATTCAATACTTTCAGGCATAATCATGAAGACAGAGGAAAGAAGGGCATTTACATTGCTGAGGTAGCTTTGAGGGGTCTGTGGTGCTGGCAGCTACACTGGATCCGGCGAGAGGCAGCTCTGCTCTTGAACGGCTGCCAGGTCTGGACAAAAGACGTCTGTCATCCCCATCCAGAGGAGAGAACATCAATATCAACAATACGTGCAAATTTGGAGTTATCCGAAGCCAGGGCATTCCGGCTTTTCTGCCAAGTTTGAGAGTAGAGGTGTATGCTATGCCAAACATGTGGGACATACAAACATTCTCCACAAGTCCATCTCCAACCTGCTGCAAGCTGCCCTCAGCCTGAACTTCAGACCCAAGCTGTGCAGAAGTGTCCTGCACAGGCTCCCCTTATGCTTCCTGGCATCGGCATTGCAAATCCAGGCGTCGTCACTGAGCAGGGGGCACGGTGTTCAGATGGCAGTGCTGGGTTCCAGCAGGCTTGTGGCTGGAATCATCTGACTCTCAAGTCCTGATTCTGCACTAAACGGAGGAGTGACCTTCAGAAAAAAACAAACAAACTCTGTGCCTCAGTTTCCTCACCTGAAAAACAGCTACTTTTTAGCATTACTGATTTCTCTGTAAAGGGGGGTTGGAGGCATGGCATCAGGTTGGAAAAGTGGGCTGGGGGTTTGATCTGGAAGTGCCATTTGCCTCGTGATCATACATGTTATTTAGATTGTTCCTTCATCAGGATGCTGAGCTCCTGATTCCTTTGCGCATGTCCCTTTCGTCCTGTGGCCTGGGAATTAGCAAGTGAAAACTAGGCATTCTAGCTTCAAGCAGCAAGTTAGATAAAGAAGCTGAGCAAACAGCTTCCAGCTGGTTGATTTTTATTTCTCAGTAATTAATAATTACATTTTATATGATTTTCCTTAAAGCTAATTATATTCCATGTGCTTTTTTTTCTTAAAGACTACTAATTATGCTAGCTATTGAGATAGAAAGTTTGTTATAAAATGTTATGGAACTCAATGAATACAATTCCATATGCGATGCCATTTCTTCTTTCTAACATAATTGGAACACTATGATAGTCGCTTCCATTTCACAGAAGGGAAAATGGAGTTTCTGAGCAGATAACGTTTGTATCCAGAGATCTACGGTGGAGGAATTTGAAAGTAGGTTTCAACCTTAGGCTTTCTGGCTCCAAAATGTCTGCGCCTTCCCTTAAAACAATGAAATTACATTTTATCAAGAAAAAGAACTCCAAAATTCAAGAGTTATTAGAGATTATGGAGTCTAACATTCTAATTTTACATATGAGGAAACAGAGTGTAAGTGACCGATGTCATAAAACTGATTGGTACCAGAGGTGAACTGAGAATTCGTATCTCCTGTCTCCACTATAACGAGTTACCCAGGTCTTTCTTGACCACGAAATTGAGAAACAATGAAGACAGATTTCCCTTCCCATGCTTTTTTATTCCCCTTGATTTCCTCTCTGTTTGAGTGAGCAACAGCTTGGGTAAGAGGAAATTCTGGAGCCAGTTCAAGTCTGCTATTAATTATTTCTCTGAATTCGTAAGAAAATTGAGATTAGAGTGTATAACTAGGAGATATGAAAGATGGCCTTTCTTTTTGTTTCAATCACAAACACTCCCATGTAATCATCTGCATTTAAAAGGGGGGAGTTTAGACTAAAAACTACAACTGGAAACCTGTGACCCAGGAGAGATTAGCCTATTTATTTAAGATATCGGTGCATATTCAGAGTTACAAAACTGAGTTCTAAGGAGGCCTAGTATCCTGCAGCTGGGAGGGGAAGGGCAAAAGGTGAATTGTATTTTTTAAGCCTGTCACTTTGAAAACTCCCTGCCTCAAAATGCATTTCCAGGATTGTCGACTTCACAGCAGCAGTGAAGCGGGAGAAGCCAAGGCATCTTTGGAAGTAGCTACACATAGCAGTGCTTAATCTCTCCCCAGGCTTGTGAGAACTTGCTTACGTGGCAGGTTTTTCCAAGCACGCTCTGCTCTATGGACAATGGAGTTGGCAATCTGGAGACTGAAGCTTCATAATAGAGAGGCTTTGGGGAGAGACGCTTCCTTTTAAAGGGATCTAAATGGATAAGTATTAAATGACTTCCCTGCAAAAAAAGTTCAAATAGTTATTAAATATATTCAGGTTCCATTCTGATTTCCTTCTTTGAACACTTGGACCCTTTTTCATTGGGTATTATGCTGCAATTTTACGGTAGGTTAAACAATGCCACCGTGTGCATTGAAGTTATTCTTAAAACGGTTATTATAGCATTTCTTATATAGCACTGAATAGTTCATCAATGAATGACATCTCTATTTTCCAACCAGGTTTTGAAATAGCATGTGGTACATAACCAGAAAGGCTGGCCTGGCTAACCTGTATTCTGGTTACAGTTGCAACACAACTGAACTCTGTTGTCATTATAGTCAAAGCTTTTAACTTCAAAAATGTATCACTAAAAGCCCGTGTCAAGGCCGGTCTATTTGCAAGGAGTAGAAACACATGGGAAGAAATAGAAAGGGGTGGGGGGCTTCTTTTGTGAGAATATGAAAGAAAATCACAGTTCATCAGGGCTGTGTGGAGATAGATTCACTTGAGACTTAAAGATCAGGGCATAAGACAACTTGTGAATTCAGATGCTTATGGCTGTTAAGGTATGCCCAAGCACCATGGCTAGGAAAACAGGGTATCCCTTATCATGCATATCAAGAAGTCTAAAGACAACCTCAGTTATAGACAGATTGGATCAGAACTTAAAATCACCAGAGATCAGAGCTCTCTTAACTGCTTCCACTCGACTATCTTCACTATGTAGGCTGTGGTACTTTGATTTATCATGTCATGGTTACAAGATGGCTACTATTGTTCTAGGCATGATATCCTTACCTAACACTGTCCGAGGACAAGAAGAGCAGTTTCTTTTCTTGTGCTTCTTGTTGATCAGAATAAAATCTCTCAAAGAAGTCCCCCATGTATTTTCTTGAGGTCTGAGGTTTAATAATGGCCCAAAGACCCACTTTCTAGCTACAAGAAAGGCTGAGGAAGTGAGTATCTTGCACCATCAGCCTCTTGAGTAAGACACTGCTCCGCCAGAGTGGGAAAATAGAAGGGAGATGGGTACTTCAGAAATTGACTAGCAAAGGCTGCCATTGCTTTTCTCTCTCTCAGAGGTCACCTTGACGTGGTCTGTTTCCATGAACTTTTGACCACTTTGTTGTGCTTGCTGCGCACACGGCTGTAAACTGATAGTCTCTATCCTAGATTCTTCAGGGTACGACCCATTCTTATGCAACTTCTGTCTCTCAGTGCTCCAATTTCAAATTTCTGAAATTCTTGGTAGCAGAAACTTAATGACTCAACTCTTCAAGCTAGCTGGTAAGTGACAAGTAAATGCTCTGACTAGGCCAAATGGGTTGAAGATGCGCAGAGAATGGAGTCACACGGTCCATTCAGGTTCAGCAGAGCTGTAGCTGGTAGTGCTGGATACGCCTAGTGCTCTCTGGATGTAGACTCCAGGGCATACAGACCCACTTCCTTTTCTTATACGCTTGTGATTTCATAGAGTATCATTCTGGTTCTCAACAGCTTCGTATACTGATTTATTAATATCAGCATCAGTCGGTTAAAACAACTCTTGAGCTACTTACAAAATAGCATTTTTGTTATGTATAAATATCCTTATAAATATAAATAATGGATAGGATTCATAATGGATGAGTATACTTTGAGAAGTTAAAAAAGGGACCTGCTACAATTATACATTATTCTAACTGCATAATTAGAATAACTAATTCAATTATGCTAGAAATGTCCTAAAACTACAGGCTCAATTTTCAGGCTCAACTTTCCTTAATATATGGCATAATAATATAAAATATACAGGAACTGCTGCTTCTGCATCTTTTAGAATATAGACATCAGTTGTTAAGGAGGAAGTATCAGTACCTATTTATATTTGTTTGCAGATGTCCCAGAATTCAATAGGAACTACATCAGTAATGCCATTAAAAAGTGGTCACAGTAATGGACACATTATATTGTAAACTTAAAAGTTAGAGTGGTACTTTGAGATATTAGGGAAAAGTGATCTGAAAACTTTGAAATGTATTCATTTCCTCCCTCTTTGAATACTTCTCTGAGTAATTGTTAAATGTAAACAGCTTCACTCTCCTATGAATGTTATCATCTATACCTCACTCTTAAGGAAAATGTGACCCCTATAAAATGTGTTTCTGGAGAATATAAAAGAGGGGGAATGTCAAAGTAAAATTATGGGATCTATTAAGGATTTATTTTTGAATGAAGTCATCAAGCACCTCAAGATCTAGGACTGTATTCTAGACATCTTATATCACCAGAACCTAGCACAATATATGCAATACATATTGTTGAAGAAAACTGAAAACGGTCCATGATTTATATGTAAAATCCACTACTCACCACCTCTGGAAAGAAGCAGCGCTAGGCTATATTTGGGCTACAAAGGGTAAGATAATATTTCTGTTCTCAATGGTCTTTCAACTTGGGAGAAGGGATGAATTGTGGGTGAATGAAAATATCACACTCAAAGCTGTTTGTAAAAAGAAACAAATTTGTGATGCACAAAATAAACACTAAAAATTCCAGAGTGTTTCTTGTTCTCTGAAGAACTCAGAGGTATAAAAATTGGTTTGTCTCTTTTCTAGGCAAAAAAATAAAAATAAAAAATAAATTAAAAAAATGCTGTAGAAGGATATTCTAAGGGGAAAAAGGCAAAGACACATGAGAAAGAAAGGACAAGTTGGTACCTTATTTTTCAACTTCTCTTTCACTCATCTGCTCTACCTTCTGTCCATCTATCTATCCATCTACTTATTAATTTTTTTTGTAGTGAACTGTGATCCATCTATTCTTTCTTTTTTTTTTTTTTTTAAGTCCCTGACTATTTGGGGTTGCTATGAGTATAAAAAAACTTGTCACCATAAAAATGTGCACAACTGCAATTAAGAAACTTGCATTGCTCTAGAGTCAAGAACCACTCTGAATCACATTCATGTGTCCATTTGGACTCACTCCCCTCAGGGAGAGTACCTTGGGTAGAGCAGCATTTTTATTGGAATCATTAATTCCAATAGCTCTCAGCCCCTTCTTACTTTTAAAAGCACAAGAGAGTGAATGATCAAGAGATACTAGGATCTAGTCTAGTGTAACCTATTAGAAGCCTGATTTTTTTAATTTTAGTTTTTTAAAGAAATTTTTAAAAATTGTGATACAGACCAAAAACATCTGTTTATCACAACATAAAAACCATATTTTGAATTATCTGCCATCTAAAAGTATCATGTTATCTCATAGCTTTATAAACCATCATCACATTAGTGAATATCACATGATGTGGAGGTGAGAACTAAGTTGACTACTACAATTGGCCCTTGAACGACATGGGTCCACTCATACGCAGAGTTTTGGGGTTAAATATACTACAGTACTATATTTGTATTTTCTCTTCCTTATGATTTTCTTAACCACATTTTCTTGTCTCTAGCTTACTTTTTTGTAAGAACACAATATACAATATCTAAAACAAAATATGTGTTAATTCACTGCTTATATTATGGGCAAGGCTTCTGGTCAACAGTAGGCTATTATCAGTTAATAGCTTTGGGCAATCAGAACTTATAAACAGGTTTTCAACTGCATGGGGTGTCAGTGCCCCTAACCTCCATGTTGTTCAGAGGTCAACTGTGCTTGATAAGGACTAGCTTCAGATGATGCTAGAGTTCTCCTCCTTAGCCTACTGTCAGACTCGTCTACTATCTGAGTCTGCTCTGGTTATATCTCATGTCCATCTCTGACTTGCATTGAAATACCTGCTGCAGCCTCAAAGAATTCTGCTCATTCTCTTCTCCATGCCCCCCCTTTTTTTTACAATGTACTAATGCCGTTGCTCCCCTTCCTGTGCCACCTTCTATTAATTCTTTCAGATTCTTTTTAATATAGCTTTTTCTGGAAGCCTTTCATCAACCTCTAGGTCTACTCCTGCCATTAAATCTACCAAGTGCACATTAACTATCTCTTTATGAGCCTATTTCTTCTGCTGGCTCTGTAATCCATCTGCATGTCTCTCACGTGTCCCAGAACAGGGATGTCATGGAGGCTTGGTAAACATTGGTCAAAGCAAACTTAGTTGAGCATAGTAGGACTCACCTGAAAGTTTCCAAAGACAATGTCAACAAAACAAAAGTAATGTTTTTAAAAGTGTATTCTGGAACTGGGCAAGGGGGTACATGAGTGTGGGCAGAGCTAGGCAAACCACTTAGGAAGTTACTGCACTTGTCCACTGTTTAGGAATGGGTCAATATAGGCCAGCACTAAGGTAGAAATAGGAGGGATGAAATGGAAGAGCAACCTTATGGTGAAAGCTTTGGTAAATGACAGGGAGGCAAAAAAAGGGTCAAAGATGTTCCTGAAGTTCCCAGACGGAATGGTAGAGAGGAGGGGTCCTTAGTTTTGTTCAAAAGATCTCCTTGACTTGTTACTTTGGAGGGAGCAGTAATGGGCAGAAGTCATGTCAAAAGGGGAAAGCCGAGCTCAGAGGGCAGTAGGAAAGTAACCATGTAGCATCAACATTGGTGGGAAAAATGAAGGCCACTGGCTAAAACCAATAGCCTCGCACTGTCAGGGAGAACCAATTGGAAGATGTACTTGTAGTGACAGCAGGAGAGAAAGCAGGTGTCCTCTTGGATCAAGTCCCATTAGGCACTGTAGCACAACCATTAACAACCAGTTAAAATGAGTCTAAGACAGCTTGGGGGTGGAACCCATAGAGGTTTCTTGTCACACCCACACTTCCAAGTCACACCTTGGAGAGAAGTATCATTTCTAAGTACAAAGGTTCTAGTATTACCACCTTTTTTTAATGCCATAACATCTGTAAAATCTAAGTATTAATTTCTCTTTGTTTCAATGCCAAATTTTTTGAAGACCAACTTAGCAGTATACTAATTATTATTACCTGTGTTCTGTTTCCATACCGTGATGCCAGGCTACTTCAGTTAACAAGAAGCTCTTCAAGCTAGATATTTGAATTGAACCAGTTTAACCCAGAAAAAAAAAATTTACGGCCAGTAACTTTCTTAACTGGAAACTCAATTGGCCGTGGTAAAGAACCAGCCGTCTCCCATGGGCTCATTCTGAACGGCAGCTCTTGCCTATTATGTGTTAGGACGTCAGCCTCTGCTAACAATCTCCTGTGGGCCCCTCTCTTACCTGCTTCCTGATCATGTCTTCTTCCCTCCTGGACTTATTAATAACACTCTCAGCTGGGGTTTTTCTTCAGCAAGTCTGTGCTAGTCCTGGCCTAGACCTGAGGTTGGACAGTCTCTAAATATGTGAGATGACAGAAAAACAACCATAAGTGCTCCTTGGAGACACTTATATTTGTTGGTTAATTCATCCATTCGTTCATTCATCCATTCATTCTCTAACTCATGCATCTTCTTGAAGGATTGTCAGGGGAGAATAAGAGACATACACAAAGAAGACAGGAATAAAGGAAACAGTGGTACTCAAGGAATGGTCTGCAAGAGATGGTGTGAATCAATATCACCTGGGATGCTTTTTAAAAATTCAGATTCCTGGGCTCAACCCTCTATCAACTGAGTCAGAATCACTATAATGAAACCCCAGAAATCTTCATTCACAGCCAACTGGTCTCACCACACATTAAAATGTGTGAACCACTGTAATAGAAAAGCTGTATTTATTTTCAATATTCCTTTGGAAGATTCTTGTACAATTAGGGATGAAGAACAAATTGACAAAAAAAAGCTGGCTTCATAGAAATATAGAACATAAATGGATTCTCTTATTTTGCATCTGAAGTGAGGTGATTTGTTTAATGTTATAGAGCTCTGACTTATCAGTTTGTTTTCAAACAGGAATGAGATCACACTTGGGAAATTATTTTATTATCTTATCTAGAGAAGAACTACCAAATACAAAAAAGGCATATTTAATTGTTGATGTATCCTTTGTATTTGGGCACTCATTTTAATTTTTGTTATATCTGCCCATAAATAATATAAATTTATATATTAAAATATTTTGGAATTTGTGCCAAGGACATAAGTTTCATTTGGCACAGTTTGAAAAGCATGGAAGGCGATGGCATCATACTCTTCTTTCATCCACTGTGCAAATGGACATTGCTTTGGTGTTACTACTTGAGGTGAACATAACTTAAACTTGGTGATTTATTAAAAGCAAAACACAGCACTGAATGAACACTACTCTAGATCGTGGGGATAAAATGGTGACTGACTTATGGTCTCTGGCTTCTGGAGACAGAGGAACAGGTAAATAAAATACAATTTTAGTAAATAAAATGTGAATGCCATGGGAACTCTTATAGTGAGATGGGTTAGCCACGGAAACCTTCTTGAAGAATATGATGGCTTAGCTGAGTCTTGAAAAACAAGTAGATACTAGCCAGGAGAATTGAGGGTATGTGTGGGGTATCGGGAGGTGTGTGTGTGTGTGTGTGTGTGTGTGTGTGTGTGTGCGTGTGTCTGATGTGGAGGAAGTGGTCAATGGCAATGAGAAGTGGAATGTATCTGCTCTATTCCATCTCTGTTGTTCACTTTCCTCTAATGCAGCTCACCTTCCCCCACAGTCACAGTCTAATCCAAAATGTAAGCTTGGCACCAAAACAAAAAACATCCACAAAACATGAGGTTGCCTGGGCCTCAAACACCCTCATTTTGAAATCTATCCCATTGATGAGGCCTTCTGTTCTCAGTCCCACCTAATCCTCTAAACCTGCCTAGACTGCCAGCACCTGTGTGTTTCCTGGATGATTGATGGCTTCATTTCAGGGTCCTCTCTGGCTCCTTGTCTAGTTCTGCCTTCTATTTTATTCTTGGGTCCTGCCTACAGTCATGTCTAGTTTTTACCTTCTGAATTCTGCCTCACCTTGTTTGTTTATATTCCCAACTCCTATCCTGTTGTGAAATATGAAGTGGCACCATTCAATTATGGCTCTTTTTGAGTTAGCAATGAAAGTGAAGGATATTTCCCCCCTTCAGGCATGTTGTTGGATGAGTTCTCTCATATTTGTTCTACTTCAAGCCAGTCTGTGCCAGGCTTCATCTGATTACTTCATTCTGCAAGTGAGCCAAATACATAATTGAGTAGGTGTAACCACTGAGTTGCTAAGACTCTAGGACTTGTCATGTCTTTGTTTGGGGAAATGAGAAAAATGCACTATTGAAATATAATGCACAGGATTAATAGCACACACAATGGTCCTTCAACTCTGCTTTTTCCTCTCAGATACAAAATCAAACACATCCAAATGGTTGGCCTATATTTGTAAATGAAGTTGGATATAAAGAAAAAAGAACAGTAAAAATATGTTAATTTCTGATTGAAAGTGTCAATCCATTGAACTATCAGGCAAAATGCCCTGACTCAACCACCCAGCTGTTGCCCCAAAGTAAAAATCCTACTGTGCCAAAATGAATATGTTTTTACTTTGGAAGTCGAGAACTCTCCCTCCTCTATTTGGGTGAGCACATCCTCTGCACTCCTACTCTCCAGCTGTGGCTTTTGGATGGACTGACCCACCAGCCCACTCATTTTTAGTGGCTGGTTCATGGATGAATATATGATCCAATTTGAGCTAATAAGAGTCAGACAGACGACTTTCATTTGAATTTTTAAGAAAGAACTACTTTGTTACAAACTTGGATTTGGGATTCAGTGTGTTTCTGGAAACTATTCTACCTAAGAATGAATGGGCCAAAAGAGAGAAACAGAGAAGAGAGCTGGGAAATAGGGAGCCCTGATAATATCTTTGAGCCTGTGGATCTGGCCATGTTTTCAAGTCAAAGCTACCCTTGATTCTTCAGGCGTGTGAAACTCTGTTTTATGCTGCCTTGTTTTGTTTTGTTTTGTTTGTCTTTTTTGGCCAGTTTGATTTAGATATTCTGAAAAAGTGACCCTAAAAGAGTCTTATTTAAGGTAATTGAGAAAACTACCCAAGCCTGTCTTTACTATGGTAAGGTCTCTTACCTTGGTCTTAGTGTCCACTCCTGTTGTCTTATTGTATATATTTGTATGATGTATTAGAGCATCCTATATAGTTTGTTTTAAAGGGAAGCTACATTTCATAAGCCTTCTCTGGTAACTCGTGACGACTCGATGGATAAGAATTATGCACATTCACCTACCTTTATGCAGAATAACATACATGGATAGCTTGAATAAAATAGACACTCCCCAAGGGTTTGTTCAACTATAATAAATTAATTGGGGGGCCTCAACATTCAATATAGGTTTCAGTCTGATCTGAAGAGAATCACTCTCACTTAACTCTGTCCTTTTTTGATAATTTTACTTCCAGTAGGTCAGGGCTATGATGGGGCTTTTTCTCTAATCTTCTTTGAAGGGAATGAATTTAGTAAAAGGGGGATATAGTGTCATTTTGAGAAACACTAAAACCAAGTCATCAGAATCAAGAAATATCAGGAGTCAAGATCGATTTTCAAGAGCAGGAAAATAAAAGCTGAACTCAATTTGTATTACATTAAGGGACTCAGGAGCTCATTCAGATTGATAACTAATAAATAATATAGTTCTCATTTATGGGGGACTTTCTCTGGGCCACTTATACATATTACTTATGATCCCCACAGTAAACACTACAAGGTTGTTATTATTAATCCCATTTTGCATGTATCAGCTAACTTTTGCTACATACCGAACCATCCCAAAAATTAATGACTTGAGACAACAAGCCTCTCTTATGTCCAAAAGTTTGTAAGTCCAAAGAATAGCTCTTCTGGAGTGAGTTAATTCAGCTGATTTCAGCCATCAACCGACATCTTGTCTGGCACCAGATGGTCTACAGTGGCGTCATTCACATGTAGAGTTGTTGCTAGACTTTGGGTCAGAGACCCTCAGCTCTCCTCCGTCTGACTATTCTGAAAGGCTAGCTTGGGCTCATTCATGTTGTGGCTTCAAGTTTCCAAGAGCAGAAAGAGAGGTAAATCCCCAAGGAGCAAGCACTTTTTAAGTCTCTGCTGGTGTTAAATATTCTAATGTCCTATTGGCCAAAGTAAGTCACACAACCATACCAAGATTAAAGAGGTAGAAAATTAGAGCCATGTCATGATATAAAGAATGACAAAATTACATTTCAAAGGGAAGTGCATTCAGCTGTAGGAGGAATTACTGTAGTTATTTTTGAGAAAAATAAATGAAAAAAATTAGTTTACCAAGAAAAGAAAGGTAACTCATCAAAAAGTACAGAGCTCAGACCAAAGCAAAAGAGAGTTTGACTTGAAAATGTGGTATACTACTTTTCATGAGACTGAATAATAACTTGTAATAGCTAAAGGCAAGAGCTATAATTCATCCCACGGAGAAGATCCTTACGTATCTAGTATTCCTGGAGGGCTTCTTCTCCCTGTGCACCTAAGTGTATGCCTCCCTGATCAAATGAGAACTTCTATATTGAGATGGCCTATTGTTTACATAGTCTTTGATTAATACTTTATCCACCATTTTGTTCAATAGCAAGAGTTCCATAGAAGGGAGACCCAAACTCAAATGTCTGCAGGAAACAGGCAGGTAACATAAAGGTATAAACCAGACTGGAAATAAGACAGCAGGGGATGAAGAGTATGGAGTGATATGGAGCATGCCCCTCCCGCCCCCACCCAACCCTAATCTAAAAGTATTCAAGCTAAGAAAAAAATATAACACTATATTTGCCCTGCAAAAAACCCGTCTCAGGGCCAAAGGTAGCCAAGAAATTACCTGTTTGTGACCTCTACCATATATATGCTTGCCCATCTTTAGCTGGAATTAGCAACATTCCAAAAGAAACAGTCCCCCAGCATCCTGTTCTATAACTAAGATAGTGATGTGTGGGAATCTGTCCATCTCTTCAAAAGGAATCCCAGTAGACTTTTGTAGTGATGAGATCACCAGTGCATCTATATCTTTCCAGGGTCATGGTGTTTGATGCATCCTGTAGGGGGACTGTCTGTCCAGGAGGCCTGACAGGTGCTCAGGCTGCATAAGACATCATTCTCAGCCCTGGAGAAGGGGGTTG
Organism: Panthera onca; assembly: GCF_046562875.1. Classification (NCBI taxonomy): domain Eukaryota; kingdom Metazoa; phylum Chordata; class Mammalia; order Carnivora; family Felidae; genus Panthera; species Panthera onca. The sequence continues at coordinate 15,274,290 of NC_138342.1, forward strand.
GGCTTCCTGAACCCTGCCAGGTGGAGGAAATTCCTGCAACAAAAAGAACTGGAGGTTCAGTTTGTCAGCAGTCAAAGGGCAATGGAAAGCTGTGTATTTTTTCTCTAAAACTGTGAGAAAACCAGACATTTAATACCACCATTCCAACGTCAAACCAATCAAACATTGGCAGTTTGGGATTGTTTTATTTTGAGGCTTTAGCTTATCTCCATGGGATAAAAACCTTTCCAAACTGGCTTTAACTAAAAATGTCATCAGTCCCAGCTGCTCACTGGTTAGCAGAAAGTGTGGTAACAGAAGGCCCCTTTTGATAGCCCTCTTCCATAATATCATCCAAATTTGCATGGCAAAGATGTGGGAGCTATTTATATGTTGATTATTACAGTGCTGCAGTTTATATTTTTCCCAGCACAGTTGAAAATTATATTTAGAAAAGCTGACATCATCTTTAAATATATATTATAGCTCTCATTTGGTGGAGATGAGCTGTTGAAATACATGCCACCTACTCAACTTCTCAGAAAAATGGCATAGATGCTTCACACATGGTTATATATAAACACGTACACTGGCAGAGCACTGCCCTGGAACCCAGAGAACTTCCAGGGAGTTTTGTGGGCTCTGGTTTTTGCCTTCTCAGTTTGCTCTTTATTTAAAAAGAAAGGTAGGCAATATGATTTAGCTGTAAGAACATGGCTTTTGTAGCCAGTAAGTTCTGAATTCTGAGCCTGATCCTACGGCAGAGTAGCTGTGTGATCTTAGAAAAGCTTTTCTCCACTGTAAACATCTGTGTTTATCAACCACAGCATGTGAATGTGAATGCTCACCTGAGAAATAGTACAAATATGTTACACAGTACAGGTGACAGGTAACAAAAAAGAATGATGATCATGCTTGAAACATGTTCCCAGTAATAGAACGTGTGCTTTGTATAGGCTGTGATGGTTACTTTTATGCGGCAACTTTCCTGGGCCACAGGGTGCCCAGATATTTGGTCAAACATTATTCTGGGTGTTTCTGTGTGGATGTTTTTGGATGAGATTAACATTTAAGAAAATGCACCGACTAAAACATATTGCGTTCCCTGATTTGCATGGGCCTCATCAATCAGTCAAAGGCTTGAGTAGAATAAAAAGGCTGACCCTTCCCTGAGTAACAGAGAATTCTTTCTGTCTGTGGTTGAACTGGAACATCAGCATTTTTCCCCACCTTCTGGCTCAAATTGAAACATTGGTTCTTCCTGGGTGTCAAGCCTGCTGACCTTCAGGGAGGAAGGAATTACACTATAAGATCCACTGGTTCTCAGGCCTTCAGACTCCAGCTGGAGCTAAACCATGGGCTCTCTTGAGTCTCCAGCTTTGTCACTCACCCTGAAGTTCTGGGAACTAGCCAGTCTCCATAATCATGTAACCTATTTATTTCTAACTCTCTTTCTATATCTATATGTTGTATTGGGCCTGTTTCTGGAGAACTCTGATGAATACATATATCTAGTTATGTGTTTAGTTCCCAAGAGTAACTTATCAAGAATTGAATATTGCTTTGTCATCTTTATTTTATTTACCCCAGTCAACAGATGAGGAAAATGAGGGCTCCAGAAGCAAATTAATGTATTTTAGGGTAATTAGAAGTTATACATGGTGGAAGAAGGGCTTGAAATCTGGAAATCTAATGCTATATTTTACCTATTTAACTACTATCCTATATAGTCTAGAGGTTACATATTAGATAAAAGTTTAGCCTCTATTCCAACACTGAGAAGTTTTTGGGAACCTGATGCCACAAGGAAGGAGAATCAAGAAGGCTGTAAGATATCAGCTTACCTCAGGGAGACATGTGAGCAGTATCACACTGCATTGAGGTAAGGTGCAGAGCAGACCCTGAAACCTGTAGGCACAATTCTGTGGAGTATAGTTGGGATTGGGACATGTTTTGGTTTCCTCGAACTATCAACCTCCACCCATCAGCTAACTTGAACCTGGAGTCGGAGTTCTGATACCAATTAGAATTGTGTTTGCAATTCTGTGGCACATCTGGGTGACCATGGCCCTAGGGGGATATCCATGACTGAAATGGCCTCTAAAACGTGGTAATTCTATAAGAAAGCAGATTTAGAGCAGTATTTTCCTTATTAGCTTTTAAGTGTCTGAGTCCAAAATTTCCCCAACAGAGCTTCATGACTTAGAGCGATTAAAAATTCACATATTCTTTAATATAATAGGCCAACTTTCACACTTCAGATGAGAAGAGCCAGCCAGTCAAGATAAATGTACCTTTTTGAAGGACTGTATGACCACCATGTCTGATAACTTGAGGCCTCTAAATGACGCTTAGATATTATATTTTGCTGAATTTAACTATTATGAAAAATTCTTCGAAAATTATTTCCCCACAAATGGAAATAAAAATACAGCTGCGAGTGCCAGGGGTAGTGAGATGACATGTTGTTTTTTATAAGCTGGCTGGCAAAAATTCAACTTTCATAAGCACGCATGCCTGTCTCAGGCTTTTAAGGAGTCAGTTTTATGTTTCGTACCATTCTTTCTTCTTGCCTATTAAGCAAGTCCCAGTCTGAGCCAAGATCAGTTTTTATATGAAGCTCAAAGGTAAGTCATTTTATATAATATTTGCATAGGCATAATTGTTTCCACACACTCCATCGCTGCTCCCCCCCGGACTGCATAGCACTGTAAAACTAATCGACTTGAAACCTCACTCTCAACATGTCACACCCTTGTTCAAGAAAGAGTTTCTATTTCATTAAATCAAAATGCTTCATGCTGGTATTCACAGTCCCTGATAACCTGACCCCATTTTCCTTGATAGTTATAATGAGCATAATATCTTTTTTTTTTAAGTTTTTCTTTTTGTCTCTCTTTTTGACTTCCCTAAAACAGCACCTCAGTAAACCACCCTGTCTTGCCCTCTCTAGTTCAGAAAAAGAACTGATATATAAATTTGGGAGCCAAAAAGATTCTGATCAAAATGTCAGCTTCGTTACTGAAAGTATAGACACGGAGAAAAACATGGCTTGAAGCTCTTGTCATGTATTCAAGGTTTCTCTCTCCCTTACTCTAACTTAACCCCCACAACTGTAGACATTCCCCTGCAGGGGCAGCCCCAGCCCTGATTAGCTCACCACACCAAGGGGAGAGATCAGAACTGGCCCTCTCAGCAGAAGGCTGACCCAAAGGAGTGAGGAATCAGCAGTCAGGCTTCCCTGCTTCCTTCTCCTACACTCATCAAAGCAGGTGATCTACATATGGTAGGTGTGGGTAGAAAGAAGATGAGTGTTTCCTATTCTCTGTGTTTTGTAACAACTGACCACAAACATAGAGGTTTAAAAATAACACCTATTTATTAACTCAAAAGTTCTGTACATCAGTCCTACTTGGGGTCATCAGGCTGAAATCAAGATGTTGGAAAGACTGAATTCTTATCTGGAGATACTGGGGGAAAATCCACTTCTGAGCTCATTCTTGTTGGAAGAATTCAGTTCCTGGTGCTGCTAAGACTGAGGTTCCCATTGTCTTGCCAGCTGTCAATCAGGGGCTACACTTAGTTACTAGAGGTGACCTTCATGCCTTACCCCGTGGTCCCTCTATTTTCAAATCCGTAATAGTACATCAAATATGTCCCGTGCTTTGACTGACTTCTCTGACTCTAAACTCTAGATCTAGATTTTAATAAGCTTCTTATTTAAGCACGGCTTTAGATTTATAAAATTATTGTGAAGATAGTATGGAGAGTTCACATATACCACACTCTCAGGTTCCCCAATCATTAACATCTTTCATTAGTATGGTATATTTGTCAAAATTAATATAACAGTTGATATATTGTTATTAACTGAACCCCATGTTTAATCATATTTCCTTGGTTTTTCTTTAATGTTCGTTTTTGATTCCAGAATCTCATCCAGCATGCCACATTACATTTAATCTTCTCAGTTTCCTCTTGGCCATAACAGTTTCTCAGATTTCCATGTTTGGAATGCCCTTAACCGTTTTGAAGATTACTAGTCAGGTATTTTGTATAATATCCCTCAGTTAGGATTTGACTGATGTTTTTTCTCTCATTATACTGCCAGTAATGTGTTTGTAGTTGGAGGACCACAAGGGTAAAATGCCATTGTTTTCACATTCTATTAAGGGCACACACCCTTTAATTTCTATCAGTAATTTATATCCATATGGACTCATGGATACTTATTTAACACTTTGCATTGTAATCATTTATCTATCTATCTATCATCTATCTATATCTATCTATCTATCTATCTATCTATCTATCTATCTATCTATCATCTAACTACCTAATCTATCATCTATCTATTTTGTTAGTTAGTTAGTTTGTTAGTTACTTGAATTGACCCAGCTTTAGACTTTGGAGATTCTTCTGTTTGCTCCTACATCTCTTAGACATCCACTCAGAATATCTCCCCTTCTTACAGTCAATTCTGCTATATAACAAAACTTAATCACAAAAGAGAATTCCACTATATTTCTAGTCTCAGAGATTATACAGAGTGTGTATACCAAGGAGCAAGAAATCTTTGGGCCACCTTACAATTTTATCCACCACAATCTCCCTCCTAAGAAGTGAAGTGGAATATTACTAAATCCTATAAAACCTGATAAATGGGAAATAATTCTCCTCCAATTAAATATAATGCACCCAAATTATGGAGGAAAGATGACTTTCCTGTGTTTCTATGCATACATTCTTACTAAATTTACTGTTATGTCCTTTTCTCCTCCATTTCACTCATATCCCACATTAATCCATCTGCAGTACTTACTGGGTCTGTGTTCAAACAGAACTCAATCACTCCATCCTATCACCATGGTCTAGGTTACCATATTTTTTACCTACTACAGCTCCAGTACTACTGGTCTCCCTAGAACAGTTGCAAGAACTAGAAATATTAAAACAATAAAACAAATTTGGTTCAAAAACTTCCAATAACTTTCTAAAGCTAATAGAATAAAATCTAAAATTCTCATTCTAGCTTGTAAAGCTCCAAATCAGTTCTTTGAACACCATCTGTGGACAAAGACCAGTCCTCCCCACCAACTCTTTGCAGATCAATACCAGCACATATCTCCTCCAACAGGGACTAAGTAAATTCACCAACACCTATGCTTGACCATATTATGCTCAATGAGATGAGTCCATTGATCACTGCTTAAATGTTGTGCAATGTCAAGTTGCTGTAAACATCTCTAAATGCTTGCTTTTAATTTTGGAGTCATGGAGAGCTGGAGAGATGGGTGTGGTTAGTGGACCATGCTTTGATTAGCACCGCTCTCATAATCTCATGCCTGGCCACCTCCTTCCCTCCTGCCTTCCCATTGCCACTTTCTCTCCAGTAAAATTCACATTCCTGCTCTCTCTATAACATACTTTGTTAGTTTTCTAGTGCTATGAAACAAGTAATCAGTATTTTAGCAGCTTAATTCCACACATATTTATTATCTCACAGTTTCCATGAGTCAGGGGTCCAGGCATTGCTTACCTAGGTCCTCTGCTTAGGGTTTCACAAGGTTGTAATCAGGTTCTTAAGACTACTTCCAAGCTCATGTGGTTATTGGCAAAATTCAGCTCTATGAGGTTGTAGGACTGAGGCCTGCAGGTCTTAAAGATACTTCATAGTTCTTGGCTGAATGACCTTCTCCAAAGCCAGCAAAGGGGAGTCTCTCACTCTAGTCTGCTATATTTTATAATATAGTGTAAACATGGCAGTTACATCTGATCATCTTTGTCATAAAATGTAATTTAATCAAGGGAGCAACATCCCATCTCACCTTTCCTATATCCATTTGTTAGAAGCAACTCACAGATCCCACATCCACTCAGCAGGAGGGAATTACATAAAGTCATGGATACCAGGAGGTGGGACATCACTGGGGGTCACTTTGGGTCTGTCTGATGCACACTGAACTTGCCTCAGGGTCTTTGTACGTGCTTTTCCCCTCCCTAAGGACCTGCCTCCTCATTCCATTCAGGTCCCAGCTCAGATGTCTCATTCTGAGTCCTTCTGAACCTTGTTTCCTAAAACAGTAGTTCTTGGTCCCTTACTCTATCTTTTTTTTTTTTTTTTCAGAGCATGATTCATCCTCTGACATTAAATGATTATTTGTTCAAAATCAGACTTCCTCATTAGAATGTAGGCTGTTTTCCAAGTCCTAAGAAATGGACCTGTCATGTAGTAACTGCTCAGAAATATTTATTAAATGAATCAGTAAAAAATGTTAGCACTCAGCAATGGTCACCAACATCTTTCTAACTTGATCCACACATTTTACACTAGATTATAAAGAATGTATGCTGCTTTTCATGTTTAATCTTGTTTCTCTTGCAAGATTGCAAGTAGAAACAGCATGATAGAATAGAAATAGCACAGATTTTGGAACAGTACAGACTGAATGAAATTCAGATTATTACTACCTTTGTAATCTAAGAGATTAATTTCTCTGAATTTTAATTATAAAACAGTGCATGATTCCCATCAAGTAGGTTTGGGTTAGATCGTAGACACATTACATACTAGCATAATTTTAAGCTAGTTTCTTGGGTCTTTGGAGACACAATAACCTTATCTGTAAAATGGGATAATAATAACAGTAAACAATACTTTTATTATAATAAGTAACAATAATTTTATTATCTAATAAGCTTTATTATAATCATAAATAATATGTTACAATATTAAAAAATATTTATATAATAAATACATATAATATTTATATAATTATAAATATTATATATTTTTATATAATATATATTTCTTATATATGTTATATGATATATATTTTATATATAATATAAAATTATAAATTTATATAATTATAAAAATATAAATAAATATATAATAATATATTATAAATATATAATTTATATATTATAATTATAAGTAATTATTGTATATAATATATAATAGATGTAAAATATATTATATTTATATAATAAATATAAATAATAATTTAAAGTATATATTATAAATAATACAATTTTATTGTGATAATTATTTAATTTTATTATTATTATTATTATTATTCAGGATGACTGTGAGGTCAAATGAGCAAATGCATGAAAAGCACTTAGGTTGGTGATAGGCATGTTATTTGCACTCAGTACATGTTGGTTTTTATTAATATCTATACTTTTGTAGCCATCAGTATACTATAAATTATTTTTTAAGTTTATTTATTTTGAGAGAGGGAGAGAGAGAGAGTACAAGTTGGGGAGAGGTAGAGAGAGAAAGAATCCCAAGTAGGCTCTGGGTGTCAGCAGTGTGGAGCTGGATGTTGGGCTGAAACTCACAAACCATGAGATCATGACCTGAGCCAAAATCAAAAGTCACTTAAGCAAATGAACCACCCAACCCACCCAATATAATTATACTAGCACTGTCAGTATAAATTATGTGGTACACAGTATATTAAATAGTACTCACAATCTTTCTATATTTTTTATTTGGTCTTATAGAGGTAGATATTACAATAATAACGGTGATATCTACCTGTTATGGGGAAGTTCTATTACAAGTCCTAAACAACTCTTTGTAGCAGGTGATCCAGAAGCAACTATTGACATTCTACATGTAGCTAACTACATGTGGCTCACTATTTCCAGGTAACACTGAAGAAAAAATAAATTACTATCTATGTGCTATAAAGTATGGGGAGTCACTGTTCAATGGATATATGACTCCCTTCATGCAAGATTTTGAAAAGGTTCTAGAGATCTGCTACAGCATTATGTTTATAGTTAACAATACTGTACAGTACACTAAACATTTGTTTAGAGGGTAGATCTCGTTTTATGTGTTTTTGACCAAAAAAAAAAAATGCATGTAAAATATTTTTATTATTTTTTAAGATTTTGCTCACAGAATCTCACAATGTGTTTCTATGCAAGAATAGTTTAAAGAACAAATTAAGAGACATTTTTTGTTATTAATCTGTATGAAACACTCATAAAATCATAATTTAAAAGAAATATTTTCTTTCCTTAACTCAAAATATACATAATCCATGAAATTCTCCATTACAAACTAAAACACTAATTAATTAAAAAAAAACTAATATTCTGACAAATAAGGAATGCAACCTCTGTAAATATATCTTGTTGTAGAGTTTTAAATTGAGAAACACTGCAAAATAAAATTAAGTGGGAATGTAAAAGAAAGCAATATGCAAAAGTTGAAAATAGAACTCTATTATAAATATGGTGACTTAACCACCCAGAGGAAATAATTATTATTTAAAGTGATTTTAAAACATACTAATTTTATTTTTCCATAGTGGAATATAATCTAAGAATGAGTAGGACTTTAAGTAATCCTAAACAGCATTCAATAGTCTACTATTTCTTTTAATCATGCTAATATTACATTGGAACCATATGTGTATGTATGTGTCTACATTCACTACAAAAATTCAAATAAATAATTATGTTTCTTAAAATGTTTATTTACTGATATTTAGAGAGAGAGAGAGAGAGAGAGAGAGCGCACAAGCAGGGAAGAGGCAGATAGGGAGGGACAGAGAAAATCTCAAGCCAGCTCCATGCTGTTAGTGCAGAGCCCAATATGGGGTTTGATCCCACAAACCGTGAGATCATGACTTGAGCCAAAACCAAGAGTGGGTCATGTAACTCACTGAGCCACCTAGGTGCTCGAAATAAATAATTATGTTAATAGTTGGGGTTAATAGTTTCACTGTTCAAAAAAAAGAAATACAAATACTATAAATAAATTATGCTATGTTAAATCTGAATTTGAAAATATCAGGGTGGACACAAGTTCTTTATTTTTATTTTTGTTTTTGTTTTTAAATATGTACTTCTTAAGGAAAAAAAAAAAAAAAAAAAGAGGTTAGAGTGGGAGAGAGCCAAAGCATTAGAGACTGTTAAAAACTGAGAACAAACTGAGGGTTGATGGGGGGTGGGAGGGAGGGCAGGGTGGGAGGGAGGGCAGGGTGGGTGATGGGTATTGAGGAGGGCACCTTTTGGGATGAGCACTGGGTGTTGTATGGAAACCAATTTGACAGTAAATTTCATATATTAAAAAAAATAAAAAAATAAAAAAAAATAAAAAAATAATATTCAGTGAAAAAAAAAAAAAAATATGTACTTCTTAGTTCTGCCTATTAGAAAAGCCTAGAAGCTATGGCAACACAATAAGTATAAGAGCACCAAGTACCCAGATTATATCCTTCATATAATACACTCCACCAAAAAGAACAAGTGATATTTGGAGAATGATTGATTTCAAGTCTCAAGAAGGAATATATATCCAAATGAATCTGAGACTTTTTGTACAAAACGCAAGAGAGCTCTTAAAATCTAACAGGTCCTTTCAAAAGGACCCAGGAACAAATACAAAGTGTCTCTTGTTGGTCACAGGTGAGAAATTTAAGCATCTAGCAGAAATATTAATAGAAGTAACAATAATAATATTAATGAAACCAAGAAATATAATTGATTAAGATAACATTGAGTATAGTGAAACTTATGTTACTCAGAAAAGACAGGAAGAAGGAAGAAAAGGAATGGGGCAGGGGGCGGGGAGGCAATTCATTGGTTACCATTCAAAGTTATTAGGGCATCAATTCCTTTTTCTAAAAACGATCATTTTTTAAAGGAAATAATTTCTCCTGCCTTTTTCATATGAACTGTATTTTGATGTCACCAAATAGCTTTTATTGATGAGAAGGAGTCCTTTTTAGAAAATCCCAGCAAATGCATGGAGAAAGTTAGACAGAATTCAAAAATTGTCATTTGGCATCCTCACATGAAGTAATTAATTTAGGCAATCATCATCAATGGATGAAACCCTTAGGTTAAAACTGATGGTGAACTTTATTTTATAATGGAGTCATCAGGCAACCTGAACCAACTGATCACCTTAGCCTCACTCAATGAAGATACATAGACATGTGTGTGTTTGATGTGATCTATCTATTATAAACTATCATTTTCAAAGAAAAGAAAACATGAATCCAATTAAGCTTCTAGAGCTAACTTTCATTCTAAGAGATAACTCACAGGGTGTTTGCAAAGAGTTGATGATATGGGAAAAAAATCGGAAGGATGTTCCAGCTAAATATAATGATAGATCCTGTTGGATCCTGATATGAAAAACAAAACAAAACAAAACAAAGCAAAAAAACAAAAACAAAAACGAAAACAAGAAAACCCAAACCAACTGTAAAAACACATTTTGATATCATTTAGGCAGTGTGAATATGGACTCAATATTATATCCTGTATCCTATATCCTGGCATTTTTTTATATTTATGATACTATGAATTGTAAGAAAATGCATATTTTTTAGATACTGTTAGTGGAGTATATGGAGGTGAAATGACATAATGTCCGTGATTTGCTTCAAAATACATCAGTACAGAGGAGGCCGGGTGGCTCAGGCAGTTAAACTTCTCGCTACAGCTCAGGTCATGACCTCATGTTTGTGAATTCAAGACCTGCATACGGCTCTGTGTTGAGAGCTCAGAGCCTGGAGCCTGCTTTATATTCTGTGTGTCCCTCTCTTTCTGCCCTTCACCCCCCGCCCCCGCCTCAAAAATAAACATTAAAAAAATTTTAAAAAATCAATACATACAATTAAAAATAGACAAAAGGAATAAGGAAAGTAAATATGACAAAATCTTGGTAATTGTTCAGTCTGGGTGATAGATGAGAATACTTCAATTCAGTTTTCTCTCAAGCATGTTCAATAATTTTCCTTATAATTAAAAAAGAAAAAAAAGGAAAATCCTGCCTCTGTGGGGTATGGACCTGCCACTCGAGTTTTCTCTTGGTAGGGATTAGACACCTTGTTGGCAGATCCTGATGCTCTCCTGGGTCCGAGTCAAGACCAGGCCCCCTTGCTGCTCACACGCTCCCTGTTCTCCTGACTTTTTCTTTGGTCCCAGAAACCATAACACAACTATTCTGCTGTTCTTACTTCATCCTGATTTCAATTCTTGACTATTCTGAGTTGTCATGAAAGCATCACAAAGCTCAAAACTGGAGTCCTAAATTCTGCTGCTTGTACATGGCAAGTGCTAAATCATGAATAGGGATAATTAAAAAGAATTTACTGAAGACCTAAAAAGGGAGAACAATTTGTGCTTTTTAAAGGTAAGATTTGCTCACTCACCCCAGGTGGAGCAAGAGAGAAACACAATAACCCAAAGGCCTCTGAGCCCAGTGCACCTTAGAGATAATCAAAACACTTACCTGATTATTAATGATAATAATTATGGTAGTAACTAATATTAATTGAGTTCAGTTTATACTAGACACTAGAATGAGATCCTTGCACTCATTATCTCATTTATTTCTTGCAAGAATTCCACACAGTGGTCATTATTAATGTTCCTATTTTACAACGTTCGATTAACTTGCCAGAGTAAAACAACTATAAGGTGAGTCGGGATTTGATGCCAGATCTGACCCCACCTCCTACATTTTGCTAAGAAATAGAAAAAAAAAAAAAATTTCGTCCAAAATGCGGAGGCCTCTGTCAAGTACAGAAACATTTTTTTAAATTTATTGTTAAGGCATCTGAGTGGCTCAGTTGGTTAAGTGTCCAACTCTTGATTTTGGCTCAGGTCATGATTTCACAGTCGTGAGAGGGAGCCCCGAATCCAGCTCCACTCTGGAAGTAGAGCCTGCTTAATATCCTCTCTCTCCTTCTCCCTCTGCCTCTCTTCTGCTCTTTCATGCATTCTCTCTCTCTCTCTCTCTCTCTCTCTCTCTCTCTCTCTCTGTGTGTGTGTGTGTGTATGTATATATATATTTAAGTTATACATATATATTTAAATTTATTTTTATTGAAGTATAATTAACATACAATTTTTATTTTTAAGAAGAAGGATGCTTTTCCCCATTTACTTAGCCACTATTGACTCACTGTCTGCTACGTGTCAAATCCTGTGCCAGGATTAGGAGGATGGGGATAAATATGACCTGGTACTAGCTTTTGGAAAGTTCAAAATATAGTTGGAGACTGACACACAAATAGGTAATCAGAAAGCAGTATTATAGGTGTTAAAATTGAGATGTACAAACTGGTTGTTTTTGTCTTTTGTAGTTTGCCTACAAGTCTGACTTCAGATAGAGGGCTAAAATTGAAGTGTTTATGGAAGGTGGAACCGAAGGAAACATTAAATGTGGGCCTGAAGTAGAGTGGGGAAGTAGAGTGTATCCATAGAGAGGATACAGGATGCAAAAAATGAGCAGGACTCCAGCAGGGCGGAGAGTGACAGACATTAGGAGGGTGAAGAATGTGCAGAGGTCGTCAGGGCTCATAAGGCAGAGGTGAGACTGCGGCCAAGGATCTATGCCTCTATGGTGGCTGGGACCTAAGAGTAGTGGTTTCACCCAGGACGTCCCATTGCCCTCACTATCAAGACAGAGGAAATATTCAGCCAGATATATTAGAAGAAGGTGGTCATTTTGCACAAAATTTTACTAGATTCTCTTTGGCCACAGCCCAATCTTGAGTATGAACTTTGTGGTAAACTATTAAAAGACAGTATTTCCTTGAAACGATTCTTTTATTTTTTTTTTTCCAGTTAAAGGTTAAATGTCCATATACTTGGTCTCTATTTTCGTCTTGGAATTTGAAGGGAATACAAATCACCACATGGGTTTCCGAGTAAGTAGTCCCTTCAGGATGCCACCTGAGCCCCTTGGCAAACACAATGGCTGCTCATGATGCCAGCCCTGGATGTGGCAGATAGAGGGACTAACAGTAATTGCTGTTTCCAACCCTTTTGGAAGTTTCCAAGCTGTCTTTGGCATCTGTTCCATGCATGCTCTGCTGGCAGCTAGGGAGTAAGGGATTTTGAAGATACTATTAACATTTTTTGTCAATTAGGAAATGTGTGATCAAATAATTGCCCTAAACTATTCAAGATGGCCCACCTCAGAGAGCTGGAAGGAAGCAATGGAAAGCTGTCTATACCTCACCTTGGGAGAACAGTTTACTTATGGTACGTGGTTGAATGAAAAACCTAAATTATGAAAGATTCTTAGGGCTTTGCTTGTCCACATGCCTTGAAAAAAAATCTGCTTATTTGAAGATTCTTTATCCAGTGCAGGTTGCTGGCAAAATAAACCATTCTATTTTTTCCATGTGTATCATGGGACGCTGTACTTGAGTGCCCATATTGATGCTCCTTCCTCCACACGGTAAGCATGTTCCTCCTGCCTCAACCTTTCTAAATATTACTTGTTTCATCTGCACCAGGATGAATTCCTGATTTTGCCATTTAACAGTTGAACGACCTTGGGTAAATCCCATAACCTTCTTACACCCTGGCTTCCTCATCAGTAAAGTGAGGATGATGACTGTACTTAACACTTAGGGTCATTTTAAAGGTTACCAGAGATAATGCCCACAATAAATGCATAACAATCACCTATTATTTGAATGTAAGTTATTACAATATTAGTAACCTTCTCTATTGACATCACTATCATAGAGTGTTTTCTGATTCTCTGTGCAGAAGTCATCCTCTGCCTGCTCTGATTTCCCACTTGTAGGTATCAGCATCCTTATCTTGGAGTGCATCATTTCTGACCTTAGGTATCACTTAACATATACATTGTCTCCCCTGTAACTTCTGGGAGTCGGGAAGTTGATTCACCTTCATGTCCACATTTTCTTGAATGGTAATATGCTTAGGGAAACTACTTATGTATTCATTTAAACATTTATTTATTTAAAATATTTATAGCATAGATATTTCATCTCCACGTTTTGAAAGGGATAAACAAATAACATGTCCATGTAAGTTAGAAGGTCTCAGTGGGGCCACCTATTACTCATGCTTGGATGGGCCTCACAGTCTCCTGACTGGCCTCCTTGACTCCCAACCTTGTCTCTGCAGCTAAGTTCTCTGGACAGAATGAATTTCCTAAGGCATAAATCTGATGGAATCACTCCCTTGCTTTATTTCCTGCAATGGCATTACACGGTCAGGCCAACCGTCAGCATTGCCACAGATGACATTTCATAATCTTCTGACCCCCAATCTCTCTTTTCCAGGTTCATCCTCCTCTCTTCACGTCTTGCAGTTTGTGGTACCCACACTGGACTACTTGAAATGTGACATTTTCCAGACTCTCTCTCCCTTCTGTTCTGTGCACCCTTCTTTTCTTCTGGAATAAATTCCGTACCACTTTCTATGCTCATCCAGCTTCCTGTGACTCATCCTTTAGGATTCAGTTTAAATGTGACCACGTTCCCTCACGGAGGAAGCCTCTCCAGGTTCTCTCTATTTTGGTAACTTCCCTGTCCTATATGCTGTCTTGTCAGACTCTGTGTATTTCCAGTATAACATTTAAGCAGAGTATACAAATATCTTATCATAGGTATAGGTTTCTCATCTCAGACTGTAAAACTCTTGAGTGCAGAAACTCTCAAATATCCTCATTGTCTCTGGAAATTCCCTTCTGAGAGGTCTCAGACCTCTGATAAGCCACAAACACCCTACTACTTTCTGTCCTCATATACACCCACTCCCTGCCTCATTTTTAGTTAAGATCAAACTGTATAAAGTTTGTTTCAGACACCAACCTATTCAATGTTTTCATGCAGTTCACCCTTCCTATAAAATTCATTCCAACTTTATTCTCTTGATCAATACTTCACTTCTTACTGAGTGTTATCTCAGGGATTATTTCCTCTAGAAAACGTGTATGAGTTAACTCAGTTTGAGTTAAGTACACTTCTATGTTGTCTGACACATATAACATGCATGACCTCAGCTTCCTTCATGGGTACATTCGCATTTTTCCTGACAAAAATCTGCTGACCTCCCGGTGGCTGGTAGTCTTCTAGACTATTATTTGTCATCCTTGGCACTACTGAGAGTTGAGACCAGGGAATTCTTTGTCGTGAGGTGTGTCCTGTATAGTGTAGTATGCTTAGCAGCTGACCTAACCTCTACGCACAAGACGCCTATAGCGTGCATTCCCGTTCCCATAGTGCTAAAATGTCTCCAACCATTGCAAAATATCACCTATGGACAGAATCATCTTTGGTTGACAACTGCTGCTTTAGAACCTAACTCTAGAACTTAAACTGCCTATATTTGCTTACAGTGATGGATGGGTATTTAACCCATTGAAGGCCACTTTTTTTGTATGGTGTTAATTATTGAAAAAATATACATGATTAGAACTTAGGACACGGATTCTTTTTCTCATTAGTGTCATTTCCTCTTATTTCAAACAGGGTCTTCTAGATTAAAAAAGTATCAAAGCTTTTTTATTTGCTGACAAATACACAAGTCAAGAACCAAAAAAGTATGTATAGCATTGTCAAAAGTAATTGACAGCAAACACCATGGATGGATGGGGAAAATCAACCTAAATATTTTGCCAAAGATTTGAGGACGCAGGCAAGTAGTTCTATTCATCTACTGCTATTTTTGCACTTACATCAATTGTCTCAATCACATTGGTATTTACTTATATTTTTTAAATCCTAAACCACAGTATGAATGAAATCTATTTCCTCCATGATCTGGCTATGGAAACTAAGGGATCATCAATTTTTTCAATTTAACTCTATAACTGAGTTTTATGCAATTCAACATATTATAAACACTTTTCCATATGCCTAACTCTTTAATACATTTTTAGGACCTTGCTCCAGGTACTTACATTCTGGTGGTTATCTCAGATGTAATGAAAGACTAGAGTCAGTGGGGAGGGTATGTATGGGGAAGTCCATGTGGTTGCAGAGGCTTCTCAGGGCAATAACACAGGTGATTTTGAAGAATGAGAACGAATCTTTCAGGTAGACAGGCAATGAGAATGTACCAGAGGATGGCACTAGAATGTAAATCAATGCATGTCTTTCTTCTTAAAAATTATTTTGCGACAGAAAACACAGCAATGTAGAGGACTTAAAGTCTGGTCCAAGCTTCTTAGTACTTGGAAGACTGGTTACACTTTTCAGACAGAAAGAGGTCTATTGACTATACTTTGAGTAACTCTGTTGTAGGCATAAAGAGCAACATATATGGGGGCACCTGGGTGGCTCAATTGGTTAAGTGTCCGACTCTTGGTTTTGGCTGAGGTCACAATCTCATGGTTCATGGGATGGGGCTCTGCATTGGCCTCTGCACTGGCCTCTGCACTGGCTGACCCTCTGCTCTTCCCCACTAGTGCTGTCTCTGTCTTTCTCAAAATAAACAAATAAACTAAAAAAAAAAGCCAAAAAACAACACACACAAAAAAATCTATGGACTTGAGTCACAATATCATTTTAGTAAGCTTATCTTATCAGAATTTCTGAGAATCTAAACTAGGGCATAACATTGAGTATGATGAAGGTAGGAAAGGAATTAGGAGGAAACAAACAAATAAGCAAACAAAATCATTCCTAGAAGGGTGAATAGGATCTATATCCTGGTATTTTTTTATAGGTTGATATTTGAGTGAAGTGTATATGGAACTCTCCATACCGTCTTCACAATTTTTTTTATAAATCTAAAACTATCCTACATTAAAAAAAATGTTTATTTACAAAAAAGGCAAAAGACATGAAAAGAAAGAATAGCCAGAACCATAGGAGAAGGTCAGCAGAAGAGAGCTATTAGGCCAGGTAGGGCACTGAAAAATTGGAAAAGGATTAAGTTCCCAGTGTTTTCACAATTACAGAGCCCTATCCTTATCCCCTCCATCATCCCTTCTTACCATGTGTGCCCTTGCTCTCACTTCCTCCTATTACTAATTAGGCTGTTTTACGTGAATTTCAGCATGCAATATTTCATATTTAATAACCCTGCATCAGAAGAAATGGGAAGTCAAAGAGGCTGGAATTTATTGCCAGGTGTTCTGGAAAGCATCTGGGGCATTTATAGTGAACCCACAAAATTCCTCAATACCCTGAGGAATCTACAACCCACACTTTCAGGAATCCAATAAGTTTCAGCTGAGAATCCTATAAATACCACAGGACAAGGGCCATACCCTGATCAAGCTCATTCGCTGGATATTCAGGAGACAGGAAGTTAACATTCAGGGGTAGCCATAATTGGCCTTTGCATTTAGCACCTTGTTAACATAAATTGAGGAAGTTCACACCTCTAATCTCTTGTTACTAATGTCAGCCTGCTAAAATCTGAACTCAATAAGATGAGATTGGCTTGCTAGAAAAGCTTATTTTTCTCAACAGGGGGAAAGGAATCTAAATGTTTTGACTGAGAGACCGAAATCTGACATACAGGTATCTTAAATCTGGAGGGCAGCTTCCAAAGCTGAAGGTTAAAGTCATAAGTTACTAAGGATGTCACTCAGATTCTCCATGATTTTTGTCATTTTAAAACATCACTTTATATTCCCTCTTTTCTTGTACCTTATCCTAGAGCCAAATTGATTAATATGATGCAGAAAAATACAGCCTGTGCTTTCTCTCTTCTTTCCTTTGCTCACAATGTACCCATCATGGCAAGTACTATTTCTTCTTATCATCCAAAGCCAAAACCCCACTACTCCCTAAAACTCCTATTCAGATTCATCCTCTTTTAAACACATCCAGGAGATTTAAATTCCCATTTCCCCTTGAAGTGTTCTTTAATCCTTCAAATATCAATGTTTATTTCATTGTGATTATTTTCTTTCACATAACAAAACTTGATACCTAAGGTTTGTTATTTATTCTTCCTTAGCAAAGTGGCATGTTTTTTACAGGCAGAGAATTCAAATCTCTCTATTCTAATGGTGCCTAAGCTAGTGCTAGGATTAGTAATGGCACTCCCAAGAACAAAGTCACCTTTTGTAAAGCTTCCTGTTGGGGGCATTGGAATAGCAATCATAAGTGATAACCTTTCAAGTCAGAAAAAACGTCCCTCTTTGAAAATGTCAGAGTGTGGGCCTTTATAAAAGCAGTTAGGGATCACCTGGGTGGCTCAGTCGGTTAAGCTTTCTACTTCTGCTCAGGTCATGATCTCACGGTTCCTGAGTTCAAGTCCTGCATTGGGTTCTGTGCTGACAGCTCACTCAGAGCCTGGAGACTGTCTTCGGATTCTGTGTCTCCCTCTTTCTCTGTCCCTGCCCTACTCACTCTCTCTCTCAAAAAACAAAACAAAACAAACAAAAAAAAAAACATAAAAAAATTACAAAAAAAATGCACTTGGAAGGATTATCTAAAAAGAGATGAACAAGGACTTTGGGATTAAGATGACAGAGTAAGGCTGATTAACAGAACCCCTCTCCCCAACCAAGAATCGAATGAAATAGTAATTTAATATAACAAGAAAAATTTACTATCAGCAACCAAACATGGAAAAGAAAGCCATCTAAGGCTTCAGAAATTAGAGGTTGGGGAATTAAATAGAAATTTACATAGTAGCTCAGTGTCTGTATACCTCTGCAGAGCTGTTAATCTTAGACACTTTACTAATAAGCTAAGCAGAATTTTTGCCATTAGCTCAACGTTTTCAAAAAACAAACTAAGTGCATATCCTTAAATTTTCACTGCTCTTACTGGTCAGCAGTGGATATGGTCACTGGAAAAGCTGGTAAAAGAAGGAAAGTCAAGTCTCCGGAGCTCCTCTGGAGTCAAGTCAAAGCACAATGGTAACTACTCAATGAGAATGGATTGCATTCTACAACTGGGAGAAATAAAACTTGATAAATGACACTTAGCCAAACAGTTTTAAAGAGAAGAGGTAATATAAAAACACTGAGCACCCTCTATTTTGGATGCCCCCCTTCCCCATGCCACTAAGCTCCAGAGGGATGGACAGAACACCAAATACCTAACACTCAAACCATCTTTTGGTGGAGAAAACAAGCTAGTTCTGGATAAGTAAAGAAAAGATTCAATGTTCACAAAGTCACCAAGCTGCCCAGGGGTTAGCAAAATTACAAAAGAAAATGGCATAGCGAGTACTAAAAGGAAAAATAAACAAAGAAACAAAAGAACATTCCTCATCAGTGTTACACTTCACAGCAAATATAATTGCTACATGGATTTAACAAGCCAAAGTCTAAAAGACACAAAGCTAAACTAACAACAAAAGATGTAAAGCTATATTGAAAATATGATGAGGGAAACAATATCATTACTTAATTGATAAACAAGTTGGAATCAGCAAGGAACCAATCAGAGTCAGCTGAAAAATCAAATTAAAAAAAAAAAAGCTTGGGATAGTCAGAAATACCACAAGGCAAGAAAGGCAAAAAACAATTAAACCAATTAGATAGATAAGAAAAACTGATACATTTGAAATAGAGAAAAGTTAGAAAGCAACAAAGAAAGGATATGTGTTTCCAAATTTTTCATAGAAGAACATTTCCCTGAAGTGAATATAGACTAAATTGGCAGATGCTAAGAATAGACAATATTTCAGCAAAATGTTATACAGAACAATCAGTGCCAATATGCACCATGTCTAAGTTATTGAACTTCAAATTCACAGAAACTTTTTCAGGCATTTGAACAGAAAAAGCAAATTACCCACAGGTAAATATAACCCACAGGTAGATATAACCAGACTTCTTTCCACGGGGATAAGTGATGCCGGAATATAATGAGTCTTTGTCTTCAAAGATCTGAGGCAAAGGGACACCTGGGTGATTGAGTCCATTGAGCCTCCTGACGTTGGCTTAGGTCATGATCTCAAAGTTCCTGAGTTTAAGCCCCACATTGGGCTTCCTGCTGTCAGTCGCAAAGTCTGCTTTGGATCCTCTGTCCTCCCCTCTCTCTGCACCTCCTGGGTTCATGCATGCACTCTCTCTCTCTCTCTCTCTCTCAAAACAAAACAACTGAGCCACCTAGGTGGTTCAGTCAGTTAGCCATCCAACTCTTGATTTCAGTTCAGGTCATGATCTCACGGTTTGTTAGTTCTAGCCTGTCTTGGGCTCTGTACTGACAGTGTGGAGCCTGCTTGGGACTGTCTCTCTCTCCCAATCTCTCTCTGCCCCTCCCCCGCTCACTCCCTTTCTCTGTCTCTCAAAATAAATAAATAAACTTAAAAGAAAGATCTAAGGCAAAGAAATTGTACAGTAAGGATATTACACATAATTTAATCAACTGAATCAATGGAAAAGACTTTATATGCTTTTATTTCTAATTTAGATTATTAATACCTATAAGATAGAAACCTTGAGTGATTGTAGTAGGTCGTATAACACATTGCATATACAAATATTTATAGAAATTTTGAAAGAAATTGTAAGGTATTAGTAAGTTTATATTATCAGGTAATAATAAGCTAGAGGAGATTAAAGGTTGAAATAAAATGTGAGATACCAAAATGAGCTGAACAGCATGGTGGTTTGAGAAAGGGGGGGATTACTGCATTTGAGCAGTCTGACAGTTGTTGACAGTAGTGGCTTTTGAGTGCAGTAATGAAGGATGAGTAACACATGGAAATGCAGTGATGGAGAGAAGGCAATCCAAATTGTAGGACCAGCGTAAGCAAAGGCATGAAGGCAGAAACTGTCTGATTTCGCTCTGGATAGCGTAAGTCACATCAGCGTGGCATGGCGAGGCTAGGGGAAGGTAGTAACAGAAGAGTGGGTTGACACAAATTTGGGGAAAGCCTTATACACTGATATGTTATCCGTTAACCAGCATGAAACCACGAAAGCTTTTGGAAACAGAAAAGGTATTTTAGTGTCTACTTTACAACGTACATAAAAGGTTAATACAGCAATAGCTTCTGTAATAACTGAAATGACTTGAATATAGATCCTTCCATTACCCCGTTTTATTTTTTCCTCCTTCAAAGAGACAGAAGAGATGCATGACTTTCAAAGGGTGTCGTGAAACCATTTTTAGCATTAGACATTTATTAGATATCTACTATGTGTGAGATTACTGTTCTTGGAGTAGGATCAGTAAATACCCAGCATTATTTCTGTATTTACAATTCTGTGTTGTGATCGTTAATGTTTAGCAGGACAACCTTAAGTTTTGTAAGTAAAAATACTTAGCAGGATTAGTAAGGTAAGAGAAGCAATACACTGGTTTAGACAGATTGCCAAAATGGTTAGGGACCATAGACTAAATCTCAGAAACCAAGAAAATTCAATTACACTAGGAATCATATTTCCTAAATATTCTGCTTTTCTGAATTCTACTCTCATGAGTGAAGCACTGTGAAAGATTGGCTCCTTTCCCCCCCCTCCCCACCATGTTTGGGAATATCAACTGCATCAATCATGGTCAAATGTGTACCCCCTATAGAGACGAACAAGTTCTTTTCCCCATGACCTGATAGTTAGCATAATGTGTTGAAAGAACATTGATTAAATCTTAGAATGTTATTATTAGCTGTGTATTCTTGGCCATGAGAATTAGCCTCTGGGACTGTGAGGTTCCTTATCTGTAAATAGGAAGAATACTAAGTAGAACCCATGGTTATTGTAAACATTAAGTGAGTTACTGTGTAGAAAGGGTTTGCAATGGTATATTTTATATGCAGAATAGATAGTAATCATTTACATTTTCTTTTATTTTGTCACTGGTCTTGGAAGCAAGAAACCTGAATTTTTTATGACTCACTTTCGCAATGTGATCTTGTACAGACAATGAAGCAATTAGAGCCTTTGTCTATAACATATCTCTTATGTTTCTTCCTGCACCGAAACCTGTGAGGTAAATATTGTATATAGATTGTTGTAAAGAGTGGTTTAGGATGCAGGGGGATGAAATCATTTAATGCTGCTGCCTGAATGACTATGAAAGTTTGTCTGCTGGGTGCCTACAATGTAAATCATCATTTCCCAAAGAGTGAGAAAAGCTCACACTATGGAGAACATTCCCATTGTGCATAGATGACCTTTACTCTTACTTTGTCCACATTACCGTGGGTGATGTTCTTCATATATGGCAATTTCACTTCCAAATGAAATTCCTGTGTGACCCACATACACAGACTTACTCGTGTTGATCTGATCACTAGCTGGAGCTTGTGCATACCAAATGCTGCAGTTTAGGCTCTTTGGGAAAGAATTATTTTGGAAAAGAATTCATCCAGAAGCTAATTAGAGAAATGGCAGGACTTCCATTTTCTGTTTCCATCTCTTTTCTCTTGCTTTTTTAATAGAGTCTGGAAAGTGATGAGCCAAACTTGAAATGGCAAGTGGTAGGAAGTGGATTTGATTGCCATTTTGAATTTTTTCAACTCCCCTTTATATTTTAGGATAACTAATGATGTACAAAAAGTTTGAGAGAACTCCATCATACATAGGCTTAATATATTTTTTAATGATATTTATTCTTGAGAGAGAAAAAGAGAGAGCATGTGACGGGGAGGGGCAGAGAGAGAGGGAGATACAGAATTCGAAGCAGGCTCCAGGCTCCCAGCTGTCAGCACAGAGCCTGATGAAGGACTTAAACTCATGAACTGCAAGGTCATGACCTGAGATGAAGTCAAACGTCCAAACACTGAGCCACCCAGGCTCCCCACATATGTAGATTTAAAAAAAAAACCACTTGTGGTCTACATATATGAATATTGATTTCAAATTTCGGTCAGGTTGTATTTTACAGGCCAGTTAAGGAACAATCACACTTGAAGAATAGCAAATAGTGTAGAAGACTGTCTTAAGTTGTATATTTTCTGTTTAACTAGTTTTTTTGGCATTCCTGCCAAGTCTGGTTCTCGTGAAAAATAATTTATTTCTTCATTGGGTGACACTGAAATCTATTTAGGCAACTGTGATATGGATTTATACTCTGCTGAACTGTCACACTAATTTAAATGCCTTGGTCTTATACGGAGGTTGCTCAAAATTCAGATTGGGTGTGAAAATATTCTAGACAGAAACTCCACTATATTAGGAGCATTATGAAGGGTCTTACTACATTTTCTCTAAAATTAAACTTAGGCCTAAGGGGTACAGGAAACATTATCATTTCTTTTATTTAGATCCATGGATTCAGTGGGGGTGACAGCTACTTATTTCAAAACTAAAATATCATCTGCAAAGATCAACTCTGTTCCCTAGCCAAACAAAATTCCATTAACTAACTTAAATTGGACTTAATAATAATCACATAAACCAATTAGTTTCAATTTTTAACTCCATTAGCAGTATTATTCATCATGGCATTGCCAGATAGAGCTGTGCTTCTTCAGACTTTCAACGGATTAAATAAATATAACCTGGGGTGCTAATTATACAGTGATGATGCAGACACTTCAAGATTACTTCTCTTAATATAGATAGAATTTTTGGAAAATAACTTTTTAAAGAAAATGTCCTTCATCCAAACTGCATTTTCTCATTTTATATTTTAAAATGAATGTGTGTCTCTAATATATAATTGGATCCACAGTCACCTGTGGGTTTTGATCATAATCACTCCTTTCCATGAATATCCAATAACCTTTATTTTTACATTCTCTGCAAAATCTATGGCTTTCTAGGTGCTCTAATCTTGGGTAGTTTTGTAATCCTTTATGGTTCACACAGAAAATTTAGTGGACCCTATGGCTTGTGTTTTGATCTTGGAACTATGAGGGAGTCAGTCATTCAGGGCAATGTTCAACCAACAGAGAACCAGTGGAGGAAATCTTCAACCAGCTGTAAGTCACTCGTTCTTTGCTCCCTAGGCAGTCCTGACTAAGTCAAGTACCTAATACTTAGAGTGGTAAAGAACATCATGCATCCTTATATTGGATTTCTTTTCTTCCCCCTCACTGTCTCATTCTCCTTGGTTCTTTCATTTTTTTCCCTCTGGATTTATCTCTCATATAAACTACCTGAATACAAGTATTGCCTGAGGCCCTGCTTTTGGGACAATCCCAACATAATAAAATCACTAAATCCAATAAATAATCTGTTAAATATTGAACCCATATTTTCTATAATTCTCACCACCATCTAAAAGCTATGTCTTATGTTCCCCACTTATATATTAAGTAAATTAAGATTCCAAGAAATTAAGAAGTTTGTCCAAAGTCCCATAGCTGACAGATAACAAAGTCAGTATTCCAAATACACGTCTGACTCCAGTAGAGCATGGTTCTTGCTCTACACTCTAGTGATGCTATAAGGTATATATCATTCACTTTCGGCTTGGTATTTTGGCAAACACTTTCCTATTCTGGCCTGGCTCTGGGCTTTATCTCTGGTGTTTGTTCTTGGTTTATTCTTTCCTGGGATGTATCTAACCCCTGATTAGGATGGCTTATATTCCCAAAGAAGCCCCACCACTCATACAGGACATGGTTTAGATTCCAGGGCAACCAGTGCTTAGGGATTAAAAAAAGCTTGCCTTTACAGGTGATAGTCTTGAGTAAAGATTGACAATGTCTGGTTTGCATTTTTGGCTCTGGTGAGTGTCAGATTAGTTCTTATAAAGATCGCAAGCAATTTTTTCTCTCTCTTGAGATGTTTTTCTAAATTTCAATTTCAGATATAAATTATTTTAGATATTATGATTCTTAGAAATCTTTAATCGGTGGAACATGATGAATTCACATGCATAGTATTTTTTCTCCAGACATAACAAAAAATAGGCACTGTGGAATATAAAAAAATTTTAAGTACTGCCTGATGATTAACTTAATTTATGTACATTTTTCTATCTCTTTGAGCCTATGAAATCATGTTTCATTAATTTCCATAAACTGAATGGGTTTCTCCCTCAAATTAGTAGCCAGGAGAAGCTATCTTTTTTTGAGTCCTTACTATTGTGCTAACTGCTTTTCACGTATGTCAAAAGAATTGTAGTTTGGCTAAACCAACACCCAGAACACATTCCTAAACTCGTTTTCCTACCCCCACTACACAGGCTGTAAATATAATTGCATTCCTATTCTTATTTGCAGGAAAGCCACATGACATAATTCTGGCCAATGGTACCTAAGTAGGTATCTATCGATGAGGAGCTTGAGACAGGCTTTTGCCATTCCTGATGAAAGGGATGGGTAAGACTGGCATGACCAACCATCATCCTCTTTTTCCTGTTTTGAATATGGGTTTGATGACTAGAGCTACAGCAGCTATATTGTGTCCATAAGGAAAAGACCACATTTATTTTGATCACCCAAATAGTTATGAAATATTTTTTGTATATGTAAGACTATATGAAGCACTGTAGGGAGCATAACAAAAATGTTAGCCTGACGCTTGCCCTAAAAATACTTACAATGTATTTATAGAGACATAGGTGTGAGAATAAGAAAGAGAGTATGGTCAAAATTTTATAATAATAGTTTCCAAAGGCAGTCATATGCCCAAAGGACAAAATTCAAAGATCTTACCAGTAAAAAGCACAGAGAGCTAGTATCATGATTGTTTTGTCAGGGGTCTCACTGACAGGTGTTCTGATCTGGGGAACTGTCTTTCCCATAACCATTCTCTCCCCCTGAAGAAGAGAACTTTAGTCCATACCGCACCACCCAAGGAATAGCCCAAACAGACTGTGCATTCCAGATCAATATCGTGGAAGCATGAGAGGGAGGGTGTCTGAATTTAAGGAATGCAAAACACTATTATTTCTTCCAATTGCTAAAAACTCAGAGAGGAACAATATTTTCATCCAAATTGTCTGGCTTTCATTGTACATATTAGAGCCAGACATGTAGTAAACCAGATGCAATTTGAGACTTGTGGAATTTATTTCTCAGCCAAGCAAGAAGCTGAATTAATAGACTTTTACTTTTACTTTTGTTGAAATGAGAAAGCTGAAGATTTTCCAGCATATTCCTACCAGATGGCATGCTCTATTCCCTACAATTTCACTCCCTGCTGTGGATCGCCTCCATCTTGGTCTCATCCAAGGAGGGGAGGAAAAATACATATCTGCCTATTTGTATGATAATCAAAGCAGAAGATAGAGGAAAGATCAGTCTGCCTACCTCCAGTAGGGCTCAGCTTGACCTAGCTGTGCAATTCTTCCACACTTTGGTAACATAAAATATGTCTTCCTGAAATTTAAAACAGGGAGTATTAATCAATTTTGGTATGAAATAAAGTGGATGGATGTTTGATAGCTAATGACCTAAATATAAGAGAATGCACTAATATTTATGAGGCTTTTGAGTGATGATGGAAAAGAAAGATTTAATGTGTTCATCAAAACCAACTGAATAAATTCACCATTTTCAAGACTGTTTTAAACTGGAAGCATCAATTTGTTACTCTTATTTTCATATGAGATCTCTCAGAATTTTTTATGTGTCTCAAAAAGAGAGATAGGAGACTAATCATCTTTAGAATTATAAATAATAGTAGCATCAGAAAAGTGCATTATCAAAGTTATATTTAGGTCAGACTAGATTAAAATCTCACATTCAACGGTTTAAATATGTGGTGCAGAAAAGGGAGGGAGAGATTTAACAAGTCAGAAAAGAGAACATTTATACATTGAGTTGGACCTGAATTGTAATCTACCCTTGACAACTGATCTTAAAAGTACCATATTTCTGATAACCTCTACAAAAACACCAGCAAATAAATACAATAGGAATAGTTTTCAAAACAGCTGGTGATATTTCAGGATTCTGTTAACCCAAGCTTTGACGCACTTCTACCTGTTTCTAGCTGTTCCTATTACGGTGATTTAAATGACTAGAGACCATCTATAATTTATTTAATTTGGCCATGAAGTGTGCACAAACATCAGCCTTCACAGATAAAGCACTGGGAGCCATAATTCTTGAAACATAATTAATATTTGGCCCACTGTTTTATAAGTCATGTTCACATATGCTTCTTCCCATTTCACGTTTGTTCGTAACTTTCCAGGTTTCAAAGTCCAGGGGGAGTGTTTCTTGTTGGTCCTTGGGTTATCTGACTGTCCCTGGCCAAGATAAGGCAGGAAGAGTGTGTTCTAATTCCTTTACAGCCCTAGTGGAGAATGTTTACTTTGTCCTCTCCCATTAATGCATAAAACAGGAGGTAAGGATTCTATAGACGAACATTCAGACATAAGTTAGGATAGAGGGATGGATCCTAGGACATCACAAAAAGAAAATCAAAATCCACATTTATCCACTATAAGATGAAATTAGACTCAAACCCCTGTCTTACCACTGTTCTCTGGCAATTTCAATCCCTCATTCTTCTCACACTCCCCTAACATTGACTATCTTCATCTAAAAGTTCCTTTGGACTTGAATTCTCAGGTGAATATCTCTGTCTCTCTGCCTGTCTTTTTAAAAATATTTTATATAAGTTCAAAAACTCATTTTAGATTGTGGTTTGCTGTGTTAGAAGCATCACATTTATCAGCTGAGTTGTCTGTGTGGTCTCTTACTGTTCTATAAATATTGCCTTGAATATAATTTTTCATATTAAGTTCTCCCGTTTCCAAACTGCACGATCACATCTGCCAGTTGTTTAGGGAATTCATTCTTGAGCAATGTCATATTATCAATATTAAAATTGTACACGTTAAGCCTTTCTTTAAAAAAAAAAATGATTCAAGGCTTACTTTTTATTATAGTCATGATTCAATTATTCCAATAACTTCTCGATACAGCCATTAAATTAAAGTTAATTTCTATTTATTTTGTACTGTAGGAGTACCTAGAGTTTGTAGCAATATTTATGGGGCAAAAGGAAGTGTTAGATGTTAAACTGCATAGGAAATTGAACCATAGTGATTTATAACCAGAGGGGAATGCATTGGTGTCATCACGCAGCTCCCTTATTTATAAATAAAAGTCTCAAGTCATTCCATCCTACCCTTGCCCTGTAACCATTTGACCTTTTGTTCTCTTTAGATAAACTATATAAATGCAAAATGATGGAACTTTTAAAATATTCTTTCCTTTTTCCCATTGATCTTAACTTGCTCTTATTAGTTTACTGAAGACAGAGGATACTATTGTATTCTCCAGTCAAGATCAAGGAGTCTGACCGTTCTCTTCTCCTCATTTCCACGTTTCAGTTTATCTTATTTCCAGATCAATGCCCTTCATATGACTGATTCTTCACTAACATCTGCTTTTCTGTAAATGTAACCAAAAAGTGTAACAATTAACCTCAGTTGCACAAAACTACAACAAAAGAGACTCTTTTACAATGAAAAATAAAATAAAACATTAGCTTTTCAGATATGAAGGCACCCACTCTTCTGTGTATCAAGTCTGATGGAAACCACCTCGTGAAATAGTCTGAATAATACACACTGTTCTAGAATTGTGCAATAGCTCTTTCCTCCATTTGGCTTTCTCAATCAACAGACGGAATAACTCTCACTCTCCTACATGCTTGGCTATTAAACTTTTAATACATTGCCAAAAAAACTTGTCAAACAAATAACCAGACATACCACAGAAAGCAGTTTCTAAAAGGATGAAGTAAAATCTAATCATGCTAATAAGTATGATGCTAGAATGGTAATATTGAAAGTTTTTGTGAAAGGTTGCATGCTTAGCAAGCCTTAAGTAGCTTGAGAGTTATTTAAATATTTTACCTGAATCTGAGTCACACCTTATAAAATTCCAGGGGCTTTCATTCATTTCCCTGCATACACCCTTGTAAACAAATTCCCTGCTGCTTGTAGGATAAGTAGCTTAAATTTCATTTCCTTTAATCTCTGGTCCAGAAAGGAAAAGATTTCCTTTTCTTTTCCTTCCTTCCTTCCTACCTTCCTTCCTTCCTTCCTTCCTTCCTTCCTTCCTTCCTCCCTTCCTCCCTCTCTTTCTCTTTCTTTCTTTCTTTCTTTCTTTCTTTCTTTGTTTTCTTTCCTCTTTTATTTATTTTTTTTTTTGCATAGTATAGAAAGATAAATGTTAAGTACAGACAATTCACCAAAGAAGCAGAGAAAGAGAGGAAGGAGAAGGGAGTCTGTCCAACCATTCTCTTTTCCTGAAACTCCTCCCCCACTCCCACATTCAGTGTATCTTATATTCTGGTCAATGCTTTTCATGGGACTGACTTTTGAGAGAGAAACAATCAAACTCATCTGAACAAAACTGCAACAAAAGAGAAGAGTGAGGGCAGATGGAGGGGGGAAGAGGAAGAAGAAGAGGAGGAAGAGGAGATGAAGAAATTTTCACTATACCTGTAAAAATTACTTTATTTATGATAATCAGGAAAATTCACATACATCAAAGGGAAAATGAAAATACCATTTATAACACATCACACTGATAATGTTCCCCACCTAATTTTTAAATTTCAGCTTTATTGAGGCATAACTAAAAGATAAAATTTTAAGATATTTAAAATTTTAAGATTTATATATAAAGATTTATATATATAAAGATATATATATAAAGATTTATATATATAAATAGATTTATATACATAAAGATATATATATATATAGATTTATATACATAAAGATATATATATATAGATAGATTTATATACATAAAGATACATATATATAAAAATCTAAGTGTCCACCAATGGATGAATGGATAGGGAAGATTATATACATATGTACATGTACATATGTATATGTATATAATCTTCCCTATCCATTCATCCATTGGTGGACACTTAGATTGTTTCTATACCTTGGCTATTGTTAATAGGTCAATGAACAGGTCAGTGCAGATAGCTCTAGGATATCCTATTTCATTTCCTTTGGATATATACCAAGAAGTAGGAGTGCTGGATCACATGGTAGTTATTGGTGGTTCTACTTTTCTTTTTTTAAAGGCACCTCCATATTGTTTTCCACAGTGACTACACAATGTATATTACCATCAACAGCGCACAAGTGTTCCTATTTTTTTGCATCCTTGCCTACACTTGTCTTTTTTTGTGATAGCCATTCTAGCATTTTGTTATATCTCATTGTAGTTTCATTTACATTTCCCTGGTGATTAGTGCTGTCAAGCATCTTTTCATGTACCTGTTGGCTATTTGTATGTCTTCTTTGGAACAGTGTCTATTCAGTTTCTTTGCTCGTTTTCTAAATCAGATTGGGTTTGCTCTTGTTGATGTTGTTATTGGTTTGTATGACCTTATATATTGGATATTGATGCCTTGTCTGATACATGATTTACAAATATTTTCTCCCATGCCATAGGTTGTGTTTTCATTTTGTCATTGTTTCTTTTGCTCTGCAGAAGCTTTTTAGTTTTCTTTAGTTCCATTTTTAATTTTTCCTATGTTGCTTTGCTTTCAGTGTCATATAAAAAATATTTCTGCCAAGACAAATGTTAAGGAGCTTCTTGCCCATGTTTTTTTTTTTTTTCTGGAAGTTTTGTGGCTTTGGTTCTTACATTTATATCTATAATATATTTCAAGTTAATTTTTGTGTGGTACAAGTAGGAGTCCAACTTCATTCTTCTGTATGTAGTTATCCAGTTCTCCCAATACCATTTATTAAAGAGACTATTAGGCCCTCATTGAGTATCCGTGATTTCCTTGTCAAATATTAGTTGCCTGTGTATGTGAGAATTTATTTCTGGACTTTCGTTCCTGTTGAACATGTTATGCATATATTTTTATGAGAGTTCCATACTGTTTTGATTCCTATAGCTTTGTAGTATAGTTTGAAATCAGGAGGCATGTTGACTCCAGCTCTGTTTTTCTTTCTCAAGATTGCTTTGGCTATTCATGGTGTCTTGTAGTTCTGTGAAAATCTAACAACATAAGTTGTTTTTCTATTTCTGTGAAAAATACAATAGGAATTCGACAGAAATTGCTTTTAATTTATACATTTTTTAAGATAATATGGACATTATAACAATATTAATTCTTCTAATCCATGAGCATGGAATGTCTTTCCATTTATTTATGTCTTCTTCAAGTTCATTCTTCAGTGGTTTATAGTTTTCAGTGTATAGATCTTTCACCTCCTTGGTTAAATTTACTCCTAGGTATTTCAGTCTTTTTGATGTAATTGTAAGAGGGATTATTTTCTTAATTCTATTTCTGATAGTTTGTTATTAGCATATAGAAAGAAACACAACTGATTGTTATATATTGTTTTTGTATCCTCCACTTTATTGAATCTATTTATTAGTTCTAACAGTTTTTTGGTGGAGTCTTTAGTATTTTCAATATATATCATGTCATCTACAAATGGAGACAGTTTTACTTCTTTCTTTCTGACTTGAACACCTTTTATTTCTTTTTCTTGATCAATTGCTCTAAGATTTCCAGTGATATGTTAAATAAAAGTGGTGAGAGTAGACATCATTGTCTTGCTCCTGCTTTCAGCTTTTCACCATTGAGTATGATTTTAGCTGTGGCCTTTATTATGTTGGAGTATTTTTGCTCTATACCCAGTTTGTGGAGAGTTTTTATCATGAATGGATGTTGATTTTCATCAGATGTTTCTTTTTCATCTACTGAGATAATCATATACTTTTTATCTTTCATTTTGTTACAATGTTATATCACCTTGATTGATTTATAAATGTTGAATCATCCTTGTATCTCTGGAGTAAATTCCACTTGATCATAGTGTATGATTCTTTTAATGTATTGTTCATTTGCCAATATTTTTTGAGGATTTTTGCATTTTTGTTTATTAGAGATACAAGCTTATAATTTTCTTTTCTTGTATTGTTTTTGTCCGGGTTTGGTGTCAGGATAATGGTGGCCTTATATAATGAGTTTAGAATTATTCCTTCCTCTTTTATTTTTTACAAGAGTTGAAGAAAAATTCGTATAAATTCTTCTTTAAATGTTTGGTAGAATTCACCAATGAAGGTATGTAATCCTGTCCTTTTCTTGTGGGGAAGTTTTGGTTACTGATTCAGTCTCCTTAATAATAATTGGTCCATTCAGATCTCCTTTTCCTTCATGATTCAGTCTTAGTAGATTTTATGTTTCTAGGGATTTACCCAATTCTTTTAGTTTGTCCAATTTTTTGGTGTATTAATTGTTTATAGCATTCCCCCACGACCTTTGTATTCCTGTAATACAAATTGTAATGTCTCCTCTTTTGTTTATATTTTTTATTAATTTGAGTCTTTTTTTCCTTTCTAAGCCTAGCTGAAGGTTGCTCTATTTTGTTTAGTTTTTCAAAACCAGCTCAGTTTCATTGAAATTTTCTACTGTCTTTTTTGCCTTTGTTTCATTCACATCAGCTCTTATCTTTGTTATTTTCTTTCTTCTACTACATGGCGAACTGGAGTGGGCCACAGAGAGAATGTGGAGATTGCACTCACCAGCCTCACTGGAGGGTGCCCAGGAAGGATCACAGTCAGGATCAATCCTGGTTGTGTGCAAAATTAGAAGGTTGGCTCTCTGGCAACAGCTTTTAAAGTATGAAAACAGGATTTTTTTTTTTTTTTTTTTTTTTTTTTTTTTTTTTTTTTTTTTTTTTTTTAAGGACAATACTGGGAGATGAGCCTTTCTGGCTTTTCCCTCTTCATTGAGCTTTGGGGAGATAAACACAAGTCATCCTGAGCCCATTAAGAACTCTTTGCTCTAGTCTTATGAGAGCAAGCCCCATTAATTTTCAGAGATAGGTGTTTGAGGGGAACATCACTCTGGTGGAAGTCTTAAAAGGTGGGGCCCTGAATGTTGGATCCAAACCCTTTATTCCTCAGAGAGAACTTGGGAATTTTGAGTCCACTTCCTACTATATGTCTCTGTGCCACAGGTGAGGTTCTTGGTGAGAATGTGTCTCAGCCTTTCCTACCCATTTCAGTGTAGGTATATTCTAGGTCACCTGATGTGTAGCTCAGTGAGTTTCTGGATTTGTTTCAGAAGGAAATGCTCCATGTGTATATGAACATTCAGTGTATATGTGAGTGGAGGTGAGTTTTTACGTCACCATCTTTGACAGGTTATTATTATTATTATTATTTTTAAATTCAAGACACAATTCTGGCACATGCCTGCCTCCTTTTTCACTGACATTAGGTTAAGTGATCGAGTCTTGCTTAATCTAATTACTACCTAGTTCAACTCTAAAATCTAGTATGTCATATGGATCAATTTTTTTCATCATTTAAGAAATCATGACATAACATACAAAAGGATTCCTAAAAGACACATGTACATACATACATATATAAACATAAAATTTACTTAAGAGGTTAAAATGAGTACATGATTAATACTGCTGAGTTTTTAGAAAACACACACACACACACACACACACACACACACACACACACAATTTTGGCAGATTTGGAAGTCATAACCAAGTTATTTTATCTCCCCTCTCTTACAAGTAGCTCTTATTCTGAAATTTGTATTAAAATCTCCTGGGTTTCTTTTTTTGCTTTATAGTTTCTCATTCAGTTATCCAGCCTAAAACGAACGTTCGGTTTTCTTGCAGTTGAGAGTTGTATAAATAGAATCACACTGTATGTCCTGTTTTGTGACATAATTCTTTCACTCAGTGTGTTGTCAAGGTAGCTCCCTCTTGACATATGCATTTGAGGCTCAGTCATTTCCATTATTATATAATAGTCCATTACTTATTCAACACAGTTTATTTGATCCTTCTACTTTTGGTGATCATTTGATTTGTTTCAAATTTGGAAATGTTATTAACAATGATCCTATGGTCAACCTATATATGTACCCTGATATAAATGTACAAAGAATGTCAAAATATTTCTAAAATATTATAAAAATACTTCCATGTACATATATACTTTCATACACTTTATATACTTCCATAATCAGAGCATGAGAGTTTTTGTTGCATTTACTTCCTGGTTATTTTCCCATTTGTAATTTTTGCTAGTGTAATCATCTGGTTTTAATCATATGCCTCAATTACTAATAGGGTTGCACATTCCTTCTATAACAGCATCACTGACGTATATCAAGTGTCATCAGAGATTCATGAATTTTTGTACAGTGCTTTTTTATATTTTTCAAATTTTTTCAATGTTTATTTTTGAAGGACAGGGAAAGACAGAGCATGAGTGGGGGAGGAGCAGAGAGAGAGGGAGGCACAGAATCCTAAATGGGTTCCAGGCTCTGAGCTGTCAGCACAGAGCCTGATGAGGAGCTCAAACTCATAAACCACAAGATCATGACCTGAGCTGAATTTGGACACTTAACCAACTGAGCCACCCAGGTACCCCTGTAGAGAGCTTCTTTAAATTTTCTGTTTATTTTTTCTGTTTGTAAATAATTGTTCTTTCTATATTATGAATATAAATGCTACTATAAAAATGCTTTCACCAGGCAATAAAACCTCATATCTTAATACATTTGTCTCAGAACTTTATAATAATTCCTCAGATTTCTGTAAAGGTCCTCAGCCTAACACTTAAAAGGTCCTCCTTATACTGCAGCAATCTGTTTTTTCCAGACTGAAATTATTGTCCATGATGTTCCTGTAAAAATACTCTGTTATTTTTTTCAAAATAAATCATTTTTCATGTTTTTTAGAGAGTACTTGACTTGCCTTCTCTGTAAATAATCAACCAATGCATCAAGACATATCGTGACTTTGGTCTCCTCTAAATTCTATCTTTGGGTCTGATCTAGAAATAAATTCCTCCTTATTTTTCCACTCCCTCCACCATTCGTGTTGTTGTTGTTGTTCATGAGCAGTAAAAGAACACTAATGTTTTATATTTACCCATTAAATGTCAGACCTGATTATTTTATTGAGTTTTTTTTAATATTCATGAAATGATGTGGTAGAATGTGTAATAAAGCATACTTTCTTACAAAAAAACTGAAACATATATCTAATAGATAATCTACTCAAAGAGAAACAAACTATAATTATGCTAAAACCAAAGTTCAAACTTCTTTCTGCCTAATGGAAGTACTTGTGTTTTCTCTGCTGCCCCATCCCACTGGGAGGTGTCTTATTGTGCCCTTCAATATATATATTCACGTGTAGAGAGTCATAGCAAGGGAATTGCAGCCAGAATTCCTGGAGCAGTTGAATGATGACCCTTAACAAGATGTGTCCACATCCTAATCCTGAGAACTTTTGAATGTGACTATATTTGAAAAAAACAGTCTTTGCAGGTATAATCAAATTAAGGACTTTAAAATGAGATCATCCTGTGAGATGAGATTACCTGGGTGGGCCCTAAATCCAATGACAAATATTCTTATAAAAGAGGGAAGAAAAGATACAGGAGAAGAGAAGTCCACATGGACACATGAGACAGAGATTGGAGTGATGAGGGCACAAGGCACCCGACAGCCACCAAAAGTTAGCAGGTCAAGAAAGGACCCTCCCCTTAGGCTTCAGAGGGGATAAGTCACTGCTGCCACATTGATTTCAGAGTTCTGCCTTCCAGGACTATTTCTGTTATTTTCTATTATTTTAAGTCTCCCAGTTTATAGTAATTTGGTACAGCAGCCCTATCTTCTATATTCTGAAACTAATATACTGAGATTTATAAGCTGTTTTTGTCATGTAACCTAGAGAAGAATATCAAAGTTCTCTGTACATCAGTTTTCTATCTAAAAAATGAGGATGAAAAAAGAGATCTGGTCAATTTTATAATTATATGATTTAATAAATGCAAAGTGCTTAAACATTGCATGGTGCAAAGTAAGCCCTCAAAACATCATAACTATTTTTGTTACTGATTTACTATACTTAAAACTAATTTTAAACACTTAAGAACAAGAAGTAAAATATATTTATATATTTATCTTTATATTCTGATAGAAGAGCTTAACATAGTTCCCGTTCAAAATATTTACCAATCTGAACTAGAGAAGAATTAGGACCCACTGACCAGTTATACTGCTCCATAGTGGTGTTAGGGATATGTTATTAAGAACATAACAATTATAAAATAATTTATAAATTTTAAACTTTAAAAAACTTTAAACTTTTAAGGAAACATCTTCTTGATGATTCAATAATGCAATGAATTTAGAAAAAAAACTGGGATATTAAAGGTAAAGTAGACTTTATAATCTCACCAAATAGAATATCTTTAAAATATATTTTTAAGTGTCTCAATGGTTTGAGCATCTGACTCTTGATTTTGGCTCAGGTCATGATCCTAGGGTTGTGGGATCAAGACCCAAACTGGGCTGGGCCCAAGTCTGGAGCCTGCTTAAGATTCTCTCTCTCTCCCTCTGGCCCTCTCCCCACTTCATGTGCTATGTCTCTCAATCTCTCTAAAAAAATAATAAAGCATATTTTAAGAATATTTGTAGATAATCACTGAAAATGAAATATGGTTCCCTCCCTTTAATTGTTTTAATTGTCTTTGACGAACCAAATTCAAGTGTTGATTTTTCATCAACAGTACTTCTCAGGTACTCCCAAAGTAAGCTGAACATGGCTGTCTTCCATCTGAGGGAACTTGAGACCTAGACTTTTTTTCTCACAAACCAGTCAGAAGTAGCCCTGGCTTGGGAGGCTGTTATCATAGCACAGATTACATCACTGTTCATCTTGGCTAGCCCTCATAGACTCTAGATGCTTTGGAGGTGTCTCTTTGGCTAGAGTTTCTTGTTTCTAGTTTCAAAGTATTAAAGTACTTTGCTACCAGCAAGTCTGCCACTGCATTTCTGGGCTCCACCCAAGGTGCTGATATGTAAAGCCTTGGCTGGCAAACAAGAAGGATAGGAGAAAACTGTATCAGACAGGACTCTACCAGCCTAGACAACGGGGAGCTGCCTAAATGGATTAGGAACCCCTCTTTCTGGTAGATTTTTCAACAAAACCAAATCATATAACTATCTCAAAAATACAGCAGTGTCCCTATTTCACATTTCTATCATTTGAACTAGTATATCATGTATCAGGAAGGTATCCAGGACACTTATCTAGTACAGGATTAAATAAGAATGTCTGGAGATAAAATCTCTGAGTTCAAATCTTGGCTTCATCATTGGTGGTGAGAACATAGGCTAGTTACTTTACTTCTGTCTTATTCTTTCCTTTGTCTGTAAAATGGGTTAATAAGTGGACATAAAACATAACTTTGTAGTAAAGATTCAATGAGTTAAGGAATGTGTGCTCTGTAAATAGGTAGTCAACAAATTTCAGCCTTTATTTTAATAAATACTCATCTTGAAGGAAAGTTTAGAAGATAAGCTTATACTCATTGGCTCCAGAACAGGTAAAGTATTCCTTTTCAGGAATAACTAACAATTCTTTTTCAAAATGGTTCACTTTAACATAGGTACAGCCACACTTCGTAGATGGGATCTCCAAGAAGGCAAATAAATAGCACCCATTTTCCTCACAAATGTATGAAACCAATTGTGATATAATGCAAAAGAGATGACCCCCTCATAAAGGCAAGGATAGTGAATGCATTCCAGCCTTCCCATTTTCTAGGTATCACTCTGAAGTAACGCTCTCAATGGAAGGATTGAGTCTGCAGAGCAGACCCAAACACCAGGTCAATGCCTCCCACTAGCCTTGATGAAGATTGCCATAGTCCATCCTGGCTGCTCTAACGAAAATAACACCAATTGGGTGGCTTAAACAATAAACCATTATTTGTTATAGTTTTGGAAGCTGGGAAAGCCAAGACCAAGATAATGGCAGAATCAGTGTCTGATGCCTTCTTCCTTCTTCATAGACAGCCGTCTTCTTTCAGTGTCGGCACATGGTAGAAGGGGCAAGGGAGCTCCTGGAATCTCTTTTATAAGGGCACTAATTCCATTCATAAGGGCTCCACCTTCATGACCTAATGATCTTCCCTAAGGCTCCACCTTCAAATGCCATCGCATTGTGTATTAAGTTTCAACACATGAATTTGGGGAAGACACAAACATTCAGTTTACAGAATATAATAAAGAAACAAGGGACCAAGTCACTATTGTGCCCACTCCATACTCAGAACCTTTGATAGATTTGTTCAACACAATTCACAAGTGTGGAGCTATGGCTGACACTCAGCAACCAGACTACTCCTAGCACCTTAGTAAAAACCTGGGGTGTTGAGGGGATTCATTAATGAATAAACATCATTATGAGTAAAGAGCCCTGGAAAAAACCTTCCCGGGGTCACACTGGGGTAGTCATACTGGAGCATTCAGTGTTACTTTCTAATAATATTTTCACAAAAGCCCTTTTATTTTATAGACACAAAACTGATGCTTGAGGGTAGAGTGGGGACTTTTGCAATTAAAAATTATTTCAAAAATTGGTTTATATAACTAATGAGCTAAAAGATTCTTGAAATGTACTAAACCACAAGCTTCTAGATGTCAGCCGTTGTCAGCTGATGGAGAGATTATAGTATTAGACACCCTGGGTCTGAATTCTGGCTCTGACTATTAAGAGCTGTGTGACTGATATCAAAGTATGGTGACCCAACTTACCCTCTCTGAACCCCAGAGG
The DNA here is from genome assembly GCF_046562875.1 of Panthera onca. Classification (NCBI taxonomy): domain Eukaryota; kingdom Metazoa; phylum Chordata; class Mammalia; order Carnivora; family Felidae; genus Panthera; species Panthera onca. The sequence continues at coordinate 15,312,455 of NC_138342.1, forward strand.
TTTCACATACATGAAATGGTGGATATAGCACCCACCTTAAAGGATGATGTGAGGTTCAAATGAATGAGTAAATACATTACTTAGATAAGTGCCTAACATATGGTAAGGGCTTAATGTTAATTAATAATAGTATTATTCTTAAGATTGCCTTTTGTTTTCACCTTTGTAGTCCCTACAGTGAACTGCACATAGCAGATGTTCAAAAAATGCTCTATGGGAATATGAACCAAAACACTCTACCAAATGCTTTAGCATTGTATTTCAAGGGCTTATTATATAAGTGTCATGGAAGGAATCTATAACTGGGCAAACTTCCATAAATGTAAGCAACCAGTAACTCAAATTTCGCTTAGGTAGAAAGGAAACTGCTAAACAAGAATTAACACAAAACCCTGCAATGAGCCACCTGAAGCTGTAGATTCGATATATCAGAACCATATCGATAGGCATTTAATAGAGCTTATGGTCAGTGTACCAAAATGGTGCAGTCATGGGAATCACCTCAGTCGCAGAAAAAGCCGTCCCTTTATGAAAGCCTGGACTTAATTTAGAGAAACAATTCCAATGGAATCATCATTTTTTTAACTGCAAAATTGATATCTGAATGGAAGACAGAGGGAAGAAATTAACGTGGACAGTGTGCCAACCCCGTGCTGGGAACTGCATTAAGCACTTTAGGTATTCAATCTTATTTAATCCTCACCACCACCCAGTGAGGCAGGTATAATTATCCTTTTCTTTCTTTTTTTCTTTACAATTGAGGAAATAGACACTCCAATGTTATGTGAATTTTCAAGATCAGACAACTGGTAAATGAAGGAGTCGGAATTGGCACTCACATTTATTTAACTACAAATATCTTACTGTTAGCAATCTTGAAAGAAAGATGTGAAGAGAGGTAAGAAGGGAAGAATTTTACCTCGACTCAAAATGACTTTTCTGCTTCATTAAAACTATGCCTACACATGTAATGCTATTTTACTAAACATGGAAATATCACATTTAGGAGAATAAAAAATATAAATGAGAATTCATGTGCATCTGTATGTGTTATTTTATGATTTTTAATATCATTCCAGAAGAAATTTTATCAGCTGGAATTTAAAATATGAAGGCAGTTGAGAATTCCCATAAAGATTAAGGCATAATGATTTGAATTGAACCCAATGATATGTACTCCTTCGAACCTATTCTGCTATTACTTAAAATGAACTCAGCATCTAGATTGCTACCTGGCAAAGCATAGTGCTGGTGTTCTCTGAAGCTTGCAGGGCAGGTAAGCTTTTGTTGCCAAAAATGCTTTTAGAAGAAAGAATTAAAAAAAAAAGTGTGGCTGAAAAGATTACATCAAATACGTAATTTCTAGATGCAGTTATGTAAGTTGTATAAATATTTTAATACTGTGCCCACTTACTATAAAACGTGTGGAGAGAAAATTTCCAATTTCTTCAGAGCTAACTTAACCCCACAGACAGCCCTCTACTGTCAACTAGAACTAACCATATGTTAAATTCTCACTGCCCAGATTTTAAAACTTCCTCTTATGTTATCAATATGGGCTTTCTGATAAATGCTATGTTGTTATCAAACAAGTTTCTTTTTAGAAAGTGTGGTGGCAAAATTGTAGGAGGAAAGACTCTCAAGTGATCTTTATGACCCTCACCTTCTGGTCATCATCCCTCTGAAGGGAAGGATTCTTCCCTTCCCTTGAGCGGGTGTATGGTCTGTGGCTTGCTTCTAATCAATGGAATAGGGTAAGATCTACGAAATGTATGTAATCATGTGTAAGTGAACACCTCACAGAAGTTGTAACACCAATCTTTCTGATTCTTTCTTGCTAGCTTTGGAAAGTGAATGACTATTTTTGGAAAACTCACATGGTAAGAAACTGACAGAGGCCTCTGGCAGGCAGACTGGCAAGAAACTGAAGCACTCAGTCCAATAATCTGCTGGGAACTGAAGTTGCTAACAGCCATGGGAGCCTGGATGGAAGTAGATCCTTCCTTCCCCAGTCAAGCTCAGATGAGACTGCAGTCCCAGCTAATGCATTGACTGTGGCTTTGTGAGAACCTGAAGGAGAAGACTTTCCTAAATGAAGCCAGAAACTATGAGATTATAACTCTGTTCTAACCCAAGCTTCTAATATTGTGGTAATATTGTTCTGCAGCTCTAGATACCTACTAGATATTGCATAGGTATAGGCTCTTGAGTTTAGATTTTTTTTTAATCTACGTTTATTTATTAAGCATTCACCATATGCTAAGATTCATCCTAGGGTAAGCATATGGTTACTGCTCTGAAGAATGTTTTAAAAAGATGTGTAAGAAGCAAAGTATAATACCCATCTCACAAGATTATAATAGCAAGAAAATGAGACAATGTGCATGAAAACAATTAGCAGTGTGCCTGACATATAATAGCTATTAATGCATTTAAACAACTTTTTTTTTTTGTTGTTTCACACTGAGTAGTGTGGTTATGAGGTCTTTAGGCAAAGGGGTAAGAGAGAGGAGCTTACTAACAGGTGGGAAGATAGAAAAGACCTCAGTGGACTTTTCCAGGAAAAAAAAACTAGTGTGATAATAGTAAATCTGGGAGATATAGGGTAGAAGCCCTACATTTGAACAGTAGTAGTAGAAATAAATGGAGTAATAATAATGGTAGAAAAATAGCTTTTATATGGTGAAAAATAAAAGGTAGGTAGTGAGTTTTAATTGTTTGCAGGACTAGATCCTAAGCCAGAATTAATCCTACTAACTAAAAAACTAGTTCTCTAGTTATTGCAGTTAGAAGATAATAAACACTTGCTAAAAAGCATTCTACTAAATTAGAAATATTGAGTTACAAATTATGTCATCTAGGGATGACTGGGTGGCTCGTCAGTTAAGCAGCCAACTCTTAATTTTGGCCATGTCACGATCTCACACTTCATGGGTTTGAGCCCCACATCAGGCTCCATGTTGACAGTGTAGAGCCTGTTTAGGATTCTTTCTCCCTCTCTCTATGCCCCTCCCAACTTGCGTTCTCTTTGTCTCTCTCAAAATAAATAAATGGACTCTAAAAAAAAAAAAGTATTATGTCATCTGCCTTAAAATGTTGGAGTTATGAATTGTGTTTAAATTTCAGCTGTGATATTCATTGGTAGCTGCCACCAGATACATTTGTGCTTAGTAAACCTATTGTGAATTCATTAGTTATTATTAGTTATTTCCAATTATGCTTGGGAAATTCATTTCCAATTCATAGTTGTTACTGGTTATGCCCAATTATGCATGGGAAGAGTATTACTAATTCATTGGTTATTATGAATTGTGTTTGAGATTTCAGCTATAGTTCTTACCAAATACAGTTATGCTTGGGAAATCTGTTGACAAGTAAATTGTAAAATCCTGCTTAGTACTATATTCTAATGACTTTTTATTTGCTTTTTTAACTGGAATAGTCAATTTAGCCAATTAACAAGTACTTAAAAATAACACAATATTTTATAAACAAGGCAGGATTTATAGCAATGGATTTGTTACTTGAAGCAGCAATTCCAATTATCACAGAGCTGCAAGCTTCAGTGAAATTAGAACTGTCTGAGAAATCAGGAAGAATTCAGGCATATTACCAGAAGTTAAAAACAAAACAAAAACAAATAAACATTTTATTACTAGAACAATCATGTAACTTATCATCTAAGGTAACGTATCATTTGGGACACTTGAGAAAGTGAACAAGTGAACATCTAGATGAAATCCTGAGTAAACTGACAGAAGCCATGAGAGTCGCAAGCACACTGGCTTGTGTAGTTACCTTTCTTTCTGTTCAATGTGAATGATTTTTGTTTTTAGTCCCCTTGTTGGCCAGCAATGATATTTTGTTCATGTTAAATTGCCTTATAGACATACTAGTGGTAGTTCTGAAGGGAATTGATGTGAGGGTTAGAGAGTTGTAGCTTATTTAATGAATAATAATAACCATATGTCTGTTTAATGCTTTATAGATAATAGTTTTATTTTTTTATTTAAAAAAAAAATTTTTTTTAATGTTTATTTATTTTTGAGACAGAGAGAGAGCATGAACGGGGGAGGGTCAGAGAGAGAGGGAGACACAGAGACACAGAATCTGAAACAGGCTCCAGGCTCTGAGCCATCAGCACAGAGCCCGACGTGGGGCTAGAACTCACGAACCGTGAGATCATGACCTGAGCCGAAGTCGGACGCTTAACCGACTGAGCCACCCAGGCGCCCCTATAGATAATAGTTTTAAAGGAAACTTCCCAAGAACTCATTAAGTATGACAATAAATTTATGATGTAAGTGTTCATTCATTTAATGGATACTCATTGAGTGTCTTCTACATGTCAGGCACTGTTGTAGTTGCTGGGTACACATTGAACAAAAAGAGATGAAGTTCCTACAGCCTGAAGCTTAGATCCCAGTGAAAAAACAGAAAATTATTTCACTAGAACAAAGCTAACCAATTAACACCAATATTGAAACATTTATTCCAGACTTTTTAATGCCCTGTGCTTACTAACTGACCTAAACAACTGGTCACTTTGCCAATTATTACTGCCACCGTATCAATAAAAAAACTAATCCTTAAATTCACCAAGTAGAGTCTTGACTTAAATCTGTAGCACACTAAATCAACGAGCATGTGGTGAATGGGAATCAAGTTGAGTATTAGAATGTAAAGGTGTTTTAGATATTGTGGAAGAGACAGATAACTGGTCATCAAAATCCATATTTTCATTTTCTTCCTAAGGACACACAGAAGTCATGAGTCCTGCCTATCTCTCCATTAGACTGGCTAGGTAACAGAAAACCTCAAGAGTAGAAAGTGAGAAGTGACGGATGACATTTTCAGACCTGGATCACAAAAATTTCTCATGTGGCGAAACCCAACAGCCCCTCTCCATTTGGGCAAGAACTAACATAATGTCCACCAGGCTGGGTCACTTGATGACCGTTTGGGAAGGACATCACACCAACTTGTTCCCCTCTCCTGTACTGTCACAAGATGGAGAAACAAATTTCTATTGTGTTTGAGACAATATGTATTTTGGAGTCTCTTTGTTGGAGCAATTCACCTATCTTAAGTAAAACAGAAATCTTCTATAAATGTCTTGAAGTAATACAGCCTCTTCTCTCTACCCTTCCTTCTATTAATCATGCCACATTTTTCTTCTGAATCTTGATGCAGCTCAAATTATTTCAAAACCCAGTGCTATAGACAACCAATGCCAACTGAACAAAATGATGACACAAAGTGAAACCTGGTATCATCATATTAACTCCCACTAACATAGACGCAAGAATGGGGGCTTGGAGACATTACCTGGGACTTGAAGCTGGACATAGCTAACAGGGCCCTCTGCCCACCACAACAGGCTGGAACATATCATATCAAGGGGTAAGTTATATTTACTGTCTAAAATTTTAGGATAACTTTTTAGTTTAAAATATATTGGAATATTATCTAATCTGTCCTCTGTAATCCTGTTAAAACCATTTTTTTTTTTTTGGCCAGGGTAGGAAGGAGGTCATATTTTACTAAAATTAAGGTACCATTTTAGTAGGACTTAAATGCATCAAGTATAGCTTGATATAATGGAGGAGTGACAGGGTCTAAAGTAAGTTTTTTAAATGGAGTTTCTTTTAAAATTATTTATAGTGATAGAACTTTAGTTCTGTTACATTACTGGAATGTAGAATAATAAATATAACCTTTGTAATGACTTGGCACATAAATATTCAATGTAAAATAACCGCTATATTTAGTAGTATTTTTATTGTGTTATATTTTCAAGGGAATATAGAGTAGAGGTTAAGAGAGTAGCTACCATCACACTACCTGGGTTTAAATCTTGATTGTACTACTAACTCTCTGATATGACAACCATATGCCTCCTGTGGGGTTGTTTCCCCTACTAACACACCAGGAAGTTGAAGAAATACCACATAGATGTATTAAGATAATTAGATAGAAACGGTATGTGAAGTGCTTATAACAATGTTTGACACATGGCAACAGTTCAATTAATGTTAGCTCTTGTTACTGTAAGGGACACTCAAAGTATTTCTTTCTTAAACGTTGTCTGAAGTACTGGAAAAACAACTATAATTTCTCTGTCACATATATGTCAGTCTAGAAAATAACCAAGCAAACAAATATACTCAAATTAAACAAATGATTGAAATACCCTTTGATGTATTATTAATATAGAAAGCTTGTATTCTTTGTAAACACTTCTCATCCAAGGGAAAAAGGATATTTTTAATGCCTGAAAAGGACCTAAGTTTGGGACTATTATAAAGCTATTATTTAAAACCACTTTTCCTGGGGCGCCTGGGTGGCGCAGTCGGTTAAGCGTCCGTCTTCAGCCAGGTCACGATCTCGCGGTCCGTGAGTTCGAGCCCCGTGTCAGGCTCTGGGCTGATGGCTGGGAGCCTGGAGCCTGTTTCCGATTCTGTGTCTCCCTCTCTCTCTGCTCCTCCCCTGTTCATGCTCTGTCTCTCTCTGTCCCAAAAATAAATTAAAAAAAAAAAAAATAAAAAAAAAATAAAAAAAAAAAATAAAACCACTTTTCCTGTTCTTCACTGAAACTTTCAAGGTTGGGGTGATTTCTATTCCTTCATCATAGTATCATAAATGATTGATATGTCTCCCTTTCACTGGCAGCATATAAATATGTTTTGAATAAATAAATGAGTTAATTGCTATGCTCAAGTCAGTATATCTATCCAAACCTTAGTTTTCTTATCTATAAAATGGGAATATGAGCATCTAACCTGGCAACAGATTGTGTGGAATGCTCTACATAACTTATGTAATATTACCTGGATCTAGCAGGCATTTGAAATATGTGTGGCTGTTAAACCCCTATGCTAAATATTGCATTGCATGATACTTTATAATTATCAAATGTAAATCTCACAGTTATATCATGAGGTTGGTATTTTTCTTAGTTAAAACTCTTCTGTTTGCTGGAAAACAAAATCAACTTGAGTGAACCTAGGGATAAAGGGAGAAATTATTACATGAACACAGTCATGTCTCATGGGCCCCAAGGTGAGCAACACACACAAAGGATTATAATCAGAGCACAGAAAATCATCCAGCCCCCAAGCACCCTCTATTCCAGTCTCTCTGGGGCTCTCACAACCAACTATCCCTTAAAATCTACTTGATTTGTTTCTCTCTCTTTTTTAAAAAAAATTTTAATGTTTATTTATTTTTGAGAGACTGAGTGTGAGTGGGGGAGGGACAGAGAGAGGGAGACAGAATCTGAAGCAGGCTCCAGGCTCTGAGCTGTCAGCACAGAGCTTGATGTGGCGCTCGAACCCATGAGCTGGGAGATCATGACCTGAGCTGATGTCGGGTGCTTAACTGACTGAGCCATCCAGGTGCCCCAATTTTTTTCTCTCTTTAGATGGTTTACTCTGTTTTCCTGTACACATGGCAAAAGAGGGCTGCTTGATGCCACATCAGTCCAATGGTCAAGCCAAAATAAGTTTGGTGCCTTAGGTTAAATTCCAATCTTTCAGGTATAAAAGTGGATTGTCTTAGCTTGGGGCAGGAGATGTATTCTATCTTCCCAGGAAGACAAGATCAAATCATACAAACACAGGTCCCAAGCTCTACACTTAATTTTGGGGGAGGTGGCAAAGTTAGATCTAGGGGATATAGTATCATTGTGGGTTAAATGTTACCCTATAAGATTTTAATATTATAATCATTTAAAAAAAATAGACAAGGATCAGAGAGTCAGAATAGCTTGCTCAGAACCACAGAAGAAGTGAAAACTATGGTCCAAATGCTGTCTTTCTGACTCTTACAGACATTTTTCTCTATGCTTGCTTCCTATTAAGTAATCCTGAGACCTCTGATCTCTTAACTTTTCTGTATTAATCTCTAAGGTGCTTTTAAACTTTTTGGCTTACTCTGACTACTGCCTAATTCTGATGTCTGTTAAGCTATAAACATTCTGAAGTCTACATTTCCATTCTCCTGCTCTTTTCAAACCTTTGCGTTTTCCCCTTGCACCACAGGACTAAAAGAAGCCTACTTTGTAGGATATAGGCCTCAAGAGGAGAGTAGTTTTAAGAACATTAGGTAGCAAAACTCTTGCAAACTTTTGAAGTACATTTTGAACACACTGGAACACTCTGGAACTGAATGCACAATGTTTTGGCATCTTTTCTCCATTTCTGAGGACACTAGATTAATTTTTTTTAAGTGGTATGAATTCTCAAGACTCTTCTTGATAAATAAAACCCATTAAAGTATTTTTTTCAAGTAGAAAATAATATCTATGTGAATATTTAAAATACTCACTAATGAGTTGGCATGAAAATTCCATTCTCCCAACATTGACTTCAAGTTAGTATTTCCAACTGGGTTGCCTTCGGATGATTACATTATTATTTTTTGTGTGTGAAGAAATGGATAACTTCAGTTAACAGATCACTGAGATCAGTTCAAAATCTGTGATTAAGAAGAGACATTCAAATTCAAATTTCTCTTACTTATCCTTGTGTCTTTTTATTAGCTGACTGCATGCAATTGGAAAGGAAGATATTAATCAAAAAATAATTACTAAGACAAAAAAAACTATCATTTTTTTCAAAGATGTCCAAGAAGAAAAAAGTTAAATGTTGGCAACCCAGCAGTTTGGAAACTTTGTTAAGGCTTTGAAATTTGAATGTGAACTGTAGGAGAACACTCAGAAAAATAGTGAAATAAGCAGGTTTCATTGTATTTAATTTGGCCTCTTAAATGTAACATGATGGAACTTGTAACGTAGGAATATTTTCTTAGGTAAATTCACTAGGGAAAGTAAGCATAATTACAGCTGTTCAGACTTCATGCAAACCAAATTGGCGTTATGGACAATTAATCTTTTGAAACATTAAGATAGCTCTGTAATTTCTCACTTTTGTAAAAAGTCAGAGGAAGACAACATATATCAAACTTTAGTCAGTAGGCCAGAAGTTTACTTAATTGACAATATAAGACAAAGCGTCACTAAATTTTTATTACATTGGGGCAACCCATAATTCAAAGTAGTCTATATAGTCCTGAGCATGCATAATTATGTCCTAATTCTTACCTACCTAAAAGAGTAATAAATTGGGAATTGGACTTTTTCCTCTTGTTCTTCCAGTTTACGTTTGCTTGAGATAACTCATCAAAGGATTGGGAGTTCTTAGAATAAAGCAATGTTATAACATTCTCTCTATCCATTCAGGTAGAATGTGCTATGCTGCTTACAATCCTAACAACAGAGAAAGCATCTGACCAAAAATAAAAGGATCATGGTTTTGGTGGACCTGATGAATTGGAAATAAGGAGGCTAGCTACTATTCACTTGGAAAAATTAATAAATATTTTAAATCAAATTCCTTCTGTGGAATAAGAAATATATTTGACTCTGGAGCAAAATTTCTCAAACCTTTGGAATTTCCTGAATGATAAGTCTGTTTCCATTCATTAGAAGCCCCCTTTGGAGTTTATGCTAATGAGGTAACTCAGGGTGGGGCCCCTAGAAAGCCTGTGGGATGGGTGGGGCTTGTCTTCAGAATGACCAATAGACTAGAAGGTTGGAACTTCCAGCCCCTCCTACCAACCTCTGGGAAGGGGAAAAGGGAGGGGCTGCAGATTAAGCTCTATAAAACTCTTGAACAACAGTGTTCCATGAACTTTCAGATTGGTGAACCATAACACATCCATGTGCCAGGAGGGTGGCACATCCCAAACTCATGGGGGAGGGAAATTCCTTTCTGGGACCCTTCATCTGGCTGGTTGTTTCTATCCTTTAATATTCTTCACAATAAGCCAAAAATCTAGTATGTAAACTTTTTCTGAGTTCTGTATACTACTCTAGGAAATTAATGGAACCCAAGGAGGGAGTAGTGAGAACCTCCAATTTATATACAGTTGGTCAGCAGGACATGTAACAACTGTAGTGGCATCAGAAGTGGAGTCAATCTTGGGGAACTGAACCCTTTGCCTATGGGTTCTGACATTATCTCCAGGTAGATAGTATCAGAATTGATTAAATTTGTGGGATACCAGGTCAGTGTCACTAAGAATTTGAGACTTATATGGTGATGTGAACAAGTAAACCATGTTGAACTTACCATTCAATAAGTGAGTTAAATTCTACCTTAAAATAATGCTCAATTGGATTGGGAGTAGATTTATAGATGAAAGGCTTGGTTTGAAGCTGGTCTGAAGAAATTGTCCCAGTTAAAGTAAGGTGGGACAATGACCTATAATATTTCTGACACTTTTATTGAAATCCAGAGTTGGCTATTAGGTGAGTTTCTTATAAAAGTCAGAAATATACAGATTGGTATATGTAGCTCTCAATTATGTGCCCACACTTAACAGAGAGAAGCTAATTACCCTGGCCATATGCTTCCTCCCCTATTCACTGGAGTCTCTCATGTTCTGTCTTTTCCCTCTTCTTGTACACTGTATTGCATTTTATTTTAATTGCCACCTTACTATCAAATGAAAGGGAAATATTGCTGTAGGGATGAGTGAAAATTATAGGGTTTCAACATTGCCCAGATGGGCTGGCTCCCTGGCTTAGGGGTCCTATTTTCCAGAATGTAAGTTTGAATATCTTGGCCCAATTCCTAACCCTGAGGTCTATGGACAAAAACACAGCATGCAACTTGGTAAACATGACTTTATATAAAAGCTCTAGAGTTGAAGAGTTCTGGCTTCCCAGGTTTTTGACTGTGTGGCTGTGTCACAGCCTCAGTTGAACCCCTCAGATTCAACTCTAAATTAAGTTCTGCAGACTAGTTAACCTCCACTGTCTCTTTCAGTTATGACTTGTATTTTTCATCTAAACTTTAGATGAGGTTCCTTCTTTTCAAGACTTCTTTACTTTCCACCCCATCCCAAGAATGAGTTAGGTGCATTCTTTCATCAGAATATATTATTGTGATTCATGTTCACCCATGGATCTTTCCTTAGATCTAGACCTGCTTCCTGTAGATAAAGGCTCTGCCTTATTCATCTTTAGAACATCAGTTCCTTGTAGAGTGTCCAGCTAATGGCAGGTAATCAGTAATCACTGATTGAATTAATAATTAACAAGAAAATTAAAGAAATGAATGACTTAGCAGCATCAATCACTCAATCAGTTTCAGACAACAATGAAACTAATTTTCCCCCTGACCTCCTGAGTCCGATATTGACATTGGAGGGACCTAGAAGCTAGGAGAATATTCCCCCTTCATATCATACAAGATGATATTAACAATAACTAAAATGATTGAGTGCTTAGTATAGACTCATGAATGAAATTATCTTATGGAATAGGCACAACAAACCTCTGAGATAGGTATAATTAATTTCATCATTTTAATGACAAGAAAATTGAGATTTAGAGTTATGTAATGCGTTCCAAGTTTCACAGCTAGTGAGTAGTGGAGCCTGAATTTGTGGTTAATCTGACACCAAAACCATTATTTACCCCCTTGGAATTCTGCCTCCAGGCTCTAAGCATTACAGCTCCTGAGTGGCTGAGCGAGGACCCCATCTTTAAATCTCCCTTTCCAGTATTTTCTTCCAATCTTCATGAAAGCAAGAACTACTCATAATGATAATTAGAATTATCTATCCATAAGTTTTTAAAAAGTGGACTAAACTTAATTCAGTGAAAACTGCCCTTGTAACACGAGTTAATGAACTCAGGGATGCACTAAATGCACATGTTTTCTCTCAGTAGGTGCCCGTCACAGATGACAGCAGGTCATCACTAACCACAAAAGGCTGTGCGGAAACTGGGTGGTTGATACCGTCTTGATTATTTTCATTTTATCAGAAAGGAAGGTACGATTAGGAAACAAGATTTGGCGAGATGTTTTCAAGTAAGTAAGGCACTTGGATGATGTAATACCGAAGGACACATCTAAAAGGAGAAATGGGATGTCAGTTGAGAAACGTAAAATAAATACATTTTTGTATGTGCACTGCATATGTGTGTTGTGTGGAAACTGATAAACTATGTATATATATATATATACATTTAATGTATGCATAGATATGTATATATTTAATATATGTATAGATATATATGTATACATTTTATATAGAAAGAGATATAGGTACGAGATAAACTATATACATTTACAAATATATATTTTATTCCATATATGTGTAGGTACATTTAAAGAATACCTAAGGTAATTATTTATTCCTTTCCTTTGTAGAAATATCACCGTGAATATTTTTTCTCATATCTTACATCCTAGATGCATTTGATGGTATGATGACATGACTTCTACTTTTTTTTTTTTTTTGACCTGTTTATGTAGCAAGTTAGCCACCCTCCTCCATTGCTGGACACCTTTTTATTTTGTGTCATCACCCTCCATAAAGTTGGTGTCATCACCTGGGGCAGGGATGTATATTCTTTTATGGTGACCTTGACTTCTTAACAACCATTTGCACTAAGCTTGGAAACGGGCCTTTAAGCCCTGCTGTGAATCTAACTTTCCTGGTGTAAGATGCCTATGATATTGGAAATAATAACATTCAGCTAAGATGTTTTTGTTAAGTGACTTTTGTTCAACCACTGAAAGGAAAATAGTAAACAAACAAACCTCCCTTCCATTTAGACTTATTAAATATTCAAGTGATTCCTCAAATATACTCAGCCTTGCTGTGGCTTCATTAACGTGCAGCTCCATTGCATTTTACGATGGAACACTGGGACAGTATGCTTCCTGCAGTGGCTGCCCACAAGCGAGTAGATTGTTGCAGTCTTCACCAACCAAAGCTCAAAAGTAGTCCAAAGTCAAGAGTATTATAGTAATCAAGGCCGCAGGTTAGAGGCATGGATAATGATGGTAAAATCCACATCAGTGAAAAAGAGAGGCCACAACTTCCTCATCAAGTGCAGATGGGAACAGCAAGCAGCTATTTCTAGTCAAAGCTTAGTGCCCCTTATTCCAGAAGTCACTTCTAAAGACCTGCTTCAGAAAGCCTACACGTCCATCAGGAGGCCATTGTTCACTGGCAATAGCGTTTGAAATGATTAAAATTGATCATTTGTAGACTATGTACACAAACAAACAACAAACAAAAACCTAATGTCTACCATAATATGATCAATGAAAAACAATACCATAAAGGAATCAGGACGTATATGAACTATGATTGCAATTACTAAAAGTATCTAGGCATGGAGACAGACATGAGAAAATACAGAAAATTGTAAAACCTGGAACAATGAGTTCTGTTGTTTAAATAATTAGTATATGACAGGAATTTCCCAAAGTTTTTTATATTATTTTAGGTAACTCTTAAACCAATTCAGATATACACATATTTATATACACTTATAGATAATAAAGCAAAACCAATACTAAAAATTAAGTGATGCCCCAGCAGTCATTTAGCTAGATGAGAATATAAAACTGTGTTCTGTTGAGTTCCAAGTACTTTCTATTATGCTACATTGCTTTCTCATGGTGAATGATGTTTTATTGAATGACAAACTTACACGGATGTTTATATTTTTCTAGTTGTATTATACTGACTTTAATTTAAATTAAATTTTAAAGTGTGCTTTGGACTATGCAAAAACACCACCATTATCCCTAGATCCAAGATTTCAGCATACTTTACAGACCTTTCTCCTACTGAAATGCATTGAGTCATGCTGGAGCTTGTTTTTATCAGCTTTAGTTCAGTCGTCTCTGTCTTTTTAGAGCACCACCTGAACACGGCCCCATAGTGAATAATTAGTGCAGAAGATTCTATTTTGAAGTGATATGTGCTCTATAATTTTTGAGATGGGATTGTGAATCTACATGGGGACATGTGATACTCTCTTCTACAAAATCTTTTGTAAAAACTGATGGTATACTAGAATCAATGTTTCTGAAGATCTCAGGAGTCAACATAATTATGCGGGCAGGATTTATTTGTACAAAGAATCCAGTAAAACAGTTGTGAAAGGCATTAGTAATAAAATCACTCAAAGTAACCTTAACTCATGCATGGCCTTACACACACAACTTCTCTAACAGGAACCACTCAACCTTAAGATTGTAGTCATTTTTTTCATTCATTTAGATATTACATAAATATTTGGTTTGTGCCTGTTCATTGCTGGGTACTGTCCCTAGGGAGGGAAGGTCCAGTGATTATCCTCAATAAAATGATGGAATCTTAGATGAGACAGCCAACTAAAGAGATGATTACAATAGGGGCACCTGGGTAGCTCAGTCGGTTAAGTATCCAACTTCGGCTCAGGTCATGATCTCACAGTTTGTGAGTTCGAGCCCTGCATCAGGCTCTGTGCTGACAGCTCAGAGCCTGGAGCCTGCTTCAGATTCTGTCTCCCTCTCTCTTTGCCCCACCCCCGCTCATGTTCACACTCGCATGCTCTCTCTCTCTCTTTCTCAAAAATAAGTAAACTTAAAAAAAATTTTTTAAAGAGATGATTATAATACAATTACAGACATGTGACTCTTAAAGGATTAGTCTGTTGACAAATATTAATAATATTAGTTCTGGGGCACCTAGATGGCTCAGTCAGTTAAGTATCCGGCTCTTGTTTTGGCTCAGGTCATGATCATGGTTTGTAGGTTTGAGCCCCATATCAGGCTCTGCACTGGCAGTGTGGAGCCTACTTGGGATTCTCTCTCCTTCTCTCTCTGCCCTTCCCCTGCTTGTGTTCTCTCTTTCAAAAATAAATAAATAAAATTCAAAAATTTTTAAAAATTTACAAATAGTAATAATATGAGTTCTAAAATAAGAGAAGTAAATTTACAAAGAACAGTTTTGGGCCCTCCAGACTCTGCCTAACAGAACCAGAATACTTAAAAGTATTTTGTTTCTCAAGATTGTCAACTGACCATCACTTGAGTCACCCCTAAAAATTTAGTGCAGTCCATAAAGCAAACAAGTCACTGCATTCAGTCCGAAACTGATCTCAGTAAAATTTAATATGTTTTTGTAATTTAATCATTTAATATTTGTTTTTTGCAATATATTTATTTTTGCAATTTGTTAATTCACCTCACCACTTCTTTTATGTAGGAAAGTCTTGAATAGACCAATGACCAGGTAGGAAAAAATGGTGGGAAGTACAAAAAGGTCCAAAGTGGTGAAGAGAACTGGAGAGCTGGAATTTTAAAAGAACTTAAGTATTATTTTGTCTAATTCATTTATTCATTTATTTACACATCCATTCTCACCATCAAGGAAAGAAAGGAAACACTGTGTGTGTGTGTGTGTGTGTGTGTGTGTGTGTGTGTGTAAAAGAGAGAGAGACAGAGACAGAAACAGAGAGAGAGAGAGAATGCAGGTATGCCAGGTAATTCACTAGATATTCTGTGAGTCAGGGTTGGGAAAAAGATGGGGTAGTCCAGACTGGTGGAGAGAAGGGGCAGATACATAGATGCTAAGATATGGCCTCTATCCCCAAAAAGCTTACAGTTGAGTGGGTACATTAGAAATGAATAATTATACCATAAGGGAGGATACAGTAATAAGCAAAATAGATTGCTTGATTGAAATTTAAAAGAAGGTAGAGACGTCAGCCTGCAATCAGCTAGTAAAGTTCTATGGATATTATGGAATAAAAAGCCAAATTCCAGAGAAGTTAAACTCCAAGGCCACAGTTTTTCAAGGGGGGTCCACAAAGAAAGGCCTCCTTCCTAGCTTTGAATCTAGTATTTGCCCCTGTTCTATGTGCTGTAGAGTGAGAGCAAAGATGGCAATCATTTCTTCTTTCCCAAAATACCACACCCTAGCATTAAAGGTTTTTGACTGGGAAGTAACTTCTATCAAAGATGGATCTCAAGTTAAAAATTAGACATTGTAAAAAAATTTTTTTTTAATTTAAAAAAATTAGACATTGTATCTCACAGAGAAAATCAGCAAATTTAGGACTTTGCCTTTCTAAGCTATTTTATTGGCAAATATAAAATAAAATTTGTGTCATGCTATTTATTTCATTTCATTATATATAAAGTAGTTGATAAATAAACTCTTTGAATAATGTAAACTTCATAATGTTTGAAGTTTTTTGTTTGTGTAATGTCATTTGGTGAAACAATATTTCTCTTTTCCAATAGTTAGTATTTTTATGCATAAAATTAGCCTGAGATATAGAACAAAAATGGGTAATAATCAAAAATTCCTGATAGTATGGATGGATAATATAAATAGGTATAGACGCAGTACAGCTATATCTAATATAGATAGAAAATACACGTAGATAAGTAGGTAAGTCCAGGCATTATTCTGTATGCAGTATATGGATCAGTTCCTTAATTCTCCTAACAATTCTGTGAAATGAGGACTATAATTACTCTAGATTTACAACTGAAGAAATGAAAGCAAAGACAGGTGTATTGGTTTCCTTTGGCTGCTACAACAAATAGTCACAAACCAAGTGGTTTAGAGCAATGCAAATTTATTCTCTAATAGTTCTAGAGCCCGAAAGGCCAAAACCAGTATCCTTGGGCTAAAATTAAGGTGTCATCAAAGTTGGATTCCCTCCCCAGGCTCTAGGGGAGAATCCATCGTTCCTTGATTTTTCCAGCGTTTACTGGCTCTTCTGGCATCCTTGCCCATGGCTGCATCATTCCAATTCCTGTCTCCATATTCCACTGCTTTCTCCCTTGTGTGTGCATCTTCTCCTCTAGTCTAATATTCAATCTCCCTCCATGTCTTGTGATTACATTTACTCCCCACCGGGAAAATCCAGGATAAATCCCATCTCAAGACATGTAATCACATCAATAAAGACCCTTTTTCCTTGTTAGGAAACAAGTACAGTTTCTAAAAATTAGGAACTGGTATCTTTAGGTAACTTTTATTCCATCTACTATAAAAGATTAGGTAACTTACGAAAAGATCATACAGCTTGTAATTTGTGGAAACTTTCAGACAGTCAGTGCTTAAATTCTATTAGCGATTCTCATTACTGACCACTGTCCACAACCAATTTCTAAGGATGTTGCTGAGTGTTCACCAATTCTAAGAGAATGGAATGTTTTAATTTGATAACAAATCAGATTTAAGTTTTGTGTACTTTATTAAATTTTTGGATACTTCAAGACCCACTTTTACATTAATTTGTTTTTCACTACATTTTTAAACTTGACTTCAAGGGTTATAACTGGAATAAAAAGGGTTCTGATAGTGACTGTTAAGGATAGGTACTAGTGTCTGCCCAGCTAAAAAATTCATGTTCAAGTCCTTTTATGTCACCAGTACAGAGCAACACAAAAATCGGGATTTAAAAAAAAAATCGTGCTTTATCTGAAAGGCACATTTTGATTCTGCAGCAAGCTCTTTCTTGATGGCTTTATCAATAATTACCTCATGTGTTTAAGCATAGTTGTAACCTTGTAACCATCTTATAGTAATGTGAGGAAAGCTTACCACATAATAATGTGTTCATTAAAAATAATACAATAAGTTACAAATCTATCAGTGTCATAGGATGGGTTTTTGTTATAGCACTTAAAATCTTATTTGGGGATAATTTAATATTGATTTCCCCCAAGTCCAGGGAAACCACTTCAAGCAACAGATGCTTCCATCAACCCCTTGCATTAGAAGAGTATTACAAAACCTACTGTTGAAGTTATTTAAATTCCTTAGTGACAGTGCTGCAATGAAAATTAGTCAGAGTGCAAACTTAGTTAATTTTATTCTGTGTAGGCAGTCTGATATTAATTATAAGGTATGGTATAACTACCAGTTTCTGCATGGATTGCATAATCAACTGAATAATAATTTGCATATATTTAAGAATCCAGTTGTCTGTTAAGTTTTTCAAGATGTTAAGGTCTTTGAATTTATTTTATATATATAAATCTATATATATCCACACATATGTATATATATACACACATACACATATATGATCATATATATGGATATATACACATGATTATATATAACATACATAAATATATAATCATGTATATGTATTTATTGTATTTTTGATACATGTAATCTCGCACTCTCTTAGGAATCTTCATTAAAATTTGAATGCTACTTAAAGAAAACGTATAAGTACAGCACAAGTTGAGTGACAGCATGGAGTCCTGGAAATGGGATGGACTAGAATTCTAAGAGTAGGATTTATTTTCTCACTCTCCATCAATTATTGGCTGTGGAATCTTGGGCAACTTCTCTGACTTCTCTGGGATGCAGTTCCTCATCTATAAAATAGTGAGACCATTGACACCTATGTTGTAAGATTGTTGTGTCGGTTTAAATGAAATAAGTTATGCTTTATACATTGCATAGCACTGGAAGTGTTTTCTATTTAAAGTATAAATGCATAATGACTTCTTTTTTTAAAAAAGGTACTTTACATATGTGAGGGTCCCAAGCCTAAACAAGACGACACTGTTGCTGGAGTAGGATGCCCAAGACCCATCCTCTATCCTCACCCGTTACCACTGACCCCACTCCTACATGGAGAAGCAGAATACAAACCCAGGGCTCAGAAGTGCAGTTTGCACACTATTAATTGGGGAAAGTAAAACTAAAAGCACGTCTATATAACCTGTTCCTAAAGATGAATGTTTTCATTCTTTCTCTCCACAGAACATGGATTTGACTACCCCTCTCCTAACATTCCAGGAGCCAGGGGCAAAGTACAAATGAAGGACCATGTATCACATGTGTAAATAGTTACAACTTGGGGCGCCTGGGTGGCTCAGTCGGTTAAGTGGCCAACTTCGGCTCAGGTCATGATCTCGGGGTCTGTGAGTTTGAGCCCCGTGTCGGGCTCTGTGCTGACAGCTCAGAGCCTGGAGCCTGTTTCAGATTCTGTGTCTCCCTCTCTCTGACCCTCCCCCGTTCATGCTCTGTCTCTCTCTGTCTCAAAAAAAAAAAAAAAAAAAAAACGTTAAAAAAATTCAAAAAAAAAATAGTTAAAACTTAAGCTGACATTCCACTAAATAAAATCTATCTTCTCTCCTATATCGGCATACATGTTTCAAAATGACCTAGAAGGCCAGACTCAAACTGAGAATTTCAAACTCCTTGGAGTTCTCACCTCAGGTCTGTCTGACCTCCAGTATATCCTCCTTCTCTTCCCATTTCCAAGTTCTTCCCATTCCACAATGGGCTATGCACATTCCAACAAACATTCCAAAGGTTTATCCATACCTCAGAGCAAAAGAACCCGCTTCACTCTTGGCCACCTCTGTGTCTAGGAAGCATACCTTAGCAGAATGAGCTTCCCTAAAGACTGATCTTAGAAAGAGGTCAAGACAGGTTGTGGGAGAGGGTAGAAAGCCTTTGTAGCTTGAAATACCAGGGTTCCAGTTTCTTGAGGCACGTTGTGGGAGGGGAGTTAGGGCTATAAAATGGATGTGCATTCTTGGCTCCTATAATTCCTCATACTATTAGAAGGGTCTTAGCTAGAGGAGAGTCAGGGAAGAACTGCTTTTACAAAAATCCAAGTGGGGAAGGAGGTTTGTAATCTTGACACAGGTTTTTCTGATGTTGCTTTTGGTACAGTGGAGGACTGCTGTGTCACTTCAGACATCTTTGGCCACTCATTTATTCTTAGCAACTGAGATCGCTCATCTAACCAGCCTTTCATGAGGAAATGGAAATTCTGAAGATGAAATAGAGAACCCTTCATTTTCAACATCTGTAGGTGGTGATGCATTTAGGTGATGTACTTGTTTTCATCAGCTTGAGCTGCCATAACAAAATATCACAGACTGAGTGCTTTAAACGACAGAAATTTATCTTCTCACAGTTTCTGAAGGTTGAAAGTCCAAGATCAAGTGCTGGCAGGGTTGGTTTCTTCCAGGGCTCTATCTACCCTTAGCTTGTAGCTGTTTTTCTTTTCACTGTCTTCACATGACTGTTTCTCTGTGCACATGCTCTCCTGGTATCTCTTCTGTTTCTGAGGACACCCATCTTATTGGATTAGGGCCCTACATTTATGACCTCATTTAAACTTTATCTCCATAAAGACCTTGTCTCTAAACACAATCACATTGGGGGCTTCACTTATAGCATTTAATGAATTCTAAATACAACCACATAAAGATGGAATATTCTCTCTTATTGTTAAAGGAAGAATCCAAGTTTAAGTCAGTTGCTCAGGAATATTTAAGCCAAAAACTGCTACATTATCACTTTGCCTTCTAGTGGCTTCAGTGTAGGTAGAGTAAGATCTTCCCTTCTGCCCAGCTCAGAGCTGCCCAAGGCAATGTGGAAGGAATACATTGCGATAGAATTTAGGTTCCCACTAATTCTTTAAATCAAAAATAGCAGCGGCATCCCTGAACATGTGGACACTTTTGTGTTCCTGAATTCACAATGCCAAGAACCATGTATAATAAAGAGCACTTTGATAGAAATTGAAGGTAATGTTTATGTCTTAGCCACGTGATTCCATGGTGTGACATTAATTATAAAGGACTTGATCCTGTTGCCTTTGGTCTATTTGTCTTTGCACTAATTCCTGGCACCACGTGCTCCTCAGTGAAAATGTGAAGCCTTCTTAGAATGCAGTCAGGAAAAATGAAGTCTCAGCAAAGGTGATCACAATAATGAGCAAATGAGGAAACGTCACAAAACAGAAACTGAATGAAAATGTGTGTGTGTGTGTGTGTGTGTTTGGTTTGTTTGTTCATTTTGATAGTATTTCCTACTACTAATCACAACTTCCAGTCATTGTTAATCAATAAAGGGTGAAACTTTTCTCTTAAAAATCCTTCTCTTTTTGGAAGCTAGTTGCAGAAACAAGTATTGGCTGCAGGAGACGTTACTTGCCGCAGCATCTGGCTTCCCTCACGGCTCCAGATGCAGTTTTATTGGCCATGTTGGAGTTGCCTCTGGGCCTGGGGTTTTGGAGGAGGCTGCTGTTTTGATTTGTTTAGAATGTCTTTCTTCCTGGAAGCTGTTTTCCTTTGACTAACCTTCAATTTTCATTTGTGAACTAGGAAAAATGGAAGTTAAAATTTCTTTGGGCTATTTTCATATCCTAGAAATATAAAGCAAGACAAATATGCGAAAAACATAACAGTCTTTATTCAATACTCTAGTTAAAATTATGGAATTATAAGTAAACTTGTAAAATATTGTTTCAACAAATTTTGAATATTCTACTGTATATAATTCTACTTTTAGAGATAGACTGAAAAATATGTCTGGGCATTTTTTATGAATAATATTACTACTTATAAAATCATGTTTTATGAACATCATTATCATTACTTAGTATTATGATGTCAAAAAACTTACCATTTTTCTAACAAATTGTGTTCTTTATTTTTTGCTATTTTGATAATACCTGAACATCAAGATAATTTTCACAGGAAAAAAAAAGATACCTGTGTAACCTTTAGATATTAGGAACATAAGGAAATTGAATTGAGCTAATAGTGGGAATTATATTAAATAGATTCAAAATGAACATATTTTATAGGCCTTTTGAGTAAGCTAAATTATAATGAATAAACTATTTAAATTTTGTTAAACAGACCAAGTACAAATTTTATACAGGAGATGGGAAGATAGGTTGAGTAGGCAGTGTGGAGAATAAAGATATAGTGTGGTACATAGTACAGAAATAATTGTGCCATTACTTCAACCTGTATAGATGGTATGCATGATGGAATTTGCTGGGCATTTTTGGAGAGATATTTTTCAGGTTTAATACAGGGAGAATATTCAAATGGTTTTAGGCGGTGGGGTGGGGAGGTTAGAGCAGGCCCTGATTTTGGTCCCAGTTAAGCCTGGACCAAAGCTGGTTGCATTGTCCAACGTTACCTGTCTTTTGGTCTGCGGGCTAGTGATTCTATCTGAACTCTGTACAACACTTTGAATTCCATTTTATCTTAGGCTCTCTTTGTATTTGTGGCACAGTTAGATAGCTAGAACAGTGACTTGGTAGTTTTGGTATGCCTGAGCACCAAGATGTCATGAAGGTCATGACACTCAAAAAATTCATAATAGCCATTAGGGAAAATGGAGGCTTAGGAGGGCGCTGGGCTCACCTCGTCCTGCTGATCACTTAGGTTCCGCCCACACCTGCCTAAATAACCCAGAAAACCACCGGAGGACTAGCAGAATGGATTCTCCCGAGCCAAGCGTAGACAAGAGGCCCACGGAAGAGGGTAGGAAGGGCAGAGAGGTGGTGCATGCTACATGGACTGGTAGGAGGGAGCCGGGGCGGTGGAGGGGCAGCCCACCTGGCAAGGCAGAGACCCCGAGTCTGGCTTGTAAAAGCAGAGGGGCTGGACTGCGTGAGTTCTGACACCAGCAGGACTTAACATCTGGAATGTTAAAAGTCAACAGCTCTGCTCGGAGAGCGGGAGGGCGAGAAGACACCGGGAGAGAGAGTTGTTGAGCCTGGAAAGACAGAGCTCAGCTTGGCAGGAGAACAAAAGCACTGGCAGCTCCATCTCCCTCGCCCATCCCCCAGCCAAAACCCCAAAGGGAACCAGTTCACCGAACTTGCTTGCACCATGCAAACACCCAACGCTGTGCTTCTGTGGAACCATCCCTCCGACGGGTCTGCCTCCCTCCCGGTGCTGCAGGTCCCCTCTCACAGGGGACCACTGACAGCAAAGCCGGCTAAACCTGCGCCTCCCACCCCTGTGCACCTTGCAGATCCACCCTAGCTAATATGCCAGATCCCATCAAAGTAGCACCACAAGCCTGGCAGTGTGTAAGTAGCCTGGACAAGGACCACACCGCTCCACAGTGAGTCCTGCCCCTGGGAGAGGGGAAGATAAGGTACACCCCAGTCTGACTGTGGCCCCAGCAGTGGGCTGGGAACAGACATCAGGTCTGACTGCGGCCCGACCCACCAACACAAGTTACTCCAGACAGCACAGGGGAAGTGCCCTGCAGTTCGGTGCCACCCCAGGGACTACCTGAAATGACGAAACGGAAGAACTCTCCTCAGAAGAAACTCCAGGAAGTAGTGACAACTAACAAATTGATCAAAAACGATTTAAGCAATATAACGGAACAAGAATTTAGAATAATAGTCATAAAATTAATCGCTGGCTTGAAAAAAGTATAGAGGACAGCAGAGAATCTATTGCTACAGAGATCAAGGGACTAAGAAATAGTCATGAGGAGCTAAAAAATGCTATAAATGAGGGGCAAAAGAAAATGGAGGCAACCACAGCTCAGATTGAAGAGGAAGAGGAGAGAATAGGTGAGTTAGAAGATAAAATTATGGAAAAAGAGGAAGCTGAGAAAAAGATTAAAAAATCCAGGAGTATGAGGGGGAGAGTTAGAGAACTAAGTGATTCAATGAAATAGAACAATATCCATATAATAGGAATTCCAGAAGAGGAAGAGAGAGGGAAAGGGGCTGAAGGTGTACTTGAGCAAATCATAGTTGAGAACTTCCCTGATCTGGGGAGGGAAAAAGGCATTGAAATCCAAGAGACACAGAGAACTCCCTTCAGACGTGACTTGAATCAATCTTCTGCATGACATATCATAGTGAAACTGGCAAAATACAAGGATAAAGAGAAAATTCTGAAAGCATCTAGGGATAAACTCGCTCTAACTTATAAAGGGACACCCATAAGACTAGTGGAAAATCTATCTACTGAAACTTGGCAGGCCAGAAAGGAATGGCAGGAAATCTTCAATGTGATGAATAGAAAAAAATATGCAGCTGAGAATCCTTTATCCAGCAAGTCTGTCATTCAGAATAGAAGGAGAGATAAAGGTCTTCCCAAACAAACAAAAACTGAAGGAATTCGTCACCACTAAACCATCCCTACAAGAGATCCTAAGGGGGATTTTGTGAGTGAAACATTGCAAGGCCCACAAAGTACCAGAGACATCACTACAAGCATGAAACCTACAGCTATCACAATGACTCTAAACCCATATCTTTCTATAATAACACTGAATGTAAATGGACTAAATGATCCAACCAAAAGACATAGGATATCAGAATGGATAAAAAAACAAGACCCATCTATTTGCTGTCTACAACACACTCATTTTAGACCTGAGGACACCTTCAGATTGAAAGTGAGGGGATGGAGAACTATCTATCATGCTACTGGAAGTCAAAAGAAAGCTGGAGTAGCCATACTTATATTAAACAAACCAGACTTTAAATTAAGGCTATAAAAAGAGATGAAGAAAGGCATTGTATAATAATTACAGGGACTATCCATCAGGAAGAGCTAACAATTATAAATGTCTATGTTCCAAATATGGAAGCCCCCAAATATATAAAACAATTAATCACAAACATAAGCAACCTTATTGATGAGAATGTGGTAATTGCAGGAGACTTTAATACCGCACTTACAACAATGAATAGATCATCTAGACATAGCATCAAAAAAGAAACAAGGGCCCTGAATAATACATTGGATCAGATAGACTTGACAGATATATTTAGAACTCTGTATCCCAAAGCAACAGAAGATACTTTTTTCTCAAGTGGACATGGAACATTCTCCAAGATAGATCACATACTGAGTCACAAAACAGCTCTTCATAAGTATAAAAGAATTAAGATCATACCATGCGCACTTCCAGACCACAATGCTATGAAGCTTGAAATCAAACACAGGAAAAGTCTGGAAAACCTCCAAAAGCATGGAGGTTAAAGAACACCCTACTAAAGAATGAATGGGTCAACCAGGCAATTAGAGAAGAAATTAAAAAATATATGGAAACAAATGAAAATGAAAATACAATGCAAACGCTTTGGGATGCAGCAAAGGCAGTCCTGAGAGGAAAATACATTGCAGTCCAGGCCTATCTCAAGAGGCAAGAAAAATCCCAAATACAAAATCTAACAGCACACTTAAAGGAAATAGAAGCAGAACAGCAAACACACCCCAAACCCAGCAGAAGAAGAGAAATAATAAAGATAAGGGAAGAAATAAACAATATAGGATCTAAAAAAACTGTAGAGCAGATCAATGAAACCAAGAGTTGGTTTTTTGAAAAAATAAACAAAATTGATGAACCTCTAGCCAGGCTTCTCAGAAAGAAAAGGGAGATGACCCAAGTAGATAAAATCATGAATGAAAATGGAATTATTATAACCAATCCCTCAGAAATACAAGCAATTATCAGGGAATACTATGAAAAATTATATGCCAACAAACTGGACAACCTGGAAGAAATGGACAAATTCCTAAGCACCCACAAACTTCCAAAATTCAAACAGGGAGAAATAGAAAACTTGAATAGACCCATAACCAGCAAGGAAATTGAATCAGTTATCAAACATCTCCCAACAAATAAGAGTCCAGGACCAGATGGCTTCCCTGGGGAATTCTACCAGACATTTAAAACAGAGATAATGCCTATCCTTCTCAAGCTGTTCCAAAAAATAGACAGGGAAGAAAAACTTCCAGACTCATTCTATGAAGCCAGCATTACTTTGATTCCTAAACCAGACAGAGACCCAGTAAAAAAAGAGAACTACAGGCCAATATCCCTGATGAATATGGATGCAAAAATTCTCAATAAGATATTAGCAAATCAAATTCAACAGAATATAAAAAGAATTATTCACCATGATCGAGTGGGATTAATTCCTGGGCTGCAGGGCTGGTTCAACATTTGCAAATCAATCAGTGTGATACATCACATTAATAAAAGAAAAGATAAGAAGCATATGATCCTGTCAATCAATGAAGAAAAAACATTTGACAAAAATCATCATCCTTTCTTAATAATAACCTTCTAGACAGTCGGGATAGAATGAACATACTTAAACATCATAAAAGCCATTTATGAAAAGCCCAGAGCTAATATCATCCTCAATGGGGAAAAACTGAGAGCTTTCCCCCTGGGATCAGGAACACGACAGGGATGCCCACTGTCACCGCTGTTGTTTAACATAGTGTTGGAAATCCTAGCATCAGCAATCAGACAACAAAAGGAAATCAAAGGCATCAAAATTGGCAAAGATGAAGTCAAGCTTTCGCTTTTTGCAGATGACATGATATTATGCATGGAAAATCCAATAGACTCCACCAAAAGTCTGCTAGAAATGATACACGAACTCAGCAAAGTCGCAGGATACAAAATCAATGTACAGAAATCAGTTGCATTCTTATACACTAACAATGAAGCAACAGAAAGACAAATAAAGAAACTGATCCCATTCACAATTGCCCCAAGAAGCATAAAACACCTAAGAACAAACCTAACCAAAAATATATAAGATCTGTATGCTGAAAATTATAGAAAGCTTATAAAGGAAACTGAAGAAGTTATAAAAAAATGGAAAAAACATTCCGTGCTCATGGATTGGAAGAATAAATATTGTCAAAATGTCAATACTACCCAAATCTATCTACATATTCAGTGCAATCCCAATCAAAATTGCACCAGCATTCTTCTCGAAGCTAGAATAAGCAATCCTAAAATTTGTATGGAACCACAAAAGACCCTGAATAGACAAAGTAATTTTGAAGAAGAAGACCAAAGCAGGAGGCATCACAGTCCCAGACTTTAGTCTCTACTACAAAGCTGTAATCATCAAGACAGCATGGTATTGGCACAAAAACAGACACATAGACCAATGGAATAGAATAGTAACCCCAGAATTAGACCCACATAAGTATGGCCAACTAATCTTTGACAAAGCAGGAAAGAATATCCAATGGAAAAAAGACAGTCTCTTTAACAAATGGTGCTGGGAGAGCTGGACAGCAACATACAGAAGAATGAAACTAGACCACTTTCTTACACCATTCACAAAAGTAAACTCAAAATGGATAAAGGACCTGAACGCTAGCCAGGAAACCATCAAAATCCTAGGGGAGAAAGCAGGAAAAGACCTCTCTGACCTCAGCCGTAGCAATTTCTTACTTGACACATCCCCAAAGGCAAGGGAATTAAAAGCAAAAATGAACTATTGGGACCTCATGAAGATAAAAAACTTCTGCACTGCAAAGGAAGCAATCAACAAAACTAAAAGGCAACCAATGGAATGGGAAAAGATATTTGCAAATGACATATCAGACAAAGGGCTAGTATTCAAAATCTATAAAGAGCTCACCAAACTCCACACCTGAAAAACAAATAATCCAGTGAAGAAATGGGCAGAAAACATGAATAGACACTTTTCTAAAGAAGACATCCAAATAGCCAACAAGCACATGAAAAGATGCTCAACGTTGCTCCTCATCAGGGAAATAAAAATCAAAACCACACTCAGATACCACCTCACGCCAGTCATAGTGGCTAAAATAAACAAACCAGGAGACTACAGATGCTGGAGAGGATGTGGAGAAATGGGAACCCTGTTGTACTGTTGGTGGGAATGGAAACTGGTGCAGCCGCTTTGGAAAACAGTGTGGAGGTTCCTCAAAAAATTAAAAATAGATCTACCCTATGACCCAGCAATAGGACTGCTAGGAATTTACCCAAGGGATACAGGAATGCTGATGCATAGGGGCACTTGTACCCCAATGTTTATAGCAGCACTTTCAACAACAGCCAAATTATGGAAAGAGCCTAAATGTCCATCAACTGATGAATGGATAAAGAAATTGTGGTTTATATACACAATGGAATACTACATGGCAATGAGAAAGAACGAAATTTGGCCTTTTGTAGCAATGTGGATGGAACTGGAGAGTGTTATGCTAAGTGAAATAAGTCATACAGAGAAAGACAGATACCATATGTTTTCACTCCTATGTGGGTCTTGAGAAACTTAGACCATGGGGGGAGGGGAAGGGAAAAAAAAGGTTAGAGAGGGAGGGAGCTAAAACATAAGAGACTCTTAAAAACTGAGGACAAACTGAGGGCTGATGGGGGGTGGAAGGGAGAGGAGGGTGGGTGAGGGATATTGAGGAAGGCACCTGTTGGGATGAGCACTGGGTATTGTATGGAAACCAATTTGACAATAAATTTCATATTTAAAAAAAATTCATAACAAAAAATGACATGTGGCCCTTACGTAAATGTATATGTTTGAAGGGTAGGTGATGTTGAAGTGAGAAGGCCTTGCCTAAGAACCCACAGGTTCATGATTTTCTCTTTCTGGATGGACAGTGATTATTTGGGATTTGGGAATTCCTGTCAAAGGCAGGGGTTTGATGTAGGAGGTCAGTGAAAGCAATGTTGCATATGTGTGAGTTGGGAAGGTTGCTGCCAAACCCCACAAGCTCATGTATGTAGTCCCCTCCATGCACACACACACACTCATACTCACTCACACACACACATGCACACACACTCAAATGTAGGTTTAAAAGGTATAGTATAGAATATATCGACTTTGCTGTTAGGCAGAACTGCATTCAGAACTCAGATTTACCACAAAGTTATTTAAACTCTAACAGACTTAAATTCCTTACCTGTAAAAGGAAGATACAAGGCCTTATATCTGAGGATTATCATGAAGATTAAATTAAAAAAATAAATGTGTATGTGTGTATAATTCTTGTCGCAAAGGAAATGCCCAGTCAGTGATACCTACAAATATGGTTTCAACAGTCATAGCCCTATTTAAATTAACTAATTTAAGTTTGACCTGACACAACATATCATATGTTCTTAGGAACATTCATGAGATCAATAAATTCTTCTAAAATCCTATAGTCAAGATTAGTTTCTGAGCTCACTAAATTTCTACCAGCACTTAGAAATGGTTTGGCTCTAGGTAGGCAGGAAAGAAGGGAGGTTTTTTTGCAGTGGTAGAGCAGATTATATTTTCTACAGATAGTCACAATATCATTTCCCACCCTTCATTCTCTCCTGAAATGTGTCTTGTCATCTCCTGATAAGAGGAGATGTACCCTTGAATGAGGAGGGTGTGTAAAGGAGTCCTGTAAGCACTTTGACCAACAGGATAGGACAGAGGTGGGACTCTTCCATCTGTTCCAAGTGTGAGTCTTAACTGCTCTGGAAACTTCTGTTCCTGCCTCTTGAATTCTGGCTTCTATGTAACAAATATGACTACTCGAAGACCACCATATTTGAGAAGCTTGAACAAGTTGAAAGGACCCTAGAGGACCTATCTGGACCTATCATGTCCAGAAAGAGATCAAGGAGGACTAAGGTGCCAGATGTGTGAGGAAGCCATGTTTGCATCTGATCCTCCAGCCCCAGGGACCCTAGCTGACACAACATGGCTCAGAGACCAACTGCCCAGCTGAGTCTTTTCAATATTCCTGAAACATAAAATTGTGAGCAAAATCAGTGACTATTTTAAATTACTAAATTTGGGATGAGCACTGGGTGTTGTATGGAAACCAATTTGACAATAAATTTCATATATTGAAAAAAAAAATAAATTTTGGAGTGGTTTATTACTGAGCAGTAATAAGTAAACAGTATAAGTAAAGAGGATAAGTAAACAGGATAAATAATAACAGTTTAATTATGATTAAGGATAGTATCTGTAATTTTCTGCCACTACACTGAATTATTTGGTTTCTCTCTTCTTTATTCTGCAATTTTAAAATGGTTGTATAAATACAACCTCTAGTGATTGAGTCAATAAGCTTTTAGAGTCTACATGAATGGGAAGAAGATTCTCAAAACTGTAATGATGAGGTTGTAGCAACTAAGCTTAATCTTAGCCAGGTATTGATCCATTACTGGATGAGCCCATGTGTGGCAGGTTGTGTGAAGAGGATAGGCAGCAGGCGAAAATTCCATATGAAAGATATTATATTATAAGGGTTACTTTCAAATTTGAGCCTCGACTCTGGATGCAATATTTTTATATTCTGAAATTATATGATACTAGATTCTTGTAGGCTTGGAGGTAAAAGTTATGGATTTTGAAAATGGATACACTTAGATTCAGTCTTCTACCCACCAGCTACTAACTTAAAATTCAAGCCACTTACTTAAATTCTCTAAACCTTAGTGAGTCTCCTCAGGTACTCAAACAGGCTGTTGTAGAGATTAAATGTGTGAAATGTACAAGGGGCTGCAGTGCACATGCGTGCCTTCATGGCCCTCTGCTAAGGTCAGTCTCTGCTCTTCATTCAGGTACCTAGAGTGGTAGCTATCATTCCCTTTCATGACTCCATAAATGAATCCAGTGAATTCTTTCTCATAACAAAAACCAATGAATCAACCCAATAAATCCTGGGACACCTCCTTAACCTAAGATTGTCCAATCAGAATACTTCCCCAAAATTCAAAATTAAAAAAGTATAATAAAAAATCAAGTTGAAAGTTATGCCCACACAGAAATATGCACACAAATTTTTATGGCAGCTTTGTTCATAATTGCCAAAAGTTAGAAGAAACCAAGATGCCCTTCAATAAATGAATGGAAAAAAAAAAGACAACTGTGGTATATCCATAAAATGGAATATTATCAGTAACTAAATAAATGAACTGAGGCTCCTGGGTGGCTCAG
Organism: Panthera onca; assembly: GCF_046562875.1. NCBI lineage: Eukaryota > Metazoa > Chordata > Mammalia > Carnivora > Felidae > Panthera > Panthera onca. Next base: position 15,342,810 of record NC_138342.1, read on the forward strand.
TCAGTTAAGTGTCCAACTCTTGATTTTGGCTCAGGTCATTTTCTCACAGTCCCTGAGATTGAGCCCTGCATTGGGCTCCATGCTAAGCATGGAGCCTGCTTAAGATTCTTTCTCTCCTTCTTTCTGCCCCTCCCCTGCTCCCATTCTAAATAAATAAATAAATAAATAAATAAATAAATAAATAAATAAAATGAACTATCTATCAATGAAAAGACACAGAGGAACCTTAAATGCATATAGTTAAGTGAAAAAAGCCAATCCGAAAAGACTGCATAATATATGATTCTAACTATATGACATTCTGGAAAGGGTGAGACTATGGAAATAGTAAAAAGATAAGTGTTTGCCTTGAGTTTGAGGGGGCAGGGAGAGAGGGATGAATAGGTAGAGCACAGTGAAACTATTCTGTATGTGACTATAATGGTAGATACGTCATCATACATTTGTCAAAACCCAGAGAATATACAACACAAAGAGTAAACCCTAATGTAAACTATAAACTTTAATCATAATATATATCTTAATCATAATACATAGATATTGGCTGATCAATTACAACTAATTGATGTAAATTAATATGTACCATATTAATCCAAGATGTTAATAAAAGAGGAAATGCGGAGGGTGGATTAGTGAGATAGATAAATGAGAACTCCCTGTATTTTCTGCTAATTTGTGTGTAAACTTAAACCTGATCTAGATAATAAAGTCCATTAATTAGAACATAAAATAAAGTCAGCCCCTGTTTTGTAGGCAAAGCCAAGTAATATGCTGTAGGCAGACATATTCCCATTCATGAAGAGAAACCCATCTACAAGCATATGATGACCAACTTCCCAAAATAGCAGTGGTAAAGTACCGAAAAACAGATCTAGCAGCATTTTAGTTCCTGATTCTATTTGTTCCTGAAGTCCACATTTATTCCTGATCTTCCTGTGGCTTATTTTTCATCCCTTACTTGAATTTTGGAAGTCAGCATAACACAATTTCCCAATTTTCCCTTTAAAATCATTAAGTTCCTTTTCCTTATACTGAAGAATACTTGTACTGCCATGGACCTGGGATCACCTCGTACCCAGTTAGCACCCCACACCCAAACCTGACAGCGAGGAGGTAACTTGCATTTATAATACTTTTACAGTTGCAAGGTATTCTCTTTCTTCATTACTCATCTTCTCATATGTATCAAACAGTATTATTATGTAGATTTTCCCCAGCATTTTCACATAATTAATGTAACCTCCACTCTGATGTTCAGAAAAATCTGTAACCAAAAAAATTATATTTTGATTTCTTGAAAAAACTTTGAAGTACTTAAATATGTAAGTGAATAGAACCAGGACTCATCATTTTCTGAAAAAGTAATTTTAAAATATACTTTATAAAAATATTGTGTTAGCAATGTCAAACCACAATACATGTGTTTTGTGAAAATGCCGAACATCTGTTTCAGGATGAATAATGGTTAAAAATTGACTAGAATATCATAGTTTCTTCAAAGCACTTCAGATCCTCTTTACATAAATTTACTCATTTTTTTCCTCAGTACTGGGCTTCTTCTTTTTCCCTTTTACACATGAAAGAATGGCAAAGCTCAGAAAGTTCTGTGACTAAAGTGCCCAGAAGCCAGAACACAAAGCTGGACTGTGTGATTACTTGGACTTGAATCTCCATGTTCTACCCTTATATTCCATTTATAGTCTACTGGTCCACCATGTTATGTTGCCGACACATTCATTCAGCAAGTTTTCTTGTTTTTTTGGTTTTTTGTTTTTTTTTTTGGACACATACTGTAGACCAGGTGCTGAGAATCCATTGTAATGTGGCAAACATTATGCTTTTCATCATGGTCTTTTTAACGTATTGAATACAGGAATGGCATATATAAGTAATAATTAAGAATATAATAACAGTTCCTCAACAAATTAAACATAGAATTACCATACCATCCACTAATTCCACTGCTGAATATATACACAATAGAATTGAAAGCGGAGACTCCCACAGATATTTCAACACCAACGTTCACAGCAGCCTTATTCAGAATAGCCAAAAAAAGCGGACACAACCCAAGTGCTCATTGACAGATAACGGATAAACAAAATGTGATAGACATAAAATGGAATATCATTCAGTCCTAAAAAGGAAGGGACTTGTGACACATGCTACAATATGGATGAACCTTGAAGACGTTAATAACAAGTGAAATAAACCATTCACAAAAACAAATATTGAATGAGTATATGGAATTCATACCATAATCAGATTCACAGAACAGAAAGCTGAATGCTGGTTTCCAGAAGCTAGGGAATGGAGGAAGGAGAATTCATGTTTAAAGGGTATGAGCTACCATTTAGGAAGATGAAAACAGTTCTGGAGACTGATTGCCCAATGGGAATGTACCTAACACCTTTGACACCAAAACATGGTTAAAATGATAAATTTTGTTGTGTTTATTTTACAAGAACTAAATACAACAAGAAATGCCATGTTCACTATTAAACATGGTATACATATTGATATCCTTTAGTGTCAATAACAACTTTACGAAGGATATATTACTATTTTCCCCCATGCTACACGTGTGTGATCTACATGGTTGAAAAGATTCAGTCTCAGATTCAGAGAGTATGTCAACTATTCTTCAATAATAAAACTAAAGATTTAGAGAGTGACTTTTTGAAGTTCACTCAGCTAGATAGAAGCATAGCTAGGATGTGAACACAGTATTCTTTAACTCCAAAATGTAGCATATCAATCCCCACGCTCTACTGATTACTGGTAACACACTGAAGCTACCATCCCATTGCTCTCTGGCTTCCAATATTTTGGCTGATAGGCTATCTGACAGTTTTGTCTGTGTCTGTTTATGCTCCTTTGAAAGCCATGTCTTTTCTCTATTCGTTATCCTTTGTTTTAGATTGTCCACAAATTTACTCTGATGTAGCTAGGTGTGACTTATCTTTGGATTTATACTGCATAGGGTGAATCCATATTTCAGATAGTTAGTAAGTTTTTCAAGATTCTTGGCCACCGTCTTTTCAAAAATTGCTTCTATTCATAGTTTCTCTCTTTTGATCAATATTTATTAATTACCTTAATGCTAGATTCATTTACCATGATCTACAAATCAGTATTCACTTTTCTCTACCATATCTTTCATCCATGCTTCAACTTATCTGGATTTTTGTGGTGGTGTTTGTGTGGTTTTGGTTTTGATTTTTTACTGGTCTATCTTCCATCTTCCAATTCTCTCTTCTTTTAGCCTTTTTTTTTTTCCACCTGAGGGAAAATTTGCTTAATTGAGATTTAATATTTGTTATTTTATTTTTCATATATAGAATTTGGGTTTTTTTTTTATAGATTCCAGTTTTCTGAGTAAATTCTTCATCTTTTACTCTATTATCATGAGCATATTAATGACAGCTATTTCAAAATCTAGGTTTGATATCTGCAGTAAAGCTCTTCCCCATTTTTTCTGTTGTTTTTCAAGATTAATTTAATTTAATAATGGTGTCTTTTACATGGTTATCTAGAACAGGGGAAACTCAGAAGAACACACATATTTTATAAAATAATTCTCAAATAAAGTTTTGTAATATTAGATAAGCATAGAAACTTTTACAAAGCTCTCCAAAGAAAATATGAAGCCATCACTTAAGAAAATCTTCATACCAGGCAATATCTGTTTCCAAATACCCTCAAGTGGAAAATAATTTTCATATTTTATTTAGAGAAAGACAGATGTTAAACTTTAGGTTTTTGAGGATTATTCACTAATGTCCATTTAGTATGAATACTTCATAAAGTTAGTAGATTACATCTGAGAACTATGTCTATATATTTTTCATGAAATAAACTTTTAGATGCCAACTCCTTTTGTTTATTGATAGTTTATCCCTCTAGTAGCATGATAGAATCATAGAGATATTTAAATGCATTTATGGTAAATCCAAGGGTTTTTTTCTCCTTCTAGTTGACAGTCAAGAGGAAAGTATTTTTCTCGGCTCTGACACATAACCTCGAATAAAACAAACAAAACAAAACCTCTGATACACACAGGGCAATGATGCATGCTTTCCTGTTGCTTAGATTTTTAGTTTGGGCATGAGTCAGATGTCAAGAGGCAACCTTAGAGGAAAATCTCTTTCATTGACTGGGATAGTATTCTGAAGTCACAATCATGTAGATGCTTACAGACACTGTATTTGAAAATAAACATTCAACTGCAGTGGTTTTGTTTTGTTTTGGTATCTTATTAGGGAAATGGCATAACTCAGTGCTCAGTGAATCATGTAGATGGGTCAAGAGGGGTGAATGTAAGCTGCGGTTGGGAACCAACCAATTTTATAGTGATGAAATAGGTATTTCCTGAAATTGAATTGACAATTTGTGGGGTCACAATCATAACAGAGAAAACACAATATGTCCCTTATACAGTGGTTTGTAAAATGTGGGTACATCATTATCTGAATAGCATTTTGTTTTTTATACCTGACCTGTGAAGTAGGTAGGGCAAACCTGGACACAAAGACACAAGCACTTGTCTGAGATCCTCAAATTAGAAGTATAAAATATATAGGCATGCCTGGGTGGCTCAGTAGGTTAAGTGTCCGATTCTTGATTTTGGCTCAGGTCATGATCGCAGTTTGTGGGTTCGAGCCCTGTGCTGGGCATCTGCAATTACAGTTCAGAGCCTACTTTGGATTCTCTCTCTCTTTCTCTCTCTCTGCCCCTTCCCAACTCACATACAAGCTCTCTCTCTCTCTCTCTCTCTCTCTCTCTGTCTCTCTAATTAATAAACTTAAAGAAAAGGAGAAGTATAAAATATAAAGCATCAAGTTTGGAATTTAAAAGCCTTCCAGGGGCCTCTCGGTGGCTCAGTTGGTTAAGCGTGCGACTTCAACTCAGATCATAATTTCACAGTTCGTGGGTTCAGGCCCCGCGTTGGACTCTGTGCTGACAGTGTGGAGCCTGGAGCCTGCTTCGGATCCTGTGTCTCCCTCTCTCTCTGCCATTCCCCCACTCACAGGTGCTTCCCCCCCCCCAAATAAATAAACATTAAAAATTTTTAAAAATTTAAAACAATTCTGCCATTTATCTTCTGAGATATCTGCAGTTTGAAAATTTTGAGCACCTAAGGGAGGTAAAGCAGTGAATTTAGTGCTTGGCTAAGAAGCAAAGTCTCAATTCTAGGGGCCTCAAAATCTAGTGAGAGAGACCAAATTTTTACACACACACACACACACACACACACAGTTTGATAATATCTTTCCCAATGGAATTTACAGCATTGTACAGCATGCTAAAAAGAAAGATACCATAACTAATCTGGTATGCTTCCTAGGATTGCTGAAGGATCTTCCATGGGTAGTCTTATAGAAGAAAAGAGAATATCTCAGATGGAAAGCATAGCTGCTCAAAAGCACAGAGAAATGAGAGTCCACAGCCTGTCAATGTAGGGAGTAAAGGAAAATTGACATGACCTATTATAAAATGTGTGTTTTGATATGATATGTTGGTGAGGAGAGGTCAGCATAGCTGAAATCATAAAGGGCCCTTTCTTTTCCGCATGTATAAAACAGAGATGTTTGTAGATATGCTGAGACACTGACCAGACATGCTGCCTTCAGGAGTAAAGCGTAGATTTGCCCAACTGCTGAGGTGTCCGTGGCTTACAGCTCTCAGCGGACTCTTTCTGGGGCAGCCTTCAGCTGAAGAATGCCTTCTCACCCTACGGTCAAGCCTCCAGGAAATACTTGTCAATGAGGGAGAATTGTGCCCAGGGCCTATTATCTCTTTTTGGGACAACTCTAAAGGTCACCTCAGCTCCAGAATTCCCCATTGAATCAGCTGATGACTATGTTGTGAGGGTACCATACCCTCCTGCCCAATCCTGCTTCCTCATTTCCATGTGGATGCCTCCAACAAACTTCCAGAACATATATCTACCTCACAGTCTATTTTCTAAGTGCCCCAACCACATTTCCCGGGGTGGCTAAAAATATACAGAAATAATAAATGTGAAAAAGTATCTCCTCTATGGGAAACACTGCACGGACACTAACTATAAAATCAACTATTACACAAAACAGGGTATTAACTGTGAATAGCTTCAGAGGCTACTTGAGAATGATGGCTGGGATATCAAAGACAACCCATGGGGTATTGAGTCCCAACTTCTCTACTAATCAAAATGTTATTAATTTTTTAACAGATATTAACAAAATTCTTGCACATGGTTAAAAAGAGAAACCACATGGAAAGGCCTATGATGAAAAGCAGTAACCTCCTATGTGACTCCTGCTGCTATCTCAACCACGGTACACTCATCATCAAATATCTTATTTATTGGCTACGTTCATTCTTATTTTTTTGTGTGTATTCATTCTGACATTTCCTTCCTAATGCTAAATTGTCATTTTACCACCTTTTTTTGATTATCAATTTAATATGTTGTCTCTTAATTTCGAGTTCCAAAAATTAGAGATTTAACATGCACAATCTTCCCCTTCCCTTTCCACTCCAAACTTTCGATTGTTAGTTTTATTACCTCAGTGAAATTGTTAACCTTTAAATGAGTTTTGAGTCTCTATTAATTGTTTTATAAATCTAGGTAATATCTTGACTTGATAGAATGTTGGATATTAGCAAGTTTCCCTCTCTTGCTTCCTTATGGTTATCACCATCTATTGTACCTTTATGCCTTAATTGACAAGGTCCCATATGCTCAGTAACCAAAATTCAGTCTTTTATCCTGTGGAAATAAAGTTTACATTTTTGCAATTCATTCAGCATTGTGTAATATGGAATGAAGGATCGTGTACAGTTGACCTTTGCTTTACTAATGTCTCAGCCTAATAACCTTAAGGCCACAGTGATCTGGCATCAGGCCAAATAGCTGTATTCTTACCTTCAACTGGTTGCTCAAAATCAGGCTGCATTTTGGTTTGTATATTCTCTTCACAAAATGTTACTTTTGTTTTTCTGTCTCTAAGTTCTGAAGTGTATAAGCCCTGTAATGGCTACTCCAGCCCCAAATGTAAGTGAGCTTTCCTTTCCAGACACATCTCTCATGTTCACCTATTCTACGGTTTCTCCATCATGGCACTATTCACATTTGGGGCTGTAAAATTTGGTGTTGTAGAGGCTATCTTGTGCATTTCAGGGTGATCGGCAGCATCCCTGGCCTCTATCCCCTAGATGCCTGGAGCCTTCTGCTTTGTCCATTTGAAACAACCAAAAATGTCTCCGGACATTGCCAAATGTCATCTGGAGTTTAAAGTCATCTCCAATTGAGATCCACTAACCCATACAAATTACTTATATAACCTAACTTAACCTATGCCTGTTTTTGAGACTGAAAACTAAAAATGACTTTTTAGTGACTCCTTGCCTAGGCCTTTAGATTGGTTCACAGGGAATAGAATAAAAGCTGTTGTTCTCAATGGGTCTTGTGGTGGGTGTATTTCTCTTTTAGAAAGATTGATGGGCAGGCTGACATAATTACCAACAACACTAGCATGGTGCTGAATATGTTTTGCCAACAGAGAAAATTGAGTTGATAAGGCTAAACATAATTTGCAAGACCTGCTTTCTCACAGAAAGCCTTGATATTGATATGATTCTCGTTGTGGGTTCATGATTTCATCTTTGTGACCTCATTATGAATCGCATGCCAATTATAAGCAGCAACTAACCATCAACAAGAAGAAGGGTGTTAAATGGAGAGCCAAGGCAGAACACAATTTTCATTTTGTTTTAATTTTTTAGCAAGGGAAAGAACAATTCCAGGATGTAACGGTCCTCATGGTACTGAAGTCCCAGCTCCTTACCCTGCCCATCCCCCCAATCTGCTTTTCAGGAATTATAGAAGGGAAATCTGGATTGCATTTTAAGAATAGGAAATCCAACTTAATACCCTTAAATTCAAACCAGTAGGCTCAGCGAATACACTTTCCCAAGCTTTAATTCCTCAATCAAGAGAGAACAGCATACTGGAAATCTCCAGAAGGCAAGTAACATATTTTTAGTCCCTTCTATGTCTAGATACTTAGAAAGGGTGTTTAACCTTCTAATCTTTTTAATACAGGGTTCATCATCTCTGCTCTTCCTCTACTCCCTCAAAGAAGTTAAAGAATTTATGCAAGATCTTACCACTAGTAACAAGTAGCACTTTGGTCCACATCCATGGCTTCTGTTATCAGAACCCATTCTTCTATTTTGCCTTTGGGAACCATGATCACTCTCCTTAGGAAAAAGATGTGCCTTTAAACTGCATGTGGGCAGCACCACACATCTGATATGGAAGAAGTAGTTGTTCCTCTCTGCTCATCTAGAGAGGAGTGGACTTTATGCACTTCTGCAGAGAGTGATGGTATGTAAAGTTTCCTAACTCTAATAAATTGCTACTGGTTTGATTACTGAGCCTTAATAAGTCCATTTAAGAGTCATATTTATGAAAAATGTAATATCATTTTGCCACAGTGCATGAAGTGTGCAGGGAAACTCATAAGCCCATAAAGAGTGAGAATGTATACTTTTGATCCCAAAGAATTACATCTATTTCCTGCCTGCCACCTATATAGCAGACTTTGTGCTAGGGGCTTGAGATACAAAGTTATGTAAGCATAGTCTCTATATTCATTCTCTAGAGCTGATGTAATGAATCACCAAAAATGTAAGGACTTCAAAATTTTTTTCTATCAGTTTTTAAGCTAAAAGTCAGTAGCCAAGATGTTAGCAGCACCAGGCTCTCTCTGAAGGCTACAGGAAATGATCCTTCCTTGCCTCTTCCAACTTCTGGTGACTCCAGCCATTTCTCAGCTTATGGTTGCATCTCTCTACTCTCTGTCTCTGTCTTCACATGACCTTCCCCTATGTCTCTTATAAGGACATGTGTCACTGGATAGTGCACACCCAGATAATCCAGGATGATCTCATTTTGAGATCCTTAGCTAAATTACTTCTGCAAAGACCCTTTTTCCAAATAAGGTCATACTCACAGGATCTAAAGTTCAGGGTGCAGGCATAATTTTGGGGAGCCACCATTCAATCCACTAGAGTCTCTTATTTGGAAGACCCTAGAGCTTAATATGGGAGACTGAGAGGCAAACAAATAGGTAGAAAAATTATATAGAGATGCTGTGACAGAGTCTGTTTAGAGAGTAGTCTGTTTAGAGCACACAAAGGAGTGAAACACATACCATCTGGAGATGTTCAAGAAAAGCTTCACAAAGAAAATAGTCCTTGAGCTTGGTCTTGAAACACAAGAAAAATGAAAATACAGGAGAAAAAAAGAGTGTGGGCTTTCTCACAGAAAAATATACTGTATTCCATCATCTGCAGATGTGTTTTGTTTGGCCCACACAATATTTGCCTACACAGTGTTTAAAGATTATTTGAATGAGTTACTACCACTTAAAACTGGGATATATCAGGATGTCCTGCTTCTTTTGAAAAAATGGAGTATCTAGTAATGTTGGGCCTATATTAGTACATAACAAATATCATCTGAAGCTGCGTATCACCTTTTGATGGGACCTGTACATTTCAGTTTTAAAATATTCCTACGCACCTGGGTGGTTTAGTCAGTTGAGTGGCCAACTCTTGATTTCGACTCAAGTCATGATGCCAGGGTCATGGGCCGAGCCCTGTGTCTGACTCCATGATAAGCATGGAACCTGCTGGAGATACTCTCTCTCTTTCCCTCTGTCTCCTCCCCTATTCATGCTCTCTCTCTCTCGCTCTAAAATAATAATTTAAAAAATTATAAAATATCCCTATAACTGTCTCTTATTTACATTATAATTAGGTCAAGTGTCAAGTGTCATTTGTTGTTATTGGACTTCCTGTATAATGGAGTTAAAAGGGAAGACAAGTTTGATCTTATCTATGTCTTTGTTAAAAGTGGTGGAAGGCACGGGCTGACTCAGTCAGTTAAGCATCTGACTCTTGATTTTGGCTCAGGTCATGATCTCACAGTTTGTGAGTTCCTTCCATGCATTGGGCTTCACCCTGACAGTGCAGATCCTACCTGAGCTTCTGTCTCTCCCTCTCTCTCTGCCCCTTCCCCGCTCTTTCTCTCTTTCTCAAAATAAATAAATAAACATTTTAAAAATGAAAAGAAAAAGTGAGAAAGTCTGTGCTAGAGAGGACTTCGTGATTCAAAAAAAAAAAAAAAGTAAAAAACCATATCTGTGTACGGAGGCGAAGATTTTTTTTAACATTTACTCATTTTTGAGAGACAGAGAGAAACAGAGCATGAGTGGGGTAGGGGCTGAGAGAGAGGGAGACAGAATCCAAAGCAGGCTTAAGGCTCTGAGCTGTCAGCACAGGGCCTGATGCGAGGCTGGAACTCACAAACTGTGAGATCATGACCTGAGTCAAAGTCGGATGCTTAACTGACTGAGCCACCCAGGTGCCCAAAGGAAGAATCTTCTTTTAATAAAGTGTTTCTGGAGTAAAAACAGAAATTTTATTATCATTGCTCACTTCATTTATATTTCTTGTGCATTTTGCTTCTGTGGGCATTTGAGCTTTCCCCTCCTGCCTCTATATCTTATATCTGAGGATATCTGATAAGTAGAGGGAATTCTAATATATAAAAAGTTATCTATAATAGTCTTCACTGCTATTTCATTGCTAAATAGGGAACTCACGTTTGGGAAGAAACTGGATATGCAGGCTTGAAGCCAGCACACATTCTAAGCATTGGATGTTCTCTTCCCTCAAAAGCTTGGCCAACTAACTAGAAGGAACCCATTTGGCATCACTTGATTGTGGTCCAAAACTCCAAAATTTTCCTGCATAGCAGGATAGCTAATGGCAAGGCATAACCATCCAATGCTCTAGGTCAAAGAATATTTGGGTCCCTTTGAAGCTATAGGTTTGGAGGTGCTCTCCATGCATGTTTCAGATAAGCAATGTGGATCTAAATCTGATAGTTGGTTTATTATGCAATTTATTGTTGTTTTTTAATAGTAAGAACACCAGTTGAGTCAAGATTTGGGATTAGGATAGTAAAAGAAGTTTACTAAATAGAAATGGAGAACTCTTTGCCTAACAAAAACTCAAGGATTGCCAATTTACAAAGTCCCCAAATTATTAGTTGGTGATTAATAGTATACAATCACCTTGCTAACACAAAAAGATCTTGCACTTTAGTATGAAAAAGGTCTTCTGAAAGAGAAAGCCAAGAATCTTTCTCTGACAATTGATCAAGACAATAGCTAAGTCCCCAAATAAATTTTAAGTCTTAAGGCTCAAGGCCACAACCTCAATAATTAAAAACTAATTCTGGTGAGTTCTGTGAAGATGGCGGCAGTGGTAGCAACATAGATTCTGGATTTTCCCAAATCTCCACGAAAAATCAAAAGAAACATATACATAGTGAAAGCCACACTCAAACCCCAACCCCCCCCACACACACACGGGGGGTGGGGGGGTGGTGGGGAGTCAAGTAAGAAGTTACCCACATGGAGACCAAAATATAAAATGGTGGGGGGGAAAATTACCAAGTCACAAGAATGAAAGTCATGTCAGGGTATTTGAAAACAGTAGCTGAATCTGGGAGGAATTTTGCTCACTCAAAGAATATGTAATTAGAGAGGGCTTTTGTCAGGGCCCTTAGGGCCTGAAGCAGCCTATTTCTTATGAACTCTAGAAACTGACTAGCTAGGGAGCCATTCCAGGACAGGGCTTCACACTGAGGAATACTGCCTTAAGTGGAAACAAAACTGGGCAAGGTAGGAGAAAAATTGGTGAAAAATAGACATGACCCAGATACAAGGGGAAGAGAGGAAAAGAGCCAAGGAATCTCAGAAATTAAGGTGCCATATTTCACATTTCATAAAAACATCAGAAAAGGAAAAAGTTAGCTGAACCATATCTTCTTTGTCTTAAATTTTTAAGTTTTTTTTTATATTTTTAAGTTTTTATTTTAATCACTTGCAGCACATCATGACATGTGCACTCCTTAATGCTCATCACCCATTTCACCCTTCTTCCCACTTATTTCCCCTCTGGTAACCATCAGTTTGTTCTCTGTAATTAAGAGTCTGTTTCTTGTTGTTGTCATTTTTTTCCTCTTTCTTTCCTTTCCTCATTCATTTTGTTTCTTTTTTTCAATGTTTGTTTTTATTTTTGAGAGAGAAAGACAGAGCATGAGCAGGGGAGGGACAGAGAGAAAGGAAGACACAAAATCTGAAGCAGGCTCCAGGCTCTGAGCTGTCAGCACAGAGCCTAACATGGGGCTTGAACCCATGAACCATGAGATCATGATCTGAGTTGAAGTCGGACACCCAACCGAGTCACCCAGGCACCCCTCAATTTGTTTCTTAAATTCCACATATGAGTGAAATCATATATTTGTATTGCTCTGCCTTACTTCACTTTGCATTGTACTCTCTAGTTCCATCCATGTTGTTGTGAATGGTAAGATTTCATTCTTTCTTATGGTTGAATAATACTCCATTGTGTATATGTGTATATATATATATACATATATATATACATATACATATATATGTATATATATACATATACATATATATACATATATATGTATATGTATATATATACACATATACATATACATATATATACATATATATGTATATGTATATATATACATATATATATAAATAAGATGTGGTGTGTATATATATATGTGTGTGTGTGTATATATATATATATATATATATATATATATATATATACACACCACATCTTATTTATCTATTCATTGATCAATGGGCACTTGGGCAGCTTCCATATCTTGGCTATTGTAAATAATTCTGCAATAAACAGGGGTGTGTGCAGCTTTTTAAATCACTGTTTTTATATTCTTTAGGTAAATACCTAGTAACATGATGGCTGAATGGGAAGCTAGTTCTATTTTTCCCTTTCTGAGGAAGCTCCATACAGTTTCCACAGTGCCTGCACCAATTTGCATTCCCACCAACAGTGCACAAGTCCTTTTCCCCCATATTCTTGTCAACCCCTGTTGTTTATTGTGTTGTTTATTTTAGCCATCCTGACAAGTGTGAGGTGATATCTCATTGTAATTTTGATTTGCATTTCCCTGACAGTAAGTGATGATGAGCCATCTGGATGTCTTCTTTGGAGAAATGTCTGTTTACATCTTCTCCTCATTTTTAATTGGACTTTTGGGTTTTGTGTGTTGACTTTTATAAATTATTTATTTATTTTGGATACTAACCCATGATCAGATACATCATCAGCAAATATCTTCTCTCATTCAGTAGATTGTCTTTTAGTTTTGTTGATTGTTTCCTTTGCTATGCAGAGGCTTTTAATTTTAATGTAGTCCCAATAGTTTATTTTTGCTTTTCTTTCCCTTTCCTCAAGAGACAAATTTAGAAAAATAGTGCAGTGGACAATGTCAGAGAAATTACTGTTTGTGTTCTAGGATTTTTATGGTTTCAGGTCTCACATCTAGGTCTTTAATCCATTTTGAATTTATTTTTGTCTGGAATGTAAGAAAGTAGTCTGGTTTCATTCTTTTGCATGTAGCTAGCTGTCCAGTTTTCCCAACACCATTTGTTGAAGAGATTATTTTTCCCCATTGGATATTCTTTCCTCTTTTATTGAAGATGAATTGACTATATAATTGTGAGTTTTTTTCTGGGTTTTCTATTCTATACTATTGATCTTTGTGTCTATTCTTATGCCAGTACCATACCATTTTGATTACTACAGCTTTGTAATATAATTTGAAGTCTAAAATTGTGATACCTCCAGTTTTGATTTTTCTTTTTCAAGATTGATCTGGTTATTTGAAGTCTTCTGTGGTTCCATACAAATTTTGGGATTGCTTGTTCTAGTTCTGTGAATAATGCTGTTGATATTTTGATAGCATTCCATTAAACATTTATATTGTTTAGGATAGTATAGACATTTTAGCAATATTTGTTCTTCCACTCAATGGGCATGTAATATCTTTCCATTTCTTATGTCATCTTCCATTTCTTTCATCAATGTTTTATGAGTACAATGTTTAAGAATACAGGTCTTTCACCTCTTTGGTTAAGTTTATTCCCAGATATTTTATTATTTTTGTACAATTTCCATGGGATTGTTTTCTTAATTTCTCTGTACATTTAAATATTTCTATGCATTGAAATTGTCTAGTGACTTTACTGAATTCATTTATCAGCTCTTATAGCTTTTTGGTGGAGTCCTTTGAGTTTTTTATATATAGTATCATGTCATATGCAAATAGTGAAGGTTCTACTTATTGCTTGCCAATTTGGATGCCTTTGATTTCTTTTTCTTTTTTTTAAAATTTTTTTTTTTTTTTAACGTTTTATTTATTTTTGAGACAGAGGGAGACCCAGCATGAACGGGGGAGGGGCAGAGAGAGAGGGAGACACAGAATGGGAAGCAGGCTCCAGGCTCTGAGCCATCAGCCCAGAGCCTGACGCGGGGCTCGAACTCACAGACCGTGAGATCGTGACCTGAGCCGAAGTCGGACGCCCAACCGACTGAGCCACCCAGGCGCCCCTTGATTTCTTTTTCTTATATGATTGCTGTGCCTAGGACTTCTAATACTATGTTGAATAAAATTTGTGAGAGTGGACATCCTTGTCTTGTTACTGACCTTAGAGAAAAGGCTCTCAGTTTTCCCCCCTCAATCATCATTGAGGATGATTTTAGATGGTTTTTCATATATGGCCTTTAATACATTGAGGTATCTTTCCTCTAAACCTATTTTGTTGGAGGTGTTTATCATGAACGAATGTCATACTTTGTCAAATGTTTTTTCTGTGTCTATTGAAATGATTATATAGTTCTTATCCTTTCTCTTTTTGATGTGATGTATTATGTTGATTGATTTGTGAATATTGAACCACTCTTGCAACATAGGAATAAATTCCACTGGATCATGGTGAATGATTTTTTTGATGTGTTGTTGGGTTTGGTCTGCTAGTACAGTAAAACCCTGGTTTGTGAGCATAATTTATTTTGGAAACACTTGAAATCCAAAGCACTTGTATATCAAAGCAAATTTCAAGGACCTTTGGTTCAGTTGTGATCATGTGACATTTGGCATCACATACTTGTACTGTAAGACATTGCTCATTCATCAAGTTAGAATTTATTAGAAATGTTTGCTCATTTTGTATAACACTCACAGACCAAGTTACTCACAATCCAAGGTTTCACTGTATTTTGTTGAGGGTATTTGCATCTATGTTCCTCACAGATATTGGCCTGGAGACCTCTTTTTTTGTGGTGTCTTTATCTGCTTTTGGTTTGGGGTGATGCTGCCCTCATAGAATGAATTTGGAAGTTTTCTTTCCTCCTATTTTCTGAAATAGTTTGAAAAGAATAGGTATTAACTCTTTAAATGTTTGGTAGAATTCACCTGTGAAGCCATGTAGTCCTTGACTTTTGTTTGTTAGGAGATTTTTGATTACTGATTCCATTTCCTTGCTGATAATCAGTCTTTTCAAATTTTCTATTTCTTCTATTTCAGTTGGGTTATATGTTTCTAAGAATGTATCCATTTCTTTTATGTTGTCCAATTATTGGCGTATAGTTTTTCATAATATTCTGTTATAACTGTATTTCTGTGGTGTTTGTTGTTATTTCTCTTCTCTTATTTGTGATCTTATTTATTTGGGTCCTTTCCCTTTTTTTCTTGATAAGTCTAGCTAGAGGTTTATAAATTGTATCTCTTTTGTCAAAGAACTACCTCCTGGTTTCATTTATCTGTTCTATTGTTTTTTTACCTTCTGTTTCATTGATTTCTGTTCTTTACATCCTTCCTTCTACTGGCTTTAGGTTTTGTTTATTCTTTTACCAGGTCTTTTAGGCATAAGGTTAGGTTGTTTATGTGGGAATTTTCATTCTTCTTGAGTAGGCCTATATTGCTATAAACTTCCCTCTTAGAACTGCTTTTGCTAAATCCCAAAGTTTTGAACCTTTGTGTTTTCATTATCATTTGATTATATTTTCTATTTATTTCTTCTTTTGTTTCCTAGTTGACTCATTCATTGTTTAGTGGCATGTTATTTAACCTCCATGTATTTGTGGGGTTTTTTTCTTTCAGATTTTTCATGCGGTTGATTGTCAGTTTCATAGGTTGTGGTCAGAAAAGATGCATGCTAGGACTTTGATCTCTTTGAAATTGTTGAGGCTTGTTTTGTGGCCTAATATGTGATCTGTTCTGGAGAATGTCCCACGTGCACTTGAAAAGAATGTGTATCCTGCTCTTTTAGGATGGAATGTTCTGAACATATATGTTAAATCCATCTGGTCCAGTGTGTCATTAAAAGCCATTGTTTCCTTGTTGATTTTCTGTTTGGGTAATCTGTCCATTGATGTGAGTGGTGTGTTAAAATCCCTTACTATTATTGTATTATTATTTATTAATTCCTTTATGTTTGTCATTAAGTGTTTCATGTATTTGGGTGCTCTCATATTTGGTACATAAATATTTATAATTTTTGTATCTTCTTGTTGGATTGTCCCCTGTATTATTATATTATGCAGTGTCCTTCTTTGTCTCTTGTTACAGTCTTTGTTTTAAAGTTCATTTTGTCCCATATAAGTATTGCTACTCTGGCTTTCTTTTGACATCCATTTGCATGATAAATGTTTCTTCAACCCCTCATTTTCCATCTGTAGGTGTTCTTAGGTCTAAAATGAGTCTCTTGTAGGCAGCTTAGAGATGGGTTTTGTTTTGTTCTGTTTTGTTCTTAATCCAATCTGTCACCGTGTCTTTCAATTGGAGCATTTAGTCCCTTTACATTCAAAGTAATTACTTATAGATATGTATTTATTGCCATTTGTGGTTGTTTCTGAAGATTTTTTGAAGATTTTCTCTGATCCTTCCTTATCTTTCTCTTTTTCATGGTTTTCTGGTTTCCTTTAGTGATATGTTTGGATTTTTTTCTCTTTATTCTTTGCTTATTTATTAGCGGTTTTTGATTTGTGATTACCATTAGGTTTGTATATAACATATGCATATAGCAGTCTGATTCAGTGGTCAGGAGCTCCTTCAATTTTTTTTTTTTCTTTGGTCTGGAAAAATCTTTAACTCTCTTTCTATTCTGAATGATAGTTTTGCTGGATAGAGTATTCTTGGCTGCATGTTTTTCCTATTCAGCATTTGAATATATTATTTCCATTTGAATATTCATGCCATTCCTCTGACTTGGAAAGTTGCTGCTGAAAAATCTGCTGATAGACTTATGGGGTTTCTTTTGTGTATAACTGTCTTCTTTTATCTTACTGCTTTTAATATTTTTTTTGTATCACTATATTTTGCCATTTTGATTACAATATGTCTTGGTGTGCATTTACTTTTATTGATTTTGTTGAGGGTTCTCCATGTCACCAGAATATGGATTTCCTTCCCCAGATTAGCAAAGTTTTTAGCTATTATTTCTTCAAATAAATTATCTGTCAGCTTTTCTTTCTCTTCTTCTGGGACTCCTAGTATATGAATTTTATTATGTTTGATGGAGTCACTGAGTCTCTATGTCTATTCTTGTTTTACACAATTTTATTTTCGCTCTTTTTCTCAGATTGATTACTTTCCATTACTCTCTTTGATCATTAATTCATTCCTCTGCTTCTTCCAGCCTGCTATTTATTCTACCATGTAAGTCTCCCATTTTGTTTATTGAGCTCTTTAGCCTTCTATTTTATACCTTATCTCTGTATTAATGGTGTCACTGATGTTCTCCACTCTTCTCTCAAGTCCAGTGAGTATCCTTATGATGATGGCTTTAAATTCTCCATCAAGCATATTCCTTATATTTGTTTCATTTGGATCTCAAGCTGTGGCCTTGTCTTGTTCTTTCATTTCAGACAAATTCCTCTGTCCCTTATTTTGTTTAAGTCTCTGTGCCTCTTTCTCTATGTTAGGAAAGTCAGCTATATCTCCTGTTTTGAGGGTACTGGCTTCATGAAGAAGAGATCCTGTAGTGCCCTACAGTGTGGTGTTCCCTGATCCGCAAGGCCTGGTGCTTCCCCCTGAAGTGTCTCCAGTGTGTGCTGTGTGCACTCTGCTGCTTTGACCTGGCCACTTTATCCTTCAGGTTGGTCATCTGCAGAGATTCTTTGTCTGTTGTGGACAGTGTTTAGTGCCTGGCCTGAATGTGGTGCATTTTACTTAGGTGTACTCTGGTCTGCTTGTGAAAAAAGTGTTGCCATCCCCACTGGAACAAAAGCTCCAGAAAACTCCCAGGTTGGGAGATGTGGTATGAGGAGGGATTTGGGCACATTTTTTTTTAATTTTTTTGGGGGGAGGTGGGGTCTGCTGCCCTGTGCCTGAGGTAAGCACGACTGGGAGGGGTGGTTCCACTGACTGTGGGGGTAGGGGTGGGGTGAGGCTTGGTGTAAGCAAGTTAGGTAGTGATTGTTGGTAGCATGCTGGTGCCTGCTGGTGGCCCTGTGCAGAGAGGGCAGTGGTGCCAGCCATTTTCTTTGTTCCCAGAGTGGTCTCATTGTGAATGCTGTCTCTCTAGGATGTGCTTCAAAATGGGCAAATAACCTCAGTGTATGCCCCAGATGCTCTTCAGATCATCCACACTGTGTGTTTCCAGGCCATTTTCCCTGCCTTTTCTTCAAGAGTAGCCCTGGTGCCTCTGAGCTGTCCCAGAGCCAAGCCCACTGACCTTTAAAACTCTAGGCTTTAAACCACTGGTTGTAAGAACTCATGAATTTTGGGCTTTCTTGCTTCTTAAGCCACTTGCTGTGGGCATTCATTTTTTCCATGCATTTTCCTTGTGTTAGCCTGTCTCTCTCCTTCATCATGGCTGTGACTCCCTCCCCACCTCAGTGGCCATGATCCAGTTCTGTCCCAAGCCACATCTCCACCCTTCCTACCCACTTGTGGCCTCTTCTCTACTTTTAGTTGTGGAGTTTGTTCTTCCATCTTCAGGTTGATTGCTGGGCTATTTAGGAAGATTTGATAGTTATCCAGTTGTATTTGTGGGATGAGGTGAGCCTAGGGTCCTCGTACTCCACTGTCATCTTCCTTCCTACTCTGAACCATATCTCTTCTAAGAATTTAGAAAAAAGGAAATTCACATAAAGATGAACAAGGGAAATTTATCAAGAGAGATGTCATACAAAATTATTACAAGATGGAAAAAGAATGAAGAACAAATAACATCTAGATATAATAAAGGCATACGAGATAGAGGTCCAGATAATACAAGATTATAGTCCAAAAAAACTAGAAGCCCAAATAAAGAAATATGTGGCATCAAAAAGCTAGGACATTAAAAATGGTGCAAGATCTGAAATTCAACATAAATCAATTTTTAAAAACCAAGAAAGGAGTTGAAAGTAGTCAAAAAAGAATTAGGACTTAAAGAAAAAGTTTACTTTACAAATAAATACAAAACTAGAAGGAAATGAAGAGCTAATAAACACAATAAATAATGCCTTCAGGAAAAAAAAGAGGTTAAAAAATATGTTTTTTTTTTAAAAGTAAAGAAAGCAACTAAAAGGATTCAAGAAAAAGGCAAATATTGAAAACAAGCAAAGATATAGTTTACAAACAACAAGAGTCCCAGAGAATGGAAAACAAAGCAAGAGAACAGGAAATATATTAAAATCTATAATTGAAGAAAATTTTCCTCAAATGAAAAAAGATATAGATAAAACTATATATAAAAAGCATATACTATGTACCAACTCAGAAAAAATAACACCAGCAAGTAATCTAGTAAAATTTCAGGATGTTAATGAAAAAAAAAAAAACAAACAATATAACAATAGCAAATGATATATAAGGGAAATAAAATTAGATCATCATCAGACTTCTTGACAGCAACACTTATGGCAAAACAAAATAGTGTAAAATGTTTAAGATATTTAATGAAAGTAAATGTGAATCACACAGTTTATTTCCAGCAAAACTGAAGAACATAAGTGAACTGATTAATATGTAATAATTCAGGGAAAACCTGAGATCTTCCTAAAGAATAAACTCGAGATTGATTATGTAACAAATATATAATATTTCATATATAATGTATTATATATGCCGTTCAGAATAAACAAGAATTACAAAGGAAAGACTGAAGTGTTTAATGTCTATGTGATCTGACAATATGGATATAGACACATAATAAAAGCAGGATTGGGGATAGCATATGCAAAAAAAGTTTAACAATTTTCAGTAATTACAACTGATATCTTTATCTCTCTACCTACCTACCTACCAACCTACCTATCTGTCTATTGATAATGAAAAATACGGTAGCAGTAAGCATTCTGCACCCAGATTTTAGTCTTTGAATATTATTTCTTATTCAAAGAATTTAACCCTTCTTGGAAAAATCTGGATGAACTCAAATCTAAAGGAAAAAATGCACAATGAATCTGAAATATCTTGACATACCAGATAGCAAAGAAGCTATCTTGAAGAGACCATCACTGACTACAGATGGGAAAAATTGAGCTTCAATAAGGGTAAGAATAATAATTGTAATAGATTAAAATATATCAAATATATGGGGTGCCTGGGTGGCTCAGTCAGTTAAGTGTCTGACTTTGGCTCAGGTCATGATCTCATGGTTTGGAAGTTCAAGCTCCACATCGGGCTCTTTGCTGTCAGCACAGAGCCCACTTCAGGTCCTCTATCTCCCTCTCTCTCTGCCCCTCCACTGCTTGTATGTGCACACACACACTCTCTCTCTCAAAAACAAAGAAACATTAAAAAATTAAAAATATCAAATGTACTTAAATCCATGAGTCTATAGTGATTAAAAAATAACATCTCTGCTTAAAGATGACAGGGAACCAATTTCTTATCTTTAAAATTGAATAAGTGATACAAACAAATCAAGCATTTATCTTTTCTTTCTCATATGAACTGTATAACTGATTAAACAAATAGCAGATACATAAAAGGATTTTTAAATAAATTCATGGCTGTTAAAAATAAAAATTAAATTTCATAATTGGAATACCAACATTTTATTATCCCTAGTAAATTAAGGAATCTAAACACTGGATATCACTGACTGCTAACAACACACACACACACACACACACACACACACACATTATGATGGAAGAACAAAGCCATCTATAATTTTACCACAGGGATCAAACTTGTGTCTGATGAAGTGTCCAGATAGATCAGCCAATTTGAAGCAAATACAGAGATTAGAGGAATATGTTGAACCACACCATGAATATGCAACCAACAAAATCCAGACTTTGAGTAAAATGCCCTGGGTACCTAAGGGATAAACTGTAAGAAAAGACATGGAGTTGGAGGAACATATAGCTTTAAAGAGAAAAGACAGTATCAAGGTAAAAAATAAAGTGCTGCCTAAGGTAAAAGAATGGTCTGGAAGGTCTTGAAGTTACATGACATCCATACTGTTACTAGTTATAGTTTGATTTCTTTCCAAGGAATTCAGTAAACATTATAATATTCTTGAATGAGGAGGTAATTTTCCACCTTCAAGAGTTGTTGATGAAACGTAATAATCAACATTTTTAGGAAAAAAAATGACCACATCTACTTCTAACTTTGTTTGGTCCTGTTTCCCACCTCAGTAGTTGGCAAATATCCTATTTTCTTTGATAGCTTGTTATCTCTCAGATCTGGTCCTGACGCAGCAACTCTTGAGACACTATGTTCTGATCATCCTTTTGTACTTAAATATTTACTAGCTGAACAAATTTAAATTCCTTAGGAAAACAATTCCTGCTTTGTTCACACTGGGTCATAATATATAGAATTGCTGATGTGAGAAGTGGTTGAAAATCAGGGCTTATAACTCAATCAGCAGTAATTTGAGGGATCTATTTCAAGCCACCATTTGTTTTATCCCTGGCATCTGAATATCCATGAATGTCTCTCAAGGCTTCTCATGATTCTCTATTTTTAGCAGTTCTGGAAATGCTTTTCTTTGGTGTCCTCCCTCCCCTCCCCACCCAAACTGAATCTGAAAAGGCCAGTACTTTGTATGCTGTATAGCTTTTATTTAAAGTCATACCATCTCTATATATCCTCTGATTCTGTGATAATTCTTTACTCATGTTCTTCCTATATGGTAACATATGAGCAAACAAAGGACTTTTCATTACTAGTTTATATGTTCAATGCCTGGTCTCTCTACATGTTAGGCATTATGACTCATGAAGACATTAACTGTATTTTCCTCACCATTAAACCTAGTGCCTAGCATCATACTTGAGACATAGAAAGTATTTGATATCTATTAAGTAAATGCCCAAGGGACTAAACAAATATAGTTCGCTACTATCCCCATCTAAGTGCATCATCCAAAGTAAATACAGGATTCTAAATGTAATCTAATTACTAAAGAGTACAGTCATTGTATACAGTCTCTTGATTTGGATATCCCAAGGTATTAACACAGCCTGTGAATTATGTAACTGGTTTCCCCTCTCCTTTCTAAACAATATGTCACAAAGTGAGTTCATACTTAATATGAACTGTTATGTCACATAAGTTAAGTCTCATGTCATGTAACTTGCACTTATCAATTTCTTCCCCAACGTACTTGTACTATTGACATTTTTTAAATAGTGCAATTTGATTGTAAGAGGGAATTTAACAGGGATAAATATATCTTCCAGTTCAAGATCTCCAGGTGAGATCTTACTGAATCTTCCAAAACATAAACCATCTTTCTCAGATTAATAGCAGCAACAAGTCTGTTTTCATACAAGGTATCAATGAGAATGTTGCAGGAAGAAGCCCCTACAGAGCACTGAAGACCTAAGTGCCCATTTATTCAGATTGATGTGCATCTAAAAATTAATGACATTTTGTATTCTTCCTCATTATTGTCACTAGTCCTATATTCTTCCTGCTTCCAAACATAGCTTGATAAACTTAGTTGATTTCTAGACTGAAGATGATGCCTCTAGAATGAGGCAGGAGTGAAAGAAAAGGAGAAAGTATAGATGAAAGAGAGAGAGAGAGAGAGAGAGAGAGAGAGAGAGAGAACCACTGACTAAATAATCCATTTAGAAAAGAGGTTAGAGTGGGAGAGGGCCAAAGCATAAGAGACTCTTAAAAACTGAGAACAAACTGAGGGTTGATGGGGGGTGGGAGGGCGGGGAGGGTAGGTGATGGGTATTGAAGAGGGCTTCTTTGGGGATGAACACTGGGTGTTGTATGGAAACCAATTTGACAATAAATTCATATATTAAAAAATAATAAAAATTTAAAAAATAAGCCATTTAGATTATCAAAATGATAAGAATAATTTGATATTATTTTTTATAAAGGTATTTTGACTTGTTGTGATTCCTCTTTTATTTATGAGTCTTCACAAACCATCTAGTTAGCATTTTTTCTAGAAATCTGTAGAAATCAATTGTTTTTCTGATGCATAATTTCTGAAATGTATACTCTCTTTTTAGAAATTTAAGAAAATATTTTCATAAAACCAACATTATCAATTTTGTCAAACACTGGTTCATGGATTGCAATACCCTCTACAGTAAAAGGATAGATGTAGTTTATAGCAAACGAGTAATACATACCAATTTTGTCAAAGTACTAGAAGATTAGCCATGCTCTAATGATACCAAATTTAATAGTTGATTTGCTCAAAAATGGTTTTGGAAGTCTACCTATTGCTGGATTTGATAGCACCAACAGTTTCATTTTTACTCTTATTTTACATGCCTCAAGTTTTTTTTCTAAAAAAAAATCTTGTATTAGCAAAACAGTCAATTTGTGGAAGATTGATGGGTGGAACAGACAGTTCCAAAGTGGAAATGCTGATATTGTGTGTACAATATACTTATAGAAAATGTGACTACAAACATCAGAAACTTTTTTCATCAAGTCTGATGGCTCAGTCTTTGGACTTTTTGCGTTCTAACTGTAAAACTGTCACTTTCTAGGTGTGTGAACCTTGACATATTTCTTAAAATCTTTCTGGGCCTTCCCCTTCATTAGTATTAATGACATAATATCACTATGCAATCCACTTTTGGAATATTAAAAGAAGGTGGTAGATTTAAAGTGCCTTTCATCCCACTTCACATACAAAGAGAGTTCAAAAAATGTTTCTTGTTCATAGTGGCTCTCATGATGAGTAAGTGTTTAAATGTTCTGTATTTTGCATCTGAACAAGTCATCTGTCAATTGTGAATGAGCTATAATAGAATATAAAATCACAATGTGTATTTTTGTGTGTGCATATCTGTAATCCTGCTGAAACAATTTTGGATCACCCAATCTAATTCATCCCAGATTTGACAGAGGCAGAGAGAAATTAGATTAGATGGGGTCTTATAAATTTCATAACAGTAGGGGGGCTGTTTTTAGAGTATGATTTCCTTGGGCCAAAAAAAACCCCGTTCTGAAGGAACAATAGGATATGTGCTAAGACTTGGCCCCAAAGACACCAAGATTCATTAATTCAGTTACTTGACCAAAACTCATTAAAATAGGTTTTTGTTACTTTTCCACAGAACTCAGAACAGTCTGTAACAGTGCTTATGGGAAATGAAAAAAAGACCCATATTCGAAAGAGAAAAATAAAACAAAATATGGGAAGGGAAGGATCTGAACCAATTGTGGTTTATCTACATTTTATAATAAAGAGATTTAAAATCATTGAGATTCTTCTATCAGGACTTCACTGAAGTATCTGAAAGAAACATTGCCATTAAAAATAAAACATATGGTGGCCACATTAAAAGAAAAAAACACACCACAGTTTCATCGTCCCTTAAGAAAATGTGTCATCAGGCTTGATATTGCCTCTTAACTCTGGATTATGAAATAAAAAAGCAAAATATGAGTATAGTTTCTTTTATGAGTTATTTTGTTTTGAAATCATCTTCCCAATTTTTTTAGGAAAAAAAATTAAGAAAAATGTCATACCATAAAATTTGAAGTCCTTTGAGAATTTTCTGAGAAGCCTCTATAATTCTATATAATCATACTCCAAAGAATACTTAACAAATGGTTTTCCCTTAGATGACAGCTTAGCCTGGCTATGATCAGAATAAGTGGCTTTGATTTCCAGCTATACGACCTCCTAACTATATGATTGTGGATAAACTACTTAGTGTCTCCAAGGCTTAATGTTATCCACAGAAAGGTGATAACCATTGTACTTATGAAGGATAAGTATGATAATAAATTTAAAGTACTTAGCACAGGTCTGGTGCATGCCCTCTCAATAATAAAAATATTAAACTTATATTTATAATAATACATAAGCATATTATTATATGTTATATGCTATATAAACATTATTGAATATAATATTGTTATTATTTGGAGCAGATTGCCTAGTTCTAAATCATTCTGACTCTGCATCTTATTAGCTGAAGAATCTTAAACAAGTGACAATCATTTTATGACTTAGTTTCTCTGCTAGTAAAAGGGGTAAAAATAATAGTCCCTACCTCTTAGAGATGTTATAATGGTTAAATAAGTTAGGGTATGAAAAATGTTCACCCATAAAGCTTTGGCATTTAGTAAACACTATGTAAGAGTTAGCGAGTATTATTGATATAGTTTTCATTATAGAACATTGCTATTTGAGATTTTCATCCTTTCCTATCAAATCAGAGTGATGGTATGAAGTGGGTGAAAAGTTGTACAGATATTATACCTAAAAATAAATGAGTATTTTTCTATTTTTTCTTCTAGAAAGAGTTGTTTCTTGCAACCAGGTCTCTGCCATGATTTCCCTTCCATCTAGAAGGGTATATTTTCACTTCCTCTTATTCCTTAGCTCTCTGAACTTGTCCTTTAGTCTACATTTCACAGTTTACTCTGGAAAACCTTCCCTCAACCTCCCCCCAGCATGTACCCACTATGCACCTGGAGTGCACTAAACGGTAGTCCTCATATCACAGCACTGCACTGCTGACCATTGCCTGATTAATTGCCACTGTTTCTTATCAAATGATTATATATTTTCAGGAAGGGTCCCCATTTATTTTATTTCTCATTACATATCCTCCATGGCATAAGACATTGCCTGTATGGCATAATATATTCCCTCAGTATTCATTAAATTAACAAATAGAGAAATCTGAACAAGCCAGTGTGTAGCATTTGCATAGCTTGGGACAAAAGTATAAATTGGGGCCCACACTAATGAATGTCTCAATATCACTTTAGCAAGTACTAACAGAAATATCACTTTAACAAGTATTAACAGAAGTATCGCTTTAACATGCATTAACAGAAATATCTACTTGTTTACTTTGATATGCTTAAGGCTATTGTTTTTATATAAATGAAATTTAGGAAAATATTAAAAATGAATACATTATGGAAAATGTGTAGATAATCTAATGATGTTCTGGAGGTATCTGGAAGAATAGCAAAAAGCAGTGGAAATGTACATAAAATCCTAGATTTTTACTTCAGTAAAATCAGTGTGTTGCTATACACAATAACTTCATATAATGCGTGTTCAACTACAGATATTTAACCGATGAAAGTAAAATGGAACTGTATTTAAGATGTCAACAATCTGAATGTATATTAACTAAAAATAAAACTTAGCTGTAAAAACTGAAAATTAAATTTTATGTTTTTCAAAAATAATTGTTCTAAAATACTAAAAAAATTAAAAGGCTAAATACAAAAGTTAATAGCAAATTTTAAATTAAACAAAGCTGAAATTCTAATTTTTAACTTGAAATGAATTTCTACATATTTTATAATAATACTAATATAAATACATAACACTGTATTATGTATTATATATATATAACACATATGGATCCATGAAACATGTATTGGACCACTGGGATATACAAAAGATGGATATTTTGATATGAAAGAATTTATTATATCCATGCTATCTCAGATAAAGAATTTGACCAGTTAGCAAATTTGTCTTTGCTCTTATTTAAGCACTGCATTGTAAGTCTTCCCTGAATTCAAAAGCAGCATTCATCTCAGACATCAGAGCCATGACAACTACAGCCCTTTACAGAATTCAGATGCGGTTGTCTTTCATTTTAAGGACATAGGGGCAGAGGAGTGAAGAACTATTTCTCTAGGGCCTAAACAGGGTCAGTCATGACAGCAGATGTTTAGGGTTTCTAGTTTGTGTTTCAATGTGCTAAGTACTGCACCCCAAGCCACAGAAGCATCCATGAGTTCTTTAATAAATATATTTACCCTTTTCTGTTAGTGATATGTTAGGGGTTCTAAAGAAAGGGACACAGGGAAAAGACCCTTCTTGCCCGGATCAAAAGATGTACTGAGTGGGAATCATCCTCTATATTGTAAAAAAGTCTTCGTCAACAGACTGCCTCATCCCAAATGAAACAAAAACATGGGCTCCTTGAAGATGAACACTGAGATTTTTCATCTTTTTAAATCAAGCAAATAGCACAGTGCCTGATACCAGATCTCACTTAATGCAGATTTAACAAAGAAATGAACAAATAATTGCATAGATAAGTTAACGCCATGGTGCTAGTCTCCTTCTAATGTCTGTAGAAACCTGAGCAAAGACAGACTGCCTAGCATCCTAAAACTTATCCTCAGAGTAAGATGATGGTAAGTTTTAAGTGAAAAATAGCCTAGCATCCTTCTGGGATTTTATTACTCTAATATATCCTTCCTCACTTCCTCCTTACTTACCACCCCAATCGTTATAATGCCCTTCACAGACATTCAAGAGTAAGAATTTGATTTTTCTAACTATCCTCACTTATTATAGACAAGAAAATAATTCTTCCTTGATTTGGACTGGCCTATCATTCTTATTCTATTTCTATTCCTTGAACATTAAAACATTCACCTTGATCTGTATGTATCATATCATATGAAAATCTGGGTATTAGAGAATTTCTTTTCCCTCCATGTTTATTGCTGAAACATATACAAGATTACTAGATGGCTTGCTTTGCAAATGAATCCTGGAACTACTGCATTATCTGATGAACCCATATTTCAGGAATTTTTCTGAAATACCCGTGACTTTGTGTACGTATACAATGACATCCATGATCATGCACATATGAAGAAGCGTCAGTGATGTTCGTTATGAAAAGCTTTTGTATATATGTTTGTCTATGACCTATATTATCAATCAAACTTCTCCAAGAGAATTAAGTGAAACCAGACAATTGTGGTTTTTATCTCTTTTTATAACAATTTTCCTCTTACAAGATATTCAAAGAGAATGGCTGTCAAATGTCCTTTTGCAAGTTCACCTAATGTATTGTTTCCACATGTGTTAAACTTACAGCTCACTCATTGCTGACTTGGACACAAGAGGGTATCCTGTTGCCAAAACTTTCATTGAAAGGCAGTTTTATTCTGTTTCACTATGGAGATATTTGGGGAACATTCTGATCCAAGAAATTCTGAAAGGTTTCTTCATACAAACTATGGTTTAACTTTAGAGAGACTTTCGATTAATTACACCTAGATGTTTCATGTATGTGCTTGTGATGGGTTTTTGAGCACATTCCCTATCTTCTTTGTAGGGAAATGAAGATTTCTGCATCTTTTAGTGTGGTTCCGTGCAGCAAAACTAAGCCAACAAGCAGCAGCAAAGTCTATTAATGTGCTGCCTTCTCGGCAGGAATATTTTACTATTTTATTTTATTTTATTTTATTTTATTTTATTTTATTTTATTTTATTTTATTTTTTATTTAGAGAGTGTGAGTGGGGGACAGGCAGAGAGAGAGAGAGAGAGAGAGAGAGAGAATCCTAAGCAGGCTTCATGCTCAGTGGGTGCCTGACATGGGGCTCCATCTCAGGAGCTGTGAGATCATGACCTGAGCTGAAACCAACAGTCACATGCTTAACCAACTGATCCACCCAGGTGCCCCAATATTTTACCTTTTTAGCTCACCACCTCTGCTATTTTGTATATGTTGACCCAGAGACGATGATAGGTTTTAAGTGAAAAATAGTCTGGGTACACACATACACACACACACACATGATTATGATATCCTACTTGTTATTAAGAAAAATGCACACACACACATTGATCGTATTTACTATGGCCAGAAGCTGTTGTGTATACTCAAATAGTATTCTCCCACTCTCCCTCACTCTCTCTCTCCCTCCCTATCTCTTCTTTAATTCAGCAAATAATTGAGTGTTAAATACCTGCTAGGTGCTATTTCAGATTTTAGGTGGCAGAGAGAGAATACTACATAAGATAAATAGGGCCACTGACATAAGGGAGGTTGCATTTGAAAAGCAGAAAAGCTGGCCTAGTCACATGCAAGCAAATTAATAGGTAGGATAAATTTAGAGAATGTCTGGTATCAGGAAGATGATAAAAGCAAATGGAGGGATAGAAACCTACTCAGAGGATCCAGGGATGTCAGGTGGGACAGATAGGGAGGACTTGTCTCTGAAGTGACAAGACAGGGATGTGCCACTTCCTGTCTGAAGCTGATTGAGGTCTTCCTCTATTGAATCAGTATTTCCCTAACCTGTATCTTTGACTTCTGTGTTGGATGTCTCCTGCCAAACTTCCCCATTTTCGTCCTCCTGGGGACATCAGCTATTGTACTGAGAGCAATTCTTTCAGCATCTCTAATTGTTCCCATGGAGTTCCAAGTCATAGACCCAGCCTCCTAGAGTGGTCCATGTTGCAGGCTTAGACAATTATATTTCACAATCTCCTAGTCATAGCTAGTGGCCCAGAGATGGACAGGTGAGTGCAGTCTGGCCAAAGTCCTTCTCTAGGATTGTACGTGCTGATGCAGACTGAGAGAATTTCTCTTATTTTTTGTGGAATGTGAAATGACATCATTTGGATCCCTAGATTCACTGAGTTAGCCCCATCCCTGGATGTCACAGTTTGTGATGGTGTTTAAATTTTCTTCCTAAAGTTGTTTACTGTGGGTCATTGTCACTTGCAACCAGAAAAGCCCTTAATTATATATGCCCACGCTTCTGACTCCTTTCTATTATGTCAATATACCCAAGCCTCTCTTGTTAAAAACAAGTTACATTTTCTAATTCTATGTCCTCATCTAGATACCATTGCTCATTCATATTCTCTCATTGTCCTTCTTTCTTCCTTTTTGTCCAACTCCTTACTAAAGTTGTATGCCCTAAATCTATTTCTTTATTTTCTATTGACTAGTCATATTTCAGTCTGCCTTCTGTTTCCACCACACAACTCTGAATTTATTTTTAGCAAAATCACTATAAATGACCTTGTTGCAAAATCCAATAAGTACAGGGAACAAACTGAGGGTTGATGGGGGGTGGTGGAGAGGGGCAAGTGGGTGATGGGCATTAAGGAGGGCACTTGTTGGGAAGAGCACTGGGTGTTGTATAGAAACCAATTTGACAATAAATTATATTAAAAAAATCCAATAGATATTGCTCAGATATTGCTCTATTTCACCTAAATATACAGAAATTTTCTGCCATGCTGGTTAAACCATCATTCTTTTTTTAAAAAATATTTTTTAATGTTTATATATAAATATTATTTTATATAATATATATTATAAATATATAAATATATAAATAAGTAGAGGATATAAAGTGGGCTCTGCAC
Organism: Panthera onca; assembly: GCF_046562875.1. Lineage (NCBI taxonomy): Eukaryota > Metazoa > Chordata > Mammalia > Carnivora > Felidae > Panthera > Panthera onca. The sequence continues at coordinate 15,373,323 of NC_138342.1, forward strand.
TGAGAGCAGTGAGCCCAATGCAGGGCTTGAACTCACAAACCACGAGATCATGACCTGAGCTGAAGTTGGACGCTCAACCAACTGAGGTACGTAGGTGCCCCTAAACCATCATTCTGACTTTTTCCACCACCACCCCCCCACCTCTTTGATGACTCTTCTCTTGATTACTATTAACCTTTAATATCTGTTTCTCTTAAATATTGTTATTCCCCACTGGTGTTCTCTTTGGATCTCTTCTCTTGATGTTCCTTCTTTCTAGACCATCTCAGGCATTCTCTGGGCTTTAATTGCCATGTATTCCCAATGATTCCCAAGTCAGTATTTCCTGCCCAAACTTGACTTCAAAGATCCAGACGCACACATAAAGTAGACTTTTAGACACTGCCCATAGTTTAGCAGAATCCTCATGTTCGATATTTGCCAAACTTAGACCATATTCTGCAAGAGGCTCACTCTACTCCTTGTGTTCCCCAGCTCAGTAAAGAGCACCAAAAGCCACCCCGTGTTCCAAGTCAGATGCAGATCTATGAGACAATTAAATTTGTAGGGCTATCCTGAGTCTGAAACAAATTGCCTAACACACTGACCTTGAAATGCTCAACAAAGAGTAGCCACGAGAGACATATTCTTGAGGAATGAAGAGAATCAAACCCATTTTAAGGAATTGTAATATATACAACACATATGTGACTTGCAAACTAGGTAAATAGGCACAGGACCACACTAACTCATATATTTAATCTTTCATTAAAAAAAAAAAATCATCTCCACCTCCTCAGCACGAAAACCTACATACAGTACAGGAGTGCCTGAAAAATCCCTGCTCATCCTTCAGCTGGCATGTTAAGCTTTACCTTCTCATGGAAGCCTCTGGGCATTGATTACTGCCTCTGGATGCCCCCCCCCCCCCAGCTTCCTGTGCATTCCTCTGTATGAACATCTATCACGTTGTGTAGTTCTTGTTTATGAGCCTCTCTCCACTATAGGCTTTGAACTTCTTAAGTTTGAGGGCCCTGTCTTAACCATGACATCTCCAAGTTTGATTTGATGTGAACTCTCTGTGAAACATGCACATTTTAAATGGCCTATAAAATCCTCCCTCCCCTAATTACAAACTTGTGAACTGGGAGGCATTCCCAGAAAAGCAAAATGACTACAGCATTCAATGAGTTGTCTCCTTTGTATTTCACAGCCATGTAGCAAAGAAACATCTTCCTTCATAAGAATAAATATGTGTAAATTTGGTGAATTTAGCAATTAGGTTTTCATATTGAATACCTGCAAACTTGTTCTGGCGATTGGCCCCCCCCCATCAACCCAGATTGAGAAAATTTGTTGTGAGGAACATTTGCCCATCTCAGCTGTCTTTGATTTACTCTGTAGCTAGACTCCCAAGTGGAATCTTTTGATTTGAGTTCATTTCATGACTAATGCTGTAAGATGCTGATTGCTTGAATTAAAAAGCCTCTTTGCTTCTCAAGCCATTCACATGCAATCACTAACAAAAGAACAAAACAATGTCAGCTTTCCAAGATCTAAGGCACTCTGTGTAGTGTTCCCAGGTTGGCTAAATGTGAAAGAACGGAGAGTGGTAGTAGGAAGGTGTCTGGCCTCTTGAGCTTCCCTGAGGGGCGTTCTCTAGGTCTTGGTTCAAATTTCTGAAACTCTTTTGTAAAATTATCACAATATGAGAATAAAGGGGTCCAGCCTACCCTATTGCTCAGTGACCATCAATGTCTTCATGAAAGCATGGGTATTACTTTCCTGTAGCTGCTATTAAAAATAGCATACTGCATGCTTAGTGTCTGAGAAACAACACAAACTGATTACCTTATAGTTCTGGAGATCAGAAATCCAACAAGTCCTCACTGGGCTAAAATCAAAATGTCAGAAGGGCTGAATTTCTTACTTGAAGCTGTAGGGGAGAATACACTTTCTTGCTTTTTCCAGCTTTTAGAGGCTGCCCACTTTCCTTGTCTCATGGCCCTTTCGTTCATCTTCAGTGCCAGCAATGTTGAGCTGAACGGTTATCTCTTTTGTCTCCATCTTTCACTTACAAGAACACTTGTGATTACCTTGGGCCACCTAGACAGTCTCCCCATATTGACATCAGCTGGTTGGCAGCCTGAATTCCTTCTGCAACATTAGTCTCCTTTGCCATGTAATCTCACGGGTTCTGGGGATTAGGACATAGATATCTGTGAGGGGCCATTATCTGGCCTACCACAATATGGAAGAAACACCTTGATTGAAAGTTGCCAGGGAACATACAGGATGTCCCAATAAATTTGAATTTCAGACAAAAAATAATTTTTTTCATCTAAGTATGACCTATGCATGTTCAGTAAATGTTAAATATTACGTGGGGCACAGGGACATTTTAAAAAATCATTACTGGGGCACCTGGGTGGCTCAGTCAGTTAAGCGTCTGACTTTGGCTCAGGTCATGATCTCAGTCTGTGAGTTCCAGCCCTGTGTTGGGCTCTGTGCCGACAGCCTGGAGCCTGGTTCAGATTTTGTATCTTCCTCTATCTCTGCCCCTCCCCTGCTCACACTGTGTCTCTCTTTCTCTCAAAAATAAATTCAAAAAATCTTTCTCTCAAAAATAAATTGAAAAATGTCAGCACACGCTCTGTGCTGACAGAGCAGAGCCTACCTGGGATTCTCTCTCTCTCCCTCTCTGCCCCTCCCCCACTCGCTCTCTCTCGCTCAAAATAAATAAAGTTGAAAAAAATCATTATTTATATGAAATTCAAATTTAATTGGGGGCTCTTGTATTTTTATTTGTTAAATCTGGCAATGTTACCAGGAATAGAGGTAAGTAATCCTGGTTCCTGATCCAGAAACAAAAGCACCTAAAATAGTTACTTCACTGACATTTATTACAGTGTTGTATTTAAAAGTGAAATTTATGACTCTAACCCTAGGGGAATTGTTAAGTAAATGTAAAATATCCTTTTGGTGGAATAAATGTACCAATTAAGATGTTATTTTATCAATTTTCTAACAGAGAACAGTCATGTGGCAATGTTATGAAAGAAAGCAGGACATAAAATTGCATACAGATCATAATTATAGCAACATAAACAAAATAGTTTAGGCCCATGAAGATATTGAAAGCAAATACTCCAAAATGTCAAGAGGGGTTTCACTTTATTGGTAGTTATTAGGGTGATTGTTTTAAATTCTCTTTGTACTTTTTTTTCCTTCTTTAGTGTGTGTCAGGTATTGCTTTCATTATTTACAGATATAATATTATGTGATATGAGCAGATAATGGTAGAATGCATCCTGCTTCTCCAAGAAGTATTATTTTTATGATAGAGCTAGTTAGGCTACATTGAAACTATACAGGGATACTCAGCATATATAAAATTTGTTTCCTATTTATGAATGGAAAATATTACATATTATGTATCATGGCCATTCTGCAAATTTTTTAACTCCATTCTGTCCAAAAGTAAACATCAAAATCTAGAGTCTGTTTCTTTTAATTAAATTCATTCAAATGCCTGTCGGCTTAATAACACTTGAGAAAACATATCACATTGGGGGTATTTAAAGCTGTGATACAATCATGCAGATAACAGCGTCAGGAATCATTGTCACACAACTTCAATGCCTTTGTTAATTAGCAACATTTGTGAGAACCTGGTCATTTCCAGCAACTTGCTCTTTTGATTAATGTCTTGAAAGTAAAGCCAGCTGTTAATTATGTTAACAACCAATTCCTTGGGAATCATCATAATCCATTTTAATGGACTGACAATTATTATTAATCAAACCCAGAGACCTGAAGAAGTGTTACAAATTTGAAAATTCAGCTTTACTGAGCATCAGGGGATAAGACATGTATGCAAGCAAAGAATGACAGAAAATTTATTCCCTCTTTTTTTTTTTTTTTTTTTAAATTAAGAAAGCAGAGCTTTTTTCTAATTATGTGAGTAGTCCTTTGATTGTACTATCCGGCTAAGCCTCCTTTCATGATGCAAAACAGTGAACTACAGAGTGGAAAAAGTAATTCAGAATTAGTTGTTTGGCATATTGCAGAAAGAAAAAGGATGTTAGACAGAATTCGGCAAGAAACAGAAAAACAAACAAAACCTGATACTGTGGGCATAAGTTCAGAAGAGAGGTCATTGGAAGTAGTAACAAGCTGGAAAAGAAGACCGAGGAGAACTCTGGGTTTTCCTTCCTGCTCTCATCCTCTATCATTTGCTTTTTCTACTCATGTGTTTTGGTAAGTAGATCAAGAGGTCTATGACCTCCAAACCACTGATATCACAGACAGTGTCACATGCATTAATTCCTACTCCTGGAGCCACAAGCTTTAATGATGATAAATATTTGGTACATTTGGAAAAGACTCAAGTGAAAGAGTATTAATACATTCTATTTTGCATTTCTGGTTAACAGATGTATATGAACAATGTTCATTTGTTCATTTATCTAGTGCCAGTGATCTAGCCTCTACTTTGTGAAAAGCTCTACTCTAAGTCCTGCAGATACTCAGATGGACAAGAAAGATAAGGTCTTGCCCTCAAGGAGCTTACCACGAGTTGAGTGGGAAAACAAACTTGTAAATAAGTGAATAAACACGTGATTCAAATAACTTTAATTGGGTAATAAGAATTGTAGACAAAATTAAAAAGGATGATGTGATAGAAATTCAATAGTAAGCAGGGAGGGAATGTTAAATTAATGGGATAAACAAGGGAAGATTCCCTGAGAATGTAAAATTTGTACATGGACCTGGATGATTGGAAGGAATCAGCTAGGCAAAAATCTGGGGGAACAGCGTTCGGGGCAGAGGGTGCTAGCACAAAGTTTCTAAGGTGGTAAAAGGCTTACTGTGTTTAAGGGACCAAAAGACCTGTGAGCTGGGAGCATAATGAACACTGAAGTGAATGAACAGTGATAAAGTTTGAGCTATAGACAGGCAAAGCCCAGACCCCAGAGTGACTCCATGACCACAGGAAGAATTTATTCTGATTGCACTGGAAATCAATTGGCAGGGTATTTAGCAGGTCAGAGACATGATCTGAAGTTAATATATTCTTAAGGGCAACAGGTTTTCAGGTGAATAATGGCAGAGATGATGATATAAACACAAAAGTAGGTTCTAAAATCAAATTGAATGCTTTTTGCATCTTTCCATTTCAACAAAACACAATTAACATTTAACAGGAGTTTGTCTTTAAATGGATAGACATTAGTTTATTGAATACCCTTTTCTCTGTGAAACTGATTTCCTAAAATTGCTGCTTAATTACAAATATCCAGTCCTATATCACAGTAATAATCGATTCCAACTAGTTTGTCTCTGAAGCCAGAAGGAAGTTTTCTGGTTATGTATTCAGGGTTCTCAGCACAGGCAGGGCATTGGAATATGGCAAATACAGGGGCCCCAGATTTTAGGCAGGAACTGTGCCCACTACAGGCTGGTTCTCCATTGACCACTGCCTCCTCGATGTGTTTGGCTTCCAACCTCACTTTCTATCTTTGCACCACTTGCTTAAGATTCAAAGGTTTTTGATAAACATCTGGACAGCCTATTAGAAAGAGCCCCAGTGGAAAGGTTTGGGGATTACCAGGGGTTAAAAAAAATGATAAATTCCCATGAATTCTTTTATCAAACAAATGAAGATTGATATCCAGAATCATAAAAGAACTTGTTCAGGATACTTAAGCTAATCTGGGGAAGAAATATAACTATCTTTTTATTTTTTTATTATTATTTTTTAATGTTTATTTACTTTTGAGACAGAGAGAGACAGAGCATGAACAGGGGAGGGTCAGAGAGAGAGGGAGACACAGAATCTGAAGCAGGCTCCAGGCTCTGAGCTGTCAGCACAGAGCCCGACATGGGGCTTTAACTCACTGACTGTGAGATCATGACCTGAGCCGAAGTCAAATGCTTAACCGACTGAGCCACCCAGGCGCCCCTCAGGTCCTCTATCTTTTACATCATTTACTTTCCACTATACTATAGGGCACATCCTGCTGTGTTTTTGCAGAAATGCAGGCTTAGCCACATGAGCCACAGCTTCTTCCAGGCACGTCATCCTTTCTTGGTAATGTAAAGAATAAGTCAAATGGCCACATTAGCCTATCTATCAAGATTTAAAATAAGCAAAAAATGCTTTACATTTTGCAGCTTTCAAGATTTTAAGAAAATATATATGTAAGACACACACACACACACACACACACACACACACACTGACACATATCTAGTCAAGGCTCTATGTGAATTGGGAGTTTTAATCTTTTTATTGGCTTTGTCATAGATCACTGTTCCATAGGAAAAGGAATACAATGGATAAGAACCTCAGAGAGATTCTGTAAACAAGATTGAACACAATTAAGAAATGATGTACTCTTATGCTTGATCGATAGTTATTTTTCTTCCCTGGTAGAACAAAGTTAGACCTCAGTTGATATTTCAATAATATGCAAGTGTTGGGTCAGGTTTTACTCCAATACTGCTGGTAATAACTGTGGCGTAGGTGAGAGCTGGACTAACTTCTTGCTTTTCTGGAAAAATGTAATGACTGGGATATAGGAGTCCTGGCTGGTCATTCCAGCCCAGTTCTAGAAAGCTCTGTGATCTAGAGGAACATACTGGGTTACTTCAATCCTCAGTTATCCCTTTGTAAGATGAGATCATTGTAGGGGAAGCTTTCTAAAATCCCTCTTTATTTCTATCATTCAATGATGTTGGGTAAGTGGTGAGAGTCACGGGTTGTGAAGTTAGTTTTAACTGCAGCACTAACTAGCTAAGTGACTGAGCACATCTTCTCTCTCTGAGTTCCAGCCTTTTTATCTATATACATAAAGGACTACGACTTGCAATTTCCCTGATGGATCAAAAATTCAATTTAAAGACTATGAAGAAGATAAGGCTTTTTTGAATTATGTTGTTTTCCTGTTGGGAAGATGATTTTGGGCTGTATCTGTCTTCCCAGGCCTCTTGCCCATTAAATGTGTATGTTTATAGGGTGAGCAGCGGGGGTTTGTATCACACACTGTGATATAAGAAAAAATATCATAGACAGGGTCACGTACAGTTTATTTTATGTTTTTAATTTACAGTTTTAAGTAGATATACATATATTTTTTCCAAGTTTGGAAAAAAATAGTGTAAAAAGAATTTGAACCTTTAATGATTCACATATTTTAACCAATTGAAAATTCCTGAATATAGTGCTTAAATAGGTCCTAATGCATTTCTCATCATATAGCATTATCAAAGGATAAAAACGTATATCAGTCTTTTCTACATATAATAATAATAAATATTTTTTTACGTATTTTAGAACTACAGAAAAATATAACTCACTTCTAATTCTTCCACCATAGACATATGGGGTTACTATCATATTGGGGTACTACTCTCTTGTACTTTTTTTTCTTTTTTTTCTTTTTTTTAATGTTTATTCACTTTTTGAGAGAGACAGAGTGTGAGCAGGGCAGGGGGCAGAGAGACAGGGAGACACAGAATTGGAATCAGGCTCCAGGCTCTGAGCTGTCAGCACAGAGCCCGATGCAGGGCTTGCTTGAACTCACAAACTGTGAGATCATGGCCTGAGCTGAAGTCGGATGCTGAACCGACTGTGCCCCAACTCTCTTGTACTTTTATATTTGTTTATAATTTGAAGTACAATATAAATGTTTGGTATCATATTTAATTTTAAAAATGCAATTATTTTCAGTGTGTCACCAAGATTTTTATTATCTTAGAGTTCTTGGCACCAAATAAAAATGAACCCTTATCATTGATACTTTTTCTATTTTATTTTATGTGATTCTTAATTATTGGTTTTCTATTTTTAATTTTTCTATTATTTTATACTTTAGCTTTGCCACGTTGTATTATATATAATTCATTCATGTGCTAAACACTTACTGTTTTTTTTTAATTTTTAAAAAGTTTTTATTTATTTATTTTTGAGAAAAAGAAAGAGAGCAGGGAAGGGACAGAGAGAGAGGCACAGAAAGAGAATCCCAAGCAGGCTCCATGTTACCAGCATAGAGCCAGACATGGGGCTCGAACTCACAAAGTGAGATCATGACCGAGCCGAAACATGATTAACTGACTGAACCACACAGGCTCCCCTTATTAAAGTGTTTTCTATGTGTCTGGAAGAGTGTTAGGTTCTGTGAGACCCAATAATAAGTAACACATAGTCCCTGTCTTTGAAGAATTCACATTTTACTAGGGAAAAATCATGCAAAGAATGTAAGAGGTATCATGTAAAAAAAAAAAAAAAAAAAAAAAAAAAGAAAGAATAAAGACCTAGAATAACAGAAAATGGAGAGAACTTAAATCTACCTACTTATGACTAAGGAAAGAAATGAAGAAGAAAAGTTGGAACAGCATCAGAAATAAGGAATGAAAATTTATGAGACCAAATGTGTGGAAAGAGCATGTATATGGAAGTACGTAAGGAAAAAGTCACCACGATCGAGAAATGTTTCGAGTTTCCCAGACCAGCTCAAACAGTGATGGGTGACTGGTAATGAGTTAATAAAATAAGCTAGGGCCAACCAGAAAGCTATACATGTTATGGGAATGGATTTTGAAAAATATCTCATAACAACACTACGGCAAAGATAACATTTACTTAATATTTGTTCTGGGTTAAGTACTGTACTAAGCACTGATTACAATGTGGCATTCCCAGCTATTACTATATTCCTCTTAGAAATGAGTCAACTAAGTCACAAGTAGAATAAGTGACTGAGTTGCACACAAATGATAGTGAAGCTGGAGCTTTAACTCAGTGGTACTTAACCCTATAGCGGTGTTCTCACGAACCTCTTAGCCAGAGCTCCACCACGCCTCCCTGCGGGCCATGACGTGACTCTCTGTGGGCATCAAAGAATTGTGAAGATGGAAGTGAAAAACCCATGCTTTTCAAAGATCTCTTTATTGGGGAGGAAATATTTGTTTCTTCCTCTGGCAATCTCCCTTGCTTCCTATAATGTGGCATCCTTGAATTACAATAAAGAGAACTCCTTTGATTTATATTTAGCTGAATTTGCTTCTCAGCACACATCTCAAGAAAGTTCCCTGCGATTGTTTAAAGCTTTGTTTTTTTGACCACAGGCCAAGAAAAATGCTTTTCTCACCAACTTCCCTCATTTATCATTTTTGTACTACGTCCTCAAGAAAATACCCTTATTTCTTCTGTGATAGTAAGTTATTTATAGCAATGACAATATTTATGTAGTAGCTTCACCATACCATAGAACGTTCACCTAATATTAATCAAGTGCTGAATGAATGTCATAATTTCAGGGCCAAGGTTGTGCCTTACATGTGGAACTTGACTGGTAGGTAAAGGAGCCACTGGAAAGTCCATTAGCATTTAGTAGCATGGCTTCAATGGTAGATTTGCAGGAGAAAGGGGCTCTGAGTGAGTGTTTTGGAACCTTTGACTGATCTATTTATGAGACCAAGATATGTGAGTAAAGCTTTGTAAATCTCCCTGAAGTTAACCTCAATTCAGTCTCTTCTTGCTCTTTCCCTAGCTTCTTTGACCAACTGGATTTTTTCAAAAGCACTTGGAGTATTTGTTCCACTCTATGAATGTGCAGTTTATTGCAGATATAGAGATGAGAATAGCTTGGAAAATGTCTCTGAGAAGGTAATGGAAGTGATTAAAAGTTTGGGAAGTAGGTCATAAAGGAAAACCAGGGAAGCCAGGGAGAGCTAAAGAAGAAATCGTACTTAATAAATCTTTATGTCCTAGAAGAGATGTTGTACAGATGGAGGCAGTGAATGTTTCCTCTTTTCTCATTGAGACCAAGAGAAAAGTTGTGATAAAGCTGATGTATGAGGAACTAAGGTGTGGCTTATATATATTTTGTATATATTTCCTAAAATGTATATAAAGAATTATATGATAGAATCTTCTCTCTGCTTTGCTGTTTGAACACGGTAGTTTATTCATTTAACACAACATAAATGTATGACTTGAGCATAAGTACTACACAGAGATAAAGAAGCTGTCCTGCAGTTTGGGTGGGGGACCATAAAGAATAAGCGAATAAGTGCTAAAATAGAGATAACTAGAAGGAATAATGGAAGCATTGTTATATATACAATATAAATTAGAAATTGTAGATTAGAATCAGGGGCTAGATATAAATGTGTAGAAGTCATCAGGTAATAGGTAGTATTTTGAGAAAATAAAAGTGAGTAAAATTTTGAAAGAATATAAATACTGAGTCTTTGTTTTGATGAAGTTAATCATATGGTCAGATCCTACATTTTTCCATTTTGTGATTGTAGAAGTAGTTTTCTCTTAGCAAACCCATATACTCAACCATTGTAGATGTATATTTTATTAAAAAAATTTTTTAATGTTTATTTATTTTTGACAGAGAGAGAGACAGAGCATGAGCAGGGGAGGGGCAGAGAGAGAGGGAAACACAGAATCCAAAGCAGGCTCCAGGATCTGAGCTGTCAGCATTGAGCCCGACTTGGGGCTGGAACTCACAGACCGCGAGATCATGACCTGAGCCAAAGTCAGATGCTCAAACGACTGAGCCACCCAGGCGCCCCATATTTAAATGTATGCTTTCTAAGGTTTTGTGTGCAATAATAGGTATTAAGAGATAAAGAAAAAATAATTCTGATAATTCTAAGTAGGATTTATATAAAAAATCTGTAAACTCTGTCCTCCCCAGCATGTGTGGGCATCATCCAAACCATTGAGGGACAAACAGAACAAAAAACTTTGAGGATAGGTACATTTTTATTCTTTCTTCTTGAGCTGGGATGACTGTCTTTTCCTGCCCTCAGACATCAGAGCTCCTGGTTCTCAAGCCTTCGGATTTGGGGACTTACACCATCAACTCTCCAGGTTCTCAGGTCTTTTGTCTCAAACTGAATTATACCAACTGGTTTTCCTTGTTCTCCAGTTTGCATAACCACATGGGCCGATTCCTAAAATAAGTCTCTTTCCGCTCTCTCTTCCTCTCTCTCTCAATCTTTCTATTCTATTTGTTCTATTTCTCTGGAGAAAACTCTGACTAATTCACTAGGCAATTCATACTAAACACCTGTTCATGAAAACAAAAAAATGATTGGGAAGAAGTTTTTTGTTTTTTGGGTTTTTTGTTTTTTGTTTGTTTTGCTTAAAGGTATCAAAAAATTAACAAGAAAGAAAGGATGACAGGGCCAGGATTTAGGAGGAGACAGTCCCATGCTTGCTCCAAGATCACTTGCCAGTTGTAGGAAAGACTGCTGACAGCCCAACAAATCTTGAGATCCTCATGAACCAAGGGATATAAGATGTGAGTTCAAGGTCTATCATAGATAGGGTCATGATAAAATCCACACACATTGTGACAGGACCCTGGGAAGCTACATTTTTAAAGAAGGGGTGAACTGTAAACAAAACCTCTGGCATGGATGAAAACAGCTCAACACATATTAATCCCTAAAACTAGACTATGTCATATGGAATCATCAGCACCTCTAGACACCTGGAAGAAACAAGTTTGCATCCTTCATGGAAAAATATAACATTACTCTAAGTCTCAAATTATCTTTACAATTTGTTCACATGCATTGTCTAGTAGTCAATAAAAAATCACCAGACACAAGAAACTAGACAATATATATGTTAGAAAAACACTCAAAAGGACTCCAGATAATAGAGTTTAAGGTGATAAAAGATAAGACTGAGAATTTTGGCATAGAACTGGAAATTAGTTTTTTAAAATAAAAGAACCAAGCAGAACTCCTGGAACTGAAAATACAATATCAGAAATTAAGAACTCAATGGACTTGCTTAACATAGAACTTGATATATAAGAAGCGAGAATAAAGTAGATAATAGGCCAGAAGAAAAATCAAAAAAGGAGGGGAAAATGCAAAGAAGAGAATAAAAGATATAGTGAATATGGTTAAGAAGAAATAACATGTGTAATTGGAGTCCCAAAGTAGAGCAGAGAAAAAAACAAAACAAAACAAAAAACACGGGACAGAGAATATGTTAAGGAATACTAAGAGAAAAATTAACCAACTTTTAAAGATGTCAAATCAGTGCATCAAAAGATCTCATTGGGCTTCTGATTCCAGATATAATAAAAATACATCCCTCCATACTCATTTAAGAAAGGTAAGACAACAAAATAGAAAAGAACCATAGAACCAAATTTTCTAAAACAACTGACAAAACACTTTGAAAGTTGAAGAAAAGGAAGACTGTCCAAGAGTCTCAGGATTTAAAGAACAATACAATAGTATTTCCTCTCTGTATCTGTAGAGACTGTGGCCAGCACCCAGTCTTTCTTTACAACTGTGCAGTGAGGACATAATGCACATTCCCTCTTCCCCAACAACAGAGCTAGGGGAGGAGTTCAGAGGGAAGGAGTTGCAGAGAGAAATTTGTAAACTCTGTATGAATTCTTGAGCAGACCTCTAAGTATGCATGAAACACAGCAAAAGTTGAGAAATGAGTAGGGATCTGAAATACCATCCTAGATTCAGGTTAGCCTTTGGGAAACACACAGGTAAATAGAGCAAGATAACACTGCAAAGGCTTTGAAAACTAAATTGGCATTTTAATCACAGCTCACAAAAATGTACGTTCTGGACCTAAACAGGCTGACTGCATTCTAAATAGATCTCAGGAAGACCTGGCATATGATAACATAATACACATAGGGTACAGGATAAAATCCCAAATTACTCATCATAGCAAGAACCATTATGTCCTCAGGATCAATGAGAAAAGGCAATAGAAAGTTGCCAACATCCAGATGGCACAAATTTTGGAATTGTCTGACTAGGATTTTAAAGCAATATATGGATTGAGTGTTTGTGGTCCCCCCAACCCTGCCCCCAGATTCATACCTTGTTCTTTACATCTCAATACAATATTTGGAGATAAGGGCCTTTGGAAGGTGACTGGAATTAGATGAGGTCATGAGGGCAGGGCTCAATTCTGATGGGATTAGTGCCCTGATAAGAGAAGATACCAGAAATCTTGCTTAAGCTCTCTCTCTCTGTCTCTCTCTGTCTCTGTCTCTCTCACCCCCCACCCCCCCTTCCACCACATTTCCTGTCATGTGAGGACACAGCAGGAAAGTGGCCATCTGCTAGAATAGTAGAGAACTCTCACCAGAACCTGCCCACTGTGGCAGCCTGATATTGGTCTTCCAGCCTTTAAAACTGTAAGAAAATATAAATTTCTCCTGTGTAAGTCATTCAGTCCGGGGTACTATTTTATGGAAGCCCTAACAGACTAAGAAAAACAACTTTCATAAAAGTGCTCCAGCAAGCAATTGTAAATCCTCTTGGAAACAAATGAAGAAAATAGAAATCCTTGGTAAAGAGACAGAAATAATGTAGAACCAAATGAAAGTTTTGAACTGGAAAATACAGTAACAACAACCACCACAAAAAACATCACTGGATGGGCTCAATAACAGAATGAAGATGACTGGAGAAAACATCAATGACCTAGAAGACCTATCCATATGAATTGTTGAATCTGAAAATAGAGAGAAAGTAAACGGAGAAAAATTGGATGGAACCTGAGACCACAGGTATCTGAGGAAAAATATCAAATATGACACTCATGTGATCAGAATCCCAGATAAAAAGGAGAAAATTTAAGTCTGGAAAAAATATTTGTGTTATATCTGCATAAGTATAGGAATGTAGGATAATAGAACAGTATAGAATCCTGAAATATCACATAAAAATTAATTGATATTTGTCAAAAGTATCAAAGTAATTGAATGAAGAAAGGAAAATCTTTTCCGTGAATGGTGTTGGCATCAATATTCAGATATCTATATTTAGAAAAAATAATAATAATCTAAACCTTTATCACATATTATATATAAAAATTAATTTGAAATGGAACATGGATATAAACAAAAAATCTATAACCATAAAAGTTCTAAAAGAAATCATCAAAGGAAATCTTTGTGACCATGTGGTAAACAACTTTTTTTAGACAGAGCTCCAAGAGACATAAATACAAAGAAAAAATTAATAAATGACATTTTATATACATATATATTATTTGCTTATTGAAAGACACTGTGAAGAAAATACAAAGACAAGTCCACAGCAACATACTGAGAGAAAATATTTGCAAAATATATTTGTAACAAGAGACTTTATCCCGATTATACGTGCAATTCATAGTAAGAAAACAACCCAATTTTTTTAAATGGGCAAAAGTTTGACCAGTCCACGAAAGAAGATACACAAACATCTAATAAGTCCATGAAAAAGATCTCGACAACATTAGTTATTGGGGAAATGGCAATTAAAACCACAGAAACTATCAACATACTCACTAGACAGCTAAAACTAAAAAGACAGGCAATAGCAAGTTTTGGCAAAGATGTACAAAACCTGAAATTATTACACATTTCAAAGGGTATAAAATGTGAAAACCACTTTGGAGTACCAAAGAACTACTTTGGGCATTTCTTATAAAAATAAATACACAATTTATGAAATATAGAAATTCCATTCCTAGGCATCTATCAATAAAAACGAGGACATATGTACATACACATACTTATATGGGAGTGCTCATAAAAGCTTTATACATAATGGCTCCAAATTAGAAACAAGCAAGTTGTTTATCAGTAGGTAAACTGATAAAAAAACTGTGCTAAAAAACTGTGTTCAACAAGAGCAAATAACATGCAAAAACCTCAAAAGTTCTACGATGAGTGAATGCAGAAATATGCAGTAAAGATGTATACAGTATCTTTCCATACATATGAAATTCTAGAACAGGAAAAGTTAATCTCCAGTGGGAAGAACAGATCTTAACTTGCTTCATCTGGAATGAGATTGTGGAAATGGATATAAAGGAGAACAAAGGAACTTTTTGGGGGAGATAAAACGTTGTATATATTAACTATGGTAATGAATACAATACTCTATACATTTTTTTCAAAATTTACCAAGTTGAATGCTTAAATGAATGTATTTTATTAATATATATTATACCTCAATAAATGTTATGTATATATACACATAATTTGATACATATATGTGCATATATATATGTACATACATAGGTGTTTGTGTGTGCATGTATGTGTGTGTATTCTCATTATATATATGTGTGTATATATATGTGTGTGTGTGCATATATATATACATATTCTCATTGAAACAGAGAGAATGCAGATTTTATCAGTGTTCTCTAATGAAAGATTTTAATAGGAACACAATTTGTCTAGAAATTTCAGCACTACAATATACCATGCAAAGTAAGAAAATTAAAAATAAATTCAAAATGGATTAAAGACCTAAATGTGAGACCTGAAACTATAAAAATCCTAGAAGAGAACGCAGACAGTAACCTCTTTGTCATTGGCTGTAGCAATTTTTTCTAGACACGTCTCCTGAGGCAAGGGAAATAAAAGCAAAAATAAACTATTAGGACTACGTCAAAAAACTTTTACACAGAGAAGGAAGCAAGCAACGACAACAAAAGAAAGGCAACCTACGGAATGCTAGAAGATATTTGCAAATGACATACCTGATCAAGGGTTTGCATCCAAAATATACAAAGAACTTATACAACTCAATACCCCCCCTCAAAATAACCCAATTAAAATGGGCAGAAGACATGAACAGACATTTCTTTAAAGAAGACATCCAGATGGCCAACAAACTCATGAAAAGAAAGATATTCATCATCACTTACCATCAGGGAAATGCAAATCAAAACTACAATGAGGTATCACCTCACACCTGTCAGAATGGCTAAAATCAACAACACAAGAAACAACAGGTGTTGATGAAGATGCGGAGAAAAAGGAACCCTCGTGCACTCTTGTTGGGAATGTAAACTGGTGCAGTCACAGTGGAAAACAGTATGGAGATTCCTCAGAAAGTTAAAAATAGAACTACCCTACTCTCCAGCATTCTCACTAGTGGGTATTTACCCGAAGAATACAAGAACATGAATTCAAAGGTATACATACACTCCTATGTTTATAGTAGCATTATTTACAATAACCAAGGAATGGAAGCAGCCCAAGTGTCCATTGATAGACGCATGGATAAAAAAGAAGTAGTGTGTATGTATATGTATATACATGTATATATAGACACACACACACACACACACACACACAAACACACACCATGGCATATTATTCAGCCATAAACAGAATGAAATCTTGCCACTTGAAACAACATGGATGGAGCTAGAGAGTATAATGCTAAGCAAAATAAGTCAGAGAAAGACAAATACCATATTATTTCACTTACGTGTGGAATTTAAGACACAAAACAAACAAGCAAAGAAAAAAGAGAGAGAAACCAAGAAACTGACCCTCAATTATAGAGAAGAAACTGATAGCTACCATAAGTGAGGCGGGAGGAGGGATGGGTGAGGTAAGAGATGGGGATTAAGGAGTGCACATGTGAGGAGCACTGGATGATGTATAGAATTGCTGAATCACTATACTGTACACCTGAAACTAATATAACACTGTATGTTAACTAACTGGAGTTAAAAGAA
This sequence comes from Panthera onca, assembly GCF_046562875.1. Taxonomy (NCBI): domain Eukaryota; kingdom Metazoa; phylum Chordata; class Mammalia; order Carnivora; family Felidae; genus Panthera; species Panthera onca. The sequence goes on from NC_138342.1 coordinate 15,389,851, forward strand.
AAAACTAAAAAAAAAAAGAAAAAACTGAAAAGAAAAAAGAAAATTAATGCCCACAGAATTAGATATTTTGAAGATCATAAAAATAATGACTGCAACAGAGAACAAACTGAGGTTGCCACAAGGAAGAGGTTGAGGGGATGGACAAAATGGGTGAAGGAGATTGGGAGATATATGCTTCCAGTTATGGAATTATTAAGTCATGGGAATAAGAGGTATGACTTAAGGAATATAGTCAATGATATTATAATAGTATTATATGGTGACAGATGTAGCTATAGTTATGGTGAGCATAGAATGTAGAAATGCTGAATCAGTATATTGTGCACCTGAAACTAATGTAGTATGTGTGTCAACTATAATCAAATTAAATGTTTTTTTTAGGGGTGCCTGGGTGGCTCAGTCCTTCATGCATCCAACTTTGGCTCAAGTCATGATCTCACAGTTCCTGAGTTTGAGCCCCACATCAGGCTCTGCACTGACAGTGTGGAGCCTGGTTGAGATTTTCTCTCTCTTCCTCTCTCTTCCCCTCCCCTATTTGTACTTTCTCTCTCTCTCTCAAAATAAATAAATAATTTTTTTAAAAAAGTTTTTTAATTAAAAAAAATGTTTTAATGTTTATTTAAACAAAGAGCCAAAACCAAGAGATGAACATGTAACCAAATGAGCCACCCAGGCACCCAAAAAAAGGTTTTTTTAAAAGATTCATTATAGGGGCACCTGGGTGGCTCAGTTGGTTAAGCGTCCGACTTCAGCTCAGGTCATGATCTCACGGTCCATGAGTTCGAGCCCCGCGTCGGGCTCTGTGCTGACGGCTCAGAGCCTGGAGCCTGTTTCAGATTCTGTGTCTCCCTCTCTCTCTGACCCTCCCCTGTTCATGCTCTGTCTCTCTCTGTCTCAAAAATAAATAAACATTAAAAAAAATAAATAAAAGATTCATTATATTACTATCAGTTATACATTCAATGGCCTTGATAATTTTCATCCTAACATTAAATTAACTAATTAAATGCATTAAAGAATGCATTGTTTAGAGATACTTATAGTAATACTTGATAAAATAAATATTGATTTTCTAAGGCAGACAAGTTTCTTGATGTGACAATTTTGCAAAGGTGAATTATTATTTAGCAAGCCCTTAAAATTCAAATATATTTGTGTGTGTTATAGACACATATGGAAATGATATATTTCATTTTATTCTGCAGCCAGAAAGATGGTTATCAGTGCTAATTTCCTCTGTAGAAAATTCAGAATGATCTCCTGGATTAGGTTTCATAAAATTGTTGCTTCACTATTAACATGGCTATGATATTCTTTAACAGGCACATTTAGACATCTTAATTGGCTATTAAATATAGAAAAAAGGGAACCGTAAATTGATGCAAATGATATTTGATAAGTGTGTCCTTTAGTGACAATTAATTATTTCAGTCCTTGATAATATTCCCAGGTCTCTAGAGAAAAGTGAGGAAAGCCAATTTCCGTAAAAAAAAAAAAAAAAAAAATGTTTCGGTTAATGTTTCTTTCTGAATGAAATTGTGTTGTTTATTTCACAATCCCAAAAGTTTGCATTTTTAAAAAATGTTTATTTGTTTTTGAGAGAGAAAGAGAGAGATAATGTGCAGGGGAGGGGCAGAGACAGGGGGACAGAGGATCAGAAATGAGCTCTGCACTGACAGCAGTGAGCCCACTGCAAGGCAAGAAGTCAAAAATTGTGAGATCATGACCTGACCCAAAGTCAGATGCTCAACCAACTGAGCCACCCAGGCGTGTCTGTATAAGTGTAGTAAACACCTTGAGAAGAATAAGGAAAAAAAACTCAAAATACATAAACAAAATGAGGCACCTATTTTGTTTTTAACTAGCTGGCATATACTCCTCAACTGTACTTCAAACAGATTTATTAACAAAATTTGAAGGGCTTAATAATTTTCAAGGAAAAATACTGCCTCTGGGAGTCAAGGGCCTTTGTGTTGTGAGCCAAACCTGTCTTCTGTGTTCCAGATACCTCTCAACTTTCTGGTGAGAATTCTGCAACATGCCGTTTTTATTAAGGTTAAGAATTATTGGATCAAATGTGGGTGTAAACCCCAATTTTAAAAAATAATTAACAATACATACTTGAAAATATTTATTTTATTGCCCTAGTACCATTTGTTTCTCATTCAAATAGGTCTAGATTTCCTGAAGCTCCACAGAAAGCAGTTTCTATGCTGGCCAGCAATCATGGTAGTGGACCCATTGAGTCTATCCAGGGTCCTGTGTTTAGCGAATACAAATCAGAACTCTTATTTTTCCTTTCTCCTACTGACTCAGGAAATAACATACAAAAGGTAAAAAAAAAAAAAAAAAAAAAAAAAAAAAAAAAAAAAAGAGTAATTTTACCCTGCTTGAATCCACACTTTCCCCTCACCTCACCCAAACCCTATCACAAATATCACAAATCTTAGTACATGTTGAATATCTTGGCCTTTTTCTAATTAAAGGCAGCTGCCCAATTCCCCAGGCAGTGCAAAAACCCTTCAGGTAATAAAAAGAAATGACTTCCAAATCAAAACGCTAGTAAATAAGTCCTTTTGAAGCCCAAAAGAAATTATCATTACAGGGAAGTATTTTGTTAAAAGTCTATCTTGAGTTGGCTAGTTTGGGTTTTCTAGTAACTGGAAGGCAGACAGACAGCAATTTTGATCCCAAATATTCATACAAAGGCAATGTGTCAACACTATAATGATATTTAGGTAAAGACATTTATGCTAGAGTTGCCTGAACAGCAACAGTGTTTGTCACTCTCAAAATCTCGAGGGGAAAGAGATAATTTTATCTTAAAGTGCATTTATATAATTCTAATTATACCTATATTACCAGGAATTTTAACTGGTTATATAATACAATTCAATTCAGGATCTGAGCCTTTATTTGATGCAAAGTACTGCACTTAACTTCAGAAGGGAGATGATTATCAAGGTGGTTAAAGTACAAGGAATTTAAAATTTGCAAGGGAAGGAGACAAAATCCCATCACACAAAGCATAGGAGAAATTTTGTAAATAAAAGACAAAAGGCCATGGAAATACAAGCAAGGAGAAACTGTAGCATCTGGACCTGGGAAAAGAGTGAGGTAATGAGGAACGATTTCATGGGGAAAGTGACAGGTGAGATGGTCTTTGCGAGACAACTTTATTTCCACAGGCAAAGTTTGAGCAGGAGGGCTTTTTAGACAAAGGAATGGTTAAAAGGCTGGAGATGGAAAAGCGTGGGGGTATGTTATGGAAGCATAAACCATACGGTTTCAATAAGGGGAGAAAATGAATAAGGTAAAAATAAGCAGTGCGTCTTCACTACAATCTGCAACAAATATGTGAGATTTCCCATTTTTAAGACATGGGCAGCCAATAAATTATTTTTAGCAGGGAGTAATATGATAAGAGCCATTTGGGGAGAAATAAATATATCTACATGGAGAATAGAATGTTGGAACTGGAGACACCAAATGTACGAGAAGTTGTGAATCACCAGAGATGGTTGGAGAAAGAGAATGAGAGGAAATGAGGATTGGATTAACTCAGATGCCTTTGGCACGGAAGAAAGGGAGTCAATGCGAAAGGCATAGAATGAACAATGTACAAAATGTTTAAAAAGGGTGAAAGGAAGGGAGAGGTGTCATTATGAGTCAAGGTTTAAGACCTAAAAATTTGGCAGATGATTGGATAGAAACAAACTTAGGGAATTCAGTTGGAGACATATTTAAAGGAAGTGACAACGAGGATAAATGAACAAGAATTTCTCTCACTCCCATAGCATCAGCCATCAGCAGTATAAAGACAAGACACTAAAATCACATTTGTTCCTTCAAAAGGTACTAATTCTCATTATGTGTCAACTATATTTCAATAAAAAAGCACCCATTCTAAAAGAGAAAATAATTGAAAATTCTGCATGCATTTTGATATGCACTTGATACAATAAAAATAATAGCTAATATTTATTTAGGGTCTTTCTATGCCAGGACCATTCTCAATTATATAGTCATTTAATCCTCACACAGCCACCTGATAGAAGATCAGGCTTAGTGGGGTTGGGACACTCACCCAAGAACACACAGCTAGTATATATCACAAGCTTGACAAATTAGGATCTACTTGCTTCCAGAACAGATGCTTTTAGTCTGTGTTATGCTATCTAAATTGCTATTGGAACTCTAGGAATTGCAGTGGGTAAAAAGATAACGAGAAGGCATCTTAGAAGACACTGAATATGGGGTCTCCTGGGTGGCTCAGTCAGTTAAGCGTCTGACTTCAGCTCAGGTCATGATCTCATGGTCTGTGGATTTGAGCCCTGTGTCAGGCTCTGTGCTGACAGTTTAGAGCCTGGAGCCTACTTTGGATTCTGTGTCTCCCTCTCTCTCTCTCTGCCCCTCCCTGCTCGCACTATCTCTCTCTCTCTCTCTCTCTCTCTGAAAAATAAATAAACACTAGAAAGAAATAGAAAAAAAAAAAAAAAGAAGACACTGAATATGTAACCTAGTCTTGAAGAATATGAGAGAAGCTGTTGAATGTAAGGCAGATCAGAAGAGAGCACCAGGGGAGGAAGGACTTTGTAGACTGTGAAAGCAGCCTGTGTAGAGGCCTGGAAGGGAGAAGCAAGGCACATTTAGGGACTTGCCATGCAACACGAGGCTTATTATTCTGTCCTAAGATTTGTCTCTGGGGAAATGGGAACTATTAGGTCACCCTGTTATTACTCTTTGAAAATGATATCAGAAAGTTATTAAACTAGATCTCAATTAAACTGAGGCTTCAATTAGATTGTGTCCCACAAATACTATTTTTAATAAGAAAAAAAGAATGACAGACATCCAAACCTCTTTCAGGCACTCTCTTGGGCCAGGGCACAACTGAGTCTGCTTCTCTCACCTGTTAGGTAAGGTTTGACAAGAACATCTCTGAGGTCTGATAACAAGAAGAAAATCAACTCCATTACTCTGATTTACTGTTTTTTATTTTGTTTTGTTTTGTTTTGGTTTTTTAAAGAGGAACTTTCATATGACAGGAACTATATGAAGTGAGATATGGAGGCCTTGACCTCCTGTTTTATCCGAGTTATTTTTGGATGGGGATGATAATAAAAGGCTTGTGGTCTGTGACACTGTGTCATTAGGACAGGTAACAGGCGGTACAGTTAAAATTATTGATCCTGGACAATATTTGGACTGGGATCCTAATTTTTGTGAACTGTGTGACCTTTGGCAAGTGTAATTGTTATATCTTGCTGCATAAGAAGCTATTCCAAACTTAGAACAACAAACATTTATCACACACCATTGATAAAGGTCAGAAATTCAAGAGAGGCTTAGCTAGCTACTTTTGGTTTAGGATATCTTATGAATTAGAGTCATTTGAACAAGCCCAAGAATCCAAGATGATTTCTGTGGCTATAAACAGGAGGTTTTAATTCCTCAGTATATGGGTTACTTCATAGAGTTGCTCACAGGTATGTTAAATGGCTTTACCTAGAACAAGTAATCAGAGAGACAGAGAATGACAGAGAGAGAGAGCTCAAGACAGAAGACACAGTGGTTTTATAAGTTAATCTTGAGAGGGATATCCCATCACATCTATCCTATACTGTTCATTAGAAATCAATCACTAGTGCAGAAAGAGAAATTAAGAAAATAATTCCTTTGAAATTGTACCAAAAATAATAAAATATATAGTAATAAACTTAACCAAAGAGACAAAGGAACTGTATTCTGAATTCTATAAAACTTTGATGAAAGAAATGGAAGATGACCTAAGAAATGGAAAGACATCCCATGCCCATTGAGTGAAAGAACAAATATTGCTAAAATGTCGATACTATCCAAAGCAATATAAATGATTAATGCAATCCTATCAAAATATTGACAGCATTTTTCACAGAACTAGAACAAGCAATCCCAAAATTTGTATGAAACCACAAAAGACCTCAAATAACCAGATCAATCTTGAAAAAACTCAAAGCAAAACAAAACAGGACGTATCACAACTTAGACTTCAAATTGTATTACAAAACTGTAGGAATCAAAATAATATGGTACTGGCATAATAATAGACACAAAGATCAATAGAACAGAATAGAAAACCCAGAAACATGCTCACAATTAGATGGTCAATTAATCTTCAATAAAGAGGAAAGAATATCCAATGGGGAGAAAACAATCTCTTCAACAAATGGTGTTGAGACACTGGACAGCTAGCTGCATGCAAAAGAATGAAACCAGACTACTTTCTTATACTCTAGACAAAAATAAATTCAAAATGGATTAAAGACCTAAATGTGAGACCTGAAACCATAAAAATCCTGGAAGATAGCACAGGCAATCATTTCACTGACATTGTCCATTGCACCATTTTTCTAAATATGTCTCTTGAGGCAAGGGAAAGAAAAGCAAAAATAAACTATTGGGACTACTTCATAATTAAAAGCTTCTGCATAATGAAGGAAACAATCAACAAAACTAAGGCAATCTGTTGAATGGTAGAAGATATTTGCAAGTGACATACCTGATCAAGGGTTAGTATCCAAAATATATAAAGAACTTATACAACTCAACACCCAAAACCAAAAATCTGATTAAAAATGGAGGGAAGTGGGGCGCCTGGGTGGCTCAGTCGGTTAAGCGGCCGACTTCGGCTCAGGTCATGATCTCGCGGTCCGTGAGTTCGAGCCCCGCGTCGGGCTCTGTGCTGACAGCTCAGAGCCTGGAGCCTGTTTCAGATTCTGTGTCTCCCTCTCTCTGACCCTTCCCCGTTCATGCTCTGTCTCTCTCTGTCTCAAAAATAAATAAACGTTAAAAAAAAATTAAAAAAAAAATGAAGGGAAGACAGGAACAGACATTTCTCCAAAGAAGATATCCAGATGGCCAACAGACTCATGAAAAGATGTTCATCCTCACTTACTACCAAGGAAATGCAAGTCAAAAGTACAATGAGATATCACCTCATACCTGTCAGAATGGCTAAACTCAACAACACAAGAAACAGTAGGTGTTGACGAAGATGTGGGGGTAAATGGAAGCCTCATGCACTGTTTGTGGGAAAGCAAACTGGTGCAGGCACTGCGGAATACAGCATGGAGGTTCCTCCTAAAGTTAAATACAAAACTACAATCCAATAATCATGCTACTGGGTATTTACCCAAAGAATTCAAAAACACTAATTCAAAGATATCCATGCATCCATATGTTCATTGCAGCATTATTTACAAGAGCCAAATTAGGGAAGCAGCCCAAGTATCCATTGATTGATGAATAAAGAAGTGGTATGTATTCACAATGGAATGCTATGCAGCCATAATAAAGAATGAAATCTTGCCATTTGCAACAACATGGACAGAGCTAGAGAGTAAAATGCTAAGCTAAATATGTCAGTCAGAAGAAGACAAATACTATATGATTTCATTCATATGTGGGATTTAAGAAACAAAACAAACAGGCTAAGGAAAGGAAAAGAGAGACAGAAGCAAATCAAGAAACATACTCTTAAGTATAGAGAACAAACTGATGGTTACCAGAGGGCAGGTGGGGGTGGGGGTGGGGAAAAATTGGTGATAGGGGTTAAAGAGTACACTTCTCTTAATAAGCACTAATGTATAGAATTGTTGAATCACTATATTGTGCATATGAAACTAATATGACATTGTATGTTAACTATAATGTAATTAAAACAAAAAATAATAATAAAAAAGGAAATGAATCACCAAGTCCAAACCAAACTCAAGGGGGCAGGAATTAACCTTCACCTCTTTGGATCGGAGCACCAAAGAATCTGTGGACATACCTTAAACATCACAGAAAGTTACTTTATTTCTTGGTGTGAGTTTCCCCACTTTTAAAATGGAGAAAACAATAATATCTACCACACAGGATTTGTATTAGGCAGAGAACAAAACCAATAGATCTGTGTATGTGTGTTTGTGCGTGTGTGTGTGTGTTTGTGTGTGTGTGTAAGTAGAAAGAGAGAGAAAGAGTTTTATTTATTATAAGGAATTGACTCACACAATTATGGAGGCTAATAAGTCCCTCAACTAATTGAATGAGAACCCCATTCCCACCCCCAGCAGCAGCAGCATTTGGGAGGGCTAACTGCCTTACTCTGGTGTGCCAATTCAGATGTTAATTTCATCCAGACACACCCTGACAGACCCACCTAGAATAATGTCTGAACAAATGTCTGGGCACTATGTGGCCCAGTCCAGTTCACACAAATTTACCAGTGCAGAGTTGTGACATAAATTTAGTTCATTGATTGTTGAAAAGTGCTTAGAACAGTTTTGCATAGTGAACATTTGTTACTCTTATTTTCAGATGAGACTGATTTCTAGAGAAGTAAAGTGACTTGCTGTTTAGCAAAACATAAACTATTATATCTTCAGTTTTCTTTCTATTACCCTTCCTTTTTCTGTGACTCTAAGGGCAACCCGAGAACTCTAGTTCCCTTGCCCCGTAAGCAAAGTAGCATCTGCATTTATTGATAGTGATATAAGAGGTTGACTGTATTTATACTTTCCTGTGTTAATAATTACCTCCTCTAGGTGAATTCCTTGGAAATGGAAGGGAGTTCATTAAAGTCTATTAATAAATTGCCAATATATGAGCCTAGCATCCAAGGAGGGAAATATATTAGGTCAGGCCCACCACAGTGCATGTCAGCTTCATTGCGTTGTGCTCTCCTTTATAAAAGCACTGAAAGTTTCAGAGAGAAAGCAGTTAGTGATATAAGGATATAAAGAAAGAGGAAGGTGGATATAGCAAGCTGTCCACTTACGTTCCCCAAATTAACTTTCGATCAGGGTGTGTGGAGAAATGAGAAAACACTGTCAAACAAAGGAACACTTTGAAGCTCAGTTCTTGGGTTCTAACCACTGGTCTGAAGGCTTCCTGTCAGGAAGGTTTGTGTGGGGCCTATTAGCTGAGTATGAAAAATCTACCCCAGCAGCTTCCCAGTGCACAGCTGTTTCTGAATGCCTTGGTTCTGGTCTCGGAAGAAGACATAAACGAGGGAATATTCCTTCAAAGACATAAAATCTCCACAAATCCCAAAGTGCAGGTCCCTCTTGCTTTTGGCAGGCAGTAAGATGTTTCAGCTTTCAAGCTAGAATTGCCTCTTCAAGGTCACCAGGTTATTATGGAATTGCAGTAAAACAAAGACAGGCTTCCCGTGGAGAGTTTTCGACAAAGTCTTCTTGTACACGAGGAAAATGCATCAGTGTATTAGCCTCCATTGTCTTCTCTGGCTCTTAGTTGAGGGGAAAAGGACAATAAAAAATAGAGGAGGTAAAAAAGGAAACAGATTTTTGAGTAGAAAATAGATAAAGTTATCTTCCCAGTCTTGAGGGCAGTGTCAGGATATGCTTTTTAATTTTTTGAAAATATATCATGTCATTTGAAAAAGCCAAGTCCCGTGGGAAACAGAAAGCTATGAAAAAGAATTGAGTGAAAAGCCTGGTACATAACCTGTGTTCAGTAAATGTGTGTGAACAGATTTGTTGATCAATGTGAAGTTATCATTTGCATAAATTAGACCCCTTAAATCTCCATCTCTTCTCAGATCCAAATTCTTCTACACCTGAAGAGATTTTTGCCAATCTGTTGGCCTGGATGGTACTAACCTTGGAAAGGCATGACAGTTTGTATTGGGAAAGACAAGACCATCCACACTCGTGGTTCTCTACCATGATGGGTTTTATCAAAATCACGTGGTGGGCTTGTTAAACTAGACTGCTGAACCCCAGCCTCAGAGTTTCTAATTCATTAGTTCTAACTGGGGCCCATCAATTTGCATATCTACTAAGTTCCCAGGTGATGCTGATGGTGCTGGTTTAGGGACCACACTTTCACAACCATTTGCATACGGGAAGAAATAATAGTCTGAAAGTTCAGAAATGTGGTTTTTTTATTTTGTTTTCTAATACCAGGATATACTAATTTGAATCCTTCTTACCTTGAAAATTACTTACATATAATAAACTATGTAAACCTACCATGTATACATGTACGATATTTTACAATTAACATTTTTCATGTATACTATCGTATTTGCTTTTCCAAATAGCTTAATGAGATTGAAAAGGCAATAATTATTATAATGATATTTTCAATAATTGAGAAAAAGGTGAAACTCGGATGGCATAAAAGTAAACATCTTGAAGTCAGTGATCATATCTTATTTATATTAGTATCCTTAAAACTTAGCAATGTGAACAAAGCATATACAGTTCAAGAAGTATTTCATTAGTTATTTACTTTTGCATGTAACTCCCAAGTAATGGAACCAGCGACCAGAGTCTTACGACTCCAAGTGTGTGTCCTTCCTAATTTTCCCTAATACTGTCATATCAGAGTTTCTCTGGTCTTAATTTCCATTCTAGTTGTACAGTGGGTGATAGATCAACAGCAGCAGTGAATATGCCACAAAACCGTAAACTACTTAAGGGTGGGGACAATGGCATCTTCATGTCCTCCTTCATAGGAAGATGTCTGACACATAGTAAGTACACCACCCATGCCTTTGGCATTGAATTCCATGTTTTTCTTCCCCACCAGCTACAAAACCATGGCTGCATGTATCTGCCATCACAGACTCTCTCTGGCAGGCCTCAAGCTTGGGGAATAAGTTTCAGGGAAACCACAAGCCATGGAGGAGGGCCACCTGGGGTTTGGGCCATATGGTTCTGGCTTCTTCCTTGTGGGAGGGAAGCAGCCTCTTTAAACCAAAAAGCTTAGGAGGGGTGCCTGCCAATTCTGGTAACTGGCAGCTCCAGACCGTAACCCTTGAGCTTGCTCTGCTATGCTTCCAAGTCCTCAAATGTGTTCAAATCAAGGGAATGCTGCTGAATTGAAATGGATTTCCCCATTGCTGCAAGGAAACAAGGCAGACCTTAATTTTGACTTCTAAGCAGAGTCCCAGAGGGAGTATGCCTAATTAGACCAAGGATCAGACTCCTTCATGCCCTGCCAGAGAGGCCCACTGAGTTTCTATGGGCCGATGGCCATAGAATCTGTTTTCTGCTTACAGTGGTCTGGCTTCCCAGAAAAAAAACAAAACAAAACAAAACAAAACATAATTATCCAAATAATTTATAATGTTGGAAGATGTTTCCTAAATCAGTAATAGCTAAATTCTTTGTATTTCTGGTATTTTCACAAAAAGAAACAGCTCTCATAAAGGTCCTATTAATCATAGCTATACATTTTACTTGGTTCTTTGAATAATTATATGCTAAGTAAAAAGTTAGGCCTTCTTTGCAAATTATGAGCAACTTTAAAATAACCTCCATAAAATCCAAGCCATTTGTCTTTGTTTACAAAACTAACTGTAATGTTAATATAAACAACAATCTCCATATACAACTGAAAGCTTGCTGAAAGCATTTTAAAACTAAGAATCAGATTTTGTTTTTTTTAAGAACTCATACCTTAAATAGACAAAATTATTTTTGCTAAAAACTAGACATAATTGCATAAATATTTTCCTCTCAGGGGCCTAAGTGACAAAGCCACGTATTTATAAATCAAATGAGCACTTTTGAGCACTCTATTTGTATCATTAAACCCCACAAAATAGAGCTGTCTGGACATCTTTATGTTCCAACCAACTTTAAAAATCCCAGTTGCCCCAGGAGAAGAGCCTAAGATCCTGAGGATTAGAAAGACAAGCCTCCAAGGGCCAGATGCATGGAGCCACGAGTGGGAAAAGCAAGAGAGAAGACAAAAAGTCAAAGTTAGAGGTGATTTGTAAGGGCAGCCGTACTGATGCAACATAAAATTATGAGAAAAAAGTAAAGAAAAGAAAAAAATTACCATGGGAACAGGGACAGAGAGAAGCCACATGAGAGAAGGCTGTGTGTTAGGAAAGGGGATTGGAGCAGTCAGAGACTCAAGCAGTGCCGACTGGACAGAGAGACAAGTTAAAGCTGCTATATCTTGCCTCTTTGGTGGCTTCAACTGTTCTGATATGAAAAGACAGTAACTATAGGCTCTTGTCTATAGAAGACATTTACATGGCTTCTAGGAAACTGTCTTATAAAAGGAGACTAATTTATTCAACAAGTGTTTATTAAGCATAATATACACCAGACACTATACTGCGTGCCATTTATACATTGTGTTTGCACCTGCTAAAACTCATAACCCAGTGGAGGAGATAAACATTTAATATTCTTTGAATCCAAGTAAATTTTTTCTGAATTATTGATCCAATGTGTGTATATATTGTGTATATTTGCATACAAAAACAATCAAAGAAACTTATTACTGGAATAATTTGAGCAACACATCCTGAAAGAATACCAGATTAAGTATTCAGCACAAGTGAACCACTGAAATACTTCCAAATTGATCCAAAGCCACAGGTTGGTGTCTAAGAATTACTAAGCCTTTGGAGTCTGGAAGTTTGCAGTTTCTCTCTTGTTACTATTCCTAGTTGACTCCCTTGAACTACTTAGCAGCTCTGTTTTATTCCATCTTATTGATTTGTGAAAATTATATCAAATATGTCGCCCCTAGAAAATGTCTATCAAATGCCCACTGTTTGTATAATAAGAAGGTACCGATGTCACCTCATGAGGTAACCAAACACTTTGTCCGTCCTCTGAGTGAAAAAGCCTGATCAGCTGCTTCCATGGAGGAGGGTAGTGTTCAGAGGAAGGGATTCTTCTTGATTCTTCTGCATACTCTTTATACTTACCTACCATAAGTCCTCTCCTGCATGAACTTCTTTGTCTTCATAAATCTACCCCTCAACACACACACACACACACACACACACACACAGCAGTAATTTTTCAAAGATCTAAATTTATATACGTCACCACTACTGCATAAACCTATGCAATATCATGTCTGACTACACAACTGTGATTTTCTGTTTATTTTCAATCCTTCAGTATCTCAGGAATAATGTACTTCCTTCATTAACAGTGAATTCTAGAGCTGCCATTCCAGTACAAGGAGAGGACCAGAATCTCCTTGGTGTTTTGGATAAAGGATATGGAGGCCAGTGCTACAGGCATTTGAAAAAGCACCCCAAATGATCTCCTCTGTACAGGCAAGCATAGTGTTCCCCTTCCCCAGCCTCACTGAAGTTCACTGCATTCCTTGGCATAATGTACAGCCTTGACACTGAGGCTAGTTAAGAGTGTTTCCTTGAGCATAATGTTCTCTTCAGTAAAATCAAGCTAACAATACCTGTTTTGCAGGGTTGTTATAAGTACTTAGGAAATAAAGAATGGGTTGTGCCTGGCACAGTACCTACATGGAGTAGGCACTCAATGGAGAGTTAGAGGGCCCTTTATGCTCTAGCTCCAGACTAATAATCAATTTATTTATCTATTTGTTATTCCTCTAGTGCACCATATGCTCTCGTTACACTTTCCAGGATGACTTTTATGTCTTCTCATCTTGCTTAAGAATATTTGTTTTCTACTGTTTTTAAACCAGTGGGATCCTATTCATCCCTCACTATCCAATACAAATGTTAGTTCTTCTCCTTAGCATTTTTGTTGGATTTACCCATCAAACACAGGGGAATTAATCCTGGTCTATGCTTCCTGTATTCACATTGAATTTTCTGTATTCCTCTATTGTAAAACAAGTCATAATCTTAGATAAAGACACAAATTCATGGATGATAGATAGATAGATAGATAGATAGATAGATAAGTAGATAGGTAGGGAGAGAGAGAGAGAGAGAGAGAGAGAGAGAGAGAGAGAGAGAGAGAGAGAGAGAGAGAGAGAGAGAGAGAGAGAGAGAGAGAGAGACAGATGACCCAGCTCACCCAGGGCTCTCTAAGATCAAGACAGTTCCCTATTCATCTTTTTTTCCTTTTAAAATAATAAACTCTGAGTTTCTTTTAGATAAACTATGTTCACAGTAAAACTGAGGAAAGCATAGAGTTTACATATACTCCCACCTTCCCCTCCTACACACTGCCTCCCCCACCAATAAACATTCCCTTCTAGTTTGGAACATTTGTTACAATTGATGAACCAACCTTGACACATAATTATCAACCAAAGTCCAATGTTTACATTAGAGTTCACTCTTTGTGTCATACATTCTCTGGATAGTGACAACTATATAATGACATGTGTCTACAATTACACTGTCATATAGAATAGTTTCACTGTCTAAAACTCCCACCCACTACATCCATGCCTCCATCCTTCTTTATCCTTGACTCCTGGCAACTACTGATCTTTCCACCATCTCCATTGTTTTTCCTTTTCCACAATGTCATACAGTTGGAATAATACAGTATGTACCAGTATGTACCGAATGTACTTCTTTCACTGAGCAGTATGCATTTAATTTTCCAATGTATGGTTTTGTCGCTTGATAGCTCATTTCTTTTTATTTCCAAATAATATTCCATTGTTGGGTATACCACAGTTTGTTTATGTATTCACCTATTGAACGTTATCTTGGCTGCTTTCAAGTTTGAGCAATTCTGAGTCATATATACGTAGGTCTAATTTTAGGTGATCTTTTAGGTTTCATTGATCTATTTGTCTATTTTTTGTCAATACTACACTGTTTTGATTATTTTTTTAAGTTTATTTATTTATTTTGAGACACAGAGAGAGTGTGTGTGCTCTTGAGTTGGGGAGGGGCAGGGAGAGAGGGAGAGAGAGAATCCCAAGCAGGCTCCACACTCAGCACAGAGCCTGATGAGGGACTCATCTCACAGTTCATAAATTCATGACCTGAGATGAAATTGAGAGTTGGACACAACCAACTGAAACACCCAGGCCCCCAAATTAATTACTCTAGTTTTTTTAATGTTTTATTTATTTTTGAGAGAGAGACAGAGAATGAGCCAGGGAGGGACAGAGAGAGAGGGAGACACAGAATCTGAAACAGGCTCCAGACTCTGAGCTGTCAGCATAGAGTCCGACATGGGACTCAAACTCGTGAGCTGTGAGATTCCAACCTGAGCTGAAGTCGGAGGCTTAACTGACTGAGCCACAGAGGCACTCCTAATTACTCTAGTTTTATATTAAGACTTAAAGTTTGGGGTCTTTTGCCTTTCTGTATAAACTTTAGAATCACTTTGTCAATATCTACAAAATAACTGGCTAGGATTTTGACTGGGAATATACTGAATCTATAAATCAAGTTTATACTGCCTGAAACCAGCACAGTCCTTAGCATATTTTGGGGACCCCATTAAATTTTTATTGATGCTAGATGTCCTATGAAGCACATTAAAATGGATAATTCTCTACCTCCCCCAAATCTTAAGAAAGTATGTCCACAGTGGTTGCTGTTGCAAAATAATCACCCCCTCCTCCCTATATGGCAAAAATATGGGAGGAGGAAAGGGGGTACCGGGAAGATGGATGGTGTCATAGGCTCCACAAGGACAAGGGGCCTTCTCTTTCTACTATGCTGATGGTCATACCCTAGCACCTGGAGCACTTCCTGCTATATCACAGAACAAAAAATGGATATTTTTGAATGTGGAATGAATATGTTTTTTGGCCAGAAACCAACATGCTGAAGCAATTTCAGTTCCCCAGTATACCATGATTTCTCTGCATCTAAGTCCTTGGCCTGAGCTATTTCCTCTACCGGGGACCCTCTTCTTTCCTCACTTTCACCTAACTAACTTCTATTCAATCTTCAAGTGCCTGCATCTACACTGCTTCTTCCTTGTCCGTATCTCCCATGTGCTTTGTTCCCTATTCTATTTCCAAGGATAAGCACACTTTGGCATGCATTAGGTACTCAACACATAATTACTGTTTAAAATAATATATTTCTCCCTGTTCAAGGATTCACTCAGTATCATAAAAACACATATTTATAAATTATAATTCCTGAATGAGTTATTCATACCCAAAAGCCAATCTACACTCTAGATTAGAGTCTGTAATATGTTTTTGGATGTACTATTGCACTCAACCAAGAGTACTTGGCATTTTCATCTCTCAGACCCATGGTGCAAACAGAATGGACAGCACAGATTTAAATTCTGTCTCTTATTGGAAAAACTGTCTCCCATAGAGGAAGGCATCTTGCGTCTCATCACCTTAAAGGCAGCTGTTATCCATTTCCTGACTGTTTCAGTTGCAGCTTCTGGTCTTCTGCTGAAAGCTTTCATTCCATTATTTATTACTCGACCTATTAAATGTCAATGGGAAGATTCCCAGGAAAGGTGTGTTACTGTGGTTACCAAGAGCTTCTCGCATCCCACGAAGAGTCTGCTTTCTAGGGTGCAGAACAAGCTTTAAAATCAGCAGGAACCACACAGGCTGAAGCAGAGATGTATGAAGGGCGTGAAGAACCTGCTATTATTGTTAAAGCATCCTGGGAAATGCCGGGAAGGATTCTGGGGTTTTCTTTCAAAATGATAACTTATGGATGGTTCGAGGCAAAGCCATGGAAATGAAAAGATTTGATTCTCCTGCCATAGATGGAACAGTGACTTTTTATTCTCCTGCTATCTTCCCCCACCTCAAAAAAAAATGCATTTTTTATGAGAAAGTCAAATTGGCCTTGTCTCACAAGCAAACACTCCTCACAGAACAAATGAGCCCTTTTTTTGTTAAATTACAGAAACAGTGAAAGATTTATGATTCTCCTGGACAAAATCCTTTTGTTTTAAATAGTTGCCATTTTTCCATGAAGAAATCAGACACCTTGTTGGTGTTTTCTTATAGTAAACATAAGGTCACCGAAAGAACAGGCTAGATGAAAGATCACCCCGGTATTAAATTACTTCCATCTGCAAACACTGTAAATCCCGTAGACATAAAAAGAGAAGTTATCGTTAGAGCTCTGAAGTGTCATGTTTTTGGACTTGAAAAAAGTCCTTCTGCTGAGGACTTTATTCTATTGCCAAGATTAAGAAACATGAAGTCGTGATGCAGTAACTGGACCATGTCAAAAGCATTTTGCAATAGAAATCTCCCTCGCTCACTCTTTTTTCTCAGCTCTTTTCCTCCATTCACTTCTTGCATTATCTAACTTTCAAGTTTATATTGGAAAGGGTTGCTATGAACTGAAGTCCCATAGTATTAGTTCTCAACAGGTTTTAAAGAACTTATTCAAGGCATACAATTACTCTCCTCAGTCTTTCTTGTTACTGATTATAAATCGTTTATGCTTGGGATAGAAACCAAAATGGTACCTTTTTGGAAACAAGGTTATTTACATTTGTAACCAATTAATGTTCTTCACAGTGGCAATTTTATTCAATTTCATGGAAGCCTTTAAGTAGGACTTCAACTTTTCATCCAAGGTTACTAGTAGTTACTGTAGGAGAGAGCAGTGACTGTTATGTTCTTTTGGCTTCTAAGCATCTGAACTTCATTCCTAGTTTTAAGAAATATATTATTGCATGAATCCAACCATCTAAGGCTGGATATTTGCTTTGTAATCCCCTGAAGACAGGACGTGGACGTGAAATATCCACACCCAATATTTGAATCTGGAATAAGAGATGCAAAATGGTAGGCAAATGCCTAGTGCCCAGTGGCAGTAAAGATGGAGGAAAGAGAAGCACTTTGTGGTGGTTAGTAGAAGCAAGCATCCTGAGAGGAATGTTCCTATGATGTGGTCTTTACCGCTCAGATCTCTCACTTAATATTTCAATGCTTTTTTTGACAAAAGCTATAACAATTCTGCTTTAGTTTTGTAGAATAGGGATAATAATAGTTACGGCCACACAATACTGATTCAAGGGTTGAATGAGCACATTGAACAGTATCTAGCACAAAGGAATGTGTTCGCTAGCCCTACTTGTATTACCTCCTTGTGGGTGTACACATAGACTGAACCACATACCTTAGCCTTCATTCCTTCCACTGTTATTTTTCTTAAATTAACCCCAAAATTTTTCTGTTGAATACAACCAAGAATCCTGACTGAAGCCCATTGTAAACCGATTTGTATTTTTAACAATAAAAATACAACTTTTACACCAGAGACTCATTTTAAGCTCACAAGTGGGATATTTGTGAAAAAATCCTTTGATAGTGTTCTATTTGTGCAATGCTATCACATAAGAATTCTGTGTTTGGCAGTAACTAGTCTGGCAATATTGCCATGTTTATTTCTTCTTGTGATGTAATTAAAAGGTGATCCAGATTCTTGTACCTGAGAGAACTTTTGAAGTTCTTATGTTAGAGTAGACTGATTTTTTGAGCTCTGCTGAGAATAGAAAAGAGAGGTAGTTTGTCTATTTGTATTTACCTATGAGTTCTCATGTATGCCTCTGAGAAAGAAGAAAAACAAGTAACATTTATATGCTCCCAAGGACGACATGGATTTTCAACTCGTGAAAACACGGGGCATAGGTCAAAGCTCTGTTTGGCGCTTGTCCAACACAGCCTGAAGATATTATAGAGAGATCATCAGGGAGAAAACACCAGTGCAAATCACATCATGACTGTCAGAAATCTGGTTCCATGTTTAAGAATTCCAGAAAGTTGTCTGGGAAAGAGTAACACCAGAAGCTTCCTTTGATTCCCTGTTTGATAAGATCTCTTCTAAGAGGGCTTGAAGGGGAAAAGAGAGATAAAAGATGATATTGACAAAAGTTCTAGCTGCTTCAAAGGAAATCCATGTGGTTTGAATGCCTTATATAACTCTTCCTAAAAAAGGAAGACAGCTGTTTGCTGTACAAAGTTCCAGACTGCTGTGGCCAGTAGCTTCAGGCCACTAATTACAGTTTCAGAGGCATGAGAAAGGCACAGTCTTTTAAATCTATCTCCTATCCTTCAATGTCTTCTAAGTATGGGCTGCTTCCCATGACCTTAGATTAACCCAGAAGAATCAGGTATTTCTCTAACTTTACGGAAGCAGTATTATAATTTTTACTGATGAAGGATAGAATGTAGGGGTCTAGATGGGCACTTGCTTGGTTTCCCCCCTGTGGAGAGAACTAAGCAGATGTTGGCTCATACTGGGAAAACCAGTGAGCTGGAAAGGCTCTTCTCCATCAACAAGCATGTGCTGGCACCACAGCGCTTGGTGGGGCTGGAGAGCACCAGGACAGGACTCAGGCCACCTTGACTCTTGCTCTGGCTCAACTGGTAGCTGCCTATGTGACTTTAAATGAGGCCTTGCCTCTCTTGTCATCGGTGTCCGTCCTTAAAAAATGAGAAAGCTGACTGAGATCACCTCCAAGTCAGTTCCCAAGACTAAATCATATAACTTTTCATTTCAGAGAAAACTGTTTTCCTATTTAACAACAACAATGATGAAAATTCACAGCACTCAAGTAGGTCACACGTATCACAAAAAAGGATACCTTATTCATAGTTACAATCATTTATTTTACAACTCGGATACATATATATGTTTGGCCTATGGTATGATAAACATTTTACATACAAAATATCAGCAAATAGTTTATTAATAATATCTGGTTATTAGGGAATATGTTGGACAATTCATAAATATCATTCAATACAATGATAATAATAATATAGTGTTTTACAGAATACTCATGTGCCGAGTCTTGGTATAAATGTTTTACTTATATTCACTCATTCATTCTTCAAAGCAGCCTGGGCATGAAACAGAATTTATAACTCTTATTTTAGAAATTAGAAAATTGAGACAAGTTCACAAAATAAATATGCAGGGGCTAGGATTTGAACTGTGGGAGTCCTGCCTCAGTTTCTACACTCTTCAGCACTCTATTTTTTAAAATTGAAGGTAAACCTGGAGATGAGGTTAATCCAACAATTTATTTGGTAAGACTATGATAAAAGAGTTCAAATTAAAATTAGTTACATTCTAGTTGTATAGTTTCTCTGCAACCGGAGAAAACTATTTGATCCTTCTAATATTTAGTGCCTTCGTCTGTAAAATGGGGATAATATTATATAGAATTGTTGAATGTGTTTGATGAGATTAAAAATGTAAAATTACCCTGCTCAGTTAACAAAGTAAGTATTTATTTTGCAAATATTTGTGAACACCCACTATGTGCCAAGCACTGGTATAAAGGTTATAGCAGTAAACAAAATTCATGTCATCATGGAACTGACATTCTTGGGGAGAGACCAAGAATTTTAAAAACATTAAAATAACAACATAATTGCAGCCTGTGATAAGTGAGTAAGTGTTTTAGCTATTGCTGTGTAACAAACAAAGGGATTTATTAAGTCAGGAATTCTGAAAACACATAATGTAGGTGGCTCTTTGGTCCATGGAATAACATGAGTGCCTGAGACATAGAACAGCTGGGACTGGCAGAGGACTTCCAGGATGGCTTCTTTACCTACACATACCTGGTGTCAGGACAGACACGGCTGATGCTCAGACACGCTCAGCTGGGATGCAAACATGTGGCATCTCCAACATGTTGAGATTTATGCAGAGAATTAAAATAGGATGGTATGATACTGAGTGATTAGGAGATTCATTGGGAAACTGTTCAAGGAAAGTGTCTCTAAGGAATTAATAAAGTTGGGACCTGAAGATGGAGAAGCATCCAGGTAAGTGAAGATGACTGAGGAGGAACCCAGGCAGAGCTTGGCCAAAAGCCTTGCAGAAAGAACATGGAGCACAGTAGGATATGGAATGAGCTAAGGCCAGTGATGTGGACGGGGGCCAGGTTGTGTTGTGGCTCTGTATGCTAGGTGAAGGGTTAGGATGTTGTTTATAAGTCCACAGAAGCCATTGGAAAATTTTGAGTTGGAGAATGATAGAATATTAAAAGAAAAAGAAAAAAGGAAAGGAAAGGAAAGGAAAGGAAAGGAAAGGAAAGGAAAGGAAAGGAAAAGAAAAGAAAAGAAAAGAGAAAAGAAAAGAAAAGAAAAGAAGAAAAGAACAATAGAATAGAATCTTATTTCAATTTCCTCTGGTCATGTCCACAAACAATCCACCTCTAGTATCTTCAGAGTGGCTCCTAATTATTGACTTTCTTTGTCTCATATTGCTAATAATTTATGAAACAGAACATTCAAATCTCTTTTCTTCTCCAACAATATGCATAAATCATGTTTATAAAAATTAATATGCATGTAAAATAGGGACAGAGTATTTGGGGGCTGCTGAGTTTTATAACAGTTACTGACTTCACTCCAAATCTGGACCAAAGCATGTCATTCACATATTATTCACCCAGACATCTATTTACTCAACCATCTTTCCATTGATTACCAGGTATCAATAAGTGCCAATAACATAAAAGTAACCATGACACAGTTTCTGTTTTCACAGCATTTCTATGGCACAGAGTAATTTGAGGGGAGGGGGCACGGGGGGAGAAAGTTATATTGGAACACAAAGGAAGAGAAACAGTATCTGATACCCCAAAGTAGAAAACACTGAAGACTGTTTAGCAAGTTATGTGTCCTGGGAAAATACACTCAAACTAATTAAAGTGCAGTTTATGTCAACTGCTTATGTCTTGACCCGAGAAGCTCTTGTCATACTCATAGAAAACACTATATTTGGGTCCTTCTATCAAGATTACTTAAGCAAACTGAAAATGGAAGTCTTCCTTATGGTATTTCTGTGCAGTGTTTGTCCATCATCAACAGTCCTCAGGAGCTGGATTCATTCCACATGAAAGGAATTCCAAAACTCAACACATTCCTTAGCTTCCAAAGCAGAACCAAAAACTTAGACAATTGTTCCAGATGAATGGCACAAATGCATGGGCATACACATGCGCATGTACACACACACACACATACACACACACACACACACACACACACACACACACACACACACTTGAAGAGGGCAGACTGGTGAGAAATGCCTTAGCAATTATTTCTTTCAATTTGTTATAATCTCTTATCTCACACCTAACTGGTAAATTACAGGTTTTTTTCTAGGTAAATGTATTTTTTTCAGACTTCAAAGTCAAAGATTTTAAGGCTAGAATTGACCAAAATAAACATTTCAGACTTGAAAATATCAGTAATGAATTCATTCACCATAATCTATTACTGGCTTTCCAAATGGAATGGCCCATCTCATTAACACATTCACCCCAAAGTCAGAGGTGGTGTCAGAGTTTCAAAATCAAGGTCACTGGAAGTCTGTCATTCATTTCTATTTTTTCTGAATCAGGTATTAAATATTTGGAAAACAGTTCTCATGAACTGTGAGATCATGACCTGTGCCGAACCAGCTGAGCCACCCAGGTGCCCCTATGCTATCTTTATCAAAAACATAGAATCAGAATTTATACCAGTACCCTTTCTTTCATAATGTAACTTCCTATAATCCATGCAGGCAACCATACTCACAGCAATCTTTCTACACACAGCCATAATAATCATGTTATCTCATTTTGTCTTTCTGTGATCATAATGCCTAATCATTTAGAACATGATGTTTAGAGTCAAATACTTGGTTCTTAATCTTGTCTCCACACTTGGAAAGAGTTACTTAACCTCTATGTCTCAATGTTTCAATGGGGATATGGCACCTACATTATAAGGTTATTAAGATAATTAATTTGGTTAGAACATATGAAGTATCTAGAAGTGCCTGGAATACCACTTATATTTAGTCAATCAATATTCCTAGGAATTCAGTTTTTGTTTTGTTTTGGTTTTTTTTGTTTTGTTTGGGACTCTCATTTTCCTTCCCAGTGCCCCTGTCTACTTTTGTACTTTCAAAACTAGAATTATAAACTCTCATTTTCTTTTTTTTTTTTTTTTTTTTTTTAAATTTTTTTTTCAACGTTTTTTATTTATTTTTGGGACAGAGAGAGACAGAGCATGAACGGGGGAGGGGCAGAGAGAGAGGGAGACACAGAATCGGAAACAGGCTCCAGGCTCCGAGCCATCAGCCCAGAGCCTGACGCGGGGCTCGAACTCACGGACCGCGAGATCGTGACCTGGCTGAAGTCGGACGCTTAACCGACTACGCCACCCAGGCGCCCATAAACTCTCATTTTCAAGAATATACCTTTTATCAGACTTCAGTGTAAAAGGCCACTGATAGCTTTGCACAGGAGTTTGAGCATTTCCTGCAAATGAAAAGAACTGAGGAGCAAAGTGAGGGGGAGGGGCATGCTAGCATTAGACATGCAGGAGTTGTCAGAACACCAGGAACTCTGATATAATTAACGGTTCTTTGGCATAGAGGTATCTGACCAGATATCATAAAGACTCTCATACAATCTTCTGCTCATAGATTCATCAATTCAACATTAGGGTTCGAGCAATGGGAGACATGACAATATAAAAGATAATTCTCTTGACTTTACCAAGCTTTCAGATGACTGTATGCATGTGAGGGACAGGGAGAAGAATGATAAATCAACTTCTTAAAAATTATGTTATTAGTTACACTCTTCTTAGGAAATACTAGAGGGATGAGAGGCAAGAAAAATAGAGCCTTGTGGGGATAGTGTCGAGGAAAGAAAAATTAAAATATCTGAAGAATGAAGAAATTTCACATACCAGTCTGAGTATTAAGGAACAGCGGAAAGAAGTTGGTTTAAAGGGAGGGTAGTTAGGACGGTCGTGAATCAGGCCTCCAAAATACAAATGGTGGCCTGATTAGGAGGGTCAAAAATCCAAAGGCCATGCTGTCTTAGCTATACGTAATTATGGCTAAGACTGACTTTGAGAACACAGAGCCAGAGACTGTTATTTTAGTGACATTTACACTGCTTTGATAGGGAGCCCAAAGAGGTCCACCCATTCCCATTTTCAAACCAGATTTAGCGTTCACACTTTGGTGGCCAGTGAAATATGAGATGGTACTATACAACTTCCACAGCAATATTGGCCAGTATAACAACAAATTGGCTGGGAAAAAATTCATACTTTTCTGAGACCAGTAACACAGTTAGTCATTAACCACAGATTAATACACGGGACACGTATTTTGAGCTGAAACTCTTCACAAAGTCTTGTACTGGTAAAAAAAAAAAAAATGCAATAATTGAATATGTAGTCCCACACATTTGAATGACCTGAAGTCAGATTCCCAATCATTGAATTAGTCTCTATAATATCACAATTTACCTGCCTAAAATATTTACAATTTATCACAAATATCACATATTTAAGATGATTCATCAGTGGATTATTATTATTTTTTAAAATGTGTATGTATTTATTCATTTAGAGAGAGAGAGCATGTGGGAGCAGGGGAGAGGCAGAGAGAGAAGAAAGAGGGTATCTCAAGCAGAGAGAGAATCTTCACAGTCAGAGTGGAGTCGATGTGGGGCTTGATTTCCCGAACTATGAGATCATGACCTGAGCCAAAATCAAGAATTGGATGCTTAACCGATTGAAGGAACCACATGGCCCTCACAGTGATTATTAACAAAACATCCTACTTCTATTTCTATGTTCTTTTCTTATATTAGAGTCTTCTAACTGAAGATTGGGCCAAGATATGGGTTTCTAGAGCACATATACATTTGATTACTCTTACATCTCCAGTACCCAATATAATATGAGCAGAAGTAGGATATTC
Organism: Panthera onca; assembly: GCF_046562875.1. Taxonomy (NCBI): domain Eukaryota; kingdom Metazoa; phylum Chordata; class Mammalia; order Carnivora; family Felidae; genus Panthera; species Panthera onca. The sequence goes on from NC_138342.1 coordinate 15,414,299, forward strand.
AATGCAGTTTTGTTGAATGAGTAAATTAATAAATATACAAATTGATTGTTGAGAAAATGAAAAAAAAATGAATGATTAAATGAATGATGAATGAAAAAATAGTAGGTTTGTTAAAGATCTATGATAAAGAATAAATGGATCAGTGAGCTAATGAATTATGCATTATCTCCATAATTACTATTCTTGGTAGCTACTATGATATGGAGAATAGACTCTACATTTTGTACAGTTAAGTCAGGTGCAGTCAGCTGACTACTTTTGTTAAGTATGTGTGGGTTTGGCATATTTTTCTGCTTGTTGAAGACAGCTTTGTTGTAGAAGTTAGCTTTAAATTGATCCTTGAAGAAGGCCATCCAAAAATAGCCCAGCATGAGAAGTCCGGCATGCTGTTTCTTTCACTTCCCTAGGCTACTCCCTTATGAAAAATATTTTGATTTAGTTGGTTCATTTCATGTGATGGCAGTATGAATGATCACTTTATAGCGGACATCAGCAAAAGGATAGGAATTTACCATTAAAACAGAGTGAAACTGAAACTATTTTGGCCTCCCTCTGCTTTCTTTGAAGATAAATGATTATGATGTCAGTGCAATTTGAAAGAATATTAAATCAGAAGCTGAATATACCTAGCAGTTCCAATTCCCTCATGTCACAAGACCTGGATTCTCTTGAACTCTAAAACTAAGATGATTCTCTCATCCTCAAAATCCAAATGGCTTTCTGCAACTAGTTTCAGGACACGTTGAGTGAAAAAATTCACTCATGATGGCTTTACACTTACAATTGACTACATAATTTGGTTTTCTTCCAGATGCTTTCCAAACATAACTCAGATATATAAAACACACCAGACTCTAAACGCTCATCAAAGGAAGAAACAAATACACCACAAGTATAAGACTTCTGCTTTCTTGTGGTTTTTAAGGCTTTGCCATTTTACTCTTAGTGGATTCCTTCAGCCTTTCTTTTGGGACCTCTGAGCAGAATGTTCAAGGTGATGGTAAATTGGGGGAAAGAGTGATTAGGTCCATCTTGCTTCCAATTCTGATAGAAGAGGAAACAAGGGTTGGAATTTGTTGCATGCTTGTTTGTGTTAAATATTTATAATAGGCTATGTCTCAGCCCTACAAACACACTCATATCATAGCCCGGCAAACATGCTCACACCCTAATTCCTGGAACCTGTGACTATGTTACCTTATGGAAAAATGGACTTTGTAGATGTGATTACATTAATGATCCTGGGATGGGTAGATTATCCTAGTGGGTGTGATGTAATCACAAAGTTCCTTATGAGAGGAAGGTAGGAGGTTAGAGAGGACAAGAGGCAATGTGATGACAGAAGCAAAGACTAGAGAAAGGTGACCACAAGCCAAGGAATGACAGATGAAAGCTTCTAAAAGCTGGAAAAAGCAGGGAACTAGTTCTCTCCTGGAGTCTTCAAAGAAACCATCTCTGTTGATTCCTTAAATTTAACCTCATAGGACTGATTTTTAGACTTCTGATCTCCTGAACTGTCAGACAATGAGTGTTGTTTTACATCACTAGTCTTGTGATCATTAGTTACAGCAGTAATAGGACACTAGTACAGCTTTTTTTTTTTTTACATTATTTTATGAAAGATTCAGAGCACCTACAAAGGAAGAGTACTTTCTCCATTTTAAAGTGACATCAGGGGTGCCTGAGTGGCTCAGTTAAGTGTCCAACTCTTTTTTGGGGGGGCGGGGCGTCTGAATGCCTCTTTATTTTATTTATTTTTTTTTCCAACTCTTGATTTAGGCTCAGATCATGATCTCATGGTTTTGCAGGATCAAGCCCCACATGGGGCTCAGCCCTGACAGTATGGAGCCTGCTTGGGATTGTCTTTCTCTCTGCCCCTTCCTCTCTCTCTCTCTGTCTCTCTCTCTCTCAAAATAAATAAAATAAGTATTGAGAAAAGATAAAGTGACATCAAAGGCTTGGAGAATCTCCCTCAAGTTCTCATTTCTGATTAATAATACGATTAAGGCTTCAATCCAGATTTGTGAGCCAATAAAGCCCATGATTTTTCCACAGGACTATGTAACCAATAAGTAGGCCCAAGTTTTCCCCATCTCAGTTATGTCAACCAGATACATTATTCATACATATGAGTTACTCGCGAGTCCATTCTGCCCTATAACCCATTGCTTCCATTGGATGAACACCACTCTTTGTGGATTTTCCTGAAATCTTTTTAACCTATATCTTCCTTTCCCAACTACAAAATTTTGAACTATTTGCTTTGCAAGGAAAGCAGGGAAGAAAGGAGAAAAAAGTAAACGTCAAGGCAGACCTCACTGTATGAATCATGGCCCAAAATCTGTTTCCAGGCATCAGAGTATGGAAGAATGAATGTAGGATTTTCATTTTTCCTCTATAACTTCAGCAGGAAGTTACTTAACACCCACCCCCTCCTGCCAAAAATACTGGCTTTGAGGGATGTTTTTGGGAATTATTGAAATGGATCCCTTTTCCCTGAGCTACCGGGAAGCTGTACCTAACATCTTTAAGGGCAGCTTGGCCTTCTTCCAGAAAAGATGCTATCTGATTTACTGCAATGCCTACTGTGATGCCTGCACAGCTCAACTTCCCACCTGACCAGTGGGAAGCATCTGCAGGAGAGTGCCTCCCTTGGCAGCTCTGTTCCAAAGAAAGGGAGAAGGCCAGCCCAACAGCTGTCTTTCTTATCTGTTACTGATGTGCACAAGAGTGCACATTTCTTGGTTGTTGTTTGTCAAAAAGGCTTTCAAGCATGGAAGTCATTCCTGCTCTACTTCTTGTTAAGATCCTTCTGCAACTCATTTGGGATCCTTACAAAATAAAAACAATTCCTTCTTCATGGAGCTCAACTAGAGGATGTTAAAGTAGATACACATTTTATGGATTAGTCCCTCCCAATGTATTTCCACTGTTTTCATTATAAAAGTGAAGTCATGGGGAGCAGGACGAAAACATGTGGACGTGTAACATTTCAGCCACCATCACACTGGTAATGAGACTTGGCGTCTTGGCAAAAGTGAGATCGGGTGCGAAAAAGTGCAACGGTAACTAGTGTTTCCTTGACACTTTTCTTCCATCAGTTTTCCTACTTCTCTTCCCCTTCTGCCATCAAATATTTTCCGTTGTGAGTGGGTAAAGCAGACTTCAGCAACTTTGTAACTTATACCTAGCCTGTTTGATCAGTTTCAATCTTGGCTCATTTTATGCAATCCTGTTGTTCTGAGGTATTCACGTGGAAAGGGAATGGGTAGTTCATGTGGAATAAGGGAGACTAGGAACAATACAGATCCCTAATACATTTCAGTGAAACCTATTACTTAGTATTAACGTTTTTGGGGGAAAAATAAAACAAAACTCTAGAATGACTATCTTGCATTTATAGATGTTTTCTCGTTGTGATATTCTAGTTCTTTAAACAGAGGAGGGTAAAAAGAAAAATCTGTAGTGCATTTTTTTAAAAGTTGGAGGAAGACTTTAAATAGATAATGTAAATTTCAGGAGGTGGGGAATGCTGGTAAGAAACATACAATGGGTAGATAGGAAAAAAAATTAAATCAGCCATTGAGAAAGTACTATACAGTAACATTAATTACTTAGATTTCTAATTTTAAAGCCATCAGAAGAATAATTTTGGAGGAAAGTGAAATTTATCAATTTGTTTCTTAAGACCTGAAGAGAAATGCAAATTGAAAATGCACGTTGATTTCCAGAGGAGAGAAATCCAGTGAGGTGAATTTTCTTAGATGGAGATTCTGGAATATGTTCTTACAAAACCATGCCCATTTTTAGTAAAAATTGAGGATAACAGTGCATACCTTTGAGTAAGACTTTGGAGAGTATGCTATGAATAGCTTATCTATGAAGCTTGAAACTTTTGAGTCTCTTCCACTAATTTATTAACAAAACAAAAATAAAAAAGGTTTATCTGCCTTGCTATCTCATGGGCTTTTCCATATCATTCCTTTTGAGTCACATTCAGTTGCCCCAATAGAGTCCATAGCCTCACCTGGACTTTCTAGTGCATTCTTGCCTGGTGAATCCTGATTCATTTTCTCAGCCCTCATTTCAAGCACATCATCTTCCTTCCTAGATGCCTATTCTTCCTTAGGACCCCAGCATATGTTGTAATTGTGTATGTCATGGGTGGAAATCTACCTGAGGGGTACCTTTGTGGCTCAGTCAGTTGAGCATCTGACTTCAGCTCAAGTTATGATCTCATAGTTCATAAGTTCAAGCCCCGCATCAGGCTCTGTGCTGACAGCTCAGGGCCCAGAGCCTGCTTTGAATTCTGTGTCTTCCTCTCTCTTTTTCCACCCCTCTTCCCACCCAAGCTCACACTCTGTCTCTCTCTCTCTCAAAAGTAAACATTAATTTTTTTTTAAATAATAAATCTACCTGAAATTATATTTATCTACATCTTTACATTTTCTGTTGGTTGACAAACTCCTTGAGAGGATAAATGGTGACATTTTTATCTTATGTTATCTCAAGTAAATCCTACAATGCCTAAAACAGAGATGACAAAGTAATATTTATTACAAAATAGGAAGTTCATAGATTTTGTTTTCAACTTTCCATTACCTAATTGAATACATATTCTGATTTAAAAAACAAGGATCAACTATAAACAACCACCTTTTAATTGATGCTACCATGCTCAAGGCTCTCTGCCAATTTTTTTTTAAGTTTATTTATTTATTTTGAGTGAAAGAGAGAGAGAGCACGAGCAGGGGAGGGGCAGAAAGAGAGAGAGAGAGAAAACCCCAAACAGGCTCCACACTGTCAAAACAGAGCCCTACGCAGGGCTTGAACCCACGAACCAGAAGATCATGACCTGAGCCAAAACCAAGACCTCAACCGACCGAGTCACAGAGGCGCCCCTCTCTGCCAATCATTTTATATTACGTCATCTACTTCTTACAATTATTTGTTGTTTCAAGAAAAAACTGAGGTCTTACTATGTGCGAATCTAAGTTCACGTTATATGCCTATTTTGCATAGGAAGAAAATAAAGCCTAGAAAAATTAAGGTCACAAAGCTAGTAAATAGATCATGGTTCAAATGTAGGTATGTTTTAATCCCCATCTTTCAATCTTTTCATTAAAGGACTTATTTAGACATGAACTATTCTTAACTGAAACAAAGACAAGATGACTTCAAAGTTTATTCTTAGCACATCCCTGGCACCTTGATTTGTAATTTTTTTTCTAAAAATATTAAAGGAAAAGCACTCTGAAATACTCTCAAAAATATTTATGGTTTTTAATTTCTATTCAATTTCTAGAATCTATTTTATAGACGACAAATTCTAAACCCCTCCTAAACTACTAGTAGATTCCTTCTTCCAACTGAAAAAGAAGAAAACAAGATCACCATCCTCTTTATAACATCCGTCTTTCATTTAGAACTCTTTAATTTATAAATATCGGTAAACCAGCTCCAATTATCTAAGGAAAACAAGAGTTGAAAGAAAGAGGTAGTTTATTGGCTTGTGGAACTAAAAAAAAACAAAACAAGACAAAAAATTCCAAGGTAAATTTGGTTTAGGTGCTGCTAAAACCCAAGGGTTCATATGCACCAGGTCTCAGTGCCTCCTTCTCATTCACATTTCCTCTCTCCCTCTCACTTCTATTTTCATTTTTTTCTATCTCTTAACTTTGATTTCTTTTCCCTTGTTTCTATTCTCAGACAGGTTTTCTCTGACGTTAGGAAGCTACCAACAACGTAGAGTTCAATACTATCAGCAATATGGTAGAAAAAGCCTCTTCCCAATTAGCGCAAACAGAAGTCCATGGAAATACAGTTTTCTTCATTTGTGTTAGTGATGTGCTGCAAAGTTGCCACAAGCACTGCTAAACCGTGGCTCCTAGGTGAAATACAGGAACAATGCTCTGTTCCTGTGAGCCTCTGGTCACCATGTTCTTATAAACCAATCAATAGCTTTATGTGTCTCTGTTTAAACATATCTTATATAATATGCATGTTGATTCATTAAAATTAAACTCATAGCCAGAAGCACTGTACCTCATGTTCAAATGAAAATTATCTAACATACATACTTTTTCTACATAAGGTGCCCACAGTTTTCTTGCTGGTAGGAACACTAGACAGCATTTCAGCTATTGCTTAGGGTCATTTTAAACATCAGCCAAAAGCACAAAAGTGTGAAAAAACTTGGCACTAAATAGACCTCGAAAAGGAAACTTGTTTATAGTAGCAGAGCTGAAACAAAAAGTCAGGGCTTCGCCGTGTTCAACCTTAGCTGGGAACATATACGTTGGGTGGTAAATATTTTGCTGTTATGTGCATGTCTGTGAATAACTGGGGCAGCATTGGGGTGCTTATTTGGGGATTACCAGTATATTTTAGCAAGTAGGAGAATTCAAAATATAGAGCCCACGAATAAGGGAGACCCTAAATCTTACTGGCTGTGTGTGATTAAGCCTGAGTTGCCTACCAACCTCTGGACAAAAAAGAGAATGATGTCCATTCTCTCGAAGCCACACGGACAATTCAGTCAGTTCAGCAGGGTCACCTAAGGAAAATAGATGTGATTAGAAAAGAAAAGGGGAGGGAAGAGGAGCCAAGACTGCAGAAGAGCATGGAAGTTTTTTGTGTGTCTCAAGTCCATGAAATACAGCCAGAACAACACTAAACCATTCTGCACACCCAGAAAACTGATTGGAGGGTTAACACAACAATCTGCACAACCTGAACCACAGAATTCAGCAGGTACGCGGCGCAGAGAGGTGAACTGGGGGAGCGAGAAGCTGTGGGAAGGGAGGTGCTTTTGTGGGCAGAGGACGGAGATGAGGGGGAGGGGATACGGGAAAAGCACCCCTCCCCAAAAGCAGCTGGAAGGAAAGTGGAAAATTGGAAACAGCCGCAGGGACTAAACCAAAAAGGGAGAAAGAAAGGAAAGGGTTTAAATTCCATTAAGACTGTAAACAAGGGGAGCGCAAAGGCTGCAACTCCTCAGCTCGATACCTGGTGATGCTCTGGTGGGAAGGGAGAATCCCCAGGAGCAGAGTGGGGTCCGGGAGGTTCTCGGGCCACACGGGGGAGAAGCGGTTCCACTGCTGGAGGAGATTTGGTAGAGACTGTTGAAGCCACCTGGTCCCAGCAGACCCCAGAAAACGGCCACATTCTCTGATTCTGAAACAAGGTCATTAAGGGTGAAGGCTGGTGCCAGATGTGTGTTGTGATTCTCCATAATCCCTGAAAAGCCGCTGCTACACTATCTCTCGAACTTTTTCTGGGGCAGGCTGGCACTGGGCTGCAGTATCGGGGCACCAGCAGCAGCAGAGTCCAGCAAGCTTTCCTGGGTGCAGCCGACATTCGTCCATTGCTCGGTGAGACCCTCCCGCAGAGGGGCGGAACGGGTCAAAGCCGCAGTCCTTCGGAAGTAAGGGGCCGGGGAAAACAGCCGCAACTGAGACAAAACATGGGAGAGAGGTACTGCCTGGGGCTTAGTCACAGACAGTGAAAAAGCGGGGAGTGGATGAAAGCTGACGACAGAGAACGGTGCACGATTGCTGATCTGGGAGAACAGACTGGGTAGCTGTGCGGCGCCATTTTTACCGTTCCTGTGCATGCGCCTACGCACCTACGAGCAATGCAACAATCCACCCCAGGAGGCTAGCAGCGCCATCTAGTGGAGAGCGGAGCCGTCACAATGAGCCCCGCCCAGCTGGGCCAACTTCACTCTTCAAGAACACAAGTCTCACCGCTGGCTTAATTTATGCACTATAGAGCACTACATAGGCTAGCTTCTAGGGAAAATAAAGTAATTTCAGTCTTATTTCAATCTGTTAGCAGGTCCATCTATTCAATTTTCTTTCTTTTTTTTTCACTTGTTTTTCTTGAATACAGAAAGAGAAAAAATTTATTTTTATTTTCAATTTTTATTAAAACTATTCTTCTTTAAATTTTTTTTACTATATTTTTTACTCTTGTGTAAATTTTTTCGAATTCTATTTTACTTCCATCATTTTATTTTAGTCTACTTCAGTGTATTCACTTTTGCAAATTTTCAAACGATTTCCTTTTTTTACTTTTTATTTTTTCTCTTTTTCATTACTTTTCTTTTTCTTGAATGCAGGAAGAGAAAAACTTCATTTTTACTTTCAATTTCTATCAAAAATACTTTTATTTAATGTTTTTTACTATACTTTTTGCTTTTATGAAAATTTTTTCAAATTCTATTTTACTTCCATCATTTTATTTTAGTCTACTACAGTGTATTCACTTTTTCAAATTTGCAAACGATTTACTTCTTTTTTTCCCTCTTTTTTTCTCTTTTTCATTTCTTTTCTTTTTCTTGAATACAGGAAGAGAAATAAATCATTTTTATTTTAATTTTTATTAAAAACATTTTTCTTTAATTTTTTTCTACTATATTCCTTACTTCTGTGTACTCCCATCATCTCATTTTAGTCTACTTCAGTGTATTCATTTTTTCAAATTCTCAAACAATTTCCTTCACACCCCCCCCTTTTTTTTCTCTAATCTGTCAAACCACTTTCAACACCCAAACCAAAACACACCTACAATGTAGCATCATTTATTCAATTCTTTTGTGTGTATATTTTTAATTTTAATAATTTTTAATTTTAGTTTTTTTTAATTTTAATTTTTCTACCTCATTAATTCCTATTCTCCCTTCAAAATGACAAAAATGAAGGAATTCACCCCAAAAGAAACAGCACAAAGAAACGACAGCCAGGGATTTAACCAACACAGATACAAGCAAGATGTCTGAACCAGAATTTAGAATCATGATAATACTAGCTAGAGTCGAAAATAGATTAAAATCCCTTTCTGCAGAGATAAAAGAAGTAGAAAATAGAATGAAATAAAAAATGCTATAACTGAACTGCAATTACAGATGGATGCCGCGGCGGCAAGAATGGATGAGGCAGAACAGAGAATCAGCGATATAAGGACAAACTTATAGAGAATAATGAAGCAGAAAAAAAGAGGGAGATTAAGGCAAAAGAGCACAATTTAAGAATTAGAGAAATCAGTGACTCATTAAAAAGGAACATCAGAATCTTAGGGGTCCCAGAAGAGGAACAGAGAGAAATAGGGGTAGAAGTGTTATGTGAGCAAATCATAGCGGAAAAATTCCTAACCTGGGGAAAGATACAGACATCAAAATCCAGGAAGCACAGAGGACCCCCATTAGGTTCAACAAAAACTGACCATCAACAAGGCATATCATAGTCAAATTCACAAAATACTCAGGCAAGGAGAGAATCATGAAAGCAGCAAGGGAAAAAATGTCCCTAAACTACAAGGGAAGACAGATCATGTTTGCAACAGACCTATCCACAGAAACTTGGCAGGCCAGAAAGGAGTGGCAGGATATATTCAATGTGCTGAATCAGAAAAAAAAAAAAAAATATATATATATATATATACATAGATATATATGTATATAATATATACAAATTATTATACTTACCAAAAAATATACATACATATATATATATACACACATATATATATATACACACACACACACACACATATATATATATATATATATATGTGTGTGTGTGTGTGTGTGTGTATCAAAAGCAACAAAGATTAGAAAGGACCAGAGAACACCACCGGAAATTCCAACTCTACAAGCATCATAATGGCAATAAATTCATGTCTTTCGGTGCTCACTGTAAACGTCAATGGACTCAATGCTCTGAGCAAAAGACATAGGGTAACAGAATGGATAAGAAAACAAAATCCATCTACATGCTGTTTACAAGAGACCCACTTTAGACCTAAAGACACCTTCAGATTGAAAATAAAGAGATGGAGAACCATCTATCATGCTAATGGTCAACAAAAGAAAGCCGGAGTAGCCATAGTTATATCAGACAATCTAGACCTTAAAATAAAGACTGTATCAAGAGATGCAGAAGGGCATTATATCATAATCAAGGGGTCTATCCACCAAGAAGACCTAACAACTGTAAACATTTATGTGCCAAATGTAGAAGCACCCAAATATATAAATCAGTTAATGACAAACATAAAGAAACTTATAGATAGTAATACCATAATAGTAGGAGACTTCAACACACCACTCACAGCAATGGACAGGTCATCTAATCAAAAAACCAACAAGGAAACAATGGTTTTGAATGACACACTGGACCAGATGGACTTAACATATATTCAGAACATTTCATCCTAAATCAGCAGAATATATATTCTTCTCCAGTGCACATGGAACGTTCTCCAGAATGGACCATATACTGGGACACAAATCAGCCCTAAGTAAGTACAAAAAGATCAAGATCATACCGTGCATATTTTCAGACCACAACACTATGAAACTCAAAATCAACCACAAAAAACATTAGAAAGGTAACAAATACTTGGAGACTGAAGAACATCATACTAAAGAATGAATGGGCTAACAAAGCAGCTAAAGAGGAAATTAAAAAGTATATGGAAGTCAATGAAAGTGATAACACCACAACCCAAAACCTCTGGGACGCAGCAAAGGCAGTCATAAGAGGAAAGTATATAGCAATCCAGGCCTTCCAAAAGAAGGAAGAAAGATCTCAGACACACAACCTAACCTTATGCCTTAAGGAGCTGGAAAAAGAACAGTAAATAAAACCCAAAACCAGAAGAAGACAGGAAATAATAAAAATTAGAACAGAAATTAATGCTATCAAAACCAAAAAAACAGTAGAACAGATCAATGAAACCAGTAGCTGGTTCTTTGAAAGAATTAACAAAATTGATAAACCACTAGCCAGTTTGATCAAGAAGAAAAAGGAAAGGACCCAATTAAATAAATGAAGAATGAAAGAGGACATATCACAACCGCAGATATAAAAACAATAATAAGAAAATACTATGAGCAATTATATGCCAATAAAATGGGCAATCTGGAAGAAATGAACAAATTCCTAGAAACATATACACTACCAAAACTGAAACAGGAAGAAATAGAAAATTTGAACAGACCCATAATGAGTAAGGAAATAAAATTAGTAATAAAAAATCTCCCAAAAACCAAGAGTCCAGTCCAGGGCCAGATGGCTTTCCAGGGAAATTCTACCAAACATTTAAGGAAGAGTTAATACCTGTTCTCTTGAAGGTAGTCCAAAAAGTAGAAATGGAAGGAAAACTTTCAAACTCTTTCTATGAAGCCAGCATTACCTTGATTCCAAAACCAGACAGAAATCCCACTAAAAAGAAGAACTATAGACCAATTTCCCTGATGAACATGGACGCAAAAATCCTCAACAAGATATTAGCCAACCAGATCCAACAATACATTAAAAAAATATTCACCACAACCAAGTAGGATTTATATCTGGGATGCAGGTCTGGTTCAATATCCACAAAACAATTAACATGATTCCTCACATCAATAAAAGAAAGGACAAGAACCATACGATCCTCTAAATAGATGCAGAGAAAGCATTTGACAAAATACAGCATCTTTTCTTGACAAAAACCTTCAAGAAAGTAGGGATAGAAGGATCATACCTCGAGATCATAAAAGCCATATATGAATGACCCAACGCTAATATCATCCTCAATGGGGAAAAACAGAGTTTTCCCCCTAAGGTCAGGAACAAGACAGGGATGTCTACTCTCACCACTGTTATTCAACATAGTATTGGAAGTCTTAGCCTCTGCAATCAGACAAAACAAAGACATAAAAGGCATACAAATCGGCCAGGAGGAAGTCAAATTTTCACTCTTCGCAGATGACATGATACTCTATATGGAAAACCCAAAAGAGTCCACCAAAAAACTGATAGAATTGATTCATGAATTCAGCAAAGTTGCATGATATAAAATCAATGCACATAAATCAGTTGCATTCCTATACACCAACAACGAAGCAACAGAAAGAGAAATCAAGGAATTGGTCCCATTTACAGTTGTGCAAAAACCCATAAAATACCTAGGAATAAATCTAACCAAAGAGGTGAAAAATGTATACACTGAAAACTATAGAAAGCATATGAAAGAAATTGAAGAAGACACAAAAAATGGGAAAAAGATTCCATGCTCTTGGATAGGAAGAAGAAATATTGTTAAAATGTCGATACTGCCCAACCCAAAGCCATGTAAATATTCAATGCAATCCCTATCAAAATAACGCCAGCATTCTTCACAGAGCTAGAACAAATAATCCTAAAATTTGTATGGAACCAGAAAAGACCCTGAATAGCCAAAGAGATCTTGAAAAAGAAAACCAAAGCAGGAGTCATCACAATTGCAGACTTCAAGGTATACTACAAAGCTATAATCATCAAGACTGTGTGGTACTGGCACAAGAACAGACACTCAGATCAATGGAACAGAATAGAGAACCCAGAAATGGACCCACAAATGTATGGCCAACTAATCTTTGACAAAGCAAGAAAGACTATCCAATGGAATAAAGACAATCGCTTCAGCAAGTGGTTCTGGAAAAACTGGACTGGTGCATGCAGAAGAATGAACCTGGACCACTTTCTTACACCAGACACAAAAATGAACTCAAAATGGATGAAAGACCTGAATGTAAGACAGGAAGCCCTCAAATCCTTGAGGAGAAAGCAGGCAAAAACCTCTTTGATCTTGGCTGCAGCAACTTCTTACTCAATACGTCTCCAGAGGCAAGGGAAACAAAAGCAAAAATGAACTACTGGGACCTCATCAAAATACAAATGTTCTGCACAGCAAAGGAAACAATCAGCAAAACTAACAGGCAACTGACAGAATGGGAGAAGATATTTGCAAATGATATATCAGATGAAGGGTTAGTATTCAAAATCTATAAAGAACTTCTCAAACTCAACACCCAAAAAACAAGGAATCCAGTGAAGAAATGGGCAAAAGACACTAATAGACATTTCTCCAAAGAAGACACCCAGGTTACCAACTGACACATGAAAAAATGCTCAACATCTCTCATCATCAGCAAAATACAAATCAAAACCACAATGAGATACCATCTTACACCTGTCAGAATGGCTAATATTAACAACTCAGACAACAACAGATGTTGGTGAGGATGTGGAGAAAGAGGATTTCTTTTGCATTGTTGGTGGGAATGCAAGCTGATGCAGCCACTCTGGAAAACAGTATGGAGGTTCCTCAAAAAATTAAAAATAGAACTACCCTATGATCCAGCAATTGCACTACTAGGCATCTATCCACGGGATACAGGTGTGCTGTTTCGAAGGGACACATGCACCCCATGTTTATAGCAGCACTGTCAACAATAGCCAAATTATGGAAAGAACCTAAATGTCCATCAACTGATGAATAAAGAAATTGTGGTTTATATAGACAAGGGAATACTACTTGGCAATGAGAAAGAATGAAATATGGCCTTTTGTAGCAACGTGGATGGAACTAGAGAGTGTTATGCTAAGTGAAATAAGTCATACAGAGAAAGTACCATATGTTTTCACTCTTATGTGGATCCTGAGAAACTTAACAGAAGACCATGGGGGAGGAGAAGGAAAAAAAAGAGTTAGAGAGGGAGGGAGCCAAACCATAAGAGACTCTTAAAAACTGAGAATAAACTGAGGGTTGATGGGGGGTGGGAGGTAGGGGAAAGTGGGTGATGAGCATTGAGGAGGGCACCTGTTGGGATGAGCACTGGGTGTTGTATGGAAACCAATTTGACATTAAATTTCATATTAAAAAAAAAAAAACAATAACCAAAGTATGGAAAGAGCCCAAATGTCCATCGATGGATGAATGGATAAAGAAGATGTGATATATATATATATATATATATATATATATATATATATATATATATATATATATATATATTTTCCAATGGAGTATTACTCAGCAATCAAAAAGAATGAAATCTTGCCATTTGCAACTACTTGCATGGAACTGGAGGGTATTACACTAAGTGAAATTAGTCAGTCTGAGAAAGACAAAAATCATATGACTTAACTCATATGAGAACTTTAAGAGACAAAACAGATGAACATAGGGAGGGAAATAAAAATAATATAAAAACAGGGGGGGAGACAAAACAGAAGAGACTCATAAATATGGAGAACAAACTGAGGGTGGCTGGAGGGGTTGTGGGAAGGGGGATAGGCTAAATGGGTAAGGGACATTAAGGAATCTACTCCTGAAATCATTGTTGCACTATATGCTAACTAATTTGGATGTAAATTAAAAAAAAATAAAAGATTAAATTAAAAAAAGAAAAGAAAAGAACAAGGGAGATTAGATGGTGGGCAGGAAAAAGGTCTACTAGATATCCATCACGCCTCCTCTCAACATTCTCAGGTAAGAGAGATCTATTTCTTAAGACTTTAACCTATTTAAAATTTTCCCTTCTTAACTTCTATCTTTCTTCATTTATACTTTATCAGCTATGTAGCTAAGGATTGTTGTAGAAAAGGCATACCCTAAGTAGTATTTATTAATTAGCATAATTAAGTATAAAAAACATCAAACTATTTGGGATAACTCTGTTCTTATGTTCTCTTTTGGAGGTTAATAACTAGTGAAATTAGTAAGGAGTAAGTACCTGTGTTACCTGAAACGATTTGATTGTTTTGTACTTCTGTCAGGCCAAATTCACCTCTATTATTTCAAAGATAAAGAAATATTGTTATTTGCCTTATTATGGATCAAGTCCTGTACATGTTACTTTTATAGATGGCGCCTTTCATCATTAGAAATACTTCTTTGGAGACAAAGAAACTGAGGCTCAGTTTGGTAAAATATTTTCACTTATTTATATAAAGAGTCTTTTCTCAATGTTAGACCTGTGCCTGGTGTTGGAGATGCAGTGATCCCAAAGACAGAGAGGTAAACAGAGTTAATTAATGCATCCACTGAAGAAATAATTAATTCTTAAAGGAGCCTCCATGCTAATATTGGACTAGCTCAAGGGGAAAATAAAAAGGCTCTGCCTTTATGAAGTGTGCGGCCAAGCAAGAAATACTTTAACACAGTATGCAAAGTGCTATTCCAGAGGTGGGCACAGTTTATATCAGCAGCTCACATATGGAAGCAGAGATGAGAATGGGTAAGGAATGACATTTTAGTGACATCTTAAATGATGAGTAAATGTGTCTCAAGTGATCAAAAGATTCGGAAGTCATTACAATAGCTTACTAATATTTGGTTGACTCTAGTCCATCGGGTTTATATGGGATGGTATTTCCCTTCTCAGTTGACCTCAGGCCCTGTGGAATGTGAGAGGAAGGGACACTTCTAGGTGAAAGTTGTCAGAGTCAACATGCTGGGACAATATCAAATGCTCCCATGCAATAGGATTGTGGCTTCTCATGGGAATGCAGGACTTCTCAACTACTGTTCATCAGAATAATAATTGCCTGGGATGTTAGTAATTAGTTTTTTTGGCAAATGGTTCTGGGACCAAATAAATACCAAAATCATTGTGTTAAAGAGGTTAAATGTGTAACTTTACCACAGTGTTTCCTGGTACTCACAGTATGCTGGTAAGTCTTGTGAAGTTACAAAAGGAAGCACAAATACGTAGCATTCCTGATATTTGTTTTACCCATGTCACTAAATCCAATATTTTCCAGTCCTCACATTATTTGACTGTCCAAGGACATTTGATACTATTGCCCTCATTTACTAAGGTGTCTTGGTTTATTCATTCATCCAAATGTGTATTAACGATTCCAATAACTATTAGTTGACCATGTAGAATGTGCTCGGCTTTGTGCTCATGGCTGAAGATAAAGCATGAGCAAAAATAAGCTCATTCTTTCATGGAGCTTGCATCTACTGGTGAAGGTGGAGTTTACATCAACAAAAGGATGCTTAATGAAGTTCAGGATAAGTAATCTTAATAGGAATGATCTTATAACCAAGGAGACTGATCTATCTAGAAGGGTGATGAGAAGGAGTTACTGAGGCTAAGAACATGGTGGGTGACAGGACAGAGGAAGAAGCATTTCAAAGGATCTGAAATGAAAGGGAAAAGATTAGAGCAAGATTGAGAAAATGATAGTATGTGTGGTGGAGCTCAAGCACAGAAGAAATAATTACTTGGCTGTAACCACAGGTCACAAAGACCTGATGTAGGTGTGTTAAGATTTGGGACTAAGCAGACTGGTAACCCATTGAAGGAGTTTGGGGTTGTGGAGAAGAGGTGCTCTTTCTGGCCTTTATCACTGTTGCTCACCATACAGGTATATGCGAATAGGGGCTCTACCTATAAAGGCTCACCATTTTGCTCCTGGAATCCACTCTAATGACTTAATATTCTACAGATTTTTACTGACAGAATTACATTAATACTTTCTACCTTAAGTCCTCTCCCATAGATTGTCCACAATTTGAAAAGCAATGTCCTGATTCACAGTGTTTCGAATTCCACAATTTAAAAACCAACATCCTTAGTGTTTTTCAAGCTTTAATGTGAATATGAATCATCTGAGAATCTTCTTAAACTGCAGTAAGTCCAGGGTGGGGCATAAGGTTCTTTGATCTAACGACTCTTGGGTGAGGCTGATGTTGTAGTCCCTGGAATACACTTGAGTAGCAACGTCCTGTGCATTGATTCCACACCTGGATGTACAGAGCAGAGTGAATTCAGTGTATTTCCTTCTCTTTCAGTGGTTCTCTTTATTGACTGCCCATAAAAATCATCTGGAAACTTTAAAAAAATGCACTGTTTAGACCCCATCGCTGGAAATTGGGAGTCAATTGATCTAGAATAGGGTGTGAGCATTGAAAGACTGCAACAGTTCCCCTTGTAAGACTAATAATAAAGAGCCATGGTTGAGACTTAGTGTTTTATATGAAAGTCCACCTCTGGATTGCTTGGAGTTAAATCCAGCCACCTTGCCCTCTCCCCTCGCTGCCAGTCTCTCGCCAGCCCCTACTTACTTTGCTCATTAGCCTAGCTCCTGCACAGATGGTGCTTGTGGGCATGCTGATGAGTTCCATCACCATCAGGCTGCTCATTGCCTGAGGGTGCAGCAAATAAATCGTCTGTGCAGGTGTAACAGGGAAAGGAGAAATGTCTTCTCTTGTGATATATTCTATCAAAATCAAAATCACCTCGGCTGACTTGCAAGGAAGTATACTTTATCATATTAATATGAAAGACAGCAAATGACACCTACATATATTTACTTTTCTTTCTTCTTCTTCCTTTTTTTTTTAAAAAAAAGCTTTCCAGATGTTCAGAAGCTCAGCATTTAATATCCCACCTTTGACCTTTGAGTCTTCTGCCATCTGCCACAGAGGGTGTTTCAGCAAACTAATGGGAAGAGGCATCTGATAACAGATTAACTCAGTTGCGGCACATTTTCATGACCCCACGTCAAGGTAAAAATTTTGGTACTACTAATTAATGAAATAAGTGTTCTCATATATTCCCCCCCCCCCAAATTCCCGGATAGCGGAATAAGCCTCTTGCCACTGTGTGAGATAGGATTACATCTCATCTCAGCATAGTCACTTAGGTTTTTGTGAAATGACACTTTTTCCCTCTTTCGCTGGTGCCAAGGATGGCTTACTTCTCATTTGGAAGCATGACTACATTCGGCCTTTAAAGAACTAAGAAATTTCCAGAAAATGCAACGTCGGTAAGACTAATAAAATATTAATAATGAATATTGAATATTAATATATTAACATTCATGTGTAAGTGAGCTTAATCAATCAATAGAAAAGTAATGAAAAAAATTCCCATTTTAGGGAAAAGAAAACAAAACCCTAGAAACTAGAAGAGTGTTGTGTCTTCCTATGATCCTTGCACTTGAACCTGTTTGCTTGGAGCACCTAATGTATTTTAAAAAGTCTCATTGACAGCTCATCATTAAAATTGTCTCATGTTATAACTTCTATTTATTTTTTTAAATGTTTATTTATTTTGAAATATGGGGAGAGAGAGAGAGAGAAAGAAGAGGGAGAGAGAGAGACAGAGACAGAGACAGAGACAGAGAGAGACAGAGAGAGGATCCCAAGTAGGTTCTGGCTGTCAGGGTCAGAGCACAAGGCATGGCTCAGTCTCATGAACCATGAAATCATGACCTGAGCCAAAATCAAGAGCTGGACACTTAACAGACTGAGCCACATACCCCATCACTTCTATTTTTTAATCTTTTGGATGAAGTGCCCCTCCTTTTAGGCTGGGAAGTTTTTAAATTCTTCCTTCTTCCTTTCTTTTCCCTTCTGATTATTCATTCTGAGCAAACAGATCTCACCAGGCTTATTATTTGCTCTTCAATCAGCACATGGATTCTTTTCACTTTCACTTGGATGCTAATACAATTCACATCTCCCACATTCAACCTGAGGACAAGTACAATTGCAAATTTTGTTTCTGGATGTAAGAGGAATTTAACCAGTGCAAGGACAGTCAGTGATGGTGTGTACTAATGAATCTCTTGCCAATTGGATGCAAAAAGAATAATTTATGAAATCATAAGTGATTCTTTTGTGATTTGGAAAGTAGTTTCCTGGCAATTGAGTGGGGGTGAAAGTAAAATTTTCAGGTGGGCCTAGGAATAGGATCTCTCAGTTCAGGACTATCACAGAGATGTAAATGCCTTTTTCGTGAGTCTCAAGCCTTATTCTGTTTCAAAGCTTTGACTCTGAGCTACAGACTGGTGGTTCCCCAGTAGGAATGCCTCCTAGACATGAGTGTTGGCTAATATTCTTAGTTTCCAGCTCAATAGCTATTTTGAGTATTTTTAGTGTGACTTGTGCAACTAACTATTAAATTAGGTGTTGAATGAAGCATTGTTGAGAGCTTATCAATTAATGGTTATCAACATAGTGCATGCCACTAATCATTCATCTAATACTCATAACGACAGGAGGACACTAATGAAATTCTTCTATAGATTTTCAAAATAACTATTTACCTCTCTGCAAAAAGTCTGAAGGAATGTCCTTAGGAAGGACAATTCTCCCTTCTTGTAAACTCTCCCTAAAGACATTATCCTCCTGAAATGGTTTCTAATCCTCTGAATCTCTTTGTAGTGTCCTTTCATCAGCTTGGAGTTTGCTTATTTGTACTAACATATCTTTATACATATAGTTTGAATTAGAGTAAGACTTTGAATCTGGATTTGAAGCTTATTGAATGTGTGTAACTTTGGGCAAGTTTTTTCTTTAATTGTACTTCAGTAAAATGGAAATAAGAAAATATTTTAACTCATAATGCCATAATATTGTTTTAATTATTAAATGGTATGAAGTATAGTAGATACATTGCCTTGTACACTTAATAATCATCAGCTGTGATTATCATTATCATTACCATACTGTGTGTGGCTGTTTTAATGTTTTAACAAGCCAGTATTATTTTGAGACATAGAAATGTAGCAACTTAGGGGCACCTGGGTGGCTCAGTCGGTTAAGTGTCTGACTCTTGATTTCAGCTCAGTTTGATCTCATGGTTCATGAGATCAAGCCCCGTGTTGGTATCCATGCTGAAAGCCTGGAGCCAGCTTGGGATTCTCTCTCTCCCTCTCTCTCTGTCTGTCTCCCCCCCTCCCAAAATAGATAAAGAAACTTCAAAAAAAAAAAAAAAAGACTGTAGCAATTTAAAATATTAAGCAAGTAGATTTATTTATATGAAGGGAGATTTCTTCACATGTACAGGTACTAAATGTTTAAACTGTGTTTATCAAAAATGAAAGAAACTGATATATCAATTGATCAATGAATGAATACATAAACGTAATGAGAAAAATGTTAACGTGCTTATCATTACATGCCAAACTTATATCGATTTTCTTGTTCTGAATATCAGGAACTTCCAATCTTTTCTCAGCTAGCTAAGTTCTTTAGGATTCAGATAAACATGATATATGTTAGGAAAGAAAAATATCATTGTTAGAAAACTCTTTGTATTAAAAAAAAGAGGTATCTCAGTTTTATAGCATTCATGTCAGGATTAGAATACTTGCACCAGAAGCAGGCACACATTTTTCAAATGCCCTGCTTCTTAGATGAAAAGTCTGCAAAGTAATGGCCTCTTTTACGCCCATTCTTCATTCTCCTGATAGGTAAGTTCCTGTAACCTGCTGACACTTGCCTGATTCCCTTCAGTAGTATTTCAAATTTACCAGCTATCATTAATCAATAGGTACCCCCAGTTAAGTGTTCCAAATCATAATGATGGAGAATTCATATTCTTTTAGGACATACCAGATTGGGGATTCATAATACCAGAATGTGCCTGACCCAGGCCCTACACAGGTCACAAAATCTGAGCTTCTTCTATGTTCTGAGTGTCCTACAGAGGGCAATTCTTATGCTCTTAGAGTCCTTGTAATTACTGAGTTGATTCACACCTTTCATTCTCTTCAATTCTAGTTCTCTTCTTTGAGAGATGTCATTGTCATGAACAACAAGACAGCCCATGGCAAAGGCACAATTGCCTCTACCAAAGCTGCCAATACCTAACACCACAAGTTTTGCATCCCTGTGAATGCAACACTGCTGGTTGTACCTTGCATCTCCAAGGTATGGCTAAGAATGTTGAAACAACATTCTCTATTATAAACCTCTGTAAACAGATTGGCTCAGAGGTTAATCTGAATGCTGGTTATTCCACAGTTCTAAGAACCCTTGTCTAATTGTGACCCATAATTTTTAGAACTTTTCTATTTCTTGACTTTCTCTCACTTAAGAATGAATTACTTGTGGGCAGCTTCTTAATCGCTCTTATAATAGTTTCCTAACTTTCACCTTCACTACTACCAATCCCGGCCAACTGGCATACCAGACATTTCTGATTATCAGGGAACATCTAACTGACATTCATTATAGATGTTCCTAAAATTAAGCCACAGTCACATAAATTAGATGTATCCAAAAGCCCAGCTATCAGTACAATCTTAAACTCCATCAGTGTAATTTGAGTTATAAATGCACAGACATGAGTGGTGTGGTTATTTATTCATTCTGGTGTGGTGTACCAGAAAGAACATTGAAGTGAAAATCAAGAAATGGATTAGGGCTTGTTGGTCCCTAAATGAGCTTTATAAGCTATAAGCTTGGGCAAGTCTCAAAATTCCTAGCTCATATGAAAAATTAGGGGGTTGAACTCAAAATCTCTAAGGTTTCTTCCAAGGTTCCTTTCAGACCCAAATGAAAACACTTTAGTGGAACCTGTTTTGAGAATCAACAGAGAGAAGGTGCTTGACAATAGAACTTGGGCTCTGTCATTTAATACTGGAGCACCAGTTTGCACAATCTGCGTTAGCATACCCAGAAGAGGAAGCCCATCAGGCAGATGTTGTACGGCACACTTTCAGATTTTTGTTTCAAAGCTTGTAGGAGGAAACAGGCTTTAACATTGCTTTCAAGTTATATTTATATCTATTCAGGAGAAAATAGGTCTTCAAAAGAATACTCAAGTCTGAACTGTCACAATGCAATTTAGGAAAGATTGCAAGTAAAATAGTTCAAGAATACAATATAAAGTAGAGAGTCAAATTCAGAGAAGAAAAGAGACATTTACAAGTTTAGCAAGAACACTCGGCCACTATTTATTCAAGGAATATAAATCTTTTGAGAAAACTCCCACTGAGATTCAAATTATATAAGGAGAAAGAAGGAGAATATATGAGTTATTTAAGGCAGTGTTACAAAGGTAAAAGCAAATGGCAGTACAAAATGGCGGTGTTGGTAATGGTATTATGTAGGTTATGTAATTTTTTTTCTAGCCTCTACTACTAGATTTGAAAGTAAAAGTGTAATTACAATTCGAGTTGAAGAATGAGAAAATTTCCTACCTGGAAAAAAGATTAATCTCTCTTTAATTGACTCTTTGATCAGAATAAAGATTTATAAGGAGAAAATGCAATATGCCTCTGATAAGGAATTAGGAATGATGAATGGGGGAGTCATTAGCATTATGGGGATTCCAGGAAAGCATATGCTTCATGATGAAGTAAACTTTATTGGAGCAAGATAATTGAAGAAGTGAACTTGTTGGCTAGATTTGAATTTATTTGCAAAGTACTTCTTAAACTTTACAGTAACAAAATCCCAGTTCTCACGTTGTTACAACAACAATTTAGAACAAGTTCATCTTGTCTTTATTAGGTACTTGACAAAAGCTCAGGGTAGCCTGTAACGCTCCGTAAAAGCAGGGAGAATTCTGTTTATATTTTCCATAAAGGTCTCAGCCCACTATGAATGCTAAGTGGATGCTAAATCCTAGTCATGAAAATGCCTCTCTAATGAGTAGTAAAGAATTCCCAGAGTAAGATAATGTCTTTGTAACCAGTGTCAAAAATCAACCTTTCTTGCTTTTGCAACAGAATTGTTCTCAGAAGCTCTCTGCCCATCATCTTTTATCATCCACAGACCAGGTATTCAGTAAATGTGGATTAAATTAATTAGAGACTTTTGTTGAAATTAGATGGTCCAGCAAAGAGAAGTCTTAGTAGAACTCAGATTTCCAGCTCTATATTAGCATAATGAAAAGTTGTGTGTGTGTGTGTGTGTGTGTGTGTGTGTGTGTGTGTGTGTGTGTTTAATGTTATGGCAAAATAATAGTAAAACTTCAGCTTCAGATTCATGGACAATCATTACAATCATTCCCCTGCACACAGTCTCAACTCGCACCCCCCCCCCCCTTTTTGTTTCTTTATTCTACTCAATTTACAATGCTAGCCCTGGTTAAATTTTACCTTGCATCTTCGCCAACACAGCTAAATATGATTGGAGACTAGAAGCTATGCTGGCTGGTCTCATTTTAAATTCATGATCACTAACATCAAGTGGGCCCTAATACTGCCCAGGGATCAGAGCACATTTTCCTGGTCTAATGGTTTCCCCTCTCTCCTAGAAAACTATATCATACTTTGTTTTCTCTCTTCAAGCATCCCACATAATGGCTCCCAATCTTATTTTCTGCTGATGACCTTGTATGCTGTTTCACTTAGAAAATTAACAACAGTCTCACCATTACATGTCCTCACAAAGTGGCATCAGTTCAACATATTCTACCATCTCTCCTAACACCGGTGGTAAAATTTCCCCTCAAGGACATTGCTCTGGCATTTCTCTCTCAATCCTGCAACATTTTTTTTCTCTCTCTATTGCATCATTCTTATCAGCATACAGAGATATTGTTACTTGTCCCATCTTAGAAAACAAAAACAAAACAATACAAAAGTCTCTCTACTTCTCTTCATCCTGCTCATCCAGCTGTACTCCCTCTTTCTCTTTGCCTTATGACAGCAAACCTCCTTGAAAGAACTGTCTATGCTTACGTCTCTAACTCCTCTTCTCCATTTTCCTTTGAACCAAGTCCAAAGAGGTTTTTGCCTCTACCACTCCTTGGAGCTACTTTGTAGAGGTCACTATGACTTTCATGTTGTGAAGTCCACTGATCAATTTAGTCCTCCTCTGACTTGACCTGCCAGCATCACTTGACTGTCACCCCATCCTTCATCTTTATTTACTTTCTTCCTTTGCCGTGACTCTCATCACGTCACTTCTATTTCATGGGCCTTTCTTCCTCAATCTTCTTTCCTGGTTTATTCTCTTCCTTCCAGTCGCTTAAAGTAGGAGTGTCCCAGGGCATAATCTCTAGGACTCTTTCTTGGTAGTCACTGATGACTATCAAATATCAGTCTCTGTCATCCTTAAAAAGGGGACATACTAATCTTCTCTATTTCGTTCCAGTTTTAGTGTATGTACTGCCGAAGTGAGTGCTCAAATGTCTGTCTCTGGAATGACAATCTTACCTAACTCCAGACTCATACACAGAACTGCCCACTGGATATGTCTATATATGTGTCTAATTGCCATTTCAAACTTAACATCCCACAAACTGAAGTCTTAATTTCTGTCACTTCTGCTCACTGCCAAATCTGCTTGTTTAGTTTCCTGAACAAAAATTTTGGAATCATTCTTGACTGCTCTATTTATCTTGCACTGCACAGTTAATCCATTAACAAAATGTGTTATCGCTACCTTAGAAACATATCCAGGATATGACTCCTTCTTTTCACTTTCATGTTTAACTTCCCTGGTCCACGTGCTTTACTCTTATGTCAGGATTATTTATCCAGCCTCCTAACTAATTCATCTAGTTTTACTTTTACCTGCCCTATATTCTTAATACAGCAAGAAGAGTGACCCTCTTAAAATTTAAGTCAGATCATGACTCCAATAATAAACCTGTAATAAATACTGTTATGGCTATCTATTACTGCATAACAAATTAAAGTATCATGGTTTTTAACAATTTTTTTTATTATCTCTCCTGAATCTCTGTGTTGACTGGTCTTAGCTGAGTGGCTCTGATTGGGTTTTTTATGCAAGTGCTGAATGCTAACAGATAGTGACTGGGGATGAAGTCATCTGAAAGCTTGATGGGCTGGATGTTCAAGGTAACTCATTCACCTGGCTGGCAGTAGATGCTGGCAGTTGACTGGGAGCTCAGCTAGCTGTCAATCAGATTGCCTGTCATGGTTTCTCCACATGGGTTGGGCTTCTCAGAGTATGATGCCCTCCAAGAATTAGTATTCCAAATAACAGGAAGCAGAGGCTGCCAGTCTGTAAAAACCTGAGCCCAGAAACTGGCATAGAGCCACTTTTGTTGTGTTCTGTTAGTCAAAGCAGTTATAAATCCCACCCAGTTTCAAAGGAAGGGACCTACTCTCTACCTCCGTGGAGGGCACATCAAAGATTTGGAGATGATTCTTAATCTGTTGCAGTGCCCATTTCATTTTCTGTAAAAGGAAATATTCTTATGGTGGTCTTCAAATAGCTACTTAATGAAAACTCTGGTTACTTCTCTCATCTCATGATCTCCTCTTCTGCTAACTTCCCATTTTTCCACTAGGCTTCAGCTACGCTCACCTCCTGGCTATTCCTCAAAGTTTTAATGTTTGCAATTTTCTTTTTTCATATCCCTTGGGTATTTATATAGCCACATGGCTGATCCTTCTTTTAATCTCTGTTCATGTGTAACCTTCTCAGTGAGGTCTTCCCTGACAACGCTCTTTATATATACATTTATTTGTTGTCTGTCTGTCATCACTAGAAAGTAAGATCCAAAGGATAAGGATTTTTTCTGTTTTATTTACTGCTGCATCTGTTGTGTCTAGAATAGTTCTTGGAACATTGAGGAAGCTCAATGATTATTTTGAATGAGGGAACATATGCCATATTAATTTAATTCCTCCTAGTAGTTTTATTGCATTCAATCACAGTAATTTAGGATTTTGCCTACTTGAGTCACTTTGACTTCATTAAAGAACTGTTCATGGAAGGGATGCTCATCCCCCAACTGCTTGATCACACTCAGCGAACAACTCTTGTTATTTGGCATTTATAAGACTGACTTGTTCTGGGGTTTCTATTTACTCAGTTAAACATCCGACTTCGGCTCAGGTCATGATCTCACAGATCGTGAGTTTGAGCCCTGTATTGGACTCTGTGCTGACAGCTCAGAGCCTGGAGCCTGCTTTGGATTCTGTCTCCATCTCTCTCTGTTCCTCCCCCATCCTCTCAAATATAAACATTAAAAAAAAACTTAAAAAAGAAGATTGGCTTATTCTGAACTATTGACAATGATAAAATGAAATCTCATTAAAGAGCAAACATTGTAGTAAAAGATCAAAAATTCACTCTCCAATACCACCTTGGAATTTGAAAAATCCAAATAGTTGAAATGATTGTGTGTGGTATTTTAAGGTCTACAAGCTTATTTCCCAGGATTTATATATACATAGATTTAAATCAGGCTAATTCGGGCTAAATGTTATCAGCTCAGAAGCCATCCACTGAAGACTTTCAGTTTCTCTTGATCTTTCAGTCAATCCAGACTTTTTCTGTCCATCCAGCAATATTCCCTCCAGTATACAAATCAGGGCCTTAATAGGTGAGCACTCACTTTAAGCCTTCATTTGTAAGGCCTTCCTAAGATTTCTCACAAGCTCAGCCTGATGTAAAACTGCAAGATATAAAGAAATTATTGAATTGCCATGGACAAGAGTCATTATTAAAAATTGTAAATTCCCCAGTTAATTAATTCAAATTCTATTGTGGTTGTTGCTAATCATTTTTCAAAGCTATGCTGTCAATACACCATTGTTTAGAGCACGTTCATAGTTAACTTACTGATGGTGTAGCTAGAATATGGAACTCAAAGTGAAGTTTTCCAAAGGGACTTTTGCCTGAATGAAATTTGACCCTCGATGAGATTTCAGCACTACATATCAAAGGAATTAAAGAGGAAGCTTCTAGTAAAAATATGTTATTGAAGACAGAGTCATTGGGCCCTTAGCAACAGGGGCAGCTGAACCCAGGAAATGCATCCTACATTTTTATCTGTGGATCAGCATAGAACAGCAACCCCTGCTCCAATTGTGAAAGGTTACACCATTGCAGAGGCAGAGTGCAAGTTCCGCAGGAAAAAAGGGTGACCCTGCAAAGAATGTCATTCAAAATTGGTTTGAAGGATGCCCAGAAACCATCTAGTGGGTCAAGTCTCCCGATATCAGGAGATGATTATTCACCTGGCAGCAAATTTCAAGAACTATTTCATATTCCGTAGGTCAATAAGCTTCAGGATCCTGCATTGATTACAATAATTACAATTTTGTTAACCTTTATCGAGGACTTACTCTGTGCCAGAGCAATCACTGAATACAGGTATTATGTCACTGATCCAAAAACAACATCAGGCACTTTAACTTTTCCTTCTGACACATATTAATCTACCCATATCAGTCCATCCTCACTACAAGCACCAGGCAGCATTGTTTTTCACCTAGAGTATTTCAGTAGTATCCAGGTGGCTTTCCCTGCCTCTGTTCTCATAGCTTAATTACTTCTCCATACGAGACAGACATGGTCACAATCTATTGTGTGTGATCTGGCCCCTGCCTATCAGATTAGCTTAATTTCATACCACTCTCCCCCTCAGTTTCTTTATTCTATTTGTATCAGTCTTTTGGTAGTTCCTTGAATGTGCTTTTCCTTGTTGGGACTCATAGACGCTTTCATCTAGCAAGCATAATTTTCAACTTATTCTCACCCCTGTTACCTAGCATGGTCCTATTTTTCATTTCTCCAAGTCCCAATCTTCTTGTTAGGCACTTCCTTAAATTATATCTCTTTTTCATAGCATTTACTGTAATTGAATGTAAAAAGTCCATTTTGTAGTTTTGTTTTGTTTTGTTTTGTTTTCATCTCGTATCCACTAGAATGTAAGTTTCATGAGGGCAGCAGCCACATCCTTTTGTGAATTTCTTATATCCTTAGTAAATAAAGAGCTACATGCCGGGCACTAGTGCTAGATATAAGTGAAAGAAATAATGGACTTTTATGCCCATATTATTAGGAGAAACTGATATTTTGAAAGAGAAGCCTCACTTTCACAAAGAAGATATAACATATAAAAAATGGATAAAAAAGAATGCTTGGGAAGCATACCTCCCTAACATTATCGTCAATATTAGTTCATAATGATGCCCTTAAAAGAGGGTGACTGTGGAAACCAAGAGTCATTCCACATGTATATGCAAGTTCAATATCAGTTCACTTTAGAAAGAGAACTGTTTCTTCTTCTCTAATTAGATAGATATATAGACAGATAGATAGATGATAGATAGGACAAAGATTAATGATTGTCCACACCAACTAGAATTTTTTGATGCCTTTGGCTGTGTCACTTGCTCGCTTTTCCTTAATATGTTTTCCTTCGTCAGCTGAATGTGCTACTCTCCTCTGTTGTTCTTGGACTTGTTTCCCTGACCTATCATTCTCAGTTTCTTCTCTAATGTTGTGGGCTTTCCATGTTTTGTCCATAGTCTTTTTTTTTTTTTTTTACATATTTTCTACTCATTTTATCCAGCATTCTACATTGACTGGGCTTTAATCACTAAAAAGTTAGAGCTAAAATAATTATAGTTTGTTCTTTCTTTTAAGTCAGCATCTCCTCAGATTCATCACATCCTATTCAAAGCATCTGTAAATGTTCATTGGGTTGGCAACTTGGAATAAAATGGAGAAGATCTGTGCCCTCACTGATTTATAAAAGAGCACAAGAAATATTGCAAGCCAATAAATATAAATATCTAATAAAAAGTAATAGATTATGATTATGAAGAGAAATGCATAATATGTTATGAGGAAGGAAAACCCAGGAGACAAATTTAACTGGGGTCAAAGATAACCTTCATGATAAAGAGGATTTTCAGCTCATTACTGAAGGCAAATACTCTTTAGGCATGCCAAGAACATGAAAAAGAGAAATCTGGCCCAAGGACTATAAAAGGGATGTTGTCTGAGGATGAACAGGAGTTGTTGGGCTAGGAAGACAAATCCTAAAAGGCCTTTGGTTCACAAAATCTCCAGTCATCAGTTAATTAAACTGGAACATCTGAGATGGCACATAAGGGAGGCAGGATACTTTATGACTAGGAGAGAGGTATGACCCTTTAGGAGTTATGAGATCTCCACGGTCCTAAAGGAAATGTGGAGCTCTGAATGTGGACAAATCTAGTGCCCTTGAGGTGGCAGGAACTCTGATAGGGATAACAGGTGGGGACCTGAATGGACCAGGCACTAATTGCCACAGCCTGTTGTGAAGTTTTCTGTAGTCCAGCTTGACATTGAAAGGTTGAGACTACTAAAAGAATTGTTGAGGTATATTCTAGGAAAAAATCCACTATGACAGTGATTGGTGAGCTACACCATGAGCCATATTCAGCCCATTGTCTATTTTTTAACACATAGTCTTAGTGAACACAACCACACTCCTTTGAATTATCTATAGCTGCTTTAATGCTATAGTAGAAGATTTGAATTGTTGCAACAGATACAGTATGGCACACAAAGCTTAAAATACTGTCTGTTTCTGGGGTGCCTGGGTGGCTCAGTTGGTTAAGCATCCGACCTCGGCCCAGGTCATGATCCCTTGCCTTGTGGGTTCGAGCCCTGTGTCAGTCTCTGTGCTGACAGCTCGGAGCCTGGAGTGTGCTTCAGATTCTGTGTCTCCCTCTTTCTCTGCCCCTCCCCTGCTTGCACTCTGTCTCTCTGTCTCCCAAAAATAAATAAATATTTTTTAAAAATACTGTTTCCTTTCAAAAGAAATTTTTGAGCACTACTCTCATCCTTACTTTCTGTGCCTTCTGTCTGGGTTGTCCTTTATGTCATCTTTTTGACCAATAGGACTCCAAATCATCCTTCATGACACAGCCCAAGTGTCACCTTGACTGATACATTCACCTCCCCCACACCCTAGAGTTGATTACTCCTATCACACAGTATTGCAATTATTATATATTTCTGCCTCCAGAAATAATAGGCTCTGAGTATTTTTAGACCAAACCCTTCTATATATGTCACATATAGTGTATCCAGTAAATAACTGGGCACAAGAAATATTTGACTAAGTAAGAGAAAGCATCAATTTTAAATAGTTCAGAGGTCCTTCACTTGAAATATGTATTTCTCCTTTGATATGTCGGAGTTGAAGTGTAAGTTAACATTCTACTGCACTCCTGGGTCTTTTGCAAAATGTTTTCTAACAGTTTGTTTCAGAAAGCTTGAGCGTCAACTGACTCAATTAACCCAAATGACCAGGGCGATTTTCAAATAAAAGATTTGTTTTTGTTATTCTGTGAGCTAAGTCATTTGGATACTCTTGAATTTCCATAAAATACTGATATATTCACTAATGTAATCCAGCAGTCCCTCTCTAGACATGCAATTAGAGTCCACTCCCATCTCAGCCACCATATATCAGAAACTTATTGGCCCTGAAGGTCATCAGAATTTAGCTTCAACAGAATACAGAGAAAGCAGATGTCTCTTTGTAGAGAATTACCCAAATAAATTTGTCTGAACAACAAATTGACAGAAAGCATTGTGATAATTCACAAATAGTACTCAGTTAGAAGGTGGTTTTCAAGATAACTATTTTTAGAAAAGGATTTTAACCATAAGTGTTCATTAAATTTTCTATTGATTTCAAATAGCAAATTAGTTGGAACTGATATTCATTGATCAGTGTGTGCCAACATCATCAGAATATACTTACCACATTTCCATATTTGGCATAACATAATTTTTCTGCTTAGCCTCAATGAGACACTAGGGATTTCTCATAATAATTGTAGAAAAGTAGTAAAAGAGATAGTCCCCACAGATTTTCCAAAGAAAGGCTATGTCTCCCTAGGTGACAATAGAAACTCTCTTGACAGCGACCTTACAGTGTTAAGTCAAGGACCAAGAAAATGATCAGAAGTTCCTTTGAGGCCATAAATTCTGAATAATGAAGCCAGTTATGTTTTCCTTGAAATGTTTATCATAAATGTTGTGAAATAAAAAAGTAAACAATATTGGGCAAAAGAGATAAGTGAAATAGCCTGGGGGTGGATTCTTTCCAAAAGTTCATGTGACATGAATATAATAATTCACACATCTTTCAGATGAGTGGTATTGTTTATGTACCCATTTCTCCTCACTCTAGAAACAGATAACCAGAAGCAGGGTCTTGGCCTTAATGCTGGTTATGTTCCTTGTCTAGATTTTTGTCTTCTTATCACTAGATTTTCCCAGTTAGCTAGGGGTCTTTTAGATGCTTTACCCAGACAGAGACTGATCAGGACAGATTGAGAACTTGTTATTTTCATCACAATCTCTTCTTTCCCGCTCTGGCTCTTCTTGCTCTGTTTCTTCTGCCCTCTGTACCTCTAAACTAAACTTCTTTAGTGGGCTGCCTTGTGAAACTCCTCTCAGGAAAACAATTCTTCCTTGATTACCAACCTTAAAAAGAAATTTTAGACGTAAAGGACTCCACCCTTAGTGGGATCATCTCAATGACTTCATTGATGGCATATATCTGTCCTACTGGTGATCACACTGACTGCCTTGTTTGCCCCACCCAAGTTGGATACTACTCTGGTCTATCTTCCCATCAACTACCACATCTATCCTTTTTGACTTTTAATATATGACATACTTAATATTTTCCCTCAGTTGGCACGATCATTCTATGAGGTACAGGTGATTAGCTCCATTTACCCACTGCAGAAACCAAGGCTCAGAGAAGTTAAATGACATATCTAAAGCCATCAGTAAATAATTAGTTGCCAAAGTTAGCATCCAAACTCAGGTATAATTTGAAAACATCAAAGAGCTACAACATCAGAAACAAATTTCATATGAAAGCCTGGGTTTCCAGCTTTCATTGAATTATCAGAAGTGCATGTCATCTCATGAACTCGTAACAGCCAGTTAACCAAACAGAGAGTGCTTGTGGTATCTTTTTATGGTGACCAGGTCTATGACAGTTAGTTTGAGGTTATAGAGAATTTCCATAAGGCATAGACAAGTTTCCCGTGTGAAGCTTAGAATAGTTTTGAGAATAAACAGTGGTATAAGTAACATTTGAAAATCTTGTATAAAAATGTAATCAGGTGGGGCACCTGGGTGGCTCAATTGGTTACACTTCTGACTTCACTTCAGGTCATGATCTCATGGTTCATGAGTTTGAGCCCCTCTTGGGGCCCTGTGCTGACAGCTCAGAGCCTGAAGCCTGCTTCAGATTCTGCGTATCCCTCTTTCTCTGCCCCTCCCCCGCTTATGCTCTCTGTGTCTCTCTGTCTCTGTCTCTCTCTCTCAAAAAATAAATAAATAAATAAATAAATAATAAACATTTAAAAATGTAATCATGTGCTAAAATATTTGGAAGGAAAAAAATAAGTGACTATCAACAATGAGTGGAAGAGGAAATGAACACTAGCCTGAATATCAGTGAAAGTCACAAGCATGAGGTAACCGAAGGGAGACGTGTCAGTCTGGGTATTAGGAGGTGTTAATCCGGTAGATTAATCTGGGTTCCCTTGGAAGCGGGTACTGAGACAAAGAGTTGACTTCAGCAGGTTTACAGAGAAATGGGAAAGTGAAACAGAGAAAGGAAGAGAGTCAGGTAAAGTAAAAACAAACAAACAAACAAAAAAGGTGATAAACCACTCTATAGTGGCAGAATAGAAAGTTCCCGCCATGGATAGCTGGGGCTTAATCCTAATGGGAATTGTGACAAACCATGTATGGCGTGACGCACGGTTACCCAAAGTGAAGGATAAAGAAGTTGAAATATTTATTCCTAAAATCCTCATCTGCTATTAGCTATGGGCTACCCCCAAAAAGTATTAACTCTTTGACTCTGCTGGTGGCCCCTGCACAGTTGGAATTGCTGTCTGAGACTGAAAAAAACCAAAGTTCTTGAGTAGCGAGTTCCAGATGTTAAAAACATTAGCCTCTAGTAGTGGAGATGAGTGCCGTGAGGGTGTGGGGGTGTCGCTGAGGGACTCAGCAGTAGGAGGGGCCAAGAGACAAAGATTTTGGAAAAGAGAAGAGGAAAAGAAAGGAATTTTCATATGGCACATGCATAAGTACGCACATGGAGGTGAAGGTGCTCCAAATAGCCACTCCACTGTCATTTTACAATATGTAAACCACTTTCACATACGAAATACAGCTAGAGAGGTTTATATGGGACGATGGGAAAACTAATGGGGCTAAATCTCAGGAGGTAAACTGAAGGGTAATGAGAATCGAAGGAGAATAGATCTGTGTTCTAGATGCCCTGAAAGGCAGGCCAAAACATTTGCCTTTCTCACAACAGAGAAAAGGGGGTACTGGTGGATCTGAATATGTAAGTGCTGTGATAAACGTTACATTTTAGAATGGTGTCTGACAAGCAGGCAACCATTGACTCATTTGTTGCTGGAGGTGTTTATTGATCATCCTTTATATGCCAGATGCTAAGGAAGAAGAAGGATAAAACTAAATAAGATGTATTTGTTGACACATAACAGTAATCCTGTTGGGATAAATGCAAAAAAAAAAAAAAAAAGAGGCAAGTATGATGCAAATAAGGGGGGGGATGGATTGGTGGCAGGAGAAACTGGTGTTCAGAACATAGATAGAAAGTATTTCCCATCCCAGTGTGAGTCCTGTGCCTTTCTCAATTAAGAAAGTATCTCTAGGAAGGCGAGAAAAGGAGGGAAGGAGTGGCAGGCATTGCTAGCTGCTCATGCTAGCAGCCTTGCTAAAACGGTCCTTATTTGTTTGGGATTGCACTGTGTCCAGCCCAGAGACGAAAGGGCAGTCAAAACCATTCCAATCCTTTTGCAGATACGTCCAGGCTCCTTTGAAACTAGAGGAGGCTGTATGAGCTAGTTATGTCCAAGAAGATATTTGCAGCAATGTAATAGGGGACAGTGTAGTTTTCTGCGGTAAAAGTAAAGATGTTTTGTTCTTATGTTCTAAATCTTAAATGGAAAATAACCCTGAAACCTGATTCTTAGAGCCGTTCTTACAGCCATGTGCAATGACTTGGATGAAGAAAAAGAGGCAATATGATCATAACAACTGAGCAGAAGGGTGAGAAGAACCTGGAATCTTACTGACATGAAGGCTACTAAATGAGCCCTATAATCATAGGCCAATAGGAGTTCATGATGATTTGGGTCATTCTCCATAATGCTAATCAATATTTTGTTACACGTAGTCATAATTTTTCCTGTCACAATGAATGAAACACTGTATAAAAATACTGCATAAAAAATAAAAATGGAGGAAGGCGATGGGCTTAGTTTCAGACATGCTTTATTTAAGGTTGTGGTGTAAAAGTGAATACGGTATAAATGGCTCAAAAATTCCACACAGGATATTTATTCTAAATTGGCCAATTGGGATTGATTCATGTCTCATTTTTCACAAAAAGGGAGATTTCTAAGAGAATACTCAAGACACGTTGTCCTTGACTTTTCTCTGGTCAACATTTTTTCCAAAGTTATTTGGCTAATGACAAAGAAAGCATACATATCACATGTTCAGATGAATCGAATATTAGATAACTGATGGCTTGCAACAATTAACTGAGAGTCTGAAAAGGTTCTAGCTAGAAAAGTAACTAAAATTTTTCAGATAAAATTGAATATCAACAAACATATAAACTTTTATACTTAGGTTTATATGACTCAAACAATGCATCTAGAAGTTATGGCTCAACAACAGTTGATGTAAAAATGGCACAAGTTATTTGATTATCTTAAAACTCAACATAAATCAACTGGGTGATAGCTATTCATTCATTCACTAATTTATTCATCCAGGCCTTATACTAGCTAAAAGGCACAGACGTATGAAAAAATGAGACAGAAAAGAGCTTCATATGTGCTAAGGAAGATCAATAAGCAAATTACTGATTATAATGTGGCTGATGCTTTAAAGATACTATAATTTAAAGGTATACATGACACCTTTCCCTCAGTAGGTAAAGTACATTCTGACAAACTTACTAGCAATCAGAAACATAATAAAAGTTCCCAATTCATGTGAATGATAATTGACTAATATCAAAATTCCTTAATTCATTTATCCCTCCAAATTATTAAACACCTACTATGTGCTATGCACTGTTTTCTTTGGAGCATTTTAGTACTTAGAAGTCAAGAATAAGAAGTGTAGCCAGTAAGCTAGGAGTTATGTTCTCAAGAGAGAAGAGTATTTCAAGCCTAATAAAGAACAATTCAGAATAGAA
This sequence comes from Panthera onca, assembly GCF_046562875.1. Lineage (NCBI taxonomy): Eukaryota > Metazoa > Chordata > Mammalia > Carnivora > Felidae > Panthera > Panthera onca. The sequence goes on from NC_138342.1 coordinate 15,448,851, forward strand.
AGCTTTACCAACTATGTGTTATGTTGGTGTGAGAGATTGATTTTAAAAAAAAGAATGAGAACTGACCACTGGATTTGGTAAGATGGCAGTAATTGGAAACTGTTGATTCAGTAAACGGGTGGGAATTAAGGAATCAAGAAGAGAATTGGACATAAAAAAGTAAAGGAATCTGGCTTAGGAAAATGGTACTTGAAGTATATGTAGAAAGTAAAAGGTGAAGAGATAGGTAGAGAAGCAGCTGGTCTAGGGAGGGTTTTAAAAATAGACAGTATTATATACGTGTATGTACTGGTGGAAGTAATATCGGAGAAGGTGAATTTGATGATGAAAGAGGGAGAAGGGATTACTGCAAGGATAACAAGGCCTGGAGTAAGTTGGAGGGCATGAAATGACAGTCTTTCTTCATGCATATAATGACAGTTCTTCCATTTTAACAGAAAACAATGCAGAATATATGAGTTCTTCTGAAAGTGGGTTTGTAGAAAAGGTAGAAGGATAAAGAAGTGTTATTTTCTTGGTGGAAAAAAAAAAGGAATTCATCTTCTGAGCTGAGGAGGTAAAGTTGAAATGTTAAAAGTTTGAGGAGAGAGAAAAGATTTAAAATAGCATTGTATCAGGGGAGCCTGGGTGGCTCAGTCGATTGAGCATCCAAATTTGGCTCAGGTCATAATCTCGCAGTTCGTGAGTTCGAGCCCCACATCAGTCTCTGCTGACAGCTCAGAGCTGGAGCCTGCTTCGCATTCTGTGTCTCCCTCTCTCTTTGCTCCTCCCCTGCTCACATGCTGTCTTTCTCTCAGAAATAAATAAAGATTAAAAAAATAAAAAAATAAAAAAAATAGCATTGTATCAGTCAGGACATACCATGGGATGCTGAGGTAACAAATAATACCTGAGTTTCAGTGACTTAACACACAATATATTTTTCACTCATGCAAAGTGAACAGCAGGAGTTAGCAGAGAATCAACAGATGATTGATTCATCTTGATCTGTTACTGCAATCACACTGGCACAATGAGAAGGGAGCTGTTCACAGGTGTACTGACTTTAAAATGTTCTGCCTGAGCTAATTGTTATGTGGGTTATAAAATAAGTGTAGTTGTATATTATAAATGAATATTTAACTTGCACAGATTCAACTAGGTGTTCTTGAATTTGGAATTCAAGAGTGTTGACTGCATTGTATAACTCTCTTACAATAGATATAACCAATGAATCTTAGTAAACCTAGGACAAATAATTTCATAGCCATTTCCTGTTCATTAATAGTGTTCGTGCTTTGTAGATAATCTTGTAAATGGAAATTTTGGATTGATTTTTCACTCTGAACATTGAGTTTATAATCTATTCTTCATTTAGGATGCAACTGAACTGCTTGTTGTCTAAATGACAATCGTATTTGTTCAAATACTTGAGTCTGCAAATCTTCAAAATAGCTTTAGTGAGAAATGGTTTTAAAAATTCATCTAGAATTCAACTTCAACAGTCTATTTTGCTCATTTCTACATCCAAATGCTTACCACGATGCGAGATGTTCATCATAGATGAACATCTGGGTTCCTCATAGATGTTGAATTCCCGAAAGTAGAAGAACTAAAGTTGTGTGTCTGTCTAATGCAGGGCACATAAAATCTATGTGGTAAAGGATCACTTACCACAGTAAACCAAGGAAGATATAGGGCCCATTATCAGTAGAGAGTATTACAGCTAAAGGAAAGAGTAATTTATTTGAGGAATATCAGAAAGAACCCAGAAAAGAAAGAAAATCTTAATCAGTAAGAAACCTAAACTCATCTTCAGTATCTTTAGGAATTGGCTTCCAAATAGAGAAACAGAGCTAAGTGTACATAACCTGTGAGCCAATGAAAAAAGAGAATGGGAAAACCATCTAACATCATCTGAAGCATATGATGAAGCATCATCTGAAGCAAATATCATGGAGAAAAAGAAAAGGGTGATCCATGTATACAACGTGCACACACACATATACACACACACACACATTATAAAAACATTTTTTGCCAGGAAAACCACTGAGGCACAGGACGGTGGTTAATCTCTTACAGGAAGCATTAGAAACTCATTTGCCTGAACAAATTAAAACAGGATTGACCACAATGACATTTTATCTCAGCTAGCAAAGAGGGCCCAGGTAGGAAGGAGTGACCAATGGATTATCTCTTTACTCAGGTATTAATGCTTCTATGAAATGAAACTGTAGAGACCAAAGCACTACATTTCCAAATATTATCTATTCATGTATTTCACATAAAGGATTGTTTCCTTCACCTTGTCAGTGTGGGAAGAGATTCTGTGAAAATAAACAGGAAAAGGGTAGTACTTACAGAGGTAATCGCATTTGTAACAAAATCCAGCATGAGAAAACCCTATGTCTGAACAGACTTTCAAGTAACTGATAAGAGTAGTATAGTTGGATTAAATGAATGGTGAAAAATAATTGGTAAGAGAAGTAAAAATCCCCAAATTCACTCCAATTGTTCAAAGAATCTCATATTGTAAAGTCAAGATTAAAACCAAATTGAAGAAATGAATACTTTCCATTTACATTTATCAGTAAACACGTCAAACCTGGGCATAGCCACGGGAGAGACCAGACCCATTCAGTCAGAATACCTACTACATTGATCCCCTTGAAGTGTTGGCTTCACTGCCTCAGCTGTATGTTACTAAGAGCAGAAAAACACCCAAAGAAAGCCTACAGCTTTTCAAACAATGCTGTCATGTAGAGTCACAATATTTGTATTGCTCTTCTTGTCCAATAAATGCAATAAGCCACCAAGCCACCTAAGTGCACTGATGAGTATTATATCATGCATCTATGTTCTTTCAAACCAGTCAAGCTCTTCATTTTGTTACAAATTGAATATTAATCTATTTAAGAGAGAAATGATGTAAGAAGTTGAGAACAAAGTTTTAAATTCTGAAACTTGAGAGATAATACTTTCAGATGCTACCTTTTGAAACATCTGCTCGGCCTCCACCTGTTTTCTCTGTTGCCACCACATTGGAACAATGCAAGATTATTTTTAAACAAGAGAATAAATACATTTAAATAATAAAAATTTAAAAAGTACAAAAATGTTCTTAGCACAACCTAAACCTCCAAGGGAATGGCATCACTGTTTTTATTCGTACAGGTATCTTCCCACATCTTGAAGCCTACCATGCACTGAGCCTTAGTCTGTTCCGGGTGCTATAACAAAAACACCATACGGTGGCTGGGTTTAGCAACAAGTATTTATATCTCACAATTCTGGAGTCTGGCAGGTCTAAGATCAAGGTGCCGGCAAAACCCAGTGTCCGGTGAAAGCTTGCTTCCTGTTCATAGAAGACTGTCTTCTCTCTCTGTCCTCACATGGCAGAAGGGGTAAAGGAGCTGTCTGATCCAAGCTCTGCCTTCAGGATCTAACCAACTCAAAGGTTCCCAACTCTTGATATCATCACATCGGGGGGTTGGATTGCAACATATAACTTTTGGGAAGACACCAACGTTTTGTTTGTAGCACACTGGAAAACACTACTCTGAGCTAAATTACACTGGAAAAATATTAATTTCAAGTATATGGTTTGAAAGCAAACTATAAATGGTACATATGGAAGGTCTTGGGATGGAAGACAAGCTAAGATGTAGTCCGTGGTGTTAGGTATAAAAAGTGTTCTCATGTGGGTGAGAGAAAAGCAGAAGCAAAAAGGGGATGTGACTGGCCGTCCACCAAAGCTCAACCCTGGGAGTTTGGCATTTCCAAAAATCTGTTTTGCCATTTCCCAAAGCAATATGAGGTTTGAAAATGAGATGATTGTTCCTGGAGAGGAAATGGGTGTGGGTTAGTGGTTTCCAGACAGCGGAAGGGAAAATCAGTGTGTCTCATGCCAGGGTCATGTTTTCTCAGGCTTGGGAATGTTGATAGTACTTAAGCAAAGGCAAGAAGACAACTAGATGGTTGGCCTTTCATTGTTCCTTGCTCATGTTGGCCCACAAGCAAGTTGAGATGGAGAAAGGCAGAAGGAAACATAAAGGTGACCCATCTTTCAACCTCTCAAAGCCTGAATTAACTTGTCATAAAAGCAGCTGCCAGGATGAAGAGAAAGGAAGTCTATCAGAGTCTAAGAGAAGCAGAGAAGGAAGGGAGCCTTCAAAACGCCACCGTCATAATCAGTAATTCATTTGACATCTGGCGGGGAGGCAACAGGGATGAGTAAATGAACTTTGCTTTTTATGTTTTGACTGAATGTATATGTTTAGCACCTAAGTTTTAAACACAGGACGATTTTAGGAAATGTGCTCTTCTCCAAGCATTTGTTTCATGGGATACAGGAAACATCTGGAGTAAGATCAAGTGGGTTTAATGGCTGCCCGGGTATTGTTTTGCTACGAACCTATAATGTGTGGTTAAAATTAAATCGAGGATTCCCCTACATGTATATGGCTATGCCAGCTTTTCTCAGAATCAAACCTGAAACAAGACAAAAGATATTTAAAACCTATGCCAGCCAAGGGAATAGTATCTTTTTTAGTTTTTTTTATTGACGTTTATTTATTATTGGGAGACAGACAGACACAGAGAGTGAGCAGGGGAGGGCAAGAGAGAGAGGGAGACACAGAATCTGAAGTAGGCTCCAGGCTCTGAGCTGTCAGCACAGAGCCCGACGCGGGGCTGAACTCACAAACTGCGAGATCATGACCTGAGCCTCGGACGCTTAACCGACTGAGCCACCCAGGTGCCCCAAGGGAATAGTATCTTAAACTGAGGACCTATGAAGGACTAATCTATTTCAAGTTAAAGTGGACTTTCAACATAATATAATTGCTAAAGAAGAAGTCCTTTGTTTCAACAGATCTTGTAATATTATGAGGAATACCTTTGTAAATCAAACTTAATCTTATTTCCTAGTTTCAGATAACCTATAGCAAATCGAGTCCAAAATCAGCATAATTTGCCAAAGTAGCCTTATAATAGTTTTTTGAGGATCCATCTTTTAACCCACTCTAAGGATAGTTTGCTGGTTTGCCCTCCAAGTTTTGCATCTTCCCCCCCCAAAAAAAGCCACAATATATATGCAAGAAGGAAATAGGGCAAAAATACAACAAACCAATATTTCTTTAGTACATATTTTAATAATTACTATGTTATTATAGATTTCATTCCTTAAAAATGAATATCTGTTAAATTGAACCCCAAATAATCATATATAAAGTTATCCATCACAAAATTATTAATAACAAAGAAAAATTGGGATCAACTTAAAAACCTAAATAGAAATTGGCCAAATGATTCTGGGATTCATATGGTGGGGCGTTATATTCTAATAAAAATTATAGCCTCAAACACTAATTAATAAACTAATTATAAGCTGATTATATTGTGAGAAGACTAACAATATAATTTTAACAATATTTTCCCTTCAGATGGATATAAAATTATGTATAGCCTGATTCCTATATCCTGCATGTATGTGTGAATAGAGAGAGAGAGAGACAGAAGCCAGAGAGGCTTTTACAAAAGCATGAACAGTTCCGCCCATACAATATTACCAATATAGCGTCTTTAATTTGGCTTGGTGTCTATTACAATAATTGGAGGGGCTCATGGCAGAGAAACAAGACCTTAATGGATAGATAAAGGAAAAATAAAAGATTCAGGAATATATAACTCAGGAATACATGAATAGATGAGTATATGCAGGATGAAATTTGTGAAAATTTCAGATGAGAGGGTAGCCTGGTTGGCTCAGTCAGTTAAACACTTGACTGACTCGGGTCATGATCTCACTGTTTGTGGGTTCCAGCCCCACATTGGGCTCTTGTGCTGACAGCTCAAAGCCTGGACCCTGCTTTGGATTCTGTGCCTCCCTCTTTCTCTGCCCCTCCCCAGCTCACTCTCTCTCTCTCTCTCTCTCTCTCTCTGTCTTTCAAAAATAAAAATAAACATTGGGGCGCCTGGGTGGCGCAGTCGGTTAAGCGTCCGACTTCAGCCAGGTCACGATCTCGCAGTCCGTGAGTTCGAGCCCCGCGTCAGGCTCTGGGCTGATGGCTCAGAGCCTGGAGCCTGTTTCCGATTCTGTGTCTCCCTCTCTCTCTGCCCCTCCCCCGTTCATGCTCTGTCTCTCTCTGTCCCAAAAATAAATAAAAAACGCTGAAAAAAAAAATTAAAAAAAAAAAAATAAATAAACATTAAAACTTTTTTTAAAAAAACCTGCAGATGAGGAAAAAGAAAAAAAAAAAAAGACTGAGTGTTTTACTGCAAAGAATTCCAACTGGAGATGTAGAGTCACAGCAATTAGCAAGGATACTTGAGTAAGAAGGGATTAATTAAAAAAAAAGAGCTATAACAGGGCACCTGGGTGGCTCAGTCAGTTCAGCAGCCAACTCTCGATCTCGGCTCAGGTCATGATCTCACAGTTTGTAATATCGAGCCCTGTGAAGGGCTATGCTCTGACAGCTCAGAGCATGCTAGGAATTCTCTGTCCTTCTTCCTCTGCCCCTCCCTCCCCCCTGCTCTCTCTCTCTCGAAATAAGGAAATAAATGTTTAAAGAAAAAAGAATATAAGGTTTACATTAATTAGAAACGATAATTCAGGGGAGCCTGGGTGGCTCAGTCAGCTAAGTGTCAGACTCTTGACTATGGCTCAGGTTGTGATCTCACAGTTCGTTAGTTTGAGTCCCACGTCAGGCTCTGAACTGATAGTACAGAACCTACTCAGGATTCTCTCTCTCTCCCTCTGTCTCTGCCCCTTTCCCACTTGCATGCATTCTCTCTCTTTCTCTCTCTCTCCCCCAATCAAAATAAATAAGCATTAAAAAAGAAACCATAATTCATCATTTGGTTTATTATAAATAGTAACAAAATAATAACAGCAGCAAAAATAACAATAGCTAAACTTTATTTCGGGCAGCCAGGCAGTAGTGTGGGTGCTTTGCATGAATTAACTTACTGAAGCCTGTAAGCAAACATGCAGTAAAACAGATGAGGAGATTGATACAGAGTTTAAAATGCACAGATAGATAGATAGATAGATGATAGATAGACTAACAGATAGGGGTGTGTGTGTGTGTGTGTGTGTGTGTGTGTGTGTGTGTGTGTTTAGCAAGCACAATTGCTCTTGTGGTGTCACTCAGCTGGTAAAGAAGAGCTGAGATGTAGGTAGTCTGACTTCAGCCTTCCAGCACTTTTATACTTGCCATTATACTATGCTAAATTAAACCCTTTTAGTGGAAAGTATTTTTTTCTAATCAGTGATATAAATAGCATTTTTAGATCTGTGTGAGTAACATTCAATATGCTCAAACCTCTTAAATGAAGAAGGAGGTTTCTCATTGTAGAAAATGTCAAAGAGGACTTAAAAATAATAACAATAGGGAAAAAAGGGATCTGCCGTTGACTATGGGTATCTTGCTTCATCTACTTCCCAGGCTCCCAAAACTCTGATCCAGATAGGGGTGAGTGACCCACCAGCGCTGGAGAGGCAATGGAGAAAGTAGAGGGGCATAGCAGACAGAAGGGGGCTTAGAACTTTGCAAATCTTTTCAGTAACTAACCTTGGTTGTTTGCATGCTGAAAATAACAATGCCCTGGGGCAAATCTGCATTCACCCCATCCTAGTTGCTAAATTGGTTTGTGAAACTTGGATAGCTACATAGCTTGTTAGTGCTTCTGTTATTCTAGTTATCCAATCACGCAGAGTGTGATGCAATTGGCCATGTTGTGGTTTTAAGGCTTAATTCAGAGTACACGGTTGTGTTCTGCTCTTATTCCTATTAGGGAGAAAAATAAGTCAAGGGCAATAAAGGACTGATTGGGTATAAATGGGAGATTATTCTTTATTCCATGAATTTCTGAGGATTAAACCACAATGACTGTAAAAGTGTCAAGCACAGGGATAATACCACAGTAGAATTTCAATAAATTAAAGATTCTATTCTTTTCTCTGACCTCCAACAGACCCATTTCAAAATTTGTCCAATTATTCCCCTCAAGCCTGCATATGTACTACTTAATATGATAAAATAATATGATAAAACAATATGTTGATGCTTGGTTGCCTATTCAGTCTCTAAATATTTACAAAGTACCTACTGTGTGCTAGGCACTGTAAAAGCCCTTGGGTATACGGTTGTGAAGCAGGGAGACAGACATGTTCTTATTCTCATGGGACAATAATTTTTCGAGAGTGAAAAGAAGGCAGAAAATGGAGGCGTGGAGCTCAATCTCTGCAAACAGACCCCTTAGTCCAAACCTAATATCCATCTCATAGCAGTAGCCGCACAGGCAATCTACTTGGTGTTTCCATGAGTCTGCTGTATCCATGAAGTGGTTTGGGAACTATTTGCTAAGTCATATGCTTGCTTAAGAATAAAGCTAGTCAGGGGCGCCTGGGTAGTTCATTCGGTTAAGTACCGACTTCGGCTCAGGTCATGATCTTTCAGTTTATGGGTTTGATCCCCGCATCAGGCTCTCTGTTGACAGAGTCTAGAACCTGCTTCAGATTCTGTGTATCCCTCTCTCTCTCTGACCCTCCCCTACTCACACACTCTCTCTCTCTCTCTTTCAAAAATAAGCATTAAAAAATTAAAACAAAACAAAACAAAGAATAAAGCTAGTTAGCAATGTAACATACTTAGAGTAGCGGCCTGGTACCCAGGACCTAGTAAATGCTCCCGAAAGTTTAGCATAATAAGTTATTCCAGGGAATGTTTTAATGGAGGCCTTGGGCTTGGTGTAGTCATGAGTTGAGATAATCTGGATTAAAGAAGACCTCTTCTAAAGGGTCTTCTAAAGAAGACCTCTAGATACCTGGCTTCCTCATAAGAGGTTGCATCCTGTCCTTGGAGGTAAGAAGAAACTTTGGTTGTGTGGATTAAAGAAAGACTGGATAGAGATTTCAGAAGATTTTGTGATCTTGTGGTTCCTAGTAGTAACACTAGTCTAGACATTGCAGAATTATGGAAAGAAATACAAATGACAGATGACAGAAAGGGATTTTAGCCAAGGCACTAAATAACAGCTTGCAATTATAGACTGCTTAGTTTGGAGAAGTTACTCTTAAAAACACTTTATGGGAATTAAATTGCTTGATGCTCACAGTATGGCTCTAGTAGTGGGTTTTAAACATTTTATGAATTAGAAATAGCAGGAGAGAGAAATAAATTGATGTAGTTAAGTTTATGAAGATAGAGGCAGAGTCAGGTTTCTCACCAAAACAGACTGAACCAGAGTTTTAACCCTTACACCTAACGCATCTTTTTGCCTGCCGATGCAATTAAAATCGATAAAAAGTATCCAAAGAAAAACCAAAGTCTCTCATCCTATAGTGGTGATGTTAGATCATGAAAAATGGGAGTCATCTTTCTCACGTACAGAATATAAAACTACTGTTTTGAAAAGAAAGCAAAGACGTTAAAGTGCATGTATGTAATATCCAGAAGAAAAATTTGAGGACAAGAGGAAGACATACTCTAAATAGATAAACTCCATATTGTTAATAGATAAAAGTAATCACTCATGAAAAGTAATGAGAGTAAATGCACACGAGGGTCATTTTGGTTCACTTTGATTCACTAATACTGCATCATCATGAATCACTTAGGTTGTTTCACTGAAAGGAAATGATTTTTGCAACTGACTTGAATTGTTCAGCTGAGCATTTATCAGAAGTAAGAACATAAAGTCTAGATCAAAAGTTAGAAACCCTGGGGCTGAGCTTTATAAGTAAGAACTTTATAAGAACCATACCTATCCAAGTCCTGATTGTATCTGGGGTGTTAATGAACCAAAGCTCATGAGGCTATGCAAGCTAGGCTAGGTAGCCCTTTGACAGGAATATAACAAATCCAGAGCTGGGTAGGCTGTTTAGTTAACTGATCTATAGATTGCCTTCTTAACCAAACTGTCAAGGAAATCATTAATTCCTTCACTTATCTAATACTTCTGGAGGATCTATATGTTCATTCCTGTGCTAAGAACTAAAAAAATAAGACATGGCCCTTTTTAAACCATCTTATTATCATATCTATAAATATGATATCTTAGTGACACAGATTTTTCTTCCTGATTTGTGCATCCCCTTATAAGTCACACACTTAAACAGCTACTAAAAAAAGAAATTATCACATTTTGTTACTTTTTTTTTTCTAGCAGAGTAGGGTAGGAGGGGAAAGGTTTTGCAGAAAGTGAATGTGTGTCGCTCAAAATAAGAAAGAGCATGAAGAATCCTTAAAGAAATGAACTCTACAACATATGGAAAAAGAAAGAACGCTTATGAAGAATATGACATCCATATCCATATTTCTGCTGCCAAACACATGTGTGCACAGGCTGGAAGGTGCAAACAGAGTCAAACCTGGGCCATGTGCAGAACTGAGACTGGGATCCAGTATAGGAACGCATCTGCACATGAGCAATGAGGTCATCACACTGTGTTTTCTGACATTTTATTGACTGTGTAATGGCATTTGATATTGCTAAGACACGGCTGTTCGGGAAGCACTGGTGCGTTAGAGCAGAGAGGTGCATTGTGTAAGATGAGCCATGCTCAACAGATTTGTGCTCGGTCTCTACAAGGGACAAAAAAAAAAAAAAAAAAAAAAAGAGCAAGATTAAGTAACAGAGACCCGGGGAAGGAGAAAGTTCTCATTGCAGGCACGAGGGCATCTCCACTTTGTGTAAGTTGGAGAAGGCTTAAGCAGACTCAGTTTTCCACAGAGTTCCGGTAATCTTCAAATAGTCCAACTCCTGGATCAAATATTAGTCTAGTCATACTTCCACCGGAGAAAAAGCACTTCACTTTTCATTTGTGAGTCACTCTGCAGAAGGGATAATGTCTAAACACTGCAGCCTCTTCTTGGTTACCGTGAGGTTTGGAAGCCTGCCCAAGAGGAAGTACAAGAAACAACATGACCAAGGCAGAAAGTTCGATGAAAAACTCCTCAGTATTTTTAGAGGGAGGGGAGGAAAAATGATCTGAAACATGAGTATATAGAAGATTAGTTCATTTATGTAACCCGCGGTGACTGGAAGGGATTTTCTGGCTTTCCTGAGACAATCCTCAAATAAGAAAATGGACACACCTCAAGAGAAAAGAATTCGTAGGAGGAAATAAATGCATGTGACCTTCTTCACTGCTTCTTGATGTTTAAAAAGAAGAAGCCATTGCCTGCTACCATTATCATGGCTTGATAAAGCAAAGCTGCTTAACATTCCCCCAAACTCCCTTTATTTCAATAGGGTGAAATGCAAACATCTTGCCTGATACCTGTGGACCCTCCACTATCTGTCCCCAGTTTTATTACCTATATTCCTTTCCTGACACCATTTCTTTCCATTTCCCCACTCTGCACAGTGTTCAAAGGAGCCCTTTTCACACATCAACCTTTGGTACATGTTCATCGCCAACGAGAATTCTCTCCACATCGCACCTGTTTGACAAAAATCCTATTCTCTCAAAACACAACTCAAATATTCTCTCCTTCTGGAAAGACTTCCTCGGGCAGCCCTCACTCCACCCCAGTTTATCCCTCACTCCAACCTTTGTCACCATTTCATAACAGCAAGCCCTCTTGGCATGTTCTTTGTACCTGACACAATTCTTACACACGTTTTTATAAATTGACCCAGGTAATTGTCACAATAATCTGCACAGAGTAGGTACTAATATCATTTCCGTTTTACAGGTGAGGAAATGGAGGCTCAGGGAGAAGAAGTGATTCGCCCAAGATCTTACCACATGTACACAACAGAGCTGGGACTTGAACTCAGAAAGCAGGCCCTTACCAACCAGCTCTGCTGCCTCTTTACTGGGTTCCTGACCCAATTATATCAAATGTTTGTTAGGTGCAGGGCCTTGAGGGCAGGGTCTAAGCTATATCCATTTATATTTTTTTAAAGTTTATTTATTTATTTGTAGGGAGAGGCCGAGTGTGCGTGCGGGGAAGGGGGAGAGAGAGAGAGAGAGAGAGAGAGAGAGAGAGAGAGAGAGAATCCCAAGCAAGCTCCACACTGTCAGTAGAGAACACAATGCAGGGCTCGGACCCAGGAACTGTGAGATCATGACCTGAGCCAAAATCAAGAGTCAAATGCTTCACCAACTGAGTCACCCAGGTGCCGCTCCATTTGTATGTTGAACACATTTTGCAGGAACTACAGGTAGTAATAGGCGCTTTGGTAATAAATGACCAGTAAGGAAGCAAAAAAACAAAAAAACAAACAAACAAAAAAGCCTCAGACAAAGCAAACAAACAAGAGTAGAGAAGGAGGAGATGGGTGTAACAGACAAGTTCTGAGATAGAGCAAAAAGCATGAAAGCTCACCCCTGGGGAAAACAAGAATATTGGGATTTGCATATATTTGTTTGTGATTTTTCCAATTAAAACAGAGGCTGTAGTGAAGATATGGTAGAGAATTAAGGAAGGAGTGAAGCCATGAAGGAGAGCTGGTTCTCATTAGTAGTTAGAAGAGGGTCTGAGGCTCTAAGGAGAGAGCAGAACACCCAGCTGGGGGAAAGCATCCCAGAGCCTCCACCATGGTGGTCTCTACCTGATGCTGGCAAGGGCAAGGGCTGGGGAGCTTCCTCTGCGGGGCGGTGGGAGGTGGGCGCGCGGTGGGGTGGGGCACTGTGGCTGGGAACAAAGAAGGAGAATAAAGATTCTCTTATCTTGGGAGAGGTGGGGGAACCTTGAGGATGAGGTCAGTCCTTTGCCCAGACTGCCTGTGGATGGGAGCACCCTCCTTCATCCTTTCGTAAGTGATACTGTGAGATGCAAGTCACAGGTGGCAAAAGGGCCACATGGAACTGAAAAGAGGGTTCTTCCTACTCAGGTGAAGATGGTTTGAGGGCTGTCCAGCAAGACCTGCAGGGAATGTGGCGATGTGCGCATTGGAGGAGCTCATGCTTTCCCTGGAGAAGGAACTTCCGGCAGGGATTGCACCATCTTTAGAAAGGGCAATTCAAGGGGCGCCTGGATGGCTCAGTCGGTTGAGCGTCTGATTTCGCCTCAGGTCACGATCCCACAGTTTGCGAGTTTGAGCCCTTCATCAGCTCTGTGCTGACAGCTCTGAGCCTGGAACCCACTTAGGATTCTGTGTCTCCCTCTCTCTCTCTGCACCTCCCCTACTTGCACTCCGTCTCTCTCTCAAAAATAAATAAAAATTAAAAAAAAAAAGAAAGGGCTATTCAAAGAGCATCTCTTTCTCTCTTTCTTTCTCTGTTTCTCTGCCATCCCCTCCAATGCTTTTCTTGTAAGAAGGGCATTGGTGACTGAGAATGGGGAGAGCAGAATGTCCCTTGTTTTGCGTTTACCGTGAGGCATGGTTTTTTACTGAAAGTCAGTGGGGCCATTCTTCCTCTTGTACACATTTTGGCTTTTTGTTGTTGTTGTTTTGTTTTATTTGTACTGCTCAAGCTTAGGGAGGGTGGGGTCCCCTTGAACTCATTTTCCATATGATAAACAGAACAAATGGCTTGCTGCTCATCTTTGCTATTTATTTTTTTTTTTTACTTTTTTTTTTAAGTTTATTCATTTATTTTTAGAGAGAGACAAAGAGAGAGTGCCAGGGAGGGGCAGAGAGAGAGGGAGAGACAATCCCAATCAGGTTCTACACTGTGAGGGCAGAGCCCGCCACAGGGCTGTAATTCACGAATGGTCAGTCATGACCTGAGCTGAAATCAAGAGTTGGATGCTTAACTGACTGAGCCACCCAGGCACCCCTGGTTTCTGCACTTTAGATTCAGACTTCTCCACTGAAATTGGATGGGTAATAAAGGCACACGCTTCATTGGGCACCTGGTATTTTCAGTATAGGAACGATAGATTAGGTCACCTTTTTCGGCCGTGGAAACAAACTGCACTCTCCAATCAAAATGTTAACAAGTTTATAATTTAGTTCCTGTTTGGCCATTGTGCGTGTTCCCTCTATAGGCTAGAACTTGGAGAGAGGGAGGGCAGGTCCCTGGCACATGGGAACATCAGACACAGAGTTTGTCTGCATCAGCGGTGCTGGGAATCCCTTCAGACTACAGAAGGTGTTCACGAGTTTGCTGGGAGTAGATAAGCAAACCTTGAGAGATAATTAAGCTTACAGACACAGGCATGAGCTCAGCTCATGCATTGGCTTCCAAGCATAAGTAAGAAGACTTTGCTGGGAACTCTATGAATAGGCAGGAGCGAAAGTCAGTGAACTGTGGGTTATTATATTATGTTTAGTAGCCCGTGCATAGCCAACGACTGGCCAGGCCTTGGGAAACACAGAAAGTGTTATGTCAAAAGAGAGCTGGCAGTAAAACTCATGGCAGATACATTGAGCTGGCCTTTTGATTCAAAAGGAGTAAATTGTTACATGAAAAACAAAGCCTTGTATAAATAGTAACCCTGAGTTCTCTTGGAGAGAGTGAAGTTTGGAGACAGATCTGAGTTCAAATAACAAATCTCCCATCAGGAGATACATGGTTAGATGCTGGCCCCATGACCTCTCTGAGAACCCTTTCCTAAAGAACATTTAAGCTCTGCAATCATCCTCAGCCTTCTCCGACCATGACCATGCGGGGAACCATGATACAGGTAAATACCTTGAGATTGTGTTCTGTAGCAAATTCTAGTAAACGAAAAATCTGGTATGCAAGAATTTTCATTTTTACTCTTTAAGCAACTTTTTAGAAATTTTTTAATGTCACATAACATTACTGGATCAGATCATAGATTTCAGAGAAAACCACAGAAAAATCCTAAGCGTAGGAATACTGATTTGCATTTGAATCTCCACCGGGCTGCTTTTAAGTTATGACTGAGGTTAAGTTAGATAAGAAATTCAGTTAGCTCATCTGTAACATGGGACAAATAATACCCAGATTAAAATCCTGAATGCTATGATCTAGCCTCATCTGACCAACTAATGAGCAATAACCTTGTGTAGCTCAAGCTCTCCTTTCTGCTTCTGAACAAAGGAGATAGAAATATCCAAAGGCAACATCTAGTTATAATGTTTGGTGGGACCAAGGATAAAGATTTTTCTTTTCTGCAAGTGATTTAATCTGGTTTTCCCTGTGGGAAGGCACTAAAGTCTATCATTTTGTTTTCCTTCGTTGAAGCTATTAACCGTAATTGCTTTCGTTAATAATACTTTACTTATTATAATAATCAAAACTCAATTTTTGTACTTATACCCTGGGGCCAGCGTGCAGAGGCACAATTTATAAATGGATGAAAAACAATTAATAACAACTGGAAAAAGCATTAATGATCTTATCAACAAAGTGCTATGTAATCTTGAATTGCAAAAACACACACCACACGCACACAAAAGAACACATGGGCTGTGGGCTCCCCCAATATTGACCGAACACAGAGTAGTTCAATAGTGGAAAAATAATACCTCTGAGGACATTCTCCTCCTGGGCTTAACAGGGGATGTTTCTATTAATCTACTAAAGGTCAGTGCAGCCTATTACAGTTCCTGTGGGGTGTGAGCCTTCAAAGAGAGAAACCACAATAATTTAAAGAGAAAAATATTCCATCATCTCCCCACACCAGCCGTCCCTCACTGTGACCAGCAAGGTAGTATGTAATAAGGCTACTCCCACTCTGTCATACCAGGCCACCTCCTTGCCCCTGAAACACCCCTTTCCCTCCAGACCCCACTTCTATGACTGAAATTTGTCTCAGTGTTTTCTGCCTAGAGTCTTTCATTTACTCTCTCCTCTGCCTGCAGTACCTTTTCCGCCAAAGCCTTCTTCTTGTATTCAGATCTCAGCTCTGAGATACCTCCTGCTGACCCCCTTCCTGATGCCGCTTTCAGAAAGCCAGTCACTCTTTAGTACGGTCTCTCTTACTATCTGAAATTGCTGAACTACTCAGTCAGTGTCTTGTTTACGACAATACCCCTAAGACCTCGATCAGAGTCAGAATTGTAGTAAGTAAGTACTCAACAAATATCTGTTGAATACATGGGCTTAGATAAATTAATGAGTTCCCACTAGCTGTTGGGAACAACCCAATAATTACTTTCTTCTGCCTTTTCTGTCCAGAGAACAGCAGCTGCCAGTGGTTCTCACCCTTCCACCCCCCTTTCTTTTTCCTCTTACCCATAGTTTTTTGCTGGGAGCAGGCTCAGGTGTCTAGAGCCTGTGTTTGACTTTAGACTACCCTTGGTTGTACGCCCAGGAGGACAAGTGCTTGTAGGCTAGCAGATGCCTGCTGTTTGTTACCAAATGAGAAAAAAAAATGAATATATAAACGCTCCCTACTTTTCTACTTCCTAGTTGATGTCAGATGTGACTTAACCTCTCTAACTTCATTTTCCTCAGAAGGAACAATTTAAAAATACCATTTGTCACATGGGGTTATTGCAAGGATCAAATGAGGCCACATTTGCCCAGAGAGAGTAAGCTTTCAATAAATGATCATGGAGTTATTATTAAAATAGCCTCCATTCATAATTAAAATATAATTAGCTTTGGTCTAATCATTCTGTTTGGATATTTCCATCCTTGCTTTAATACAGGGTCTCTCTCCTAAGGAACCAGGCCACCAATAGAAAAACATCTTCCTCTTTCAGCTTTGAAGGTGTATAGATCTCCTCTGGCCTGTGGTTCCAATTTAATGGCCGTTTGTAACCTGAAGCTGGAACTTGATGCAACCTCAGACATGGGATTGGGGCTTGGAATGTCACTCGCTCTCCTTGGCCACTCTAACCAGCTTCTCAAGACCCAAGATGTCCCCCATCAGCAGGACTGCCATTCTGATAATGGACATTCTTACTTTGAGTTTGTGAATTTCCATCCTTATCACATACAACTTCTTCTTTGATGTCAAATTGGAATGAGTTTCATCAAATATCTGACTCGAAAAGAATGTCATTTCTTCATCTACCAGCTCTTGTCATCAATCCAGACGAGAAGCAAACATCTGGACCTCAAATCCAGCATAAAAAGTAGCTGTGCCTTCACACCATCAATATGAATGACAGTCCCTGAGCTGCTTCTGTGTGTGCATACCAGCTTACCGGCCTGGCCTCCTGGATGTCTTAGAAACTCCCTTGCCTTTCTGCACAGGGCTTATGCTTCCATATGCTTCAAGCTTCGGTATAGGCATTATTCCCTTTGTGGAAACCTCAAAGTCTCAAATAAGGCAAGCAGAACCCTCTTTTGCACACCTAGAGCTCTTTATACATTCTTTCATTTGACATTTTTGCTTTTTTTTTAATGTTTATTTATATTTTTTGAGAGAGATAGAGAGAGAGAGACAGAGACAGACTCAGAGCATGAGCAGGGGAAGGGCAGAGAGGAGGGAGACACAGAATCTGAAGCAGGCTCCAGGCTTGAACTGTGAGCACAGAGCCCCAAGCGGGGCTCGAGCTCATGAGCCGTGAGATCATGACCTGAGCCAAAGTCGGATGCTTAACCGACTGAGCCACCCAGGCACCCCAACATTTTTGTTGTTAGAACCTACATGTGCTGAACACTCTTTCTGAAATTGCTATACAGCAGTGAAAAGCTATTTAACGGTAACAAAGAAACTAAACTGAGCAAGCAAAAGTTCTCATTTGCATAAACCTTAAGTAATAATAGGGGAGAAAGACAACAAAGGAGAAAAATAAGTATAATTTAAAAATGGTTACATAGTTTCTGAGAAGAAAGATAAAGCAGATAGGGAGATGGGAGATGTTCAGGGAGATGTAATTGTATATAAAGTGGCCTGGAAAGCCTCACTGCTTAAAGTGGCATTTTAGTAAAGACCAGAAGGAAGGGAAGGGTGAGCCCTGCATATTCCCTTCTTATCACTAAATACCTGTTAGTAATGTCATCTCCTCATATCCCATTTACTACCAGTGCCATCCCAATGTCAGTCCCCCAAAGTGAGGGTCATGTCTACTCATAATCCTATCCCCAGAATTTAGTCCAGGACAGAGAAAGGACTATGTGCTCAACACAAATTTATGGACTCCACTGCTGTTCTGTGGATCACAGCCAAGGGCTAGGTCCTGTTTCACCTTGGAGTACTTTCTAGGTATCATCACCACCTGCCTCTGTTCTTTGTTCTATATATGAGTCTGAATTCCTCGTCATGGGTTTCACCCACCTTGTTGGGAAACCCATCCAGAAGGGGATTGACAGTTTGAGCAGTCAGTTTGGGAACAGAGTAGGAAAAACATTAATGAAAATATAATTCATTGGACAAAATATATCTCCATGCATCTTCTTTTTGTGTTTGGGAAGACCAATATAATAAGCTATAAAGAAGTGGGAGTTAGACTTTCAAGAATCATGCTTCTTAACACTTGTTCACCATTAATCTATACATTAGTCCCTTCTGGTTGCTATAACAGGATACCATAGAATGGGCGGATTAGACAACAGGTATTTATTTCTGTTATATAATTCTGTATTTAATTCTGGAGGCTAGAAAGTCCAAGATCAAAGGGTCAGCAGATTCAGTTCCTCATGAGGTCCTTCTTCCTGGCTTGTGGAAAGCTAATTACTCACGGTGTCCTCACATGGCAGAGAGACAAGGAAAGCTTTGGTCTCTCTTCTTTGTATAAGGGCACTAATCCCATCAAAACTTCATTTAAATCTAATTGCCTCCCAAAGTCCCCCACCTCCAAATACCACCACATTGGAGGTTAGGACTTTAATATATGATTCTGGGAGGATACAAACATTCAGTCCATAACAAAACACCTTGTGAATATAACTAAAAAATGCATCACTCCTAATATTTCAGGGTTGTAAAACAATGAGGTAAGATAGAATAAGTAAAACCCTTAGCATCACTCAGTTGGGTAATATTTACCACCTAACTCTGAGTCTTTGAAGTCAATACTTCATTTATTATCTCCCATAGAAAGTAGACTCTCACATAAGTGGATTCACACAGAAAATAATGTTCATCAGTCACTATTATAATAATGCTACTTAACCAAATCCTACCAGATCTCAAAGGCACTCACAACAAGCAATGATTATTTTCATTCACACATCAGTGGTCAGCTGGGATTCAGCTGATCTAGGCTGGTTTTGAATGTCCTTGACTCTGATTATGGGTTAGACCAGTGGCTACCCTAGGAGTGTTCTCATGGGGAAAGTCAGGAGCACATGAGGGCAAGTCCATTTCCAGCCTGTGTCATCACAACTACTAACATTCAAAACTTTGGATGACCCTTAACTAACCAAAACACATCAAGCCCGAAGTCAAGGTGCAGGAAAGGATATTCCATACACCACAGGACCATGGCAAAGGTGTAGATGTGCAGTGATACTCTAGAATAATGAAGAATTGGGATCACTGATTTAAGCTACCCCATAATTCATATCATTTCAAGGGTTCATCCAATAGTTACAATGGTTGGGGTCAAGTCTTATGATTAAGAACTTTTGAAGACTAAATTCAAGTAATAACACAGTGAACTCTGTCAATTCCCAGGTTCTTGGAATTTACTCATATACAGCTACATTATCGTTTATTTATTTATTTATTTATTTTTGTATAGCTACAATTTTTTAGACTTTCCAAAAACTTTTTTTTTTTCAACGTTTTTTTTTTTTTTTTTGTTTTTGTTTTTTTTATTTATTTTTGGGACAGAGAGAGACAGAGCATGAACGGGGGAGGGGCAGAGAGAGAGGGAGACACAGAATCGGAAACAGGCTCCAGGCTCCGAGCCATCAGCCCAGAGCCTGACGCGGGGCTCGAACTCACGGACCGCGAGATCGTGACCTGGCTGAAGTCGGACACTTAACCGACTGCGCCACCCAGGCGCCCCTAGACTTTCCAAAAACTTTTAATCACTTTACCATGGAGACAATATCATACTGTGGAATGGATGTTAGTGGGAATTCAAACCTTCGGGAATTAGTTTTGTATCTGCCACTAATTAACACTGAAACTATCAGCAAATTATCTCAAGTTTTCTGGCTACATTCTCCGTTTCTGTAAAATAAAGGCTTGGACTGGATAGTTACATTTCCTTCCATTTTTCAACTGCAAGAGTGCATGTTTACTGACATGGATGTGAGCCAGTAGTCCTTGTTTCGTCTTTCTTCTTTTTATTTTTATTTTATTGTTGCAGCATATTACAAGTTCCCTGCACACAAAAATCCATTTGAAAAATAAAGTGGGGGTCTTGTCTAAGGTCATGGACAGCATTTAAACATCCTTGGATGGACCCAGAGTGAAATGGGCCCCCTATTTTCTGGCCATGTACTGTCAAATGTGGAGGATCCTTGACCATGAGATAATGATCACCCATGATCCCAAATTTCAAACTGTGTCCAGAACAGAGAGGCTTTGCAGAGCTTGAATAGATACAAAATATGTTTATTTATATGTCCTAGGTTTGCATGGAAATCCAAAGTACATTTGGCAAATGGGATGGTATTTGTCTTTCTGAAATCAACACAAATTGCATGTTTGTTTGGGAAGTTAATAGTATCACATATGCTTCTTACAGTGACGTATTAGCAAACTATTTGTACGAAGCACTGCATGCACTTTTCCCGGGCCACAGCTGAGGTCTGATTCAAGCTGAAGCCCCAAGTGACTATAAACCAAACAATTATTTTTTTTAGCCCTAATGTGTTTGCTTCCTAATGAACCACAGCCTTAAACTCACACTGGGCAGGATGGCAAAAACTTTCTTTTTCATGCTCTGGGCCCCGACAGGGCAAGGCACATTCTGGAAGAGTAGTTGTGGGTGACCAAAATGCAATTTAAAACATCAGCAGCCTTTGATCAGGGCAGCTTGCTTACTTTTAATTGTTTCCAGAATGCTTGTTTGAAAATTTGTTAGATTACACATCACATGCAATGGGAATTGACGGCTGAATTCACTGCCTTAATTCTTGGCTCAAAAAGGAGTTATGCTTATTTCAGTTACACTTAGGAAGCTGAGCTTTTTTGGCCGAGCAACATAAAGGTGATTTCAGTTGCTGTCTCTTTTCACCCATACCCAAAATAACAAGAAATGAACTGAGGGATCTTTTAGGAAAGTGTGAGGTAATTGGTTGCTGACTATTTTTCTCCAGCTGCACTAACTTTAATCAATGTTTTTTTTTCTTTCTTCTTTATGGATGCTAGTTCATATGAATACTATAAAGCTGTCCCTTAACGAATTTGGGCACACAATTAACAGCAAAGAAAATGTTCTTAAAACCAGCTATGTCAAAATCCTTCAATGTCTATGGTTGAGAATCCATCGCTCCTGGCCCTAAAGGAAACGAAGAGTCCTGGAAAGTGAGAGAAACACTCTCTTAGTGTCTAATGCCCAGCATTCTCTCTTCCATCCCTTAGCATCTACCTGGGTGACCTCACACAAGGCCCACAGATCTAACCAAGACTTTTGTGCAGATGACATTTAAAGTTACATTTCCAACCTCAAGCTCGGTTCTTCAACCTGCACTTAAGACTACCAGCTGGACATCACTGACCGGACACAGGTCACAGGTGCACTCAAGTCCAATGTAGGTTAAGGACAAGTTGATTGTCTTTACCCACCCACCTCCCATACCCAACCGCATATCTTTCTGTATATCTATTTTGTGAATGACTCCAACATTCTGCTCTTCTAACCATTGCCAGGAACTTAGACATTATCTTCCACCGCTTCGTGTTCCCTGTGTCCTACATTCAATCTCTCACCAAGTCTTATTTTCTCTGTACCTCTTCCCACATAGTTTTTCCTAAATTCAACTTACTATTCTGTTTATAATTCCCTGGAAACAGATTTCTAATGGAACCTTGAGACTTCTAACTTGTCTGATGTCAGTCTGTCTTATATTTTAATGTCAGAATTATCTCTTTTTTTAAAAAAAATGTTTATTTATTTTTGAGACAGAGTGAAAAAAAAACAAGTGGGGGAGGGGCAGAGAGAGATCGTCACAGCTCTGAATCAGACTCCGTGCTGATGGCAGAGAACCCGAGGACGCAGAGCTGGAACTGACAAACCGCAAGATCATGACCCGAGCCAAAGTCAGAAGCTTAACCGACTGAGCCACGCAGATGCCCCAGAATTATCTTCTTTAAACCCACTTGATTATGTCACTTCCAGGTTAAAGTTAGTTAATACTAGCTGTAGCCCAATGGGTAAATGCCTATACTCTTAAGCAAGACTTAACAGACCTCCATTTGCCAGCCCCACACTGTATCTAGAAACTTTTTGCCAACTTTGCACCCTGGGTTGCAATGATAAATTATTTGCACACTATTTCGTATGCTCTCTAATCCGTGGTGTACCGCACCTGCCTTTCCCTTTGCTGAGAAGCCTGCCTCCTTCAAATCCCTACTTCATCTTTAAAAACTCAGTTCTAATGTGACATCTCTTCTGAATCCTTAAAACCCCACTGGCAAAGTCAAATATACTCCTCTTCTGTGCTCTTACAGAATCTAGTGGAAGTATGTATCATTAAGGTGACCAACAGTCCCTGATTACAAGTGACTTCCCAAGTTTTAGCATAAAAAGTCCTACACCCAGGAAATATCTCAGTCCTAGGAAAGCAAGGACAGTTCTTCACCCTTTACTCAGTGTGTGGTCACTGTTTGCATGTGTCTCTCGTCCATCAGACTGTGAGATGCTTGAAGTCAATGAAATAGTCTAATTCATCTGTGTAGCCCTAAAAGTTAATCCTGCATCTGCAAAGTAGGTGATTTAATAGTGGATTTAATATTGTAATATTGTGCTTTTTTTCTGTTTAATCCTCAAAGTCTTTGAAGGGTGTCAATATTAACTCCATGTTTTTATACATTAAAAGAATACATCCAAGAGAAATTTAATGATCTTCCCAAAGTTACACGGGCAGAAGACACAGATGTTTTTCTGATTACTAAACTATGCTTATTCCTCCGTGAAAACTGAGTAAATCATTGACGGGGATATTCTGTGATGTGTTAGATTGAGTATTTTCCTACACATAAACTGATTTGGGGAGGAAAATGATTAAAATCAGATAAGCAGTTAATTACCAACCCTTCCACTCAATTAAATTTTGAAGTAGTTATTCGTTTGAATTAGACATCGTCAAACAAGATTGACTGTCTTGATATAACTAGCACAACCAAAACAACAGAAAATGGAAATAAATGTTATTTTCAGAAGAACTAAATGAGATAATTTAGAAAATGAGCCCACTGAGACTTTCCAATTAACATATTTGTAAGTTTCAGGCACATGCCTATTACTTAATACAATCGTTCTAACTGAGAGAAATTTTGCCCCAGGAGACAACTGGCCATATTTGGAGACATTTTTAGCATTCATGATGAGGAGAGAGATAGAGACCAGGGATGCTGCTAAACATCCTACAGTACACAGAACAGGTCCCCACAACAAAGAACTTCCCAGCCCCAGTGTCAATAGTGTTGAAGTTGAGAAATCCTAATTTAAACTGCAAGGTAAGTAAAGCAAAGATTATCACATACATATTTTACTGGTTTATAAGAAATGGAATATTTTGTTTTCTTTTTCCTTTTTAAATTTTAATTTAGATTCTGGTTAACATACAGTGCAATATTGGTTTCAGAAGTGTAATTCAGTGAGCCATCACTTAACATTAAAACACCCAGTGCTCATCAGAACAGGTGTCTTCCTTAGTACCCATCACACATCTAGCCCATCCCCCAGCCATCTCCCTCCATCAACCCTCAGTTTGTTCCCTATCTTTAAAAGTTTCCCTTATGGTTTGTTTTCCCCTTTCTTTTTTCTTTTCTTTTTTTTTTTTCTCCCTCCTCTCCTATATTCATCTATGGGTTAAATCATATAGTATTTGTCTTTCTCTGATTGGTTTATTTTGCTTAGCATAATGCCCTCTATCTCCATCCATGTCATTCAAATGGCAAGATTTCATTCTTTTTGATGGCTGAGTAATATTCCATTGTACATATATACCACATCTTCTTTATCCATTCATCAGTTGATGGACATTTGGGCTCTCTCCATAGTTTGTCTATAGTAGATAATGCTTCTATAAACATAAGGGTGCATGCACCCCTTTGAATCAGTATTTTTGTATCCTTTGGGTAAATACCAAGTAGTGCAATTGCTAGATCGTAGAGTGGTTCTTTTTTAACTTCCTGAGGAACCTCCATACTGTTCTTGGCAGTGGCTACACCAATTTGCATTCCTACCAACAGTGCGAGAGTGTTCTGCTTTCTCTGCCTCATTGCGGAGGAAACTTGTTGTTTCCTGCATTGTTAATGTTAGCCATTCTGACAGGTGTGAGGTGGCATCTCATTGTGGTTTTGATTTGTATTTCCTGGATGATGAGTGATATTGAGCATCTTTTCATGACAAGAAGTGGAATGTTAACAGAAGATTTCACAAATGTATTGAAAATGTGGTCCCTTATTTAACAAATGCTGGTAATAAGTGTTTGCTGAGCTAATAAATGTTGAACTAATACAATCATCCCAGGAATAGGTCTTAGGAAGGCTTTTCATGTGACAAATAACTGCATCACTGCATCATAAATTCCATTATTTCTATCCTCTCATCCCATGGGGGTCAATTGCATTGATTTAGCATTAGTGAGTAGTGAGTGAAGAAGGGAATAGATAAATCATTGTGGTAACCAGATTCTAGTTATCATATATAACGAAAACTCAATTAAAACTATTTGCAATTATTTATAATTAAAATATTATTAAATATACTATTTTTATATATTCCATATAATATTACATATTAATATAAAATATATAATCATACTAATTCTGAAATTCTGCCTTGCCAGATACTGCCTTCCCATAATATACATTATATATATGTATATATATATATATATATATATATATATATATATCTTTACACAAATATAAAACGTTATTTAAGAAATCCTATAATCCAAGCATTGAAAAGAAATGAAAGCATTTGAGCATATTTGCTTTAGTTGGTAGTTTGCAAAATTAAAAAAAGAAATGTTTTATTATACTTACAGAGAGTTTTGAATCATGCTTTCTTTACCCAACATTATATCATGAAATCGCCTTCTAAAAATGTCACTTCACTATTGAACGAATTCCATCCTATAAATAGAGCATAATTTATTTAATAAATCTCCTAAAGTTGGATATTTGGGATTTTTCCTCTATGTTTTGCTGTAATAAATAACACCATGATGAACATTCCTGCACATAAATCTTTAGCCCCTTCTCTGATTATTTACTTGGGATAGATTCCATGAACTAAAATGTTGGGGTCAAAATAAAGCCATTTAAGGTGTAGGGTTTCAGTGATATAATCCATAAAACAGAAATAATAAACCATGGCCTCTCTCTAGTCCAGAGTATAAAAGGGTCATGGAACAGCGATTTATTAACATAAACCACAGACTAGGCATCTGACTATGAAGTTATCTCTACATGTGCAAATATAGGTGGGGGGCAGAGAATACACAAAGGCCCTGTTACAGAAGTAGACCTGTTCACGTTTATTTTTGCTCTGGTTCAAAAGCTGTGAGTCACATAAGACCCCCTTTTCAGACACAATGTGGCAGGCAGAATCTTCTGAAGAGAGTTATATGTCTGATTCCTGCTTTCCTCAAAGATAAAGCAAAATAAAAATGCATTTCCAGCTTATAATTGCTATAATATGCATACTGTATATCATTCAGTGCTCGTTTAGTGAAAATTTAGCAAAATTAACCTAAACACTATGTTATCTTTACATTCTTCACTACACATTTTGTTTCTGACCCTCATAACATCTCTGAAGTAGGTACTATTTTATTTCACCAATAAGGATCCTGAGGATCTGAGGACATTAAGTAAACTGACCATATAAACAGATTAGTAAGTGAAGAATCTTACTAATCTTACTAATCTAAATGCTCACCCCCAAGCAATTATTCTTAAACCCTATACTGGCCTTTATGTTCATAATATTGGTAGCTCCACGTAGGAGTCTCCTAAGTGTAATTAGATAGGTACAGGGAATTAATATCTTCTTTCCCTCTTTTTAATATACTTCTAAGTCTGACTGTCCATCCATCATTGTAGCCCATCAAACTTCACTAGACCTTCTCCATGAGCTTTACAATGCAAACGTCACCCAGTCTTGTTTGCAGTGAAGTCATCCACCCGAGGAAATACAGCTGAATTCCCTCTTTGGAGGCTTCACTGCTGGAGCAGGACTTAAAGAATGGTGTTCCTTTTGGGTTACAGCCTTGGAAACATGGTACTGTTCTTCATTTCTCTCAAGGACCCCTGATGTGTTAAGGAAACCATTTTCAATAACCTGGGATCCATTGTCCTGAGAATAAGAAAACACCTTTCTCTGAGAGGGCTTTCAGGTGCAGATGGTGTATGGCTGCCAAATGTAGATAAACTATGTAGGGTCTGAGCTTTGGATTTTGTTCTTGATATTTTTTAATGTGTTTACTCTCAAAAATTTTCTTTGTTCTGAGTTTCTCTTTCAGAGTCTTTCTCATGGCCAAATATATAAGAAGGATGCTTTGTTTTCCTTGTTCTTCCATTATTTCTCTTCAATCCAAGATAGAGCTATATTTCCTGGCTCTCTCCCTCCCCCCCCATTCATCCATTTGTCACTTGGGGTTGGGGGGATTGTTTTTCTGACTGAGATCTTCAGGTTCTCCCCCATGATTCACATTCATATAGGACTTTATGACTATGTTTTCTAGATTCATCTCCTGATTGTGCGCATTATCTCCCTTAGTAAACAATTTTAAACACATCCAATTCAACTAATCTTGATTTCTTCTCTCATCTTTAGAGTCTTTCCTGTCATTTCTTTTCTTTCCTCTTTGACTCACTCATCCTCCCCATGGAATTTGGGTTCCCAAATTATTGTTTTCTGAATATCATAATATGGTCTATTGTAGATGAAATATGGGCACTTTATAAATGCTGTATTTAAAACTTATTGGATAATTCTCGTTTCTATTAACATGTAATCAGTGAATATAAACATATCTATATATGTAAACATTCTCCTTAACCTTCATAACAGATATTCAGACTGTAATGTTCAATTCCATTGAACACTTCACTAGTGCCTACCATATGACAGAAAATGCTCTAAATATTGGCAATGCAAACATCCAAGGTCTAGGAACCATATCCAAAAAGGTGAAGAGACCTGCCCAAGATCATCAACAGCTATGACTCTCACATATATATGTGGCCTTGGACCTCATTTGGGCTTTTAGAAATATCCACTATAATCACTTCCATGCCAGCATTTCAATGGCCTCCTCCATCTTTTCAACCTGTTCTTCATAGTGAAATACTTGAAAACACAATTTATACATCACCTCTTTTTGAAGCTTCCTCTGCCATTACCCCTACATCAGAAAGAGCTACCCACATCTTGCTCTCTCTAACAGCATATTGCTCTTGTAGAGAAATCATAGTATTGCATTCGACAGTCTCTGTGTCAATCTTCCTCATTGTCCTCTTCTTACTCATTTTGTACCCACCTTGTCTGGCAACGTGATGTCTAATAGACATTTTCTTGGGTGAATTACCTGCCATAAAGTGCTCTGAATTTGAAAACTACTGAAGAAATTAGAGTTACAGTTTCTGCCTTTTGGATTCAGCACAAGTCATGTGTCTTAGTCTGTTCAGGCTACTAGAACAAAAATATAGACAAGGTGCCTTTGGTAAAAAAATAAACAACAACAACAACAACAAAAACCATATATTTCTCAGTACTGGAGGCAAGGGATCTAAGATCAGGGATTTAGATTTGGTGTCTGGTGAGAGCCCACTTCCTGGTTCACAGACCGCCATCTTACTGTGTTCTTACATGAAAGAATAAGGTTGTTCTCTGGAGACTCTTTAATAAAAAACTAATCCCATTCATGAAGGCTCCATCCTCATCACTTAATCACCTCCCAAAGGTTCCAGCTCCAAATACTATCATATTTGGGGTTAGGTTTCCACATCTGAATTTTGTGAGGGACAGAAACATTCAGCTCATAAAAAGCGTGACAAAACCAAAGAAAAGCCCCTCATACTCCAGATATTAGGAGTTAACCCATATAGCAAATAATCAACTTATCTATTCAGCTGAAACAGTTAACCCACTATGCTTGTTGCTGGGTTTTTTTTTTGATAATTCATGAATGATGCTTGATCAAATCTTCCTTTGCTTTCTAGTTTGGTGAGGTGATGACTTTGGTAAGTGAGGTTGTGAAGTCATCTGTCCTGGGGTAGAAGCTGATGGCATGATCCTAGGCAATTTAAATGGCCTGCTTCAGTTTTGTGAGTTTTTTTTTTTAAATCTAAAAAACTGAGTTAATATTATCTCCCTCCATCTACACGGTTTTTGAGTGTCATACGAAACAAATTTTAAAACAGTTGATATATGGGGCACCTGGGTGGCTTAGTCAGTTAAGTATCCGGCTTTGGCTCAGGTCATGATCTTACAGTTCTGAGCCCCACGTTGGGCTCTGTGATGACAGCTCAGAACCTGGAGCCTGCTTCAGATTCTGTGTCTCCCTCTCTCTGCCCCTCTCCTGCTTGTGCTTTGTCTCTGTCTCTCTCTCTTTCTCTCTCTCTCAAAAATAAATAAACATTAAAAAATTTTAAATAGTTTATATAGTTAAATAGTTTAAATAGTTTATGTCTCAGTTGTAGAAGGTGTAGAGGTGTAATAATGACCTCTCAAAGAAGTCCATTCAGAATCTTTGAATATGTTGCCTTCACATTTGCAGATGTGATTAAAGTTAGTGATCTTAAGATGGGAAGATTATCTTGGTTATCTGGGTAGGACTAATCTAGTTACAGGAGTTCTTGAAAGAGGAGAAGTTCCCAACAGTGTTCAGAAAGAAGGGGCAATTGAAGAATGGCTAAAGAAATATTTCATTGTGGGTTTTGAAGATGGAATAAGGGTGGCCTCTTGAAGCTGGAGAAGGCAAGAAGAGTGAGTCTTCCCTTGAGCTTCCAGAAGGGAAAGTTGCCTGGATGATTCCTTGATTTTAACCTGGTAAAACCCCTATTGGACTTCTCACTAAGGATAATATATTTGTGTTGTTTTAAACCACTAATTGTGGTAATTAAATGTTTTCCCTGGCCTTATTTAAATGCTGTTTCATCATATGGACTTCTAATGAAAACAGGAAGGGCAAGCACTTGAAGCTTATAAAAAGTTCATGAACTATATTTTTATCTAAGCTGACTATTCAAGTGAACAATTGCTAGAGTTAATGGAGTGAAGACTTGCTCATTGACCATTTCAAGTGCTCTCACTCATGGTTTGCACTAGGGATTTGCAAAAATCTGTAGTTCTAAAAGGCTCAATGTTATGCAATTGATTAAGTGATGAATATTAAACTCCAATTATTTGCATTATTCATTCACTTACCATTTTGCAAATATCTGGTGAGAATTTACCCAAGGAAAGAAAGCATTACAAGTTGAAAAATGCACTTAATAAACCCCTTCTGCCCTCATGGAACATCCAGACCAGTAAAACACAAATAACCAAAATGTAATAACAGAGTGCCTTACTCACTGTTGCAATTCCAGGTCTCAACACAGTCCCTGGAACATAGTAGATGCACACAAAGTAATTGGGGAACTTTGTTGAATTGATTGTCACATATTCCATAAGATAATAATTTGATAACTTACAAAAGGGACAATAAGCAAAAGCTCCAGAAAAGAGGTAAATTTTAAATATTCCTTGAAAGATGAGTAGCAACTGAGAAAAAAAAAAATTAAAGAACTTGGCCAAAGTCTAAGGCCAAGAGGAAGGGAAAATGCTTAAGAATTGCTGAGAACTGAATTTGAAAGTATAGATTGTGTAGGAAAACACAAAAATGAAAAATGGGCTAAAAAGTAAGTTGCAGACAGATCATAAGAATCCAGCTTTCAATAGAGAGTTCCAGGCTAGAAATCTGAACAAAATTCATGAGCAACAAAAAATGCTTATTTAGTCAAATAAATTTGATCGATTTAAACAAAGACAAGCAGGTTTTTTTCAATGCAATATATTTTTAGGTCTTACAAAGCTAATGTATATTAGGCTTTTCTAGCAAAAGAAAACACGTCTGTATCCCTTACCTATTTCTCAATAAGCGCATAACCCAAAACTGAGGCTTTAAATCATGCTTTATTATTTCTCATGACTCTATGGATGGTCTGAGCAGTTCTGTGCTCACTCATGCATCTGTATTCAGCTCGTCATTGGGCTGGGCTCTGGGATCATCTGCATGGCTGACCCTCAAGCAGATTCTGTTCAATTGTTTTTCTTATACTTCTTGCTTGTTTGTTTTTAACTTCAAGCTCCTTCACATGATGGCAGAAGTATTCAAAAAAGGTGAGAGGGAAAAGTTCAAGGTTGCTTGAGATAATGGGCTTTGATAACATATGGCATCATTTTGTCATATTGTAGTAGTCAAAATAAGTCACAAGACTAGCCCCAATTAAGGAAGTGGGGAAATAGACTATACCTTTTAATGGGAAAGTGGCGCATTAAGGCTAGCATCCCTCACAAAATTCATATATTGAAACCGAATCCCAAATGTGATAACATTTAAGACTGTCCACCCCTTGGCCACTAATTGTAGGAAATTTGCGTATTCTCCTTATATCTTGGTTTTCTAATCTGGAATAAGTAGCTACTATCTGCTTCCCAGGGTTAGGGGAAGTCTTCAGTAATGCAAAAGACTGAATGTTTTTGACCCCCTAAAATTCATGTTGAAATCCTAATCCCCCAATATGATGGTAGTAGGAGGTAGAGCCTTTGGGAAGTAATTAGGTCATGAAGTGGAACCCTCATGGGACTAGTGTCCTTATAAATGAGACTCCAGAAAGCTCTCTCAGTCTTGTGTCCATGTGAGGGCACAGCAAGAAGATGGCCTCATCTATGAACCAAGAAGTTACTTCTCACCAGACACTGAATCTGCCAGTGCCTGATCTTTCACTTCTAAACTCCAGAACTGTGAGAATAAATTTCTGCTGTTTATAAGCCACTCAGTCTATGGTATTCTGTTTAACAGCCTACACAGACTAAGACGAATAACAGTATATAAAGCACTAAATACAAGGTCTTGACTCTTGTGAGTGTTCAAGATATGGTAGGTTTTATTATTTGCATTGTATTTATGACTATTTATTATTATTAAAACCTTATATTCTATTGTAACTCTTGATATAGCTTATTTACCTGTCTATTAAACCAGATAAGTGTTTCTTTCTCCAAGTAGCCTGCCTATATTTCCTTACTTCAGTTTTTACTCATCCTGTTCCTCTGTATCAAATGCTCTCCTTTTCTCATTTATGTACAAAATCTCTCCATAATTGAATTCTCAGTTCAAATGTCAATGCTTTTGTGATGTCTACATTGACTATCTACTTACCCATTAAATCCAGAAGTGACCTCTCCTTCACATGTTCCCACATGTACTGCCTATACCCTGGCTTGGAGATACATGGTTTTTCTCCACTAGAAGACTTCAAACCTTTGAAGAGAGGATCCAATCACTCCTACTCTGCATTCTCAGGGATGCTTGGTGAATACACACCTTTACCCACCTAATTATAACAAGAACTGACTCCAGTTCAAGGAATAATTAATATGAAGGTCACTTCCTCTAAATCTATTCAAATCACAAATCTGATAAGACAAATGTAATAACTTCAGAAGGTATATAAAGTGATGCATTATTAGTTTAATGGAATTAAAAATGGAATAAAAAGAGTTGAGGTTAAAGGCACAAAAGCCTTGATATTATGAGAAGAGAGCATATTATTAGATAACTTGGGTTTTTATAATATAGCAGGAAGTCGGAGGATTTGCATATGGTTAAGCTTAAACACCACTTACATATTGTAACAAAAAGAGAATTAACTGTTTTTATCAAAACACCTCACTTCTTAAGCAATTTGCTTAATATGATTTGCATAATTTTTCAAAATATGCAAAGTGAATTTAATATCCATTATTCATGATGATCTCAAAAAGAGCTTTTGACAATTTGCTACTCTGATATTTTTTCTCATTTGTAATCCATATCTGAAAAAAATTTAACATTCAGAAGCTATAAAATACTAAGACTTGGTGATAGCAAATTCTCAAAGAATATGGGTTTTAGCCTCATCAAATATTTTCCTAAAGGAGGTGCACATAATACACTTCATCCTTTAAATCCATCAGGTTAATTAAAATAAAATCATTGAGATGACTTTGATAGAAATAAAATATGTGAAGAAAAGGGTAAAAAAAAATGAAGATACTGAGAACTGGGGCAGCTTGGGAAATGGAGAATAAAGATCGGAAGCCAGAGACGTGGGTGCATCGTGGATCTATGCTGGTAACTCTCCAGCTTAGTGAACTTGTTCAAGTCACTACTCATTACCCCTGCCTCAACTGTCCCACTTATAATAGAAATCCACTGTGGTTTCTCCCATTTCTAATTTTGAGGAAACTGCAGAATATTTTCACCACCTCCTTGTCACAGATTGTATGTGTGTGTGTTTGTGTGTACAAATGTAAAAGTAAAAAAGTAGTATCCTAAATGAGTTAGTTGTGGATCGGTCATAAGTTTTCATTTGATTTATGCGTCCTCCTTAAAAAAAGGTTTGAGGAAACACACGAGTTTTCTCAATGATCTTTCTGCCTAGTGACTTCTAAAAACAATTCAAAGGTGGATTGGCATGGGGGAAAGTGTGTAAAAGACCAAGTTTAAATATCTGGTTGGTTACTTCTAGAATCTTGGGTCAAGTAACTTATTTCTCCTATAACTTCATTCACTTCTTTGTTAAAATAGAGCTCCACAGAGGCAGACTTATCATAACATTCATGAAGGATGTTTCAAGGCCTCTCGTGCATGAATCCATCTGTAGTGAACTGAATGGCACCCACCTCCACATCCCCAAAAATGGACAACTATGACCAAGTTGTCCTAGTCTCTGGAACCTGTGAATGTAACCTTATTTGGAAAAAGGGTCTTTGTAGATGTAATTAAGTTAAGAATTTTGAGATGAGATCATCCTAGATTATCTGGGTGGGCTCCAAATCTGATGATGAGTGTCTTCATAAGAGACACACAAAGGGGAGACACACAGGTAAAGAGAAGATGAAAGCAGAGATTGGACTAGAGGACTCCTGGAGCCACAAGAAGCTAGAAGAATAAAGGAAGCATTCTCTCTAGAGCCTTCAGAGAGAGACTGGTCTTGCTAACACCTTGAATTTATACCTCTGGCCTTAAGGGCTATGAGAGAATAACTGTCAATTGTTATAAAGCCACCAAGTTTGTGTTAATTTGCTATAAAAGCCCTGGGAAAGGAATCCACCTCCTAATGGCCTAGAGGGACATGAGCAATATGTTCACAGGTTTTATGTTTTGTAAACACTTTCTACACTACTATTCCCCTCTGTCATACTTTCACTATGTCAGATGATAGCATCATCTGGATCTAGCTAAAAGTTGACGTGGATGGACCTTTAGCTGGGGGTTGGTGTGATATGTTTATATTGTTCCACCTTGTTACTATATTACTATTTATCCTGATGTGGAATGGCTTCCAGAAATGCTCCTAAGACCTACTGTGCTGACTTAGGACAGTGACCTAAAGGGCAAGTGCAGAGGTCAAATGTCATAAGGACCATGTGCTACTATACGCTACACTCTATTTGAAAGTATTTAGAAATTGGAGGATAAATAAGGTTTGAAATGCACAGAGCCAGAAGCTGGTCTAGGGAAGATTCTCCTAATCATCAGACACTTAAAATTAGATTCAGAGAAGTTATCATCAATGCTCAATTAAAATGGAAGTTCACTGCTGACAGAAATGTTCTCTGTTGATACAGTGCCTACAGTTATCTTACTTAATATTCCTTTCATGACAGGTATCTCATGAAATACAATTGGTCAGAACCCCTTTGTTTTTAGGGCACAACTCTAGAAATACTACAAACTGTGAGTATATATCTATGCGTGAATTCATATGTCTTATGCATTCTGACCTGAAGAATAAGAGAAAACCTATTTGACCAATGGTGTTCTAGTAAAGACTGATTGCTTCTATATTATTTTAGAAAAATATATCACAAAAGTATTACACGAAAAGGTGATCAAATAATGTGTTTCCCCAAAATGTAGGAGCAACAGCCTTGTTGAGGTATGTCTGGAAATTATTGACAAAAATATTACCATTCTTGTCTTGATTCACTGATATTTATACTATTTGTCAAATTTTGTGATTTCTTAATATTATAAATAAATATTTTCTTTAATATATAAGTTCATATTTATAATTTAAAAATTATTTTTCTTAAGTTACTGGCATTTTATATATTTATACATTCATGTGTATATAAGATATATATATACATACATACATATATACATTCAATGTGCATGCATGTGTGTGTGTGTGTGTGTGTGTGTGTTCTGCAAAAGATCTGCCTTGGGTTAACATATATATTCTAAAGTTTATAAATCACATAGATAAAACATCTAGCACAATCATGATTTACTACATGGAAACTATGATTACATCCTTAATTCTAATCTGTACATAGTTAATGTTTGCCTCTAGAATAAACAATCCACATGTAACCCATTTGTACTAAAGGGTACAGTTGACTTTCTAGAAGATACAGAAGAAGCAAATAAAAACAACGACTAGAATTATGCATTTACTCATTAGGCATTCAGAAAGCATGCACCTTAAAACAATAACCAGTATAATATATAAAAATTATAACTGATCGCAGTTTTCCAAGCAGATAGATAATACCGAAGCATGTTTTAAACTCTACCACACAATCTGGAAGAAATCCAGGTTTCATGAGGAATGCTATTTATATAATTTGGTATACCTAATTTAAGACAAATAATACAAAGGTAGGAATTGATCATTAGATTTGACACTTTGCTAGAGCCCTTCCCAGGTT
Source organism: Panthera onca (assembly GCF_046562875.1). Classification (NCBI taxonomy): domain Eukaryota; kingdom Metazoa; phylum Chordata; class Mammalia; order Carnivora; family Felidae; genus Panthera; species Panthera onca. The sequence goes on from NC_138342.1 coordinate 15,483,708, forward strand.
GTTGGAAAGAATCCTGGAAGAGTGGAGGCCAGATTTTAAACTCCATGAGCTACATAGTAAACCCACTTCTGTTCACAAGACAGGACCAATAAGCCAGCAATGAAATAGGCACTTTCATGCATTTCTGGTTTCTTCTGAAAATTCATCTCAATTAAAAAAAAAATATGCTGAAAATATTTTTATTCCTAAAAATATTTCCATTCATTTCAATGACATTTATATTAGTAAAAATATAGAATCACTTATACAAAATTAAATACTTCTTCATATATATCAACGTCAGCAAGGAACTCCCAAAACTTGAAAATAAGTCTTGAAAAGATTTTATAAAATTCTGGAAAATTTTAGGCAAAAACATAGGACACAGAACAGGCTTATCTGGCATGGTCTGAGCTATTTCACATGCACAGATAGCAAAAGTAGAAGAAAGAACAGAATCTTAATAATTGCCCTATTTCAATGAACACTTGTTTTCTCCTTTTATCTATTCTTTTCTAAAATAAGGATGCATTACATTCTCAGTGAAAAATTTACACAATAAACTTTTGGATTTTTTTGAGTGATCACAGGAAAATAATTCATAAATAAAAGTTTGGCTTATCACCAGCAGTGTCTTGAAATTCTCAAAAGAAAAATTTAATTTTAACTTACTTTAACATATAAATCAGTTTTGCACTATCCAGAATATTTTTTTTTCTAGGCTGAGGTGTCATCTGACTTTGGAACAAGTAAACTCTGATGAGGTGTCATAATTTCTAGAAGCCCAAATCGACAGAGGAAATGTGTTGAGAGACTGACTAGCAAACCAGAAGCTTCCTTCGGTGCTGGCTGTGTCCCGTGTTCTCACTGCAATCTGCACACCTCAGCCCAGAGCTCTGGGGAGCTCTTCCAGCTGTAATACTTTCCCTTTATCAGATCTTGTCATTAAAATAACTCAGTTGTTACTTGAAAATATAAAAACGGACGAGAATAACAATACAACAATTATGCTCGTAGCAAATAATTTCTCCAGCCCAAGACTTCAGGTTTGTTTGTTTGTTTGTTTGTTTAAATTTATTTAAAACTCTCCTGTGTGAAAGTTTAGTGAAATCCAACCAAGGTGCCCCGATATCAAATGCCAGTAGAGTTGTTTTCTGATTGTGTGACCTGAGATGGTTCATTCAGCCTCTTTTAAATTAAATTTTTCTTGCTCTAAAAGGAACCTGAATGGGTTCTGCAAAGGATGATGATGCAGTCTAAACGAGATAAAGTAGTAAAAGTGCTTGATGCAGTAACTTAGTGATAAATTATGTTATTTTTTACCAGCTTTCATAAGATAATAATGAGGCACTCACAACATTTTGCTATATTTACTTTATTTTTTTTTTATTTCCTAAATGAGAACAGGTTGGGAAATATGGTGCTGCTTTTTGGGGACTTTGTTCCTTCCCTATGCTTTCATGTGCCTGTCTTTTTCCTTCCTTCTCTCTCTTTTTTTTTTTTTTTTTAAGTCTCTCTATCTTTTCCCATCCTCTGTTTACATCTTTTTGTACAAATATACACAAACACTCATTCTTGGTCTTTTCTACCCCCTTTGACTCAAACATACTCTACTCCCTACCAATCTGCCAATCTGTCTGTCTCCCCCTAACACATATACATACACACACTCACTCACAGCCACTCACGTTCAAATACGGTGAAGAGAGAGACAAGGATAGAATGACAGTTTCAGTTCAGTCTTCTTAGTCTTAGTCTATTTTTCAGCTTAAAAAAGGAATGTTCTGGTCCCAAGCCTGTGTGTATAAACAAGCCCATATGGGTTTCCAGTGAAAAAGGCATTTAGGCTCTCTGTCTTTGAACAAGTAAGATGGTCTACTTCCTGGGGCTGGCAGCAACAGAAGCATCACCTGGAAACCTGGAAATGCATAATCGCAGGGGTTACCGCTCTTCTGGGGAATCAAACTGCAGGTGGGCCCAGCAATCTGTGTCTTAACCATCCCCCCAGGTGACTGCATGCTAAAGTTTGAGAACTTCTGGGCTAGAAGAGACCCCGTTTTCCCATACTCTCTATGGCAGATCATTGCTTAGTGGCTCATCTTGCTGAAAAATGGATTTGCCAAAATGGTGACTACAATCAATGACATATTAATTATAGAATAAAGCCCTCTCAGTTGCCAATTTCTATGATAAAAATGATGAAGAGTCACATTTTATTTTACCAAAACATGCAGAAAAATTAGGACAAATCTAATTAGAGGTCTTTATTACATAGATTCTCAGGAAAGACACAAACATAAAGCAAACAAATGGGTAAAAGTCATTTAACTCTTTTGTCATTCAAACCAGGATAGCAATCAAAGGGTGGAAGGAACAAAACATATTATCTTCATATCACACATTCAGTGGACTCCAACATGTACAACCATCTTTGGAAATAAGATTTTCTATAATGAGATTTTTTTAAGAGCCTGTTTCTTTTGAATTGAATTCTAGTCATTAGTAATCTTTCAGGAAGAACAGATGGTTCCAATTTTACTTATCCTCAAAGGAAAATAGACTGTAAGCTCCATGAAGACAAATTTTTATTTTCGTCCCTTGTCCGCTGATGTATCCCAAGCCCCTAAGGCAATGCTTGGCATAAGGTAGGTATTTCGTAACTATTTGCTAAGTGAGTGATTGAGTAAAAACTATACTTGTATAAATTGTTCTTGTCTTTCATTTCTCCATTATCCAAAAAGGTGGGTTCATGGGCTTTCCACCAGTGAAGTCACACAAGACCCGGCACTCAGAAGGGCCCCAGTGCTTTGTATACCGTTTTCCTGTTACCATCGTTAAGCTCTGAATAATTTATTTTTGAAAGTTTGTTTTGTAAGTGAATTTCTATGGGATCATGGAGGAAGTGCATGGCAGAGGATATCTGTGAATAGGAATGCCCACTGTCACCTGCCATTCCATTTTAATAGTGTTCATCATGTCCCATGGGCACAGAATGATGGGAGTTCAGGAAGACTCAAAGTAAGTATGAAGTGTGTTACCTCTATCACTGAGTAAGCAGGGCCCTGGCAGACCTGAGAGGCCATGTCTTCTATTCAAAAATTCTATCAGGAAGAAGGCAATTGTGTTCTAGAAACACAAATGACCAGGGAATGCTATCATATCCTTTTTTATTGGTATTACTTCCCCATATTAGCCAACCACTCATGATGAAAATCATGGCATAGAGGAAAAGAAAAATAGGATAACCTATAGGTTTTTTTTAAGTTCTTTCCTACTCACCAGTGAGCTATAGACAACGGATATTGGTTGAATGTGCATGTATCAAAAAGTAAAATAAAACCAGTTGTATTAGTTCATGTTGTGCTTCCACTGCTCTGGTATTCTGCATCTATGAGCTACAAAATACTGAATGTATAATTTGGGGGATTCCACATATGACTTAAATGCACTTATATTTTCATTTAAAATTGGCATTGTACAATACATAGATGACAAAAAAGATTTTTGCTGATCATTTAAAATTGTATTTTTTTCTGCTTAGAACTACATTAAATAGCAAATAAAACCACATACAAATTGAGAGTGTGTGGAATAAAAGCAAAATTTATATTTTAATACCTTTAACAAAACTTGTTTCTTCTTTTCGAAAAAAAGGACAGTGTATTATTATGTTCAAATTATATTGCTGGTCCTAACTACTCGTGAGTCCTACGAACAGATCCAGTCAATCAGTAAAACTCTCTAAACATGCCAGCCCTTTCCCTAGTTTTTAATTTTTACATGTGTGATTTCTGCTGTCTGAAAGGTCTGTGTGGGAAACACCCAGTTTCAGAGCCAAACAGTCTTGAGTTTACATCCTGACTGCTATTTTTAGGTACATGACATAACCTCTACCTCTTTTTAGCTTTTACCTCCTTAACTATGAATGGGGGCTTGCTAATACCTACTTCTAAGAGTTATCAAGAGAATAAAATAAGATACTTTATGGGAAGTTAAAATAAGACAATATGTATACGACTCTTGCTAAATAATTTCAGGGCCAGGCAGATGGTACAATGGGTTTGGCCTAAATAATTTCAGGGCCAGGCCATGGTACAATGGGTTTGGCATCAGCCAATAGGTAATATTGAAAGAAACTAGAATGGCAAACCTTGCCCAAAGGAATTCCAATTTTATAAAATGTCTTAAAGCATTGTGCTTGACTATATATTTCTGCTACAATGGAAAATGTGAAAGACTGGCAAAACCAAGGGTTGGCAACCTTGTGGACCAACTGGGACTCTCACACGCTTCTCATGGAAATGTAAAATTGTATAACCACACTGGAAAACAGCTGGACAGTTTCTTTAAAAAGCTAAGAAATATGTTCATGTAAAATAGATTAAAGCCAATGTCCATACAAAGATCTGTGCACAATGCTCGTAGCAGCCTTATTCACAATAACTAATAACTTTAATCAACTCAAATGAGGTAGTGAAATGTTTCTCAATTAAAAAAGGGGGGGAATACAATGTTGATGGAGGCACAACATAGATAAATCTTACAATCATCATGCTGACTACAGAGCCATATATAAAAGATTCCTATTATGTGATTGAATTTATGTAGAATTCCAGAAACAGTCAAACTGATCTGTGGGGACAAAGAGACAGATCCAGAGAGGGTAGCAACAGAGGTTGGGATGGATAGCAAAGGGCATGAGGAAACTGGGGAAAGACGGAAATGATCCACGTATCTTGGTTTTGGGAGTGTTTATGGAGTTATATAGGTCAAAAGTTAACAATTTCTGTATTTCCTATGTATACAGTTTATCTTATGTAAACGAAATCTCATTAAAATTGAGTAAAACACAAACAATTGAATGAGGAAACTGACAGCCGGTGGAAGAATTCATGGACTTGCCCAAGGTCACACTGCCGACCAGCACAAGAGCCAGAAAGGACTGCCAACCTCTCTGCATCCTAGAAACCAACAACAAAAACATCTTGGGGGGCAGAAAACAAATTCTACCTGTAGGGGATTTCTGTTCGCAGGCTGACTATTTATAACCTCTGCTGCAGATGGTGAATGAATGTGTGGATCCCTTTTACCACGTTCCTCAGAATTACACTTCTTCTACAGCACCTTAACATGGAACCAGTTTCTTCCTCAAGACCTACCAGAACCCTCTCCTCTTTGATCAAACCTTCTTCACCTCTTCCAGGTTGTTGGCCTTTCCCTTCTGGGCTCCTGCAGCAGTGGGTTCATGCTTTTAGTCTAGCTCCCGTCACATGTACTGAAGTCAAATTTCTTGACTGTGGATTTTTTTAAAACGTTTCTTTATTTTTAAGAGAGTGAGAGCACAAGTGGGGGAGGGGGAGAAAAATAGGGAAACAGGATCCAAGGTAGGCTCCAGGCCCCATGCTGTAAGCAGAGAGCTGGATGTGGGGCTGGAGATCTTGAACCATGAGACCATGACCTGAGCCAAAATCGGACGCTTAACCAACTGGGCCACCCAGACGCCCCTTGCCTGTGAATTTTGACTCTATTCCTTGTTACCATGTCACCTTGAACAAGTAATAAACTCTTGGATTTCAACTTCTTTATTCATAAAATGGAGTTGACGATGATGATGATGATAATAATATCTTTTTCTTAAGGTTATTGAGAGATGATATACGCATGCATATCACCTTGTATAGATCCTGGCACACGATAAACAGAATTCAGTGAATGTTACTTTTTTTCATTCTCATTTCCAGCATTAATATTTTGGATTTCATGTGTTCATGTCTTTTTCCCATTTTTCTGGGGGTCCCTCCTGGGCAAAGAGTGCATCTTGCACGTCTCGTCCCCAGCACCTGCACAGAAGTGCTCTGTGAGGGAATAAGGAATCAGTGAGTGGGCGAGTCAGAAGCTCACCACCTATTCTCATTTCCTAGTTACTTGAGAGTGACTAATGGGAACCTAGTTGCGCTGACCTTCACAAGTGCTGAGGAAATATTTTTCTTTTTTTCTACTGAAAAAGTCAAGCTTACCCTTCACTTGTTAGGCTCTCTGCCAAGAGGAAGGCACGGAGAGCAGTTCATCTAATTTATGAAGGCATAGTAAAAGTAAACGTCCCACAGAGGTCCTGAGGGCACGAGGTGACTGCGGCTGGTGCAGTGAACAACCTAGTAGACGCTCTGCGATCCGGCTCAATGCATCACATCAAGGCACGAATGCCATCGTAGAGAAGAGAAGCACGGTATGTGTGGATCCTACTTTAGTCCTTTCTGGAGAACAGAATGATTTACCTTCAGGAAATGAGCTATGCCTCCTGAAATGCCATTTTCAAAACACAGCAAATCGAGGTTAGGTTAGGAAAGTGATGTGCCTTGGAAATAGCAGTAGGTGCTAGGTACCCAGTAGGGAAGTAATTTCGGGTCAGGGTACTTCAGTTCTCATGGGCCATCCCCAGAGAATGTTTAGGGTTTCAGTCTTATTTTACTTAGACATGTGTACCTTTCAAATATTAATTTATTCAACGACTTCATATATTTGTGATTATAAAAGCAACATATGACTCTTGCAAAACATGCAGAAACATATTGCTAAAGATAAGGGGGGGGATCCTCATTCAGAAATAGCCACTGTTGAAACTGTGGTGTGTATTCCTAAAGTTTTCTGTAAATGTAGAACTTATGTAACAAAACAGAAATTAACCCGGGAGAGAATCCTTTCTGGACCTGCCCATTTCTCCTTTCACCACTTTTATTCAGCCCTCAGGGAGTGTCCTATAAATTCTAGAAAAGCCCTTTGGACATTAAGTGTTCCAAATCAGTATAAGTGGTAGGGTCGCAAGGAGTTTTGGCTTAGAGTAGGAGGAAAGTTTGAAGGGAGATTCTGGAAGACGAAGCCAAGGCAAAGCTGGGATGTGTGTAGGAAGAGAATGAGAGAGAAACGGAGCTTTTTAAAAAGTGGTATGACTAAGCTTTATGGTGTTTGAGAAAAATATGGAAAATACTTGAGTCATTGAAAAATTATTTTTTTTGGTTTCCAGACTGTGTTTTCTTGACTTATAATCAGGGTTTATAACAGTTGCTGAGGCAGAACTGAGTGTCAGAGTAATAGCTCATTAAAGATATAAAAGCAGATCTCAGTGTGAATTGAGAAATAAGCCCAAGTCCAGGCATAGACATGAATATAGGCTATCGGGGATATACATGTATTTTTTCCATGGAAGTATCACTATAAACACCAGTAAAGCTTGGATAGAGAGAGGTAGAAAAAGAGAGAGAGGTTAGAAACCAAATCACATTATTTTAAAGGAGCTTTTCTCAGTAAACATAAAATGAACATGGTCTTATATCAATAAATCCTTCAGTTAAGATTTTTTTCATTAAAGACACAGACATCTACACAAAGCTTCACAGTTGAATAGAATTCTATTAAAATACGTGAAGAAATAAGGGAGCAGAAATACAACAATTTTTGGTTGTAGTTGTTGTTAACAGGAGGTCCAAGCCTTGTGGAGATTGAAATCGGAGAATTGTCTGGATTCACAGCAGTCCTGCAACGTTAGCATTTGGAGCTTTGTGAAATGGCACCAGGGTGGCAGGGTATGACTTAGCTACGAACTAATTCTCTTTTCCTTTTTTATTCCAATCAATCATAAAATATACCGTTGTTTCTCATTTAAAGTTTTAAGGTAGATCGAAGAGAGAGAAAGGAGAGAGAAAGAGAGAGAGAGAGAGAGCGAGAAGCTGCACAATCTATGAATCTGATTGGGCTGGATATTAACTATCACCTCAACTTGAGAGAAGAATTTGTCACACAAATTCCTGGCATAGATAGCTGGCCGCATAAGTATGAAGTCATTACCCTGGGCTGAAAGGGTGAGGGGAATACGGTCACAAAATACTTGTATTGTTCAGGAAACTTTGTTGCAATTGAAATGAGCCATGAGAAAAGGGATTTACCAGCTCACGTGTCTTAGGAGTTCAGGGATAGTCAGCATGCAGATACGTCTGAATCTATATGTTCAAATTATAACATCAGGAATATATTGGTTTTAATTTCCCAATTCTGCTTTTACCTGTCTTTTCATCATTCTTTCAGGCTTTTCCCATGTGGTGACAAAAACAGCCACCAGAAGTATTAGGCTTTCAGTTTATCAGAGGAAAGATAGGCTCAATAGGAAAAGATTGCTTCTTTTACTGTAACTACAGCAGAATTCCGATGCTTGCCTCTGACTTGCCCAGTTGGATAGGTTATACATACAACTCCAAATCAATCGACAGGTCTTGAGGAATGAGGTGATCATATTGGCCAAGCTGAGATTCTAGACATGGATTAGCCTCACATAAGCCAGGTGAGTTCAAAGTCAGGGAACTGCAGTTAATGAATACTGGACGGGGATAATCAACAGGAAGGAAACAGGCACACTCAAACAGGGCAGGTGTGGTATGATCATGAACTATTAACAAAGGTGTGGACAGTACTTAGGAAAAGTAACAAAACGATGGTATAATGTCTCAGAGTAATCACAGACAGCCATTACTCCTTTTAAGCCAAACAGGCAAGAAAGAAGCAGTTCCAGAACCCAGGAAGAGCTCTAAAATTAGGGTTGCCTGCCTAGCACAGTGCCCTTTAATAGAGGGACACTGCCAATCCGTGATAACCTAACAGGACAGAAAACATTGGAACCAATATTCTGAACTCAGTCTCTCCATATATTTCTTCTAGGTAACTTGGTTGCCTCCCAACCCAACTGCAAGCCAGAAGGTAAGGATGTTGGCTGTCATTTGCTTTTATTTATATTTTATATAAAGTTAAATAAAATAATCTCCCAGAGATAAACAACCCTAAGAGTTTGATACACAGAACTTCAAACTTCTGTTTCTACAAAGTACACATGTACAAACACACACTCGTGTACATAAGTACATTTATTTGTGTAAACAAACACATGCACATATAAAACATATCCAAAATCAGATTTATGAACCCATGTATGTATGTATCTTGCAAAATAAGGTTATTTCATATGTATCGTTCTCTAGATTTGTATTCATGTTATATACATCTTGGATATCTTTCCCAGTCCATATATTTATATTTCTGTAATTATTTTATTAGATACATAAACACTTTATAACCTCACCATATTTTTTATGCCACTTTCTTGCTGAGAGATTTTAGTTTCTTTCTGACTTTCTGCTGTCATACACATTGTAGCAATATATTCCCATGCACATATCTTTACGAACTCCTTGGGCAGTGGAGTCATGGTTACACAGATTTTCATGGCACTATGTTTCCTAATTATCTTCCAATATTCAATTTTTTTCCATTTTTCAAAGTTTATTTTATTCATTTTGAGAGAGAAAGAAAGGAAAAGAGAGAGAGAGAGCATGATTGGGGGAGGAGCAGAGAGAGACAAATAAAGTGAATCCCAAGCAGTCTCCACGTTCTCAGCACAGAGACCCACATGGGGCTCTATCTCACAAACCATGAGATCATGACAGAAGCCAAAACTGAGTCGGACACTTAACCAACTGAGCCACCCAGGTGCCACTCAGTTTTGTACATTTAAAAGTGGAAGAGAGAGCTTTCCCTACTTCTTTGGAAAATTGAAATGTTACCCATCTGAATTAGTTTCCTAGGGTAGCCGTAATGAATTACCACAAACTTCATGGCTTGAAACAAGTTCTTCACAGTTCTGAAGGCCAGAATCTGAAATTGAAATGTGAGCAGGGTTGAGTCCTTCCAGATAGAGGTTCTAAAGGAGAGTCTGTTCCATGGTAGCTTCTAGTGGCTATGGGTGATCCTTGGCCTTTCTTGGCTTGGAGTTGATTTGTTCCAAATTCTGCCCCAATTTCACATGGCCTTTTTTCTCTGTATCTCTGTGCCTTGTCTCTTTCTAATTTTGTAAGGATACCCCTCACTGAATTCACTGTGGGCCATATATCCAGGATGAGCTCAACTCGAGATTCTTAATTTTATGTGCAGAGACCCTAGTCCCAAATTCACAGGCAACAGGGGTTAAAATTTGGACACCTCTTCTGGGGAACACAGTTCAACTTACTACACAATCTTTCACATCTTCTTTAGTCAGTATGAGACAAAAAACTACCTCTTTTGATTATTGCTTGCCAGTTTATTTTGTCTTTATAATTATTAACTGTTAAATTCTTTTTGTGTTGTTTTTTGTAGATTTATGTTATTCTTATGTGAATTGCCTTGGTTTCTGTTTATGTGTATGTATGTATGTATGTATGTATGTATTAGTTTTATTTTATTGTGGTCTGAATACTTACAATGAGATTTACTCTCTTAATAAATTTTTAAATGTAATATTATTGTTCATTCCAGGTAAAGTGTTTACAGCAGATCTCTAGAGCTTACTCATCTTGCCTAACTAAAATGCTATGCACATTGGTTACCAGCCCACCATTTCTCAGTCCCTTGCCCCCCAGCAACTACTATCCTATTTTTTGATTCTATGAATTTGACTATTTTAGATACTTCATATAAACACAATCATTCAGTATTTGTCTTTCCATCATGGGCTTATGCCATTGGGCTTTTTAAATGATTATTTCTTATTAATTAGTATAAGGTTTAAAGTCTATTATAAATAGTAGATCTATGTTGTAAATTTCATTCAAAGCAATTCCAATCCTTTAGATATTTTTGAAATTTATATTGTCTTTTCCCCCATAAAATTTCAATTTTTTGGATAATCAGACTTGTCAATTTTTTTGATAAACTTTGGAGTTCACTTCATACTTCAAAAAACTCAAGGTTGTAAAAATACTATCCTGTAGCTCATATGAATGTTTTTTAGCCTTTCAAATAAACCTTGAGAGCACTCATTTATTTTGAATTTAAGTGTATGCCGTGTAGAAAAGAGTTGACACTTTTGTCAGTAGGGACAGCATTTTGTACCAAAATTATCTATTATTTTATTATTTTCTCACTATTTTAAAGAATTTTTTAAATGTTTATTTGTGTATGTTGAGAGAGAGAGAGCAGGGGAGGGGCAGACAGAGAATCCCAAACAGCCTCCACACTGTCAGAACAGAACCTGACGTGGGACTTTATCTCATGAACCTGAGCTGAAATCCAGAGTCAGAAGCTTAACCAACTGAACCACCCAAGCATCCCTGAAATGTTTTTATCTCACAAAATTTTCATTATAGATTATTGTATTTCTGGGTTATTAAATTGGTTGCTAAGATTCATTTATCTATATCTGTGTACACTCATTTAATATTTTTTTCTCTACAATATATCATATTTTCTCTACAATATATAATATCATACATATGATACAATATATCATATCATATCATATATCTCTACAATATATATATAATATATCATAATTCTAGCAGTATACGTGCACCTTGATTGGTCATAATTTTTCAGTATTTTCTTGGCCTCTCTCTTACATTTACTCCTCTGGCTGACATTTGAAATTTCTTACCAAATCATCAAAAGATGGAATTCTTATTTAAATTGAGTTAAATATACAAATTATTTGAGATGGAGAGATATCATCCTATCCCAGAGGACAATATATTTCGCCAAATCTTAAAATCTTATTTAAAATCTTTTAGTAGCAATTGTAGTTTTCTTAACATTGGTCTCACATTGATTTATATTAAATATGTCTCTTCATATTTTATAATTTTAGCTTAGATTTTTGTGTTGTTTTGAATTTTACTTTTGAATTTGGATTGTTCCTCAATATATATTCTAATGTATTAATAAAACATTCTAATACATAAATAAAACATTCTAATACATAAGTAAAACAGCTTGAATTGGTTTATTTATTTATTTTTTTCTATTTGGTCACTTGATTGAATTTCTTACATTGTGGTTAAAATATGAGGTAATGATAATAATTATGATGGGTATAATAATAATAATAATGGCTAATATGGTTCATAGCCCTATCATTAATTAATACTGAAATATCAGACATTTTGCTAATCACTTTACAAGTGTTATTAGATTGAATCCTTACAGTACTCCTAAGTGAGGGAGATCAATGTCCTTCTCCCAAGTGAAAACTTGAAGCTTATGAGGGTTAAGGGATTCTTCCAAATCTTCCAGGTAATAACTGGCTGTCCCAGAATCAGAATTAGAGTCTTCCTGTGACTTCTGAGATCATATGAGTAAAAATAAAGCTATATATATTGCTGTCTCTTTAGCTAGAGACTCGAAACCAATGCCGAATAACAGTGGTGTAGTGGTGAGAATAGCATTCCTACTTGATCTTGAGTTTAATGGAAAGCACCAGAACACTTCTGATGGTATTTGTTGTTGTCAAACATATATTTCTCATTTTTTTAAAGATTTATTTTATTTTTAGAGAGAGAGGGGGAGAGAGAGAGAACAAATGAGTAGGGGAGGGGGAAGAGGGAGAGAGAGAGAGAGTGAGAGCAAATGAGTAGGGGAGGGGGAAGAGGGAGAGAGTGAGAGAGAGAGAGAGAGAGAGCAAATGAGTAGGGGAGGGGGAAGAGGGAGAGAGCGAGAGAATAAATGAGTAGGGGAGGGGGAAGAGGGAGAGAGAGAGAGAGTGAGAGCAAATGAGTAGGGGAGGGGGAAGAGGGAGAGAGCGAGAGAGAGAGAGCAAATGAGTAGGGGAGGGGGAAGAGGGAGAGAGCAAGAGAGAGAGAACAAATGAGTAGGGGAGGGAGAAGAGGGAGAGAGAGAGAGACAGAGAGAGAGAGAGAGAGAGAGAGAGAGAGAATCTGAAGCAGGCTCCATGCCCAGCACAGAACCCGACACAGGGCTCCATTCCACAACCCTGGCATCGTGACCTAAGCCAAAATCAAGAACACCAAGGTGCCCCCCTTTCTCAGTTTTTAAAGACAGTTTTGTTCTATTTCCATTTTATTTAATATTAAAGAAAACAGTAACAAAAATAGAATGCTTTTAACTTATTTATCTATTGACACAATCATAGATAAAAACACTAAAAATATCAGGGAGTTTCCTAAAATTTACCACCTTGCATTTTTGAAATAAACTCTACTTCCACTGGATATGTTATATTAATATTTCCCCGAATGCTATTTGCATCATTATTATTTTCTTCATTTATGTTTTCAGAATAACTCTTCCATTGTTTAGTTTTTCAGTGCCATCTTTGTTGCATTTTGATATGAGGTCTACAAGTTTATTTTGTTTTTGAGTGGTTTTATGTATTTTGAGAGAGAGAGAGAGAGAGAGAGAGAGAAAGCAGGAGCAAGGGAGGGGCAGAGAGAGAGGGAGAGAGAGAATCCCAAGCAGGCTTCACGCATCAGCGCAGAGCCCTATGTGGGGCTTGAACTCACAAACTGTGAGATCACGACCTGAGCCAAAACCAACAGTTAGACATTTAACTGACTGCGCCACCCAGGTGTTCCAGGTTGTGCAAGTTTAGTAAGATATCCATATTTGTGCTCTGAAATAATTGTATCACATATATATTTTCTAGTCTCGAAAGGTTTCATAAAATTTACCTGTAGTTTCATCTTGGTTGGTAGGTATTTTAAGGTGAGACCTCAAAAGTCTCCGTAATTTTTCTATAAAAATTATCTTTTCATGCTTTCTAGCTCTGGACTTATTTTGGAAATTTATAGTATCCCAAAATATTATTCTCTTCACTAGATTATTTGCATTTACTTTCATAAAGTCTTAAATAAAATTGTTTAGAATATTTATTGGAATTTGTGTTGTATCACATTGATTATTATTTTAATGTTTATTTATTTTTGAGAGAGAGACAGACAGAGCATGAGTGGGGGAAGGGCAAAGAGAGGGAGACACAGAATCCTAAACAGGCTCCAGGATCTGAGCTGTGAGCACAGAGCCCGATGTGGGGCTCAAACCCACAAACTGTGAAATTATGGCCTGAGCCAAAATCGGATGCTTAACCAACTGAGCCACCCAGGTGCCTCTCACTTTGATTATTTTTAATGTCATAAATATTTCTTTAGTTTTTCAAAATTATAATTATCTGCTTTATTTGGCTACCTTTTAATTTTACTAATATTTCCTTCTTGGTATTTTTGGTCATAAGAGTTGTTTTAAATTTCCCTGTTAATTCTTTTCCTTCCTTACTTAAAAAATTTCATAAGTTTAATATTAACCCATTCCTTCATAGTCTTTTTTATTTATTAATAAAATGATTCAAAGCTTTAAGTTTTCTCCTGAGTATGGTTTTAGATATATTCCATATGCTTTTATATGGAGTTATCTACTTTTTGTTAATCTTTAAATGATTTTGAATTATAGTTTTATTTATGTATTTTTATTTATTTAAAATATTTTTTGTGGACAATTTAAAATGTGTTTTACTATTTTGTATAAGACTTTATGCTTTTTGGCTTTCAGCCAAAAAGTGTGGTTTCTACATTTTCCATCTTTGGGAATTTATTAAGATTTATTTTATAGACAGTTGATGCTTTTCTTGTTTGTTTGTTAATACACCTGACTGGTTCTTGGTCACAAGAGTAGAGTATGCATTTTGTAGGGTATAAAATACCATGAATAGGAATTAAGTAACCCTTGTCAATTTTGTGATGTAATCTTATATATGCTCGTGGTTTTAAAATCTACCTGATCTGTTCAATTCTGACTCTCATTGTAAGTTTTACTTTGCTAATTGTCTTTGTCCTGGTTTTATGTACCAAATGTTTATAGATGACATATGCTTCATGAACTATCCTCATTTTTGTTTTTTAATGCAAAATATGCCTATCTTGATTAAGGCTTTAATCCTTAAATTTTGCTTTATTGATATGCTCATTACCTCTGGTATTTTATTTCTCTGTTTCTATTTGCCTAACATATCAATTGTGTGTCTATCTATCTATCATCATCTACCTATTATCTGTCAATCAATCTAACTGTCTATCATCTACCTTATTTATCTTTTTACTTATAAGCATTATGTGGCATATTATTTTGGATGTGTCTCTCGTAAACCGTATATAGCTAGATTTTTATCCTAATTTAAGTGAATTCACCAATTTTAGTCCAAACTGTTCAATTCTGGAATGTTTACCGTATAATTTAATTCTAAGCAAATCATAAAGCATGAGGAAGCTTTGTTGGCACTCTATAAAAAAAAAACCTTTTTATAGATGTTTGAATGTTTTCCTCCCTGTTTTTATATTTTGATTACTTTGGGCAATCTTGCATCAAATGGATTAAGACCCATAAGGTAATACAAGGCAGTCTATGCACCCCTATAATCTTTTTGTGTCATCAATATGTCACCATAGAAATACTTGTTTTCTAGTAGGAAAAAAGGCAGCATAATATTTGGATGTCTTCCTATAATGAACTACGTAAATATAGTCACCTTCAAAATTGCACTATGATTGTAAACATTAAGAAAGATTTCCACACAGAAATAAATGCCACCCTGCTTTCAGTCTTTCCCTTCAGCTTTATTTCCTGGTAAACTGAAATGTCCTTCAGGGAAATTTTCACTTTCTTTAATTTTGTCAGGATCAGATTGGGAGAGGAAAACAAAACGATGTGAATGGGAGAGAAAAACTTGCCAATACAGCAGGAAAATAAAAGTGTTCCGGGCTCAGAGTAATCCTTGGCAACATCTATTGCAACTCTGTAATTTTACTGATGTGGAAATTAGGTCTGGAAAAGGTCGGCCAGCATGCCTCAAGTTACATTGTTTCAGTAAGATTACTAAGGCCAGAGCCAAGAATTTCTTTCAGAGATAGACGAAACTGGCATAGAAAAAAGATTCAGATTTTTAATCAGTCGGGCTGGTATTATGTCTTGATAGCACACATGCTAACCCAAAGACAGACACACCTGGCATTAAATTCCATCTCTTCCTTTATTAGAGGCGAAAACCTGATAGAGATACTTAACCCCTAAGCCCTGAATTTTATCCAAAAATGAGCATTCTGTTATCCAGCATGAACATCTTTCTAAGGAACACACTAGGCTGCATGTATGAAGTGTCCAGCACTGTGTCTATCACCTAATTACTCCCCAACAAATGCTCATTTCCTTCCCTCTCTCCTTAACAAAATCGGTCCATACTGGCTTTCTAGAGGTCGGATTAATTATAGGAACACTGCCTGTGTGCCAGCATTGGGATCCGAGGCACCACTGGTTGGGAGAGCTGAAATCCTGCAATAATGACAACATAATCTTGGAAAGTGGACTGACCGGGATCAGGTGAGCATTATAAAGTTTGAGGATTCTATTCTCCTCCTTAACCAATTTCTAGGCAACACTTCAGTTTTCCTCCTCAGGCATGTAGCTCAAAGCTAACTTTCCATTTTTCATAACTCCCAAAAAAGCTTAGGGGTACCAGTGGGAACCATCAAAAAGAATTAAATTGTTATGTTTCCCAGGGTTAGAAAAAATGAAAGAAAATTGTATACAAAAGTCTATTTCATGTAATCCTGCCATAGCACCATTTTCAAACAATCACTTAAGATCTCATTAGTACGACCTGGGAATAGATTTCTCTCATTCCAGAATTGCCTGAGCCTAACCCTCAGGTTAGACATCCATTGATTTTAGCTTCCATTGCTCTGTAAAACACATCTGGGTTCTTAATTAATAATTCGCTAAGTTGGAGACAAATTTGCTATTGCTTGAACATGTCTGATTGAAAGCACAGACATAATGCTCATAAAATGTTGGGGGAAGAAAAGTAATTGAAAGTAAGATTATAAATTATTCTTGGCTTTAGGCTTCCCTCAAGCTATGGAAAGCAAAAAGCAATTATTTATATTTGGAGGTGGAATTAGCCTTTTTTTCTGTTATCTAATCAATGCTTGTTACTCTTCCCTGTCTGGCTCTCTCTTGGTTAGGGAACTTAAAAGGAGATCCCAGTTTGCTCGTGCACTCAATCGGTTCCACATTTCTTCATTTCTTTCTTTTTAAAAATTCTTCTAAAAATGACAGTTGTTTAGCGGACTAGGGCTTGAACATGTCAGGCAAAACAGTTCAATACCTATAATTAGTGACCTTGTTTTAAGTCTGCATCACAAGCGAGATATGATTTACTAACACTCTTGTTCCATTCATTCACTGCTGACTAAGTGAATTAAACACTTAGTCAGTCACTGCATTAAACATTTTAAAAAACATACTGAAAAATCCAGCCAGGTCTATAGAAGCAGTTGTACTTAAGCACACATACAGTTGGCATCACTTATTTTGCAGTGCTGTTTGAGGTTTTACTTCTGTGGCATGGGCACGTATTTGTGGACCTAATCCTGTTTAACCTAAGGCTAGACAAGCAGAGTAAGCAGGTAAGCACTTCCCAAGAAGAAAGCTTTTTAGTAGAGTATCATTAGTGTGTGTCAGAGTTTGGCAGGAAACAGAATCTACCCCAGATGGCTCAAACAAACAGAAGGAACTTTTACAGGGGACTTCAGTGACAGGACTATTTTTAGAAGTGAGGTCAGATTTTCTGAAACAAATGAGGGAGAGACACCAAGAGACCAGCAACAGGTAGGAGCTGGTAACCACCATTAGGACTTACGAGATAGGGAAGAAAGACATGTATCTGGAGCCTAATGAAAACTAGACCCTTAGGGAAAGTGCCACCAGTGGAAAACATAGCTACTTCGAGAGAAAAAAATGTGACCGAGGCAGGGAGGAATTTGGAAAGAGGAAAGAAATATCCTGACTTCTCTCACCTCTTGCCCTCCAATCTCCTGCTAGTGAACTCCATTGGTCAAACCCAACAAGAAGCCAGAGGGTGATGCAGTCCATAGCAGTCAGTCCCCCCACCCCAACTACCAACACTGGCACATAGCAGCCTGAGGAGGGTGGAGAATAGATCTAAAGGGAAAAATAATGGCTAGTCAGAACACTGATCAACAGGAAAAAATACATTTCTCACTGGAAGGAATGGAATAGGGTGAGGAGAATGAAGACTGAGGACGGCAGATATTCAAATGGATTTTTTTTTCTCATTTTTAGAGACAATTCACAGGTAAGAGCATACACCCATTGCTTTAATCTTCTCCAGTCAACCCAGCTCGCACAGCCAATCACACCATCTAGGGCCTTCACTGGTCCAAGCTGTTCTGGAGATCTTTCTGTGTCCCTGGGCCTTTGAACCACTCAGCTTCTCCTTATGCCATTCCTTCTCCTTACAACATTTCAAGCAGCACCCACTGCTAAGTGTCACCAGGACCCTCACCCTTTTCTTCTGGCTCAGACAAGACTGGTTCCTCCAGAGCTGCTGCTTCCAAGCTGACTTCAAAATTAACCATTTTCATCATTAAGCAGTATGATGCAGTGGTGAGGAAAACGGACCGAGTTTCAGAGGTAGACACTCTCTATAAATATATCTATATCATCTACAGTAATCTACTCCTTCAGAGACATTTACCTATTAGTCATGGACAATCCCTCTGTGATGAGGTTGCTATATGGGCTAAACGAGATAATTTTGAGATAATGTGTCAAATTCTTAGCCTGGGAGCTGGCGCAGAGTAAGCCCTCAGTAACCAGTAGTTATTATCACTCATCAACCTGTGCCTGTTCTCCTGCAGCCAAACCTTCTTCTCTTCATTGTCAAGCCATCCCCGAGGAGAGGGGTGTAGGATTGAGAGGTTGACTGCAGTAGCCGTGGCTCAGTCAAAATGCTCGATTACTTTTTTTTAATATAAAGACAGATGGTAGTATTAGAAGTACTATGTTAATATTTTATACCTTTACATAGGAAACCAGCTTAAAGTTTAAAAAAAACTCACTTTCCTTCATTCTCCATTAACCTTTGACAAATTGCAAACCCCACAGTTTCTATAGGCGTGAACGTGGCCATTCAGGCCATTACCCAGGCCTGTTAAAATATGGCCTTACAGGCAGCTTCCTGTGTGCACTCACCACAGCCAGAAATTCTTTTGATAGAACTTATCATGCATTATTTATGTTTCTCTGAACCTCTAATGCAAATTTATGGAATATAATGGAAACATCCTGTACATCACCGTGTTCCCCTATCATTCTGTGTCTGCCACAAGAGACTTACAAAATTACTTCTGTGGACTAATCCTATATAAACTATTATAGCTCAGCTGTAATTCCTGGGAACATTTCAATTCTTAGCTTTTCCTTCATCGTGCAGATTTTATTTCCTCTTTCAGTGTCCAAAGTATTTATTGCCCATCTCATCACAGCACACGTATAAGAACATATCTCCCTCGGAGCAGGAAGAGTGTGGCACATTACCATTTTCCTTTCATTTGGTGAAGGCTGTTGTGGGAGGGAGGTTCAAAAAATTTTGTCTATGTGCTATATAGTTATACAGATCTGTAAATTCCCTTGAAAGCTTATGTGGGTTGAGAACCTTTCATTCTAACCACTATAGCGATGTGACGTGAAGGAACAGTTGGGGGAAAAACTTGACTGACAGTGTATCCAGCCCAACCATACAAAAATTTCAATTCACCAATATCGGGATCATTCCAGACAATTCAAGGCTTATCTCAATCTCTAAATGTGTGATTGAGAGAAGGACTTAGGGAGGAGATAATCTAAGTGACACTTTATTTATCATTTTTTCCAGTATCTTTTAGCCATCGACCACCAGTCTGTCCTTCATGAAGACCAGCAAAGAGCATTGAAATTGTCAGAAACAAGAAGTACTTTATACACGAAGGACAAGGCAGGCAGTCAAAGAGACCCGTGAAGAACAATCTGTTGGTGCTTCACCAAGGTAGAAGTCATTTTGGACAATCAGGCATTCTGTTATGTGTACGCAGAGCATGTGAATTATTGATGGTTCTATTCATCATTTCATTTCTTTGTGACAGCCAAGTACGTCTTCCTTGTTCCATGCTTTTGTTGGCTTTAAATTGAAATGCATTTCTCTGACTGAGGACACATAAGAGCAAGTAGAAGTTAATATGTTTTCTAAAGTATACAGCAAGGCACCATGTGTTGCAGGCAAAAGTCAAGAAAGGAAATCTTACAAAGAATAGCCATTTAGAGGCCCAACTGAAATGATTCTTCAGTATCAAACTCCATATGGCATGAAAGACACAGTTCTGTTGTTTTTTTTTCTTCCCACACACTTCAAGGATTTTATTCTCTGCACCTTTCTCTTTTTTTAAAAAAATGTAACTTTATTGTTCTCTGTTTATTTCTTCAGACTTCTCAAACTATTATTGGTCTTACAGGTAAATTGTAATGTCTGGAGAATTAGCTGAGTTACCTTCCACCTTGCACAGACTCTTTTATAGCTCTTGGGTAGCTTTTATTCTGTATATATAAACTCTCATGTTCTTTTGTGTCCTTTGCCTGCTCATGTCTGCTTATGAGATACACAAAAAAATGGACTTGCATCCATTTATTCTAACTATAACAAGGTACATCACAATTTCTCATGGGTTTTTAATACCAACCCTATGAAATAGATACAACAAAATGTTATCACCATGATTTTCAAATAAGAAAATTGAGATTATTTTTTCAAAACCAGAGAAATCCCCCTTCTCTCTCTCTCTCTCTCTCTCTCTCTCTGTCTCTCTCTCTCTGTCTCTGTCTCTCTCTCTCTTTTCCCCCACTTTGGTTAAAGTTGCCAGCTCTTGATGTAATCCTGATCTAATGTCATTAAATACCAACTGGAGATGTAGCAAAGACCTAGTGTTAAAACTATGCTGATGGAGAGATTGGGGAAAAGGTCACATTCTAGGCTTAAGAATGCTTTTAATTTCCTCTTCTATTGAAAATTCTATCTCTAACCTAATTCACCAAGATGTAATGATGGAAATCACATTTAAAACATTGGATTTTAGTCAGAATGCTTCTTCTAGATTTTTGTTCGTTTAATCTTTGAAGGGACCTGTCATTCCAAGTCACCTCAAAATGGATTTGTTGGACATATATTAAATGCTAGATCTTGTGTTAACCACCAAGGACAATAAAGGTGATTAAATAATGACCTGGTCCTAGAGACTTCTCTGTGATGATGAGAGGCAGAGTGACCAACCCTTGGACTGGATTGTTAAGACTGAGGAGGACCTCACTGGTGAATGTGGAAGAGATGGTGTTTTGGGGCAGAAGGAAGACATTCCAGGCAAAGGAGAAAGTTTGGGCAAAATATATGAAGCATAAAACAGCATGACAGCTTTAAGGAATTGAACTAATTCCGTATAGCAGGAGTGTAAAGTCCAAAATAGAAACGGTTGAAGAAGTGACCAGGTTTCACACTGTGCTTGGCCTTGCCAATAGTGGTGCAACTAGATTTATGGGACCTTAGTGAATGGACTGAAATAGGTGGAGGGGGAGGGGAAGAAGGAAGTAAAGCCCAAGATGACAAAACAAAAGACATCGATGTTCTGAAAGGGGAGGTAGTCGATTACATATCTTATTTTCATGACAGGAATATATCGCTCTTCATCCTTTGTCGACTCAAACCCATCCTTTTTCAACTAATTTTATTCCAAGATGGACATTCCGAATTTCATCTGACATTCCATAGAACATTTTAATAGTCGATGTTCAAAAGACTGTCCTGCATAGCAAATGACTCCAAAATCTTAGGGGCTCTCAACAACAAATATCTTTTTCTTATTTACACATCAGCAGGTCGTGCCTGAGTCTCTGCTTCAAGTTGACAGCCAGGTTCGGGCCTGCTGCCTATGTCTTCGTTCTGAAGGTGCAACTCTGCTCTGAAACAGGCACATTATCATGGCAGAGGGACGAGTGAGAGATGCAAGTTTCCATTGGGATGTGACATAAGCCACAAGAGCTCACGTGATATTGGACCTAATATATGACCGAACTCAACAACGGGGTGGGAATATAGAATCATTTTCTGCTGAAGGTGAAAGCGTCACATTTATTCTAATAAATAAATGTCATTTACTGAACACTTATATACCCCTTGTCACTGTGCGGTATGCTTTACTTTTTTTACATTTAATAATCAGGGGAATTCTCTGAGAAAATGATTATTTAACATTATTTTACAAATTAAAAAACCTGAGGGTCTGGAAAAGCCCAAGACTACACAGCTAAGAATTAAGACCTTGACTAATCTGATCACTCATTCATTCACTCATGCATTCATCTGCTATGTGCTATGAACTAGTCTGGGCTTTAGAGATACTCTAGTGAAAAATACAAACAAAGCTCTTGCTCTCATGGAGCTTTTACATTAGTAGAAGAAGAGAGACCATGAGTTAATATACAAAGACAAAGTCAAATTATTATAAGTATCATCCAAGGAATTAGAATAGGTTACTATTCGAGACAAGGTTCATGCAGAAGGAATTTTCGGAACCATATTGGGGTCTCTTTCATGCCACAGTCTGTGTTGTTTTGAATATGTTGCAGCCAGGCCTACCTTGTAGCACGTCCACGCAACTTTTCAGAACTATTATTTTTATTAGTCATTATTATTTAATATTTGCAGTTTTCATGTTTTGTTTCCCCAAACTGATTGCAATCAAAATATAGAAATATCCCATTTAATTTGGATATTTGTAATACAATAGACCCCTTATCCTCAATTTTGCTTTCCGTGGTTTTAGTTATCCATGGTCAACTGCTGTCTGGAATCAGATGATCTTCCTCCTGAAGCATCATCATAAGGTTGACAGTAGCCTGACACTGTATCACATGCCTGCGTCATTCACCTCCTGCGCCATTCATCTCAGATTATGCAGGCATTTTACAGCTCACATAATCACAAGAAGACGGGTAAGTTCAGCATAATAATACTTGAGAGAGAGAGAAAACTCACATTCACAAAGATTTTATTTAAGTATATTGCTATAATTTTATTAGAGTTGTTAATCTCTTACTGTGCCTGATTTACAAATTAAGTCTTATCAGAGGTCTGTATGTATAGGAAAAAACAGAGTATATATCAGGTTTGATATTAATATGAAGTTCCAGGCATCCACTTGGGGTCTTGGAATGAACCCCCTAAATAAAGGGGGGATTGCTGGACTCCATTTTGTTTCATGTATTGCAATTACCTAATTTGTTATAAGGTAATTTCCTAGATAATCCTTAAATAAGCCCCTCATCTCATAAATAATTAAGATATTAAGATAAAAGAGCATGCTGTTAACTTGCTTTTATTCGCTGGCAACAGTTAGCGTATTAACTGGGGCGATGAAACAGAATAGCTCTCTTAATTTAGTATGTGCTTCCCTACGTCTAGAATTCTGATCTTGTTTTTTTGAGGAGAGAGCATCTTTGAAAATGAGTGGATACAGTAAGTGTTCTTAATTAATTTTTACAATTTTCAAACTTGTATTAAAAGATGTGAATGTGCCAATTTCTCATCTACGCAATAGCGAAATGGTGCAAACATAAAGGAGTAGAGGGAAAAGATTCGCTTTTTGTGTTATATGACATAGTTTCTGACCAAGATTTCCATTTCTGATGTTGTCCATTTATATGACAGAGGATAAATTACTTAATCTCCCTGAATCTTTGTTTATAAAATAGCACTAAGATTGGCTAGATGTTCATAGTTTAAAGGGCTTCTGAGTTAAGAGAATTTAAAATAGTAACATATATATAACAAGCTCATTAGATAATTGTAGTAATAGCAGCAGCAAGAATAGTAACAACAGTAATCCAAGTTAATATAAAACTAATAACACATGTGTAAGTGCCAGACAGCTAAATCTTTCTCAGGCATTGTAAAGATACACATATGGTATGTTTATTAAAGTAGAAATAATGTAGACACATGAATAAATGTACAAAACCAAGCTCACAGTATGTACCGTATGCATTCTGGTATCTTAATTGTTTTATAAATAATAAAAGTGAATATTGAAGCTTCTTAAAGTTGGTATTAATTTTCATAAATAAAACGGGTTAGAACAGAAATAATATATAAATCAATAGACAAAAAATTCAATGTTGAGGTAATTTATTTTATAGTTCCTTTAGGCTTGCAATTATTTGAATAGATTGCCAATTCTTATCATGTGATTAACTTTTGTGTATGTTTTTCACTTTTTATTATTTTTATCTGTCTGGCTACCTTCTCTCATCCTTTCTCCATAAAATAAAAAGATATAAGTAGACAATAATATATAATATAATATATTATTATTAATATAATTATAATATATTTATTAATATATATAAAAATATAAGTAGACAGTCATATATATGTACATATACATATATATATACAGATATGTCACATATCTATGACATATCTATAGATATGTCACATATCTATATATATATGTACATGACATATCTATATATACATTTAGGGGCGCCTGGGTGGCACAGTGAGTTGAGCATCCATTTTTGGCTCAGGTCATGGTCTCATGGTTGGTGAGTTCTAGGCTCGCATCAGGCTCTCTGCAGTCAGTGCAGAGCCCTCTTGGATCCTCTGTTCCCATCTTTCTCTGTCCTTCCCCCGCTTGCATTCATGCTCTCTCTCTCTCTCTCTCTCTCAAAAATAAAATTGAAAAAAATTACAAAAATAAAAAACTATACATACATAATATATATTATATATTAGCTATATCTATATAATTACTAGTATCACTGCTTGTGAGTCTCCAAAATAACCACCTGAATAATAATTGAAGACAGCCCCTGACTTGTTCACCTCAGAAAAGTGATTCTTTTCAGATTTGATAAGTATGGACATGGGTATATCCCTCTGGGGGCCACATAGCACACATATATCACATGAAGAAAGATTTATTTTTTCAAAAACACACCTTTACTTTTTTTCGCATCCCTTTCCCCATGGAGGATGTCCCCACAGCCTGGGTGTCAGAGTAAATACTGCCAGTGGTGGAGAATGTTGCATACCTATCTAAGAAGCACTATTCTAGAATTGGGCTAAGGGGTCTGTGGTGTAGATAGTAATGAACTTCATGGAAGAGACAGAATTGCCACAGGATGTCCATTTGCTCATTGTTTATCCAAAATCTGAATTTAAGCGGGTATCATATTTTCATTTGTTAAGTCTGGCTACCCTAAGATTAGGAGAAAGGAGACATATATTATCATACCGGGCTTACCTTGGTATTCTCGGCTTCTCTCAGGTCCTTATAATACTTGATATCATGGAATAGATAAAGGAGCTATTCTCTATTACCAAACACAGCTGAAAGGAGCTATATATGTGATTACAGAGGGTCATGTATGTCATGGATTTTTCCCATTGCAACACTGAGCAATCCTCTCTTGGGTTAGTCTTGCTACTATCGCTATAACCCATCTCACCCCATTATGAGCAGCACTGACATTTCCAAAGCAATGGGAGAAGTAGACCTGCAATGAAGACTTTTATCCTTCATTCATAAATGTATAGTCAATGAAGACTTTTATCCTTCATTCATAAATGTATAGTCACTCATTGCCTCAGAACAAACTTAGTAAATCTTATATCAGACATTAATATTTCCTTCTTTTCTCACTTCTATTCCTGCCGCCTGTTGGATCTATGGCAAATATGTGCTAAATGAATGAGTGATTGAACAATATGTCTTTAGCGTATGAACTAGGAAAATGGTAAAAGCAGAGCACTTGAAAACAAAGGGCATGCAGATATTATCACCACATCTCAGTTCAGTTGCAATACAACTCACCACGGTTATTTTTAGTAATCTAAGATTCCCTTGACCAATAAAATTAAAATTTTCTCAGGAGATTTTACTAGTTTATAATGGACTCAATATCAAAAAAACTGTAAGTAATGTAATATTAAATATAACAATAACATGAAACATATCCTCAGTTGGAATCTCTTTTCTTTTTACATTTATTTATTTTTTTATTTTTATTTTTTTAATATATGAGATTTATTGTCAAAATGGTTTCCATACAACACCCAGTGCTCATCCCAAAAGATGCCCTCTTCAAAACCCATCACCCACCCTTCCCTCTTTCCCACCCCCCATCAACCCTCAGTTTGTTGGCAGTTTTTAAGAGTCTCTTATGCTTTGGCTCTCTCCCACTCTAACCTCTATTTTTTTCCCCCTTCCCCTCCCAATGGGTTCCTGTTAAGTTTCTCAGGATCCACATAAGAGTGAAAACATATGGTATCTGTCTCTCTCTGTATGGCTTATTTCACTTAGCATCACACTCTCCAGTTCCATCCACGTTACTACAAAGGGCCATATTTCATTCTTTCTCATTGCCACATAGTACTCCATTGTGTATATAAACCACGATTTCTTTATCCATTCATCAGTTGATGGACATTTAGGCTCTTTCCATAGTTTGGCTATTGTTGAGAGTGCTGCTATAAACATTGGGGTACAAGTGGCCCTATGCATCAGTACTCCTGTATCCCTTGGGTAAATTCCTAGCAGTGCTATTGCTGGGTCATAGGGTAGGTCTATTTTTAATTTTTTGAGGAACTTCCACACTGTTTTCCAGAGTGGCTGCACCAGTTTGCATTCCCACCACCAGTGCAAGAGGGTTCCCATTTCTCCACATCCTCTCCAGCATCTATAGTCTCCTGATTTGTTCATTTTGGCCACTATGACTGGCGTGAGGTGATATCTGAGTGTGGTTTTGATTTGTATTTCCCTGATGAGGAGCGACGTTGAGCATCTTTTCATGTGCCTGTTGGCCATCTGAATGTCTTCTTTAGAAAAGTGTCTATTCATGTTTTCTGCCCACTTCTTCACTGGATTATTTGTTTTTCAGGTGTGGAGTTTGGTGAGTTCTTTATAGATTTTGGATACTAGCCCTTTGTCTGATATGTCATTTGCAAATATCTTTTCCCATTCCGTTGGTTCCCTTTTAGTTTTGTTGATTGTTTCCTTTGTTGTGCAGAAGCTTTTTATCTTGATGAGGTCCCAATAGTTCATTTTTGCTTTTAATTCCCTTGACTTTGGGGATGTGTCAAGTAAGAAATTGCTATGGCTGAGGTCAGAGAGGTCTTTTCCTGCTTTCTCCTCTAGTATTTTGATGGTTTCCTGTCTCGCATTCAGGTCCTTTATTCATTTTGAGTTTATTTTTGTGACTGGTGTAAGAAAGTGGTCTAGTTTCAACCTTCTGCATGTTGCTGTCCAGTTCTCCCAGCACCATTTGTTAAAGAGACTGCCTTTTTTTCATTGGATATTCTTTCTTGCTTTGTCAAAGATTAGTTGGCCATACTTTTGTGGGTCTAGTTCTGGGGTTTCTACTCTATTCCATTGGTCTATGTGTCTGTTTTTGTGCCAATACCATGCTGATGATTACAGCTTTGTAGTAGAGGCTAAAGTCTGGGATTGTGATGCCTCCTGCTTTGGTCCTCTTCTTCAAAATTACTTTGACTATTCGGGGCCTTTTTTGGTTCCATATGAATTTTAGAATTGCTTGTTCTAGTTTCGAGAAGAATGCTGGTGCAATTTTGATTGGGATTGCATTGAATGTATAGATAGCTTTGGGTAGTATTGACATTTTGACAATATTTATTCTTCCAATCCATGAGCATGGAATGTTTTTCCATTTCTTTATATCTTCTTCAATTTCCTTCATAAGCTTTCTATAGTTTTCAGCATACAGATCTTTTACATCTTTGGTTAGATTTATTCCTAGGTATTTTATGCTTCTTGGTGCAATTGTGAATAGGATCACTTTCTTTATTCGTCTTACTGTTGCTTCATTGTTAGTGTATAAGAATGCAACTGATTTCTGTACATTGATTTTGTATCCTTCAACTCTGCTGAATTCATGTATCAGTTCTAGCAGACTTTTGGTGGAGTCTATCGGGTTTTCCATGTATAGTATCATGTCATCTGCAAAAAGCGAAAGCTTGACTTCATCTTTGCCAATTTTGATGCCTTTGATTTCCTTTTGTTGTCTGATTGCTGATGCTAGGACTTCCAACACTATGTTAACCAACAGCGATGAGAGTGGGCATCCCTGTCGTGTTCCTGATCTCAGGGAAAAAGCTCTCAGTTTTTCCCCATTGAGGATGATGTTAGCTGTGGGCTTTTCATAAATGGCTTTTATGATGTTTAAGTATGTTCCTTCTATCCCGACTTTCTCAAGGGCTTTTATTAAGAAAGGGTGCTGAATTTTGCCAAAGGCCTTATCTGCATCGATTGACAGGATCATATGGTTCTTATCTTTTCTGTTATTAATGTGAAGTATAACGTTGATTAATCTGTGAATGTTGAACCAGCCCTGCATCCCAGGAATGAATCCCACTTGATTATGTGAATAATTCTTTTTATATGCTGTTGAATTCGATTTGCTAGTATCTTATTGAGAATTTTTGCATCCATATTCATCAGGGATATTGGCCTGTAGTTCTCTTTTTTTACTGGGTCTCTGCCTGGTTTAGGAATCAAAGTAATACTGGATTCATAGAATGAGTTTGGAAGTTTTCCTTCCCTTTCTATTTTTTGGAATAGCTTGAGAAGGATAGGTATTACCTCTGCTTTAAACGTTTGGTAGACTCCCCTGGGAAGCCATCTGGTCCTGGACTCTTATTTGTTGGGAGATTGTTGATGACTGATTCAATTTCTTCGCTGGTTATGGGTCTGTTCAAGCTTTCTATTTCCTCCTGATTGAGTTTTGGAAGAGTGTGGGTGTTTAGGAATTTGTCCATTTCTTCCAGGTTGTCCAGTTTGTTGGCCTATAATTTTTCATAGTATTCCCTGATAATTGCTTGTATTTCTGAGGGATTGGTTGTAATAATTCCATTTTCATTCATGATTTTATCTGTTTGGGTCATCTCCCTTTTCTTTTTGAGAAGCCTGGCTAGAGGTTTATCAATTTTGTTTATTTTTTCAAAAAACCAACTCTTGGTTTCATTGATCTGCTCTACAGTTTTTTTAGATTCTATATTGTTTATTTCTGCTCTGATCTTTATTATTTCTATTCTTCTGCTGGGTTTAGGGTGTCTTTGCTGTTCTGCTTCTATTTCCTTTAGGTGTGCCGTTAGATTTTGTATTTGGGATTTTTCTTGTTTCTTGAGATAGGCCTGGATTGCAATGTATTTTCCTCTCTGGACTGCCTTTGCTGCATCTCAAAGCGTTTGCATTGTTGTATTTTCATTTTCGTTTGTTTCCATATACTTTTTAATTTCTTCTCTAATTGCCTGGTTGACCCACTCATTCTTTAGTAGGGTGTTCTTTAACCTCCATGCTTTTGGAGGTTTTCCAGACTTTTTCCTGTGGTTGATTTCAAGCTTCATAGCATCGTGGTCTGAAAGTATGCATGGTATAATTTCAATTCTTGTAAACTTATGAAGGGCTGTTTTGTGACCCAGTATATGATCTATCTTGGAGAATGTTCCATGTGCACTCGAGAAGAAAGTATATTCTGTTGCTTTGGGATGCAGAGTTCTAAATAGATCTGTCAAGTCCATCTGATCCAATGTATCATTCAGGGCCCTTGTTTCTTTATTGACCGTGTGTCTAGATGATCTATCCATTTCTGTAAGTGGAGTGTTAAAATCCCCTGCAATGACCACATTCTTATCAATAAGGTTGCTTATGTTTATGAGTAATTGTTTTATATATTTGGGGGCTCCCATATTCGGCTCATAGACATTTATAATTGTTAGCTCTTCCTGATGGATAGACCCTGTAATTATTATATAATGCCTTTCTTCATCTCTTGTTACAGCCTTTAATTTAAAGTCTAGTTTGGCTGATATAAGTATGGCTACTCCAGCTTTCTTTTGACTTCCAGTAGCATGATAAATAGTTCTCCATCCCGTCACTTTCAATCTGAAGGTGTCCTCAGGTCTAAAATGAGTCTCTTGTAGACAGCAAATAGATGGGTCTTGTTTTTTTATCCATGCTGATACCCTATGTCTTTTGGTTGGCACATTTAGTCCATTTACATTCAGTGTTATTATAGAAAGATATGGGTTTAGAGTCATTGTGATGTCTGTAGATTTCATGCTTGTAGCAATGTCTCTGGTACTTTGTCTCACAGGATCCCCCTTAGGATCTCTTGTAGGGCTGGTTTAGTGGTGATGAATTCCTTCAGTTTTTGTTTGTTTGGGAAGACCTTTATCTCTCCTTCTATTCTAGATGACAGATTTGCTGGATAAAGGATTCTCGGCTGCATATTTTTTCTGTTCATCACATTGAAGATTTCCTGCCATTCCTTTCTGGCCTGCCAATTTTCAGTAGAGAGATCCGTCACGAGTCTTATCGGTCTCCCTTTATATGTTAGAGCACGTTTATCCCTAGCTGCTTTCAGAATTTTCTCTTTATACTTGTATTTTGCCAGTTTCACTATGGTATGTCATGCAGAAGATCGATTCAAGTTACATCTGAAGGGAGTTCTCTGTGCCTCTTGGATTTCAATGCCTTTTTCCTTCCCCAGATCAGGGCAGTTCTCAGCTATAATTTCTTCAAGTACACCTTCATCACCTTTCCCTCTCTTCCTACTCTGGAATATCAATTATGCATAGATTATTTCTCTTTAGTTCATCACTTAGTTCTCTAATTTTCCCCTGATACTCCTGGATTTTTTTTATCTCTCTTCTTCTCAGCTTTTTCTTTTTTCATAATTTTATCTTCTAGTTCATCTATTCTCTCCTCTGACTCTTCAATCCGAGCTGTGGTTGCCTCCATTTTATTTTGCAGATCATTAATAGCATTTTTTAGCTCCTCCTGGCTGTTCCTTAGTCCCTTGATCTCTGTAGCAATAGATTCTCTGCTGTCCTTTATACTGTTTTCAAACCCAACAATTAATTTTATGGCTATTATCCTAAATTCACTTTCTGTTATATTGTTTAAATCGTTTTTGATCAGTTCGTTAGCTGTCGCTATTTCCTGGAGATTCTTTTGAGGGGAATTCTTCCATTTCGTCATTTTGGATAGTCCCTGGAGTGGTGCAGAACTGCAGGGCTCTTCCTCTGTGCTGTCTGGAGTAACTTGCATTGGTGGGCAGGGCCGCAGTTAGACCTGATGTCTACCCCCAGCCCACCGCTGGGGTCACAGTCAGACTGGTGTGTACCTTCTCTTCCCCTCTCCTAGGGGTGGGATTCACTGTGGGGTGGCGTGGCCCGTCTGGGCTACTTGCACACTGCCAGGCTTGTGGTGCTGGGGATCTGGCGTATTAGCTGGGGTGGATCAGCAAGGTGCCCAGGGACGGAGGGGCAGGTTCCTTTGGAGGTCCACTTTGGGAGGGGTCCTGAGGCACCTAGAGGGAATCAGACCCACCGCCAGAGGGATGGACCCGGAGAAGCACAGCGTTGGGTGTTTGCGAGGTGCAAGCAACTTCCCTGACAGGAACAGGTTCCCTTTGGGATTTTGGCTGGGGGATGGGTGAGGGAGATGGCGCTGGCGAGCGCCTTTGTTCTCCGCCAAGCTGAGCTCTGTCATCAGTCCTGGGCTCAACAACTCTCCCTCCCGTTGTCCTCCAGCCCTCCTGCTCTCTGAGCAGAGCTGTTAGCTAATAACCTTCCAGATATTAAGTCCCGCTTGCTGTCCGAACACACTCCTTCCAGCCCCTCCACTTTTGCAAGCCAGACTCGGGGGCTCTGCTTTGCCTGTGGGCTGCCCCTCTGTCCCGGCTCCCTCCCGCCAGTCCGTGTAGTGTGCACCACCTCTCCACCCTTCCTACCCTCTTCCGTGGGCCTCTCGTCTATGCTTGGCTCTGGAGAATCCATTCTGCTAGTCTTCTGGCGGTTTTCTGGGTTATTTAGGCAGGTATGGGTGGAATCTAAGTGATCCGCAGGATGTGGTGACCCCAGCATCCTCTACGCCGCCATCCTCCTGAAGAAGCAAGCCTCAGTTGGAATCTCAAACCATTTGGGTAACATTAACTCAAAGATTAGTTTTTACAAAAATCCTCCTTTCCCTTAAAAACCAAACCCATTTCCTTGACCCTTCACCCTATTGTGGGAAACTCTCCCGAGAAGATGGATCACCTAAAATTGTCAAGAGCATCCTATGTCCCACACACCAGGTCAAACTACCCTGGTCCAGGAAGTCTACATTAATCCCACTTACATGGAGCCTACAATTTCCATAGCCATGGCCACTCTCATCAGTGAAGAGTGAACATCCCAATTGACCAGATATTTTTCCAAGTCATGTTCTCCATTCTAGCTGCTAGACCTTCCTCACATTACTGAAGTCCGTTCTGCTCAGAGCCAGGTATGGTTAAGGGACCTCACTACAGAAAATCCATCACTGGCGTGCCTGGGTGGCTCAGTCAGTTAAGCATCCGATTGGCTCAAGTCATGATTTCACTGCTCATGAGTTTGAGTCCCACGTTGGGCACTGTGCTGACAGCTGAAAGCCTGGAGGCTGCTTCAGATGCTGTATCTCCCTCTCTCTCTGCCCCTCACCCCCACTGTGCTCTGTCTCTCTCTCCTTCAAAAATAAACACTAAAAAAAAAGAAAAGAAAAGAAAAGAAAAGAAAAGAAAAGAAAATCCATCACTACGTGATTGGTCTAGGTGCCACACTAGTGATTTTTATTTCCTACTCTCACTTCTACAGCTAAAATGTCCATGAACTTACAAATTTTGGTATCTCCATTATTTTTTCCTATGCTACCTCTAGTCTTAAATTTATAGTAAATAAATATGAAGGCTGTAGTCTTATCCTGATGCATGGACTGTCTTCATGAACTGTTTCCATCATCACCGGTAGAATTTATTAACAAATTGTCCCATTGATCCACATCATATAATTAATTAGCCAGCTGTATTGTCCTCAGATACAATATTAATTTTTGAAAAAACCCAACACTGTAATATAATGCTAATTATCTTGCTTGATGGATAAAATCAAAGAATACTTAGAGAAGTACTTGTAAAAGCTCTCTCTATGCAAAATAAAATAACATGTGTAAATCATATCCTAAAGAACTTGGGGTTCAAAATATTAAGAATATTGTAATTCAATGGTACTTAGAAAAAACTTCCAAAAATAACTTTAAAATAAAGGGGACACTTGTCACTAGTTAACTTT
This sequence comes from Panthera onca, assembly GCF_046562875.1. NCBI lineage: Eukaryota > Metazoa > Chordata > Mammalia > Carnivora > Felidae > Panthera > Panthera onca. The sequence continues at coordinate 15,516,538 of NC_138342.1, forward strand.
ATTCACCTCATAAATGCTACACATTGTATGCATACCCAAAAGTGTAAAGTAATAAATACTATACTTAACATATACATTTGAGCTTAAAATGGATCTAGTTCTGCATAAAACTGCAAAACAAGCAATGATATGCTGTCCTCACTATGAGAATGTCAGTTGCTTTCATCTCCTGGTGACTTTTGCGACAATAACTTTACAACTTCTAGCTGTAGTGCCATGAGTACTGTTAAAGGTGGAGAGGGGTCACATAAAGAAACAATCTCTTTTTTAAAGTTTTCCAATTCAAATGCATGAACTTATTTATTTCCAGAAATCATTTGTTGGTAACTGACTCACATTTTTCCCAGACATTTTAAAATATGATTATTTCAAACTGAAATCCATAAGCTGACTGAATTTTAACTGTTCTTTGATCCCCTTTAGCTGTTGGTACTGGGCACAGCACACAGTAGGCATTTAATTATTTATTGTATTGGTAACACAAATACTGCATTCTTAGCTTAATCACGGATTGTGGAGGAGAAAAGGACTCATTCATATCTATTTATTTTAGTTTGCTTGGGCTGTCATAACAAAATACCACAGACTGAGTGGCTTAAACAACAGAAATTTATTGTTGGAGAGTCTTAGTGGCAAAGCCTCTTATCAAGGTATCCTCAGGGTTGCTTCTTCCTGAGGGCTGTGAAGGAAAGTTCTATTCCAGGTCTCTCTCCTAGGCTCATAGATGGTCACCTTCTCCTTATTTCTCTTCACATCATATTCCCTATTTGCATGTCTGTCTCTGATTTCCAATTTTTATAAGGACACCAGTCCTGGTAGATTAGGGCCTACCCTAACGACCTCTCTAATGTCTCTGTCTTCAAATATGGTAACATTATGAGACACTAGGGATTAGAATATCAACTTATAAATTTTAGGGGGACACAACCGAATCCATAACAGTCTGACTTTTGAATTCCCCCCAAATTCATGTCCTTTTCACATGCGAAGTGTATTCATTTTGTTTATCCCCAGAGTTTTAATCCATTCCAGTATCAATTCCAAGCCCAAAACCTTATCCAAACATCATCTAAGTCAGTTATGGGTGAGACTTAGGGTATGATTCATTCTGTGGAAAAATTCCTCTCCATCTCTAAACCCGTAAGAACAGACAAGTTATGTGCTTCCAAAATACAAGGTGGGATAGGCACAGGACAGACTTCACGTTCCAAAAGAGAGAATTGGAAGGAAAATAACGGGTCATGGTCTCTAGGAAAATCTGAAACTTGGCAGAACAAACTCCGTTAGATTTTAAGATTCGAAATTCATCTATCTGAATGGATGTTGGGTCCTCTGGACTCATTGGGGGTGGTAGTTCCACTTCCTCAATGGTAGATCCACCCTCTGAACCCACAGAGATCTCTGCCCTCCAGAATCCAGGAGAAGATGGCCCTGTTCCTTGGGCCTGTGCCCTCTGGGTCTACCTTGCCAACATCTGCACTGTGGCTTTGCCCCCAAAGTCATGCTTCCCTCACCATATCCCATATCAGTCCCTTTTAATCCAGGCTGATAATGTTTCTACTGATAACAAATTTCTGAAAGTCATAGCTGGCCTTGGTTACACTTCATGTGAGTCCATGCCATCAGGAAAAAAGGGTGCTCTACGGATATTTTCTGTATAAATGATCTCTATTCCTAGCTTCCTTAAGATGGTTGATTGGATCCATGAGTCACACACCTAATCTCTTTTGATTCAACTGTTTGCTAAACAGTTGTCCAATCACACACTTGGTCCCTTTTCCAGAACACCCTATCTAGATAGGCTGAGAATCTTCCAAATCATCAAGTGCTTGTTCCTCTTTGCTTAACAATCCCTTTTGCAATCTCTCTGCACTCTAGTGTTGCACACCAGTGTTACTCAGCAAGGAGAAAGCAGGCTGTGTGTTTAACACTTTGCTTAGAAATCTCCTCAGCGAAGTATCCAGGTTAATCATTTACAAGCTTTACTTTCCACAAAGCACTAGAACATGATTGGACTGAGTTGTCTGCCAGTCTTCTTTCTTATAAGCTTTCAAATTTATTTTTAATGTATTTCAATATTTTCTTTCTCCTCAAGGTTCTGTGAGGTCAATGGACTATCTTACTATGAGAGTCGAAGGACAAGAGTATCAAAAAAGAATCTTCTCAGGCTGCTGCAGGGGGCTGGGGAGAGAGAGTCCCTTGTCACATACCCACACGGGTCTCTGGGGCAAGAGGGTGCCCCATGCCTAGTCTTTGCCAGCCAGACTCAGTCTTAAGGCACAAGGGCATTGGCAAGAGTGATGCTCAGCTCAGCCCAGCTACTTCAGGCCAGAGCAGCCTAAGGACGCCGTCACTACTTTTTTCTAATTAACCCCAATTTGACCATGGAGTACACAGCCAAATCAAGAAATGATTGTTTTCCACAGGGCACAGTGGATGTATTTGTCTGTGTAAGTTGCATGGCATGGCCCAGCTCTCTCTGAATTCTTCAGCCCATCTGTCAAGTGGGCTTCTTAGGGAGAAACCCCCAACAAAATCCAGTTTGTCAGTGGGTCCTTTAATTTCTGCTCAATACAGCACTAACGTCTCCTGATTTTCTGAAATTGTTGCTTTATGCGCAGTGCAGTTTCTTATAAAGAAGGACAGCTTGGAGCTGCGTTGTGTGTTCTGTGTTCACCTGGGATCACACCTGGTCTTTATTCCTCTCCTCAAATTGTTAGGTGACATTTTTATCTGCATTAATCAAACATGGACAGGTTACACATTAAGCTTTCTCTAGCAGTTGGCTTAAAAATAAATTTGGTATATTAAAACAGCTCAGCATTCTGGTCTTCAGCTGAAAGAATATACTTTGTTGTAAAATCAGAAAATTGTTTTCTAGCATATTGGAAAAACAGGGGTGCCTACATAAGTATGGAGTTAGGAGATGGGAAATTGAGGGTACAGGTGGCAAATGTCGCCCAGCTGAGTGTGTCTCCCCCATCAATCATCACAATGTAATATCCCAAAATGTACTCTAAGCCCTCCAAGATGTCCTAAGGAAACATGCTAAGGGGAGGGGAAAAATCTATTTGGAAAACGATAGGACAGGGAAGATGGTCATACTCATACTAGATGCATTCATCTTGAAATAAACAGTATGTGTTACACTATAAAAATGAAAGCAAAGAAAATGTGAGTCATCTTTTTCTCCATAACTAGGATATCACCAAATCATCCTTTTCCCAAATATTTGTGTTCCTTTGTTTGTTTTTTACTCTGTCTGCATGTATAGGTATCAGACACCAGAAATTTATGTTTAGAAGAAATTAATTGGTCTGGAGTTCTGTGTAGTTTCTCTTTGGTCTCCCTCATAATTTCTATAAAGGAATTAAATATTAATTACCAGCATATGAAACCTCTTTGAAGAGGCCCTGTTGGTAGAGACTGATTTTGCTTATTACTTTATAAAATAGTAGGCTACACTTGTAAGTACTAATTCACCTAATATATATTTCCAGACAAGATAATATGTAGCATATATTATCTTAAGGACTGAGGAAGATTCAAGATGTTTAGAGATTTCGGCTTTAGCATCTGTCCAATTGTGCAATGGAAAGCTTGTATGGAAGACAATCCACCACAAATGTGGCAGCCTGGAATGGACAGCCCTAAACTGCAATTGTTTAAATAAGGAAATAACTTCATTTAATACACTGCCAGTCAGAATGAGGGGTAAGTTATACTTCCCACCCTGGGAAAGTATTATAGTCTTATCAGTTAAACCCAGTTTCCACAAAGGACTGTACTTGCTTGCCCTTGTGCTTGGAATGCTCCTCCCTAATGCCTAGCTCCTTCTGGGCATTCACCCTCAGCTCCAATACCACTCCTTGAAAGAGATTTTGTCTGTGTCTTTCTAGAGACCTATGATATTTGCTGCAGTATTGTTTCAATAGCCAACAAAAACAAAAGCGGAAGGAGAGAGAGTGAGGAGGAGAGAGAGAGAGAGACACCCAAAATATTCAATAATAGTTTATTAGAAGAATTATGGCACAGCCATGCAATACAACATTATACAATGACTATAATAATAATTTGGGAAAATATTAATATACATAAAGAACCATGAATTCATTAGAAAAGAATATACAGAAAGAAGAATACAAATGGAATGAATACACAGTATGATCTCAGTGTGTAAAATTTGACATGATACCTGTCTAAATATCTTTACCTATATACATGTATTCATGAGCAAAGAAAAATAAACATTGAAAGGACATTTAAAAAATAACCATAGTATTTTTTTCAGTTCTCCGTGTTTAAAAACATTATCTATATGTATAGGTAATACTTCTTGATTGGGGAAAAAAGGGCATGGGAGAAATATTCATATCAGGGCTTTCTTGCTGTTAGAGGATCACATACTTCGATCTTAACAATACTTTTTTTTTAAATCATTGCTTTTCAGTTAGCTGTTCTGTTGTCACAGAGATGCCCTTCGGTTGCTGTGGTAACAAATGAATAATAACCCACACTTGTGTAGCCCTTCACAGCTCGCACATTCCTTTCTCATGCGGCACCACATTTATGATCAACAAAAACTCAGAAAAGGTTCCAAGGGAGGCAGACCTGGTTTGCTCCCCAGTGTACAGATGAGAAATTAGAGACTCAAAGAGGGTAACTAAGTGGCCTCTGGTCACACCACTAATAACTTAAAGAGCTAGTAGAATATCCAAGTTCTCCCAGATTCTTAATGCATTTCAAAGTGGGTTTCATTCATCTGTCTACATGTCCGTCTTTCTAGTTACTTGTATATTTATATGTATCAAATAAAAGCTTTTATAAAATCCAGTATATAATAAAGTGGAGTTGGTCACCTTTCATCAGAAGTGAGATCCTAAAGGGTAATCCATTTGTTTGCCATTTGTAGGTTTTCTAAATCCTGGTATATTTTGAAAACCACTGCTCCCTCTTTGGGTGCCCATACTTATTATCCTTCTCACAGAGGCATGTAGCTGCATCAGCTTCATATTCAAACACTGATATTCTAAACTTAATCAAGATGTGTGTGTGTGTGTGTGTGTGTGTGTGTGTGCTTTCAAATGCTCAAGAAATGTGAAATCTCACTAGAGCTACAGCAATTGTCTAACACATCTCATGACCAATAGAAATTTGGGAACAGTGGGCAGATGAAGCTGTCTAGAGCATGGCTGCCCAATATAGCAGCTACTTTCCATATGTAGCTATTTAAATCTAAATTAATTTAGATGAATATAATTAAAATTTACTTCTTCCATCATGCTAGCCACATTTCAAGCGCACTCAAAAGCCACATGTACCTTGTAGATATCATATTGGATAGCTCACATAAAGAATATTACTATGATCGCAAAAAATTCTTTTGAATGGTACCGAATTCTAACCACTAAAGCTTAGATGTTAGATTTAAACAAACCTGGTCAAATCCCAGTTTTTTAGGGGTTCCCTGAAGCCTCAGAACCTTTATCTGTAGCAGAAGGGTGGAGGATATCTATCACAGAGGGTCGCGGTAGGGATTAAATGAGATACATGCAGTGAATGTAACCAAGATAAATTTGACAAAAGTGCACATAAAAACGACTACCTTTTTTCATCATGCTGCTCAACAATACTGTGTGGACCTCTGTCTTATACCCCTATATTATAATTTAGAATGACATCTTGGCTCACATCACGTTGGCTACCAAAAACCAAAAAACAACCAGTGTTCACAGTCATGACTTCCTTTCAGATTTTACAATTTAGGTTAAGATTTTGACCTCATCTCAATGCTTCAATTCACATATAATTAATTATTCTCCAAGTATGACAACTGAGGCATAATCTTTCTTAATGGTGAAATGCACTTGCAGGGGAGATGTGTTTTTTGTCACTGTTTTTCCATCTTCAAGTACCTCCAGAGACAGAGTCTATGGAGGGGACAGTCTTAAAAGAAAATGAACATATCTCACATCCAGGTATTACTACTGCCATTTTTTTCTTGGCCATTATACATCCATTACAGAAGTTTTGGCTCTATTACAAGTTTTCAGAGCCACTGCATATTTCAGTGTGTCCCTTATGAAATCCCCCCCCCCTTCCCCTCAGATTCTGTTTTCTGGCCAATGCAGCATGCTCCTAAAAGCTGCTTGTTTTCAAAATTATATAGTTGAGAAGCAAGATGTCAATTTTTACAGTCACATGTATCCCAAAATTCAGGGTACATCTGTCAAGTTCTCCCAAGAACTTTGTCACACTTGCTCTGGTCTCTTAGCAGAACAAGGGTCCTAAGTTCCATAAGCCCAGAAATATTTAATCAGTACCCACCAGATCTTCAGGAACACATCTCTCAGAACCTCCTTCCCTGCTTGGAGGTAAGTTAGGATGACATTTTGTCTTCCTCCATGGGAAAAAATGCAGACTCCTCTCATAGGTAAAATAATCTCCTACTTTCTTCACTTTTCGCTTGTAATTTTAAACTTCTTAACTTCTCTCATAAAACCTGGCATTAAGTAACAGGGGCTTATAATGTCTGGATCAAGTTTTACTCTCTTGGGAAGCACAGCATGGATGTGTTTACAACCTCTCTGTTGCCCTTTGTCTTCAACTGGCAGGCCTTAGCCAAAATCGAAAGACAATGAGAAACATCCCATTTGATGTCTAGTAAGAGACATACTAAATGCTACAATTGGAATATAGCTCACACTATGAACACAGTAGCTATTATTATATCCAAAATTATCAAGAAATGCTTTGTTAGTAGCATCACTGGTAAATAAATAGCTCGTCTCAGAAACATACATGGGATTACTATGATGTGAATGTATATAGATAGATGTGATTTCCTAAATGTGTGGTTGCATGTTCAAAAAGGAAAGCGAATGATCTTCTGTTTCTGAAGCCTTTCCTGGTTGCTTAAGACTGAACCAACTTTAAAGAAGATGAGAGTCTGGAGTGTAATATCAAGTAGCATTGCCTTTCCAATGATCTGACTAAAAACCTGGCTGTGGAATCATGCAACGGGAGGGTCCCTCGTGCCCCAGCTCTGTAACCTTACACATTATCTCTTACTCTCCATTGGCCTCTGAGAAAATGGATGACTTGAACAAGATCCGCGCTCTGACAAGCTCATTCAAAGTATCAAGCATCACGTGTAGGCAATTTGTTCAGAATATAAGGGGTATTGGCAAAGAAGAGAAAAAGGTCACAGAAAAATAACTTGTTTCATTTATGTGAAGTCTAATATTTCAGCCAGCATCCCACTAAATGCAGCCAGTTTTGTCCAGCTATGATAGATGGTCATTTAATAGTTTCACAACATATATGGCTATTTTCTTTGCCATGTAAATGGAAAACTCCTATTAATATTCATGGGATTATTAATAATAGACTTTTCTAGGTGAGAAATACTGCCAGATACTGCACTCTTGTAAGGCCAGTTGCTCTTGCTAACCTATATACTTATTTCTGTAAGATGTCAATTTTTGAGTAGCTGTATTACTAACATGTTCTTACTTTTCTAAAAATGTAAGAACTCTTTGATCCAGACGTACTATTATTTCTAGACTTCTTAAAATATGCAGTAGCATTAGAAGAAAATACAGACCACATTCAGCTTGAACACAGAATGACTTATTTGGGTGGCAGAAGAAGCATCCCCAGAGAAAACGGTTATTAATAATTGTAATTAATTTTGGTGTAGCAATATCCACAAAGATATGCAACAGTGAGCTCACTAATTTCTTTCCAGATAATTCTTTCTGACAAATAATTCATTTGGTTTCCTAAGATATGTAAATGAGAAAAATAAGTGCCCTACATAGATTTCCCGACTGGTATAGAAAATTAAAAATGGCTGCCCCTACCTAATCCTGTGTTTACCTCCACAAAATTTTAATCACAATCAGTTCTCTTATGCTAGTTAGTTCTTACTATTCCTTCCAAAAGTTTTTGTGTGTTTTGAAAAATGCCTTAACTGATCTAAAGAACTAAGATTCTGGCTTTAAATTTGGTGCAGTTTTTTTTTTTTTTTTTTTTTTTTTCTATACATATGTATTTATCTCCCTCAGTGTGGCTCTTCTTTTTGGATTTGGATACAACATGGCAAGTGATTCATGGGAAATGTACCTGCAGTATTGACAAGTACTGGCAAAGAAAAGTCAAATGTTTCCTTTGCAGGGGGGTGGGGGGGGGATTTGTGCTGCGTCTTGAAGGATGGATTTCATGAAAGGAGTCAGAAAGCCTGTGTTTGACTTTAACCTTCTTCATCGACTAAAGATAATCCTTTGGGTAAATTAATGTGACCTCAAAAATTTTATGGTGTAACTTCCATAAAATGGAGATGATTATCCTCATTTTAACTACTTACAAAATTTCTGTGAGGCTAGAATGAGTTTATAGATATAAAGCATTATGTAAAATATTAAAAAGTAGTTTTATTTTTCTAATATACAACCCAGAAAGGCATAATACTTAAAAAAATATGTTTCTATTGCATGGCTGTAATATGAAGTTGGTAGCAGGCCCTTCCATTGTTTCCCAGTGTTGGGCAAAACATACAATGATTAATGTTTCACAATGAATGACATCCACAAATTTTTGCAGATTCAGTTAACATTAGCATTGGTTGACTCAAATGTGTATTTTTATGTGTTGCATAGATTTCAAGATGCTTCCTAAACAATTCCATAATCTGGCTTCTGTAATATTATACATTAGGTATGCTTTAACTCAAAAAAATCGTTATCTGGGTATTATTAGAATTAAAGAAATACAAAGAAATATACCACATTCATAACATCAACCTTCCATCTCAACACAAAGGTCAATTGTACTCATGTAGATTATCTCTTCAGTCTCTTTGAAGCTGGTTGTGATTCTTCTTCCTTTGACGTTATTTTCAGTGCCCTCTTAGAATTTTTTGGCAAACTAGGGAATCTGAAGGCCAACATGAACTTGAAATTTCAGTTTGTGTATGAAGTTAAGAATCCAGAAACTATCTTATTCTCCATTAGCAACTAGTAATAGATTTAAACACTTGACTTCATTTTTGCAAATTATTGGCACCCAAAGTATCCTACACAGTACTTCACAAGACCTAGCACATAGCTATCACTCACTGTAGACAGAGCTCTCTCATTCTGATGTGCTGGATCTTTAGGGTATCCATTTTCTGCTTATTTGATTTGGAAATAGCTTTCTCTTGAATTCTTTTCCCTAACTCCTCAGTTTCTTGAGGATTGCAAAATCAATTTTTCCCCCAAATCATCCACTTTGCTGGAATTATGGTGTATTTTAATATTCAAAGTCAGAGGATAAGGTCATTTACATGTCATATTCAGTCCGAACATGGATTCTCTTAAAATCTATACATTTTTCTTTCCCTGATAACACCTCAATCATCTTTGAGATTTCAACTCCCTTTTGTGCTCTACTTGTCATGTACTTATTTCATCTTTGAATATAAACACTATTTCTTGGCAGAAGACTACACATTTTTAATTTTTCATATAAAAGTCTATTTATCCTTTCAGAGAACAATAATTGACAGCCTACGTGTAATTGAATTTTTCTATGCTCTCATTATCTTGGACAGAGAAATTGACCTTGTAGAGACATACTGGTAACAGCATGGAAGGGTAATTCTTAATAAATTCTCAGTCTCACTAGTCAAAATAATTTCCTGCTTGAGTATTGACCTTTATAATGTTACCCATTATTTTCCAAGACCATTTGAGTGATGATAGTCATTTGGACATGGATCTCATAGTTTGTTACAAGATAATTTACAAATAAGTAAATAAGATATCATATGCATTGCGACAGTCAGATCAGGCCAAACAGTGGAATTGCAATTAATGTGAAGAGACTCACTAATGGAGAAATGCCAAACAAAATTAGAAAGAAACCAAATAAAATAAAGTCATCTCTACTATACAAATGAATACCGCTTCAATAATTGTCCACCTGTCAAAAGAATAATGCAGTAACTATCAGTACATGCAGTGTTGAATTTTATTCTATTCTACATTTTACCCATTCTGTATTCTCAAACCATAATAGAGTCATAATTAAATACCAATTTGTGATTGATGGCAGTGTTCTAGGAAAGCTGCCATCTTACCTTTACTTTTCTGAAGCCAAGGATCTGCTTGATCATTATGGTCAATTTTATGCTGTTCTCCCACCCATGTCTCAAATTGAGTCAAGGTGATATAACCAAACTTTCTTCTGCTTACCTTTATGACTCCCTGGAGACCACTACCAGCTTTTTTCCCCCAGAAGCCATGCATAAACTGATTTTAAACTTGTACTATACAAATTTTAAGATCATGCATTAAGTTCGGCATCTGGCTAGTGGTCAGGAAAAATTCCAATTATAATTGTGACTTTATACTTTAAAATATTAATTCCATAACAAATTCATACTAATGATGGATTTTATACATGTATATAGATTATATATATATACACACATATGTCATATTTGGGGATAAATGCAAAAGTCTCCATGCACCAGAATCAGAACACAAATGTTGCATGAAACTAAAACACACATTTGATGAGCTCTATGTCCATAAGTGAGAAGAATGGAGAGGCTAAAATTGCCCCACGTGAGCAAATTACATCATTTAGGTTTATTGCTAGAAATCAGAGACTGAAGAAAGGTTCATAAGATGCAATGGAAGAAATCACTTCACTGCTTGATTGTTGGCCATAGGTAGCAGGCTGAAGTTGTAAAAAATCAGAAAAATTTAGACAACTGTATCCACTGGCTTGAAGTCTCCAATATCACTTTTAGGCAGGACTTTTGACCCAACATTAGAGATTTTGTAAAACTAACAGACAATTGTGGTAGCCAGTCTCTGAGGAGCTCCCTGTCCCTATCTTCTGATTTTTAAGCCTTTTTTTACCCTCATATATTGAATAGGGCTGGCTTCTATAACAATAAGATATTGTGGAAATAATTGGGCATGATTTTTTAGGCTAGATCATACAAAACACATTACATCCATCTTGGTTTTTACATCACTCTGGTGAAGCCAGATGCTATGTTAGAGATTTCCCAAGCAGCCTTATGGAGATATCTCAATGTTGAAAGATAGAACATTCTACCAATAGCAATATAAGTGAGCTATCCTGCAGTTCCAGTAAAGACTTCAGAGTACCACAACTCTAGGTGATACCTAAAATACAAGCTCATGGAAGACCTCAAACAAGAACCAACCAGCTAAGCTTTTCCTGCATTTTGGACTCAAGAAACTGAGAGATAATAAATGTTTATTGTTTTTAAGTCTCTGTTTTGAATGATTTCATAAGGAAATTGTTAGGAAAACAAACAACAGAAAAAATTATTGGGTTATAAATGTACCTTAGTGAAACTTATCTTTTAGAACATATTGACAAGGTTCTTTTTATGTTTATTTATTTATTTTGAGTGCGTGAGAGAGAGATACCACAAGAGAGACAGAGAGAGAGGGGCAGAAAGAGAAGGAGAGAGAATCCCAAGCAGCTGAAATCAAAAGTTGGATGCTCAACTTACTGAGCCACCTAGGTGCTCCTTGACAAGGGTTTTAAAATAAGTATATTGAGGAATATGAAAGAGATACATTAAGGAAAAATACCTATTTTGAGAAATGTAGTTTATTAAAGGAAAACAAAGAAACAAACAATAGGTAGACAAGAAAAATAACTAGTTAGACAGCTTAAAAATATTAACTATAATTATTTATTATAGTTTCTTATTCAACATAAATCACAGAACACAGACAAAGAGTTATTTAGTGAGTTGGAAAATAGCATCCATTTAATAAAATATATCAGTTACACACCTAATATGTTCCACACTATTCCACACATTGAGAATACAAAAGCAAACTATACAGCCTTCCTAGAGTGCATATGTTAGTAGGAGAAATCAGTCAAAAAATAAATTACATGAAGCACAGTTAGTGATGTGAAGAAAATATAGTAAAGGAATGGTCAATTATCTTGGTGATTGACATTTTAGATGGGAATATCAAGGAAGTTCTCCACGAAGAGGTTGCATTTGAGTAGATATTTAAATAAAGTGTATGATCAGCCATGCAGAAAAGGAAAACCCAGCAAGTACAAAGGCCATGCAATATGAGCAGAGTTAGTGTGTTATAAGAACAAGAAGAAGAGACACTTGTGTGGCAGTTGTGTAGTAGGCTAAAAGGAGAGTGGTAGAAATTAATTTATACAGGTAGCCAGGGGCCAAATCATGTAAGGTCTTATAAGATATGATAAGGACTTCAGATTCTATTCTATATTTAATGTAAAGCAATTAGAAGTTTGAGGAAAGCTATTATTTGATTGTTCTTTGAAAGATTCACTCTAGTTGCTTTGTAGGGAATAAACTGAAGTAGCACTCAAGGAAAAAGTGGAAGAAAGGTGATCACTTAGAAAGTATTTTCAGTAGTCAAGATGAGAAAAGGTATTAGTTTTGATAAGGATGATAGGAGTGGAGGTGATGAGAAGTAGCCAGATTTGCTATATCTTCATGAGATAAGCTCCACAGACTAGAAACAGAATATGAGGAAAAGAGAGGAGTCAAGGGTGATGTTAATGTGTGGCATACTAGGAACAAGATAGATACATAATTAATATACTGAGATGAGGAATTGCTTGGTCAGGAACAAATATGGAGACTTAAAATCTGGGACATATTAATCTTGAGATGCCCTAGACATCCAAAGAGAGAAGTTGAATAAGCTTTGCATATATGTGATGGCATTCATGCAGACGGCTAGAGCTGCTGCCTTAAATTAGATAGCCATCTACACTAGATGTATTATATTAAGACATGAGATGAAATAAAGCCACATAGAGATTAAGAGTAGATAAAGAAACAACAACATCCAAGAATGGTGCTTTGGGGCATACCACTATTTTGAAGTTAAGAATATGAGAAAGAGGCTGCAGAGGAAATAGCTGAAGAGTAAACTGTAATTAGGAACAGCACCAAGAGAAGACAAGTAAAGAAGGTACTTTTAGGAAGAAGCGATTAACTAAGATGAATCCTCCTGAAAGGTAAAGTGAGATAAGAACTGAGAACTGGGGTGCCCGAGTGGCTTTGTCAGTTAAGCGTGCAACTCTTGATTTTGGCTCAGGTCATGGTCTCACAGTTTGCAAGATAGAGACCCGTGTGGGGCTCTACACAGACAGCATGGAGCCTGTTTGAGATTTTCTCTCTCCCTCTCTCTCTCTACCCCTCCCCACTTGCTCACTGTCTCTGTTTCAAAAGAAATTAATTAAAAAAAAGAACTGAGAATTGATTATTGGTTATGGCAATATGGAAGTCAATAGTGACTTTAATAGGGATGATTGAGGAATTAATTCCAAAAGGATCATGGAAAGAAAATGAAATTACAAATATACATTAGCATGGTAAAAAGATATGAAAGAAAGATTGTGGAGCTAAAATATATATTTATAAGATGTATAGAGATTGGACAAGAAAGAACAGTAGGAAGCATCAATGAATATATTATTGCTGAAATACAAATTGATTGGCAATGCTAAGTACTAAGACAAAAACCCAACAATTATAAGTCCACACATAGAAAAACCATAACCAAATTGGAAAACACCTAAGATAAAGATAAAAAAAATCTCAAAAACTATCAGGGAGAAAGTACAGATTACCTACAAAGGAAGAGTGATCAGACTGACAGCAAACCTCCTTTTCCAGAAAAATTGATAAATATCATCAAAATTAGAGATAAAATAAAAGTAAAACTAGAATTTTATACCCTTCTAAAATACTATACAAATGTTAGGGCAAAAGCAATACATTTTCAGACACAAAGTGGTGATGTACATAAGTAAGAAGAGTACAAACCTAGTGAGAAATTATGGAAAATACGAGGGAAAACCCTTGCTAATGAGAAATTTTAAATTATGATAAATGTACTTATCTACTATAAAATAGTTTTGTAGAGAGCCTAATACCTCATGTGTCTAGGAGAAATTGTAGTTCATTCTGTATCTTAAAATTTTTAATAACTAAAATGAGAAATACCAATAATAGCTTTCAAACTAGCAGAGGAAATTATGAATGAATTCGTTAAACCTTCCTCAATTTAATTGAAGGTATAAAAAGAGGAGATAACAGTAAAATACATTGTGATCAGGAAAATTAAAAAAAAAAAAAATGAACCAGTAGTGTTTGGCTAATCTCAAAACAAAGTATTGAGCAAAACAACCCAGTTGTTTAGTATGTACTTTATGACAACATTTAAACAAAGCTTTAGAACATAAAAAACAAAATGATATACTTTGTTGATATAGATATATGTGATAAAAGAATAGAAACTACAAGAAAAAAATGCCAAATACACATTTATGGAGATAAAATGCCATCACAAAGAAATGCACAGAAGGGCTTCACTTCTATTTACAAATTGTTAATACTTAAAATAAAAGGGTAAGTTAGGTGGATGTTAAATAATTATATTACCTATCATTATATAACTCTCTTTTATATAGTTTCATGTAATTTGTATTTTTATAATTCCAGTTATCTGGAAGGTTTCATAATAAGGCAAAACATGCTACAGAAAGAAATGCCACTATAAAATATATGTTCAAGAAAAAGGTAAACCCAAGGAAAAAACATGTCATTCATCTTCTCTTAGTGTCTGATGACTTCCTCTAGCGCTCTATCCATCAGACTTACTCTGCTTCTCTAGGTTATAGATTATTTACCCTTTAAAGCTAATGCTGGGGTGTATTTGGGTTCTACCTGAAACTACATGGTAGTGATAAAAATGTGAAAGACACCAAAATCTCTTTTCCCTTGGAGACCTTACAGTTTAGTAGGCCACATAGAAGAGAAAACAGTCAGTAGTGAGATAAATGCATTTTTGGAGGAAGTACAATGCATGATAAGGCAACTGATGTAGGTACATAAAGACAGGGGAAGGGTTTGAGAAGGAGATCATTTCAGAGTCGAGATCTGAAAGAACAGGAGTTGGCTGGCCATGCAAAGAAGGGCTCATATTAAGATACGCAACTGGAACTCAGAAAATGAATTAATGAATAAAAGCCATCAAGATGAAAGGAGCACTGAAGGCATTCACCGAATGAGAAAGAAAGGATACAGAGGGCAAAAAGATATCTACAGAAAAATTTGGGTAGGGACGTCATCAGTCAAAAAGAAAACTATAGGAAGATCACTATAGGAAGGAGAGACCCATGCAAGAGCATGGGCACACTGAAATGCTTATAGTCTTACTTATCACCAGAATAAGTGGACTGTCCGGCAAGATGGCTTTAGAAAGAGTTCCCGAACTTTCCGAGTGGGCAACTTCAATAGAATTGGCTTCACTGCAGCCAATATCATCTGACTTTAACTTAGAAAGGAGTCATAGTCTCTACAGATAGATGGTCTGACTCTTACCCCCATCAAAGAAGTCAGTTGTAGTCTGGATTGTTTAGCATCATAGCAGATGTGTCTATGGTTCAGCAATTGTTACAATTCACATTCTTTCTCCATGTTTATGTTTAAAAGTGAATCTTAGTGAGATTAATGCATATAACAATTGGCTGTACTTAAATGTACATACTTGGGATATGTTCACAGATCATAAATCGATTCATAAATTTTAAACACTTTTAAGGGATGCAATGTGTAAGTGAATGTAAAGGAATCATGGAGAAGTCCAGAGGCATCAGAAATCTAGGAACAATAAACATTTGGCTCTCAAAAAATAGCTTAACCTTGATCCCATGAAAATTCTTAGAAGAAATTATTTAACATGTGGATGGTCCTGAAATATTTAGAAAATCAAAGTGTATGGGGACCCAGCAAGCCACTACTGAGAAAAGTATGTGGTTAGAGGCATGGTATTTGGTAGTAAGAAGACACAGAGGTGAAACCTGATAGTATCATCTACTTCCCCTGTAATATAAGATCCAGGGAGCATAAGAGTAGAAAGACATGGAGGCAGAGAAGTGACCAGGATCTGGTCATGAAGAGCTTTGTAAGCCATGAACAAGATTTGGATATTGTTGTGAAAGACATGCCAAGCCAATGGTGGACTTTGAGCAAAATAGTAACAACATCAGCTGTATTTTACAATCAAACTACAGAGATTCCTGTTTCTATCTACACATCTTTCTGCGTTTAGTGTCACCCATCCCCAAACTAGGCTTTTATTGTGTTTAAGAACTTCTAGCTCCTTCGAGACTTTTAAGAGCAAGTTGAAAATGTTCTTATTTGTCTAGGCTTAGCTGTCAGCTAATATGCTAAGAGTGTATTTTATATTGTATTTTAATCATAGCCCTTTGATTGCTTTGCATAAAAATAAGTTAGTCCTCAGTGAGGGTGTCAACCATAGGATTCAGACATTAGGTCTGCACACTTGTTGCACTCGCACTGACATTTAGCTCTACAGACCCTGGGATCAGCGAGTGTCTTCCCTGGAACCCAGCTGTATTTATTGTCTGCATTTAATGGAGTGGTCTTTCTTTTCTCTCGGACCCCTGGCTCATCTATAGACTCTATCTCTGATTTTCAGAGATTTCTACAACCAAGACCTCAATTCCTTTTAGAGAATCTCCTGCTTATATACCATCTATCTTTGGGGATTTGCTTTCGAGTAGTGGCCCCTGTTCCGCTTGATTCAATAAGGGCAAGGATATTTTCTTCAGGCTGCATTCAAACTCACCTTTTTTTTTTCCTCCAGCTGTAACAACTTCCAGCTCCTTCGAGACTTTTAAGAGCAAATTGAAAATACTCTTATTTGTCTAGGCTTAGCTGTCAGCTAATATGCTAAGAGTGTATTTTATATTGTATTTTCATCATAGCCCTTTGATTGCTTTGCATAAAAGACCCTTTATAACTGTCTCTGCCATTCCCCTCTTGCCTATAGAAGTGAGGTCTGTGCTGGCGAGAAGGACTATTTATTTCACCTCCTCCTGTTATCACCACCCCCCCGCCCCCCTTCCCGGTTCTCCATTGTTGCTAACAGGCACTTGATTTAGGCAGACTTGTCAGCAGCAGTCTCTCTTAACTCCTTCACCACTGTCTTCTGCCAGCCGTCTCGATTTTAGGAAGAGCTAGCCAAGATGAATTTCCTACTCGTTTATAAAGATGCCATGTGAGTATACAGTCTTTGAGCACATAATTCTTTCACCTATGTTAAGATAACCATCACTAAAAACCAGTGTCACATATAAAGACTTTCACAGGGCCAAGAAAATAGATTCTACCTCATTGTTGAACTTGCTTATTTTGTCATTATGAAGCTTGTGTAGGGAATATGTACATCCTATTACCCTTGCCATATCCTATAGGTTCCATCTACACTCGAAATGGAAGGATCTCAAAAAAGGCATGAACTCCATGAGGCAGGGGTCATGGGAGCTACCTTAAGACACTGTCAGCTGCATAGTAAAAAAAGAATATTAGCAATTCATTAGATTGTAGTGACAGTTATTGTGACTTTGTCAGACTCACAGTGAATCAGTAAATACGAGCTATCTTTCTATTAGGGCTAAGACATTTTTACTAAAAGTATAATCGAGAGTTCAAAATGCAGGGATGCCTGAGTAGCTCGGTAAGTTAAGTGTCAGACTTTTGACTTCAGCTCAGATCATGATCTCACAGTTTGTGGGATGGAGCCCCACGTCGGCTCTGCACTGACAATGTGGAGCCTGCTTGGGATTCTCTCTGCCCTCCCCTGCTCACTTTCTCTCTCTCTCTCTCTCTCTCTCTCTCTCTCTCTCTCAAAATAAAAAATAAACTTAAAAAAAGAAAGCTCTAAGTGCAATAAGAAATACACAAAGAATCACCTCTTCATTGCAAAATAACAATAGAGCAGTCTGGTTTCACCATTGCCTCCTCTACAAACAATGGCTTATTTCTTTATAATCAACCTTGAAACCATTTCTTCATATGTCACTCAACAAGATGCAGTCTGATTTTTTTTCCCTTCCATCCAGGGATACCAGTAAAACCTCAAATGCAAACCCAACAGCCTCCATTCTGGCCTATAATATCGAATAACTGCATATCTTTGAACATTGCTTGCCAGTCACTCTCTGTTCTGCTGCCATGTTTTATTTGTTTTTTTCTTTTCCGTATAATTCTTGGACTTCAATTGTCTATTCTCTGTCCTTCCATATTAGAATTTATGTTCCATTTGAATAAGAAGCCTGTTTGTTTTATGTACTTCTATTTTGCAGAGTTAGAGCAAAGCATGCCATATTGTAAGCATTCGATAATTGATTTGGGAATGAATGAATGAGTGAAAGAAAAAATAGCTACTTTACAAAACTATTAGTAAGGCTAGTGGGTGGGAGTGAGTAACACCCTCCATCGTGACTCATCATAGCCTTTCATTCATCCTCACATGGATATGAACACTTCCTGCTACAGCATCATAGAATATATGAAGTCCACATTTTTATCTTTATTTAGCATGAGCTCTTTTGCCCATTAAATAATGTGGATAAGACTCATTCATTTTCACTGGATCCATCAATTAATATTCTGGAATCTTATAGAAGGAAGGAATCTTAAGGATGGAAAAAAAAAGAGAGAGATAGCTTTGGTTAATGTTTAAATTTTTCAGCTACAAAAAAAAAGTGCTAAAGACAGAAATGTACTCTTTTTAAGATATATCACACAGTGAGTTCTTTTCTTCCCCCACTTTTTTCTCAGGAATCAACTAGTACAAACAATGTGTGGTACCATTTATCCTAAAACTTTCGCTGAAGAAGTGAAAACTACATTACTGGCAAATCGGCACATGTCATGAAAATTTATCCTTAGTCTCAAGGATTCGATTAGGTTAATTTATTTCCAAACAAGCTTTGTTGGTTGGTGTAGCAAAGGCATTTTTTGGTCAATAAATATCTATCTGCTCCCTCACATTTCCTAATCTTCCTTTCGGTGTTTTGGGGAGTCATGTGACTAATTCTAGCCAAAGAGCCAAAGACATGTGAGCAGAATCACCAAACGTCACTTTAAGGATGAGGCATTTGAAAACGGGAGACCAGCTCCATGCCGTCCCTTTCATTGTATTCCAGCCCAGAGCCTTCATGCTCCAGATGGTGTGGCTCCAACATTCCATAGCTTCCAGCGGTCTTAGTCACTGCGTGATTATGTCTAGCAGATTCCACTTTCTACCTCAAGTTCTACTCCAAGAAAGGGTCCACTTTAGATACATGACGGAAACAAAGAGTATACTTTTTGTTGCTACTAGAATAAAGATTCATGGACTTATTTGTTCCTATAGTATAACATAGCTTGACTAATGTATGTACTCATGGAAAAATATAACTTTGGATGATATTTATTCTGTCTTTGTGGCTAAAAATGCTCTGCAATATCTCAATCTGAATATTCCCATCCAAAATAATAGAGAGACCTATTGCCAGCAACCAAGCTTCAAATACATTACTGGGATATTTTTCTTAAACTTAGGTTTAAATTTTTGTCAACATTTTGAAAAGAAACCCCTGAAAGTATAAATGTAAAGGAATCCTTGTTGATTGAATGTAGAATTAAAAAGGAATGCAGTGAATAGTTGAATGAACACACCTTTTTAAAAAAGATTTATTTATTTTTGAGAGAGAGAGCACAAGTGGGGAAGGAGCAGAGAGAGGGGGACAGAAGATCTGGAGCAGGCTCTGTGCTGACAGCAGTGAGGCTGATGTGGGGCTTGAACTCACAAGCTGTGAGATCATGACCTGAGCAGAAGTTAGATGCTCAACTGAGTGAGCCACCCAGGTGCCCCACAATTTTTAACTATAAACATAGTAGAGAGTCTAGAAAGTACATGCTCATAGCAAAACAACAGTAAGAAACTATCATTTGTACTCTCTGTAGACTGAATTCTCTGATTCCATGAGCCTGCAAAGACTTCATATGCAGTGCCTTTTGTTAGGTTACTGCTGTATGGCCAATAGAAGAAATAAGTGAATAAATAACCACCATACGCAAAAAAGGTAACCATGTGATAAATATGTTAATTAACTTGAGTGTGGTAATCATTTCAGCCTGTATATATAGCAAAACACCACGTTGTACACCCTAAAGATATGCAACTTATATCTCAATAAAGCTGGGGTGGGGGTAGAAAATGAAATAACCAGATTCGTGGTTAGGGTAGGATTTCAGACTCTTGAAACTAAAAAGTGCACCCAGGACCAAAAGGAAGAAGATACTTCACGGTATCTTCTGTGAAATATCAAATACAAAGATAAGCAACAAAACAATTTTAGTATGGTTGCCTTAACTGGGATTGATCGGCAACTGGAAATAATCTCATGGAGAATGCACGTACTTGGACACAGAAGATCTTATTTAGAATTTCAGCTTTGTCACTAATTATTTGTGATGCTCTGGGAAAGTTATGTAAATGCTTTACGAGAAACAGATGGAAAAGGGCCCTCACAGGCTGGAAGTCAGGCACTGACTGCTTTGTACCATGCAGTGTTCTGGGCACTAGGGATGCAGCACCAAACCAGACAAACCAGGTCCCTCAGGGAGATTAAATATAAATGGAAGCTGTTTGCATAGGAATGAGAATCTCAGTGTTCCAAAGCTTCCTCTTAAATAAAGAACCTTTCCCCGTGGAGAACAGAATTTATAGACCCACTCTGTGATTAACAAGGGAAACAGTGAACAATGGACATACCTAGTGAAAATAATTTCCCTTTACATGATGGTTGATTCTATTTACCTGCTTTGGACAATCTCACCTTATTAATTTCTTTATTCATTTATTCAGTAAATATTTATTAAGCAAATGCTTTGTGCTTGGCACTGTGGTAGGGCTTATTTGTTCCTAAAGCATAACTGGGGATGTTTGCTTCTTGTACTTAATCTAATATGGTCCAACATCTGTAAATGTATGGTGTAATATAGCACAGATTACTGTGCTAATAAAAACGATCATAAGATGTTAATGGAACACCAAAGAAGAAATATTTAAACATTCTGATGTTAATAAGATGGGGTGATTAGTGATACAAGGGAAAGATTTCACAAACCTTTTATTATTATTATTATTATTATTATTATTACAAATCTTTGAATAAAGCTATTTTTGAGGATGATGTACGAGTTTTTCAGATTGATGTCAGCTTCTGGTTAGCAAGTTTAGTCTAAGGAGAGTGAGAGATCTTTCAGGACAAGGGACTATTAAGTGTGAATATACAGGGACATATTTGGAGAATTTTATGTAATTAGATTTTTATTATATTTTTTATGGAGTATGAAGTATAGGGTGGGAGGATTATTTCTTGGAACTCAGCCACTCATTTGCCAGGGTTTAAAAATGTCCTTAAAACAGCTAACCTAAAAATGTTAGCAAAGGAAGGAAGAGGTGTCTTTCGTTTCACCATCTTATTTAAAATTCAATTTGAAAGTTGGTTTTCTAGGTTATATTTAGACATTTTAGCGTAATGGAGAGAGAAGCCTTATCATCTCAGCACATCGGCATGCACCTTGGGTTTGTACTTTTTAAAGTAATTACAGGGAAATGTGTGTATTTATAGTTGACTTTGACTTTCTTACAATTATTTAATAAGGCAGGCTCGCAATACTGCTCTCATGATCTAAGAGCCTGTAATCTCTCTGGGGTCTAATTATCTCCCGATAACCTTGCCCCTTGACGACATCTGTATTGCTATTATAAAACATGTTTATTTTGGGAAAGAACATATATTTTGTAGTGTAATAGCATTAAACTGTCAGACCTGAGTGTTAGCAATTTGCCCAAAGAGCTTTCAGAAAAGATTAGCTCAGGCATTATACATGGCTTATCAGACAATCTAAGAGATCAGAAGTCATTTTTATAACAACTACATTTTTTTTTCTTGGAAAAAGGAAGCCTTGCAGCACTAAAACCTGGCTGCAATATCCATGGTTAGGGCTATCTACATTTTTACTGAAGGATGGAGCCAATTAGGATGATACACAAAAGAAATATAACTGGCATGAAAAAAGAATAGAAATCATGTCCAAAGCAATGGTACTGAAATTTAAGAGTATGGTTCTAGAATCAGAAATGTCTTGAATCAAGTCCCAGCTCTGTGCTTATTACCTGTGTAAGTTTATGAAACATATTATTTAATTTCTTTCAGCCTCAGTTTTCTTAGCTGAAAAATAGGGGTAACAATCGAAAAATAGGGTAGATAATAACAGTATTCAACTCACATTATTACATGAGAAATTACAATAGGTGTTAGTTCAAATATTTATCAGAATTATAAGAACATAATGACCTCTTAAGAAAGCTACTAATTTATTATTATTATTATTAATTCATTATTCAACAAATAGGTAATCTCCTGCTTTGTGCTAATGACTGACTGCCTTGATGTAGGTGTGCAATGGTGAGCAAAATAGACATGTTCCCTGCCATCAAAAGCTAATAATAAATATGATTGTATTCCATTATTATTCCAAAGCATTAAGTATTTGAATCTTTAATAGAAATTGTCCTCCAAGACTGGCATTTAGTGTTGAAATAGGAGAGACTCTCAAGCAGCCATACATCCGGGGATCCTATCAAGATACATTATATCCAGAGCCTCGTCGACCATGCCTTCTTTAAAAGTAAAGAAAGAGGAGAAGAAAGAGAAGTTAGTGTACTGGGCTATATGAGTCATTTCAAAATATGTCATACCATTACTTTTTTATGGAACTGCGTTAAAGTAGATATTCATTAAAATTTACCCAAGCATTTACCCATATGGTTTGGGTATAAAGCAGTCAATATGGAACTACATTCTAGTAGAAGGATATAGAAAACAAACAGCAACAAAATATATCTAGCATGTCAGGTAATGGAGAATCTTGTGGAGCAAAATGAAGTGGGAAAGCTGGGGATAGCGTGGGTGCCAACTTTTAAAGGGTTATCAAAAAATGCTTAAATAATCAGAGATATGTAGGGGGCAGGGATGCCTCAGGTGAAGAAACAGAAGCTAAGAAAAATGGTTTTAGTCATCCATATGCTTCAATATTTATTTATGCCCTTTCTTTGTAAATTCTTTTCAAGTGGCTTAAAACCAGATGTAAACTACAGCAAGAGAAGATAAAAAGGGAGTAAGAAAATCCAGGCCAAGGAAAGATAATGGAGGGAAATAAAACAACAACAAAAGACTTGGGTTTACATACAACATTACTTTCCAAATGCAAAATATTGTCTTTGAACTTTCTAGTAGTGAATGAAAAGAGAAACTAATCAATTAGAAAATTCGGGTAAATCCCTAACACAACAACCCAACCAATAATTCAGGAGCTGTTGAACTATTGGCTGGTATTGGAATCACAGATGGAGGTTTCATCAAGACACTCAACAATACCATTACAGTAAATACAGCCATGAATCTCCTAGTGTCATTTCTTATAATATTTCTCCAAAGTAAACAAAAAAAGCCAAATGCCAAAGGGCAATTCCTTCAATAGTATTCCACAAAAGCAAAAATAATGCAGTCTAGCTACTTCTGTCTAAGAGGACCTAGCTGAGACCCAACAAAGATTTTAGATTGTCTCAGCAAATGACGAAAGGAATTTTCTTCAGAAAACACCAGTGTACTCAACTAAAGGAACTCCACCATGTGCTATTAATGCAACTAATCTATGGGGAATATAACAATGTAATTTACTAAATCTAAGGAATGTAACATTTCTGGGAAAGAAAAGACATTTTATGGGAAGTCAACTAGTACCCTGATACAAAGATAAATCCACTTATAAAAGACTATACCGGGAGAGCATGGAAAAGGTAAGGTTCAAATCTTAGTATATCTGACTGTTACTTTTACATCCCAATTGAATGTACTTCTCCATCTGTATTTAAAAGTTTGCTTAAACAGCATTCACTTTTATTATGTCAGTAATAGATGCACATGGAACAAAAACAATATGTAATACAACATGATAAATAATAAATGAAATAATACATAAATACATAAGAAGAAATAATTCTACATCAAAATTGTATGTTGCAATTTAATAAGAATCTTCTTTTACCTGTTTGGTAAAATAATTCTAAATTTATTTAGGATATTCCATATCTGAAATTAGCCAATAGAAGTATGAAGCAAAAAAATTGTCAGGAGGCATATGCTAAATATGAGAATTTACTCCAAAGCTGTTATGATCAAAATACAATGCCATTGGTACAAAAAGGAGAAAAAGATCAGAAAAAGAGAACGGAGTCTAAGAATAGATTGAAATATATCTTGGAACTCGATAAAGGCCAAATATTCTATTCAATGGGAAAATAATGGTTTACTTAATACATGGTGATAGAATATTGTGATATACATTGATAGCAAATAGGTGATAGTGATTAAGGAGGTCACTTGTGATGAGTACTGGGTGTTGTGCCGAAAAGTGTTGAATCACTAAATTGTATGCCTGAAACTAATATTACACTGTATGTTAACTAACTGGAATTTAAAGCAAAAACTTTAAAAAAATTAAAAAAATAGAACAAAAATCCTTACATCATACAATATACAAACTAAGATGGGTTAGTAACTTTTTTAAATGAGAGAAATTCGTTTTCAAAAATCCTGTTAACTTTAAGTCTACTGGAAAGTCTCTTTGTCTTACTGTATTTGACTGAATGAGGTAAGGATCCGGTAAGAGATTCTCTCCCTCCAAAAATGTCCCTCATTCTTATTGCTCCTGAATATATTCTGTTTGTAATTCTTTAATGCAGACTCAGAGGGATATGGTAGGGAGAGATGTAAACACACATATTCAGTCTCCCATTTGTAACTGGAATCTTCTCATTGTACCTCCCTGTTGGAGAGCCCATGGACATAGGTTATATTGTATTATGGATCCATTGAATTGTAAGGGGATAATCTAGCACAAGGATTCCCTCCCTAGAATTCCTGGATGGTATTAGTCCAGTCTCTTACTCAACATTTCAAATAATGTTTTGCTCATAATATTTGGTTAAAAACCTGTTACGTTGTTGAAAAACTCCACGAGTCAGATATCCTTTCTTACACTGGCTCCCTGAGACTTCTCCCCATTTCTCTGAAATATTTTTTTTCCATTTTTTTATTCATTTTTTATACTTAATATTTAATCCTTTTCAAATTATATATGGCATAAAGATTGAGAGAGGAATCTTATTTATTCATTTTGTTTTATTTTCTAAGTGGTTACTTTGTTTATTTTCACACATCTTCCAGGAATAAATTACATGATCTCTATATCAATAATTATATCTCCTCCATTCCAATTCTTATACCTGGTATATTTGTCTTGCCAAATTGCTTTGGCTGGTAATATGGCAAATTATGCATCATCAGTGCAAAACACAAGATTTCTTCAATTATGGGCCACTATTGATTTTTAAATATCCCATGAATTTACCTAGTACTAAGTTAGGAAAAAGTTGTGTTGGTAAAACTCTGACACACTGCTAAACATCATTTGTTTAAAAGCATATCTCACTTTCAGAAATGTTAATAGACTTAAAATGCTCATGTTAGAATAGAATAGAATTAATTCTCGTCATGATGGGCTTAGTCATTATTTTTCTGGACTTTGAAGGGGTTGTGTATAGTGTTTCATCATTTAGTACAACTTTTGCTTTGGACTGCTTTTTTGTTGTGTTTATTTACATATGTTTTTAAAAATAATATATATTTTTATATTTAAAAATATTTTTAAAAATAATCTATCAATGACTACTATGCTATTATACTTTCTATCTATGATATTTTTCTTTTATTTATGTTAGTGGTAATATTGTGTTTTTTTTTTTCCTAGAATCTCTATTTGGTTCTTATACAAAAAAGTGTCAATTCCTTTCTTTTAAAAATTATATATTGCTCTGATTTTTAGAAGTATGAATTATGGCTTTATCTTCTTTTATAATCCTAATGTACTTATTTTAAAATTTCTTTCAGAGAGCCCATCATCTTTAATTCTGCCATCTCCTTTAGTTCCCATCCAGAATCAGATGACAATCTCGGGTTGTGGGTTTTCTTGAGTACATAGTTGTTTTGTCCGTTATTTCATTCGGTGGAGGTTTTCCCTCATGAGAATCCCATTTTTTCTCAGCTTCTGGAGACATCCTTAAGAAGTGCTTTTATATTTGTCTCTGTGAAGTCTCTACAGGGATTTCTGTTTTCATGCCAGTTTTAGATTAGTTTCAAGGTTTGAGGTTTTCACACTGCACGAATGGTTTGAGGTTCCACACACACGTGTGGTTTTTCTGGGTGATTTCTGACTTCTCCTCGGGATGGTTTCCATTAGTGACTCAGGGGTAGAGGGCTTACCACCAGACCAGAATCCTAGGCCGGTAAGTGTAGATCTTTAGACTTCAGTGAGGGAAGGAATAACATCCTCCTAGATAGGAGGGCTATGTAAAAATTCCACATCAAATTCCATACATACATACGAATCAATCAACATTCTGGCTTACTTTGTTGTGAACGCTGAAGAAGGTATATCTGAGATTGGCCACTGGCCAGTACACAGTACCAGTTGTTACAATATTAAAATGTTCCCGTATCATTAGCCATGCCAATCATCTCCATCCCTTCATTTTAACACCTCTTTGGGTCTCCACACTCTGTTCTAGCGAATAAACCATTCTCCAAGACTTAACTCTCAGACTAAAGCCCAGCATCCAGTACGGTGCTATAGCAGTTGGTAAGTATTTGTAATATTCTCAGTTCATATCAACCATAAATCCACACAAATATTATGATTTCTATCCCATTCCTATTCTGACTATAGATTCTTTTTGTTTCTAGCCTCTAATCTATCTTCAAAGCTCCATGATTATCTTTATATCTTTTCAAATACACGTGGCATTGTGTTTATGAATTATTTGAGATATCCATACTCAGCATTGCAAATGAGGCTTAAAGATTCTAATCAAAATACAAATGCTTGCATCTTTTTGTGCTTTAGCCAGAGATAATATCACAATTTGAGGAAGCAATTTGGATATTTTTTTAAATCTCATTTTCTAAAAACAAGAAAGTTTCATTAGTTTAGCATCTCCTAGCATCAGATCTCAAAGGGCTGATGTGACTGTGAAGTTTCATCAATGACAGATCCGTCACACAATTTTCATGGAAAGTCTGTTCAATTCACTTTACATTCACAATAAAAATGCTTAATTTGTATGTTTCCTCATTCCAGTTTAAGAATTATAGAAAGAATTAAATTATTCCTTCCCTTACATTACTTATTTCTCTGCTCATTCGTGTATGTTCTTATAATTCCTTATTAATTAAGTGGTACATCAACGGTGCCAAACCACAGGAAGTAATTAAGTTGATTTTAAGTTTACTGTCTTGGAGACTCCTGGGTTCTCTTACTTTCTGTGGGAATGGTGAAAAGAACTGGCAACGTTTTCTTCAGTTTCCTATGACTTTCTCGTAACTGCTGAGTCTTCCTCATGTTGTCTGAGGAACATCAAATCATATCTTTTCATTTTGCCTACATTTCCAGGAAAAGCCTTTGTTTAGGGCACCTGTTACAAGTTAATATTTATTTCGGTCATATATATGTGTATATATGTGTGTATATATATATATATATATATATATATATATATATACATGTATATATATATATACACACATATACACATATATACATATATATACACACATATACACATATATACATATGTATATGTATACATATACATATGTATATATGTGTATATGTGTGTATATATATATATATATGTGTTTCTGTTGTTGTCCTTGTTGTTCGTGTGTGTGTGTGTGTGTGTGTGTGCGCACACAAGTGCACACATGCAGGTGTGTGTATTAAGGACGAACAGTACAAAGTCACAGAATCCTATGTTTTGACTATAACAACTGCCTTAACCTTCCTTTATGCCATAGAATAAAATTACAGTGTTAAATAAAGTTTGTTTGCTTTTTTTAATAACTTGGGAAAATACACCTTTTTAAAATACATAATGACTAGAATAAACAGCAAACTAGTACTGTTATCTCCACATTCCTCGGAGGCTACCTTTTGTAGAGCTATGGTCATGAATCAGAAATATCAGGTTTTATTGAGCACCTAATATCCTGGCACTACCAATGCACTTAATCCTTAGAACTACCTGAAAGGTTAGGAAATATTATGCTAATATTATAAATGAGAAAACTGAGACTTTAAGAGATTAAATAACTTACTTAAGGTCATACCATTTGTATCTGACTAGAATGGGATTTGAACCCAGGTTAGTAGGACTCCAAAATATGCCTTCTTTCCATTACACACAACTGCCTATAAACTAAGTGTCAAGTTTACTAATTTCCAAGCACATTCCATTTTTATGAGAAATTTTGGCCTTTATGTTGCTTTTTCTGGGAGGAATATTCTCATCTCCTTCACTACCTGCTTGGTATTCTATTGAGAATAGTAAATCGAGCCCTTTGACTTTGGACATAATAACCCCGTGTTATTCCCACGATTCACTAATTTCAATAGGGTGTGGATCAGGTTTTCAAATTTTCCACATAAATCATTCTATCCTGGCACATATCTCCTGCCTAAGCTGATTGGACAGCCTCTTTCTGGCAAGATTGTTATTACGACATTTTCCCTGTGGCCTGTGGTTTCCAACTTATTTGACATGTTTTCTTTAATTTGATCAGAATGCCTTGGAATCTACACTGGCTCATTGTGACTGCCACTATTTCTTCCATGGACTGCTTTTCTTCTGCACTTTGAAACTTGCCACCTATTTAAGAGCTCTTAACCCAAGCTCAGGGTTACTTAGGTTTAGATCACCTACATGAACGTAATCTATTGCAATGACTATGACACATATACTCCCCTCACCAGACGTCACTGGCTATATCTGAATTCACCAGGCTTGAATTTTTTCAATTCCTTGTTCCTTCAAAAAAATAACAGACTATGAAAATCACCTCTATGGTTAAATGCTGTGTTTTTTCCCCATTCAACATACAAGTACTGAGCATCTACTGAGTGCTGGATACTGTGCTAGAATCAAAACCTACAAAGGCATATGGTCCTTGTACTCAAGAAATTGAGTTCTAGTGGAGGAGACAAGTAAATTCATACAGAACTATAATAAATATTATATGTCAGAAGCCTTCCCCAACATCATTCTCCTTCAGGTTTCCTTGTAGCTCTTTGCCCATTCCTTCTCAATCAGTTTCCTTTGCTGGCTCCTGCTCTTTTGTCTTTCCTGGAACTTTTGCTATAAACTTTTGGTGTATTTCCATCCAGCTTCTCTCTTCACCTTCACATGCTCTCTGAGTGCTCGTTTCCACCGTTGTCTCTTAACAGATGAATTCAAAGTGACGTTTTCTTGGAGTCCATCATCCTTCCATAGATGACGTAGGGTCTCCAGCAATATGCTCTACAGAAGCATGCCCAGTTTTGTTGAGTGCTGCCATCCTTCCTGGTTTCA
This sequence comes from Panthera onca, assembly GCF_046562875.1. NCBI lineage: Eukaryota > Metazoa > Chordata > Mammalia > Carnivora > Felidae > Panthera > Panthera onca. The sequence goes on from NC_138342.1 coordinate 15,545,970, forward strand.
TCCCTCTTAGTGATAATGTTATCATCTAACTTGGAGACCAACTCAGGAGCCATTTTTGATGTTTTCCTGTCTCTAGCTGCCAATATCCAGTTACCAGATCCAGCCAGATGTACTTCTTAAATCTTGAGAATCCATCCTCATTTCCCTAGTTTAGGGTAGCCATCATCATGTCATGGTCATATCCCTACAACAACCAAAACAGGTTTTTTTCCTCTAAATATTTTCCCTCTCTAGTCTATAATCTATATTATTCACAGAGTATATTTAAAACCTTAAATAGCTTCTCTGCTTCAAAACTTTCCAGTGTCTCCTCATCACTCTTAGCCTATCTCCAACCCCCTGAGCAGAGATTTGACTAGGTTTTGAATGATATGGCCCTACATTGCCTCTCCAGAGTTTGTTCAGCAGTCTCAATCTTTCTATCCTACAAAAATGTGGAACTGATTTTAATTCCCTTTGTATTTTTTTCCCTTCAAGGGAAAAGCCATATTCATGCTATTTTTTGTGCTGAGATTCTCTCTACGCCTCTCATTTTGCACCCTTTTCTATTAGACAATTCTTATTCTAAAGTTCCATTTGAATGCCTCTGATATCCTCCAGGAAACATTGTTTGGCGTCCCAATACTATTTAAATTGCCCCCCTCCACCAAAAGTGCTCTGATAGCACTCCATTCTTACAATCTACGCATAGCACTAAAAATAGTGAATTACAATTGCCACTTCTCTCTTTCCCCCAACAGACTTTAAAATGATGTAAGACAGCAATTGTGTTCTTATTCACTCTTAAATTCTGGAAGATTGTTGTGAACATAGCAAACATTCTGATAATAGATGTTGAAGAAACAAATGGATGGACAGATGGATGGGTGGATGGACGGATGGATGGATGGATGGATGACAAGTGGACAGATAGATGCATGGTGAATCTTCTTCCTGAGAGATAGAGTTAGCTGCTAAAGGGGAGGAAATATCAGAGGAACCAACTATTAAGCTATGCCTTGAAGAATGAGATTTCCAGAGTAAGAGAGGGACAGGGTTTACCATCAAGAAATTAGCAGGTAATCTGACAATGAATGAAGAATGAAGAATAAAATGTCTGTGCTACTAAAGTTTTTATTTTACTCTTTTAAGTGAAAGAAAAAGCTGTGTGAGCAGTCCATGGATGGTCATAAATATGCTACTAAGATTAGACTTTGTCTTTATATGGTAAAGATAACACAGGGAGACATCATAGTTATTTAATTTTAATAATATACATTGGACATTTACCATAAGCCAGCCCCTCTTCTAAGTACTGTAGATGTTAATTCATTTTAACCCTTCCATAATCCCCAGTGACAGTATACAATAAGAAAGGCACTGGGGCTAGTCTGCCTCTTGATAGGCAATAAAGAGATGCATAGTCTATGGGGTATTTAAAACAATTATAGAACAGGCTATGATTTTCACCATGAGTTGAATATCATCATAAAGTCAGTGATAAAATGCTCTTTCCTAAAAATCATAATTTAAAGCCTATAATTGCTGATTACTGTTATTTTAACTGGCTTGTTATGGCATTTTATGTGATCAATTTAAATTTAATATAATTGTAAATTGAAAATAATCAGACAATGCAAAATGCACTTTTTTGCCTAGTAGGTGCAAGTTTTAGTTCACACATAAAATATTTTCCTTATTTGAATAACAGTCTTAGAACTAAAATTTCTTGATCCTTTTAGTTATTTAGCTGTTCACTAAAAATTATTTCTCTTTTATCAAAAATTGTTTCAATTTTGTCAGAAATATATATTTATAAAATATTATATAATTAAAATTACAAAGCCACTACTTTTTTGTATTGTGCTGTTTATTTCATTTTTTGGTATTTAATTCACTGGCACAACTATATAAAGTTCAGTGAAAAAAATTATCGCTGTGTTCCTTTTCTAGCCATTATTATTTCTTTTATATTATGGTTATTAATGAAAATAATTTTGTAATAATATTGTCACAAAATGAGTCATTCTAGTTATCAAGTATGCTAAGTGTACCACAGACAAAGTCTATAAGTAAGATAGGTGCAAATATTGCCCCCACTTTCACAGATCCGAATATTGAGTAAAAACTAGCAAGTGACAGAGTCATAGCTGCATGCAAAGTAGATTATTCTGGATAAGGACAGACAGGAGGCAGGGAGACCAGTTGGAAGACAGTCTTAAAAGCCTGGTGGTCATGTGTAGAGAGGATCATGTCTTTGAAGGGTGTCAGCAGCTCTGCTTTGGAGAATTTTCCATGGACGATTCTTACTCATATTTATGCACAAGGTTTCTAGTGTACTGTTCCCTCCAGGATATTATTGATGAAAAAATCTCATCTCTGGGGAAAGAATTGCTTTTCAGTGATTACAGGGCCAAAGTTATAAAAGTGAGATATTGTAATTTCATAGTCAAGACACTAGTTTTCTAACTTCATTCCCATTCCTTATTTGATATAAATTTAATGAGGCAACTTCCAGAACATAATAGGATATGCAGGAAATATTAGTAGTCACTATGCTGACCTGTGTTGCACCATTAAGGAAAAAGGCTCCATATCAAGTCAACGATAACAGATTTCATCCCCTCCCTCTGGATTGCTAGTGGCAGAACATGAAATAACCAGTTAGGGTTCTTTCCTTTCTAATAACATTATCATCCTGCATTCATGCTGTATTTGTCACCATTATTATCCAAACAGGTTCTTGTTGGGCAGCACCCCCAGCCCTTCCCTCTGCAGCTCTATAGAAGACAAAGCAAAGAAAAAAATGGGACTCAACCACTTAAGATTCAGATCACTCAGTCAATTTGGAATCTCTGCTTTACTTCTGATTCTGTTGTGTTTTTATTTCTTATCCATAAAAGAATGCATTATGCTGCTGTTTTCTTTGGTGTTTCTATTATTATAAATATAGAAGGCAAAGTCAGCTAAGCTATTTTATATTTCACTCACAATGTATATGTGTTACTTGAAATGTTAAATAAATAATAGATTGACAGGCTCAGAGAGTAGGGGAGGAAATAATCTCTGGCACAGAAGATACCATCCAGACTGTTGAAGCCTAAGATTGGCTGAACATTTACCCAGAGATCACTGCTCTTTGGCATGCCTTAGGCCTCTAGGTCCATTCAACATTAGAATTTCTGGTGAGAATGGAAAACGAAACACACATCAGGGTCCACGGCAGAGATGAGTAGTGTATACACTAAGACCACCAATTTATTTTCAATAAGCCGAAGTTCAGATTTTCATGTGCTGGTAATTATTCTGGGTGATTGTTCTTCTACAATTAATTCCACACTACTTTAAGCACAAAGGTGTCATTTTGAGGAAAGGGTGATAGAAACAGCTCATCTCAGGGGATATATCAGGAGAAAACGAACATGAGTAACGGGAGAAAAAGCAATTTGATTCAGATTCCAGAGTTTGTATTTGGCTTGTCTGTGTCTGTCATCGTTGGAAAACTGCCTAAGGAAGTGTTATGAACAAGTTGATCATGAGGTAGAGATTTTAGTCTAGTTCTTCCTTAATTCTAGAAGTGAAAATAAGGTAAGCATAAGGTTATCTCCTTAGGGGAAGGTAAAAAAGTTGAAAAAAAAAAAAAAGCAATAGCTACATACTATCATGATGTTTTATTTTGTTTTTTTTTAGCCAAAGATGGGAGCGATTTCTGAAAGTCACAGAGTTTGGCCTAGCCAGCAGAGCAAAACTTAACATTGAAGATCAGGTATTTAATCAAAAAATCTAATGAGGGCCTTAAGGAGTTTCTCTTATACATAATTAGTTGTTTCTCTCTCACTTCTTTTAAATTTTCTTTAATCTTTGACATTTTAGTTATTATGTATCTTGGACTATTACTCAGCCATAAAAAAGAAAGAGATTTTGCCATTTGTGACAACATGGATGGGCCTAAAGAGTAGTATGCTAAGTGAAATTAGTCAGACAGAAAATGACAAATACTATATGACTTCACTTACATGTAGACTATAAAAGACAAAACAAGCAAACAAACAAAAAGCAGTGACAGAATCATAAATACAGAGAACAAACTGGTAGTTGCCAGAGGGGAGAAGATTGGGGGAAAGAGGAAAAATAGATAAAGGGAATTAATGGTACAAACTTCCAGTTATGAAATAAATAAGTCACAGAGAGGAAAAGTACAGCATAGGGAATATAGCCAATAATATCGTAATAACATTGAATGATGATAGATGGTGAATACACTTACTGTAGTGAGAATTTTGTAATGTATATAATTGTCAAATCTTTATGTTGTACACTTGAAATTAATATAACATATGTCAACTATACTTCAGTAAAAAAGAAAAGAAAAGAAAATTAGATATTTTAGGAAAGCGTGTTGGCAATGCAAACCTTCAAATAATAATGGAGCCACCCACAAGTTGAGCATTTTCAAGTTTGTGATATGTATCTAGCACACTGTTGACACTTAATCCCCTGTAAATTTCAACTTAATGACTTTACCATCCCTGTGAGAGCTATCCACAGAAGCCTTCTAATGCAGTGATTTTCCCTGAGTTGAAGAGAGAGTAGGGCAAGGTGAATTAGAATTCCCTGAAAGGTGTTTTCAAACTACACATCCCCAGTGTAATCCAATACTCTTGTCCTCAGGTACTTGAAGTATGTGGATCACCAGAGGCCTGAATCAATACAGGAAAAGTGAGGGTCTAGAGAGAGATGGGATGATAATGACTAATGCAATGCTCCTAGCCAGCCATATATCCAGACATCCAACCTACAACTCCTGAGGCAGTCCTGTATGATGCTTGTGAAGATGAACCATGGAGCTAGATATCTTGGGTTCAAATCCTTGTTCTGCCTTATGCACACCGCATGATGTTTGGCAATTTATTTAGCCTCTAAATAATTCAGTTATCTTGTCTTTTGCTGAAGATAATAATATAAATTATTCAGCATAAATCTCTTGCAAAGATCATATGTGTGTATAAATGATAGATAGATGATAGATAGATGATAGATAGATAGATAGATGATAGATAGATATGGATTAGATATAGATAGAAAGATAGATGGATAGATATAGATTAGATAGATAAAAACAGTATCTGACACATAATCAATGTTGCATATGTATTAGGTATCATTAATAAGTTTAAATTCAGGGGAAGTCTTATAACTGGGAAATACATTTGAGAGGATATTAAGACATGATCTTAGCAGAGATAAAGAACAAAAGGAAGCCTGCTTATCACAGTCAGGACAAGTCTTTCCACCAGACTACATTTTGCAAAATAGCAGTGTGAGGACAAAATAGCCCTTACAAGTTTTCTGTTGCTTTCCAGGGTGTTTTTAAAGACTTTGAGTTTCTTGTTCACATTACAAAATTGGGAAGTTTCACATCAATATCCACATCATTTGACACTTCACTTTTTCCTCCTTGACTAATCACTCTTCACCTGACTCCCACAACAACACACCCTCATTGTCTCTTTATCCCTTATTGGTTGTTGCTTCTCAGAGTCCTTTGCTGGGTCCCCCTCCTCCCCCAGACCCTTAAGAGTGGGCATGCCCAAGGCTTAGTCTCTGGACCTCTTCTCCTAACTACAATCATTCTTTACATTTTTTTAATGTTTATTTATTTTTGAGAGAGACAGAAAGACAAATGCAAGTGGGGGAGAGGCAGAGGGAGAGAGACGGCGACACAGAATCTGAAGCAGGCTCCAGGCTCTGAGCTGTCAGCTCAGATCCTGATGCAGGGCTGGAACTCACAGATGGTGAGATCATGACCTGAGCCAAAGTTGGATGCTTAACCGACTGAGCCACCCAGGCACCCCTACAATCATTCTTTTGTGGAGACCACCCAGTCCCATGGCTTTAAATATCATCCATGCCCTGAAGACTCCAAAATGTATGATGTATGTTCCTAGTTTGGTCCTCCCAACACCACCACCCTGATACTTCAGTCTGTGATCTAATTTCCTACTTGGCAACTCCCCTTAGAAGTTCTATTGCCCACTGTTCTAATCTAGGTCATGTGGAAAGAGATCCTGTGAAAGGATTACAGTGCAAGCCACCTGCCTTTCCCCCCTCTCCCGCCATCCCTGACAGTGATAGTGATAGAGTGAGATAAGACCATGAAGTGAAGCATATTTTCACTGGCTACCCCAAAACAATAACTACAGAGAGACATAGAAAACTGTAGGAGGCTTTTTTGCTCCACATCAAGGGAGGGTTGCAAGAAAGAAATACACCATGGAGTAGTCCAAGGGAAAGAGATACCTGCTGGCTGCCTCCCATGGAGAGGTAACTCTAACTTTTGCCTCCTTGATCATCTCTCAGGTTGCTACCGTCCAAGTGGTTGAATATAACATGCTGTTTCATCTATGTCCAAAGGTGGAAATATGTTCCAAAACAGGCAGGAGACAGCCAAGAATAAGGAAGTAGGAAGAAGGTAGTTGAGGGCATTTCAGAAGGTGCACATTTGGCCTCCAATAGATCATCTTTAAATTAACCTGTCCCAAAAGATCTTCTCTCTTGAACTGCCCCTCCTTCCAATGCCTCCTCTGTCTCATTTACAGAGAGTTCCAGGTGTAAAACATTGGTGTCACATTCATTTCCTTTGTTTCCAGCACATCCCATATGTAATCTCACAGCAAATCCTCCTGATCTTTTTCCTTCAAAATATAGTTAAGACCTGGATGCCTCACCTAAGGCCCAAGTTCACCTTGGGTTGTGAATGGAGCTGCACTGCTGGCTTTCCTGAATCTCCAGCTTGTAGACAGCACATCATGGAACTTCTCAGCCTCCAGAATCAAGTAAGACAACCCTTCATAATAAATCTCTTTCTGTGAATCTGTATGTATTCTAATGATTCTGTTCTTTCTGGAGAACATGGTTAATATATAGATGTTCAAAAACTCGAGTGAATGATTTACTTTTGTTTTATTCTTTAAAAACATAGGAAATACCTTACACATATTAAAAAATGTGGAGAGCTGAATGATAGTCCAAAACACAAATATGATCTTATTTCCCATGTGCTTACATCCTTTAATGGCACTTCATTTCCAAAGCCTAAAAGCTAACTCCTTTGTCTAGCATATAAAATCTTATCTACTTTCCAGAGTCACCCTTCCCTACTGTCTCAGATGTTCCTTTGTTTTGGACTTAGCTTTCTTCAAAGTCCTCATGTAAGTTGACATTTTATTCTCTTTACTCTTCTTAAAATACTCTTCATTTTCCTTTATCAACTTGGGAAATTCCCACTTCAAGAAGCAATTCAAAATTTACCTCTTTCCATGAACTTTCTCTGGACTCCCCAGTGAGCAAAATTGGATGCTGTCACCTCCACGTTTCCAGAACTGCTTACATATTTCTGTTTCATAGCTTATAACTATTAGTTTAAAAGTCCTTTCCACCCTTCTCATGGAGTAGTCCTCATGACCCATGCCGACACAGGGTCATGGTTTGTTTCTACATTCCCAGAACATGTGCAAAATCAATCAAGTTATTTGAATCACCCAATGAATAAATGAAAACTAATTCCTGCATGTACCTAAACTCTTGGTCTAAAAAAAAAAGTGTGATATTATAATATTAACTAAGTGATTTTTCTCTTCTATGCAAAATCCTTTTAAAATCCATTGTCAGGAAAATATCACGTCTTCCATGGGGCAACTTGAAATGCTTCAATCCTTTAAATGAGGGAAACTCCATAAATTGTTTTGGTTCTTGTGGTGCACTGGGATATTTATTCCCAATGATGAAAATGATGTTAATTTAAAATATGTTTTCTTCCTTTTCATACTCCTGATTTCTTTTTTCTGCTACTTGGTTTCATTCACTCTGTTGTGTGCATATATATATATATATATATATATATATATATATGATGTCTTGTCTTCAGAAAGAGAAGAATAAGTAGTAAATAAAGTTCTAAGATTACCAAAGTTCTTTCAAATTCTGTCATTATATAAGGTAAAGAAATTAAAATATTTCTTAGGTCGGAAATAATATGAATAAATTAAAAATGAGAATCACAAAGAAAAATCTCCCTCCTTAGGAAGAATTTCTCCTAGGCATATGCATTACCTAGAGAATATATTCACATTTACTCTACTTTGAATATACTTATAATTTACTCTACCTTCCCTAACTTTATAGTTACTTGTTTTTATAAATTCACATATTATCCTTTTCCCCTAACCAAGCTTCCTTATTCCCCCAAAAGCTGCACTAAGTGAGTAATGCAAAAAAGCATTCAGATCACACAAAAAAGCAAACCAACAGCGTATTACGTACAGGATATGTTTTGTATTTTTGTAGTCCTGTGACATTGGATGCATTATTTAATCCATTTTAGCCTCAGTTTCCTCTTACATATGTGAATAGGCTATTTACCCAAATTCACACAATTTTTAAGGCAATCATACAGGACCTCTAAAGAACTATTATTCTTAAGTATAAGCTTAAATGTAAAACATATTATTGCTTAATTGCAATACTGTAACTAATTAACTCTATCAGTTAATATCAATGGACATAACTATTTCTATCAACAGGATAGGCATTTCCTCTAAGACTTAGTCCATCTAATGGTCCCTGGGTCATTGTAAAAGTGATTTTCTGGTAATCTCCAGAATTTGTATTCTAAGTCACAAACATATTAATTTACTTCTTGTCTTTACTTCCTTCCTTATCTCATCGTGCTGGGAGTCTTCTTTGCTTCTTTGCCATTTCTACCTAGGTTAAGTAAATTTATGCATTAAATTATTTATTCACTTATTCACAAGCTTTATGAAGACAAGAATACTGGTATATTTTCTTTGTGGCCAGAAGAGTAGTTGGCATGTAATAGCACATGATAACTATTTGTTGAATAAATTGGATAAATGGAATATTCAGTGAGCACCTGTTATAAGCATTGAAGGTATAATGGTGAGACAGGTGGTGAAGTGCTCTCCTTTTCCAAAACTTTGACTCTCAGTTGAATTGGTAGGGGAAAGACATTTAACAATTAAATAAGCCAAAGGGATTAGTTCAGGTAGTGAAAACAGTGGGATGATAGAAAGTGATGGAAGATGACAAGGGCAAATCCAATTGGGTAGTCAGGAAAGGATGGCAAAGAAATGTGAGCTGACATCTTTATGTCAAGAAAGAAGGAGCCAGGGCAAGATGAGGGAGCATAGCATTTCTTGCTGAGGGAACCAAAGATGCACTCTTGATTGCTGGTTGACTCCTTGATTCTTATTCTGAATGCCATTTCAGATCTAAGCTCTCCTCAGTAGGTAGAGCATCCATAGATGCTCAGAACAGTTCCCACGTTGGCATGACTGGGAAGTCTTTCCATCCACATATACTGACTTCTGGGCCATTTCCTCTGGAGGCAGTCCTGTTATGCCATGGATGACTATATGCCTATACTTGTGTATGGATGTGCAATTTTATGTACTCTAGAGAATGGCAACGAAGACACTTTCTATTGGTGTCTAGTGCAGCCTCGTCTTTGTTACCTGGGTAATGCTCTACGGTAGGGTCTCTTAACCTTGTGACTATTGATATTTGGAGCATTTTAAGATGTTCAGAACCTTCCCCAGCCTCTACAACTAGATGCCAGTGGCACCTCCCACACATACCCTCAGTGATGAATCAAACATGTCTACAGATAGCTAGCTATATGTACCCTAAGGGACAAAATTGCACCTCACTGAAAACCAGTACTCTAAGAACATAAAATTCAGAAGCATCCCTTCCTTTAAAAAAAGAACTTGCTCAGTGATCTGGAAGAACAATATTTGTTTACCCTATTTTGTAGAGGTCATTTTTTATCTCTCCAGTCATCAGGTATTCTGTATAGATTTGGCCACTCAGTGTCTGAATTCCTCTCTGTGTGTCCAGGAGCTAATTTTTGCAAAAATTATATCCTATCTCTGGAATTCTGCTTCCTCATTTCTAAAATAAAAAGCAGGACTAGTTGATGTCCAGTTAATGAAGTCATTAAACATTTAATGATTTCTAGAAAACAAAATCCTACAATCTTTATCAACCAGGCTCATGATTTTCATGATGTGACTTATTGGGATTTAAGGGACTTGGGACACTGGTATGTGTATGGAGTAAAATGTGTGCTTTGTCCTCTTTAACTACTGGGCTCAGTCTCTTTTCCCCAGTACTGTTCAGAAAGGCTTTAACTATTTTTCCTTTGTTCTTTTTATAGTTGTTTCAACCATTTTGTGTTTTAAATTCAAGAATCTAGTAATAGAAGGTTTAAGACATATCTTTCGTATGTTTTTCTACCAAATGATAAAAATAATTTACTGTGAAGGTAAATATCAAGCAGGTAGGTGAGTGTGTGTGTGTGTGTGTGTGTTTCCCTCTGTCCTTAATCCACTCAATTTTTAATATTTACTATTGAGCATTTAGATCCAGGGAACTGATGTGAGGGGAATACAGAAACATACTGGCCTGCTATTAAGGAGCTGATGATTTAATGTGTAATATACACATGAGCAATTCAATGTGATAGATGCTACAGATAAGAAAGTGCAGAGGGTTAAGGAAGCAGAAAGAAGATCCATGTAACCAAACTCACTGGAGGGATAGATTTAGTGAAGACATTCTACAACTTTTAGCACATTTATATATGTATTTAGACTCAAAGATGCTAACCATTCTCTACACAGATTCAAACTCAAATTTTTCAGGGCCATATGTGAACAGTAGTCAAATTAGAATTTGGGACAGACATGTGAGTATGCAGCTAAAACCTTTCACATGTTACGTTTGAGTGCACTTGTTCAAACATTCTTGCTGGGCATAGCATCTCCACGACATTTAGGTAAAAGTAAAAAAGCAAACAACAACAACAAAAGCTTGGAAATCACCTGAGTGTTTATTCAGTGCAGTGATGCACATCAAGGAATTTGAAAGCATGAAGCTCAATAAGATGGTTTTTCAATTTGCCAGGGGGCAGCAAGAGCAGACACCAAGACCAGAACAAAGAGATCGGGGTGTCAGGAAATCTGTGAAACCCCTTTAAAGTGGAATTATATTTCCTAGCAACATATGTATTCAATAAAGTAAAGATATTTGATTGCAATTTGTCCAGCATCCATTTGAGAGTTAATAATTAGCCATCAGGAGAAATGACTCTTTTCAAAATTATAACATAATAGAATGTGTCATACTAAAACCTTTGAGGAGTGGATGAGTGGTTTCATTTTGTTTCAGGATAGCAGTTGGCTTCAATGTGTAACCTCACTAAGCATTATGGCAGAGAAGCTTTTGTGCAAAATGAGTGTAGCACCAGGTCAGCACCAGTCAATCACTGTTCAATAGGCTTCCTTCAGATAATACAATAGGCCTCAAAATAATCCAAGAAAAACAGTGTGAGGCCATTTCAGCTGAAGGATTATCCCATTGAGAGCTTAGATTTCACTTCTCTCTACACTCATTTTCACGTTTTAATTTACACTCAGTTCATAGATTTCCCCCAAATAATGATTTAGCTATTGGGTAATATTGCTCAAGATGCTTTCATTGCATATAATATCCCCTTTGTATTTAAGAAAGCCCATCTCCTCTCTCAAGCTAGTAGTGTTTGACCAGGTAGAATACAGCCCAATTGAACTAAAGACCTGGTAAGTCCAGTCAATCAATTCATTCCTTCATTCAGTCCGATAGCCAGTCAGCTGTATTTCTGCAGAACTATGGTGTATATTGTACCCAACCGTCTTTTCTGATGGGATACAAATAGAAATGGAAGTTTACAATAATGGCTTGTATTGGTGAGGATGAAATTAAAGTGGCACTCTCAAACACTGACAGTGGAAATCATCATTATGATTCTTGATTCCCCTACATCTCCTCCATCCTTAGTGACTAGTCAAGCCAATTATGATAATTCAACTTCCCTTATAGAGGCTGGCGGGGAATAAGCATGTGGTCAATGACTTGTGAAGTCTGTGAAGGCTCCTGTGAAGGTTTCCTTGTTGGTATGAAGGAGTCAGTGAGCCTTACTCTGTCAAGATGAAATACTTAAAGCTGTTATGGACACCACCACCTGCATGACTATGATACCAACACCAAGAAACTTAACAGATGGAAAGAAAATGGTTCCTTAATGATTTTGATCCTTCTTGTCAGGCAGTTTTAGAGACTGCCCTACCTTTGAGATGTCTAATTTTTTTTCTTATGTAAGCCACTTTGAAATGGTACTTTACTTGCAAATTGAAATGTCATAAATGAAATGGCGTAGTTTGGTATTCTTTCTGTGCAAAATAACTTGTCTCTGTATGGAGAACCCTAACGTGCTTGTATATACTTCAGCATGCTTAGGGGTCATTCAGTGGATTTTTTTCTGACGAAATCGTCAAAAAAAAGCCTATCAAGTTTTAAATATAGAGGCTTGCCATTGTCTTTTATAAGAGTTAAATTTTGAAGCAACATAAATGGCCAAAAATGGAAAAATAGTCAAATGAAGCATATGATCCTACAGATATTCATCAAAAATTATGTATTCAGAGAATTTTCAGTGCTGTAGGAGAATATTTCTGTTATCTTATCAAGTGAACATAAAAACAGTAAGTACACTGAATATGATATGATATGCCAATACTAAAACGAACTATCATCTAGTTTCTATAGAGTTCTGGTCACTTGCCAGGCACAGGGCTGTGACTTAAAGTGGATCATTGACCATAAATTTCCCAGCAAAACTAAACAGTAGGTGCTCTCATCATTTTAGTGTTATAGACAGGCAAACAGGTTTTGGAGATTATATAACTTGTCAAAGATCTTGCAGGCACTTAGTAGTGAACTGGACTTCAAACCCTGAGAATTATCTTTCAGTAATATATTTAGGATATATTGATATAAGATATTAATAGTTATTACTATATTAATATATTCTAACTATGTACTTAGGATAAATAAGGTCTAGCTCGTGTCCAAATCTGAATTCACCTGTTGTGTGGCCAGCTTTCCTGGTCTTTGGATCTGTCCCTGGGACTCTGAGATGTTCCTAAGGTCATATTTCTCTTCACTGTGGACCATCACCTTCCATCACCAATGCCAGATAATAGTAAGGCATCACTTCCTATCTCATTTAAATCTCTTACTTCCCACAGTTTCGTTGATATAAGGCTGTTGTGAATAGAGGACTTTTAATAAAATGTTGGCATAAACTGGAAAATATACACCATAGAGACATACAATTATATTTTAAAATGAAACATTTCTGTTCTTCAGAGTCCCTGCCATGGGGAATTCCCCACTAGCTGCCTCTTTCCCTCTCACTGGGCATCCTGCCATGTTTCTAGGGTTCTTCTTCTCTCCACCTCCTGTCTCTCCAGTTGTCAGATTCCAACCAAATCTAAGTTGCTATTAGCTTTCTTTTTTCTTTTAATTTTTTAATGTTTATTTATTTCTGAGAGAGAGAGAGAGAGAGAGAGAAAGACAGAGATAGAGACAGAGATTGAGCACAAGAAGGGGAGGGGCAGAGAGAGAGGGAGACAGAATCTGAAGCAGGCTCCAGGCTCTGAGCTGTCAGCACAGAGCCTGTCGCAGGGCTCGAGCCCACAATCCGTGCATTATGACCAGAGCCAAAATCGGGCGCTTAATCCACTGAGCCACCCAGGCTGCCCTAAATTGCTACCAGCTTTCTATGCAAAGCATCACAAGCTATGTCCTGGGTGCATTTTTGCATATCCCAAACTTCTTAAGGTACTGTTGTATTTCTTAAGAGGAAGAGGACATCATCTTCTGTTATCAGCATTTAGACTACCAGATCCTACAGAAGCTTGCAATCTTTACCATAAGATGATTCTATGTGATACATTTGGGGCAGAACTGTTAAAAAAAAGACATCTTGTTTATTATTTGCACATTTTCTAAATTTCCAAAATAAAGGTTTATTTTTGAACTTAAAAACAAGCTTTATTTACTTTAATAACTAAAGCCGATTAATTTTATTATAATTTTTTTTCTTTTAATAATACTTTTACTAAAGAGAATTTAATTATTGTCCTATATCTGTACTCACACACAACTTAGGTGAATTCATTTATCTTTTTGATCTCAGCCTTCTCCCCTATAAAAAAGGGTCTTTCTCTATCTTTTCCATACTTTCTCCTTGCTCATCCACCTTTCAGTTTTCTCCTGCTGATCAGGAAGCCCCATAATGAAGCCTCTTACAATCCAGAACAGCCAGAGCCATATCCTATCTCCAGAAATTTCCTATTAGTCACACTCAAATCTTATTAATAAGATTGGCATAGGGTCACCTTGGTGGCTTAGTAGGTTAAGTGTCCAACTTTGGCTCAGGTCATGATCTCACAGTTTGTGGGTTCAAGTCCCACGTCGGGCTCTGTGCTGCCAAGTCCAAAGGATCTTGCTTTGGACTCTGTGTCTTCATCTCTCTCTGTCCCTCCCCCAGTTGTACTTTGTCTCTCTCTCTCTTTCTCAAAAATAAACATTAAAAAATTTTAAAGATATAATTGCCATATAATTTATCATTCATATTAAGATGATTTTGAGAACATAAATCAATGCTAAAAATAATTACACTTCATAAACCAAGACTGTCCAGGTAACTGGAGACCTATGATCAACCTTTATTAGGTGAAGTTTGTTGAAGACATTGCCCATGTGTTGGGTACACTGTGCTGTGTTGGGTGCATCCCTTGTTCTCACAAGAACCTTCCACAGGAGGGTTACCATCATTTCATAATTGCCTGGTTGACAAAAGAGAAATACAGGGACAGAGGAATCTTTTAATATCTGTCATGTAACCTTTTGGCAGTTGTTGCCTTTGTCCAACTAAGCCAGTTCTTCAAAGGCAAAATTAATGCCACCTTATCCATTTTTATCTACTGGAGTAAAATACCTGGCCTCTGTCTATTTTCTAATGATATCAGTGTCTTTGATCTAAAGCCTTCTATTCTGATTCATATTTAATATCTGTTTCAGAAGCTTCTTTTTAAATGCATATTCAATATTCAAGTTACTCAAGTACAAGTAGCAAATAAAAATCTTATTTTTATGCTTATACACTAATTCTTTGTTTCTTGTATTTGATTCCTTGAAAAGGAGAATGAGGAAAGCACAAATTTGCTTCATTCTTTCCTGGGATTTACAGTTTATAAAAAGAGTTCGTTGCTGTTGACAAATTCTTTAAGATATCCACTACTCATCACTACAACAGCAGGAAGTGGCTTGTATTTATCAACAGAAATAACTTTGGTCCAAATAGAAGAATCTGAGGGGCTCACAGTGGCTTTACTTGTTTTCTTAAGCTTTTCCATTTTGTATTTCAATTAATTTTCCCTCTGACAAAAATCTCACAAGGAAACAGAATAGGAAGGCCATTTTATTTAAACAAAACTATCTAGGAAAAGAAAAAAAAAAGTACAGATAAAAAAGTAGGCAGACCGTATACTTAATTAATATTTTTAAAATACAGTATGCCTCAACTAAAGCAGAAAAATATCCATCGGCAATAGAAACAACCTGATATTAAGAATCCCAGAATAAAAGGACACATATATACACACTGATATACACATATATACAGTCACCAAATACAGGCTGAGGACAATTTTAGCTTAAAGAAGAATAATGTTTTCGCCTTATCCATACACACACATATGTAAACAAATCAATTATTTAATATATATTCATTAAGTGCCTACTCTTACTATGCACTATGAGTGGTTCTAGGGATTCAAAAATATATAAAAGCTAGTCTTGCACTCTAAGAATTTAACTTTAAGTGGAAGATATAGATACAACAGTCTATTTTAATCCATTTATGATTAAATTTTTGGTTTATAGAAGAAGCTTTTAAAAGAAAGAATTTAACCCTGTCTTATTTAAACTGAACCCCAAGGAAAAAATTGGCAATTTTATTGCAAGCATACAAAAGCATTTTGAAAATGTATTCTTTAATTCTTTAAAATACATTCTATCTTGTTTATTACCCCCTGGGAACTTCTATCAGGCTTTAGAAGATGTGTGAAAAAAACACTTAGGAGCAAGTAGACCAGAAATATTAAAGCATTAAGGAGTTCACCTAAATTAAATATTTATGCAGGGACAATATAATCTAAATTTAGTATATGCCAAGAAAATTTAAGTAGTTAATATGAAATTATGAACAAAAGTCCTGCAGTTCTACCAGTCTGTGAAATTGAATGATGCAAAATAATAGAAATGTTGGCAGTTTTAGTAATACTCATTAAATCTACAGTATCTTGTGATGCATGTTGCTATAGGCTTTTATATATTTTAGGCAGGCATCTTTTTCTTAATGCCAGTTTATTCACTTATTTGAGGCAGGAGGCAGAGAGAGAGGGACAGAGGATCCAGAGCAGGTTCTGTGCTGACAGCAGTGAGCCCGATACGGGGCTTGAACTCACGAACCATGAGATCATGACCTGAAGCGAAGTCAGACACTTAACCCACTGAGCCACCCAGGCGCCCCTAAGCAGGCATCTTACTTACTGAAAACTGAAAAAAAAAATTCTGAGCAACATTTTACACCATTTTAAAATGTAAAAAGCACCTTCACTGATGAATGAAAAAGGAAATTTACAGTTCCATATGTCTGAAGAAATGTATCCAAAGTTCTTTGGACTTCTTTGGATTTTTAGGAAGTTATTCTATAACAACAATTAATTATCTAAGGAAGGAATTAAGAGAGTCTCTACCATCTCCCCACATAACCAATGTTGAATTTGAATCAAGGGGCTGGTTGCTGAATCAACAGCAAAGATGAGTGACATTGCCCATTACATTACACAAAGTCCTGTCTAGGCCCCGGAAAGAAATTTCCTTCTGACCTTAATCATTGTTCCCCTTAACAACGTGTTTGGTTTTGTTTAATAGTTATTTTGAATTCTGTCCCTAAGATTCCCCGTATGCAGTAGCTGCCGGAAAGTTTAGATATAACTTTATGGCCTACTCGAAGGAATTGCCATAGGGATGCAGACAGGGTTTCATTGCCCAAGGGGTTTTAATTTGTCTTATAAATGCATTGTTTTGGTTTGTTTTTTGTTTTATCAGATGATCAGAATGTTTACAATATATACACAGAGGAACACACACGCGCACACACAATTCTAGCAACAGTAGAACCATATTCTAGCCACACATGACTAGACTCAGTTTTTATTAAAGTAGATAAATGACCAAAGTCCCCGCTCCCCACATTACCTTATATTGGCTCATGTCACTCATTTATATCATTTGCTTGCTTCCCACTAATTATTTGTTTTATGCCCTTTGCTTTTTGTCATATATTTTCCTCATTTCTGCCTCAATACCATGTTATTTCTCTTGTTTATTTTCTTTTTTCCCTCTCACTTTATCTAATCTATAACGTTTCCCCAGGTTTCAGAGGTTTTCAATCCTCGTAAAAGTTGAGGTATGAATAAAGGAAACACATGCTAATTAAGTTTGACTTAATGTATTAACTGGTTAAGTATTTCCATGTCTCTTCCTCTTCTCATATTATATTGTATATTTTCTTTGTTTTATTTTTTTAGCTACTTCCAATCTATTCTAAAATGAGTTAGGGGCTGTTTTAGAGCCAATCTTAACTTTTTAAAAATCAAACTTTTACCAATGTTATCTTCAAATATATCCACAAGATCCAATAGAGAAGCAAGGCTGTTTATAAAACAGCCACTCTCTGAGCCACACTCTGAGTGTGGTCAAATTCATGAATGTGAGGGTTAATTTTGTGTCAACCTGTGTAAGCCATGGGTTGCCCCCATGTTCTGTCAAATATATTCTGAGTATACCCGTGACAGTGTTTTGGATGAGATTAACATTTAAATTTGTAGACTTTGAATAAAGCACATTGCTCTAGTAATGTGGGTGGGCCTCATCCAATAAGGTGAGGATTTGAAAAGAACAAAAATGTCAGCCTCCCTAAGCAAGAGGGAATTAATTCCCCAGTATCCCCACTTCCCTTGGATTTCATCTGAAGTTTTGGGTCATCCTGGTTTTACAGCAGACCACCTTCAGACTGCAATTAACTGTTACACTCATGCATTTGTCTGTTTCTGTGAACATGTTTTAACCCAACAGGCTCACTTACCTGTGGCTTCCCTTGCATCTCCACCCTGTGGGCAAATCCTGCAGATTTTGGACATGCCCATCTCCATAATCACATGGCCCAATTCCTTATAATAAGTTTCTTTCCATATATGCATTTGTGGAAATACACAAACACACACACACACGCACACACACATCCTATTAAATCTGTTTCCCTGGAGAACCTTGACTAAATTAATGAATTTATATTTTCTTACTTAACTAAATTGCCAGATTACACAAAAAACATCTGACTATGACACGAATTTATAAGTGAAGTATGTTTTTAACTTCCTTGAAGTCTGACGTGGGTGCTACTGGTTTTCTTTTTGAGCACCTAATGCTTGCTGTGTTTTACACTTTTTAAAACAAAAGCTGCTATTTATTGAGTCCTGCCTATTTACTATAAGTAACTAAGTAACTACAGTACCAGTTACTTACCTGTCTTAGTCCATTCAGATTCCTATAACAAAAAGTGCTGTAGACTGGGTAGTCTAAAACACAAACACTTCTCACAGTTCCGGAGAGTAGAAAGTACAAGATCAAGGTACTGGCAGATTTGGAGTCTTGTGAAAGCTCACTTCCAGTTTCATAGACAGTCTCCTTCTCACTGTGTCCTCACATGGTGGAAGAGGCAAGGGAGCTCTCTGGCATCTCTTTCATCAGAGCATGAATCCAGTTCATGAGATACACGAATTCATGACGGAATTCATCAATTCATGGTGAATCCCATTTCATCCACCCTCATGGTCTAATTACCTCCCAAAGGCCCCACCTCCTAATAACATGACACTGGGAATTAGGATTTCAACATATGAATATTGCAGGGAATGAAAATATGTAATCCACAACATTAACATATATTATTTCATTTCATCCATTCAACAACACTTGAAGTTTGGTATTAACTTCCTTTTAAGGATGAGTCAGCAGAGATTAGAGAAGCTAAGTAGCTTGCCCAAGGCCACATGGATAGGAAATGGTTCACTCAAGATTGACCTCAAGTTGAATTATTTCAAGGAACATGCCCTTTTTTTTACTCTTCCAAATAAGTTATTCTGTGAACAGGAAGGTTCTTGTGCAAAAGAGCTGGTAAGACATGGCACATCTAAGCCTACTACCAAAGACTAGAAACTTCCAAAGTTGGCTGCTGTTATGATGAAATTCTAGTAGAAACAGAGTTGGTGGGAGAGAGTAGAATAGGCCAAAGACAAAAGGAATTTTTATTTCTTTTCAAAAGAAAAAAGAAAAAAAAGAAATCCATGGGGCGCCTGGGTGGTTCAGTCAGGTGAGCATCCAACCCTTGATTTCAGCTCAGGTCATGATCCCAGGATTGTGGGATTGAGCCCCACACTGGGCTCCACTCTGAGTGTGGAGCTTGCTTAAGATTCTCCCTCTCCAGGGGCACTCCAGTGGCTCAGTCGGTTAAGCGTCTGACTTCAGCTCAGGTCATGATCTCATGGTTCATGAGATCAAGCCCCACATTGAAATGTGTGCTGACAGCTCAGAGCCTGGAACCTGCTTCGGAATTCTGCGTCTCCCTCTCTCTCTATGTCCCTCCCGACTTGTGCTCTCTCTCACTCTCTCTAAAATAAATAAATAAACACTAAAAAATCCTCCCCCTCTCTCTGCCCCTCTCTGCCACTCCCACTCTTTCTCTCTCACTAAAATATAAAATAAGTTAAAATTCACTCATTTGACACATATGACTTAACATAGTCTACTTTTAAATGACAACAGCTCCTTTAATTAAACCTAAATTTGCCAATTTATCCCAACTTGGTATGAATTCTTCGTGCTTCCCCTTTCCACTCCTCTTAGTTGCTACATTTTTACATTTCAGTCATAGCGGCATATTTTCTGGCCCTGGAAAATACCCTCCTTCAGGGTCCTATTTTTTGTTCCCTCACTCATTAGGTGTACCCCTGGATTATTTCATGCTTGGCTCCTCCTTCTTCAGGACCCATCTTAAATATTACTTCAAGAGTAGCTTTCCTTAAGGGGCTGCCTAAGGTAGATTCCTTCTCCTCCCAATTATTTCCTGTCCTATAGTTCTGTTTAATTTCATTATGATATTTATCACACTTTGAAATAGTTCATTTAAAAATTAATTTATTTTCATAGTTTGGGTTTCTTGTCTTTAGTAGCTCTTTGTTGCATTTGTTTTTTGTTTTGTTGTTGTTGTTGTTTTGTATTTACCTGTTCTTTACTTTTCTGTTAATCATATCAGCATTCTTAAAAGTAATTATCCCTCACCTTTTTTTTTCTTTTTAATAATCTTATTTGGATCTTCTATTACATATTAGCCAAGAGGGTTGCATATAATCCAGCTCAATTAGAATTCATCTTGCTGGGATAGAAAATTTCCATTATATATACACATATATATGTATGTATATCCTATAAGCAGCCATAATTTCTGTACTAATTCCTTAGTTGTTTCATTGTTGTTTAATTTTTTAAATTTTTTTAATGTTTA
This sequence comes from Panthera onca, assembly GCF_046562875.1. Classification (NCBI taxonomy): domain Eukaryota; kingdom Metazoa; phylum Chordata; class Mammalia; order Carnivora; family Felidae; genus Panthera; species Panthera onca. The sequence continues at coordinate 15,566,548 of NC_138342.1, forward strand.
TTTATTATTGAGAGACAGAGAGACACAGAGCGTGAGCAGGAGAGGGGTAAAAAGAGGGAAGACACAGAATCTGAAGTAGGCTCCAGCAGGCTCTGAGCTGTCAGCATAGAGCCTGACGCAGAGCTAGAACTCACAAACTGTGAGATCATGACCTGAACCGAAGTCAGTTGCCCAACCAACTGAGCCACCCAGGCGCCCCGTTAATTTTAATTTAACCCATATTCTTTCAATATGTTATTTTAATTTTTGGCATAAGCTAAACAAAGTTGGCATCTGTGGTTGTAATGCTCTGTCTCTGCATATCAAAATGCAAACTCCATGAGGAAAGACACCCTGTTTTACTCATTAAACATCTGGAAAATACTCTGATAGGCAATGGGCTTCTAATATTTTTTTAATAATGAATGGATGAATGGATGGATGGATGGATGAAGTCTACTAAGTTCCTGAAAAAGGGACTTTTCAGGAACTTTTCCTTTAAAGCTGGAGCAATCTGACCCGAGACAGACGTATGTCTCTAGCTTTAACTCCTCTACAATGAGTTTGTTCCTATCACATGTAATTGTTTCCTCCCCAAAAGATTGTGAAACCTTCCGACTGTATTCTGTGGTTCTCACTGTCACCTCCTGTAGTTGGCATGTTCTAATATACTGTGAGAATCAATACCAGACTTAACCAGACAACTTACTTAGCTGTATTACCTTAACAAGTTGAGAAAGCCCTTTTTAAGTCTGTTACCTTCTCTGCAAAGTAGAGATAATGATACTTCTTGTCTCATGTTTAATGCCATGAGTTCACCAAACCATGTTTCATTTTCTTTCCAGGCACCCACCAAGGCTCCTTTTTCCAGGCTTTGACAGTGAGTCCGAGATAATGTGACTATTGTTGGAACTAGTGCATGCCACTTTCAAGCCTGGTGTCTAAAATTTTAGGTTTAGTGCTATATAAGCACCCTTTCCCCTGGTCTGTTGGCCATATGCCATCCAGTGGAGAATGCAAAAGACCCAACAGAAGGTCAAGGGAAATGAGTCTGGATGGCCTCCGAATTACTGTATTTTACCTAGATGTGAGCAAGCAATAAAACTGTGTTTAATTAAGTTATTAAGATTTTGACTTTATAAAAAAATTACAGCATATAACCTAACTTGACTAAGTAGACCTATAATTACAAGAGTCCTTATGAAAATTACTAAGGATAAAACTCAGTACAGAGCTTGTCTTATAAAGAAAATTCAATAAATGTTATTCATTTATTTTCCCTCATTCATTTTTACCCCGTCCATTAAAAAAAAAAGGTCTATATCTCTGCCAGCCCATTTTTACATATTTCTTATCACTGAGATGAAAACTGTCCTCTCTCTTTATTGGATTAAAAATGCTATATATATTTTATCCCAATCTGTAGAAGTAGTTCACTCAATTAATTTCTTTAGTTTTTTTTTTTTTTGAAACTTTCCTTCTCCAGTGGTTCTCCCCTGCCTAAGAATATGCTTTTATTCCATATACTCATAAGGAATATCACTTCATCTCTGCTCTACCATTAATCTACAGTCATTTCCCCTATACTTCCCAGAAAAAAAAACTTTTATTAAAAAGGTAATTTATATTCTCTGCTTCTACTTTTCTGCTACTCTTACTCTTCCAAGTTTTACATTAGATTTTTCATCTCTACCCTTCTACTTCAAATGTCTTCTCAAAGGTCGCCATTTTGAAATGTCCAAATTAAATTAGCTGTTTTCCTTGATGGCTCTTCAGCATTGAAAGGTGCTGACCCCAAACTCTTTATTGGGCTAGAATTATAGTAACTAACTTCAGTCTTCTTCCCCATGACAATTCCGTGGCCCAGTATCTTGTTCCTCAGACCTCTAAAAATTCAGCCACACTTGGATTTCCATAGCTTTTAATGATGCTTCCCAACTACATATACGCAGTCCTAATCTACCTCTTGAAATCCACCTGGACATTTCTAATGGTCTGTTAGCCATAACCATGTGTGAAATTCTCTTTATTTTAACACCTAAACTTTTTCCTCTCCTTAAACTATTCTGAACGTGTCTCAAACTCAACTTTTAATTACCACCTGGACCATCTCTTCCTTTTAAATGAAGTAAATAGCATTATTTTCTTCAAACCATCCACATTTGAAGATATAAACCATCAGTTATGTATTATTCTTCCTCATTCATCATATTCACTTGATTGAATCATTTGCTCTACGAAAGAAAATATTTTGAATATTTCTTTTTCTTTTCATTTTCTTGGCTCAAGAATGGCTCCACCAATGGAATTACTTAAGCCAGAAAAGAATGTTTCATCCCTAATTATTTCCATCCTTCATCCCCAAATTCCAACAATCGACCAATTTCTACAAATTCTAATCATTAAATATTGTTTGAATTCTTCTTTAGTTGTCTATCCTCATTACCAGTATCCTAGATCAGCCTGTGTCATTGGTATCTCTCTCAAATGTGCCAGGTAGTTTTTCTACCATGGTCATTCTTTTATCCCACTTAAATCCCTAAAATACATTATTTGTATACCAACCAGAGTGGTACTTCTAAAGTCAAATCTAATCATCTCTTAGTGCCCTTCAATACTTTCCATTAGAGTTACTATAAAGTACAGAATCCTTAAGAAAGCTCTTATAGTGTCTATGTCTGGAGCTCAACTAAGTGCCCAACATCATCTCTTGTTTTCTATCACACTGTATTTTTGAGCAACGATAATTATTTTTTATCAGTATTCTTTGAACATGCTACATTATCTCCTGCTTCCCAGGTCTATGTACATGCCATTTACTGTAGTTAAAACGTTCACTACTCTCAGCTTTTTATCCAGATAACTGCAACTCATCTTTGTTTTCACTTAGACAAAGGGTTATCAAATAATGTTTTGTTAAAGCTGGGATTATATGAGAGTAGAATGTACTAGTAATAATTAGATCAGGAGAACAGGAATAATTGGGAACTTTTCTGGGAAAACCAGGGTATATAATAGACCAAATTAGGCACCACTTCCTTGAAAATCTTTGAAGTCATCATTGCCAAATTATTTGTTTTTCATTATATTTACAATGGCATTCTATCCCTCCTATAATGACACATCATTCTCTATTATAATTTTCTGGTTTTTTTTTTTTAATTTTTAGACTGTAAGTTCATTAATGACAGGGACTATGCTTGATAAATGATGAATGAAGCGTTGCCAGCCTGCAATTTTATTTCATCTATCTTTTACTGTGTAAACCACTATTGTCATAAGTATCATAATCTTATACACTGTATTCAAATGCATCTCAAGAAGGCACGGCTACAACAACAAATGTCCCCTATTTAATTTATTCAAGATGCCCCAATGCCTTGCAAATTAGGAATACAATTCCTGGGATAACATTCAAGGCTTCTCAACAAGTCTCCAACTTGTCATTACTCACAGTAGTTTTCTGTATACTATGTGTTCCAAACAAAATGCACTCCATTCAGTTCTTTAAAAAAATCAAAAAACAAAAACTTACATACCTTTACAACTTTATGCATTTATTACTACATCTTCTTCTTTCTTGTCTTCTTCATTCCTGTCTACATTCTACCCATTGTTAAAGACTTAACTTAGATTATACCATACCCTAGAATATTTCTTAATTTATTTAGGAATGTAATAAATTGCATTCTTTTGAACCACTGGCAAACATTTTCTTTCTTGCCTGGATTAGCTGATGGAAGTCACAATGGAATCACAATACTGAGACTCCACTTCCAACTCTTTTAGTGTAATAGATATATAATTGTGGGCTATTCCTGGGCATCCTCCAGCAGTAAAATTAAGATAATAACAATAGGTGCCTTGGTATGATTTCTGTGCAGATCACATTACCAAGTGAATGCATTTGTACTGGAGCAAAGGACTCTTCAAATGTAAGTAAAAATTTTTATTAGTGGCTGGACTAAGCTAGAATAGAACCATATTATAGAACCAATTATAGCCTTGTTTAGTTACATATTGAATAATTTCTAAATAATGGTAGATTCTAGAATGAGATTACACACACTTACTCTTTTCTGTTCACCGCTGTAAATAGAACAAAATACCCTGGATATTATTTCACTGAAAATGTTAAAGGGAGCCAAAACCTGGATAGAAAGAGGCAAATTGGATAGAGACTTCAAATTTTGAGGAACAAGAAGGCAATATCCTTGGATTTTCTTTTTAAATCCCCCCTATCCCAGATTGAGTGCCAGAGAGGCTCGTTGCCCAGCGTCACCAAGCACTGTACAAAATATACAATAAAAGTCTGCTCTTTCCATCCAAAGGCTCAGGGAACATGAAGTCTAACATAGTGGAAAGCCCCAGCAACCACTCCTCAATCCAGACCAGCTGGCAGCATGAGCCCCTTGCAGTAGCGAAGTCCTGGGCTGATGAGTCGCCAGTTCATAGCCTGGATGTCAGCCAAGCTGATCTGCCAGCAACAACAGCAACAGTAAAACCCTATGTTACTCTTTCCTCCAAGTGGCACAAAAAGAGCCAGGACTAGCTTCTGTGACTCCCCACCAGAGAATCACCCTGCAACAGTAGGCAACTCAAGGAAGTGTCTTCTATCCCCACCATCAATGCCAGAAACAATTGAGTAGGAGCCCCAGTGGCACTAAAAAAAAATCAAACAAGCCAGAATAACCTTGTAAGGGCTCAGAAAACTAAACTGTCATTGAAACTATAGTCCACAAAAGTTCATCAGAATATACACTAAATTTATACAGAATGACCGCAGACCAAGGTGGAAGATCCAGGTACAACCCCTTTCTTTTGAATGTGGATTGGCCCATCTTACCCATTTCTAAAGAATAGAATATAGCAGGGGTGCCTAGGTGGCTCAGTTGGTTAAGTGTCTGACTTCTGCTCAGGTCATGATTTCATGGTTCATGGGTTTGAGCCCTACATGGGGCTCTGTGCTGATGGCTCGGAGCCTGGAGCCTGCTTCAGATTCTGTGTCTCCTTCTCTCTCTCTCTCTCTCTCTCTCTCTCTCTGCCCCTCCCCTGCTCACACTCTGTCTCTTTTTCTCGGTCTCAAAAATAAAAATAAACACTAAAATTTTTTTTAAATAATAGAATACAGCAAAGGTGATGAGATATCACTTCCATGATTAGGCCATGTAAGATTGTGACTTCTGTCTTACTAGTAGTCTGTCTGTCTTCTCCCCTGGCTTTGATGAAACAATGTACCATGTGAGAGAGGCCAACATGGCAAGAAACTGAGCATGGTCTCTGGTCATCAGCCAACAAAGGAACCAAGATCCCCAGTTCATTACTAAACAAGGAACTGAATCCTGCCAATAAGCATTTAAATATAGAAATGTATCCTTTCTCAGTTACAACTTTAGATGAGACCCCAGCACTGTTTGACACCTTGACTGCAATCTAGAGAGAAAGGCCATGAAGCAGAGGACTCAGTTCAACTGTTACCAGGCTCCTGGCCCATGGAAACTCAGATAATAAGTGTATTGGTTAGGCTGGTAAATTTTGGTAATTTGTTACACAGCAATAGATAACTGACATACATACTTTATAATCTTTAAAAAAATTTTTAATGTTTATATTTATTTTTGAGAGAGATCATGAGTGGGGGCTGAGCAGAGACAGAGGGAAACACAGAATCTGAATCAGGCTCCAGGCTCTGAGCTATCAGCATGGAGTCCCACAAGGGGCTCAAACCCATGAACCATGAGATCATGACCTGAGCCAATCAGATGCTTAATCGACTGAGCTACCCAGGCACCCCTACATACTTTATACTCTTGACTATGATTATCAATGAAATATTTCTCTAATTATGTGTAGACATTGGGTTTTTTAAAATTTGAGGTAGAATATCTAAATACATATCCTAATAAGTTGACCAATTTTCATATACCTTCCCACACCTGCTAGAGATCAAGGAAAGAAACCACAATAATTTTTACTGTAATAGAAAAGTTACCCCTTTTTCTTTATGTTGGCTGTTACTTGTGCTTAAAATAAATGTTTGTGGTTTAAATGGTTAACTAGCTGAAACATAAATGCTTTCAGTATTTTACGTTTTCTTCAAAGACATTTGTAGCATTGATTAAACCCGCAGGCATCTGGGAAGTTGTTTTGTCCTCAATCGTTCCAGCAGGTGGTTCCATACAGTTGCAGGACGGCTCCACTTAAGGGTGGAGCTGCTTAGAAAGATATTAACTCTACAAGAAGCTTCTGTATTTAATCTAAAAACTTTGTGAAAAAGTGTGCATACAGAATTATACATATATCTGTGTGGAATTTTTCTTTGTTGGAACAAATTTGATACACATTAAGTCACATTGTAGATAGAATCCTTAACTTACCTGAGTCCCACTGATAAGCTTTCCTTTTAGATTTAAAGATTCTCCCTGCCCGCTAGGTTTGGATGTTCTAATTGAAGTTGATATAGAGAGATACTAGAAGAATTTGCATATAACTTCTGAGTTTTTATTTTCATTAGAAAAAGTAATACCAACTTCTATAGCAAACAAACACCAAAATCTTACTGTCCTAACTTACTAAACATCTGTTTCTTATTTATGTCAAGTCTAATGCAGATGTTCCGAGATGGTAAGAGGACCTCCATGCGGTTTTCAGAGTCCCAGACCTCATGTATCTTGTAGCTCTGCCATTCTCTAGAACCTCAGAGGCATCTCCTTGATCCTTTACAATCAGCTGCTAGTCAGGGGTAAAGAAAGAGGATCACTGGACAAAAATTCCATGTTCCACTTCTGGAAATGGGTCACATAATCTACTGACAAGTTAGTCAATGGCCTCATCCAACTGCATGGGAGGCTGGGAAATGTAGTCTACTTTTGTACCCAGGGGAAAAAAAAAAGAAAATGAGAATTGGTAAAGCAGTCTAGGCCAAAAGGTAGAGAAAAAGTTGCATGTCAGTACGGATAGAATTAGTGCTGCAAAAATGTAGTACATAATTTATGAAGCTTAGTCCCAGCATTGATCAGTAATTTTAAATGGGACTTATTTTCAAGGATTCTGTAACATCTAAATTATATAAAACAATGCAATAATGCAGTATAAGTGAATTGAGACATATTTTTTTCTAATTTTATTTTTGATAGTAATCATTTTAGTAGTCATTTAGCTGATTTCTTAATTATCTACATAAAGTTATTTTTCTTCCCCCAATTCTCTGTTCCTTCAGCTTATTTCTGCTTCCCATATTAAGGGAAGTTCTTTCTTCATGTTATAGCAAGTTTATTTTTCAAAGAGACCCATTTGGGTATTATTCCTAGGCTTGGTCAAGTTTTCAAATAATTTTTATTTTAGCTATGCTGTTCCTGCAATCCTTAACCATACTAGAAATGCAGGTTGAATCTGCCTCCTCCTGGGCTCAGAGCAGTTAAATGATATCTCAGAATGCACTAACTACCAGAAATGAAGTAATTGACCAGGGAGATGGATGAAAATGGAAAAAAAAATCTGGAAATTGATACTAGCTTCACCCAGTAAGTATTTAATGACTGCTTCTATGATCTCAGTCGATAGAGCATCTGTAGTCAAGTTGGTATGTGTTGCTATCCCAATAAAGGTCACACACTGTTAACGCTGCAGCCTACAATGAGTGATCTCTTAGTCATGGCCTTGACAAATCTCTCGGGTTATGAGTGTCAATATGCACCCTTGATCTGAAGTGTTTTATATTTTTCTCTGGATTTGTTTCCTGGGAAGGAGGTTATGCTGGGCCTGCAGTTCTGAGTGACCTATGTAACCCTGAAACCGTAATTGGCATTGTCTGCTCACAAAGTTATTATTAAAAATAGGCATTTGGGGGAAAGTGTGGTTTATGTTGTTTCCCATCATAACATATGGAGCCCAAAGTTTCATTTCTGAATTTGATTTTTGCAGCGTGTTCCTATGCCTCAGAAGTATTTAATATTTCTAAAATAAACTAAATGTTAAGTTACATACATAAAGTATCATAAAAGTCTGTAAATCGGTTGAATTAAAAAATGAGAAATCTTCAGCAAGGCATAAAGACTTGTTCTGCTTCCCTGTTCCCTATCTCCACCTGACTGATATTTTTCTATGGAATTTTATAGACCTATGGGAAAAACAAGTATTTTCTGGTTTCCTCTTAAGTTATTTTTATTACAAATCTTCAGGTCTAAAATATACACTGTATCATATATACATATATAAAAATATAATATCTAGTTCACATACTAACCATTTGTTTCAATGACATACTAACCACTTATTTTAAAGTCAATATTTATACTTTGAATGCTAAATAAAATTTTAACTATACTTTAATAATGTGTGTGTATACATATGTATACACTATCATAAATCATTCAAACATCATCAAACAATTTACAGATTTGGACAGTTAGCTTTTTTAAAATTTTTTTAAAGTTTTTATTTATTTTTGAGACAGAGACAGAGCATGAGCAGGGAAGGGGCAGAGAGAGAGGGAGACACAGAATCCAAAGCAGGCTCCAGGCTCTGAGCTGTGAGCACAGAGCCCGACATGGGGCTTGAACTCACAAACTACGAGCTCATGAGCTGAGCCGAAGTCAGACACTCAACCAACTGAGCCACCCAGGCACCCCTGGACAGTTAGCTTTTAATATCAAGATACTGGGTGTTATCCGAAGGAATTTATTTCCTCAGTTTTGGAAAAAGAATAGCAAAAATTTGATTAGCAAGGGATTTACCAGAAAATACATTCATCTAAATCTACTTGGTTCCTAAAATATCAGATTTGAGGAAGAGTGTCTGTATGTGAAATGCTGTATGCTTTCACTTTTAAGTAAAAGAATATCAATTGAAAGTGGACATATCTTCCCACATAGTAAGACATTCATAATCAGGTATTTAACAAGATTGTCTCAGCAGCCCGATAATATCAAAGATTTTGAACCAATTCTCAATGACATTTTTGGCCATTTTTTAACTTGCCCTCATGGTTGAAACATGACTTTACCTGTTCCAGACATTTTGTACTCATATGATAATACCCAAGGTATGATGGGAAACAGGAAATGGTCGTATTTTATTGGACAGGAGAACCCTTCCCATAAACATCCTCACAGATTTCTCATCATATTCTATCAGCCAAGATCAGTTTGTGTGCCCATGACCTTGCTACAAGGAAAGCAATTGTCTGACATTTGCAACTTCTCTTATAAGCAAGCCATAGGGGCAAGGAGAAGCGGGGGAGGATGGCTGTTAGGTAGCTAGAAACTTTTATTGATGTATGTCTGTATAAAGGTAGTCTATTAGGTGGACTAGATTGTTCTTGGTAACTAATAATCCTAAGGACTCATGCTTGATTGTTTATTTCAGTAAGGATATTGGTGGCGATCCCAGTGGGTATAAACTCCGCACAGGGATGCAGGCTGGTTGCCACGGCAGAGGGAAGGAAACATGAAATATTGTGCACTGATTCCAAAGGCTTTCAGCTGCAAGTCATATCTTTACTCCTGCTCACATTTATTGTTCGATGGAAGCCAAGTGACCACATCTAGCTGCAAGAGAAGTCGTGATATATCATTTTTATCTGGGTTGCCCAATGCCCATCTAAAACTTTTATCGCTATGGAAGAAGGGAGAAATGGATATTGAGGGACAATAAATAATATCTGACAAAAGTGCCACAACAGGTGGTTGTGGTAGACAGAATAATGCCCCCACGGAGGATGTTCACATCCTAAATTCAGGAGCCTGTAAATATGTTTCTTTATATGGCAAAACGAACATTGCAGATGTGATTAAGTTAAGAATCATGAGATGAGGAGAGTATCCTAAATTGTCCAACTGGCCTCAATCTATTCACAAGGGCCCTTATAAGAGGGAGTTAAGAAGGCAAAGTCACTGGAAAGAAATGTGATGACAGGCAAGAGGTTGGAGGGATGGAAAGAAGCTACCAAATGCCAAAGAACATAGATGGCCTTAGAAGCTGAAAATGACAAGGCAACAAATTCTCTCATCAGAGTCTCCAGAAGGAACCAGCCCTGCCACTTGACACCTTAACTTTAATCCTCTAAGACTCTTTGGATTTGTGATCCCCAGAATTGTTAGCGAATACAGTTGTACTGTTTTAAGCTATTAATATTGTGGCACTTTGTTATAGTAGCAACAGGAAACTAATACAGTGGTTATAGATACTAAATCATATAATGTGTGTCAAGACTTAGCAGGATGCCAGGCACATTGGGTGGAATCAAAAGACATTAGCGGGGCGCCGGGGTGGCTCAGTCGGTTAAGCGTCGGACTTCAGCTCAGGTCACAATCTCGCGGTCCGTGAGTTCGAGCCCTGCGTCGGGCTCTGGGCTGATGGCTCAGAGCCTGGAGCCTGTTTCCGATTCTGTGTCTCCCTCTCTCTCTGCCCCTCCCCCGTTCATGCTCTGTCTCTCTCTGTCTCAAAAATAAATAAAAAAAACCTTAAAAAAAAAAAAAAAGACATTAGCACCTCGTTTCCTTTCCGTAGATGGATGTTTTCATGTTGGAATAAATACAGCAAGAAATAAAATCACTACTAATCTAGACCAAACATACAGGTAGAGCACCAACAACATCATTGAAATAAGTGCGTAAATACTTAAGGCTGAAAAAAAAATTATTTCTTAAAGGACAGCCGTAAGCATATATTTATATCTGCTCTATGTTAAGTATGATAGAACAGTAGGTTCTGTATAAATCCTCACTGTGGAGGAGGTTACCCTCTGTTCCTAGTGTGCTAAAGAGTTTTAATCACAAATGGTTGCTGAATTTTGTGAAATGGTTTTTCAATTGATATCATTGCGTGATTTCTCGTCCATAGCTTGCTGATAACAGTGAAGTGCATCGACTGATTTTTCAAATATAGAATCAGCTTTGTGAGTTGCATACATACAACACTTGTGTTATTTATTTATTTATTTTTGCATAATTGGATTTACTGTGCCAAAATTTTGTGGAAGATTTTTATGTCTAAGTTAATGAGATATATTGGTCTGTATTTTCATATCTTTTTTTTCCTTTGTTTCTTTCCCCCACCCCCCTCTATATTTTAGTACTAGTATAACATTAGGCATATAAAACAAGTTAGGAGTATTCTTTTTTCTTTTATTTTCTAGAAGTGATTGTGTAAAATTGGTGTTAATTCTTTGAATGTTCATTCTGCAATAAGTCATTGGTTCCTGGAGATTTGGGGGGATATAGGAGGAGAGATTTGTCATAACATTTTTAATTTCTATAATAGTTATAGGGAAATTAAAGATATTTATTTTATCTTGTGTGAGTTTTGGTAGTTTATTTTCAAGAAATTGGTCCATTTTTTCAAAGTTGTAGAAATTATGACTGTAAAGCTATTCATAGCCTTCCCTTAGTACCCTTTTGATGGCTGCAGTATCTTTTTCTAACAGCTTTATTTAGATGCAATTCACATACTATGTAATTCACCCATTTAAAGTGGAGAAATCAACATATTTTTGGATAATCTCAGAAATGTGCAACCATCACCACATTTTTTTTTTGGTATTACTTTATGTTTCTTAGAGTTTTAGTTTTACAGCAAAAGTGAGAGGAAGGTATAGAGATTTCCCTCATATCCTGTGTCTGCACATGCATACATGAACATCTCCCCTCCCCCCACACACACACACATATTATGAGCATCTCTCAGCAGAGTGGTACATTTCTCACAATTGATAAATTACATTAGCACATCATAATCACCCAAAGGCCATAGTTTACATTATAGTTCACTCTTGATGTTATTTAGTCTATGAATTTGGATAAATGTGTAATGACTGGTATCCAACCTTATGGTGGTATCAGATGAAATATCTTCACTGCCTTAAAAATCCTCTGTGGTTCACATTTATTTATCCATCCATCTCCCCAGCTCCTTCTAATGACTGATCTTTTCATTGTTTCCACAGTTTTGCCTTTTCCATAACGTTATACAGTTGGAATTATACAGTATTCAACATTTTCAGCCTTGGTGATAGGCATTTAAGTTTCCTCTATGTATTTTCATGGCATGATAGCTCATTTCTTCTTTAGTGTTGAATAATATTCCATTGTCTGGATGTACCACAGTTTATTTATCCAGTAACTTACTGAAATACATCTTGATTATTTCCAAGTTTTCACAGTTATGAATAAAGCTGTTATAAACATCTATGTACAGGATTTTGTGTGGATATAAAAACATTTTCAACTACTTTGGGTAAATACCAAGGAGCATGATTGCAGAGTTTTATTTCCAGAGTATTTTTAGTTTTATAAGAAGCCACCAAACTGTCTTCCAAAGTGGTTGTACAGTTTTACATTTCCACCAGCAATGAATAAGAGACCCTAATGCTCCGCATCTTTGCTAGCATTTGGTGTTGTCAGCGTTCCAGACTTAGGGCATTCCAACAGCTGTTTTATGGTGTCTCCTTGTTGTTTTAATTTGCATTTTTCTGATGTCATATGATGCGAAACATTCTTTTCATGTGCTTATTTGCATCTGTTTATCTTCTTTGACTAGGTGTCTATTAAGATCTTGTCTTTATTTTTTAAGAGGGTGGTTTGTTATTGTTGAGTTTAAGAGTTCTTTGTGTATGTTGGATAATAGTTCTTTATCAAATGTATCTTTTGCAAGTATTTTCTCCCAGTCCATGGCTTGTCTTCTCCTTTATTGACTTTGTCTTTTGCTTAGCAGAGCTGTAAATTCTGATGAAGTCCAGCTTATCATAATTTCTTTCATGGATCATACCCTTGGCATTGTATCTAAAAATTCATCTCCTTATAGATTTAAAGATTCATTTAGTTCTGTGATACATGAGAGTTAATTTTTGTGAAGTTCTGTGTCTAGATTCGTTTTTCTGCATGTGGATGTCCATTTGTACCACCACCACTTGTTAAAGAGATTATCTTGGCTTCATCACATTGGCCATTGCTCCCTTGTCAAAGAGAGTTGAATATATTTATGGGCATCTATTTTCCGGTTCTCTGTTCTATTCCATTCATCTGTTGGTTTATTCTTTCACCAATACCACATTGTCCTGATTACTACAGCTTTATAGTAAGTCCTGAACATGAGTATTGTCAGTCCTCCAACTTTGTTCTTCAATACCACATTGGCTATTCTGCCTTTTGCTTCTCTTTTTGATTGCGTGGTTTCTGAGAAGTCAGATATAATTGTTATCGTAGCTTCTCTATAAGTGCTTTTTTTTCCTCTGACTCATTTCAGGATTTTTTTTTATCTTTGATTTTCTGTACTTTGGAAATTGTATGTCTAGGTACAGTTTTTGGTTTTTGTTGTTGTTGTTGTTGTTGTTGTTGTTGTGTTTAGTATTTATCATGGTTGGTGTTCTCTGAACTCCTAGATCTGTGGTTCTGTGTATGACATTAATCTGGGGAAACTCTAAGTCATTATTGTTTCAAATTTTTCTTGTGTTTATTTCTCTTTCTGCTTCTTCTAGTGTTCCCAATATATGTATGTTGTACCTTTGGTAGTTGTCTTACAGTCCTTGGGTATTCTGTTCCAGCTTTTTTTTTCTTTTTCTAGTCTTTGTTCTCTTTGCTTTTCAGTTTTTGAGGATTCTACTGATACATCCTCCCCCTCAGAGAATCTCTCCTCAGCTGTCCAGTCAACTAAATCCTTCTAAGGCAATTTTCATTTCTTTTACAGTGTTGCGGATTCTTTTGGTTCTTAGGATTTCTCTCTGTTTATATTGTTCACTTGGTCTTGCATAAATTCCACTTTATCCATTAGAGCCCTTAGTATTTATTATAGTTATTTTAAATTATTTGTCTGGTGATGCCAACATCCTTGCCATATCTGATATTGACACTTGTTCTATCTATTCAAATTGTGTTTTTTGCCTTTTAGTATGACTTGTACCTTTTTGTTGATAACCAAACATGATGTTCTATAAAAAAGAAACTGCTGTAAATAGGCCTTTAGAAATGTGGTGATGAGGTGCAGAGGGGAAGTGTTCTATGGACCGATGATTCAGCCTCAGTCTTTTAGTGAGCCAATGCTTATGCTCTGTGAACTTTACAAGTATTTGTCAGGTTTTTTGTTTTTGTTGTTTTTATGTTTTTTTTTTTCCCTCACCACCTAGGTGACAGAATGGCTAGAGTGGGCTGGATTGGGTTATTTCCTTTCTCCCGTGTAGAAAGTTAAAGCAGAGTTAAGTTGGGTATTTCTTTTTCCCCAATTCACTTAAACTCTAATAATACCCCAGCAGGTTAGACTCCAGCTAACTATTTTCTCCTCAGGGTAGCTTATTTCAAAATGATTCCTTTCCTTCTCCCCCTGCTGGAAGCATGAGGAGATTTTTTTCAGATATTTACTGTGAGAAATTGGTCAGTCTCCTGGAGGTAATCTGACAAAATTATGGGAGCCTCCATGACTGGGTTACCTCGGAGTGTTTAACTCTCATAGTCGTCCACACTGAACCTCTGGCAATCTGTCAGTTATATTTCAGATCTTCCTTTCCCAGAACTGGTTCCTGCAGTGGCTTCTGCTTGTGAATCTCTGAGCTGGTAAGCCATGAATCCTTATATCTGCCTGTCCGTCTCCTAATCTTGGGTGAAGTGGTTTGCCCTGTACTCTGCCTTCTCTCACAAATACAAGAAGATTGGTTAATTTTTCAGTCTGTTGAATTTTTTAAAATTTTTTTGTTTATTTACCAATTTTTGAGAGAGACAGAGACAGCATGAACGGGGGAGAGGCGCACAGAGAATGAAGGAGAGAGAGAATCCCAAGCAGGCTCCAGGCTGTCAGCACAGAGCCTGCTGTGGCCCAAACTCACAAAAAGATGAGACCCTGACCCGAGCTGAAACTGAGAGCTGGATGCTCAACTGACTGAGCCATCCAGGTGCCCCCAGTCTGTTCAGCTTTTTATTATAACAGGGTGACAATTTTGGAGCTCTTTACATGTGGAAATGGACACTTGGACGTGGATTTTAGGACATTTTCATCACTCTAAAAAGAAATCTTGTACTCCTTAGCTATCATCACCCTACCCTCATCCCCACCCCACCTCCAGCCTTAAACAATCACTATTCTACTTTCTGTCTCCATAGATTTGCCTATTTGGGGCATTTCATATAAATGGAATTATGTAATGTATGGTCTTTTGTGACTGGCTTCTTTCATTTAAAATATTTTTAAGATTTTTTCATGTAGCATAAACCAATACTTCATTCTTTGTTTATTGCTGATTAATACTCCATTGTATGGATAGAGCAGAATTTATTTATTCATCAGTTTATGAACATTTGGGTTGTTCTAATATTTTGGCTATTATGAATAATGCTGCAATTAACATCCATGTGCATTTTTTGTGAATACTTGTTTTTGTTTGTTTCTTTGTTTTTGTTTAGATATATATTCAGGAGTAAGTTGCTGGGTCATATGAAAACTCTACGTTTTACCATTTGAGGAACAGCCAGCTAGATTTTCAAACTGAGTGCACCATTTTAGATCCTCCCCAGCATGCATGAGGATTCTAATTTCTCCACATCCTGGCCAATGCTCATTATCATATTATTTTTCATTCTAACCATCCTAGAAGGTATGAAGTGGTATCTCATGGTAGAGATGTGCAGCATATTTGTATTTTCACGATGACTGATGATGTAAAGCATATTTTTATTTGCTTATTGGCTATTTATATGCCTTTTGGGGAAAATGTGTATTCAGAGTCCTTGCCCATTTTTAAAATGGATTTTTTTCTTATTATTGCCTCATAAGAATTATTTACATATGCTAGATATAAGTTCCTTATCAGATATTTAATTTGCAATTCTTGTCCCTATTCTATGGGTTGTCTTTTCACTTTCATGATAGTGTCCTCTACAGCCCAAAATTCACCTGTTTTTTTTTTTTTTCTTTTCTTGCTCATGCTTTTGGTGTCATATCTAAGAATCTTTTGCCAAATCCAAAGCTTTTAAGCTTTGTACGCTATCTTCTAAGAGTTCTACAATTTTAACTCTTACCTTTAGGTGTTCATGTATTTTGAGTTGATTTTCACATATGATGGGTCATAAGGGTCCAATTTCATTCTTTTGCTTACGGTTATCCACTTGTCCCAGAGTCATTTGTTGACAAGACTACTCTTTCCCCTTTGAATGGTATTCATACCTTTGTTGAAAACCAGTTGTCTAGGGGCACCTGGGTGGCTCAGTCGGTTGAGCATCGACTTTGGCTCAGGCCATGATCTCACGGTTCATGAGTTCAAGCCCCGCGTCCAGCTCTGTGCTGACAGCATAGAACCTGGAGCCTGCTTCGAATTCTGTGTCTCCCTGTTTCTCTGCTCCTCTCCCGTTCATGCTCTGTCTCTCTCTCTCTTTCAAAAATTAAATTAAAAAAACATTAAAAAAAAAAGAAAACCAGTTGTCTATAAACAAATGGGTTTATTTCTGGATTTTCAATTCTGTTATACTGGCCTATATATCTGTCCTTATGCCAGTACCACAGCATCCTGATCAGGGTTGCATCATAATAAATTTTTATTTATTTATTTATTTATTTAATTTATTTATTTATTGGTGCAAAAAGGTCATTGTATTAAAGCACAGGGACAAGGACTTGTGGGCAGGAAGAGCTGCCTGTATTAAATTTTTAAAGTAAGAAAGTGTGAATCCTCCTATTTAATTCTTCTTTTTCAAGAATTGTTTTGGCTGTCTGGGTCTCTTGAAATGCCATTTGAATTTTAGAAAAAGCAGTGTTTTCCCCAGAAAAAATATGGCTTCATGCTCTACATATGTTCCATCCAAAAATATAACTGTAAATCATGCATCCTAAGACATGTATTAGACCTTAGCATGTTGGAAGTGCCTTTTGCATAACCAGAAATTGAAATCAGTGAAGTTAATCTGAAATCCTATAGACAGATCTTCTGTTTTTGTTTTTTTTTTAACTCTCTCTTTCACCTAAAAGAGCAAATAGGAATCAAGTATTTAGCATATGTTTTAAGGATGATAAACACCTAAGTGTTGAATGAAACCTCCAGAGAGCTATCGGTTTATTTAAAAACTTGGAAATGCAGCCGAGATCTCTCTGCCAGAGGAAGTTTCTAATATATGGCTCCTGTAAGTGCACTGGATTTGTTAACAAGCTTCTGTATCAATTCACATGGCGGCAAGCTTTTCTTAAGACACCATCTGCCTACAATGTTTGTTCAGGAACTTCTATTTTGGAGTGCTCTTAAACACTTTTTAAGCCTTCTTTTATACACACACACACGCGCGCGCACACACACACACACACACACACACATGAACATGCATGCACACAATCATCTTCTTTAAACTGTTAACATTATATGTTTGTATTACTTTCACAGAATGAATCTCCTTATTCCAAAATGCTTGGATATCTGGATATTATGTAGAATTTTTTTTTATTTTTCAATTTTTTAAAATGTTTATTTATTTTTGAGAGCCAGAGAGACAAAGTGAGAGCAGGGGAGGGGCAGAGAGAGAGGGAGACACAGAATCCAATCCGAAGCAGGCTCAAGGCTCTGGGCACAGCACAAGGCTGACATGGGGCACAAACCCACGAACTGTGAGATCATGAGTTGAGCTGAAGTCGGACAACCAACCGACTGAGCCACCCGGGCACCCCTAATTATGTAGAATTTTAATGCAGGACATGTAATTGTATTTCTCTGGGTGTGTGTGACAAATTCATCCATGTGGCTGACCACTGAAAAACATTTTGAATGAAATTATGTAATCATTTCTTTCCTTTGGAATTCAAGGTGTGTGATTATAAGTGCCAATCTCCTAGTATTTTGTTAAGAGTCACCCAAAACCTCTTAAATAAGTACCATTGTACACTATTACCTAGAGCAATAAATCCCAGATCAAAGCAATTCATTGGAATTCTATGGGGAGCTGCTTACAATGAGTTGTCTCACCTAAGAACCACTGAATCAGCACCTCAGGGTGAAGGGAAGGGAGAACAAGATTCCAAGTTTAGGGGCCACCGCACCATGCTCCCCTTCATTACAGTATGAGGCTGTCAAAGTTAAAACTCTTCAAGTTAACAAAAAAGTGTAATTCAAACTGGGTTAAACATAAATGTATTCTTCCATAATTCGGCTATTGTAGATAATGCTACTCTAAACATTGAGGGGCTTGTGTCCTTTTGAATTAATATTTTGGTAGTCCTTGGGTTAACATCTGGTAGTGCAACTGCTGGATCATTGGGTAGTTCTATTTTTAACTTTATGAGGAACCTCCATACTGTTTTCCACAGTGCCTACGCCAGTTTGCATTCCTACCAACAGTGCCAGAGGGTTACCTTTTCTCCACATCCTTGCCAACACGTGTTGTTTCTTATGCTGTTGATGGTAGCCATTCTGACAGGTGTGAGGTGCTATCTTTTCATGCTTTTGATTTGTATTTCCCTGATGATCAGTGATGTTGCACATCCTTCATGTGTCTCTTAGCCATCTGCATGTCTTCTTTGGGGAAATTCATGTTTTCTGCCCATTTCTTAATTGGATTATTCATTTTCTGGTTACTGAGTTTTATAAGTTCTTTTTTAATGTTTATTTTACTTATTTTGAGAGAGAGAGAGAGAGAGAGAGAGCACACACAAGCAGGGGAGGGGCAGAGAGAGAGGGAGGGAGAGAATCCCAAGCAGGCTCCATGCTGTGAGCCCAACTGTGAGATCATGACCTGAGCCAAAATCAAGAGTTGGATGCTTAACAAACTCTGTCACCCAGGGGCCTCTAAACATTATACATTTTGGATACAAATTTTTTATTAGATATGTCATTTTCAAATATCTTCTTCCATTCCATAGGTTGCCTTTTAGTTTTGTTGATTGCCAAATTGTGGAAACAGCCCAAGTGTCCAGTGACTGATGAATAGATATGATAGGTGTGGTATATATATATGGGTGAAGCTAGAGAGTATTATGCTAAGTGAAATAAATTGCTCAGAGAAAGACAAAAAAACATATGATTTTACTCATATGTGGAATTTAAGAAACAAAACAAGTGAGCAAAGAAGAAAAAGTGAGAGAGAGGCAAACCAAAAAACAGATTCTTAACGATAGAGGACAAACTGATGGTTACCAGAAGGGAGGTGGGTGGGGAATGGATGGGAATGGGTTAAATAAGTGATGGGATTAAGAAGTATACTTGTCGAGATGGGCACCAGCTGATATATGGAATTGTTGAATTACTATATTGTATACCTGATACTAATATTACAGTGTATGTTACCTACCGGAATTTAAATAAAAACTTAAAAAAAATAAATAAATGGATGCAATGATTGAAATTACAAAAAAACATTCCAACAGAACAGGATCTAGTCATGGAGAGTAGGCAATCATTCACCATGATTTATCAATAAATGGTGATAGTAGATATACTTGTCTTGTTCACTCTGTTCCCTTGGAGCTTGTCCTCATTTATGCAAAAATATATCAGGAATTTCAGATTTTACATCATCCAGAAACACAGCTGTGTCTCAATTTCATAATTCCTAGTAAGTGCTCTGATCTTTGTACTGATTTTGCTTTAGTGCAATGATGGTCCAATTCTGCCTTCTCCTTATATCTTCATTCTTTGCCCTGTGGCATCACACTTCTTCTCCAGACTGTTTCCAAATGCCTTGAACAGGAGCTTGGTCATTAGACTTGTGTGGGCCAATGGGATTTTAGCAGACTTGACATGTCAGAGGCTTGACAGAGAACTTGTATCTGTCATTTCCTTTCTGCCTTTTCTGTGGTGGCCCCAGATAGTCTCAGAAGGTGCCTGGGGCTATGTGAGAGATACTGAGAGGAAGCAGAGTCATTCCACCCCACGCTCTCAAACTAGCCAGTGGCCAGTTGACTCTCAAATTTGCAAAAGATGTCAGCCAAGATCAGCCTACCGACCCGTAGCTGGTGGAAGATTCACAAATGAGCCCAGCTGAGGCCAGAACTCACTATGAACTATGAAAATTATTTTTTAGAGCTTCTGAGTTTTGACACAGTTAATATACATTATTGGAGCAAGAGATAATTGATACAAATATAGTCAAGGCAGCTATATGAAGCTGAGTCTTGAACAATGATAAGTGAGACCCTGTTGGAGGAGGTCATTGAAAGGATGTGATTGCCAATTGACCCATGAGCTGAACCTGGGCACTCAGAGGCTCCTCATCCCTGCCCCCATCCTTGGAATATGTGTTCTGCTTGCTTTTCCCACTCCCAGAGGCTACTCTAAAAACACAGCCTTGAATGGGTAATGCGGTGTTCCAAACACCCACATGGTGCATGTGACTAAACCCAGGTAAGATCTCTCTATAAACTTTTAAAATTTGGCAAGCAAGGGCAGGGGATCCATTCTACTTGCTGCTACGCAATACAATCCTCCCATGTAAGTGTCTTTTGCTTATGAAAACTGCCACCTACCAACCTGGAGTGGCCTGGCTTTTCTTCTGTCTCTAACTGCCTTCTTCATTCAGGGGTCTGATTTCAGACTGCACCAGGGAAGATCCCTAGAGGGTTGCAAACCAACAGGTCCTACTACCTGTGACTGGGGCCAACTGGTTTAAGGCCAGATACTTGGCAAGAATAGTGTATTCATGAAGACAGAAAACTAGAGCCAGTCAGGAACTCTCACTGGAGTTGGGATTCTCCACAATGAGAGAGGGTAGAATGGGTTTGGGGAAGACTCTTTGGGTGATTCGAAAGAAGAGGAAGGCATGGGACTGTGAAAGAACTATCAATCCAGTCATAGGACTATGCTGCCTTATGTGGAAAGAATAACAGAATAATGCACAAAAAAATAGATTGTGGTAACATTGAATGATGTAGACTATAAATATAACAGAAGTTCAAGTAAAGAGAATGAAGAAGAACTGGAGACACCAAGGCAGGTTTCATGGGGAAGCGGGAGTTAGAAGGGTGCTTTAAAAGATGGGCTAAGTTTGATAAAGGACAAATATTCTTAACAATTTTTTTTAGAACAAAGAGCAAGACTTATTAAACACTATTAATGTGAAATCATTTCTTTGTTTGAGGTTATTGCACACAGAAAAGATTATGTAGGGTTACTACAATTTTGAAATTAATATTTAATTTACTAAAGTTACAAATGGAGAGGCTTAGTCATGGCTTTTTTTTTCCACAAAGCATTTAGATTTAATTTACAAACTTGTGATGTATTTATAAATCCAGTAAATTTTAAGTATGACTTTTAAAGAGGATTTTACAGCTTAGTTAATTAAATCCCCTTAAATATTTTAAACAACATCTATACATTTAATATATTTGATTTTCTTTTATATGCAATTCAATTATCTGAATAACAGAAAAAGCTCCCAAAGAACTCAACCAATTCTTATAAATCTAATAAATTAGAGACATAAATACAGTAAATCTTAAATTATTGTAAACATTACAATATTATTTGCAAACCCTGGTAGAATTATCTTATTCCTTTTAACTTAAAATTACACACTTAAATCAATTATCAGAGCATGTATTTCAAGCTAGAATAAAATGGTTTGCCTTGTAGATCAGTGATTTGTGACTGAGAGTAGTATTCCTGAGCTCCCTTTGAGGGGGGGGGGCATTTGGATGTGTGAGCGGTGCTTTGTTCGTTACATCGCCTGGGGACTACTACAGGCAGTTAGTGGGCACAACCGTGGATGTTAAACCTCCTCCAAGAAGTGAGAGCCGAACCACGTCCCTTGAGTGAGTTAGATAATGTAGTTTGTGTTCTTCCAGAAGCCAACTGTGACAGAGGATTTAAGTTCAAGTAATTGCCTTGGGAACGAAGGAAACACTAATAAGTACGTGGGAAGTGAGACGGGCATAGAAATTGAGCAATAGAATGTGCTTTACCAAACTGGTTACTACTGAGGGCAACTAGAACATCATTCAGCTGAGGAAACTCTGGGAGCCAACCCACGGTACGAGCCCCTGGATTATCTACTTTGGGGCAAGAGAGCTCGGTATCCATATACCACTTTTCCATTTTCATTGATTGAAGCCTGCTTCAAGAGGCGTTGTGTGTCTTAGACCTCAGGCAAAGCATAGAGGACCCTGGCAGTCAGAGAGAGCCCCTAAGGGCAAAAGCAAAAACAAAATCCAGATGTTCTAAGCTTGTTTCCGTTTGTTTGTTTGACTCTTCAGATTGCAGCATGCTCTTCATTGAATAGAAATAAAATGAGTTCAAGTTGGGGGATTTGATGAATGGACTCTTTCGCTTCCCTTTGAAAGAGTTGGAGCCATCCAGAGGAGAATGCTCAGCCAGGCTGTGAGGTGTCAGAGAATCTGATCCAGTAAGTTCGAGCCTCATTTGCATCCCAGAGGTAAACACGTGTTGCTTTGAACAAGCAAGCCCCAGAAAAACTAACAAGGAGAAGAGAAAGGTAACACTGGCCTCAGTTCTCAGGTAGTCACGCCTGCTCTCTGACACCCACCCCGTTGCACGTGCTGCTGGGTGGTGAGGGATGCCACCCTCCCCAGTCTCCGACAGCCCTAGAAAAAGGCTCTGAGATTTGAAATCCCACAGGAGAGTCTATAAAAGGAAAAATGGAACAGAGCTGAAATTAAAGATGTAAAACAATGTTTATTAAGGACTAGGCCCACGGAAATGTTTCAAGGGGGCCTGCAAATTGTCTCAAATTATGTGTCAATTTTTGTGCGAGTGTGCCTTTTCCTGGGCAGGGAGTCCACAGCTTTCATTACTTCTCTAAGGAGACCATGTCCTTCACTCGAGAAGAAATTCAGTAGCGGTGGAGGAAACAGGAAAAAAGGAGAGGAGAGTAGCTAACACCCACAAATGTCAAGCATTAATTGTGTCATGACCCTTCCAAGAACCCTGCTATCACGGTGAAGAACTCAGACTTAGAGAAATTAGGGGATTTATACGCTCAAGGACACAGCAGGCAAATGGTGCAGTTGGCAATCCAACTTCAGTGCCTGTCTGACTCCAAAGCATATGCCATGCCCACCATGCTGCCCTGTTGTCTCCAGAGGGTCCTGGAGCAAAGCCCTTGAACATGTAGTTTCCAAACATTCTTACCAGCCATGGGAGAGAAGGAAATAATTTCATGGAAACCGAAATGATCCATAAGAAACTTGATAAAGTGCAGAGTGTTTTTATATGGCCATTCCCTCTAGGATGCACAGACCTCAGCCCCATGGCTATAACGACTCCTGAGTCTGCACCTCGAATGTCAGAGACTGACATTAAGTCTCCTCATTCCACAGAGAAAGAGAGTACACATTATATCCATTCCCCAGGCAATTAAATGAAACTCATTTGATGAGAAATTATTCATTAGAATTACTCTAAAATTATCAACATCTTGTAATATCTAAATTTAAATTGAAGTTCATCTCAGTAGGGTAAGAAGTTTCAAAAGTTCCAAATTTGTAAGTGATAAGCTTGGAATCCTTACCTCCTTGCAATCTTATTTCCTCCTTCACTACTCCCCTCAAATTTTCCTGGAGGGACACTAGGGGCCTCCTCATTGCCAAATCTAATAACTCACCTTCTAAATAATTTAATATTTTCCCTACATAAAAAAAGATTACAGTTTCATTGTGAGCAATTTAGGAAACACAAACAAAATGAAAACCATACAAATAACGCAAAATCCCAGCTCATAAAATATTAACTGTGAGCCATTTGGTGCCTAGCATATCTTATAGACAGATGATAGATAGACACATGTATTTTTAATAAATATGAGAGACCAAAATATTCATGTATGGAGAGTCACAACGTTCAGCAGTAGGAAGGTTCCATCCATGTTCATTCTCTGTGTTGTCTCATTGAAACAACGTGAAAAGAAAGAGGCATGATTAAGAGAAGCCAAAATGAAATTGATTTCCATTAGAAAAGGCAGAAAGCAAGTGGTGGGGAGAAAAAAGAGGGTCTTGGAGGCAGAAAGGGAGACTAGACTGGGCTGAAATGAGAGGCCATTTTTAAGGGGTTTTGAAAATGACACTGGAGATTAATGAGAGTTTGTTTATGCTTTCTGTCACTCGTTGTCCCTTCAACAAATATTTATTTGGAGTCTACTCTGCACAGTGTAAAGTGCCATGGACCCAGACATGGGAAAGATCTGCTCTTGAGATGCTTACAGATTAATGAAGAGCTTATAGACAAATCAGCAAGCAATTCCAAAGTGGTATGACATGTGCCCTTACAAAGTGAAGCATGGAAGCTAGGAGAATGGAAGCATCTAACCCAGATTGGGCCGTGAAAAAGGCTAAGCCCAGAGAGGACTTTCTAGAGGTGCTAACAGATGACCAGGAACTGAAGGGCAAGACGTTAGCCAGACAAGAGGTAGCATGGGGGTCTTCTCAGTAAAAGAGATTTCTATCCACAATAACATAACACTGCAGAGAATGACAAGGCAATGGGCTTTTGTGTACCTAGGGCAGAGAAGCCCAAAGGCGACATAAACTCTGTAAAATTCTCTTGTCCTCTCATATCCTCGAACATCATCATTGGCTACACAATGTGCACAGGGAGCACAAGTCTATATTACATGAAGATATGTCCAGGTGGTTATTCTCAATAGCGTATTTGTCTCATCAACAAATACATCTAAATATGATTAAGGCAAAAAGAAGCAAAGAGTAAAACTTAGAAGGAGACCAGTTGCAGGATGCACAGAAAGGACTGTTCTGATATGATCACTAATAGAAGAAAAGAAGGAAAAGGGAGGAAGGAAAAGAGGAACAATACTTGGAAAAGAAGCGGGTTGTCCTTCACCAGAGGTATCTCAGCAAAGGAGATTACCACACTGACTATGTAATGGTAAACATTAACTTCTTCTATGATTCTACAATTTGGGGGTCAAATAACAATAATATTTCTGAGATACAACCATATTTGCTTTTTCTATATGTGTGCATAGAAGAAAACACAAAGAATCACATAAACATAAAGATGTTAATTGTACCTATTTCTGAATGATGAAATTGCAGGTGATTTCTACTTTAATTTGTACCTTAATGGATGTATCTCCTGATCCTTATTTCACAATAATGAAATACTATATAAACATTTCAAAGCCTTATTTTTGGCCTTGTTAGTACATATTTAAGTATATGTAAGCACAGAATGTATATTTAAATGTGATATATTAAGAAACTCAAGAGATTACTCTTTTCATGTGAATTGCTATCTTTCATTTATTATTTTTGATAACAGTACTTTGCACAGAGTAGGTCCTCTATAAATCTATTGACTATTGATTTCTGCACAATAGGCCACATTTCTTATATAAAAAGTACCCACATCATTTCTGGAAACTATTTTCAAGTAAGAACTCCCCTTGACAAAACAAAAACAAAATATAAAAATCACTATAACAAAGGTAAAGAGAAAGTGATAAATTAGAAAAATAATTGTCTAATATATAAAAGGAATGGATTGGTATGTAGAATGTATTAAAACATTATATAGATTAATATTTAAAAATAGAAATTTGGGCAAAGAATATAACAGAAACATAAAAACCCAGTAATGACAAGAACAATCTCATTTTCACTTGTGATCATGGAAGAGCAAACAAAAATTATGAGAGAGGCGCCTGGGTGGCTCAGTCAGTTAAGCATCCGACTTTGGCTCAGATCATGATCTTACCGTTCGTGGGTTCGAGCCCTGCATCAGGCTCTGTGCTGACAGCTCAGAGCCTGGAGCCTGCTTTGGATTCTGTCTCCCTCTCTCTCTCTCTGCCCCTTCCCGGCTTACACTCTGTCTGTCTCTCTCTCAAAAATAAATAAACTTAATTTTTTTTAGTTATGAGCTAGCACATTTTTAGCCTTCAGATCGGCAACATTTTGAACACTCATATAATATAAAAAATTGTTTGATATAAACTGCAGTTTTGGGGGGGCATCTTTGGCAATGTCTGTTAAACTGTTTAAACGTGCAATTCCATCGATGCAACAATTTCACCTGTTAGCTTTTTCCATGTAGAATTAATTGCATATGTCTTCAGAAAGGACCTTTATCATCATTCTTTAAAAGAAAAATACTATGACTATACTTCCATAAGACAATGGCTAAATATGTTATGTACATTCGTAAGACAAATGTTATGCAGGCATTCTAAATATAGTTTTATCATTTTTACAAATACACATTCACATGTAACCCACAGAAAAAGATTTCAAAGCATACACATTAAAATAAACATACGATTTCCTCATGGCCTTAGATGGGGGAGAGAGAGAAAGGTTAGGTTAAAACAGACATATTCTAATTTGTATTGTGTGATTTCTTTGATCTTATATTCACATCATGTCTTCCTTGTAAAGTTAATCAATTGTTAAAGAAAAGAAAGGAAAAAGGACAATTTTATGTTGCCTCACAGAGTTTTGGATAAAGCAAGTGATAAGATCATCACCTAATTCAAATGCCTAAATTTCAAGAAGACCCTGATGCCAAAAGATTTGAAATGACTCAAAAAGGGGACATATTTCTTATGCCCTAACTGTAACTCAAGGCCTGACTCAAATTCAATGTTCTTCCATGCCCTTCAGGTGCACTGCAAGCATTCTTTAATTTTGAGCACAATATCAGTAATTTTTGTGATTTAGATGACAACGATCTAAGGTAGTAAGTCTTCACTAAGTGTAAGCAGATGTGTGCACCCCCCCGTTATAGGAAACAGGATTGAGTAGAAATTAATTATAACCACATTGCCTCCCAGATTAATCATAATGAGCTTGTAGTAATGCTTCTACATGCACTGCATGATAACAGTCGATTGAAGAGTTTATGGTCCTAATTATTTAGTATTAAAGGCCTCATTCTGAGGTATCCCAGCAACATTCAGTTAGACAAAAAAAAAAAAAAATAGAGCAAATGCATTTGTTTAAACAGAAATTTATAAGGCATTATAGTTGCAGGCATGAGAGTCACTCAGGAAATCACGTCAATAATTGGAATTTAGTGGTAAGAAATCTGCCCGAGTGATAGTACCAGGCATTTTGAATTTGTAAATACAGATGTGTGTGACAGCTTCTGAATGGCCTAGTCAAAAAAAAAAAAAAAATCTATTTAGAGACAACATTACAATGTCTAGTGGGATTGACTGTCTCCCTGCCCACAACCCCCCCCCCCCGCCCCATATCCTTTCAGTAGAGACGTTTTCTGCTGTCCACATTTCCTAAAAGAGACCTGAACCTTTGATGTTCAATGCCAGGATCAAGTAACAACTAGGGATCATTTCACCGTGGGAGAAAAAAATTGTCTTTGGCCCCATGTCCAAATTCCACTCCATTGTTCATTTACCAAAACTAAATTATAATAAAAACAAGATTATGGACTTTATATAGGCCTATAAAATAACTCCGGGAAATTACAGATCCAGAAAAAAAAATAATCAAAAACTTCAATATCAGCTGTAAAACTTTCTAAAAATGCAACAAATAATGTAATAAAGAACAGAGGTAGAATTTGGCTCGGAATTAAGTTGCCCACCTGCAAGTTATTTTTAGGCGTCCCCAAGATGGAAAGGAAAACAGTAAAAAAAAAAACTTTCCACAAGTCCCTATAAAAAAGTGTTCTGTGGTTGAATCTTCACTCTGATTCCAGACCAAGCTTCGGCTCAGCTATGTACAGACTTTGAATAAACTAAGGATAGAGGAAAATAAACAAGAGAAGATAAAAGGAAAGACAAACATGGTCCACTTTACAAAGGAAGAAATGAAGCTCTTTTAGCTAATCATTTTAAAGGTATTTCCTTCCTCCTCATTCATGCTCCAAGAGAATTATGCTCACTGTATAAACAGCCCATGAGACAGGTTACTCGAGGAAAAGCTTTAAAATCTATTTTCTCTCTCTCTTTAGCTTCCAGAAAGTACCAAGATTGGGCAATAGAAAGTTACTTTTCAGGTTGGGTGGAAGAAACAGATAGGGAGCAAACCATAGTGTGAAATGCCTTTTGTCTCTGCAAATGTATCTTCTTAAGCACTCCGGATCTGTTAGCAATGAATGGCAATGAGGTCACAAAGTGAGTGCCAGCTTACATCCTTCTATTTGGGGGATGATGCATCATACAATTATCCAACAACAAAGTGTATCCGGAAGGCCAGCATCACTGGGCCTGATTTTTTTTTTTTTTTCCAGCAAATTCTACAAATTGCTTATTTCAGATTGCGAGGATCTCTGAATTTGACATAATACCATCTCAGCGACCAGAACGTGTGGCTCCACAGACTACGTGTATTTAGAGAAGTGTAGCTCAGGTTTAGATATAACGCAGAGGTTTCAGGTTAATAATAGAAAGTGGGAGCCTGGGAGCTTTCTCTTTAGCTCTCTCTGTCTGGTTTCCGTCTCCACCACTCCCAGGGAACCCTTCTTGGATGGTCACCAACGACATTTATTTTCTGAATATTATGAACACGTCGCCAGCTTATCTCACTCAGCCTGTCAACGGCATTCATCACAGCTGGCCACTCCTTCCTCTGTTGGGTCCTGTTCTCCTTTCTTTCCTCCTCCACCTCTGGCTGCCGCTTCCCTGTCTCCATCTTCTGTAGAGAGTCCTCCTTTTTACCTGTGGGGCATGTGTTCCAAGACCCTCAGTGGATGCCTGAAACCACGGAGGGCACCAACCCCTATGTATACTATGCTTTTTTCCTATACATAAAGGCTTTTGATAAAGCTTAATTTATAAATCAGGCACAGTAAGAGATTAACAGCAATAACTGAAAAGAGAACAATTATAACAATATACTGTAATGAAAGTTATGTGAATGTGTGAATGTGGTTTCTCTCTCTAAGTATCTTATTGCACTGTAGTCACTCTTCTTCTCGTGATGATGTGAGATGATAAAAGACCTCCATGATGAGACGGAGTGAGGTGAACGATGTAGACGTCGTGATGTAGTGTTAGGCTGCTATAGACTTTCTGCCAATTCGGCAGAAGGAGAATCATCTGCCTCCAGACCGCAGTTGACCGCAGGTACCTGAAACCATGGGAAATGAGACCATGGATAAGGGGCCACTGCTGTCTAGGCATACACCACACTTCAGTCTTGGGCCTCTTTCCTTCTTTGTCTTTATTTTTTTTTCCTTTTAACGGCATCTATTCTCTGCCTTTTAATATCACCTTTCATCTATGTCCAATATAAAAATTCCCCCTGAGCTTTAGTTTCCTATATCCCAATGCGTCCACGATATCCCTGCCAAAATATCTCGTAGTTACGGTCCAAAAAAACCCTCTTTTTACATTTTGAAACCCACTTCTTTCCTTCTTTCCTACCTTGTTAAGTGGCATTGTCTTGCATCTAGTCGCTCAAAGACAATAAGCCTAGAAGTCATACTTCAATTCTTTCTTTTCCTGGGCTCTCACGTCCAATTCATAATCACATCATTTATTTTTATCCTCAAAAGCCTATCTCAATGTTTTATCTTCTTTTCCATCTGCAAGGCTCCTCACTTGGGCTGAGGATCTCCTCACTTATGCCAGATTACAGGAGTAGCTTGCTGACAGTCTTCCTGCTTCCATAAATGCTCACTTGAGATCTGGTTTTCACAATGACATTTAAAAGTACAAATTGTGCATTGCAATTGAATGTGAACATAAAAATTTCTCCTTAGATTAAAATCCTTTAATGGCCTTCCACTGCAGTAAATCCAAAGTTCTCAACAGGACCCATAAGTTCCAACCTTATTTTCTCTCTCTAGTTCACGTATTATGTACTTGCCATGCCTTTTGTTCCTCAATAAAATCAACTCTTTACTACCCCAGTGCCTTTGCACTTGCTATCCTATTTACCTGAGGCTTCTTCTCTGCTTCCTCTTCTTACTCATCTTTGCAGTACTTGTTTATCCTTTTTATCTTCAGACTCTAGCTGTCCCCACCACTGTCCACAGTTTCTCTCTCCTATACCATAGTCTCTGTAGGGCACTTATCAGTGAAATCATCTTGACCATTTCTTTATCTCTTTTTTATTGCCTGTCCCCCTTACTTCTAATGTACAACCACCTTGCTGAGAATAAGCACTTCATTTGCTGCTGTACTGACAGTGCCTGGAGGAGTGAGTGGCATACGGTAGGCATTTAAATATAGATATGTTAGTTGAGCTAATGAGGGAAGGAAGGAAGAATTAAGAAGAAGGAAGGAAGGAAGGAAGGAAGGAAGGAAGGAAGGAAAGAAGGAAGGAAAGAAGAAAGAAAGAAAGAAAGAAAGAAAGAAAGAAAGAAACCAGTAGCAGAAAGGGAAGGAATGAAATATCATTTGCACAATGAAACCCACAGTCCAGTGGATAGGGTAGACATGAATAATTATAATGCATTAGTATACACAGTAGAAAGAGTAAGCACAAAATAAGATAGGAACACAGACAGGCTGTAACTTATCTTCCCTGGCAGGAAATGATTAAAGGGGAATGTTTTTGAAATATTGCTTCTGGGGGTGCTTGTGGCACCAGGATTTGCCTTGATGCCCTTATTTTCTTCCTGACATTGTGCTTTTTCCACATTGACCTCCAGTTAGAGATTTTTAAAGGCACCTTAAAACCCAATTCCACAGAAACCGTAAGATCTCTAGAGGGAACATAGACATCATACCACGAGGTTAGAAAAATGGAGAAGTTCAACAAGTCCTAGAAAGTTGGGAGGGGTGGAGCAATAACCATGGAAGTCATTTAATAACATTCATTAAGACTATTCTTTGAGCATTAAATGTGCTGAATGAAAGCCTTGCAAGGAAGAGCTTTGTGACAAGAAGCAAGCATTTAGCAAATACCAAGAACTTTTTACAAATGCCCAGTTATGTCACCGCCTAGCAAATCTATACCCATTCTTCAAGAATCAGTTCAAATGTTTTTTCCTCTCTGAAGCATTTGATCAATCATTCCCTTTCCTGAGCCCCTGTGGACTTCTATTATGACACTCATGACAGTGGATAGAGATATTTAGTTGGCACATTGTATTAGTTTACTTAGGTTGCTGTAGCACAATGCCATAAATTGGGTTGCTTAAACTACAGACATTTATTTTCTCACAGTTCTGGAGGCTAGAAACCCAAGATTAAGGCGCCATGGGGATTGGTTTCTGGTGAGACTTTGGTCCTTGGCTTGGTTACTATTTTTAAAAGGTAAATATCTGCTTGATTATTCTTTTTTTTAATATTTATCTATTTGTGTTGAGAGAGAGAGCACATGCATGCACACATAAGCAGGAGAGAGGCAGAGAGAGAGGGAGAGAAAGACTCCCAAGTAGGCTCCGCATTGTCGGCGCAGAGCCTAATGTGAGACTAGATCTCATGCACTGTGAGATCATGACTTGAGTGGAGATCAAGAGTCAACGCTTAACTGACTGAGCCACCCAGGTGACCTTCTGCTTGATTATTCTTGATTCCACCATGCTCTAACTAAATTTATTGGAATTGTGTCAATATTTGTAAGAGGCCTACTTTAATGGTTACCAACTCTCTAGTTTCAAATTTAAGCATTTTCTCTTTTAGTAAATTTGATCTGAGGACTGATTCAATTAAAATAAATAAACAAAAAGTACCTGATGGCTCATTTTCAAAAACATTCTGTTTACCCAGGCTACCTATATGTCAACTAGTGTTTTTTCCTCTCTTCTACAAGTTTATCGATTGATACTTCAGTCAGAGAACCAGCCTTCTCTCAGAGCACATGGTATTTGGAAGCAGAAGAGATGGATATAAACCCTGGCTCCAATACTCATCAGGCCTTTGGCTTAGGTTAGTTGCTTTTTGTGTTATAACAACAGCCATGTCTACTCTCACAGGTACTGTAAGATATCATGCTTATGAAAAAGTTGTTCAAACCATAAACTGTTAATCTAGAATTCCCAGAATCATGTTCTAGAGTACATTAGAGTTCCTTGAGATGTTAATAAATGTTCTACAAAAACATGGCTAAGAAAACCACAGTGAGTTTCTGAGACTTTAATATGCTAATGTGCATCCTGAATCTCCAGGAAGGAAATGTGGTATGCTTCACCTCCTCAAACTTTTTCGTAAATATAAACACTTTTTTCAAGTTTTACCAATTCTCCCTGAAGAAAATATTCCTTAAGTGCAGGCCTTTACAAGTTTTAATTATATTTATACTGCATAGCTAACTAGTGAACCACTCAATCTACTAAAAAGATTTCTCTACAAAACAATTGCAACTTATTTGTTATGGATAGCCTTCCTCATTTAATTAAATACAACTGCATATTTAAAAATTTTTAGCATTAATATGTAACCAAAGCATATTTATTCTATAACTCATCATAATAGTGACAAAAAATAAAGTTCAATCAAAGAAGTGTAAGAATTTTATAGTTGGAATGAGAAAATATCAGTAAGGGAAATTAGAGAAGATCTAAGGGCACCTGGGTGGCTCGTCAGATAAGCATCTGACTCTTGGTTTCAGCTCGGGTCATGGTCTCACCGTTGCTGAGTTTGAGCCCTGCTGCAGGCCCTGCGCTGACTGTGCAGAGCCTGCTTGGGATTCCCTCTCACTCCCTCTGTCTCTCTATTACTCCCTCTGTCTCACACTCTCTCTCAAAATAGTAAAATAAACTTTAAAAAAATAAAGAAGATTTAAATTATTAGAGGAGAATTCCATGTTCACAGATTCTAAGATTCAGTATTATTAAGATGGACACTATTCTTGGTTGATCTGTAGATTCAACTCAAACCTTTTCAAAATTCCAGCAGTCTTTTTTTTTTTGCATAAATTGAAAAGTGGTTCAAAATGTATGTGGACTTGTAAAAAGATAAGATCTAAAATAGCCAAAACAATTTTGAGAAAAATTGCACAAAACGGGAAGACTTTAACTTTCCACTTTCAAACTTCATGTAAAGCTACAGTTATGAGGACAAAGTAGCACTGGAATAAGGATAAGCATACACATTAATGGAACAGAGTTGAGAGTCTAGAAATAAAGTCTTACATTTTTACTTAATTGATTTCTGACAAAGACAAAAAGCAAGCAATTAAGGAAAAGTATACCTTTCTTGATGAAACAACTATACATCCACAATAATATGAACTTAGACTCTGGTACTATGCATAAAAATAACGCAAAAGTTATTACAAACTTAAATATAAGAGCTAAAATAATGAAACTTTTGGAAGATAATATAGGAAAACATCTCGTGGACCGTGGGTTAGGCAACAATTTATTAGATATTACACCAAAAGTAAAGTCTATGTGTGAGGAAGACTAATGGCCTCTCAGGGAGGCCCATTCCTGTCATAGCTACATGGCAAAGGGTAATTAAGTTTGCAGATAGAATGAAGTTGCTAATTACCTGAACTTCAAATAGAAGTATTTTCAGCTAAGAAGAGCCAATGTAACTACAAGGGTCTTTAAAAGTAGATGAGAGGGGAAAACGGAAGTCAGAGTCAGATAAAAATGATACAAGGCGAAAACTTGACTTGCTGTTTTGGCTTTGAGGATTGAGGAAGAGGGCCACAAGCAAAGGAATGTCAGTGACCTCTAGAAGATGGTACAGGCCAGGTAATTCATTCTCCCCTAATAAATTTCAGAAAGGAATACACATCTGCCAACACCTCTATTTTAGCTCTGTGAGATCCGTCTCTGAACTGCAAACCTTCAATATAAATATATATTGTTTTCAGCCACTAAGTTTGTGATGATTTGTTACAGCATATATAGAAATCTATGTAGGAGATAATCTTTAAGATCTTGGGTTAAATAAGGTTTCTTAGATATGATACCAAAACCATGATGTATAAAATTTTAAAAAACAGTGAGTTTGACCTCATCAAAATCCAACCTATCTGTGCTTCAAAAGACATCATCAAGAAAATTGAAAAATAAACAGAAGAATATATTTTGTAAATTATGTGTCTTATAAAGGTTCATATCTTGAATATACAGAAAATATTTATACTTCAATAATAAGGAAATTACCCAACAAATGTAAGCAAGCAATTTGAATATACATTTGAATGAAGAAGATACAAAAGTGGTTAATGAGTATAAAGAAAGATGCCCAACATTATTAATCATTAGAAAATGCAAATTAAACCACACTAGATACCATTTCACATTCACTAAAATGGCTTTAATAAAATAGACAGACAATAATAAATGAATGTGAGAAATGAGACATCATATACATTCTAGTGGCGATATAAAATGGTGGAGTCACACTGGAAAACAGGGTGAGAGTTTCTTAAAAGGTTGGAAGTAGAACTACACTAGGATCCAGCAATTTCACTACTAGGTTTTTACCCAAAGAATGCAAAAATACTAATTCAAATGGATACATGCACCCCGATGTTTATAGCAGCATTATCTACAATAGCCAAATTATGGAAACAGTCCAAGTGTCCACAGACTGATGAATAGATAAAGGAGATGTGATATATATATATATATATATATATATATATATATATATATAATGTATATATATATATATATATCATCATCAAAAGAATTTAGATGGAGCTAGAGAGTATTATGCTAAGTGAAATCAGAGAGAGAAAAATACCATAGGATTTCACTTATATGTGGAATTTAAGAAACAAAACAAGAGAGCATAGGGGAAAAAAGAGAGAGAGCAAGAGGCAAACCAAGAACCAAAATCTTACTAAACTGACGATACCAGAGGAGAGGTGGGTGGGGAGGGGGATGAAATGGATGATGGGGATTAAGGAGTGCACCTGTTGTGATGAGCACTGGGTGTTGAATGAAGTGTTGAATCACTATGTTGTACACCTGAAATTAATATTACACTGTATGGTAACTAATTGGAATTTAAATAAAAATTTTTCAAAAAGTTAAACATTCATTTGTCCTATGGCCTAGGAATTCTACTCTTAGGTATCTAAGAAAAATGAAAAGATATACCCATAGGAAGACTTCCACACAGATACTCTTAGCCACTTTATTAATGCCAGACAAAAATTAGAAGAGCCTAAATATTCCTCAACTGATGAATGGATAGACAAAGTGGTTTAGCCATGCAACGGAATACTATTCAGCAATAAAAAGAAATAAACTACTGATACATGGTACACTCTGAACAAAGCTCAAAAACGGTGTGCTGAATGAAAGAACCCAGACACAAGAGAACATATATGACATTATAGTTTTTATGTGAAATATCCACAAAAGGTATACCTGTAGAGATAGGTAATAGATTAATGGTTGCCTGAGGTGGTAGGGGTAGGGGATGTGGGGGAAAGAGTTTTATGGTTAGCGAACACAAGGGATTTTATCGGGGTTGGAGATGTAAAACTTATTTATTGTGATGGTTGTACAACTTGCAAATTTACTTTAAAAATCATTGAATTGTATACTTGCAACAGGTGGACTTTATTAAGTATAAAATATGACTCATTGAAGTTATAATAGTGTATTTGTTCTGCATTAAAGATGCAGCTCTAAAAGTTTCCCCAATTCTGATCTGTGATTTTTCCTCTATACTTGGTTTAACACATTTCCCAAAAGAATAGCCCAAAGTCAATGAAAAATAGCTTTTGATACCATAAAGTCCAATAGAGAAAGAAGTTTTCAGCAACATTTCTGCCCTGGAAACAGATATGTAACTGCAAAATTACATCTTTTGAAATTGGTTTATACAATATACCAACTGTATAATGTTGACAACTCCCAACTTAAACATTTTCATTGCTTTGTTATGATGAAGCTTCTATCTGAAAATACAGCTAAATATTAAACGACAAAGGGCTTATCATCTGTCAAGGGAAAACAAAATAAGAAATAGGCCGAAAGCTTCACCTCATGTCTAACTTCTCATTCACTATGAAGTAATTTATAAGTAGCAAGGACTTAAAAAAACATGATTCAAAATATAAATTTGATAAACAAATTTTTGAAAATGCTTCATTAACTCTTATTGGATTATTACTAGTCACCTCAACCGTTTTTTCAACAAGCCCCTGCAGTTAGAATTTATAATAAAATTGAAGATAACAAAACATATAATTCACTAACATTTCATGCAGTGAACCATTAAACAAAAGACATGTTTGCAAAATCAAAACCTAGATGTATTTTTATTATTATTTTCAAAGGAAGAAATTCTGGAACACATCCCAGACACCACATTCAGAACAGAAATTAAAGCAATTAAAGTCTCATTGAGAATTACTGATAATAATAAAACATAAACATGGGTCTCACAGTCTAGCTCTCTAGATAAGTTAACATTATAGAAGAGACGAAAACAAGTGGAAATTTCAAATCTTTCATCTTTTGGTTACTATTAGCAACGTTTGCAAGGAGTTAAGCCAAGATAAGGGATAAGCAAGGAATCAAGGATCCAGGAAAGAATAGGATCTTAGGACCTCCTTCTTCCGACTCTGGTTTATAAATACTGATTTATAGGGGACATAATATCCATAGGAATCACATTAATGACATTAAATCTAATACTCGAGGAAAGAACTCAAACTAAATTCCATTAAGATGATTTCAGAACGATGTGCTTTGTTGAGACTTTAAAATATCTATAGACAATATGATTTGGTGAATAATTCACTCGATGAGCATCAGTATGAAAAATAAGTAAATAAAATCTGCAAGTATCTTTGTCATTATTCTATTATCTATTAAGAATACACTGAATGTATTTATTATTCTATTGTAGATTCCTCAAAATCTCAAATGATTAGCAGTAACTTCTCTAATAAAAATGCTTAGTATTAGTTAGAAATTTCAAAATATGAATTGTATTTTATTGTAACATTTTTTATAGCACATTTCCAGAATCCAGTGGTCTAAATTTTTGTAAAGTTTTTTTGTGTGTTTGAAAATTCAGTAAAATTTATGCATATAGGGAAGGTCTTATTTGAGAGGGAGTCATAAAATATATATCTTATAACCATCCATTAAATCCACTCCACTATTATGAAATTAAGGACATGATTTTCTCCATATCTGTTATCAAAAGTTCCTTTCAAATCACATCATATTTCACTACTAAACATCAAAATGTAGCAGATTTTGCCTTATCCTCAGAATCAATACATGTGCTAAATCAGAATACTGGAATAATTAAAAATGACTGTTTTCACACTTGAAAATTCACAAGCAAAAATTCCCCTCACTAAATGTACACGCTTCCTCCAGAAATTACTAGACTTCTATGAAAGTATTATTGATGGTTGAAGAAAAGTACTGTAAATTTCAACCCTTCCAGCTACGACTTCAAAAACTGGAGTCTTGATGAGGTAGACCATCTTAACCTGCCCAGACTCCCCACTCCCTTTCAAGATTCATAAACAAACTTTCTGCTTGGTCCAAAAGGGTGGCTGTTTTAACCAGGCACTTGATTTCATCTTTTGATGATTTGTTACTTTTTTGCCCCTCACTCTACCATTAAGATAGTCATCAATGAGCTGAATGAAGTATATATATAAAACAAAGAGTGTAAATAGAATCCTGTATGGACAGGCTTTGTTAATAATAATAATGATAATAATAATAATAACTAAACTCTTCTCATACATTACCTCATTGTAACTATAACTGAGTGAAGATTACATATCATTAATCCCACTTACAATAAGAAAACCAGATTTAGGGGGGTTTATGAATACATGGTCTGGCTATCCCCAAGCCTGAAGAGGAAACAAGGCATTAGATGTGAAACTCCAAAAGCCCTCCAATATATCATCACTCTGCTTTGCGCCAGGAACAATCATGACCAAAAAAGATAAAGTCTCTGTGAGCAATCTACCAGTAAAATATATGCCTTATTTTAGTCTGTCACCTGGGATTTTCCCACACTCTGCTAAGTTGTTTTTATCTTCCAATAATAATGCTAAAATGATTCTTAAATTTCTGTTAATGGCAAATTGGGGACGGGTTTCAGCAACTATGGATGCCGAGGACTTTTTCTTCGCCAACATTAAACTTATTCGCTTGTCACCAATTCTACCATCAGTGTCTGGGGTTTACAAGTGTACTTGGATAATGAGAAAGGAAAATATATGTACAGTGCAGTGCAGACAGGAATCGAGAAGTAAACAGGAAGAAACTTGTGTAGGAAAATACTCAGACAACTCGGACAGCTACTGATGGAAGATCCCCCACTGAAAAGTGGAAGGTCTCCCACTAAGTGGTGGGAAGGCCAACCGGTTGACTCCTCAGCAGAGGACATTTAGTGCTCATTTCATGAGCTAAGAAGCCCCAAGACATCTGCTTGCCTTTCATGATGCTCCCTGACACTAGGAACAGGTGATGGTGGTCAGTCCTACTGCTACTGAATTCACTCTCCCCAGAACCCTTAGATGTAGTTCCCCGCCTCAAGCCCAATAGAACGTCTTAAAGACACATCTCAATCCAATTCTTCTCTAACTTCCCCACAGTCCATATGAAGTTCATTTAGCCTCTGGGATGTAAGCAGATAGTCTTCCTTTATCATCCGTTTGATCTTTTGTTTAAAAATATGCTTTATATCCTGCATTCTTCAAAACCTTCTCCCATTGATTCTTCAGTCTTTTTTTTTTCTAACAAAATCCTGCTCTTGTAAATAAAAAATTATATTTTCTAAAATGGCCTCTTACTAGACTTGAAGAACCTATTTTAAAAACACTTGTGCCATAAAAATTTTGTTTTCCTGAAGCAGAGT
Organism: Panthera onca; assembly: GCF_046562875.1. Classification (NCBI taxonomy): domain Eukaryota; kingdom Metazoa; phylum Chordata; class Mammalia; order Carnivora; family Felidae; genus Panthera; species Panthera onca. Next base: position 15,605,121 of record NC_138342.1, read on the forward strand.
GATGGCTCTGGCTGCCTAGGGCAAGAATCTACAAGAGGAAAGTGCCAGATCAAAAAGGGTAGCGCTTAATTTCATGAGATTTTTTTTTTTTACTACAGTGGTTGATATCTATTGAATATTGACCATATTCCAGGCACTGCGGCAAGAAGGCTCACTTGCTCTATCACACTTAAATTCCATAAAGTGAGCCTATATACTGCGTACTAATATTCTTCCTATTTCACAAATTGAAAACTGAGTCTTAGATAATAGTCCAAGTCTATGTTGCTCAAAAGCAAGTTTTAGTCACATTGAAACACATATAATGGCCCCCGTGTCCCTAAAGGACAAAAGGAAAACTCCCTCATGGGGCATACATAACCCTTTGTATCTGGACCAACCTTTGTTTTCATCATTTTCTCTCCAACCTCCATGAACTTCACCCAAATCCCTATTTTTCCCTATCCAGCTGTACAAACATTTTGACTTTCACTGAAGTCCATAATTTTGCACCCTTCAAAGGCATTTCTCATGCTTCAAATGTGCCTCTCTATTCTTCTTCAACCTGAGAAATTTTACTTCTCAGTTGTATCTTAACTCATATAGCTCCTCCTTGAAGAGAGGTTCATCAATTCCTTAAGGCAGAGTTAGGCATTGCCTTCTTTGTGTTTATTCCTATCTTCCAACACTGTAATTCTTTATCTTCAAGTGTGTTTGTCTCATTAGTAATTGAATTACTTTAGGGGTACAAAAGGAGGAAAGAAAGAAAGAAACAAATATTAATAAAGTACCAGAAGTATATTAATGGTAGATCCTTTCTCATGCTTTTTTTCCCCATGTTTTCCCCTACTATTTAATCCTTGTAAGTTTTGGACTTATATATCATCTCATATATATGTATATACTTCGTACACATATGAAATAAGTAAAAAATTTTTCACATAAATACATATTTATATAAAATTTATATAATTACATATCATTCATTTTTATGTAAATATATTAAATATATAAAATATAGATAAATATATATAATTTGTATGTTAGTCTATTAATACTTTAACTGTTTATATAAATGCTATATATATATTATTATATATATACATTATATATATTTATACATATATAAAATCAAAGGAATCAACTAGTAAGATAACCCAAGATGTGGACCCATGTCTGGCCCCAGAGCATGTGCCCCTTCTTCTGTACCCTGTTTTCTTCATCTTGGCACCTTTAGCCCATTGAACAAAACTTGGGACATAGTCAGTGTTCAATAAATATTTGGCAAATGAATGAATCACGATTATAAACTTACCAAGCACTTTCACAACAATCGCTGCATTGTGGTCCACAAGAGGTCTAAGTAAAGAAGATGATATTTTTCTAAATAATTATGACTAATCTCAAGATTAGCAAGTTACTTACAGAGATGTCTTTTAAAAATAAATAGTAATATTTTATTTACATAAAGTGGAACTATATACAAAGTACTTAGAATGAGGCCTATGATCTCTACAGATGGAATTATTGAAGCCCATGAATCCCCTGAATTTTGGATGGATTTTGTGGTATTGTCTTAGAAAAAGGGTTTGTATACTTTTTTTTAAACAATTTCCAAAGATCCATGACCCTAAAATGAGTATTATTTCTATATTCATTATCACTCTAGGATTTGCAATTATACAAACAGAAGGTATTCAGACACATATTATGTTTGCATCAGAGCTCTCAAATTTTATGAAATAATAACAGAGCTGGAGCTGGAGATTCAGCAGACTGGGGGGAAAATGACACATTCAATATCATACTTGCTGTAATCTGCCTATCCCAGCAATGTCTATTTTTATTAAGGAAGCAAATTATACTTAACAGCTTGTATTAGTTTGTTCGTTTGCTTTTAGGTACAGGGCATGGTTTTTCTTCTTCAGTTTCTGAGGTCTGCCTTTTTTGGAATGAGCAGGCAGGTATGCATGAAAAATATAAACTTCAGGCAAAACATCTGTTTCTCACACCACTTTCAAGTCCATTGGAAGTACTTATATTCTAAGTATTAATAAGCAACCCCAGGCATGGGTAGAGCTTCAGAACCATCTCGTAGGAATGCATACACAAACCGCACACCTTGAAAAAAGTACTCAGTCTTCTGATAGTGTTCTCATTTCCTAGCAGACATATGTCAAAACTAATATTTGCTTAGATATTTGAGAAATGTACATTGGATGTATGTCAAAATGACCACATTTATTTTGAATTTTAATGCTAACACTTTAAACAGTTTTATGTCAGTAAAAGATAAATGTTACTCCTCAGATTACACGTTAATATCTACTTTTAATATTCTGTTTATATGGTGATTAAACCTTAAAATGATTACAAGTTTTACTTCACAGTGTTTGAGCAATCTCTTCCCCCTCCCTTATGGACGCATACCACGCCCCTACATTAAATCTGTAGTTCTTAAATAACAATAAACCATGACAAAACTCAATGCATATATTAAATCTAATAAAATCAATACTTATTTTTAGATTATAAAAATTATAGCTTCCTCCCAGAAATCTAAACATGTTATTGAATTTCCCAGGTTTCTCTGAATTAGGTGATAATTCATTGAAAAATAAACAAAAAGAAAATAAAATTTTGAGCATCAAGTCTTACCTTTTAATAGCAACTATAAGTTAATTTTAAAGTACAGCACATGAAAAAACTAATTCAGGAAAAAAAATTGTAGTTTGTCACAGTTTCAATACCACATGAACTCCAAATTAAGCATGGCTAGAGATATTCTGTTAGTTCCTAAGGGCAATCAATACTCTTTAGAAAAGGGGGGTGGGGGAAGCATTTTTATCTTCTTTTTTTAAAACCAAACTGAGCCCAAATCCTGCTTCTAGAATCTTAGAAGTCTCACAATCCCAGAGTGACTTCATATAGCTGCATTGATACACAGGCATACAGAGGAAAGTTCTCAGGAGTTAACTATATTCCCACTTAAAAGGGAAGGAGAATGAACCTTTCCACTTTGTCTGGATATCTAGGGGAGTTCAATTTGATTATTTCTTTTCTTTCTCTAAAAGCAGAAGTATCTATTTTAAAATTTTTCCTGTTGTTTATGAAAGGAACACATTTCATGCAACACAGTGAGACACAAACATCGCTTTATCAGTGAAATACACTTTGATGATCTTGAATGACTTTTCCTTTCAACCTCGAATAATTTTCAATAACAAGTAACTTTTATTTGCAAATATTGAATGAAATTGCAAATGTATTTACATCAAGAGGAACAAGAATTTTCTTGTATTTCCAAGTGAACTCTGGACAGAGCCATATCTAATGTTACTCAAGGTTCCTGTCACCCTATGGGCTGGTCTGCTCTGGGCATTGTCATCCATATGGCATCAAGTTTAAATAAACTTTCTGAAGTCTGGAAGGAGAACAAAAACACAAGAGGAGCAGATCCCTTACTGAGAGGACTTTCTAAATGGAACAGGAGAAAAAAGTGTTCTTACTACTCTGTGGTTGGAAATGTGAGGTGGGAAGCTGGAGGAACAGGGGCAAGGGATAACTGTGTGTTTATGAGTTTAAATCAGTTCTAACTGCACCTAACAGAAATGCTTAGCCGTTCCTTCCTTTCTTCTTCCGACCAGACCAGTTTGTGAGGGCCTCTGCCAATGCCCTATTGATATTTCTGGAATCTTGCCCTTCTAGCTTCTTCTGTCTAATTTCCAAATTTTCAAATCAGCATCTCTAGACTGAGGGCTTTTCCCAAAATCTGATGGAGCTGGTCTGCCTATATGGGTTGCAGATAAATATGTTTAGGCATTACACCCCCCAGGGTCTAACTGACAGGAGTTGGTATATAGATATTCCAATTCTCTTTCCCTTTAATGATTCTAAGCTGTATATTTTCCACTGTTTCTAGAACTTTCCTGAAAGATCAACTCTAGTTACCTACAGAGACAGCTGGCCAAAAGCACCCTTTTTTGTTTCTTTGAATCACTTATGTTATTTCTTTTACATCTCAAAGAAACTATTTGAATTTGAATCTTTGTGGATCTGCTTCTGGAAGAATCTGAACTAAAACACACTTCAATTTTAAACTAGTCGACACTTAAAAAAAATAATGTTTATTCTTGAGAGAAAGACAGAGAGATGGAGAGAGCAGGAGAAGGGCAGAGAGAGGGAGACACAGAATCCAAAGCAGTCTCTATTGCACTAGCTTTAAGCACAGACCCCAACATGGGGCTGGAACTCACAGGCTGTGAGATCATGACCTGAACCCAAGTTGGACGCTTAACCATCTGAGCCATCCAGGTGCCCCTTAATACTTTTTTTAAGGCAACATTTAGTGAAAGACTACTCTATTTCTTTTGCTTAGCAAGGTCTCAAAACAAGGGCTGTCCAGTCAGATACCTCCAACACAAGAAGAAGCAAATTTAAGAAGCAGCCCAGGTGGAAACCTGATGCACAAGACAGTGCATGTCCTATGTAAGGAGGACATTTGCTATTTAACTTCTGCCAATTTTGGCCATGCTGGAATACCAGCTAATTACTGCCAGGTCTTCTGGTTTCTCAAAGCATAAAATTCTTAAAATTTAAATAGTGTCAACTAACTCAAAGAGGATTTTTCTATAATACCCTGCAGTCTATGGACTGGGTTTGGCCCACAGACTGCTAGTTTGTAAACTCAAACTAAGGATCAAAGATAAAGGATGCGTCGCTCATGTATATTAAAGAAATTTGAAGGGGCGCCGGGGTGGCTCAGTTGGTTAAGCATCTGACTTTGCTCAGGTCATGATCTCATGGTTTGTGGGTTCGAGCCCCGCATCGGGCTCTGTGCTGACAGCTTGGAGCCTGGAGCCTGCTTTGGATTCTGTGTCTCCCTCTCTCTCTGCCCCTCACCCACTCACACTCTGTCTCTCTCTGTCTCTCAAAAATAAATAAGCATTAAAAAAAATTTAAAGAAACAAAAAAGAAATTTGCAACTTAGAAGGGGTAACAGATATGCAAGTAACTATCTATGAACTTGAATTTAAGTGATAAGTGAGGGATAAATAATAGTCAAATAATAATTTTACGAGAGGAAAAAGACTTTGTTTTTAGGAAAAAAATGTTTGATTAGGAATGATGGAGAAGGGGAAATGGGGTAAGAGCACATCAGAAAAAGCTTTAAGGAAAAGTGGGGTAACCCCATAAACAACTTCCATTTGGCTAGTTTCCACAGCTAGCATAGCTATAGAAAATTCAAAACTTGAAAACCGGACCTGATCCATTATTCCCAAGGGGAGTATTTCCCAATCCTAATCTAATTTTGAGAACCATGGCATGCCATGTCCCTCTCCGGAAGGTTCACCATGCCCATCAGCAGGTAAAGGCTCTGAGAAGTCCCTGGGTGGAGAAGCTTGCTTACCTTTGTTTCTCCAGTGTCTTCTCACTATTTGGGGTCCAGAACCTTGTCTTCTATGTGAGAATACCACTTAAGAATACTCTAAGAAATGATGTTGTGTGGATCTCTCTGACTCTAAGAAAAGCAACTGGAGAAAAAGTAAATGTAATCACTTATCTACTTTATGCATAATCTCAGATAATAAATACAGCCAGAGAACTGTATAAACCCCCATTTTTATAAAGTTTAGCATGTCAGATCTGGGCCAGTAGAGACTTCTATAGGATGAGCTTAGATGCATGAATACATGCATCTGAAGGCCACTATGTTCAAAACTACCCTGACCGCCTTCATCCACAGTATTCCACAACCTTCTATGCACCTATGAGGGTGTCTGGGGTTGGTTCTTATAGCCTAAGTAAGGTAGCCATCACTAACAAGTCCCTAAAGCCTTGAGCCCTGGGTGAACAGTGAAGAAAGAAAGTTCTCTCTCCATGGGCCACTTTTGAACATAATGCTTCAATGCCAGCATTGGCAAGAAAAGTTGGTTATATCTCAGGACATAAATCAATTCCTGGGCAAGTTCACATACAAGGATCAATGCCTAAACAAAACCAGAGAATAGCTTGAGTCCAAAAGCAGAGATACCAGAAATCTTCTAATAATCAGCATTCTAATAATCAAGAACAGGATGACTCCTTACCATGGAAATTAGTATCTTTCCTTCTCCATGTGCTCTTATAACCATAAGTGGGTCTAGGAGAATACATTTGAAGGTAAAGAATCCCCTACATCATGGCCACAGTGTTCTATCATCACAGGCTTTGCAATTTGACAGGACAATTACCAACTCAAAATTTCAAATACGATACCATCCTGTTAGTTAATTAATCTGTTCAAAAGTGGCTATCTCTACTGGCCTTTCTGATAACAAAGCAGACAATGCTTTATTCTCACTGGCATAGTTATATATTTTGATTCTAGATTATATATATTATACACTATATATACATATATATATACAACAAAAGATGTACATATGTGTAATTATATTATCATTAATTATACATATATCAATGATTCTGTGTTTTTCGATATCCCCTTTAACCATCAGGCCTCTACCAGTGCTTCGATTTATGGAAAACTAAATATTTTATGTCAGTGTTTCTCACAAAACATTGCCTGTGACCAAGAACTCATTTCCCAATGAAATGTGTGATCTACAATTAATGTATCCACCAAATTATGGAGAGAGTACAAGTGTCCATCAAATGATGAATGGATAAAAAAGATATGGTATGCATGTGTGTATGCATGTATATGTATACACATGTATGTACCTACGTATATGTACATGAATGTACATATGTATATGTATGTATGTATACATATACATACACACACACACACACACACACACACATATATATAATGGAATATTACTCAGTCATCAAAAAGAATGAATTCTTGCCATTTGCAATGATATGGATGGAGCTAAAATGTATTATGCTAAGTGAAATAAGTCAGTCAGAGAAAGACAAATACCATATGATTTCACTCATATGCGGAATTTAAGAAACAAAATAGATGGAAATAGAGGAAGGGAAAAAAAAGAGAGGGAAGCAGACCATAAAGAACAAACTGAGGGTTGATGGAGGGGAAGTGGGTGAATTAAATAGGTTAAATGGGTTAAATGCATATAGGTATTTAGGAGGGCACTTGTTCTGTTGAGTAGCGTTATATGTAATTGATGAATCACTAAATTCTATTCTTCAAACCAATATATGTTACACAACTAGAATTTATATAAGATTTGGGGGGAAAAAATTAACCAATAAAGATTTAAAGAAAGCTTAAAATAAAATAAAATAAAATAAAATAAAATAAATAAAATAAAATAAAATAAATAAAACAAAATATATTAAATTAAATTAAACAAATAAAATTAATGCATCCAATGTCATGTTCATTTGATATTCTCAGAGGTGATTTTTATATAAAGGGGAAAATTTAAAAGTTGCTTACCAAACCTAGGCAATATCTGTTTTCTCTTAGGGAAGAGAGGTTGTGTATAAAAACTCCTAACTTTCCATTCTACCATCATTGGTTACATTTAATGATGGCTAATTAGTCAAAACACAAATAGAATTGGAAAAGAAAAAAATGATGAGGCACAATGGGTTTGAAAAAACAAACAACTGCAGATTAAGGACAATATTTCTAAAATTGTTTATGAGTATATAGAGTATATTTATAATTTCCCCTTTTCACTATACATTTCATGCTCTCTTTGCTTTAATTCAATTTCAATTTCATTGGATTCTTTGCCTACCAGGGCATTCCAAATTTTCATCTTTAAGGCAGTATTTTTAAAGGAATAATTTCAACTCTGGCCCACTTAAATATCTCTCCCACCTGTTCAAGGACTTAGTTGTTGCATCAACATTTCTTTCCCTCAACTCCACCTTCACCGTGCCTTTTTGTAGTATGGTAAATTTTCAGTATGGTAAAATGTCCTACCTTAAAACTATAAACGTACTTGATCCCTTGCACATCTTCAGGCATAGAACTGTTGTGCACGTTCTTGACCACAAAAACTCCTTGGAAAAATTGTCTATACTGGTTGTCCCATTCTCTGTTGAACCTGCTACAGTATGTTTTATCTAACGTCGTACAGATAGTTAGGGGTTGAAATAAATTAGAACACAAGTCCCCTGACAATTTTGGTTCAACATTCTTTACCTATTGGGTTATGAGAAAATTTCATCTCTATACCTAATATTTACTTTTTATATAATATTAACTGAAATATTTTTTTTTTCTTAGCCCTCAAGGGTGAGAAGCACATAAAGATTTGAAATAGTAAAAACTTACTGGCTCTGAAGTAAAACATATATGTTGATATACCCATTTTAGAGCACCCTCTAACTACATTAACTGTTTATGGTTTACAGACTTTGGATATTTCATCATAAGAGGTGTTTGACTTCACAACGGACCATGGGATCCAGAGAGGGCATTGCAACAGAGGAAAATTCCTAACTAAGGAGAAGCTCAGAGTAATTTTACTTTGGACAAAAGTAAGTAAATTTTCTCATAAAAGACATCATGTCTCTCAAACACAATTTTTACATAGATCTTTCTGACTTTTCATAGGTATAACTGGACATTTGTTTTTACTCTGGGTATTAGCTCTTTTGTTTTATATGTGCAAAGTTTGGTATTGTTTATTCTTAAGAAAATTCAACCAGAAATAGTTCCTTCAGATTAAAGGTGAAAAGTATGAAATTTTCAAAATATATGTCTTTCCTTTGTCTGTGAGAGTAATCTACCATCACACCTGAGAGCTAATACATACAGGTAATTACCTACTTTTGATGGACAAGAAGCCTCCATAGTAACACTGCAAAACACAATCACACCAACAAAAATTTTCTGGGCTCTGTATGCTTTATGGTCATTGATATACAGATGTAAAATCATGTATAGTCATCTCAGTAAATGGTGTTCCTGTTCCATTCCCTACTATATGGATGATGCAATTCAGATCTCAAGATGTTGAGGGACTTGCAATGCTAGCCCGCTGCTTAATGGCTTCCTGAACCCCCGTTCTCCAGTTCTTCCGTGAAATCAGTATTCACTTGGCCATTACAAAGGTTTTGTCAAAAAAAAAAAAGGTGGAAAAAACTTCCTGAAATAGGTAAGTTGGGCTCTGGAATAAATAAGGAATTTTTATGTATTTGTCTTCTTGTTATCAAACAAGGGTGACACCAGAAGTCACTGCCAATGACTTTAAAATTGTAGGGTGAAGACCTTGATTTTGTCATTCAACAAGTATCATTTGGATGCCTCCTGTTTATAAGACATTGTTAGAAAACACTGTGCTTCTGGTGATGAATAAATAAATAAATAAATAAATAAATAAATAAATAATATTCATCCTTCTTTTTATGGAATTTGTAATTTCGAATAAAATATATATATTACAGTTTTCAAACCTAGAACTTTTTTCATCTATGGTGTATGCATAAAACACTGTTCTTGATGATCTTTTGTGTTCAATAAACTGCTTTAGTAAAGGTGATATAAGTTTGTTTTGAAAACAACAGTCAACACAAAAAAGTACAAAGAAAAATGTATATAAACACAAAAGAAAGATACTCAAAACCCCAGCATCTAGAAATAACAAGAGAATAGTTGATGAATGTCATTCCATTTGGATATACACACAGAAAGAACTTTTATAAAAATGGAAATAAGATACAATTACATTTTTTTCTTTTTAAAATTTGTAAATCTTTCTTGAACTGTAGCAAATATATAGAAAAGTGTGACAATTCTAAAGGTACAGCTTAATGAACATTTGTAATGTAGATATAAACAAAAGCACTGTCTAGGTCAAGAAATAAAACCCCAGAAACCATATGACTTCCAGTGTATCGATTTTTTCTTGCCAATTTTAAACCTTAGATAACCAGAATAATACAGACTCATCTGTGCTTGACTTATTCATTCAACATTATGTTTATGAGATTCTTCCCTGTTATTGCATGTAGCAAAATTGTGTTCCTTACCATCCCTATAATAGTATTTTATTGAAGTCTATATCATAATTTATTTGTTGTTTTTTTTTTTTTTCAGTTTGGTGCTATTGAGAATAAAGCTGCCATAAACACTCCCATTCATGTCTTTTAGTATATCCATATTTCTGCTAGATATCTATCATCTATCTACCTATGTATCTATCTATATATTAATATCTATATCCATGTTCACATCATATGAATGTGATCTATATATGAATATTCATAAGCATATTTTGCTGGGTAGTAGAGGATGATTATATTCTGTTTTAGAAGATAAATATCAAACACTTTAGAAATAGGTTGTAAAATATACACTGCTACCAGCAATGTATGAGTTCCTCTTGCTCCCTATTCTAGTGAAACTTTTCTGTTGTTAGTCAACAGGGATGACTATAGTTCCCAGAGTATGGAAATGTTTAGAAAGCTTCATATTGCTGCTTTCATTACTGCATTTTTGTTACTGGAAAAAGCATTTTTTCATTGAAATGGTGATGATATTCAGTGGGGTGATAAGACATACACACTTTTCTCAATCTGGTAATGTCATTCTTGCATTTTCTTACTCATCCGTCAGAGCTTACCACATATATCACCTTCTCCAACCCTTCTTTATGCATTCAGAGATGAATAGTCACATGGTCCATCTATTATCCAATAATCTTTCACTCTTATCTCTTAATAATATGTTCCATCTTATACTGTGTTTTTGTAAATATTACTGTTTTCCCAAGTAAACTATAAAAAAATTAAGGGTAGTTTTCTTCCTTCATCTATGCATTTCTAATTCCAAACAAAAGTAAAATGCTTAACAAATTCCTCTTGTCATTTGAGTGAGTGAATACATTCAGTTCACCATAGCCAACATATATTAAGGTCAATTCAGGTAATTTAAAATTTTTATTTTGTGGTCAAAAATCCCAGGAGCCATAATAATCCAAGAATCCAAACTCATTTCTGGTGAAGTAAGATTTGCATGAACTTGCCTTAGGCGTTGGCATGGAACAGTTGCTGGGAGTAAACTCATATTGTTCAATGTTCATCCCTGTTTATAAATGGTTCCCCTCCCATCCCTTCTTTTCACATTCCAAACAGGAAGTAGTGCATAATAAACCCCAACTCATAGAGCCTCCCCTCTGCAGTGCATCCCCCACTAAAAATTTTTGGCACAGATTTTATCATTTTAACACAAAAAAATCTACTGTAAGCCTCAAGTGTCAAAAAGTACTGGAGTGTAGAGGAATCTTTGGCAACCAATGTTTTCTAAAACCAGCTCAATTCGGAACATGGTTCAATTTAGCTTGCCAGTGACCTGGAGTCATCTAACCCAAAAACCATTATCCAGTTCATTTGTACCATTGTAAAACCATTACGTGGAATACACACAATTTATTTTTCCCTAATGTCATAATCTAAGTATACTGTCCAGTAAATAATATTGATATGCATATGTTAAATCTTTTCAGATTTATCTTTGTCAGTGAATACAAACTAAGCCTCCCAAAAGAAGTTATAAGAACAGTCTGTAATCTGTAAAGTGTTGCTAGAACTAGTTGGGGAGGTAGGAGATATGAAAAGTGTTCCTTGGATTTGAAGACAAGAGTCATCCTAGTGTTTTCTTTATTTTATAAGTTTATTTATTTATTTTGAAAGGGAGAGAGAGAGAATAGGGGAGGGACAGAGAGAGTGGGAGAGAGAAAATCCCAAACAGGTTCCACACTGTCAGCACAGAGCCCAATGCAGGGTTCAGTCCCATGAACTATGAGATCATGAACTGAGCCGATATCAAGAGTTGGACACCCAACTGACTGAGCCACCCAGGCACACACACCCCTGTGTTTTCTCTTGATTGTGATCTCCTTTGGTCTATCTGGCATTGTCTTTATTTCATCCAACCGTCATTCACTTAACATCTATTTGAGGCAAATCTACCCTGTTCTATGAATCGAACTAAGCACTTGGGACTAATAAAGCTAAATAAGATGTAAACTCAATCCTCAATGAATTTACAATTAAAAAGAATAGAAACAGATATAAAATTATTTTAATACAATATGGTAAATGTTATAATAGAGGTAAGTGTTGGGTATCCTGGGGCTGTAAAAAACTGAGATGAACTCTATTTGAGTTCAACAAAAAAAGCTTGGCATAGTAGTTCTTAGGGTTAGGTCTTTAAGAGTGAATAGAAATTTATTAGGTAGGCAAATCAAGAAATGAAGTACCAGACAGAAGGGACAATATCCTCAAGACATTGGTGCATACAATGGAGTGATATATTCTGGAAATGTAAGTAGTTAAGTATATCTATAAGAAATAAAAGAAAAATTAGGTTGAAAAGTTAGGAGTCAAATCATTGCATATACGCCACACTAAATGAAAACTTTCTACTTTGTGCTGCAGTTACTAAGACTAGTTTAATCTGAGGAGTGCCATGAACAGATTATATACATGCTTCCATATTTCTTTTTAAGTTACCATCCTTCTCTTTACTCCTCTAGGAAACATAATAAATTTGGGACATCTCACCAAAATGCCCAATGTTAGCATAGGAGGGAACCAGGACTGTGGTGACTAAATAGCCTTTCCAAACCCTACACATTAGAGCAGATATAATCAGTAACTTAGCTCCATCTCTAACTAGCTCTGTCTTGGAAACTTTGGAACGCAGTAAATGTCTAATTGGATGAGATAAATCACTCATTAGAAAATCTCGCCTAAAAGAAATAGTATAAGAATTACAAAGCCCAGGGCTGGAAGTCAGAAAATGAGAATTCTGAACCCAGTTCTGAAGATGTCTGTTCCTCTTTTATATAATGAGAAAGGGAACCACTCAAGTTCTGGTACTTACTGCTCCTGTAAACAGTTTTATCCTTTCTAGCAGTTTTGATGGGGCTAGATTAAGGACAGCACCAGCTGGTATGGCAGGCTTTCAAGAGTCAGGAATTAATGCCAGGTACCAGAACAGGGACTGAGTCCTCAAGGTGGTCATGTGGAGGTCTAAACACAAAATATTAGGGAAAAAAATGTTACCTTTCCCATAATTCATGAGGATCTACCTTACATTAAGGCTTACAATTTTAACTAATAAACCAGAGAATCATACATTTTCAAACTAGGGATGTTAGAGTCAGCTTTCAAGATGAAAGGAATCTTGGAGATTGGAAGTACAAGCTTTTCAACGTACAGGGAGGGAAGTTGAGAGGAGTTGAAGGGCTGTCCTGAGGTCACGTTGATAGGACAGGTCCAAGAGGAAAACCCAGATTTCCAGACTCACAATCCAGTGCTTCTAGACTCATCTTTCTTTTTTCATAAATAGCAAAGAGTAAGTATCAAAGATATTTTTTCCTGCTCTTCAGAATGCCGACCCAAGAGCAAATGATGGAATAGGATATTTATGATAAAGGTAATAAAGTCTACGGGAACCTGAGATGATTAAAGAAAACAGACCTATGGCAAGACTTGCTGTGGCACACTAAGTGCTTTATGCATACCAATCAATACTCTAAGCTTTTAAGAAGTCAGCAGCAGGAGAGGGATGGAATACATGCGTGCCCCATTTCTTTCTTTCATTCTCAAAATAATTTTAAGTGTTAACAATTATTGAGCAATTAACTACTTGCCAGGCAATACATACATTCATATTCTCCAATTCTCAAGTAAAGAAACCGAGACAGGCAGAAGTTAAGTAACTTACTATACTATTTATCTACAGCTGCCATAACAAAGTACCCACGAACTAAGTGGCTGAAAGCAATGTCTCACAATTCTGAAGGCTAGACTCAGAGATCAAAATATCCACAGGGCCGTGTTCTCTGTGATGGCTCCAGGGAAGAATTGTCCCTTGCCTCTTCTAGCTTCTAGTATTTGCCAGTGACTCTTGGCAATCCTTGGCTCATCGATGCATTGTTCCTGCAACATGGCCATCTTCTCCCTGTGTGTCTGCACATCATTTTCCCTCTTTGTATGTCTGTCTCTGTGTCCAAATCTCAGCTTTTTATAGCACCTGTCATACTGGATTAAGACCCACCAATAACCTCATTTTAACTCAATTACCTCTGTAATGACCCTAGTTCTAAATTAGGTCACATTCTGATGTCCTCTTTTGTGGGACACAATTCGATTCATAACGCTTGCCTAAGTATATGAAGCTACTAAGTTTTAGACCAAGAGTCTAATTCAATCTGTCTCACCTGAGCAGATGCTTGAAAATTGTTAGCATTTGGAATGCTAATGATCATTATTAACAAGCCACACAAGAGAGCTGGAAGGGATTGGGCTGGCATGGATTCTTTGGTTAATAGTTCTTATTATTTCCAAATCACCTTGACCCCAATAACTCTTCTTGCACTTCTCACGTTTAATAACCTAAAAGCAGATACAAGATGGTCTGTCTCCATGTTTTGGTCTATGAATGGTGTCCTGTGTTCTTTGAAAGAAATTGACCCCACAAATTGGATACATAGATAAAAATATAAATACAGGATCTCCAAGGCCCTTACCCCAAACCAGACCTAAACTAGGTGATAAGTAACATTGAAGGGTGTGCTCACAATGAAACATGCCCTACGGGATACCAGGAAGAGAGTATTGTGTGGGAGTTAAAACTGAGTTTCCAGATGGAGTTGCCTGGGTTTATATGTCTACTAGGCCATATATTGGATATGTAAACCTAGACAATTAGTTAATCTATGTGTTCAGTTTTCTTATCTGTAAAATATCGGTTAGCAATAGTACCCAATTCACAGAATATGTGAAGATTAAATATGGAAAATCACTGAAAAGCATAGACTGCTTGATGCATAGCAATCACTTGATGATTTTTAACTCTTACTATCATTTTGAGAGTGAAGAGACAAAATGTAAAATTCTTATGCTTTTTCATCTCCTTTCTAGCCACCTCCATTCTAATCATACATAACACACACACACACACACACACACACACACACACACACACAGTCTTGTATATAACATGCTCCTATTCTAGCTACAAACCTCTTGCCTCAGGAACTTTGCACCTGTTTATACCCTTGACTGGAATGCTCTTTTTGCAAATAACTTTATGGTTAAGCTCTGTACTTTCTTTAGGATTCTGATCAAATGTCACCACCTCATAGCCTTGAAAATTCATCTAAAAAAGGGGCAACCCATTCATTTTCTGTTCTCTGACCCTGCTTCATTTTTCTACCATTATCTGTCACTTGACTTGTAGCCTACATCCGTTTGTGGGTAAATATCTGTCTCATAATGTCAAGAACTGCTAGTTGCCAACTAACAGCTATTCTTTCCTTCTCCTTAGACATTATATCTAATTAGTACAGCAGTACTTTTAAGTAAAAGATTCCATTTCTCAGTACCTTTTGCTGCTGATTTAACCAGCTCCTGGTTAATGAGACGTAAGTAAAAATCCTGGGTTCTCAGGAAAGCGGCTTAAAAAAAGAAATGGCTAGGGGCACCTGGGTGGCTCAGTTGGTTGAGCGTCTGACCTCGGCTCAGGTCATGATCTCACAGCTTGTGAGTTCGAGCCCCACGTCAGGCTCTGTGCTGACAGCTCGGAGCCTGGAGCCTGCTTCAGACTCTGTGTCTCCTCCTCTCTCTGCCCCTCCCGTGCTCATGCTTTGTCTGTATCTGTCTCTCAATAATAAATAAATGTTAAGAAAAAAAAATTTAAGATAGATTCATTTCAGGGCGCCTGGGTGGCTCAGTTGCTTGAGCATGCGACTTCCGCTCAGGTTATGATCTCACAGCTCGTGAGTTCGAGCCCTGCACCAGGCTCTGTGCTGACAGCTCGGAGCCTGGATGGAGCCTGCTTCGGATTCTGTGCCTCCCTCTCTGTCTGCCCCAGCCCACTCACATTCTGTCTCTGTCTCTCTCAAAAATAAACATTAAAAAAAAGAAAAGGAAATGGCTCTCCACAAAAGTAAGTATTTATTGTCCTTCTACCCTTTTTCCATCCCCATTATAGGAACATCATAGCTGGAACTCCAACAGCAATCAGTGACTGTGAGGTGACTTTGAGAATGGAAGCCATATGCTACAATGGAGAAGCAGATGGTATAAAACAACCATACAAGTGAGCTCTGGTCTACCTAAATCCTGATTGTTTTTATACTAATTAACAAGTCCTTGTGAATTTAGGCAAGCCTCAGCTACTAGCAGCTGAACACAAATACCTCACGAATTCATTCCTCCACTGAAATGTAGGGTCCGTGAAGGCTGTGCATTATTTGTCTTTCCAATGTTGTGGCTGTTAATGCCTTGGATAGTGCTTGGCACGTTGTATGTGATCAATAAACAGTTTTTAAATAGAACAAAAAGCAACTGAATATCTACTACATGTCTATGAATTTAAAAGGATATACAGATTGCTAGTGTACAGGCTTTTTATTTATTTAAATGTTTACCATGAATGTTTTAATTCGGCATGCGTCTCCTGCCACTTTTATTAATTTTACTGTATTTACTGAATACATTTATGCTCTAGAAATATGTTAGTTATTGTTAACTGAATTACTTTTGTCTTAGTGTCAGCATTTTGTAGGCTGGGTTAAATTGATATGCATTTTTTAAATACCACCCATGCATCTGATATTGGGCTAGGAGTTTTAAGTATGTAGTTAAAAAGATTTTTGTTTACAAACTCAAGTAAACCAGAAATGTTGCATTTCTTTATTTTCTCTTATTCAATTTAGATGTGATCTGAGCCTAGCACAAGCAGGTGACTAAAATCTTAATGACAGTTATACTGGAATTCCCTTTCACTCCAAGGCTGGCCAAGATTTCAGGTTCTTATGCATATTTTAAAAAGTCTTGGAGGCCTTTCTGCTCATCTTTTGTCCATCCTTGTTTTTGTCATTACTTCCTTCTCCCATAGCTCCTGATTCTGTAAGGTTCAGCAAACCACAGCCATCAGAATCTTTGAAAAAGGCATAGATCTTTAGATCTGGCTGAACTATGCATGGGTACTGCTATATGCTGTTGGGGTCTTTCCAACTAGCCTCTTCCACGTCCCAGCCCCTGGGAATCTCTCCTTCCATATTTCTCTGGTCCACATAACTGTTACCTTTCCTAACTCTAGGATACAAGACTTATTTCATCTACAGAGGGCTTAGGTTTTTTTTGTAAAAGAGAGGAAACACCATTGACTTCAAACAACTGCTTTCTGTCCGTAAATATTACAGAGGCAAAGACTTAAAAGGAAAGATCCTGCATGAAAGCAAGAAGGGGGTAACACAGAGAAGAAAATAGAAAATAAATATCTCAAAATGAATGTGTGCCACGCAGAGATCATTTCAAATTCTTCCATCGACCTTGCAGGGTGGAATTGGTTTTCTCACTATGCAGATTTAAAAAAAAAATCAAAGCTCATAAGTTCTCATAAATGAGAGTGTGATTGAGCATGGATTTCAACACAGGGAACTCTATATTTAGAAATCCTGCTCCTCTTTTTACTAGGGAAGTAGTTTTCCGGTTGTATTCTGTAGTATTGTAGAGGTTCATGGGATTTTTCGGGGAATAAAAAGGTTCTGAGGAAAAGTTTGAATGGACATAATTCCATGGTGGCCACTCTCTCTCAATCAGTTCTGCATTTACCTGTTTAACAGCTGCCCATAAAATTAAGGGAGACAGTACAGCCCATTGCTTAAGACAGTGCTTTAATGTTTACAGTGATGTTTTTGCCATTTGTCTACGTAGCTGCATCATTTGTGCACAGAGTTCAGATCTCCTCAGCAGCCTGTTCCACTACTGTGCAAGGAATATTCAAGTACTTGCTTTCTAATATGAAAGTGCCAAAGTTTGAAATTAATTTATTTTTATTTCAAAATTTGAGTTGGGTTAAGACAAAAAACAATGAACTGGTTTAAAGTCACTCATATATTAAATGTTCTCTAACCCATGTTTTTGTTTTGTTTTTAATCTGAATTGGATTTTTGAAATAAGAAAGACATGTGGTTATTGTGTCTTGGCCTGAGAATTCAACATCACAAACAAAAGCATGCACACCTGTAAAACTCACACGTGTGTGTCTTTGACCCTATAAATCACAATTGAAAAAATATTGATACCCAGTACTTGGAATCCAGGATTACAGTATGAAGAAAGTTTTATTCTAGTCCCTTTAGTAGCTTGGGCTTTTCCAGCTGGCTGTACTGTCAGAAGAAATTGAAACTCTAAATCCATATTGTTCTGTTCCATCGTGGTTATAAAATCATCAAATATGGTATTTTTGGAAGATAAACATGCACCGAAGAACATTTCTATGCCATTAGCAATTTTAAGATGTTATGAAAAGAAAAGACCTCCCATAGAAAAAATGATCCTTCTAATCTTAGAGTAAGAGAAGTGGATGAGTTGACCACTCATGTAGGTAAAGCTGCTCAGATAATGACATCCCAAGTCAGAGAATATGAAACAGTGGCATTGAGCAAATAGGTCTGATCTTCCTTTCCTTGCTTCTCAAATACACCATGCCCTGGGCTTATAAATACTGGCAGTTTTCTTATACATTCCCATAAATTATTTTTGGCCTGTGTTCAGAATGAGATTGATAGCATCTATCTTTTTTCTATTCCCCTCCACTTCCCCATCGAAAATTAGACTTTGACACACAAAAAAGTTTCTGATTTTTATTTATGTGTTTGTCTATTTATTTACATAACTAACCACGACAGACAATAAAATCTGCAAGACCCTCATTTTTTTTTTTTTTTTGTATGGTGTAGAACTACCGATGCAGAGAGGCTGAGAGGTTGGCCAATGTATGCTATACAATATAACATTAGAACCTAAATTCAAACTCAGAACTTATCAGAAATGCTGTACATTTAATAAGAACTTCACAATTTCTTAATATTCATACAAGACTGACTGAATAAATGAGTTAAAAAACAGTATTCATTTGATAGATCACTACGAAAAGATTCTTCCATCAAAAGCCTATCTGGTTATTCTAATCAAAGTCCTATAAAGATGAAATCAGGAGAATTAAATAAAAGCCACAGTATTTTTAAATCTTAAAAAATTAATTTAAAAATATTTTCCAATTAGTCCCTAACATCTTTCCTTCACAAATAAGGCAAACATATTTTGACGCTCTCCATATACTTATTCTCCTCTGCAGGGATCAATATTGTAGTCTTTAGACAGATTCTACTTCATCTTGGAGAACACTGCAGCCACAAAGGGTAGGATGTTGATGAATTCTTTGTTTTGATACACATAGGGAGTGAAAGGAAAGCCGAGAGTACAACATTAAGGAAATTAATTCCTTTAGTTATCTCTTCTTTTTATGAAGGAAAGAGAATCAGTTATAGTCAAGGTGGAAAGTGTTTGGAAAGAGAGTCAGTTTCAGCAATTGGAAAGTATGAAGATGCATAACCATTTTTGCTTTGTTTCATTCACTCTGCTTATCTGTAATAATTCCCCCTAAATATGCTATTCCTCAAAAAAGAGAGTACTATCTTAAGTCTGCACTACTTGCCCATCAGATAGGAGAGAAGGTTACTATTGGGTCCTTCCTATGTATTGGTACTGTATGGGAAGTTTTATCTAGAACTCCTTTTGTGCAAAGATTCTCCCACCCAGCTCAGATGGTTTGAATAAAGGAGAACATTATTTGGGTCATAAAACCAAATGTTCATGTTCTTGCTTCACTCTGGCATGATGTCTTTAGGAATCTTTATCTCTCAGCTCTACTTTTCTCTGTGATGGATTTGTTTTAAGACACTATCCCATTATGGTAACACCAAGATGATTCAGAGTAATATTTTATTATATATAACAGAGGTGAGCAAACTACAGCCATGGGCCAAATCTGGTCTGACAACTAGTTACAATAGAGACTGTATGACTCACAAAAACTACAATATTTATTATCTGGTTCTTTACAAAAAATACTCAAAACTTGACCCATGACTTACAACAAAACATGATGAATTCTCTTTTATAGTAGGTCTCCACAAAAATCTTAGATTTATTTCTCATTCAAGTTATGGTTCAATTCCTGTTACAGAAACAATGACTAAGGCTTCCAAAATAGGCTATTCTGGGGTCATGTGTCCATGGATAGAACTGGAATAGACCCAGCCTTACCTGAATGTAATTACTCAGAAGATAATTTCATCCCATGAAGAAAGAGTAGATTGTGGGTATATTAGATTGTTATGGCTGCCATAACAAACTCAAGTGGCTTAAACACCAGAAATGTATTGTCTTGTGGTTCTGGAGGCTAGAACTCCAAAATCAAGTATAAGCAGTTTCTTTCTTTCTTTTTTTTTTTTTTAATTTGCTGTTTTATTTTATTTTTAACTAAACTCTACACCCAACATGGGACTTGAATTCGCGACCAACTCTGAGATCAAGAGTCACATGCTCTATAAACTGAGGCAGTCAGACATTCCAAGGTATAAGCAGTTTCACTTCATTCTGAGACCTGTGAGGAAAGAGTCTTTTCCAGGCCTCTCTCTTTGGTTTGTAGATGACCATCCTCTTCCTCTGTCTCTTCACATGGCATTCTCCTTGTGTCCAAATTTCCCCTTTTTCGTAAGGACGCCAGTCAGATTAGGGTCTACCCTAATGACCTCATCTTACCTCACTGTATCTGCAACCACTGTATTTCCAAATAAGATCATCTTCTGAGATATAGTTAGGACTTCAACATGTGAATTTGGGGAGGACACAATTCAAACCATAACACTGGCCTAGCAAAGATTAACTTACCCCTGCATCTCCATTAGCTCATTTTGTAATATCCACCCAAACTCCTTAGTATTTTTGGTCCAGTATTCTGGCTTCATAGTAACAACTGTAAGAAGTCATTAAAATGTACCTAAAGAGGGACGTCTGGGTGGCTCAGTCAGTTATGCGTCCAACTTCGCCTCAGGTCATGATCTCACTGTGAGTTTGAGCCCCACGTCTGGTGCTGTGCTGACAGCTCAGAGCCTGGATCCTGCTTCAGATTCTATGTCTCCCCTCTCTCTCTGCCCCTCCCCCACACACACTGTCTCTCTCTCTCTCTCTGAAAAATAAATAAACATCAAAAAAAAAAAAATTTAAAGCGTACCTAAAGAGTCAAATTAAGTGAGGAATCTTTGGAACATTAAAAAGCTTTGGATTAGTATTTTAAATGTTATTTAAAATAATTATGGTTCTTGGGGCACCTGGGTGGCTCAGTTACTTGAGTACCTGCCTAACTCTTGATTTTGGCTCAGGTCATGATCTCAGTTTGTGGGATCGATCCCCATGTCAGGCTCTGCGCTGACAACATGGAGCCTGCTTGGGATTCTCTCTCTTCCTCTCTCTGCTTGCATGCAGTCTCTCTCTCTCAAAAATAAATATTTAAAACAGTAAAATAATTATGGCTCTCTTTCAATAATATTTCAATAATATTTAGATTCTACATATACTACATGATGAGGTCACCATACAGTAGTCACTTAATCTTTACAGCAATCCTATGGGATATTTACATCACTGAGGAAAGTAATGTAATGTATTTTACATGACTGAGGAAAGAAGACTCTGAGTATTTAGGGAAATAAGTTTTGGAGAATTTCAGATCCTAACAAATCATACAACAAGGTGATGAAACCTACCTCATAGAGTTGTTATGAAGATTAAATGCGATTACACATAGGAAATGCTTTCTACAGCGCCTGGCAAATAAATGCTATATAGAGTTGTGGTCATTACAGCAAATATTGTGATTTTCACTGTTATTTATATTCTTTCCTCAATAATGTATTTTGAGTTTAATTAATTCATGTGAAATATATATATATATATATATATATACACACATATGTTGCTACTTATATAATTTCAACCCCTCTCCAAATATATATAATATATATTTGTTGAATTAAAAAAATACATTGTGGATATTGCTTATTTATTTCTACAAATAAGAAAAACTATTGAGTAAACATTTATAAGAAATCCCGATTATATAATAACACAAACAGCATGCCAGAATACTAGATTTTTCACAGAATGAAACAAGTCACTTTTTGCATATTCACACTATAAGAGCTTAATATCATGAAACTACAGTAAAACTAAAACAGGAAATATTGTTTGTTTTTAATATAAAACCAGTTTTTTAATCCTTATCTTTAGCATCCATTCTAAAAAAATGTAATCTAAACACATGGTTATAGATGACAGGAAAATGTTGCCAATAGTGTTCCTAAAGTGAGATACTTGAAACCCCTAAGAGATAAATAAGTCACTATGTTATACTGAGATAAATACATAAGATTTCCTAATCCACTGCATATAGGTTTTGAGATTAGCAGTGTTTATGCCCTGCCATAAAAAAAAAAAAAAAAAAAAAAAAAATGGTGAACCTGTCCTGCTTAAGGTTTTGACAGATGATTAGATTGTCCTATATGTGTTTCTCTGCTCAGTAACTGGGTCCTGACCAGTATTTATTTTAAAAAGCTCATTCTGTTTCAGTGGGGGTTGGGGATGGGGGAACAAAACCTTCCATCATCTTAAGTGGAGGAAAAAGGCAGAGTAATTAGGATTGGCATCTTAGTACCCTTTTTTCTCAACTGACCACTTGGATTATTGGGCATGATTGACAAGACAGTCTATACCAATACTCCTCTTGTGTCAGTGATCAAAATTAAGATGATATTCCCTTCAATGCTTTATTTTATCCAACAAGGTCCAAATCAGACCCACAGGGTCTGCTTTGTTTAAGGATAAACCCTTTCATTAAGTAATTGTTTAAACATAAAAGGCCCTCTGAGCAGATGGCACCTCTCTATAACCCCCACCTCCCACAGAATCCTTCAACTAAACTGGTTCCATATGCTCAAGTACCCATTTTTGTTATTTGAGACAATAATTTAGTTCTAGGTGAAATTGATTACATATACTATGTAAAAATCAAGAGAAGAAAATAATGTCTGTAGCTATCAAAGCATTACTGATATTTCATGGGAATACAAAGTCTATGAAGATTGATGCACTTAAAGGTTATGAACTATATACCCTTTTACAGACTCGAAGAAAAACACAATTAATTGGAAATCTTGTGGAACCATTTCTCTTGTGGTAATTGATAGTATAGTGTCCATGATAAGAGGTTCAAAATATACTTTACACTTTTGTGTCCAGAACATTACCAAAGGAGACTGGAGGCAGAGTAGTTCCATCATCACAGACTATGTAGCCTCAATTGGTCCCTAAAAGCTGATTTGTTATTTCCAAGGTTAGAGCCCTCTTTAAATTGGGATAATATTTTGGGGGGGTTACTTAAGACTTTTTGGAATCTGACATAAAGCAAATAGCCATGTGCTCAGACATTTGTGAGGTAGATGGTCTTAGTCACTGTCCCCTCAAAAAACTGTATCCAATAATAGACAACTTTGGGTTTTCTTCCCAGCCTGCTTTGCACAAGTCTTACAGTTCTACAAGTAGTCTTGATCCAAATAATAGCTATGTGACTGCTAGTCACACAGGCAGTACTGAAGTTCTGGTTTCCATCCAGCAGAAGCATAGGGGAAAGTTCTTATTTCAAACTGGATCTGTAGGTTTTCAGGATACAAAAGGATAGAAGCCATGGAGATGTGCTCTCAGAGCTCCTTTCAAAGAATCGGCTTTAAGGAGCATGGTTGAATGACAGCTTTCAGCTATGGACCTTTTGGATTTATTAGAGCTAATATCTATGAATGATAAGGGGAGAGGAAGCAAGAATGAGAGGACAGAGCCTTCAGACTATGGTACAGGCCTGATCCCTAGGAAAAGAAATGGGAAGGAAGAACAACTGGGTAGAAAAAGAGCCTCAGACTGAAGTATTGCTCTGTTTACTTCATTCACGGGGAGGCCACACATACCCTGGGCTACTCCCAGACAATGCCTAAGCATAGTAAGCCTACTGGTGCCTGTCCATTTATTTCTAAAGTAGAAACATTAGCAACACTGGGTCAGCAACTCACCATCAAACTCCTGGAGATCAACTCACAACTGCCTATTCTCACACAACACTGTACACAACAAAAGTGTACAGTCCTCCTCAAGGAAGCATCAAGAGGTAAGACTTATGTTCATCACTCATTCATTTATTCATCAGTTTACTCCGTCAACGCATTCTTTTTTTTTAAAGATTTTTTTTAAATGTTTTTATTTATTTTTGAAGGAGAGACAGAACATGAGTGGGGGAGGAGCAGAGAGAGAGGGAGACATACAATTTGAAGCAGGCCCAGGCTCTAAGCTGTCAGCACAGAGCCTGACGCGGGGCTTGATCCCACGAACTATGAGATCATGACCTGAGCCGAAGTTGGAAGCTTAACCGACTGAGCCACCCAGGCGCCCCAACACATTCTTATTAGAACACTTATATAGGCCAAGCACCAGAGATAGAAAGCTATATCAGAATAACATGATCTCAGGCATCGTAAAGGTTATAGCATGATGTAAAATCTTAAGTATTTTGGTTCATGGACCCCTTATGAATGTGATAAATGCTGTGGGCCCTGTCCTCAGTAAAACATCACATACACATATGCAGGTAAGGAAAATCTGCATATATACTTGCTGAGTCACGAACATAATTCTAACAGCTTGAGTTCCTACCTTTTTCCTGAATCTATTTGCTCACATGGTAATTCCATTCCCATAATAGGACTCCCATTACTGTTCTTTCATACCAGAATCTCTGCTTTTGATAATTTTTCTATAATCCAAATTCTGTCAATCTTTTTCTTTTTTCTTTTTCTTCCATCGAGGATTAGAGTCCAATCTTTGAAATAGACACTGGTTCCTCCTGAATTGCTACATTGCATTATGAGATTTCCCTTTTTGACCACCAAAATATTACTCTCCCCTGAATAATTCCAGAAACCTCTTAATGCATGCCCTTGTTCCCAGTGTCTCTCTATCCCATTGGTCATATTATGATGTCACATTCACACTCCTAAAGCACAGATTTGGGAATGTCCCTTATTAACTCAAATATCTTACCAAAGTAATCCTAGGAAAGCACATGACGATCTCCACACAACAAAATCATTTCAAACTCTGCTGCCACACACTTCTGCATAAACTCCATGCCCACAGAAACTCAAGTCTTTGCTTGTATTTGTACCCAAAGTTCGTGTTTTGGGCCTCAATGCACGTAAAATATCCTGTCAGTTTTTCTGCTTATCTCTGCCCATGTTCGAAACTTTAAATCCAATGCTCCCTCTTCAGTGACGTACAAGCAAAAGGAGTAATAAGAATGGAAATGAAAGTGGTTAAGTAGGAATGGAAAGTAAAAAAAATAATAATAATGAGGTAAGAACTATGTTAAAGGTAAAAGTAACAGTGCTTGATTGCTTATTGTAAACATGAGGACTAATATTACATATCAATAAAACAAACTACCATTGTTTAGTACTTATCTTCTATCAAACTTACAGAACATGTCCTGCATTTGTTGACTGTTTTACAGAAGAATCCTGGGGAAGTAGCTGCTTTTATTATCTCAATTAACAAATGAGAAAATGCTTATTGATGTTAGGAAACAATTTACGTTCTCCTACCTTTTAGACTAAAGTTGACATTTGAATGTAGGTTTGTCTAATAACATATACATGGTCTTAACCGTGAGGAAATTACTTGAAGATTTGTAGCCCGAGGGAGTTGGTTGTTTTGTGAGAGGAGGAAGCAACAAGGATTTCACCTTTGAAATGTTTAATTTTAAAACAGTTTTAAATAATGTGTTAAGGAGACATCCACTAGTTAATTGCAAGTGTGGAAATAGAACTTGGGAAAAGAATCATAAATAAGAGTCATTTATAAGGAGGAATAAGCTAAAAGAGGGAAGCCAGGGGAGTTTCAAGACGAATGTCAGGGTCAACAGTATCATAACGTTGTAATATGGAATGTAATACGATGGTCCGTATTTAGGAGCTCTTAGAGATCCTCGGAACAGAAGTTACAGCAGATCAATGGGAACAGGAGCCAAATCAAAGGAGGTTAAGGAGTGACTCATATAGATGCTTTTAACTTCATCAGAGAAAAAAAGTTGGCTCTTGATCTGGACTGTTTATTGGAAAAACTCCTCTTTAGGTGTTATTCAGTATTATTTACCCCTCTAATGACTGTGTTCCCCACTCTGAGAGACCTTCCGGGTACTGTGATCCACTCATGTCCTGACAACTACCCTTCATAGTCACTGGGTAAAATAGCACATTCTTTTTGGACATTTGTTTGTTTCCAGTTGAATTATATAAGCTTGAAGATGTCACCACTTAGTGTCCAAATGACTATTATTTGACTGAAAATGTTTGCCCTGTCACTGTAATTTGTTTATTCCAATGTTTGAAGGCCATTTTGATTATATATTACACCAGATTACACAGTCTTTCAGAATGGGGACAATGTTATCTCAGTACCCAGAATCTAGTGCACATCTACAAGTATAAACACACACACACACACACACACACACACACTTGCCTCCAGCACCAAACCTAATACATATATTTGACATTCAAAAGTGATTAATGAATGAATTAATAAATGAATCAATGAGAAAATAAATAACTTTCTAAGTGAAAAAAAAGATAAATGCATTTGTAGAAACACAATCATAAATAAATAGAAATTACACTCCGTGTAGTGATGCTATACCATCAGTACATAGGCTAATGGGATACATAAAATAAGAAAGACTTATCCAAAGATGAGCCCTCTACAGTGACACATGCTACTTCATATAGTATAGTCAGTATTCAAGTAAGGGTTTAATGGCTGACAAAGATATAGCAAAGTACAGTTTTCCCTTAGTCGAATATTGATAGAGACAATTTCTGCCAGGCAAATCTAATATTACATGTTTTTAAATAATATTTCAACAGATTGAAAATGGAAAATATCTGGGTTGATAAATGTTCTTGGTGGCATTCTCTTCTTTGGATAATAGCCTTTGCCATTCCCATTTATGATAATGTCTATTTCACAAATGATTATTGAATCATATCAATCAGAATAAGCTAGGGTAGGCTGTGGTAATAAACCCTAAGTCTCCATAGCTTAAAACAACAAAGGATTATCTCTCACTCAGATTACACGTTCATTTGGTGCTCTGCTCTGGCAGTCTTTAATAAGAGATCCAGGCCAATGGACTCTATCTGGCGCATTATATACTTCCATTACAAGCAAAAGGGCACACGGCTAATTATGCAGCAGCTCTTAAAGATCTTCAACAAGAAGTGACATGTGTTACTTCCACTCAAGTTTCTTCAGTCAAAACAAGAGTCACCCGTTTAGGCAGAAGTTAATTTACTTCTTATGTTATTGTTTTAACAAACTATAATATAATGTAGTTAAGAATTTAGTTTTTTAAAAATTCAATTATTCTCCCTAAAACACCACCACCATATATGCAATGTGTGTGTGTTTATGTGTGTGTGTGTGTTTTACAAACTTTCAAAGTTAGAATGAAGAATTAGCAAACCTAAGACTTCAAATCAAGTGGCCAAATATTTCTTCATTGTTTACTAAATGCCAGGCTCAGCACAAAGCACATAAGATGAAATACGGGGTGAACAGAGCATAGTCCTTGCCTTCGAAGAATACTTGCACTAATGGAAGAGATGGAGAAGTAAATAATTCATAATGAAAGATGTATTTGGTGTTGTGGCAGGGCAATTAATTCTGCATGGAAGGGTCAGAGAAGGCTGCATTGATACTGAGGGAATGTTTAAAAGGGCAAATGGGAATTGGCCAAATGAAATATGGCAGATGAGATGAAGCGAGCTGGGTTGGCATTCCTAGCAGAGGGAATAGTATTAAGAAAGGTGTGGAGGCATTCAAATGCATTGCATCCCACAGAGGCAGACCCCCTTTACCTCTGATTGTGAATGGAACATCCAAAGAAGGTAGCCCAAGATGAATCCAAAGGCAACCAAGGCCACGGTGCAAAGATCCGAGATCACTATGTAATCTTTCTTGATCCTCTAGTTTTTAGAGTGTTTCAGTGTTGTTTCTCATGAACATCAATCATCTGCATTCTTTTAGATGTTTTAAAGATAACAATTATAAAAATGTGTTATGATACATTACAAAAACATCTTAAAATCTTCACATGTCTTTATGATGGGTGACATATAGTATTTTGAGATACTGCCAAAATATGTGAAAAATAAAAATAGGCTGTATTTTTACACCACATAGAAATATTTAAAATATAAGCTATTTTCCTTAAACAAAGAGATCTCTATTTTCCTTAAACATAGAGACCACAAAAGATTGAGGGGAAATATATATGTAAACAACGAATTCAACACTTCAATTTCACTCTGTTCAAGTCCAAAGGGAACAGTCTGCCAGGACCAACTCAGTGACCCCAAGTTGCACAAGTAAACCTTTATGTTATATGGACCTAAAAATCTCCACCAGGAGTTTACAAAGTGGAAACTATCCTGAAACTAAACCCCAACTTCAATTCGTACACTCCTGAAGTCACCAAATTCCACGTCCTCTGACTGCATTCATCACTGAGTAACTGTTGAGTCCAGTGCTATTTTGGTGGATAAGGCTACTCAGTCTGGCTCCTCAAATATTAACAATAATCTTTCAAAAGAAAAAGCAATGATCAAAATAGCTGACTAGTTTAACTGCTTCATACAACAGTCTGTTCCACTAGGGAAACCCAAAGTAGGTATGATAAGTTTATTAGGATACTTGGAAAATTGAGAAAAATCCTGGATGCTGTTAGCAATGAGAGCAGTATATAAAGACTGTGTAACAGCAATCCCCAAATTAAAAATGGTTCTCTTGGGGTGCCTGGGGGGCTCAGTTGGTTAGGCATCTGGCATCAGCTTAGGTCATGATCTCACAGTTTGTGAGTTTGAGCCCCGCATCAGGCTCTATGACATCAGCTGTGAGCCTGGAGCCTGCTTTGGAGTCTGTGTCTCCCTCTCTCTCTGCCCCTGCCCCTCCCTGCTCTCATTCTCTCTCTCTCTTTCTCTTTCAAAAATAAAATAAAAACATTTAAAATTTTTTAAATAAAAATAACTACAAATAAAAACAGTTCTCAAATTATTTTTCAAGTACCATTCCTAGCAATAGAATTTTTCCTTTGAAATTTTGTATTAATCAAGAGAACTTCAAAAAAGAAGGAAAGGAATTTTAACACAAGTCTAATGCAGTGTTACTTTTCATTAAAAAGCAGAATTATGGGATGTTATACATGCGGTATGTAGTTGGATATTTAACTTCTTTGAAACATCAGGTCTTTGGAAACTGAACACACCTATATTGAGAAATCAGATGTCAAGGAACCTTCCACAGGGTCAGACTTACTTCCATTTATAAGAGCAGGACAAAGAAAAATTATTTAATATGTTGCTTCTACAAACATTTATAACAGAATATTTATCTTATGAGAAGGGAATCCTTCAACAATAATATCTTATACAGCAATTAAAATGTCCTGTATTGGAGGGGCGCCTGGGTGGCTCAGTCGGTTGAGCATCCGACTTCAGCTCAGGTCACGATCTCGCAGTTTATGAGTTCGAGCCCCGCGTCGGGCTCTGTGCTGACAGCTCAGAACCTGGAGCCTGCTTCGGATTCTGTGTCTCCTCCTCTCTCTGCCCCTCCCATGCTCATGCTCTGTCTCTCTCTGTCTCTCAATAATAAATAAACATTAAAATAAATTTTAAAAGTGTCCTGTATTGGAAAAAATTTCTAGTCCAAATGACATAGGGAATAGAATTCCTTAGCTTCTACAACAGGTGCTGTGTTAGTCAGTCAGCTCAGGCTGCCGTAACGAAATACCAGAAATTGGCTTATATCTATTTTCTCACAGCTCTGGAGGCTAGAAATTCCAGCTCACAGTACAGGCGTATTTGGTGAAAATTCCCTTTCTGGCTTGTGGACAGTCTCCTTCTTGCTACATCCTCACATGAACTTTCCTCTGTGGTGCACAGAAAGAGACAGCTCTGATTTCTCTTCCTCTTCTTATAAAAACACAAGTCCTATCAGATTAAGGCTCCAGCTTTATGACTTCACCTAACCTTAATTACCTCCTTTCTGGCACCATCTACAAATGCAAACACATCAGAGATTAGGATTTTGGCACATGAATTTGGAAGGGACACAATTCGGTCCATATAGCACTTAACTAGAAACATTGAAAATCTCTCATATAAAGGATTATCCCTATTCCTTTAGGAAAAAGCTACTCTAAACTTAGCAATGTTAATATCAGTTGACAGAAGTTCCCACAGAAAAGAAAACTTGAGCCCCATGAGGAAATGTTACCTCCCTACATTCTCATTGGGATTGGGAAGCAGCCCACAGAAAATCCACATTTCTACCCACCATGCCCCATAATACTTTGAATGCAGTAATATAGATCTGTCACCAAAATCTCCATGTCTTCTTAGTCTAAACTGTCAAACTGTGCCACAGTTTGGGTCTCACATAGTTGTCTAAGCAATTTAACTGAGGAGGACTGCATACTAGTCAAATGGAAGAGGTATTGCTTTAAATAGCATAGTAAAACACCAAGACTCTATAGACAGGGATGAAAATCCACATACATAAAATACAAAGGAATATTATAACAACGTTAATAAAACAACGAGATGAGTCTTTACAGCTACCTGACTGGAAGTTTGGGAGTTCTAAGAATCAATCATCAGTCATGTAATTTCTGAATTTTGGGTATTGCTGGGTGCATTATCACAGTGTTTTACTGAATTTCATCTAAATTATTCATTAAATAGCAAAAGGTTTGCAAGGCACACTTTAAAGCTAATCTTTGTTTAGCATGAATTCGATGGAAAAATGGAATTCCTTTTGCCCTTCTAGTGAAACCTATAGGATCATATATTTTTTTTAGACTATGCCTTGATCTTGTCTAGAAGTCTAAAGGTAAAATGCAGTAGCAACAGTGAAGAAGCCAATAATGGAAAGGCAAAAAAAATTAGGTTCCAGGGACAACATCAGGAGGCATAGTAGGGTGTTAGCTAAAAGCTTACCTTTCAGACTAGGTCTGGTTTCAAATTCTTGTTTCCCCACTTCCTGGATGAGTCATTTTGAACAAAGCATTCACTCCCCCCTCCAAGCCCCAGGGTCCTTATCTGATATCAAATAAAAGTACCTACCTCATAGAGTCATTCTGAGGATTAAATGCCATAATATTCGTGAAGCACTCAGCATCATGCCCTGCATATCCTAAGGCCCCAAATGGCAGTGATTATTAATATTAATGCCACTAACAATTATAATGACAAAAGAGAGTTCCACTATCTAAAATGTTTTATGTTTATGGAATATTTGTAATTTAATGATCAAATTCAAGAAGAAGCCTGTAAAAATCTTTAGACAAGTTTCTTTTTCATTTAAAATATTGCTTGCCATTTGTTCAGATACACTACTTCTATTAGGCTGTATCATTCTAGGTTATTTGTTAGAGATCTAACTCCACATAGGCATTGGGTTGAGAATGAGATCAGAGAGCTACAATTTCTCCATCAGTTTAACTACAATAAATAAGCGAGTCCTCAAATCAATCCTTATTTTCCAGATGAGGGCACAGAGGCTCAGAGAGGTTAAGTGAATTGTTTAAGTTATTCCAGCTCCTATGCCACTGTGTTAAAATTTAGATTCCACCTTTACAAAGATTACTATTGAGTATGTTCTAGTTTCAAATTCAGCGAACTTTTTCTTTGTAAATGGCCAGAGATTCCAGGCTTTCCAAGTCAACTGATCTCTGCCTCAAGGAGGAAACTCTGACTCATAAAAGCAGCTATTGACAATAGATAAACAAATGGACATGGCTGTGTCCCAATAAAACTTTATTTATAAACATGGGCAACAGGTCAAGTTTGACTCACTGGCAGTGGATTACTGAACTCTGTTCTACTTACTGGTCATTTTATAGCATAATTTTAACAGAGACACTTAAGCATTAAAGAAAAGTGTGTTTATCTGTGTGTTTCCCCAGCAGAATGTGTTGAATTCTAATTAAGTCATAGTAAAAGCTTTTTCCCATAGTCCATTAAAAAATCGTGCTTCATTATGCATCATTAGTCTAAGATACATATTTAGTCATTCAAATATATTTTACACAGATTGTAACAGTATATATTCACTTAATATGTATTCAATGAACAAATGAATGATTAGCTAAATAAAGAAGTTTTGGGCGTATATTGAGGCAGAATGTCTGCACCATAATCTGCCTCCTATCCAGGTTAATTTGTCAGATATTTATCAGATATCTCCTATATGTCAAGTGCTCTGCTCAGAAATGTACAGAAGAATAAGACATAATCTTCCTATTCCAAGGATCTCAAGTCTGAGAGGCAAATAAACTATATAAGCATGATAAGTATTGCATATATGAAAGTTACATTGACTCAGGCTACTCAGATGTGGTAAACATATTATTACAGGAATAATTCTCAAATTTAGCTACCTACAATGTCAATCTATATTGTACTTCTATTCCAGAAGTGCAAGAATCTATACCCCTCAAACCACAAAATCAAATTACATCTACATTTAGCATGGGCTGAATTGATTTCAGTAGGATAAAAACTAGAAACAGCATTCTTTATTAGACTTTTTTTTCTTGTCATCTCCTTGTTTTTTTGTTTAAAAATCAGTGACAGTTCTAAAAAAAAATCAGTCCTCTGAAACTTCGTATTGGTTCTTTGGCCTCAGCGTCATTTGGAAGTGGATTATATAAACTCTCCTTAACAGCTTGTATTCTTTATTCCTTATCCTTATGCTTCCAAATACCTCTTCTGAAATTTTCCTTAACATCAACCATGCAACCACGATAGAGCAGAGCACAAGTAGGTTTTATCTTTATTGTGTAAAATGTACAAAGTATCACAAAAATTGCCAATGCTTAGCTGATGACAATAAAGGAAGATGAATCAAATGCCAAAACACGTGGAGGGAAATATCAATACATAAAAACAAAAACAAAACAAAGACAAAAAACAAAAACAAAACAGAAAAAGGAATATCTAAAGTTATCATGGCATAGCTTCAGAAGACAAGATATTAAGAACACATTTGGAAAATAGTCATATAATCTGAATGAGATAAGTGGGTTTCATTTGTCACAACCCTGGAATATGAGTCTTTCAGATCATTGTGAATGATGCTTTGAGTGTTATAATAGAAATAAAAAATGTGGAAGCATTTGATTTAACGCATAGACATCAGTTTTGTCTGCCAAATCCCAAGGAAGACATCTATAAGCCTATCAATCAACATTAGGATCTCTGTGTTGAGCAAATGACATCCAAATCATAAAGCCGTCGTCATTTAAAACGCATTTTTAAATCACTGCTCCTACCATTTATAATGGGTATATTTTTAACTCTAATAATTAATCAACTCTGACACATTTCCTTTCTTTTCTTCCTGTTCTTTTCTGACATCCTTCTTTTATAAGAAGCCATTTTTAATTTCCTGTATGCAGAAAACCAGCCAAGGTATTCAGGTTTCTAAGTTTCACCTACGAAGGGGTTTTGGAGGTTTTTAAATTAAGAAAGTGGAAAAACAATCTTCAGTTTAGATAGCATCTTGACATACATGTGCCGTGATCAGAGTGACATCTCCATCGGGAATACAAATTCACCGCTCCTGACTGTATCTCAAAGCATTGCTTGAAAATGATGTACCTCAAGCACACAGCCATATCACATTTCCCCACCTCTTTGAGAACTGGTTCATCAGATAATTTCTCTTAAAGAGATTCCAGTACTGTAATTTGCCTCTGCTTTAATCAACAGTGAGATAATATAGAAGCCGCATTAAATGATTCAGAATGATTTAGTCGGCAGGAAACCCATTAGTCTGACCATATTTTCCCATACTTTTCAGCACCATGTCCTGTCATCTGGAAATAATAGGTACCATAAAAGCAAATTCTGAAAGCTTAAAAAAATGCTAGGATAGAGCACCCGGTGTTTATTTGGAGATTGATATTACCACAAATTAATCAAAATGCGAATTTTTCCAGTATATTTGAATTAGATTTCCCTATGAAAGAATGCTAAAACATTGGATTTTAGGCATGATATATTTACATATTTACTTAAATCAGATTGGAATATGCCAGATGTACAAATGTAGAATCATACTAATGTAGATGTTTTCATTTCAAGTAAATCAATGCATAAACTAAAAAAGAAAAAAAAAAGAATTGGAAAAAGGAATGAAGAACTGTCAGCTTGAGGAAATGACTAGTGCATATTAAAATATTTTGAGCCGGTGGTCTTCCTAAGGGTGCATGTCTTAATATTTTCAGTGGGCTGCCAAGGCTTCAAGATGCCTTAAATGCAGTAGAAATAATCATTAAAAATCATAAATACCAACATTTAATGAATGTGATGGGACAGGGTTAGGGGCAGTAGAAATCTAAAAATGCAAAATATGATTATCTTTAAACTCTGAGCACCTGCTAGAGTTCCTTGCAATTTGTGGGCTCTCAATGAATACTAATCGATAGGGATCTTACTTTCTAAAATCTCAGATTCCCCAGATCAGTCTCCAATCCTCAGAGGGTACCTGAGTTGAGGTAATGAGGCTACCTGGCAGCCAGCAGAAGAGTTGGGAGAAATAAGGTTTCAAATGATGGGCTGATGGCAGTAATTGGAATGAACTCACCTTTTTTAATTGAAGGAAATTTTCTAGTTATTGTTTTGCAGAAGAAGAAATGTATAACATTAAGGTAGTAGAAAATGCTAATCCTTAATGAGAATCCTGAGTCCCTACCCTAAACCTTAAAGTGTGCCAAGGCTTTCAAGGTGAAGGCAAGAGATGGTTATCAAGCAATAGCAAATCCCTGTAGTGCTTTACTTAAATAATGAAAACCAAATAGTCTTAAATCAGTCTATTTGATGGCTACAGTGTTTATGAAAATACACTCAGTCAGGCTATTTGGAATATTCTAGTGAAGTCACCAAACTGCAGTGGTTAAGAATTGGTTTCCGTTTTCCATCTGCCTCCTAAATTCACTCTAGGGATGAAATGAGCTAATGAAAGTGAAGAGGTTAATAAGTGCTTGATTCTCAAACCATAAAAAAACCTTGTTCTGGTGGAAGTGAACGTGATAAAATGGCGGACAAGCAAAATGAGTAAAGCTACGATGGCTAAAAGAGCCTGAGTCTTTCAGATATATTTTAAAAAGAGCCAATCCTTTGTGACACTTATTACATGCATGCATTAACTCTTTTTGAAATATTAACTCACACAATATTTGTCACAATCTGATGAGATAGATATTATCTCTATTTTCATTTTCTGGGTGAAAGAAACTTAAGCATAGTGAGGTTACATAGCTCACCTAAAAGCACAGAAAGAATGTGTGTCAGAGTTGAGATTTTAACCCAGGGAAATTGACACGAAAGCCTATCACTTAGAAAATGGGCTGTCCAGCCTTCCATTTGCATTTGTATTACAGCTATTAGCAATGAAAGAATTGCATTCTGACTGGTTTCTTATAAATACAAATGTTTTGCAAAATAGCATTGTTGTGGTAGCAGAGCATTTATGAGGCCAAAAATCACAAGGATCATTTTTCTCTTTACAGCCAAGCCTAAAGCAAAGCAGTTTAGGCTAAGTTTGCACTCATTCTGCCTTATTATCTCTTCTGAGAACAGGGAAGATGTCTGTCTTCATGAGAACTAAGCTCTTGTGCCAGTAAAATGATAAAGAATAAAGAATAAAATGTTTCATTCCAATTTCATTGTTTGACTAAAGCACTTAAGCCCCAAATGTATGATCCCAGAATTATCTAGGTGTCTATCATTCTTCATGATGTGAAAGACAATTTGGATTTGATTTTAAAGTATCCAAGGAAACAAAATTGGGAGAAAAAAAATGGGATGAAGAAAGAAAAAAAAATCCCAAAATCCTTCCAAAAATATTCCACCCACACTACAGTTTTGGACAACATTGTCAGAGGAGAAACATTTAACACCCCCTTTCTTTAAAGTTGGGTTTGTTTAACCAGCTAGGGCTTAAGAAAATGTTATGTTTATTCTGTGGGAATATTTGTGAAGAATGAATTTAACTTGGCTACTATGAAAGTTGTTTTTGTTGTTTGGTTTTCTTTATGTTTGGGTTTCAAAGTATTTGGGATGACTTTGTTTTCTTTGGGGTGGAGGAAGCCACTTTCATACAATTTAGTGGTTATATGAAACCACTTCTACCAGACTCTCATGCATTTCACATACCATATATAATATATATTTCAGCTAGGTTTGTTTTCCCAAAATCCAAGAATGTCTACATAAAAGTTGCTCAATTTCAGGAAGATTTAAACCACAGGGAGGATAATTCTAGATGATGCCAAACTACAGGGGTTTCCAAAGCAGGCTGCATATTATTTCACCCCTCTCCTCCACCTTCAGTCCTCTGCCTTGGGGCCCTTGTTGCAAAACTGCCATATTCTGGGAGCGCCTGCGTGGCTTAGTTGGTTAAGTGTATGACTTCAGCTCGGGTCATGATCTCGTGATCTGTGGGTTCAAGCCCTGGGTCGGGCTCTGTGCTGTCAGCTCAGAGCCTAGAACCTGCTTCAGATTCTGTGTCTCCTTCTCTCTCTGCCCACTTGTGCTCTCACTGTCTCTCAAAAATGAATAAAAACTTCAAATATTTTTTAAAATGCCATATTCTGATTGAGTGTATGCCTACATTAGAGGGCTAGACAATTTTGTATCCGATGAATGAGAAGTCTGAACCTCCTTCCTTCATCTCTATATCTTCCCACATTCTTACCCTCCCACTCCCAACACATATACACAATACACACAAACCCAAGTCCCAAAGGGGCCTCAGGCTGGGCTTCATCCGTTTTACTCTGAAGAACATTAAAAGAGCTCTAAGCCAGACTCCTACACAGGTAACACAAGAAAGTCTGATTATAGACTTCATTTACAGAGTGAACGTGGGAGAGTTAGAAGGAGAAATTTGATGAGACATTTTTAGTATTTAAAAAAAATTAAGTTATAGGTCATTCTTTTTCAACTTTTATTTATCATCAATGGTTTGTAGTAAAATGTCCTGTAGATGATGTATGAAAGTAGAATCTGTGTCTCAATCCAACTCAAAAATGCAAAGTGGACTATTGTTGTATATGCACACTCCAACTAGGTTTGAAGAGAATGGAGTGGTTGTACTACTTACCAGAGTGTGGGCAGGGTTAAAAAAAAAACAGAATGATAAAACACAGAGCATAACCACCCTTAGTCCCCATAGGGAATGAAGAAGAAAGGTTGAGTATAAGACACATCAGGCAACAAGTATGGCCTTAAGAAGATAATCGAGATCACAGCGGGACAGTCCCTGACATCCCTCTCCTCCTGCCCTCTTATGTGCTCTTTTCCCACCTATTGCCCAGTAACAACTGAAAGCCAGAGGGCAAGGAAGGGAGTCCTTTTTTGGCAGTCTGGATAGGTCCACTTCCCAGGACGTAGGGCAGAGTACACTGGAAATGGGTTTTAAGGGGCAAACAGAGAATCCAGCACAAACACCCCAAAGATTATGTTTAAAAGTTGATAGATAGAGATAGAAAGATAAATGACTAGTGATAGATAGATAGATAGATAGATAGATAATAAATAAAAACAGTTAATTTAGACACTATTGAATTCAAATATGCTAAAATGATGAAACCCCTTTGCATTAAATCTATACTAGATTGAAATCTGAAAGCCTTCTCCCCCACCAAACCCTAACTAAAAACTAAGTTGAAACTACATAGGCAACACCTCTATGAATAAAAATATTTATTAAGCAAAGTACTGCTTTCTTTCAAAATAAATCACTTTATACTTTGAGAGAAAGGAGATTGTAATCAGATCTTTCCCATTCTGTCTTTGCTTTGGGATTTTAAAAGGCATCCTGCTACATTTCCAATTCAGACTCAGAAATCAAGACTATGAGATTCTGGGAATTGCAAAATGATTATTTTACCAATAAAAATGATTTTCAGCTACGCTGACTGTTTTTCTAAACTGAACTTAAGTCAGAGAATAAACATTCCCCTTTAGTATCTATTATTATTATTATTATTATTATTATTATTATATAGCTATAATGAATAATAGTGAGAAATCCAAAAGAAAAAGAAGAAAGAGAAAGAAGAAAGAAAGAAAGAAAGAAAGAAAGAAAGAAAGAAAGAAAAGAAAAGAAAGAGAGAGAAAGAGAAAGAGAGAAAGGGAGAGAAAAGTAAGAAAGGGGGAGAGAAAAGAAGAAAGAAAGAGAAAACCCAGTTGTCCCCCTCCACTCTGGAGGTAAGCATAAATGGTGTTAATGAAGTTAGTTATTTCTCTGAGTAATTGGATGTGTTTTCTAGCTTTGATTTACTTATAAGTGATAAAACAAAATTTAGCAAATATTTCATTCCCCTCATGTTTGAGTTCCACTGGTAGCTACTACCACTAGGTACTCATGGTGGTTTGAATCTCTCAGAAAGCCAATAGCCACTCTATCTCCTATGAAACAAGAGGCTGGATAATTCCTCATTGTCCAGGAAGAATAGCAACAGAGAGATGGTTAGAGCCCTGTCCAGGTGCCTGTGAAAGGACTTTTTCAGGTTCTATGCATCACATCAAATGACAAAAAATGGCTGGACCTACTCTATGTCACAAGGGGTTCACCTGCAGTGGTCTTGCTGGAGAAGCAGTTGTTGGAAGAGAGAGAAAGAAAGTTGAAAGCACCAACGCTTAACGCAGCTTGTTTGAATCATGCTCCACAGCAGGTCCCAAGACAGAAAGATAATTACAGGAAATATCTATTAAATGGTCCTCATTTACAAATGAGAAAGTGCTCCTTCTTCCCTGGGCCACATCAGACATAGAAGCGAATAAGCCCAGCTACACTGCCATTTGCTGACAAGATTTCAGCCATACCATCAGCTTTCAGTCCCCCAGCCCACTAACTCCTCTTCTTCCTTTGGAGATTTTGCCCATTGACTTCATTCTGTCTGGACGTACTTCCCCTGGCTTGTCGCATAGCTCCTATTCACACAGCCCCCTTCCCTAACCCACCTCTCTCTCTCTCTCACTTTGGACGTGTGCCAGTTTCCTACCCATTTCTTCCTCTAGATGGTAAGCTATGTGAGAACAGGGGCCTTGTTTGTGTGCCCTCTTTTCTCAGTATCTACCAGATGGCCCAGCACGTAGTAGACCTTTAATAAATATTTGTTCAATGCATGAATGAAATTCTCATCCGGCTTTAATTACAGGGTAGCCTGCCTCAAGGCATGTCCTTTTTTTTTTTTTTTTTAACATGGGAAATTATACCAAAATTTTCCCAGAGCTTTTGTACCCACAAGTACTATGAGCAAGTTTCTGGGATGTCATAAGTGGCAATCCCTTGCCACACCATTCTACCAAAGAGTCTTGCAGCCAACAGAGTCACAAACTTCAGTGCAGACAGAGCTGAGACACCTGTGTTCAGTTTGGCCAGTGATTGTGCTTTATTTTGTGTAGACCTTGTCCTCACCAGACTCAAGAGAGAGCATATTAATCCTTATAATGTAAATGGCACTGTTCTCTCATTACTATGAAATAAGGAAATTGAAGTTTCACACATGTGCACAACCTACTGCCATTGTTAAATTACCACCAAGAAAATTGTCTGGTTTAGCAGGGAGGCTGAACAACCTCATAGTCACCTTATCAAAAGTTCTAAAGATTTAAAAGAAAAAAGAAACAGTGTAGAGCAAGTTTTTCATTTTCCTGACTGACAGAACTTTCTTCTGTGAAACTCATTTTCCTCATTTGGAAAATGTGGATAACCCAGAACCTACAGAATCATTGGGAGAATAGAAAGAAAAACCAAGTTATGTAAGTGTGTGTTCATTTGTGCATACACACACACATATATTTTGCACTAGTTAGGTATTAAATATTTAATAATTTGTGGATTTTACTAGTGTTATGCTAAAATGTTGGAAGGCTGGGGAAAATATTAAGTTGTCGGGTCATTATACTCCAGAACTCCATGCACATAAAGAATTTCAGGGTCAATAGAACTATCAAATAACAACAACAACAAAAAAAATGTGTTAAGCAGAACAAAGAATATAGTTGAAAAAAAGGTTTGCCTAGAAAAACATAGACTGTGCAAAGTAAAATATTTATAAAAAAGAAAAAAATGCAATCAAGATAATAAAAGCAAAAGAGGAGTTCTTCACAGGCATTTATCTCTGTAAGATAAATAGGGAGGTCACCTGAAAAATATCGAAAACAGACAAACACTTTAAATATTTTTAGTAACCTCTATGCTTCCAAAAGTGCAAACATGAAGTACATTTAATAGACATTCACATTATATATTCCCAGCAGAGGATCTAGCGAGCCTCAGCAGTGTCACCAGCATTCAAATGCTCTTATCGTGGTCTGGAGGGTCACAGGGACACACTATCTGTGGTTAGTTTTGTACAAAGAATGGAGTAGCCTCATGGGAGGGCATTTCTATGGACAATAGAAAACCTGGACCTCCACTCTGGCTGAACTCAAGTGCAACGTACCTGAGCATCTGCTCAAAGAGAAGGGTGGAGGCTGAAATTTTACCCAAGCACCCTTCATCAATCATTGTGTCCTGGCATGGGGTTGGGTACACACCGAAGGGGCACCTTGTTTTAATTCATTCCCCTCAAATTTCTGGAAAAAAGACAGGAACACCCAGTGCTAGAGGGAAGAAAACTTTAGGTGTGTCCTATTAAATTTCTTCCCTGCTTCAATTCTTTCTACCAGAGACTGTGACCAGAGGAGGAAAAAGTAGACAGTGAAAATGTCAAGAGAGGGGATAGTTCGACACAATTTCTACAAATGATCAATGTCCACAGGAATAGTAGAAAGGAATGGGAAGGGGGTTATCCTTGAAAGATCTGCTGGCACTCACTGGAACATGGGGTGAACATTCTGGCCTCTGCTGTGAGAAAATCAACCTAACAGTGGAAGGAAGAGGACCTACAGAAGACACTGAGCATTGGGGAGAGCAAAAGCCATTGGGGTTGTGCTGAGAGAGACAGGGAAGGAGAATAAAGGCAGGTGTCCAGTAGCATCCAAACTTGTGCTCGTGCGAAACGGTAAACATAGTGAAACGGTAGTGAGAAATCCAGAGCAATTGCCGTTCTGGGGATGGACAGCATCAAAATTTCCCACGAGCTTTGAGAAATTAAATTCCTGGCTACACTCTGAGACTTAGTAAATCGGCACTGGGGACCTGGAAATCTGAATTTTCAAGACTCCCCCAAGTATTACCATATATTTGAAAAAAATTGATCTGGAGAACATTAGACAATCACTGGGGACTCAATTCTTGCTGGAAAAAATCTAGAAGGTGTGCAGAAGCATTGATGTTTCTATAGGGTAAGAGAGGATAAAACAAACAAAAAAAATATGTTGTGATCATTTGTGTATCTCTATCCTTTGATATCATTATCAGGGTAATTTAGCATTGTGAGGGTTATTCATGGGCAAATTAAGCAAATTTGAATAGCAAAAAAAAGTTTATAAAAACATATGAAAGCTGTGGACTAAAAATATGTAGAACAAATGAATTTTGTCTGGATTTTTGTTCTTTTTTTTTGTCAATAGTCTTGAGAATTTATAGTAAACAACAAAAGTCTCAGATACCTTGAGAAATAAAAACCTCATTTTATAACTTAACTTTAAAAGTAAACACCAGTAAATCATCAATTTGTAATTTTTTAAAGTTACCCATTACATAGTTTCTAGCAAAACAAATTGGTCCTTAAGAGCCCACTTTCTTTTCTGAGCTCTAGATAGCTCAATAAGTAGAGAGAAAAACTGAACAAAAACAAAGAAGCTGTTGGTGGTTTCTCTCTGGACTCCAACAATCAACACAACAGGAGAATTAGAACCACAAAATAACATCGTTGTCTAAGTACACAGCTGTAGCTGCGTAGAATCTATGTCCTCACAGCTAGGATTCCAGGGAATGTTAGAATTAAACATATATTTGTATCTGACTCGTAAATTATACAACTGAAAAGATACAGACAGCATCCTTTGGGGAAATATAAAACACTTTCCTTCATTGTCAATGTTTAATATCACTGAATTCAGTTAAACTTAAAAAAACACATAGCTTTCTTCTTAGGAAGAATCATTTTGTCAGAATGTATAACAGTCAGTGCTATTTACATCTCGGGATGAAGATTTCTATATTCAAAAAGGACTTTCACCTGGAGGTGTGTGGATTATTAAATTTTATTAAAAAGTCATAGAGAAAGCACTGATAACTAACCTATACCCAGGTATCCTGAATTTTTCCTGGCATACTATTTTTAATGAGTGAATAAACGAATGGGGCAAATTGACATATGATTTTGGCTATTCCACTATACTTTTTATGCACATTGTGAGGTCTAGAAGTTTCTCTGTGCAACAGCATAGGCACCTTCTCTACTTGTTGCACAGCTGTTTTAGGAATTGGTCTTGACTTCTGAATATTTCCTATCTTCCACTCTCCAGACTATTGTGGCTATCTTTTTCTTTTTATGGTTTTTCTCTAAAGCAATGGTAACAATTCTAATTACCTGTCATTAAAAGGAGTTTTCTTACTTTTAACTAAAAAGGTACTCATCACCATGGTGATGATGTTTATGTCAAGTAAAATAGACTTCCAGTTGTGGTGAACTTCACACACCATCAGTCTTCCCAAGCACCGTCTAATTCCTGCTATCACTGTTGCAGGAGTCCAATGCCCAGTTTCCCTAGTCCAAACCAGAATGGGCTCCTTGAGCCTGACTCCCAAGGTCCTGTCCCTGACCCCAGGGACTTTCACTGTGATTTCTGTGGATAAGTTTTCTAGTTCCTGCAAAACTGGAAACTTGTCATACAAAATGGTCCCCAGCCCTGGTCAGTCCAAGCATATGATCCAATTGCTTGTGTTATTGATCTAAGTGGTTCAGCTCTGGGTGCTCCAGGGGAATTTTGGCATAAGTAGCTGTTTATTGCACAACCAATTGGCCACATGATGCAGCATAAGAAGTAAGGAAGCCAAGAGGACAATATATTCTTCTCTATTCTTTAACTTTTACCAAAACATCTACCCCAGAGAATCAGGGTCATCCCTCTGGTTTAAAAGGCAGAATACTTCTTTGGAATGAGCATTGCAAACTAACAGCAATAGCAATAGTTCCATTGTAACATAAATATATCTGTTATTCACCTTGTCCAATGAGATACTGAAATGTCTAGTCATCAACTTAAACGACTAGGTTCACAGTCCAAGATGGACATTTCCCATACACCTTTGATTGTGATTTAGGTAAGACAACTCTTACTTTAGTGTTTTTTTCTGGTTTTATTCCTATTGCCAAACAAGAATGGATTATGTTTACATGAAGAATTTTAATATATAAATGAGTAAAAGATGAGCCAAACACTAACAACAAAATGAGAGTAGGGTTAACCCTGCTATCAAACAAGCAAAACCAATGATACCTAAAATAAATGTAGTTAGGGGAAAAACAGAGAAAAATGTATTTCATTAGGAGCCCAAACCCATCAGTGAATAGTCACACTTGGATACATAATTTCCCCAAAATGCATGATGAGTCATGTGTTTTATTTAGACCTTTTTGTCCCAGAGAATGCCTAAGACAGGTATTCTAGTCAGGAGTGCTCAAAGTCTTACCAGATAAATTTGAATTCAGTCTTATTTGGAAAAATAACTGATGAATATCCACTATATGTCAGTACCAGAAAAAGCTAGGGAGTTAACTCTAAGCTACGTAATACTAAGAAAGATGTCATGTCTGCTTTGTTCATCAGTTCCTACCACAATAACTGGCCTTTGGTAAGCTGTCAATAAGTGTATATTTATTTATATAAAGGAGTAGATTCATTCCACTCTTTTTCTGGGATTGAAAGCACAATCTTTGTGGTTGGCTTGCACTCTCTAACCAAAAAGGA
This sequence comes from Panthera onca, assembly GCF_046562875.1. Lineage (NCBI taxonomy): Eukaryota > Metazoa > Chordata > Mammalia > Carnivora > Felidae > Panthera > Panthera onca. The sequence continues at coordinate 15,648,992 of NC_138342.1, forward strand.
TGTTTATACACCTGTTTGTTCCCCACACCCTTAGGAGATAAGCAGGAAAAATATAAGGAGCCTTGACTGTCTGATGAAGCAACAATTTGGTGGACACTTAAAGCAATTTACCTGAAGCCAGGCAGCTAAGTAGAAACAAAGCAAGGACTATTTTGCCCCCTCTATCATGCCTGGGGGGCATGCTAGCATCTAATACCATCTCCATTGTTTCCTGTTCAACTCACCTGGTAGGAAGCACAATTATCAGAAATGCCTCTTCTTTGGTTCACGTGAAGGTATCTCATTCAGAACATGACTTCCACAAACCACCATGCTTTGCAGACATTTGTTGGGTTCTGATTCTGTGACAAGCACTGTGCTAGATTTCACATATGTTAGCTTATTTAACCCCCAGTAATTATTCTCTGATACAGGTATCATTTCCCTTTTGAGGCATAGTTAAAGAGCTGATAAATGGGTTCCACAATCTCAGTCTTGTTTCAAAGTCCATTGTTTTTATTATACACAAGAAAGGAAAATGAGTTCCTCTTCCCAAAATATCTGGAGATCCGTGCCCCAAGAAATAACTGAGCCTGCTTGCAGTGGACCTCTCTAATAAGAAGTAACCTTGGTTTCCTTTGATCAGAAAGAATGCTTCAGAACTGCATGGTGTTTACAATGCCTTGCTCCAGGAATTGCTTTCTTTCCACTGAGATGTGAAACCACAAACTAGTTGCTTTGGGTAATTAAAGATCCTTTGCACCAACTGAATGTGTCAACAGCAAACGTACTGGGTAAATTTCAAGTAAGTAATTACGTTCTGCCAATCCGAAATGCCTTTCTAATTTCATTCCCTTAACATATCCACTTACTGTACCTCTTCATGTGACTGTAGATAATTCTAAAATAACCAAGACCACACAGTCAGTTGTCCTAAATAAGAATGAGAAAATGGACTTTGATTTGAAGAGTGTGTCAACTTTGTCATTGGATAGAAGCCAACATATAAATGTTGGGAGTTCATTTTTTCCCCTTACGTATCAGATTTCCCATGGCTAATTCCGGCAACCAGAAATGAGAGCTGATTATATCTTCTTTTTCTATGTCACTCTTACCTGCTATAGTATGGGTAAATCAATTTATTCATATTATAAGAACTTTGGACTCCTTGGGTAAAGAAGTCTTTGAAATATTACATTTATTGCTACGGATAACTTAATACCCAAGATATTTTTGAAGGAGCTCCACTCTAGAAAATAAAGTGTCATCCTAAAATTCATCACACATGCTTTATTATAACAAGCCATGTTATGCCCCAAAGGGAAAATATTCTCAACAGCAAGCAATAAGTTGGGAGATATTTTCCTCCCTCATTAGTAGGGAGAATTTCCCTGCAGTAAATCATTTTTAAATTTACTGGAAAATCAGTTGGATAAATGGATAGTACAAGTGTAAAAACTGTATAATATTCCATAAATTAATTTTCCCAGAAAAAAACCTTAAGAATATGCTTTTATAACAAATCCTTCTTACTCAAGAATATGGTATATAATCAAGTAATTTGTAAACTAATGGTCTAGCTAATAATTCTGTAATTGCTATGAAAGCAAATCTACCAATTGTTAATCCTATCTAAAAGCATTTGAAGTGGTTTCATACAAGATCTCCCATGCTCATCTAACACACCCAACACATACATGCACACCCGCGCACGCACACACACACACACACACACACACACACACACACTGTTGATATCACTTCCAAAAGTATTTTTGTAGCTATGCCTCCAAATTTTGAGTAATGTAAAAGCAGAAAAATTGGCATAAGAATACGTGTTTCCATTTTTACAGAGCCTGAATGTTTCTTATTTCTTTGATTCCATGAAAATTATACAGCATTTTTCAAACTGTCAAAAAAAAAAAACACATAAAACAGGATCACCACCAAAACTGACTGTTTTCTCCAAATCAAGTGTACCAATCCCTCATATTGGCAACATAAAGCCCCATAATTTTTAAACTTAATGAAAAGTCCAGAGGCCATTCAAATTAAAAGAAATGCCAAATTGTTGTATTATGAACTTGAAGCTATTCTTTAAGGATAGAAGATGGCAAGTGGCCAAAGAACATCCCTATTCAATCATGGAATGATTTCCAATCAATCTTAACTTTAATTCTTAGTCTCCTGGAGGTCTCTATACCTGAAACTTTGCCAGAATTATACCCAAATTCTAAAGCAAAATTGCCATGTGAATAGTTCAGTGGCACAGTTAAGTGTGTGTGTGTGTGTGTGTGTGAGAGAGAGAGACAGAGACAGAGACAGAGACAGAGACAGAGAAACAGAATTAGCTTTGAAGATTACTAGATCTTCAGCAGTCCTCAGTCTATAGTTAAGATGAAATGCAAGAAGTTAGAGACTTAATGAAGTCAGAGGTGAACCTAGAATGCATGCCTATAGGCTCCCAAGTCGGCTCTTTGGTCTACCTATGCTGCTGCCTGACAAACGATTTCCTTCTTTCATGTGCCTACAAAACACAAACTCCTGGAGCAGACAGAGAACTAGACTTTCTAATCTTAACTTTCTTAGTAATATCTGTTTTGTCCAAAATCTTGCATGAAAAATATCTGAAATGAATGTTTTTTGAATTACAGTCAATTCTCTGTCTAACATCACCAAGCCAATCCCAAGCTAACTTTCTCACATTCTTTCATTGTTTCCCAACATTAACCCCATATCTCTGTCCTTGATGACATCTGAGAAAAAGCAATATAGAAATCCCTTCTCCCTTAGGAAATTAATTTTAGATTTTTTTTTCTCTCTGCAAATGAGGTAATGACAAGGTCGTGAGGACTTTTAAGAAACACTTGCTGTGGGTTCAATCATCCTTTTGTTCACTGGTCATTCCTAAGCTGAGAAAAGTCAATAATTTCTCTGTTACTGTAAAGGTTTTGACAGCTACACAGTCACTGCAAAAATATGCTCCAGGCCCTGAAGTAATCCATCTCATTAAAGCCTGACCTTTGACCAAAAAAAAAAAAAATGGTGAGGAGTTAAATATTTTACATGCTTCTCATGGCAAAATGTTACTTCTCCATAAAAGAGCAATTCAGCAAAGGCACTAGAAGATATAAGAGGTTTTGTACAGAGTAAAGGAAATCAATACTCATAAGATGATCATGATTACCTGGGTAGGTTACTAAAGTGTCCAATAAATTGTCCACAAATGCTTTTAGATGACCGTATAATAGGGAGAACTGAACTCACAGGACATCTTATTTTCCTACTGATGAAACAGAAGTAATTCTAAAGATAAATGTAAATTTTTTTCCCTAAGTGGAACGCATTTGTTTTTTTTAATTTATTTTTTGTAATTGGCTATGATCTTAGAAGTAATGGGGTAGGAATATTCTTGAATGCTTATTTTAAGAGAAAGCCAACAGGACACATCAGCATCTACGGAATGCCTGTTTTGCCACACATATCATATTGTTTATGTTTATCTTACTTAATCCTCACGACTTTATATGGTATTATTATCCTTATCTTGCAGAGGATGGTGCTAAGTGAGATTAAATATCTTGTCCAATGTTACACAAATAGTAAATAAACAAACGGGATATGAGCCCACCAATAGTATAGCAATATCTACACTTTCATAGCAATACATATAATTTTCAAACACATCAAAGGAGCTAGAAATAGAACAATAAGAAATTTGAAAAATTTTTTTCTGGAATATCATATCACCTAAAATTTTAACACACAGATTAATCTTTTATGCCACAAACGATATTATCCCTTCCATCCTCTCAATCTGATATAGAATATCTCAAAAGGTATTTTATTCTATGGTTTAGGGACTTTATTACCTAAATCCAGACTCACTAGACATTAAGGTTCAGAAATCTTCAAGCTATCCCGTAACTGATGTCTGGGGAACAACAACAAAATCAAACCTAGTTCCATTAGATTTGGGGACAAACAAGGCATATATCAACTGCATCGCGATGAACAGGTAAAGAGAAACTACTAACCAATTAAGAGAATAGGACGAGTAGAGGACTTGGATTGGTTCTTTGTAGAACTGATTTCAACATTGCCCACAAGGGGAAGAATGACACAAACTAGGTGGATTTACCATTACTTTCCCACCTGGTGAATCTGGCTGACAAGTTCAATCAATTGATAGTAACATGCTTTCCCTATGAACCAATACAAGCCTCTGAAGTCTTATAAAAACTTTATCAAATATTTGAATTATCCTCAGCACTTCAAGCAAATACCTCCAATAAATAATTTAAGCATCTACCACTTAGACTTAAATTCAGCACACAACAGAAACCTCAAATAAAAGTCATTTATTATATCATGTAAATGAAGTCCAGTGGTAGGCAGATCAGGGCTGATATTATGGCTCCACAAAGTCCTTAGGACCCAGGATTCCTTTATTCTTCTCTGTGAACCTCAGCACTAAATTCCATACTCACATTCACTTTATTGTTCAAGTTTGATCCACTTTGTCGTCATGGAACAGTTAGGGTTTCATTAGAGACACAAAATAAATACAAGCAATTTAACAGGATTTATTACAGGAATTAGACATTGTGTGATTGTGGGAACTGGTTAAGCAGTCCAGAAAAGTCTGCTGCCCGTGTGTATGTGTATGTTGATCTACAGTCAACAGGGATCACAGTCAGGAAAGAAAGATGGACTTGAAGTGGGGACAAGCAAAAAACAAACCAAAATGCATGAGGACAAGCTGAAATCCATGAAGATGAAATGGAACATATGTTAGTCTCTCACAACTTCCAAGAATCCAACTCTGATTATATGGGTGACCTGGGAAGACCTGGAATGCTTTGTCATGAAACTGCACAGAAACCCAAAGGTAGGGGCGCCTGGGTGGCTCAGTCGGTTGAGCATCCGACTTCGGCTCAGGTCATGCTCTCGCCCTCCGTGAGTTCGAGCCCCGCATCGGGCTCTGTGCTGACAGCTCAGAGCCTGGAGCCTGTTTCGGATTCTGTGTTTCCCTCTCTCTCTGACCCTCCCCCATTCATGCTCTGTCTCTCTCTGTCTCAAAAATAAATAAATGTTAAAAAAAATTAAAAAAAAAAAGAAAAAAGAAACCCAAAGGTAGAACAGGATTTGAGAAGATAACGGAGATGCGGCCACTGTCCCACAGGGTACCTTGCGGCTGCAACAGTTTAAACAATCAGATTAGCATTCTGTGCAGAAAAAAAAAAGTGCATTTCCCATCTAAATTAGCTCTTTTCTTTAACCTCTTAACAAATTTTTGAGTACAGTATTAACTGTAAACACAATGTGGGAGAGCATTTCTCCAGAAATTTTTCTTCTTGCATGATGGAAACTTATACCCATTGAAAAGAAGAACCTTGGCATTTCATTCTCTTCTCAGTCCCTGGAAAACATCATTCTACTTTCTGTTTCTATAAATTTGAGTAATTTAAATACTACATATAAGTGGAATCATGCAGTGTTTGTCCTTTTACAACTGGCTTGTTTCACTCAAGATTCATCACGTTGTAGCATGTAATGGAATTTTCTTTTTTACAGCTAAGTATTCAATTTTAAGTATGTACTATATTTTATTTACTCATTCAACCATTTATACACATGTAGGTTATTTCCACGTCCTGGCTATTATGAATAATGCTATAATAAACTTGGCAGTACAAAATCTCAGGATCCTGATTTCATTTTTTTTGGATTAATACTCAGAAGTGATTTGGCTGGATTATATGACAGTTTTATTTTTATTTTTTCTAAAAGTTAAATTGCACCATTTTTTCAAGTACACTAGGGTTCCAATTTCTCTACACCTTTCTCAACACTTGTAATTATTATTTTTTTAAATAATGGCCATCCTAACAGACATGAATTGATAGTTCATTGTGGTTTTTATTTACATTTCCTTGATGATTGGTGATTTTGAGTATCTTTTCATATCATTTGTGTGTTTACTTTAAAAAAAAGGTTATTCAAGTCCTTTGCCTAATTTTTAATTAGGTTATTTAGGGGTTTGGGTGGTTTTTTTGTTTTATTTTGTTTTGTTTTGTTTTTTCTCTATTGAGTTATAGACGTTCCTTATGTATATATTTTTTGTATTAATCTCTTAACAGATATATAAATATTTTCTCCAGTTCTGCTGGTTGCCTCTTCACTCAGTTGATTGTTTCCTTTCCTGTGGTCTTAGTCTGATACAGTCTTACATGTCTATTTTTGCTTTTGCTGTCTGTGCTTTGATGTGTATCCAAGAAATCATTGCCAGAACAATGTTATAAGAATCTTATATGTCCTTCTGTCACTGGTATTTGGGTATAAGAGTCCAATGTCATTCTTTTGGGAAATCCAGTTTTCCCAACATCATTTTTTGGAAAGACTTTCCTTTCCCCATTGTTTAGCCATGGCAAAAACCAGTTGAACAAATGTGCATAAAATTATTCCTGGGCACTCTATTCTGTTTCATTGGTTTATGCCTCTCTTTATTCCAGTACCATACTCTTTTGAGTACTGTAGTATTGCAATATATTTTGAAATAAGGTATTTAGAGATCCCTAGCTTTTTTCTTCTTTCACAAGATTGTTTTGGCCATTCAAGGTCCTTTATGATTCCATATGAATTTTAGGATTTTTTTTTTTCTATTTCTCCAAAAAATGTCATTGGGATTTGGATAGGGATCTCATTGAATCTATAGATTGCTTTGGGTGGCATATATATTTTAACATTATTAAGTCTTCCAATTCATGAACATAGGCTATCTTTTCATTTACTTATGTCTTCTGTAATTTCTTTTAACAATATTTTGAAGTCTTTAGTGTACAAGTCTTTGGTCTTTTTGGTTAAGTTTATTCTTTATGATGCTATTATAAATGGGACTGTTTTCTTAAGTTCCTTTTTGAATTCATAGTTTTTAATATGTAAAAATGCTACTGACTTTTGCATGTTGATTCTGTGTCCTTCAATTTTGCTGACTTGTGTGTGTGTGTCTATGTGTATGTCTGTGTTTGTGTGCAATATTTGGATGTTTGTGCATAGAAGACTATGTCATTTGTGAACAAAGATAATTTTACTTCTTCCTTTCTAACTTATATGTCTTTTTTCCTCTTGTCTTGCTTAGGTTCCCTGGCTAACACTTCTGGTACTATATTGAATAGAAGAGCTGAGAGTGAGCATAGGTGCCTTATTCCTGATTTTATAGGAAATGCTTTCAGTTCACCATTGAGTATGATGTTAACTGTGGGCTTTTTATATGTGGCCTTTATTATGTTGGAGCATGTTTCTTCTATTTCTAGCTGGTTAGGTATTTTTATTATGAAAGGGTGTTGAATTTTATAAAATGCTTTTTCAGTATTTGTTGGTATGTGAATTTTGTCATTCTTTCTGTTAATGCAGTATAATACATTGATTGATTTTCCTATGTTGAACCATCCTTACATTCCAGCAATACATCCCACTTTATCATGGTGATGTGCTGTTGAATTAGGTCTGCTAGCATTTTGTTGAATATTTTTGCGTCAATTTACATCAGCAACATTGGTCCATACTTTTCTTGCTGTGTCTTTTTCTGGCTTTGGTATCAGAGTTAAGTTTTCCATTTTAAGCTAATGGAACTTAAGTTCAATTACATACCAAAATTCTACACATTTACTTCTTCCCCACATACATTTTATGTTATTGATGTCATAAATTACATCTTTTTATATATCATGTATCCATTAACATATTTTTATAATTATCACTATTTTTTACCCTTTTGCCTTTTAATTTCCATAACAGAATTAAAAGTTTCCTTTGCACTACCATTACAGTGTTACCACATTCTTTATTTGCTTATATATTTTCCTTTACTAGTGAGCTTTGTACTTTCATATGTTTGCACGCTGTTTTTTAGCATCCTTTCATTTCCATGTTTAAAAGTTTCTGTAGCATTTCTTGTAAGGCAGGTCTAGTGGTGACGAATTCCCTCAGGCTTTGTTTATCTGGACAAGTATTTCATTTTTGAAAGATAGTTTTACCAGATATAGCATTTTGAGTGGCAATATTTTTCCTTCAACACTTCCATTCCTTTTTTCCTTCATGATTTCTGCTGAGAAATACATTGATAGTTTTATGGGGGATCTTTCGTACATGAGGAGTCTTCAAAATTCTCTCTTTATCTTTGAGTTTTAACAATTTGATTTTAATACATCTAAGCATGGAGTCCTTTGAGCTTCTTGAATCTGAAAGGCCATTTTTTTCTCCAGTTTTGAGAACCTATTACTTCTTTAAATAAACTTTCTGCCCGTGTCTCCTTCTTTTTTTCTAAGAATTTCATAATGGCTATATTGCTCCCCTGATGATGTCCAAATAGTTTCTTAGGATTTCTGCACTCTTTTTCATTCTTTTTTCTTTTTGTTCCACTGTTTTGATAATTTCAGGCAACTTGTCTTCAAGTTGACTCCTTCTGCTTCGTCATGTCTGTTGTTATACCCATCTAGTTACTTTTTCAGTTTAACTACTTTATTTTCCAGCTCCAAATTCTATTAGGCTATTTTTATTTTTTTCTTATTTCTCTGTTGATATTCTCAATTTGTTCATTCATTATTTTCTTATGCTAGTAGACTTTCTTTATGACTTTTGAATTCTTTGCCAGGTAATTCATATGCCTCCTTTTCTTTGGCATTGGTTTCTGCAGTTTTATTTTGTTCCTTTGTTTGGGCCATCTTTCTATCTTTCTTTTTGTGTCTTGTAACTTTATGTTGTAATTTGTGTATTTGATAAAACAACTACGTCTTGGTTTTTATAGACCACTTATGTATAGGAAAAGACCCTAACTAATCAGCCCAGCTAGAGATTTTAGGTCCTCTGAAACATTTTTGTTGGTGAATGTACCTTCTCTGTGCCCACACATGCAATTTTTTAATTAGTGTGGCTTGTTCTTTCTGTACCACTGCTGAGAAAGAGGTACACAGAGTACTGGCCAATTGTTTAATTTAAAAACTACCTGACTGTGGAGCTAAAACTGGAACCCAGGCAGGGCACCCAGGTGGTTCAGTCGTTTGAGTGTCTGACTCGATTTCAGCTCAGGTCATGATCTCACAGTTCATCAGTTTGAGCCCCATGTTGGGCTCTGTGGTGACTGCACAGAGCCTTCTTAAGATTCTATGTCTCCCTTTCTCTCTGCCTCTTTCTCTCAAAAATAAATAAACATTTAAAAAGAGAAAACCGGAAGGGCACCTGGGTGGCTCAGTCAGTTAAGCGTCCAACTTTGGCTCAAGTCATGATCTCACGGTTCGTGGGTTCCAGCCCCATGCCCAGCTCTCTGTTGACAGCTTGGAGCCTGGAGCCTGCTTCAGATTCTATGTCTCCCTCTCTCTCTGTTCCTCCCCTCAGGACCATTGCCATTTCACTCTACTTACTCTTACTGAGGGTCTTTAGGAAACCCCATTTTTAAAACCATATTGGAAGCCCTGAGATTATCAGAGCCAGGCACCCAGTTTTCTAGTGTTTCTAAATGTTTAGAGTACTTTGGAGAAAATAGGAAGAGAATTTTACTAGTGAACATCAGATTCCTAAAACTATAAGAATGCATGCTACCTTCTTTTGGATTTTTTTGAACCAGTTTCCTGCGTTTCTTCCTTTCTTACTGGCAATCCTTCTCAGTCTGCATTGACTCCGCTATATCTCCTCTTCCTAAGTCTTCTTCTCTTCTCACACTAGATGCTCTCTCTGAGAAGTCTTGTCCTTTCTTATGATTTTAATTATCATGTTTCTTGACCCCAAAATGTATAACTACACAGTAATGGAACTACTGTGGATAGTGCCCAATCTAGATCCCCCAGATCCCTCTGGGCACCCAATCTCTAGCATGTGTGTCCTTTGGTATTAATAGCTCATGCTATGACTTTTAGAAAATTGACCTTGGTCACTGGATTTGCTTCATCCATCTGGAGAACCAGAAGTACTAAGGAATTTTACTGTCCCTTCTCTCTGCACTCCTGAGTATGAAAACAGATCTTTTGCCTCTACTGGAATGAATTCTGAATTGTAATTCATTCTGTAAAGAACTCTGCAGAAGACCTAGGCAGAGCTTGGTACTTCATCTGAAATAACTCTCCTGCATTTCTCCCCCTTCCCTGTCTTACTTCCCCCACTTCATTAAGAAATCATTTACATACAAATCCTTGCCTTAGATTATTTCTCAGAGAGAATACCACCTATGACATAAAGTTTCTATCTCTCTCCTTAACTCCAAATATATACCTCCAATTGTCTGCTAGGCAACTTCCCTTGGGTGGTCCACAAGCCAACTTTGCATGCATAAGACTGAACTCAGTTCCTTTCCATACCTGCTCATCTCCCTGAATTTTCTGTCCTACTACATTGCACCACCATCCCTCTGGAGATCATATTAACACCCTAGGATGGTTCTTTTCTTCTCCTTCCATCTTAACCTCCATCATGTTCAACCAACCACTAATTCCTATCACTTCTTTCGCTGAGGTAATATATCTCTTCCTAGCTGAAGCCATATCTCTTTCACTTGAACTTTGGCAGCAGTTATCAAAAGGACTTTGCCAGCTCATGTATACTACTGCCTGCCAAGCATTTTCCACTCTGCAACCAGACTGATGCTTACAACAACACAAATCTCATCATCCATCTCCCCAGTGAAAAAACTTGAAACAAGCCTTCACAAGACCACAGGAAAATGTATGAAAAACATATTTTCTATTGGGCCCCACTTACCTCGATAACCTCTTTGTTTCAAGAATTTGCTGGCAAACAGTGTCATTTTCCTTCGGGCCCTCCCTGAAGCAGCTTCTTCTTGTTGAAATGTCCTATTCAACTCACAACACTATTCAACTCACTGCCCACCACTGCCACTCTCAACTATTCCTTCTTTTATATCTAAATTTATTGACTCAACAAATATTACTGAGTGTCTGTGATGTGAAAATTATTATTCCAGGCAATCGAGTAGCCAGATCTCTAACTTCATGACACCTCACAGTTTGATTGGAAATATGGATGTTAATGAGTTAATCAGACAACCAAATGTAACATTAGGCTGTGCTAAGAGGCACAACACATACAAGACATACACACAATTATGTATTCTTTTACTATGTAGATTTGATCTGGACAGGGAAATCCTCCATGAAGAAGCAATAATGCCTTATTTGAGATCTGATGGACCAGCATTAAGTACATAAAGAGGGATAAAAATAGCATTCCACATGTAAAGAATAACCTAGGGAATTTCTTATGATAAGAGATAATATGAATCATAAATAAGATTAAAATTGGTCATTCAGTTTAGTGGTCATGCCCTTAGGGAAATTTCCTGACCCCTTGCCACTATCCCAAGGTTGGCTCAATGCACCTTTGACATACTCCTATGTCACCCTGTGCAGAACTCTATTACAGTGTTTACACTATATAGTGTGACTGTTGACATGTCAGTGTCAACAGTGTAACTCCTTTAAGCCCAGTACTTTGTAGTATTTATCATTATATTCACAGAACACATGGCAATGATGGTATTATGAAGAAGGAAGCAAGCAAGGAAGGAAGGAAAGAAGGAAGGAAGAGAGGTAAGGAGAAAAGTAGGAAAGGAAGAAAGTAGGGAACAAGATGGTTTTTTTAAAAAAATGAAGAGTAACCTAATATGGTGGGAAGTGAGAGGTAATTCAGGGTGGGTGTGGAAAAAATTTACCTTGAAGCAAAAGAGTGGAGTGTATGTGTCCAGTCATGAAGACTGACTTAATGGTGGTGGAGAAGGATGCTCTTGAGTCCTCATATATACTAGAACACAGTATAGCCTCTGGGAAGAAAGGATGAGTAATTGAACTTGAGTTACTGCAGGGAGCTGTCAGTGGATAAATCCTCAAACCAGGGCCTGCACAAGAGACCTAAGCCCAAGGACTAATTGTTCAATAAAGGCAAAGTTTAGCATAGAAATTCTTTAGCCAAAGTACAAGGCGGTAACCAACCCAAAGATCCTATGTCTGAAAGGTAAGCAATCGAAACTTTTGGATCCAAACAGAAGGAAATTTTTATTTCAAAATGACCTGAGAGAACACCTTTGTCTAAATAAGTTAGCAATATTAAAGTGCCTGTATTGACCATTTTTTAATTTATAAAATAATAATTATTCCACATGGCCTAATACTCAAAAGAACTAACAATAATAATCCAAAGTTTCCTGTATGCCTTGACTATCTCTCACTTATCTGCTTTTAAAATACATTATATACCCTATGGTAAAGAAGTTTCTTTACCTTCAGAAGCTAGTGTAAGTAATTCCAAAAAAAAAAAAGAGAGAAAGAGAGAGACAAGTAGAAGTACATTCATAGAAGTACTTTCATTTATTCTTCATTCATGTATTTGACATCTATTTCTTGATCGGCTACTTGGTGCCAGGTATTGTGTTAGGGCTATAGCAATAGACAAAATAACCATTCATATAGAGGCAGACGTTTAACAAATAAGCGGAAAAAGTACTAACATATTTCCATATTATGATAAGTGTTATGTACAAAAGGATAAAATGCTATGACAGACAACAACAGCAAGTAATAGGAGTTGAATTGTGTCTCCACCTATGAAGTCCTAACCCCCAAAATGTGACTGTATTTAGAGAGAGGGCTAGAGTGGTTCAAATGAAGTAATTAGAATGGATCCTAATCCAATCTAACTGGTGTCCTTATAAGAAGAAGAGATTAGGACACAGACACACAGAGAGAAAAGATCATGTAAAGAGGGAGAACAGAGACAAAGGGCTCTACAAGCCAAAGAGAGAAGACTCAAGAAACCAAACCTGTCAACACCTGATTTTAGTTAGAGTTCTGGGCTCTAAACCTGTGAGAAAGTAAATTTCTGTTGTTTAAGCCACACAGTCTGTAGACAGTACTTTATTATGCTTGCCCACCAGGGAGGTGGGGAGAAGTGAAGAAGAGACTAGATCAACACTCTCTGACGAGTAAAGAATTGGTAGGAATTAGGTGGGGCACCGTTGAAGTGAAAAGGAACCCAGGCAAAAGAAACAGTGAATACCATGAAGTCAGAAACCTGAAAACCTCTCTTCTTTCTGAGGAATGGTTGACTCACCTACCCAAGCCACCATCAAAACCAAAGAATGAGACTTCTATGTCGACATGACTTTAGTTCATAGTTTCACATTATACATTTCCTTATGGCCAGGCTTTCAAGCTAGCTGACTCATTTTTTTCACAACATGTAATCTTAATACTTACAATGTTTAACATTTATTGAGTAGTTATTATATGTTGGGTACCATTTTAAGCCCTTTAGTGGTATTAACATGTTCAACAGACAAAACAATTCTATAAGGTATTCTTTTATTCATCTCATTTTATAGATGTGCAATAGGTGTGAGCACAGAAAAGTAAATAAATCTCCCAAATATGTACTACAAATATAAAAATGAAGATGAGTCGTATGAGTCATTGTGACTCAAGAACCCATGTTCACACACAATTGTAATTGTTTGGGATCCTGTATGTATGTGCTCTTCAACCATTCTTTAAGGTGGTATTTTTTTTTCATTTCACCTGAATATTTATTCTGCCCTAAAATTAATTATAAAAATATGGAGCATACTTCAGCCTTGATAAGATTTTTGAATTATGAATAAACTCTTTGTTAAGTGAACAACCAGTTTTCCCATGTTTTTTTCAAAGCTTTCTCCTTTTTAAAGATTTATTTATTTTTGAGAGAGAGAGACAGAGTGCAAGCGGGGGAGGGACAAAGAGAGAGGGACACAGAATCTGAAGCAGGCCTTCAGCTCTGAGCTGTCAGAACAGAGCCTGATGTGGGACTCAAACTCGTGAACCACAAGACTATGACCTGAGCTGAAGTTGGACACTTAACCGACTGAGCCACCCCTATGCCCACTTTTCTCATGTTTTTAAGCATTGATCATCAGAGTTTTTGTTACCCACCACAAATACTTTCTTAAGAGATTTAATGTATAATTAAAACAAAAGAAAAATCCTCTGATATAGCAGGTAAGAAAATATTTCCTATACTTGCACCAAATATTCAAACTTTTAGCATTTTGGCATATATCTTATCAGATTTTTTTGTACATATAAATCCCATTGACAAAAAAATTTGGTCATTTTGCAACCTACGTGTTATCCTAACACTATATATTGGATATTTTTCTATTATACCTATCTTATGTGTTTGAAAAATTATTAAATAAATGGCACTAAAGATTCTTCTAACATAGGAGGAAGAAAAATTTTTCTGTAAAGGCTCATAAAGCAAATATTTCAGGGGAGCATGGGTGACTCATGGGTTAAGTATCCAACTCTTGACTTCTGCTCAGGTTCTCTCTCGTGGTTAGTGAGTTCAGGCCCTACATTGGGCTCTGTGCTGACAGCATGAAGCCCGCTTGGGACTCTGTCTCCTTTCTCTCTGCCCCCACCTGACTCATGCTCTCTCTCTCAAAACTAAATTAACTTTAAAAAAAAAGAAAGTAAATATTTCAAGCTTTGTGGGCCATATGGTCTCTGTGCAACTACTGAATTCTGCCATTGTGGCACAAAAGTAACCTTAGATAATGCATAAACAAGTGGAAATAGCTGTGTTCCAATAAAAGCTTATTTATAAAAATAAGTAACAGGCCATATCTGACCAGTGGGCCATAGTTTAGGGACTGTTGTTTTAAAGTATTGTTTTGAATGGCTGTCTGGAATCCCTTCAAGTGAACGTTCTGTGATTTATTAAGTCTTTCTCAATAGCAGGGAATGTATTTCTTACACATTTGCTCTAACTCATGAAACTAGAAATGCACATATATTATAAATACAAATTAAATGAAGAAATAAATAAATAAATGTCAGTAGTTTTTAGGATCAGGATTACAATTTTGACATGCATAAAATCCACACAGATTTGATAGAAAAAGGAAATGTATGGTGTTAAAGAAATAAGGGCAATTTGGGCCACATTTTGTTGTTGGGATAAACTTGAGTTAGCAGATGAAGCAGGAAAACCAAAAGGAGGAATGTTGAAATAGTAGCCGGATGGCAGTATCCAAGAAGCATTCTCTCAAGAGGAAGGATTTAGAATATTGAAATAGAGCAAAATCTGGATTAGAATTCAGTGCTTAAATAAACAGAATTTCAGGTCACATTAATTTGCAAAGTAAGAGTGGTAGATAAATAATATCTAAGCCTCTCTTCAAACTCCTAATTTTTGTAGTAATTTCTGGTTACACATACTGTTTATTCTGGTTTTTAATATGTTAAGTTAAACATGGGCATTTCTTCAGTTGGAACTATTAAATCATAAGACAAATAAGAGGGCATTGGAACTACAATATTCCACATTAGAAAGCAAAAATATAAACCATGGAAGCACAAATATTTGCAAGCATTAATCACTGTGTATTAAGTATTTTCCCCAATTCCACGGAATCTGTAAAAGAAAGCTATAAAGAAGCAAAAGCACTCTTTACCATCTAACAAAACCTAATCAAGTTCTCCCTGGAGAAAGTGCATCATCTGCCCCTTAAGAATATTACAGCAAGTGGGACCCTTGGGTGGCTCAGTAGGTTAAGCGTCTGACTCTTGGTTTCGCCTCAGGTCATGATCTCACTGCTTTGTGAATTGAACGCACATCGGGGCTCAGTGCTGGCAACATGGAGCCTGTTTGAGGTTCTCTCTCTCTCTCCTCTCTCTCTCTGCCCCTCCCCCCACTTGTGCTCTTCCTCTCTTAAAATAAATAAATAAACTTTAAAAAAGAGAATATTATAGGAATTGTCTTTAAGGTTGCCTCCTTTTCCTCAATAACTGACAGAGAAGATAATACTTCACTTAAACAGAATCTCTATTAGATTATTAACACAGGTCCTGTGACCTGTGAATCAGAAAGCAGTTCTTCCAGGCTCACCAGGGAATGTAGGAGAAAATGCTTAGAATCATGGTAATAAGTGGGAACTATTCACCGTTCAGTAATTTGAAGCTGCTATTTCGTGACGCCTATACAATAATTTAAAACATGTCATGAAGCATTTGGAAATGTAATAGATAAAAACCTAGCAAAGCTTAGGGTCAAACACTCACCTGTGATGCATCTGATACTTGCAGCTACTAATTTTCAAATGCATTCTTATCAGGAAGAACATAGGGATTTATTATCTTAGGGCAGAGACTGAACATTTTTGGAGTGAAAACTTACTTTTTATTTTCCTAAAACCTTTGGATCAGGTATGGTTTGGAGGCAAATAGTTGAATAGTAGGCTTGACTCCTGAGCAGAGCAGAGCAGAGACCATGCTAACGCTGGTAATTCAAAAACCATAAACAGAAAAACATGGCAGAAAGATGGGTACAGTCACCAGCTTGAATAATGGTAACCTAGTATGTTTTTGAGTTTTGAGGTCATCTGTTTTTTTTTATTCTAGTAATAGTAACACTCTACAATTACAGCACTATTGCTACTACTGAAATTATTACTACTACCACTACTTATCATTTATGGAAAACTTACAATGTGCTATTTCTTAGTAAATTCATTAAAAAAATAAGTATCTAATCCCCGCTATATGCAGAACACTGTATGAAGTCTTGAGCACACCTTAACATGGTTTTGCTCTTTCAGTGCTAAGCACTTCCAATAAGTAACCTGTTTCATGTGCCCGCATTTGAGGTCTTTAAGATTTAACCATGGAAGATTATCCAATATTTTCATTTTAAAGTATTTTCATAGATGGTAGAGGACAGATTGTACATTGAAATATTTGCGTGTCAAACAAAGAAATGCAAAGTGATTAGGAAAACCCTGGAAGACACTTGCAAGGCTACCAGAGAGGAACAGTAGGATCATCTTCCTTACAATAAATCCGGAGCAGAATCAATAAGACACAACAGTTTATTAACTCAATGTGTGTTGAGTACCTATTGTGCCAACTATGGTAGTTGGACTTTTTAAACTGGACTTTTTAAACTGGAAATGTATCATATGCTGTTGTGCAAAGTAATACAGAGAGATCCCAGGTACCCTTTACCCAGTTTTCTTCAATGGTGACATCTTACGAAACAATAGTGCAGTATCACAACCAGGATGTTGGCATTAATAGAGTCAAGATACAGAACATTTCTATCACTGCGATGATCACTCCTGTCGTGCTTTCGTAGCCACAATCATTTTTATTTTCGCATCACCAACCACTCCTTAACACCTGATAAACACTAATGTGTATTGAATATCTATAATTTTGGCATTTCAAGAATGTTACACAAATGGAATTATAAACTATGTAAGCTTTGGAAGATTGGCTATTTTCACTGAGCATAATTTTCTGGTCTTCATCTATATTGTTTTGTATATCAATAGACCATTTCTTTTGGTTGCTGAGCGTGACCATGATGTACCATTGCTTATTTAACCATTCACCCATTGAAGAAAGTCTGGTTGTTGTTGGTTTTGAGCTTTTACAAATAAAGATGACAAAAATATTCACATGCAGGTTTTTGCACAAACATAAGTTCATTCCTCTAGGATAAGTGCCTAGAAGGGCAATCGCTGAGTAGAGTGGTAATTGCAGATTTAGATTTTTAAGAAACTGCTGCATTGTTTTCAGAGTCACTGTACCATTTCACATTCCCACCTACCATGTAAGATTCATCCAGTTTCCCACATACTTTCCAGCACTTGGGATTGGCACTGTTTTTTTGCTTGTTTGTTTATTTCTACCCGTTTTGATATGCGTGTGCTGATATCTCATTGAAATTTGAATTTGAATTTTCTGAATAATGATTAATATCCTTTCTTAGGTTTATTTGACATTTGTATATCCTCTTCATGTAACATGTTTTCATGCCCTTTTCCTATTTGCTAATTTGATTCTTTGGTTTTTTTTTACAGTAGAATTCTGAGAGGTCTTATATATTTTAGATACTCTTCCTTTATTAGGTATGCAAGTTACAAATATTTTCTTCAAGTCTGTAGCTTGTCTTTTTATCCACTTAACAGGCTGTTTCAGCCAATAATTCTGAAGAAGTCCACTGTATCAATTCTTCTTTCTTTAGATGTTTTTGGTACTAAATCTGAGAATTCCTTGCCAAGACCTAGATATTAAAGATTTTCATCTGTTTTGCTAAATGTATTATAATTTTACATTTAACTGTGTAAGTCTGTGATTCATTTTGACTGAATTTTGTAGAAAATGTGAGACTTTATTCAAGATTCATTTTTTGCCTCAAGATGTTTCAGTACCATTTTATGAAAATACAATCTTTCCTCTGTAAAATTTATTCCGTATCTTTAGCAAAAGTCTGTAGGGCATATCTGTGTGGATCTGTGTCTGGGTCTTCTATTCTGTTCCATTGATCTATGTGTCTGATCTTTTGCCAATACGACACAATTTTGGTTATTTTAGCTATGTAATAAATCTTGGAAGTGCATAGAATGATTCCTCCCACTTTATTATTCTTTTTCAAACCTATTTAGCCATTTCAATTCCTTGCCTTTAGATATAAATTGTAGAATATCTTTTATCTCTGTCTAAAAAAATCTTGCTATGATTTTGATACAAATTGCATTAGACCTGTATCACATTGGAGAAAATTAACACCCTTACTCTATAGGTCTCCTAATCTGTAAATAATGCACATGTCTCTCCATTTTTTTTATAGATCTTTGATTTTTTAACAGTGTTTTGTAGTTTTTAGCATATAGGATCTACAAATATATTGTTATATTTACAGCTAGTAAATAATTTTTAAAGTAATTGTAAATGGTGTTCATTTCATATTTTTCCATGTTAACTGTTCGATATATACACATATCAATCATATATTGATATATAGCAACATCATTGATTTTGTGTATTTATCTTACATTCAGTGACCTTGCTAAACTTACTTATGAGTTCTATGAGTTTTTTGATAGATTCTATAAGATTTTTTATGGATATGATCATATCCTCTACAAATAGAGATTTACATCTTTCAAACTGAATTTTTATTCTTTTTAATTTTCTTTTCTTTCCTTGGTGAATTTGTGAGAACTTCTAGCACTATGTTAAATAAAAGCATTGAGAATGGATTCCTTGCTTTGTTTCTCATCCTAGAGGGATGTATTCAGTCTTTCACATAGAGTATCATGTTAGCTGTAAGAATTTGGAAATTTATCAAGTTGAAGTTTCCCTCTATTCTCATTTTTCTGAGACCTTTATCATAATGCAGTTTGTCAGGTGCTTTTCAGCACCAAATGATATGACCATTTAGCCTATTAATATGATGGATTGGTTTTTCATTGGCTTTATATTGATTTTACATTGATTGATTTTTCAATATTGAAGAAGCCATGCGTTTCTCGAATACATTTAGTTATTGTGTATATATATTTTTATATGTTTTTATATATTAATTAATTCTATTTACTAAACTTTAAGGATTTTGTGTATATATTCATGAATATATTCATAGTTATTCACATTCAGATTGGTCAGTAGTTCTTTTTTTAATATTTTTTTTCCTGGTTGTCTATGCTTAGTATCAGGGTACTACTAATTTATACAATGTATTGGAAGTGTTCTCTCCTCTTTTTTCAGTCAAATTCTTCTTTAAACATTTGCTAGAATTCAACAGTGAAACCACTTGGTCACTGGATCTCTTTTACAGGAGCTTTTTAGCTTCAAATTCAATTCTCTTCATAAAGAGTTATTCATGTATTTCATATTGGATGAGTTGTGATAGTTTGTATTTTTCAAGGAATTGGTCTATTTCATCTATCACATTTTTATGTATAAAGTTGTTTGTAGTATTTTTTTAATCTTTTGGTATCTGCAGGGTCTGTGGTTATATCCCCTGCTTTATTTCTGATACTGTTCATTTTTGCCTACTCTTCCTTGTTTGTCTGTCTTGCTAGAGGTTTTTCAATGTCATTAACCTTTTCAAAGAACAAGGTTTTTGTTTCCATGATTTTCTTTCTATTTTTTTTATGTTTAATGTCACTGATTTCTGCTCTTTAGTGTGTTCTTTTTTTTTTTTCTTTTGCATGCTTTGGGTTTATTTTGTTCCCCTTTTTCTTAGAATTTGAGGTCAGAGATTAGATTACTGGTTTGAAACTTTTCCCCTTTTCTAATGTGTGCATTTAATGCTTTACATTTCCCTCCCAGTACTATTTTAACTGTTTTCACATATCCCATTACATTGTTTTTTCATTTTCATTCAGTTCAATATGTATTTTTATTTCCCTTCAGACTTCTTCATTTATCCATGGATTGCGTAGAACTGTGCTGCTAGTTTCTAAGTATGTGGAGACTGCCCAGTTATCATCCTGTCATTGAATTCCAGTTTCATGAATCCACAAGCTGTAATTTTTGCCAAATTTGGGGAATTTTCATCCATTATTTTTTTCAAATACATTCAGCTCTCCTCTTTCTCCTCTCCTTCTGGGACTTTGATGACACAAATGTTAAATCTTCTTACATAGTTTTACATGTGCTGAGACCCTTTTTCATTTTGTTTCGTTTTCAAGTCTATTTTTTTCTGTTGTTCAGATTAGATAATTCTTTTATTCTAGTGTCACCTTCAATGATTTATTCCTCTGTTCTCTCCATCTTGATGTTGAAGCTATCTATTGCATTTCTTTTTAACTTTGGCTTTTATATCTTGATAGCTAAAATTTGGTTACGATTCCATTTTGTTCTTATCTCCTATTTCTTTACTGAGACTTCCTTTTTTTTTCATTTATTTCAAGCATGCCCATAATTGCTCGCTGAAACATTTTCATAATGGCTACTTTAAAACTCATTGTCAGATAGCTCTACTATCTGTGTCTTTTTACTGTTGGCATCTGTTGATTGTCTTTTCTTGTTAATTTAGAGTTCTTCCTAGATATTATTTAGATGTTTTGTTTAACAGGCCTCCCTCATCCCATGGGGAATGGACTGTCTCTTAACTGCTAGCTGCAGATGGAATTCAAAGATGCCTTTGAAACTGTCATTGAAATGTAGTGGGGAGGGCTGCTCATTACTTCTGGGCCAGTGGAATGTGACTCTCCACTAGGTCTCTGTGGCAATACCCTATATGGGAGAATACAGGGAGCCTCGTGACTACTCATTTGGTAGCCCACACCGATATGACCAGAGAGTGGCCTTCCTACTACTGTTGGTTGGTAGTGAAAGTTCTAACTCTCCACTAGTCCTCCTGATAACCAATTCACAAGGATGGAGAGGGGCACAACATTACTGCTCAATGAGAGGTAAAAGCCCAGCAGGCTTCCTACATGGTCTCCCCAAACATCATGGGGAGCATCCTTGGCACACCCCAGTGAAGGTAAATATGCTAGCTGCCCACTCTCTGACACCATCCCTACAGGAGGTTTGGGCTGCCTGGTTGCAAGCTGACAATGGTGGGAATCTAGATTCTTAGATTCTCCATTCACCTTTTGCTCATGAGTGTGGTGAAACCACAGTTTTCTCTGTGAGTTCTAGCTGGCGCAGAGCAGCTATTGTCTAAAATTTGTCTGCCTTTCTGTGTTGCTTCTTTCCTGTTTCTCTTGGGAACATTTTTTTTTTTTACCTGTACTCATTGGTGTTTCTGGTTGCTTGCTCTTCTAGCACCTAGTCTGGGTTATACGAAGCAAAAAAGAAAATCCAAAGAAACACCATCATAACAT
This sequence comes from Panthera onca, assembly GCF_046562875.1. Classification (NCBI taxonomy): domain Eukaryota; kingdom Metazoa; phylum Chordata; class Mammalia; order Carnivora; family Felidae; genus Panthera; species Panthera onca. Next base: position 15,670,638 of record NC_138342.1, read on the forward strand.
CCTTTCCATTCCAACGTCCCCAGATGGTCTCATTTCTTTCTTCCACTTTTCATTATCAATATATGACATTACATATATATTACATTATATATATATATACACATATATATTTAATGCTTATGAATATTGAATTACATATTTGGAAGATGAGGGTGTTTCTGAGTGGTACATTCCTATGCTTTTGAGGTTATGATAATGACTGACAACTCTCAGATTACCTCTCACTCCCACAAATAAGACAAAATTCCAGGTTGAGAGAACTTTAGTTATATTCCAGTCTGGTGATTCTCTGGGCTTTTGTGCCGATGAAAGTCTTCAGTGAAACTGTACTACTTCATTAATGGAAAGTTCAGCTACTTTATTTTTCTTTGGATTGGGCTGACTTTATTGTCTACCATCCTCCAAAGAACATGCTGACATTTTTAATTTGATGGACTGCTGAGAAACCACAGCAGGATAGAGACCAACCCATCAAAAGTGAATTGAGGATTTCATTGATGTGGAGAGCTAATTATGTGACTATGGGGAGTGGGACACTGATTGAAATCCATATGACTTTTTAGTGCTCACTCTGTAGGCTAGCTCCTGAGAGGAATAGTAAATGAAGGCAACTTGCTCCCTGATCTCACCACAGGACTGCCTAGTCCTTGTCTGTTAGCAGTCAGAGACCCTGTTCCCTCCCTGAAAATGAACAGCTCAGAGATGGGCAGGAATGTTCTCCTTCACAGATCTTGAGGCAGTCTCATTTTGCTCTGAAAAGATGCTAAGATTCTGCCTTCAAATCCTTTACTAAACCTCCTGACTCTGTCTCTGTACTTTCAAGCTTGTCCTGAGCTGGGATATTTTAAAAGTAACACCAACCACTTTTTTTTTAACTAAAAATAGAGGAAATGTTTATTTTCAGGTGTTGTCAAATGAATGAAATTTTCACACAACGATCTTGATTTCAATCCCAACTTCAAAAAACACTACAGTTCAGCCTAGTGGTTCATCTTCTCTGCAACGCTGACTTACTCAAGTTAGTTTTTATTTTCTCTGCTGAGTCACTACAGCTCTGGTTTTGAAATAAGATGTATATGGGTTTGCTTTCCATTTCCTCCACTCACACTTTAGTTTCCGTATCTGTAAAATGGGGTAATAACTCCTATTGCTCAGATTTATCACTTAAGAATTTGAGGTAATGTATATAAAGAAACTAATAGGATATTTGGCAATAGTAAATATACAATAAGCAGGAGCAATTAGTCTTGTGGACTTCAAATGATGAATCTGTCAAACTTTAAAGCAGTTCCTAAATGCAGCTTTCTGATTATAATATGCTCCTGGTCAACAGTAATTGAGTCTAAAACATAGTTTGCATTAAATCAATTGTCAAACATTGTGGCTTGGCAAAATCATATGGTTAAAGTTAAAGCTCTGAAGTCAGACTGCTTGGGTTTGAATATCAGCTCTGTCCTTTGTTAACTGTGTAACCTACCTTGATTTCCCCAAGCCTCACACATGCATTGTGTGTAAAACACATCAACTGCTTTATGTATGTATGTACACATGTGTATGTGGATATATAATGTATAAGTGTGTATGTTTGTTTAAGATTTGTACATATAATTTGTTGAAATTCCTTAAGAACAAATCAAACCCGTGAAGTTATGGGAAATGTTACTAAACAGAGAAGACATGGGTTTGAATTTCATTTCTGTGACTTTGAGCAATTTATGTCTTGTCTTGTAAAGATTTCATAATTACCTATTACAATGCTTCTTAAAGAGGCATTCACTAAATGTTGACATCTAATGTTTTCCTACCTGTTACCTGTCATATGTTTGGTTTCCCTCATCTTTACTGAGACTGAGAAGTTTTCCTGTATGCAAAATTTGCTTTTCCCTACCTAATAAGGCTTTCCTTTGGCCTCCACATCAGGTCTGAATATTTGGCTTTGACTCTTGCTGTTTGAAGCATGAAATCCCTAGCCCTTCACTCTCAAATATATATATCCTGTAGAATGACTGGTCCTTACCTGTGCTCTCACTGTTCACATTATTGACTGAATCAGCCCTGTTGAGTCTCCAGATCAGATTCTTCCATTTTCTAACAACTTATCAAGATAATTTTGGGGAAGAGTAGCATATCTTTTGGGCATCAGTTAAGTGCCATAGAAGACACTGAGTTATGTATTTATGGGTATTAGCTCATTTAATTCTCATAACCTTCTTATTTAGATATTACTATGTCTATTTTTAGAAACGCATAATAGAAACCCAAAGAAATTAGTCAAGTAAAGTCACATATCTAGAAAATGATCAAATCAGAACTGAAATCTTGGCTTATCTGACCTCAAAGTGCTTTGAGTTCTTAATCCCTCCAATCATGTTTCTTGTAATCAAATGATGGTTTAGTCCCATTTAAAAGGAAAAAATCTGGTACACATCCATTGGTGATTAAAAATTATGATCTTGACAGTGTTACTTATTATTAAATACAAAAGGTATGACTTTCAGACTTACAATTTTGTGCAAATCCTAAACTGAAATATAGCTCCATTGGATATTAACAAGTCTTTTTAAACTCACCACATGCAAAATTGATCTGATATTCTACTATATTCCCAAACCTGCTCTTTCTGGAATCTTCTCTATTTCATTTAATAACATACGTTATTCCAATATACGTTCTTCCAATATTTCAAGTAAAAAATATTGATGTCATCCTTAACTACTCTTTTATTCCCTACATGCAGCCCGTCAGCAAGTCCTACAAGTTAATCTTGAAAATATACCCAGAAGGCAAGCTTTTCTTATAACCCCCACTGCACTCATCCTGGTTCAGGTCACTATTAGCTCTCACCCGAAGTAGGTTACCAACTTATCTCTTTGTTTTTGTCCTTGACACCTTTCAGTTCATTCTCAACACAGCAATCAGAGAAATCCTGGCTAACCATAAATCAGATCATGACATTTCTGTGCTACAGTGTGTCCCATGGTTCCCATTCGACTCCAAACAAAAGCCAAAATCCTTCCTATGATTTACAAGGCCCTACATAATTTGATTCCTGTTTTTACCTCAAATATTGTCTCATTTATTCTGTCCATTATCTAGATCTCTCTAAACAATGGACTGGATAGCTCTTGTCAACTACACAGGCTTGCTCTTGCCTCAGGCCATTAGTACCTTCTATTTCCCTCTGCCAGAAGTGCTGTTCCCTGGCATCCCACAGTTCCTTCAGATCAATCTTCTGTGGAATTTCACCTACTCCGTGAGACTTTTCTCCATCCTGTGACTTAAAACCGCAAGTGTCCTCAACCCTCTTCTGTCCCCTTTTCTAGTTCCTTTACCTTCCTCATCACTAATGAACCTCACATACTGTATATTTTGCATATTTATATTGGTGACTATCTCCTCTTTTATTACAATAAAATGCTGTACAAAGATAAAGATTCTTGTCAATTCACTCTGTATTTCTAATAACTTGATTGATTTGTACATAGCAAGACAATAAATAATTGTTGAATGAAAGAATAAGTTTAAAAATTAAAGTGCAAAATCAATAAAATAGTTAAAAATGACAACATTAATGTTAGAGTTTACTTTTATGATGTATATTATGCTAATTGTTGAAACTAATTTGCTGACATAGTATTTAAGGATAGAATGATACTTGCCTGTTTTGTGTATCACTTGCTCTCAAATGGATTCTTTTGAATTGGAATTTGTGGAGTCATCATTTGAGTCACCCTTATTGTCACTTCTTTTAATTTTCTTATTAACAAGAAATTGTTCTTTATTTTGATGAGCCAATCAGGGTAATAGTATACCTCAAGCTATAGCATGAAAAGAGAAAACACTTATATTCTTTGCATATTTACTACTCCGCTTATTGCCAATGAAGTGGATAATTGGTATATAAAAAAAGAAAAATGCCTTCCGAACATCAACTTACCATACGAATATGGCACAGAGGAGCTAGAGTTCTTTCATGACCCCATGAAGTGCAAAGACTCACTTCCACCCATGACTTTTTCCTGTTTGAAATCTTACGAAATGTGACTTACTGCACCAGCTGAAGTTTTCTGTCCTTCACCTCTTAGAATAGTGATTATAAACACAAAAGCAAACATGGACAGTAAAAATGCATGTCAATACTCAATTACGAAGATGTCATTCGAGGGACTCAGATATGCTTATACCAGTTTTAAGATCATCATGCAAAGGAAAGTACAAAATTCATAAATTCTCATAAAAATTGAGAATACCTCTGCCGACACTCAAGACCCACAAATTACAGTTTAAGAAACCTCCCTTATGCCACAAAGATTTTTCAAGACAAAGTATGATAAATGACACATGGAAATATTACAGTGGATTCAATTGAAAGGGAGACACTCAATTTGTGAAAAAGGACAGGCTTTTTAAAGAAGTGACATTTGGGCCAGGGCCAATTTAGCAAGGTAGAAACTGAACAGGAAGTTAATTCGGGTAGAAAAAAATTCCACAAGCAAAGGATTAGAAGCAAGAAAGCTCTAGGTTTCTCAGGAAACTTTGAAAACCTTTCATTTGCTAGAAAACAGAATAAAAGGACATTAATGTAGATTAGCATAAAGGGATCACCTGAATATTAGATATGTTAAGAAATCATAATAGTGAAGAGATACACAATGCCCTCTTCGCCTGCCAGGCACGTTTCTGAGTGCTTTACGTAGAGTAACAAGTCTAATCTGTATAATGACGCTTTTAAGTAGATATATTCTTCTAGTCTCGTCTTTCCTGAGGCAGAGAAAAGGTAAGTAATTTTCTCAAGGCCACACAACTGGACAGATCCCATGATTTGATTCTGGAGTCCGCGCTGAACCCTGTATTCCGGGCTTCTAAAGCAGCTAGCTCAGCACATACCCAGGATTGGAATGCTCTAGAACACAACAACTACTGACAGTTGAATGTAGCAGGAAATCTGCAGAAAACTTTCAGGAGCACACAGCCAGGTTTTGAAATCAAGATCTCCTAAATGTGAACAAAAGATCTCACGGACTCAGTTTTCTCATGAGGCCACAGAGTGGGAAAATTGACTAATGATTGCTGGCATTATAACAGAGCATGTAATAAAGGTCCGCTTCTCATTTCCTTCCTTCTCCTTCTATCCCTTCCCTCCTGCTGATTCTCCAAAGTCGCCTTATTGGAGCATTTCCTTTCATTTCAAGCCCTACATCTGATCTGACTGCTCATTTATCTTCTTTTTTTTTTCAAGAACTAAATATTTTAGTAGTTTGTGCCCCCATGAATCTGATGTATGGAATTGTGGACTTTCAGTAATTTCATGAATGCTAAATGTGATCTGTGAAGACTTGGAAAAATCATGTTAAGATCTGTGTTTCCAATGTTCTCCACCCTTAAGAGCATAGAGAACACTTAGCTAAAAATGTTTAAAAATTCCAAGAAGCAAAAAAGTCCACCATAAGAAAAAAAATGGTTTTATTTTTCTCTTTAGTAAGTCATTTAAGCTTTTTTTGTGTGTTCTTTCATCTGTCAACTAAAATGATAAATGGAAGTCCTTGATGCATAAATGGAAATTCATTTCAATTTTAATAAATATAGCATGGATATTCTTGGTTTTTCTCCACACATTCTCTTTACTAAAACATGCAGTCTGGTAACTGATTAAAGCATTTCTAGAAGACACACAAAACGCAAAGACATTTTATATAACCTTATAATATGTATTTGAATGTTAAAATATTGATATTTAAAAATACTAAGTCACTTAATACTTAACTTAAATTCTGCCAAATCAATTTAGACTGTAAAATGAAAATATGTTTTTTTTTATGATAAAAAAGGTTTTTACTTACTTAAAAACATGATAAAGTAGAAGATATGTCTCTTTTTCTTTTTGGGTTTCAGTGAAGGTGGAAATGTGAGAAGTAATAATATGGTACAATTTGTATGTTTATGATGATAACTCTGGATTATCAAGAAAACTGTAAATTACATTAACTATTCTGTTTTACAAAAGCACATTTTTAATAATTATTATTGAAATCATTAAATGTTTTTAGTTACTGGAAGAATTACAAACGTCCTTTATCAATAGCAGCTGTGATAAAAGCAATATTGGATCAACGCTGTGCTATGTTTTATGTTCAGTAGAGTTGGCAATGGGAGCACTAGGTAGGTCTTTAGACAGAAGAAGAACCCCATACTTGGTGTGGGTAAGTAGAGTAAAATTGGCATTCCAGCCAAAAAGTGGTTATACTATTGTATTCAATACTTTATTAAAAATATATATTGAAAAAAATAATAAAAATAAAATATATATTGAGTCCCGTTACTATTCAGGGCTGAACATAACTCTGTTTGGTACTGGAATAAATGAAAAAGGCAACACAAAAAAGTAGTTACTGACTTCATGCAACTTGTATTTTATTTGCGAGGAAGACACAGTTAATAAATAGATAAACACACAAATATGTACATTATGTTCAAGTCCTCTTGTAGTATGGTAGAAAAGACGGGGACAGTGGAAATCTAGGTTGTACTGTGAGTGGAGAAAATGAATACATGAAAACTGGAACAGTATTAAATGTCTGTTAATTATTATCCATATAAATCTGGGAAGACATTTACATTCTGTAGGCTTCTATTTCTTCATATGTAACATGAAGAAATTACAGACACTGATCTCTAAGACCTCGCCCACTTTGTATGATATTAAAATCCTTGCATTGAGAATAACAAAAGAACACTTTCCAAAAGGAATAGGTTGTTTTCATACCCATCATTGCTTTGATTAAAATGTTCAAGGTTATAATCTATTCAAATTGAAAAGGCCCAAGCGTGATAACAGGAGGAATTTAGAGACTTCCAGTCAGAATAACAGATTAAAATTCTTCTCAGTTAGCTTTGCTGCCCCCTCCAGACCCCATGAAGACAAAAACAATTTTTAAAAAGACATCTGTAAATTCAGAGAATAGAGACAACGTCCGCCAATCTTTCCAGGATGCAAGGTGTATGATTTAGATGATGGAGAAAGTTGAACTCCAAATCGGCACTTGAGAAAACTGGTAGGCAACCGAACTTACTGAAACATACGCAAAAGACTCATAAATTGTTATTACCTGGTACTTCTGCAGTGGAGTGAAGTTAGGACTAAAAACTATAAAGTGTTACAGAAATTCCATTTTTAAAAAGTTCTAGACACACTCCGTTCCAGATCTTATTCCTCATTTGGGCAGTGAGAAGTCAGCCCTTACCATCTTCTGGCAAAAGCTGAGGGAGTTATTCACTGGAAAGGATTTTTTTAAAAGACTTTGGAATAGATGCCCAAACATAATTAAGGACAAGTGTATCAAAAAGAAAACAATTAACTAAGAGTACATGCACTGAATAGAGAGATCCCTGGACCTCTTCTCCAATAAAATTGCTTCTTACCCTCAACAAACCCATTTTTGAGGAATTGTTTTAATAAAAATAAATAAAAATGCAATAAAACATATCAGTAAGAATATTACATCCATATTCTATAATATTAAACATCTATTTATAGGAATTATTAAATTGTTTATGTGGTAAAGAAAGAACCCCTTAAATATTTTTAGTGAGAAAAATAATTTTGAGAACAAATATCTTTAGTATGTTCAAATTTATTCTAAAAAAGAAAAGAGAAAAAGAAAAACATTTCTCCACACATGGTATGTATATCTGTATAATTATGCAAATATGCAGAATAATGTAGAGCAATGAACTAAAAATTGTTAATTTCAGTACTGTTATTAGCCAAGTGGGAACAAAGTCTTTTTTCTGTGTATCATACTCAGTGCAATATTAATGATGCACAAGACAAATTTTTTAAATTTATTTTTTAATGTTTATTTATTTTTGAAGAAGAGAGAGAGAGAGACGGAGTGCAAGCAGGGGAGGGGTAGAGCGAGAATCTGAAGCAGGGTCCAGACCCTGAGGTGTCAGCACAGAGCCCGACATGGGGCTCAAACCCATGAGCCACGAGATCATGACCTGAGCCAAGTCGGACGCCCAACTGACTGAGCCACCCAGGTGCCCCTCACAAGACAAATTTTCATGTTCTCATCATACCCCATATAAATACATCTGTTTTAGCACCAATAGCTTTAACTGTACTTACCTGTTTCCTACCCATACAGTATCTACCCAATACTGTATGAGTCAGGTAGAACCATATGAAATTGTCCATATTTAACCATTTTGGTCTACAAAAAGAGTGATTTTATACACTTCAACCTATTACAGATTTGTTTGTTTCTAATCTATATCACTCTGGAGGAAAAGGAAGTTCTTTGAGGCTAGAGACTGTAACCATTTAGTTTTCTTTATCCCCAGAGTGAAAATAGCACATGACTGCTAAGGACACTGGGGACAAAAGCACCTTAAATTTCTGTGTTAATGAATAATGTAGCATGTATCATTTTCCTCATTGAAGTGAAAAATATGAAAAAGATAATAATAATAATATGTGCTCAAATATCAAATTTTTAAAATGTTATTATATTTTTATTTCCTCTTTAAATAAATAGTTGTGTAGGATGTGATATCGATTCAATTCCAAAGGACTTTTTTTTTTTAACTTTTGTACCTAATTTCCAGAGTTACTGTATTATCAAAAATGTGGCCTATGAATTTCTTTAATGTTTATTTATTTATTTTGAGAGAGAGAGAGAGAGAAAGAGAGAGCATGAGCAGAGGCAATCTATTACATATTTCAGAGAGGGCAGAGAGGGGGAGAGAGAGAGAGAGAGAGAGAGAGAGAGAGAGAGAGAGAGAATCCCAAGCAGGCTCCACAATCAGCACAGAGCCTGATGCAGGGCTTGATCTCATGACCATGAGATCATGTGACCTGAGCAGAAATCAAGAGTCACTTAACCGACTGAGCCACCCAAATGCCCCAGATGTAAAATTTTAACCTTTTGCAACGTTTAGCCAAATATAGGATTAAGTTTTATAAAATTTGGTACTTTATAAAAATTGGCACTTAAGAAAATATGCACTTCTCTTGAGGGATACCCAATTAATGCACATCTATTTTTCAAGTTTATTAACTGAATTATTTGTATTTTTTATCAATCATAGGCTAATGATGATGCTTCATACTACAATTGGATCTGTTTTCATCTACTTATATTTTTAAATTCTGTGGTGATATTCATTGTCAAAGTTCTTAACCATTAAATATCCAATATAAATTGTGTTTTTATTAATGAATAATAACCCTTTGCCCCTTTCAAAAAAATCTCCTTTTTTGAAATTTAAAACTGGTTTTTAATAAACTGTCTTCTTAAAATTGAAATTATAAAACTAATAAGCTAGCAAGGCCATAAAACCTCATACATATTTTTATTTAAAACCTATTTCCACATCCCCCCCCCACAGTGATCTTTAACTACCACAAAAGTTATAATGTTTGAAAGCTGAATGAAGTGGCATTGATTTATATGCAGTTGACAGAGCAACTGAACTGCATAAATACTCATAAATTTTAAATTTTAGTTTGGATACAAAACAAAACAAACAGAGCAATTCTTGATCTTCTTTTGGTATTTGTTTGATTTAGTTCCAGATCCTCAAAGTGTAAGCTTGCTTTCTTCTGTGTCATTAATCCTTTAGAAAGAAAAAAAAAAGAGAGAGTAGAAAAGAAAAGATTATTTTTTAAAAATTCACATGAGACGATATATATATATACATATACATATATGAATAAATAACATACATACATTCATATAGATGTAAACTTGTGCATGAGTGTACATTGATAGATAAATAGAAAGAAAGAGGGGACTGAGATTCATTCTTCATTCCCTAGAAGAGAGCTCTCTGCTTATTTCCCAGGCAACCATGGGTCATCTGTTTTTACTTGCATTCAATTTTCATAATCAGTGTTGGAGAGATTAGGTGGAGTATACCACACAGATGACACTATTTGTTTTCCTTGCAATTTGCTTAAATGCATGTTATCTGATTTTCCTGTCAACTTTTTCATGGACTTGTCTCTAAACTAAGCTGTGCTAAGGTATACATTGAGGTATTAGTAGACCTTTGCTATTGCCGCAAATATTATTCCAACAATAACGTGTAACATGTAAGAGAGGCCCAAACAAATCAAACACTGGAATGAATGACTATCCAGAGCACTCAGGAAGGAGGCCAAATTTTGCTATTTTGATATTCTGGTTTTGGTTCTTGAATTTTTTTTTTTTTTTTTGCAATAGCTTTCTCTGTTCACTACTGAAATCTCAGTCCCTTAATAACAGATACCTTATATCTTTCTCTTTACAGGTGGTAGAAGACTATATAATTTTGCTCAAAAGAAATGGATTCACAAAAAATCAAATTAATTTCCATGACCATTCACTAAAAAGTTCAACTAAACATTATTAGTTAAAAATCATATTTGTATTTTACACTAGTTCTTCATTGATTGGACTTCAAATATAAAACTTGTTATTATTCCAAATGACCACATGAGGCAGATAAGTCATATTTAGCACATACCCCACATTTTGGGGAGAACCTTGATAGCTTCCTCTCAGTTTGAACCCCAACAGCTAGACTATGCTGCTGTTCATAGTATTAATCCTTGTTAATTTCCCATCATAAAATAAGCTAATATATCTATCTCCTCCATTTTCTTAGTAGTGGAAATATGTTCTCAATCAATTTTCTCATTCTTTTAGTAAAAGCTTACTGGGCACCTAGCAGGTGCTGGGCATCGCTACAGCCACTGGAGAGAACACCAATGAACAAAAACTCCTGTCCTCATGGGGCTCACATTTCTAGCTCATAAAATTATATTGTGCAAGTTTCTCTTGAGAAAAACAAACAGGGCAAGGGTGGGTTTTGATCTGGGAAAACTTCATGGAGAAAGGACCATACACAGCCTGAAGGAGGTCAACAAGGAAGCCATGTGAATGAATGTCCAGGAGGAGCTTTCTAAGCATAGTAAGCCTATGAATGAATGGAGAAAATGACACATTTACTGACAAAATTAGGCATCAATTTTCAAACTCTGTTTGCAACTGAAAGTTAAACTTAATAAGAAATAAAAAAATAAAAGTTAAGTTTAATAAATATCTTCTAATATAGATACCTAAATAAGGCCACTTCAATTCAGTGTGAAGTTTGGTGTAATTTTCCAGATCTCTTCTCTCTTCCATGGAAAGAAGAGAATAATTCCCCTACGAGTTATTTCGTACTAACTATTCTTTTCTAATTGAAATCCACACTCAGGGAAATGGACATGATAGGTTTATTTACACTAGAAGGTATACAAACTGATAATCCCTACAGACTTCACTGCCTGTCCTCTGGAACATTTGAATTTTTAAAGTAAACTCAAATTCAAACTAAATAAATCCATTTATAGCAGTGGCCTTTCTGGGAAGTAGTAAGAGGTAAAAATGCTTCTATGAGGTGTGCAGGGAGAAAGCCCTGAACTTTCAGTTAGAAGTCTTTGGTCGCTTCTTACTAAGTTGCTGAGAGATCTTGGGCACATGATGTAACCCCCTGAGCTTCAGTTTTTCCCTTGTAAAATTAAGGCATTAGATGAAATAACTATGTGAGACTTGCAGCTATACTGTGATATATCTATCTCAATTTCTCAATTTCTCTGAATAGAATAAGATTCTTTAGAAAACATTTTAAGAGGAGGAAAAACAAAGGAAGAATATTTAATTCTGCTTTGTCAGGGAATGAATTTCTAATTCAGTGCCTTTGGTTCTTAAGTACCCATTAAATGATAACCTTAATTTCAGTGGAAACAATCCTATAACTATGGTAAGGTAGACTGAAAAGTCCCATGGCCTTTAAGTATTAAAAGTAAAATGAATGCTTGGAAATGTATGCTGAGACCCACGTTGTATACAGTATATATTTTCTCAGTCAACCAATTGCCTCTAAATTTGCTATTTATAATTTACCCAGTCTTAATTAGCAGGCTGCTCCCCAAGTCAATCCTGCTGCAGGCAGAACATGAAGTAGAATATAAAAAAACAAAGTGTTTCTGGTTGCTGAAAGCAAGCCATACATATTCATGGTGAAAACAGAAAATCATTTGCCAAACTGTGGATGGTAAATACAAATTAACCTTGTAACGAAAAGTGTAATATTTGCATTTTCAAGCCTTAGATCTCTCTGGGATTAATTAGGTGATCAGTAGGAATTAGAGTTATCACGAACAAAACCTGGCCTAAGATTGTGTGTGTCAGTATGCGTGCTGTATTCATTATTTTCTCTTTCATTATAATTCTCTGGTCTAGTCCACAAAGACTGTGGTATAGACTGATTGATTCAATCTCTCTGTGAAAATATTTTTCAAACCGTATAGTACTACATAAATACTTCGGGGTTTTATTGTTTTTATGTTTGCTCAACAGAATAACAAAGGGATATATTGATGATCTGAAAGACTCTCCAGTTGTAACCCTCTTGTCCATCCCCACTGTGACCTCCATGGTTCAGCTACTCAACACTTCCTTTCTAGTGGAATACAACAGCTTCTTAACTGTTCTCTCTGGCTCAAGGCTTGCTCCATTCTGGTCCATTTCCACAGTGCTGCCAGAGTAAATTTTCTGAGACCCAATATCATCAAGTCAGATCATTTATAAAGTTCTGCCGTGCCATTTGGATAAAATTCAACTTTCTTAGCTTGCCGTAGATTATCTTTGCCCTGTCTACCTCTTCAGGCTCATCTCCTGGCACTCAATCTGCCAACAGTTCTTGATCAAGCATCAATTTTGTGCCAGGCATGGTTCCACACACTACACATCTCACCCACCACAGTCTAGCTTTATTAAATTATGCACAGCCCCTATGCAGGCTGGGTCTCTAAGGCTTCTGTGCCTTTCTACATTTTTCTTTTTCTGCATCGTGCTAAATGCTTACAGTTTAAGACTCAGATCAGACATAAAATTCTGTGGGAAGCCCTTCCTGACTTAATTTTTCCCAGTTTAGTGCCACTCTGGTCCATTACTGGACCCATTACTGTCATGGCACCTACCACCCTGCATTAAATCTGTCAACTCTCTTGTCTTTCTCCTCCCTTCAACTTCTTGCCCCTTGAAAGTAGGGACTGTGCCTGTTATTTCTGATTTGACAATGCCTCATAGAATTTCTGACACAGTGTAGATGGAAAATAAATATTCATTGAATGAATCAATGCCAGAGGGAAAAATGCACGAGGTCTAGGACAACAAAGAGAAGTCATCTGTGACATCAAATTTAGAAAACAAGTTTTCATTAATTATTAAGGTATTTTGGGTGAAGGCAGATTTGTGTTTTCTTTTATAATACTTATATCCTGTTAGAACACTTTGGGAATTTATTTGAAAATTTAAGATACCATGTCATTAGGAATCTACCCTTTTAGTTTTATTTTCCTAAAAAAGGCCATCTTTGAAGTCACAAGCTTAAGAAAAAATAATTTATCATGCATGAGGATTTGTTGGTGTTGAAGGGGTCTTTCCTTAGTATCCCCCCAAAAAGTAGAGTGAGGTCCTGTAGTGGTCAGCATATGACTGAAAATAAATTGTAGGATGAAAGTTTGGAGAAAAGCCAAAACAAAGACCAACTTAAGACATCAAAACCTGTGTCAAACTATAGACAAGTTTGACCAGAGGTCAACGAACTATGGTCTGCTAAAGTTGCTTGTTTGTTTGTTTGTTTGTCTGTTTTAAATAGTAGTTTTATGGCCATGATCTAAGAATGGTTTTAACATTTTTTAAAAGATTACATTTTAAATGGTTATCTAAGTAACTATGTAATACCCATGTTTTGGCCTCTTAGTACACAAAGCCTAAAATATTTACAATTTGGCTTGTGTTCTGCAAATAAACAAGTTTGCAGACCCATGTTCCACTAACAGAGACAAAGAATTTGAGCACAGAAGGGAAATGGCAGACATAAGAAGAATGCAAATAGAAGGTAGAAGTTTTCTAGAGGGACCCTATGAATTCAGACATATACAAAGCAGGGGTATTAAAAACCACACTGATATGTGAAAAAGTTTCTCCACTTCTGTTCAAGAATATAGAAAAGATTCACTTTTGTATACATCTAATCCACTGGCTGGTCCTAGGGGAAAGTCTTATTTTAGAGGCTCACTCATAGTCTGGGAGATGTTATAAAGTAATTTTAGAAGACAATGATAGTATGAAATGCATAAGAGAAATAGGAAAAAAAAAATTTTTTTTAGGGGAGAACATAAAGAAAACCAAAGACCCTTCTCCTTGAATGTCCTTTCCTAAACATGAATAAAACTGAAGGATTTATTTTTGGCTGGGTCTTCTTCTGGAAAACACTGTGATAAAGAATGAAAGTTTGGTGGCCCATATGACCTGAGTTCAATTCACTTTGGACTTCAGATACAATTGTTGAAAGTTCACCCTCCTCTCATCCATCCTTCTCCTCACTTAAAATGCATGCCCACTTAAATCGGACCTCAGATTTATCTGTAGCGATAACTGTGTCAAATTCATAACTTGCGCAAAAAGACACTGGACCATGAGTCAAAAATTAAGGCACATCCTGGCTAAAATATGCTAAGAGCTCTGGAGTAAGAAAGTTCCCAAATTGATTGCATATCCCCTTCTTGTTCCTAAGAAAATGTGAGTGTGTATAATGGAGTGTATAAGTGAAGCAATTATGACGCGTGAAGTTCTAAGTGGAATATATGGAGAATGATCAGTTTCTAATAGCCCTTAATTTATGTACCAGCACTATAATCTGCAAGTACCCCTCAGCTCATAAAAGTCTTTTTGGCTTTTTTGGTTCTGTGTTCGTCTCCCTCTTCTTCCTCTTCTTCTTCTTCTTCTTCTTCTTCTTCTTCTTCTTCTTCTTCATTTAATTGTCTCCCCTCCACATCTCAGAACAAAGAAGAAGGCAGTACTCTAGAAGCAGTCACAAGGATGCATCATATTTAATAATCATTACTTGAGGCCAATATTTGAAGACCTGCTATAAATATTAGGCTGTGTCCATACGTTTCTTATTCCTACAACAACCTCACAAATTAGGGTTTGCATTCTTCTGATAAGGAAACTGGAGCTCAGAGAAACTGAGTAGCATTAACTATTGGATTGTGCTAGATCAGCTTGGATCAGGCAGGAAACGATGCTCCCCGGAATCTTATTTCCTGGATGGCTCCAGGTGAAAGTTGGCCAAAAGTGGTACGTACATGAGGTTCAGAAGACAAATTAAAGCAACAGTCATTTCTCTTAGAAGATGGCTGTGATTAGACCCAGTGGTGGCCAGAGGCAACTTGTTCTCTAGCTGACCGAAGGCAACCCCTGGCCCACAACCAGACACTTGGCTACATGCCACAGAAGCAGAAGCTACGCAAACGCAGCAGCTTCCATAGATCCCGCCACGGCTTCCCATCTGTGGTCCTGTACAAATAGCCAGATGTGCCTAGCTTCTCAGATTTCCTGGAAAACTCTGGCTTGTCCACCTGTGCCAGGACTTCTGAAAGACTGCTTAGTGCTTCTTTCCCTCATCTCTGACCTCCCCTTCCAGACTTTCACTTCCTCCACTCTTCCCACATTGTTTGAAGTCTGATTCCTATAATAATTCCCTCACTTCCGTAATGCTCACTGTGGCTTTGCTCCCTTGTCTGAACTCTGACTGATGCATACAACCAAGACCACAGAAAAAATAAGTCACAGCCTAAATCCATGCTCTTTTTTATATGGATTGCTGTTCTCAGTCATATTTATGTTTAAAGATGATCCTACTTACTTAAAAAACAATAGCACTTAAGTATCATACACTGTCTTAGTCTGTCACGCTGTATAAGAAAATAAGATGAACCAGGCCTAGTTCCAGTCCTTTAAAAAGTGATAGAAAATGGAATATTCACAGATAACAAGAGACGGCACGAGGAACTAAAGGTCAGAGGAAAAGTGCTGGCAAAGCACTGGGGGCCCTCACAGGTGGAGGAAACAGGGTGCCACATGGAACCTTCAGAGATGGATACTCCCTCAACATCACACAAAAAGAATAGTAGATGTCAAGTCAAGAGATGTGAAACACAGAGAGTGAAGTCGTTATAAAACAAGATTACATGTTTTCATGTTTTAAAATGTTGTCTGGATTTCTATTAGGGAGAAAGCCACATTAGTAAGGAAAAAAAGAATTCCTGTGTTAGAAAATGAGCAACGATTTCCCCCCAACCTACCCCTGCCCCTGCCCTGCCCTGCCCTGCCCTGCCCGGCAAAGGGCAGATTTGACCAGGCTTCAAGCAAGGAGAAGCCATTCTGCATAGTAGAGACAGAGGAATTTGAAACTGGGATTGAGGGTGGATGTGGAGTGCAGAGAGATCAGGGAGAAGGAGATTGAGAAGATAGAGACAGAGGGCACAGGAGGAAGGGAGGGAGGGGAGAAGAGGGAGGGAAGAAGAAGGGAGAGGGGAGGAAGTGGCGAAGTATCCAGGACAACATGGGAAGGGAAGGAGAAAAGAAGAAGGAAGAGAAAAATGCCACCTCTGAGGGTGTGACACCCAATGGCAGGAAGGTTCAGTGTCTGAGCGCTCTCACATTAACTCCAAAATCTTCTGAATAATTTTGCAAACTAAGTGCATTATGTGAGGGGAGTCTTACGTGTGTACACACAACAGTTTTGTGTCAAGGTATTGCCGAGAAAAACGGACATATCCCATGAGAATGCAAGAATTCAGGGGTTCAGGGAAACCTGGGGAAGAAAGTCCTGCAAAGATTTTGGAGCATCACAGGGCACGGATGGACATTTGTGCCAAGTGTAACAAGCTGGCCCGAGGGCAGAGATGCCCCAGACAACATTCAGTTAAAGTAATCAAAGCTACCGAACACCGAACATGCTGGGCGTGTCGTGCCATAACTGTCCCAACAACTTTTTGAGGTCCATGCTTTATCATCTTTATTTTACCAATGAGAAAGCAGCATCTTAGAGCAGTTGAACACTTTCATAAGGTAACAGAGCTTGTACAGGCCCAAGAGGGTATTCAGACCCAAGTCTTTCTGATTCATGACCCAGCATTTTAATCATCTCTTTCAGTGAGTTGGAAACAATTAGTTGTATTCGCCATAGTCTCCTTTATTGTCTTCGACTCTGCATTATGTCAAAACCAGATTATTTCTGGAACACTGCACAAAATGTGGGATCTGCTATCAATTTTTCTGGGGCCACTTCTTATTATTGCTGCCTAAAAGGAGACAAAGCTGCAATATCACTGTTTCTTTTCATTAGGCACTTGTTACGGGACTGTTCAGCTATCACAATAAAGCTAACATGATCTCACCCATTCTTATTAAGACAAGTGTTTCAAATTAAAAATTAACATCTTTGGCATGTTAGAAAGGTATATGTTAACTCAAAGTCAGGTTTCTAAATAGAAACAGTATGAGATTAGTATGATCTAATGGACAAGGCGGAAAGAATACCTCCCATTCCTACCTTCTACCACAGAAGGAAATATTTCCTGTCCTTTTGTTAAAACTCAAAAAGTGGGGTTAAAAGGCCAAGTGAAAATATAATCCACTTGACAATGAGCTTAATCACATATTGTAGGTATAGATTTTTAAGAGGCGACTTGGTATGAGATCCTTATAAACCAGGAAGGAAATCCCCAATTGGGGTTCCTATTACTCTGACTCTTACTGCTGAAGAGTCAGAGCTGTGGGGTCTCTTTTTTCTTATTTTCATGTAATGTCAGCGTTTGGCTTAAGGGATAAGGAACAGGCTTGCACATTTACACAGTGCACACCCACTAAACATTTTAAAAAGAAAATCCTAAGATGACCATTGAACTATGAGGCACAGAATTCTCGGGATACTCACAGCGACTCGTTTGTGCTGTATGTTAAATCACAACAACCAAGGTGAAAACAGACAAACGCAATCACCTAGCTGCTTGGCAAACGTGTTGCAAAACAGGCAATTAATTTTTCTGTATGTGCTTTTGTCTCTGTTTTCACAGTTTTAACGATATCACTTTGTAGGTGGGTTTCTAGTGATTAAGTACAGTTTTAATCAGATCAAGAAGTTTCCTGAAGCAATATAAGATTCAGTGAAATCGCCTAAATTTTAATTACTCGTGTTTTCAAAGACGTGTCTAAACTTGAGCCTGCATATCTTCTAATTATCAGAGGAAACTTTGCTCCCTTTAGTTTCCATTAGGATCTAGGGCAGGGTTTGGCCAACATTTTCTGTCAAGGATCAGGTATCAAATATTTAAGGTCAAAATTTCTCAAACTCAGCACTACTGACTCTTTGTCCAAGATAACTGTTTGTTGAAGAGGATTGTATTGTTCACTGCAGGATACTTAGCAGCTTTCTATTCTCTTCCAATAAGACTTGAGTGGTGTCCACTTTATCCAGGTGTCACAGGCAAAAATGTCTCCAGACTTTGTCAAATGTCTCCTGGGGCCCAGGAACAAATCCACCTCTGGTTAACAGCTATTGCTTTCAAATTTGCAGGTCGTCTATTCTCATTACAACTAAGAAAACAGGCACAGATAAAAGGCAAATGAACGTGAATGGCTGTGTTCCAGTAAAAGTTTATTTATGGACACCAAAATTTGAATGTCATATAATTTTCACCTCACGTGAATAATTCTTTTTTTCCACTATTAAAAAATTTAAAAACCTGGGGCATCTGAGTGGCTCCATCGGTGAAGCATCCAACTCTTGACTTTGGCTCAGGTCACGATCTCAGGGGCCATGAGTTCGAGCCCTGCATCAGGCTCTGCGTTGACGATGTGGAGCCTGTTTCAGATTCTTGTCTCCCTCTCTCTCTGAGCCTCCCTTGCTCATGCTCTGTCTCCTTCTGTCTCTCAAAAATAAATAAACATTTAAAAAATTTTAAAATAAATAAATAAAAATTTAAAAACCATTCTTAGCTCATAGGGTGGACAAAAACAATAGGCCCTACTTGTGAACCCCTGATCTACAGGAAAAAAACGATAAACAAGATAAGTCTCCAAAAAAAAAAAAAAAAGGAAAATTACTCTATTTAAAAATAGTCTTTGCCTCAGGGAATTTCTGATCTACAGTAACAAATATTTATTTTTCCCCTTGATAAATGCTGTCAAGAAGGTACGTGAAGGGAACGATGGTAACAGTACCAAGGAATATGGTCTCCAATGAAGGCTGCACAGAGAAGGGATTAAACCACCTTGAACTGGTGACCAGAAGTTGACCAGGAAATCGAGGTGATATATGTATATGTGAACATGGAAATTCTATATAATATGATACAATAAAACCAAAAGATAGAAAAGTTCCTTGAGGAAGCCTAAAGCTTCATTTTTGATGTATTGACAGGTTGAATAGATGTGATTATAATTAGTACACTGTGATTAAATAAGCCAGATGGACATCCAGAACTACTCTTAATATGCAAATGGAAACAAATTTGGCTTCTTCTTTTTTTTGAAACTTCTAATGTTTTTTTTTTTTTCATGTTTGAGAGAGAGAGAGAGTGTGTGTGAATAAACGATATGCAGAGAAAGAGAGAAGGAGACAGAATCTGAAGCAGGTTATAGGCTCTGAGCTGTCAGCACAGAGCCTGACATGGGGCTCGAACACACTAGCTGTGAGATCATGACCTGAGCCAAAGTCAGACGCTTTAACTGACGGAGCCTCCCAGGCACCCCTCTTGGCGTTTGCTTCTATCTTTGAATGATCTATGGCTGTACTATATGTCTCAAATGTGTTTTTCCCACCTGAAAATATTGAGGCCTATGGATCTCACACAGAACGTAACGTGAAATCGATGCAATCATGCATGGGAGTGCGAATGAGGAACAGGAGCTTATTAAATTGTAGTTCTGTGAGGTTGTATTTTTCTTTATTGTAAAGCAGCAACATCCAAGGGTAAGATAGTCTTCTTTCAACCGTCCCATCTCCATTTTTTTGATCGGTTGGTCGGTAGTGGTGGCAGCTGTATTGTCTTGATTTTGCAGTTTGCATCTATAGTAGCAGGTATTGCCTCTTTGCTGGGGACATTACAGCAAAAACAATCATAAATGCGACAGGCGTAGAGACCAACACATTCATCAAAAAGAATTGAAGTCAGAAAATATTGGCATGGATTCATCTGAAGGACAAAGTTGTTTCAGCTCTCCCATGCAAATGTACCCAGGGAAGGCCTCTAAAGATTTCAAACAACAAGCTGCATCCATGGTAAAAAAGTGATCTCGAGATAACATAGCGCATTCAGTTTTAGAAAAATTGATATTTTTCCCCATCATTTCTTTGAATTTGACCCTGCTTGTCAAGTTCCTGCCATCTTCAGAGTAGTGGTTTCTGTAACACGTCCTGATATAGAAAACCCAATATCATAACTGTATTTTCCATGTAACTTTAATCCTCAACTTGGGCCACAACTATTCACAGTGACGAATGCCAACCAAGCTACGCAGTTTTCAGTTGTTTTCAAGAAAAGTATCAATGTCAGTTGTGGGAATCTGTGGCAACCACCAAAATGGATAAAATTAAGGGTTAAGCTACCCCCTGGCCCAACCATTTCCTTGCAAGCATCCAGGCCGAGTTATTCATCTGACCTCTTCACTAAATAGCACCCTTACACTCTTAGTGCAGGAGATGAAATGTATTCTTAACAATCCAAGGAATGGCTGATCTTGATTAATGTGATTTTCCAAACAGCTAAAACGAATCCCCTTCAGGGGAGCTATATATATATATATATAATTATTTTTAATTATATTTTAATTATGTATAATTATATAAATCATATGAATTTATTTATTTATAATTGAATTATAAATAAATCAAATTATGTAAATTATACAAATTATATATTTGATTATAAAATTATATTTTAATCATAATTATTATTTTTATAAATAATAAAATTATATATATTATATATAATATAGTGTATATATAATAGTATGTATATATATAGTATAATATTTATATGCTCACACATACACACATATTTTTTTCTGTGTGTTATGCATGCCTCTATTATAGATTTTCTTTCTTTCTGTTTTGTATTATAGTTGGTAATCTACATTTCTCTTTTACTAGAACAGCCCATAACCATTTTTAAGGTCGGTAGTTATGTTCATGTCTGTACACAGTGTAACACTTCCCACAGCACTTAATCATGTAACAAGTGTTTGTTGCATTTCAATTTAACTATTTAATAACTTAGTATTGTTACCAAAAACATGCAATGAATGGTAAAGTGATATTTCGGAAACCATTATGGTATATGACTGTTGTTTTTGAGGAATTCTTTATTAAGCGGCTGATGAAAGGTTCAGGCTACCAGCAAGTAGACAACAGCCCAAAACATTTTAATTTTCTCATAAGATAGCATGCAAAAATGAACAGATATTACTTCCTCTGACTTCTCATCCCTCTGTTTTGAAGGAGGATTTATTTATTTAAACTTTTTAAATAAATAAATAAATAAAATATGAAGAGAGAAAACAGCTCCTCGCTGGAGGGACATTCAAAATGAAGATAATCTAATGAAGGTGTCCCAGAATTTTTGTACTTCAGAATCACCTAGAGGCACTTTCAAAACCCAGATTTCTGAGTTTTTGCTTCAGTAGGTCTGTACATAACCCCAAGTATTTGCATTTTTAACAAGTTTCAACGTAATACTGATGTTGCTTGTCTACGGACCCTCACTCTGAGAAGCACAGATCGAATTCAAGTTTCATGTAGCCAACCTTACCATTTTTTTTCATTCGAGTTAGGTAACTCGCCTCTTTCTTTCATTGTTGAGAAAATTGGCTGAGTAGATATCCAGTTACAACTTTTCTGCCCTTGTTTGGATAGTGTTGCCATGGGGGACTTCTTTTCCCACCTTTATTGGGAAATACGTATGTTTTTCCAAATCCTCAACTTCATGAAATATCTATTGAGAAATCAGGAAAACAGAAGAGGCATTATACTTCTCCTCTGAGAGGAATTAAAGCTTAACTAGAAAGATAGAAATGGTACTGATCCAAAGGAAAACAGTGACTTGAAAGCAAAGCCTGGAGACACTGACACGCCACTCAAAAACTGAGGTCAATGTTTTTAGAAAATGGGATAAGGCAGTAGGAGAGAAATATCACTTTTAGATGGTGCCTGGTTAGAAAGTTGTGTTCACGCTGATGGTGAGCCATTCTCGCCAACAGAAGTAAGAGTAAGTTTGTGTGCATTTTACACTTTATACAAATCCTATGAGAGTTGTTCTAAGAAATAACACATTTAGAAAGCAAAATATGTTTTTTGATTAGCAATTTCAACATATGATTCTGTGTAGTGTCATTAACCTTGATAGGAAATCTGAATGTTATGTTATTAAAATAACTGCCTATTAATGTTTGCTGCCGTGTTTGAATATTAGCTATCGGCTACAGTTCCTGGTAAACACTTTAACAGAATTAATGCAAGAAAAGAAAATGTGAATGTTCTTGAGGGAAACTCCAACATGAAATAAGAAATTGCTCAAAAATCAGTTAAATAATGCAAAGCAATATTAATTCCATCAGCAAATGAAAATCAGGGCAAGCAAACAAAAGCTTTTATTGCTAAAATTGAAAGGAGTTCATCATATTAAGCACTATGTACCAATGTAAAGATATTTTTGAATACGCTTTTAAAAATCTGACCAACATTAATTCAAAAGGAAGTAAATTATTCTACATCTGGAATGTTTGTCACAAAACAAGGATCAATTTTATTGAATACGGCAATCAATGTCTTGCGTGTTTTAAAATTTCATTTTAATAATGGTAATTTATAAATATTAAATATTTTATATTGTCTTTGCATTTTAAATTGTTTTATTTGGCATTGATTTTTGTGTTAGTTCTCCTTGCATTAGCATTTTTTGTTAGGAATTATGTATATCAAGTTGAAATGATTTGTATGTATTATTGAAATATAAAATCTTATCACAAGATATTGGTGAATAACAGTAATAAGTCATGCATTTAGTAATATATATGTATTATTTTATAGAAAACATTAAATAATGTATATCTACTGCAGATACAACATTTACTGTTTATTTTTATGGTCATTCATTATTACTAAAAACATGTAGTCTGTTATGAAAAATACAAAATAATATGATTTTGAGAATTCCTATAAATTCCCCAAAATTCTAATTTGTCATTCCCAAATCCAAAGACTAATGTCTGTCAGGAATTTGGAAATGTTACATTTGGGACATTTTTAGTTTTCAAATTTTCCAATAGTAAGCATATGAAATTTATCTTAGCTCCTCTTTGAGGCCACAGAACTTGGTATTTCCTCTGTCTGGAACATTTTTTCTAGATACCCCCCTTGCTCACTCAGCTCATCAGTGAGAACAAGTATCCCTCATAGAAAATTGATTGTTTGGATCAACTGATTGGAAAATACATTGGAAAAACACATGGATGTATAGTGAGCAGTAAATGTGTCTGCCATACATTCGCTCCCTTTAATATTAGTTATTGCAAGTGTCTCTTAGAAATAGACCATGGTTTCCTAGTCATCTTTTTTTTCCCCAGTTGAAGAAATTTGTTGAGTTGTTTATGGCCTAGATTCTGATTGTTAGGAAAGAATTTTTCAAGATTTCTTTGGCATATGTCCCTACACACAAACACACACACACACACACACACACACACACACACACACACGAAATACAGACTTATTTGATTTTCTTAAATCTGGGTCAGTTTTTTATTCTCTTTTCCTTATTTTTAATTTTACTTCTATTATGCTGTATTATGGGCTGAAGTGTGTCCTATATTGAAGAAAGGTTAAGGTCCTAATTCCCAGTATTTCAGAATGTGATTATATTTGGAGATATGGCCTTTAGAGGTAATTAAAATGAGGTCATTAGGCTAGGTTTTATTCAGTATGATTCAGGTTGTATCCCTGTAAGGAGAGGAGATTAGGACACCGACACATACAAAAAGAAGACCATGTGAGACATAGGAAGAGGACAGCCGTCTACAAGCCAAGAAGACAGGCTTCAGAAGAGACCCACCCTGCTGACACCTTGATTTTCAACTTCCAGCCTCTAGAACTGTAAGGAAATAAATTGCATTGTTTAAACCACTCCTGCGTGGTATTATGTATTATGGCAGCCGGAGTGAACTAATAAATGTTGTAAAGCACTTCTGTCTCAAGTAGTTTCTAATATGTTATGAGTTAAAAAATCAAGTAGTTAAACTGAATACCAGGTATGTATAGTAAAGATTTCTAGTAGTGGACTCTTTACCAGGAAACAAAACAAAACAAAACAAAACAAAACAAAACAACCAAGATACCTTTATATTTGTAGTAAGCAGGGTCTATTTTGCTTAGGAGGATGGTCATTAGTGTTGTCCCCTAAGAGCGTCCAGTTCCCCTTATGGAAATACAGTAGGGATGCATTTTTCTGTATCTTTGAAGGCAGATGCATCATGTGACTTGTCCTGGCCAATAGAATACGAGCAGAAGGGATGCATGTCATTTCTCGGCTGAAGTTTTTAAGAGTCAGTGCGCCACCTGTCACGTTTACTTTTTTCTGCTTTGGCAGCTGGGCAACAGGAAGATGGAGGCTCGTGCACCCCGAGTCCCTGAGTGAGGATGATGTACAAGGAGCTGCGAAGCTGGCCCGCCACGGGTCACGGAGAAGGGATGAGAACTGGGCTTCCACTACTTTGAAGCACCACAATTAAGTGGCTCTTGCACCACGATTAAGTGGCTCTTTGACACTGCAGAACTTATACAACTGATCTGAGGTATTTTTAACCCCGTTGTAGATACATAAGCTATTATTATAGTCTTTTTTTTTTTTTTTGAAAGATTGGAACGAATTTTTGAGTAAGAATTCCAAGAGCAATGGGGTGGGTTGCATCCTGAACAAAGCATTCATCACGTTGCTCTCAGGCTTCCCGTGGTCATCAAGATGATTCTGAATACTCACTGGACACAGATTCTCAGGGCATATTTCTGTACAGTGAGGTGAATTTCTGTGATGCTCCCAAAATGTTCATTTGTTGTACATATAAATCAAACTCTCCCACATTTATCATAACAGAAAATTCTTTGAGGTTTCCTTAACTAGCTCTTAACCTTCTGGGTGCCACTTTTCCGTGGGCTACCATCCAGAAGGAAACCTTTCTCCACCGTACTTCCTCAAGGCAGGGTGCTTAAAAAGGCAGAATAACCGGAAATATTCCAGGGTACAGCCACAACCCAAACACTCTCTCCTAAGAGTGGGGATAAACAGAATCTAGAGGTATCCTACCTAACTTCTTAGACCAGTATGCATTCTGACTGAAAAATCTATACCAATCTGGAAGCATATGGATGCCATTTATTTCATTTCCTTTGCAGAAGGGTACTTTAGGGATCACTTCTGCCTTTCCCCCAGGCCCCACCTTTCTCTGTCTTATCGTTTGGAGGCTACAGAGGAATTAAATTCATCTTGAAAGAGTGTTTATGAATTAGATTGTGACCATTACTTCAATGATTAAATACTCAAGAGAGATAATCCAAGCCAGAGACCATGTCACTAGAGGGAACCATGGTTAGTGGCAATTACTGCTCATTTTCCATAAACATGGCTGTGAGCCAACCTTAGGGGGAAAATGTAAAGTTGGTAAATGACATATTTGGCATCTCCGTCTGTTTCTTTCCTTACCCCTTCAGCACTTGGTCTGGGTTCATTATGCTTTTCATGGCACCAAGACTCCTATTAGATAAGGGATTTTATTTCCAGTATAGACTCCTCAAACTCACTCCCCACTCTGGAAACACAGACCCACCTCTTTCATCATATGAGGGCATTATTATTGAGCTAAATTCAGAGTACTATGGAACCCATATCTCTGAAATGGATTCTAATTTCCAAGGAAAGCCCAACGTAAGGTTTCCAGGTCTTAAGCAGGTTTCTAAAGTTCTTTTACCTGCCTTCTGGTGAATAAAGCATAGCATTTTAACAGGCTACCAATGATACATGGACTTTAGGTATCAGAGGATGGTCAGTTTTGAAGACTCTTTTGGACTGGCTCCTATTTCCTGTTGGCATTGTAATTGACTCCACCAAATGGGTTCCCCTCTGCCCATCTTGAGTTACATGCATGTAGCTTGAGGAATCAATCTCAGGTCCAAGGGTGGGGCTTGTGGAGTCTAAGCCAATCACAGCAATCCTGTCCTTCCTACTTTTGTGAATAGTGCAGGGATGAGCCAATTAGCATAAGGAATTATTCCAGAACAGACAAGGGACCTAATTCGGGGCAGCAAGTGGGAGAAGACATCTGTTTAGGGCCTCTGGGAAAGAAACTTCTTCCGTTTTATGAAAGACCTTTCTTACGTGACCCTTATTCTCTTCTCCAGAGCAGATGAGGAAGGAAATAGCAGTAGGAGGTAAAGCACTTCTCTTAGGACCACAAGGGGGCTCTTGCCTTAAAATAATTCTGGCATCTGAAAGCAGAAAAAAGAGAGGGAAAGGGTCCTTGATAACTTTATTAAACCATTGAGCCAAACCTACCCTGCAGTCCATATTTCTTCTGCATTTCCTCACAGTTACATGAGATCTTCAAGCATCCTTTATTTTTAAACAATATCAGCGTTATTTTATTTAACTTGAAACCAGAATATTATTTCACTGTTAAACTCACTAAGAATATGGGTCTGTTAATACTTTTTTTTAAAAACATCTACACATGCCCTGAGCCTTGGTAATTCATAATATAATATGCCCATTTAAAAAATTGATCGAGGGGCGCCTGGGTGGCTCAGTCGGTTAAGCGTCCGACTTGGGCTCAGGTCATGATCTCATGGTTCATGGGTTCTAGGTTCATGGGTTCGAGCCCCCGTGTCTGGCTCTGTGCTGACAGCTCAGAGCCTGGAGTCTGCTTCTGATTCTGTCTCTCTCTCTCTCCCTCTCTCTCTCTCTCTCCCCCTCTCTCTGCAGCTCCCCCTGCTCACGCTCTTGTCTCTCTCTCAAAAATAAATGTAAAAAAATTTTTTTTAAATAAACCTATTTGTCAAATAAATTTATGTTAAAAATACCCTTGAAGAGTCACTTTCCACAATGAATAAGAGTAATCTAATAATCATGATTTGACATGTATATTCCCTAACATAAATATTTGAAAAACAATACTACAAAGATTTTTGGCCATTCCATTTAATATACAGGAAATTTAGTATAATTTGGTAGTGATGACCAGATACTGTCATTAGGTTTGGATAAAAATACAGAGATAATATGGTTACAAACAATGGATTTAATAGTGTTCTTTCTTCATGTCTCAGACATTTATTTATGTCTGGTAACATAATACAAAAATTAAAGATAAAGAATGCATCCATTAATTTGGTATGGGATGGGGCGCCTGGGTGGCTTAGTCAGTTAAGCGCCTGACTTCAGCTCAGGTCATGATCTCACAGTTCGTGGGTTTGGGCCCCCTGTTGGGGTCTGTGCTGATAGCTCAGGGCCTGGAGCCTGCTTTGGATTCTGTGTCTCCCTCTCCCTCTGCCTTTCCCTTGCTCACGCTCTCTCAAAAATAAATAAACATTAAAAAAATTAATTTGGTATAGGAGGAGATTTCTATTTTTTATAAAAAGGAAAAAAAATAAGAGAAAAGAGAACTCTGAAGGCACCTATAGGTACACACATAAAATTAACTTACATAACTTCAGAAACTCTGTAACTAATACTTTCCTTCAATTCCACCGTTAGCCTGAAAAATAAAACTGTCAGTTATTTTAACAGAAAACAACAACAACAACAAAGTTGTATTCAGGCATAGTCGAGAATTGCAACTGGGGACATGCAAGCTATGACAAAACCATAGGCAAGTCCAGAGGACAAAGGAGAAGAAGCTCTTTTATAGAGGAAAGAGGGAAGGTGACAGGGGTTTTTATAAACAAAAAGCCCACTGGAGTAAACTGGGAGCTCAAAGTGTTGTAGCTTCTCATTGACTGAATTGGCTGGGCTGCTTCTGGACAAGAAGAAAACATTCTTCCTCTTCCTCGCGTAGTAGAGCAACATCTATTTGCAAGGTAAGACTAGACTGGTAGGGCATGAGACGCCCCCCTTCTGGCATCTGACTCCATTCTAAATGAGGTTTTCTTCTTAATTTTCACACTAGTGACCTTATCTTCTAGTCCACCAAGTGCATGTAGTAAGTAGGCTTTTTTTCTCATTCGTGTTTTTTGTATTTCTGCTCTTAGTAAATGATTTCTCAGTTTGTTTTCCCCTCTATGACTTAATTTCTTCTTATATAAATGGGCTTTTTTTTTTTTTTTTTTGAGACTTAAATGAGCCAATAGTTACAAAGTTCTTAGAACACTGTCTGGAACACAGTATGCACTCATTTAGTGTCATCCATTAATTATTACTGTTATCATTGTCAACAGTGTCATATAACACACACGGGGAACAATTTTTCCTTCCTTCTTTATTAATGTCATTTTATTGGATACACAATATTATAAAAAAAGGAATTTTACTTTTTTTTTTGGACTGTTACATTGTTAATACTTTTTTGTGGTCTTTTAAATTTTGTTTTACTATTATAACTAACCATGTAATGAATATCCTTATTTATGCATTTTTGCACACAACTCTCTTATTTCCTTAGGATTCAGTCTTAGAATTGGAATCACCTAGTGAAAAGGTATTTTGGTGTGACCTAAATCCTCTAGATGTTATATGGATGGGCTCCCCTATGTTTCCCAGCTTCCTTGGAACTGATTGGGGCCTAGTTCTGATCAATGGGCCCTGGCTGATGGGGTGTGGACCAAAGCTAGTTGTGTCACATCTGGGTCAAACATTTAATTTACAGGGTAAGAACTTTTGGTGTTTTGTTCTCTCTGCTTTAGTGATTGAGTTCCTACATGGAGGGCAGTAGACCAGTGAGTCTGGAGTGGAAACAATCCTATATGAACAAGCAGCAAACAATTTTGTTTTTAAGTATTGAGACTTGGGATCTCTCTGTTACTGTAGGAAGAGGGTACTGCTATGGTATAGATTTAGCACGGGGTGGCAAGAATTGAGGAAATTTATACCAGAATTTAGCAGGATATTAATCTGTTTTATGACAGTGACAAAACAATTGGCAAAACTATTAAATATTCAAAATATTTGTGGATCTATGTGAAGAGGCTGGAAAATAGAACACCAATAATGTGCATTGATTGCTATTGGTTGCCATTGACAAGTTGTTATAAGAAAAGTAAACTCATGAAAGAAGTAATCAGTTTGCAGGCAGAATTGAAAGGGAAAAGATAAAATTTAGAAATTGAGAGCCTTGAAGGTTTGGAAAAGGCACCTGCTTATTACCTTCAAAGAGTAAAAAGCAAGAATGAAGATTGTGAGAGTCAACAATGTTCAGTGAAACTGTCTACTGATTAAATGATTTCAGGTCAAAGATTAGACTGGAGCTATGGTGTCTTTCATTTACATGAATTAGATCAACAAAAAGATTGGATTCAGGGTGTGGCCTTGCCACAGAAGCTGTACTATCTCAAAATGGTCCATAGTAAATCAGAAGAGAGGGATCTATAATTGGGAAATTGAAGAAATACAGCCGATCTGAAAACTATGTCTCAAAATGTACTGTGTTCCTGATTCTTGACCCATGAAACTGACTTGAATCAAATAGACAAGAAGCTGGGGCACCTTGGCTCAGTTGGTTAAGCTTCTGACTTTGGCCCAGGTCATGATCTCATGGTTTGTGGGTTCAGGCCCCATATCTGGCCCTGCACTGACAATGTGGAGTCTGCTTGAGATTCTCTCTCTTCCCCCTCTCTCTGCCCCTCCCTGACTTGCACTTTCTCTCTCTCTCTCAAAATAAATAAACAAACTTCAAAAGTAGATAAGCCTACTAAGACTTTTAGAAAGTCGTACTGCCAATGAAACTGTAAACATAGACTGAAATAGTCCATGTTTATTCCAACCTTATAATTACAAACTTGGACAACCAAACTTTCACCAGAAGGAAAGCAAAAGATTCCTTGCCCCTAAGGAAGTCTTTTCCCCTTAACTCCTTTCAGAGGGGCCAAGAACAGAAAGGGAAGACTGGCCACAGCATGATCCAGATAACATAATGAATGATGGACTTGGGAGCTCCTCCCAGATTGCAGAATCAGGAACTAACCAAAGAACATTCCACACTTCCAGGGAAGGGCTCTAAGCAACTTCTTTCTAACACAGTAGCATTACTATGGATTAGTGATTGTTGGGTATATTCCATTCTTCCCCTTTCTGAATGTGAATGTTTATTGCTATTGTCTTGTCCTTGTTCCCCTAGTATATACTGGCAGTGTGGTGGTGAGGGGGATAATATGTTTTGCTGGTATATGGGTTCTAGACTAAGAGGAGTCATATTTAAATCTGATGTAGGAGCTACTATTACCACCCAGAGATCCTGGAGTTGAGTTGGATATAATAACCAATAGTACATTGAGTAGTCTTCCTTTGGAAAAGGGTTGACTGTGTTCTATCTGCAAGGAAAGTAGTACAAATATGTATTTTGTATGCAGATGGGAAGACTTTGACAAAAACAATAATGCTTACCAAGTATTTTATGAATTTCCCTATATTGCCCAGACCCATTGCAGTTAAACTAGTCAAATGACTTGTTCTGCTCATTCAAGGAATGTATTTATGTCACTTCTGGGGTAAAGCAGTTAATTGCTAGAGTAAGAGGATACAGTGTTATCATCTCAGAGAGGAAGAAGACCCCATTTTGATGTGGTGAAGCTATACTACTGAAGTGGCCATCACATGGGAGATAGTTGCTGTCAAAAGTCATCACGATGTTGTTAGGGTCTACCATAACATGAGCTTAAAGTAAACTGTCCTTGTACTAAGCCACTGAAGTGCAGAGTCTTTGGTTGTTCTTGTTTCCGTAGACTAACCTAGCACTGTCCAATAGAGACATGATGTGAGCCACTTTAGTAGCCACATTAAAAAGTAAAAATCAGGTGAGATTAATTTTAATAATTTTATCTAACTCAACATATCCAACATATAATCAATATATGAATTATGAATGAGATATTTTATATTTTTATGTCTTCAAAACCACATCTCAATTTATACTGCCCATATGCTTATTGTCCAACGGCTACATGTAGCTGATGGCTACTGTATTAGGGAGCACAGGTCTGGCTTGTCTGTATTTTGAATTGGTACCTTCAACAGTGAAAAGAATAGAACCATCATCTTTTCCTGATGCCTAAAGTTAGAGAATATGACAGTTAATTTTATGTGTCAATCTGGAAAGTGTGTTTGGATAAGATCCACATTTAAATCAGTGAGGTTTAGGGAAAGCAGATTCCTCTCCGTAAGGTGGGAGTGGGCCTCATCTAATCAGTTGAAGGCCTGAATAGAACAAAAAACCAGCCTTCCTGAGCAAGAAAGAATTTTCAGCAGACTTCCTTCAGTGTTCGTCTACACCACCAACTCTCCTAAGTGTCTAGGCTTCTAGCCCACACTGAAGATTATGGAGCTAATAATCATGTGAGCTAATTCCTTATAATAAGTCTCTCTCAGTCTATGTGTGTGAGTGTGTGTGTGTGTGTGTGTGTGTGTGTATGTGTGTGTGTGAATATATATATATATATATTCCCCCAACCTAGAACTCTAATACAAAATTATTTAACTAAATTTGTCTGCTCCCATCTGCTTCCATATTATATCTTTCTATCACAGAGGTTGGAAGTCAAAGATTACATTTTCCAGAATACCATATAGCTAAGAACTCAGACGCATTTGGGATTCTATTAGTGAGTTGCACTTGCAGGATTTGGGGAAGATAGAAATAAGGAAGAACTTTCTTTCAAATAAAGCTCAACAGGCCAAGGGATTTTTTCAAGGTGGTATATTCTACATTTCTGTGTCTAGTGATTAAAGCACTTGTAATGGTAGCAGTCCTTCTGGAAGCAGGAATATCTTCTTCCTGTTCTCTGTGTCACAGCCACAATAATATGACCCTAACACCAGAAGTCCACTGTGGTTGTCTAAGATTTACTCTTCTAATCCTTGAACTATTTTCTAAGTGCCTAATTCAATCTGCTAGGTATACTTGGAGAGATTTCTGTTTCTTACATTAAAGCTATCTTGTAGAATAATACATTATATTGAATAATTTACTAGATTCCAAGAAAAATCAGGATTAGTTATGATGAATGTGAAACTGCATCTTAGTTTAAAAAAAAATAAAAATTCATTTCTCTCTTATATACAAGTCCAGAGATAAATACGTTTTTATTAATTTGGATACATATTGTCAAAAGAGTATAGATTCTTCCATTAGGAAGATGGTAGTTCTCGTCAAACTTCATGCAAACAAACTTGCAGTGAATGGAAGCTGCCACAGGAACACTGTGTAGGAAAGGTGGTCTGCATGCATCTGTAAAGGGCTTCAATGGCCTATTAATATACTAAACCCAATCAGAGGGATAAAAATGGAGTGGAAGGAGAGTGATTTGGGAAAGTTAGTTCTGTCAAACATAACATGTAACACATAATTTCATGCCAAGCTATGTTATTAACAAGAACTATTTTGGTTGCAAATTTTGGAAACCCAACTTTATTAGACTTCAAGGAATTTGTTGGATCACAAAACTAAAAATTCCAAGGCCAAATCAGGCAGGCTTCAAGAAAGGTGGATTGAGGATCTCAATGTTGTCATCAGACTCAATTTCATTCTTTCCATTTCAGTGTTATCCTTCTCTTTTGAATCCACACTAAATCAGTATCAAGGTGATAGCAAGTTGGTAGCAAGGTGACAGCAAGCAATTCCATTCTCTCAGCTATTCAAAAAGCGGCAAGCTTCCCTTTTCCAATAAAAGTCCCAGAACTGACGCTCCCAGGAAATGAGATGAGTAAGCCCACGTACTCATCCTTGAATTATATCCTGGGCAAGCAGTAAGGCACTCTGATAAGGTGATATTTCTATCTCAAAGAAAAGGGTAAGGTCAGCTCTAACAAAATTCATGGAATTAACGTTGGGCAACTAACTTCCTTACCAGTGAAAATTGGTGTGTTTTTGCTAAAAGAAAAAAAGCATGAATATTAAGCAGGCAATGCTTTTTTTTTTAAGTCCATCTCTTGTTGGACTCTCAGTCTACATTGACTCATAAGTTAGATCTTGTAATTTTATATGTTATTTTTTTATTTTATCATCGAATTTAGAAATCTTACTGGATAAAAACCTCTACATCAAATGTGGAAAACAGCACATAATGGGTTCATGATAAAAACATTTATTGTGTAAATAAATGGATTTGCATTTATCAGTTAATTTATCAATTACCTATTGCCACGTTAAAAAATACCCCAAACATTATGTCTCAAAACACCAGATTTATTTTTTCATGATCCTGAAGGTCAGCAATTTTGTCAGGGCTAAATGATGCATCTCACCTCTGTTGTTAATATTGGATTCTTTCATTCATTTGCAGTCAGTTCTCAACAACAAATGCGAAAATTTTCTGGCTTGTTTTGGGAGGCCTTATTCACAGGCTTGGATTTTGTGTGGAGAAATAAGGGATTACTGGACCACCTACCTGTCAGGATCTTGCAGAGTGGCCACAGTTTTTCCTTTGTGGTGACTCTGTTTGAAAAGCATCAAATAAAGAAAGCTCAATGCACAACATCCCATTGGCTAACGTAAGTCACAAAGAGTGGAGAAATAGACTCTGCCTCTTGATAAGAAGAGCTAAAAAATATTACTTTTTTTATTAACTTTTTTTATTTCTCAATTTGCCACAGTTCAACCTATGGCCACAGTTCTTTGCATCCTTTCTGCTTGCAAAGTAAGTCCTAAAAACTCCAAAAGAAATTTCAACAAATTTTGGCGTTAAGCTCAAAATCTAGTTTCCTATAAATGTATCTAAGACTAAGACGAATGTGGCTCCTAAAATTCATCTTCTATTGATTCAGTGACATGTAAACTAAAAAGATAAATTACTTGTCTTCACACTGCCCTTGGACAGAATTGCCACATAAGACCCTCCAATTCCAGAAATGGAAGAATAGAAGACACTGGTCCAGAGCAATTGTGAAAGTTCGCTAGCCACATGGTATCAGATCACATTACTCTGGAGACAAAGTTTTTCTTGATTAGAGCTGGCATTTGCATCTTACAAGGAATTCCCAAGTCCACTTTTCTCCATGGTTTCAGCTCTGCCATTGGAGTCTTTCCCCCCTCCACCCTTTAGAAAAGAAATACCCAAGTAGCTTGCTCAGCCTGCTTTCTACCTCTAGAAAATCCGGGACCCCAAAACACTAATTTAAATTAATGCTCTCACTTCTAGTACAAATTCTAGTGCTTTGATTACTGCTACTTCCTTTAGAATTCAATGGGTTTCCTATGAATAAAAACCATATCCACATTTGCTGTCACATTAGCTAAAGAAGTCACAGGGTCAAACGCAGATTTAGAGAGTGGAAATAGTTTCCACCTCTTGATAGAAGGAGTTTCTTGTTTTTGGTTGTTTTTTTTAAATTTATTTATTTATTTTGAGAGATAGAGTGTACACTTGAGGTGAGAAAGGGCAGAGAGAGAGGAGAGAGAGAATCCCAAGCAGGCTCCATGATCTCACTAACCTTGAGATTATGACCTGAATCCGAGTCACTTACCTGATTGAGCCACCCAGGCAACTCAGCTGTTGCTTGTTTGTATGACCTTTTCTTTAAATTGATCACACAACAGAAGGTTGAAAGATTTACTAAAAAATCCTCATGTTTTTTTTTACCAAATGCAAACATGCTATTATATGATATTAAACTCCTTATTCTTTATGGACATTAACTTTTCCCCCAAACAAACTTGCTGCCGATTAGTATCTGGCATTAAATTAAATCAGGCAAACAAAAGGAGAAATAAACAGTTGTGGGATGTATATAAGTTGTAAGCAAGAGACTCATAAAACAATGAAGTTTCCCAAATCCTATTACCTAGGCAAAGTTTTTAAATATCCTCAGAATGAGATCACAAAGCCCAGAAGTTTAAACTAAGCATTAATACTGACCTCAAATACTGGCTCTAAAATGAAGAATTTATACGTAGTTGCAAACTAATCCAAAGATATCCTTGGAGATGTTACCTCTATCATAAGAGGTAACAGTTATTTTGAGGGTTAAAAGGGAATATTTCTCCTTAAAATTCTGTTCTACAGTGTTAGTGTCATACTACATTTAACCTAGGAAACTGAAATTCACTGTTATAAAGCAGTTAGACAGGACAGTGAAAATTTCTGCAAGACAATAAGTGTTTTCAAGTCTATCTTTAAGGTCAGTATACTTATACAGTTTCTATAGAAACCATATTTCAGTAACTCAGTATCTAAAATAAAATCACCTTGAAGAAAACTAAAAATATTCTATGTATTTCATTACAAGATATAAGTTTTAGAACAATAGTGCAGTGAAATAAAAAAAAATAAAATAAAATGCCTCCTTTTTCCTAAACTACTTAGTGAATCATATGGACTATGAAAGCTAAAGAAAATCTTAATTAACATTACAATTACTCCTCTTTTTTGTTCCCTCAACAGTTACTGTAGGCATGGGGTAGGAGAAGAGGTGGTGACTAATAGAAATGGAGAAGTAGTTGGCTAGAAAGTTCATTCTACCCTTTGGAAGCTCATACTCAGGGAAAAAATCTACACACAATAACTCAAATACAAACTATGACATAAATATGCTAAATTTTGAGAACTTCGTTGATTCAAAAAGCATGAATTTAACACCAAAAAGCATGAATTTACTCATTGTTAGGTTATGCATTCGTTGTGAGAATGGGGTCATATGGTATTGTAAAAGAAATTTAAATGCCTGATAAAAAACAAAGCTATAAACAAAAATCTGCAAATGAATGTTGATAGTAGTTTTATTCCTAATTGTCAAAACTCAGAAACGATCAAGATGTCCTTCAGTAGGTGAATGGATTAAGTAAACTATTGTGCATCTAGACAATAGAATATTTAGACAATAGAATATCATTTAACACTAAGAAGAAATGAGCTATCAAACTGGAAAAATATGGGGGGACACTAAATGCATCTTACTAACTGAAAGATGTCAATCAGAAAAGGCTACATACTGTATGATTCCAATTAAATGACATTCTATAAAGGGCCAAACAAGATAGTAAAAAGATTAATTAGCCAGGGGTTGGGGATAAGGGCCAGGGATGAATAGGCAGAGCAATGAGGGTTTTTAAAGCAGTGAAAATACTCTGTATGATACCGTGATAATGGACACATGATATTATATATTTGTCCAAACCCATAAAATGTCCAACACCAAGAATAAATTAAAATGTAACCTATGGACTTCAGATGACTAAGATGTGTCAGTGTAGGTTCATCAGCTGTAACACATGCATCACTCTGGTAGGGGATATTGACAACGGAGGAGCTAGGCATGTGTGGGAGCAGGGGGCATGTGGGAAATCTCTGCATATTCCTCTCAATTTTGTGTGAACTTAAAATTTCTCTTAAAAAAAACATTAAGAAAGAAAGAAAGAAAGAAACTCTTATACACATCTGGGCAAAGAGCTTGTTTATCAAACAACAGAATCTCATGCAATATTTCCTCACTAATCCTATACCATTGTCTCGTGCATGTTGTTCAATTGTAATCAGTCCCTATAATGGCTAATTTTATGTATCACCTTGACTGGGCTAAGGAATGCCCAGCTGGTAAAATTTTATTTCTGGGTATGTCTCTGAGGTTGTTTCCAAAAAAGTTTAGCATTTGAATCAGCAGACTGAGTAAAGATCTCCTTCGCTAATGTGGGTGGGCATCATCCAAACCATTGAGGGTTCGAATAGAACAAAAAGATGGAGGAACAGCAATTTTTTTCTCTCCTCTTGAGCTGTAATGTCCACCTTTTCCTGCCCTTGGACATTGGAGTTCTTGATTCTTTGGCTTTCTGACTCGAGCACTTAAACCACCTTTACCTCTCACTCATGTTTATGATCTCTGAGTTATACCATTGACTTTCCTGGTTCTGAAGCTTGCAGACACCAGATCGTGGGACTCCTCAACCTCCATAATCATGTGAACAAATTCCTATAACAAATCTCTCATTTTTCTATATATATACTATACTATTGATTCTGTTTCTCTGGAGAATCTAATACACTCCTTCATCTTAAAAGATCATCTTTAAGCTCCTAATCTCAAACCCCAGCCTCTAAAAATACCCTCTTTTGAACTCTTCACTTTAGGACAGTACTAAAAGTCTGTCAAGGAGGTGCTTCCCCTTATCGGAGTAGGTTAATAATTCTAGTTTGGCTTGGTCAACAGCTTTTTTGGTAGGTTTGTGGATAAGTCAGTTTTTTATAATCTTAGATTGCCCACCAAAATCTGGTTGAGACATGCTTGCTGTCATGGCTAAAAATGCTTCACTCAGAAAGTCCATTCCTCTGAAGCCTGGAGCCTTCTACTGAGGTCTCTTCATGACCAAGTAATGGTCTCCCTTTCTGAAGCAGGCCTAATACACCCACTTGCTTGATCAACAAGTTTTTCTGATGAATTTTTGTGGATATTTGACAATCAATAGCATGGGTGTTTTGCTCTAGAAGATTATACCATTCCATATACTTTACTTAAGGTTTTATCTAGTGACATATATTATTCCTAGAAATTTCCCACTGAGAATAGTAAATATGACATAGAGTGAATGTCCAGAAGTCATCAGCTATTAAGGAACAGAACAGAATTTGACCCCAGATCTAGTTAAAACTCTAAGGACATTGGTATTACTGCTAAATACTGCAGGTTAAAATGTAATTATACAAGAGAGTTGTACCTCCAGAAAGATGAAATAGATGTAGTTTTCCCTTCTCCTTTTACTAAGTGCAACTAACCCTCCAAATTTTATATGTAAAAACACTGAAAAGTGGAGAGAAAACACAGACTAGCTAGGGACCTTGGGATTCAAGGAATAACCTAACAGTGATTACCCTGGGTTTTCTGTCTCATATACCCCAGATTGGGTGCTGGAGAAGTTAGCTCCCTATGTATATATTATTTTCAATATAAATCTGTGCTAAAAATTCATATGCTGTAAGTAAGAATAGCGGTTTTGCTAAGTGTTTTCATGCTGTCCATTCTACAAACAGATAGCAGCAAGATGCACAGTAGACATCAAACCCTGAATCAGATGGGCAAGATTCTAAGATCAATAAAAACATATTCTTCAATATGGGAAATTCTCAAAGGGTCCACAAATGCAGGATGGCAGACAAACATATGAACAAATCACTTTGTTTATCGAGAGCTTCCTAAGCATTGGACACTTGGCTCAAGTTAAGTCCTGTTTAATCCTTACAGTCCTATGAGCTAGAATCTCTTATCTTCATTTTATGAAAAGAGTAACTGATGCATAGAAAGGTTAAATAAATTGCCCAATATCACATGGTGAACAAGTAGCAGAAGCAGGATTTGAAACCAGGTTTGCATGATTCCCAAAACCAAGCTCTCAACCGCATCCTATACAGCTTCCTATAAATGTTCACATGGTTAAGAGACAGGGAGAAAATGTGATAATTACATGTACATGTTTGAAAGAAGGGGTAGAAACCGTTATATTTCCCACAACATCCAGCTCACTGCCAGGTACATGTAGGTACTTGTTAATTACTGAATTGTGTCTAATTTGATTCAAAAGAGCTGAGTAAATTAAAAAGCATATTCTATTTTCTAATTGTGTTCCTTTAGTATATGCCTATAGCGTATCTATAAAGCCTGGAACTTAGAGAATTTTGTTTATATTCTCCCTCTAACATGCTACCTACCACATTTTTCCTCTGGAAAATACTTATATAGCTGGTTCTCCTCCTTAACTGGTCCCAATCCACACACCCTCTACCCTTTCTAAATAATCTATGACCTAATAGTCCAACAGTCCAGTCACTTAAATATGCTATCAATTGTTATTTTGTGAACAGAAAGCATCCACTCGAACCCATTTACATTTTATATTTGTTTTCAAATATCCCATGTACCATATGTCAACACATAATTTTTATTTTCCCTTTTCAGCATTTCTGAAATTAATAATAATGTGTTGGCAATTAATTTCATTTAAGTTTTAAAACACCTGCCGGGTGTTTTATGCTTTTTATGGTTTCAGAGAGTAGGGGTTAGTATATGCACAATATGGAAAGATTTTTATTTCTTTGCTCTCGCTCTTTTTTGAAAAATTTTACTGCCACATCAAATTTATACTGTATATATTCCCATGCTATAAAAATGCCTACTTTCCAAACTATTGCCTGTGCAGTTTTATAAGGTGCACCAAAGGGTATTTCCCTTTCCTGCATCATTTTGATAATCATTGCGGCTTAATGCATGAAGGGGTTCTTTTGTATAATGGGTGCTGGAATGTGTTGATAACTTGAACAGACAGTTGTTAAGTTGAACATACATTTAGACAGCAATTTGTACTGGCTGTAACTACAATACCTAGTGTGCTAGCAGAAGAAACTGACATATTTCAGGAGGGGTGATCACTCCTAATTCATCAGATATTAAAAGACAAGATTGGTGTCATACATTCTGTATATCTCATCCTGGTTGACATGCAACTATTTTACTTGTCCTAGAGTCAAAATGCCATTTACTACCGTGCTCCCGTTTGAGATAATCAAGGCCCACACTGGTGGGGCGAATATTGTTAATGGTGCATTATTGCAGCACTCGCTTCTCTCTTGGTCACCATCATTAAATTAGTTGAAAGCATGAGCTGGGATTATGACCTGCTAAGTCTTTTGTGACTTTTAGTGAACTCTACCAATGTCTACACACTGAGGGATGACAATTAATCTGAATTAACAGCCCCCTGCATCAATATCCACTGTCCAACCCGATCTGATAAGTACACAATGGAAATCCTTAAGTACCAGAATGGTTGTTTCGTTTATGTTGTCTTTCTTACAATGTAGGGACACACACCCCTTCAAAGACAAAAATTGCAAAAAAGAAAGGCAAAATGGCTAAAAGCCAGCACATGTCAAATCATGTATTTCATTTCTCATACAATAGTGCACAGCTTAGGGTACAAATGCCACCACCAACCCCAGCACCAATGTTGGGGTAAATTGTCCCTGATACTTCACCCTGACAGAGACCATATTGTCTCTGTGGATGCATATTCCATTGTTGAGCATTGTTTTTCCTCCTTTCTCCTCCTGGTAAGAAACTACTCATTCTGTAGGTACTGTGTATGAGAACCAGTGACAGAATTGAAAACACAAAAAAATATATATTATTTATTCTTATAGCCCCAGTCCTTAGAGGATGGCAGAAATAGCATGCTCATAACATGCTTATTGAATGAATGACCTGAATTAGGCAGACATGGGCTTCAGTTCTGGCCCCAACACGGACTAACTGTATGAAACTGAGCAAGTTGGTGAACATTTCTGAGCTTTATTCTTCTAATTTATAAAATCAGGAAAATGAAAGTTATTTCAAGGCCTTGTAATTATATGAGATGTCTGGGCAAATGCTCAGCACAGCCTAAAAGTGGGACTCATTTTTCCTTTCCCATGGTTCCTCTTCCTCCATTTTTCTTCTCAGGTTTGTTTGTTGGATTTTTTTCTCTTTCACTTCCTTCTTTAATTTCCTGGCACCAGAATCAGCCTTTACCCACTCCAAAAGATGTGCTTACATCCTCCTGATAGATGGTGGGTACCATTCATCACATGCACCCTGGCCTTCCTACTAGGTAACACAGATCATTAGGGGTGGATTTCAGGTGATAAA
Source organism: Panthera onca (assembly GCF_046562875.1). NCBI lineage: Eukaryota > Metazoa > Chordata > Mammalia > Carnivora > Felidae > Panthera > Panthera onca. Next base: position 15,711,379 of record NC_138342.1, read on the forward strand.
AATCTTGCAAAACACAATTTCTCAAAAACTTTGTTAGTAGAGCTCAAACCTGTGACAGTAATATAAACAATATGATGCTCTGAGGATGAGTTTCATCTCAATACTCTAAGCAAAAAGCATTGGTTTGATGAACATTCTAAAGGGAACCTTGAGTTGTCTGTCATTTTTTTAAAGTTTATTTATTTTGAGGGGGACAGGGTGGGGAAAAGCGAGCAGGAGAGGGGTAGAGACATGGAGAGAGACAGAGAGAGAGAGAGAGAGAGAGAGAGAGAGAGAATACCAAAGAGGCTCCTCACTGTGCAGAGACCAATGTGGGGCTAAAACCCAAGAACCTGTGAGATCATGACCTGAGCCAAAATCAGGAATCAGACACTCAATCGACAGAGCCACCCAAGTGCCCCAATTGTTTTTGATAATCTTCCAAAATCATGGTCGTATAAAGAAGGAACTAGAGAGAATACAGCAAAGAAATGAAGAAAAATGAAAAGATTGTTAGCATTGTCTTGGCAGTTATTTAAAAAATGTAATATGCTATTTTTCTGGGTTTTGTTATATTTGTGGTATTTGTCAGTTCTTTTGATTTTCCAATTTGCTGTATTTTTTCTCTTTCAAACTAAGTATTCATTTTCATACTTAATTTTGTATCCTTTTTTTGTAAAGGGTGCAAAATTTTTCAGAGTCTGCCTATAAAATCTGGATCCAATCACACTCAAACACTTTAAGTTATCCATGTTTTTGTCTTGGGTAGAAGCTTGGATAGAGGCTCCATGTACGTGAGAATGACATCTTTCCTGCTCACCTCTGCCTTTCAATGCTGAATTGTCTACACTGAAGTTCAACCTTCAAGCTTCCAGACAGATAATATTTTCTATATTTTAACATGACTATGAGGCATTTGGTTATGACCTAGTCAACACTGGGTAGTCCCCTCAAACTCTATTTCACAGGAAATGTCAAGGCTGGACATCATATTCCAAAATACAGTTGGTCCACCGGGATGGTATTGGTGCTCACCCGCTGGAAATGAGTTGGGGAGAGGTTACCACAGGATAGCCAAGCATCTGCCACTTGAAGTTGTGTGTGTGGTACAGCTGGAAATGTCCCAGGAGCACTGAGACACAGCTTCAAATGTTTCTTTGGCTGTGGATGCCTGGGAAAAACAATATGAGCAGACAGACAGCCTTGCATAGAGTAATTGAAAACAGTGACTCGTTTTAAGATCATCTTCAGGAAATTTTTGTAAACTCTGAAGGCACACCCAAAAATCTTTCCACTGGAGCTTCCCATGTAGCGAGAGGCGACAGCTGACAGCGTCGCTGGCTCAGCTACTGCAGTCTGCGCTAACTTCACTGAAGGGTGACATACTCAGACTCTCCTGGTAAACGAAGTTACATGGAACTCATCCCTGAAAAGCCAGCATCAATCTTCATAATGATCTTCCAAATAAGGTAGAAAGAATGAACACACTTCATAGATAGGAAAATCTGGATGCACAGGTTTTTGTTCAAGGTCAGAAGTCTGAAAAAATACAAACATTATTTTTAATAAATTAAGGTTTTTTCACGGTTTCCTCACAATCTTCTTCTCTGCCTGCTGTAAAAAAAAGGGGGAGCTTTTTTTCTGCCAACTGGTATTTCTATCAGAAATAAATACTTTATAAATCCATTCCCTTTGAAACTTGCATTGAAGTAGAGTCAATCTTATTTTTAGAACATTTATGCGTTCCTACTCTCAAAAAATCATTTAAAGTTCTACTTATAAAGATCATATTTCTTCTTTACTGCCAAAAGATCACAAATGCCTACAAGGCAGAAAACTTCCTGTTGAACAAGGGAGATTAGATGAGGCTTTCAAGAAAAGATTAATTTGTCCATTGAAATACAGTTGGTACTGCCGAAACTGATGATTTTCTTAGCAACCATTTCGATGACAGCAATATGACTTTAATGCCACCAGTTTCAAAGAGTGGACATTTTGGTACTACCAAAATGCATTGGGCAGTTTTAAATAAAGTAACCCTTTACAAGTGACAAGAGGCAAGTGGTCATCAATAAATCCATGTAATAGAAAGGGAGACAATGAAGAATTGTAAGCGCACTGCTAGGTTTTTGAAAGCCAAATTCTTAAATAAAATCATCAGGGCATCTTCAAATGACTGATATGGGCACAGCTTATCCACCTAATTATAAAGATTCCGTTGACCAAACCACATAAACAGAGGAGCATTTGTCCTTATTGAAGAGGATACGCAGACCACAAATTGCTCTGGAGTACGCTGAATATAGATCAGCTGGAAACTGCTTTATTTAGTCTGCACACAGACACACTTCAGAATAGATGATCTTTGCATGTTAAAGCACTTCAGACCCAATCCTGCTTGAACGAGCTCTAGCTACAATATGATTATGATTACATAGATTTATAAAACCTCAAATATCTCCAGTTATCTCCCGGGATTTTTCCTCTTTCCTGTTTTCTCATGTACTTAACCAGTACTCAGATAATCACGTATGGTCTGAAATGCCTTTCCTGCTTCTCAGACTCTCAACTGTATAAATCACTCAAGTCTCTTGAATTAAAATACCACCATGTCCATGAAACTGCCCTGCTCTCTCACTACCGCCACCACCATCTCTGATAGAAATAGTTTCTATTGATAAATAGACTTTGGCTGGCAGCCTCTGTTGCAGGATTTCCAACTTCCCAGTGCAAAGCCCACAGATAACCTGAACATTTGAATGCACACAAACAGAAACACTCACAAAAATACTCAAAACTCATTTTGACTGACAACCTACTCTCAGAATCTGAGCAGCATTTTCACAAAATTTAAGACAGATGGCCCCGGGTTAAGAAAAATCTATTGCAGCCTAGCTTATGATGTATTTTATAAGCCAGAGTAGTCCTATTTACCTGGAAGAAAGTAAAAATAGACTGTATTGCTCATCCATTCACTGGCTTTTAGCTCACTTGTTTATAGGGGTCTGTAGGGTAACAAAACAGACGACTCAACAGAATTCTAGGTCGGGGAGAGAAGGCAGGCTGGCTTGGGGTTTTAGCTCCTCATGAGACAAGCATAAAATAAAAAACAGGATGGCATTTCCCCTGTCAGAGTACAGGCAGGATGATCATTCATCAGAAACATGGACTTTCAGAAATCCATATGGCATAAACGACAGAGCCAGAGAGTTGGCTGAAGGTCACGAAGAAGGAGGTAGGAATGTGAAGATGAACAGTTCCAATTGGACCATATCGACGGAGGGGAAGGGGTGGGATGTGAGCAACTGGCTCCCAAAAGAATGGCTCTGCGGTGTTCCCTGAACGAGATGGAGAATTAAGTGCAAGCCAAACAACAAAAACCTATCACAGTATCATCAGTGAGAGGCAAGAATCATGGGATCTGTGAAAAAGAGAAGAAATCACAAGGCTGTAGAGGGGTGCCATCACACTGAAGTGTTAAGCATCTAACTCTTGATTTCAGTTCAGGCCATGATCTCATGGTTCGTGAGTTTGAGCCCAGCATCTGGCTCTGTCCTGACAGTGTGGAGCCTGCTTGGATTCTCTCTCTCCTCTCTCTCTGCCCCTCTCCCTGCTCATGCTCTATCTCTGTCTCTTTCTCTCTCAAAAAATAAATTAAGCATTAAAAAAAAAAAAAGCCTAAAATATCAAAATAAAAATCTGTATAGAAAAGTTTTGTGGTGACAAAGGACATGAGAAGAATCACTCCATGGGGGCGGGACAGAGGGAGATTATGAGGATGAGATCATAGACGAGATGCTGACTGACATAAAGGACAAGAAAAGAAAAAGCCCCCTAGGCAGAGGCACAGCACCTCAGAGGGAACCAGGACAGCTGAACTGAGGAAGAAGCAATGGAATGTTTGAAGAGAAATTTTTAACAAGTAAAATATGTCTTAAGATGGTAGATCAAAGGAAATCAGAACATTTGAACCAAACCGTAAAAAGAATAAGACATCTAGACATTCCATGTGAAGCAATTTTAATTATCACAATACAGAATAAAAATCTGATACTCACACATGCCCAAAATAAACAGAAATGTGTGTAACACGAACAAAATTGAACTGTCCTCAGACTTTGCTATAACGTTGAATAAGAGCATATACTAAAGAAACGGTCACAAAACTAAGATGATAGAAAAGTTTGTGATCCATACCTTTTTATACCCTGCAAGTTTTCATTGGTGTATAAAGCCAAAAGAAAGGAATTCTAAAATAACGCAAAGTCTCAGAAAAAAGAATCCACCCACATGGCTACCCAGGGGAAAAAGAGCTGAAGACATTCTCTAGTGAACACTGAAGTGAGTCAAAATCAAGAGCTCAATAACAGGGAAAAGTATTTTATGACGCGGATGGCAGCACAGAAATTGGTAAAGGATAATATTGGGTCGCTATCATAAATAGTGTTAACGAAAAGAAGCAGACATCAAAAGCCATTATTGAGAGACAAGGGAAAAGTTATCATCGACAACAACAACTGATATCCAAATTCATACATGACATTAACATAACTGGATGATAGAAGCAGCAAAGTAGGAAAGAATGCTAAATTCTGTTTCATACAGAAGGCGGAGGGAAAAAAAATTGTCTCTCCACTTTGATAATCATAGAAATAGAATCTGAAAACATATTTTAAAATACATAAAAATAACCCCTCATTTAAACCAAAAGTTTAAAGTGGGATGTATATTTTCCAGATTTCTACAAAACAAATGCAAATAAATATGGTCCATGGTATTGAAGAGAGAAAACGAAGGGAACATAGTTATTTTAAAGCAGAAAATAAAGTCATGAAACCAACCAGATCAATTCTAATTATAAAGGAAAAGGATTAAAATGATCTACTGAAGGACAAGTATCCTCGTACTGAGATAAAATATACGGAACACTTAAGCACCACATCCAAGGTAAGTATTGTTTATTGACCACCAGGCCTATTGTGAGTACTCTACAGCTATATCAATTTATTTCATCTTCACAGAAAACCTCTCAGGTAGTACTATTTTTGTCCCCATTTTATAGGTGAGAAAACTAAGAGGTAAAGAATATACCTGTCTGAGATGCATCTAACCTTTACAGGACAGTTCAGGGTGCCTGGGTGACTCAGTCAGTTAAGCATCCAACTTCAGCTCGGGTCATGATCTTATGGTCCTTGGGTTCAAGCCCCTTCCGGCTCTGTGCTGACAGCTCAGAGCCTGGAGACTGCTTCAGATTCTGTCTCTCTCTCTCTCTCTCTCTCTCTCTCTGCCTCTCCACTACTCGAACTCTGTCTCTTTCTCTGTCTCTCTCTCTCTCAAAAATAACTAAACATTATTTTTTTTTTTTAACTTTACAGGACAGTTAAAAAAAAATGAACAGGAGTCCCTGGGTGGCTAAGTCAGTTAAGCATCCAAGTTCAGTTCAGGTCATGATCTCACAGTTCTTGAGTTCAAGCTGACATCTGGCTCTCTGCTGTCAGCACAGAGCCTGCTTTGGATCTGCTGTCCCTCTTTGTCTGCCCCTCCCCTCCTCACACATTTTCTCTATCTCTCTCCCTCTCTCAAAAGTAAATAAACATTTAAAAAATAAACACTATGGGGCGCCTGGGTGGCTCACTCCATTAAGTATCCAACTTTGGCTCAGGTCATGATCTCACAATTCATGGGTTCTAGCCCCCGTATCAGGCTCTGTGCTGACAGCTCGGAGCCTGGAGCCTACTTTGGATTCTGTGTCTCCCTCTCTCTCTCTCTGCCCCTCCCCTGCTCTCTCTCTCTCTCTCTCTCTCTCTCTCTCTCTCAAAAATAAATAAGAAACATTAAAAAAAAATTTAAACACTATAAAAAAATTAACAAATATTCATCAAGTCAAACAAAAATACAGTAGGGATGGCAATACTCATAGCAAACAGTTCCAAGCATCATTACACAATTAAAGACACAATCATATATTAGAGTGAACAATTGTCAACATTTTTACTCTAGATATGAAGAAATTGTTAGAAATACCGGGAAAAGCTGGGTGCCACTGTCCATGTAAGAGGCCTCAACTCACCTCTCTTAAACTTTGAGAAACCAAATAATCAAGAAATAAATGTCAGGGACATTTTGATGACAATAAGGCAAACTATGACCTCAAGCCAAGCATTAGCCTATCCTTTCAAATATGGTATCTTTCTGAAAATGTTTTGAAAGGGGGGACATCTGCCATATGTTCCTGGGGCATTTTTTCTTTGCATTTTATACATGTTCATATGCATACACAGAAGGGTATCTGGACTCACATAAATGAAATGCTGTATGAGTTTGGCTTTGTTTATAGAGGTTTGAGTAAATTTTAATAGTCATCACTGCATTTTCACATTCTCTAAATTTTTAATATGTCCATAAAGGATTTCCAAATCAGACAATGTATCTACATAACATTCAAGCATCCAAAAGCTGCTAATTGGACACTTAATTAAGTGTCTGGATTGGTGCTAGTAAGTGGTGATTAACCCTGCAGGAAAATATTAAGGAAAGAAAAGAATACAAATGCCTTTATTGTCAGTAAAGCGTTCAGCTTGATGCTCTGGACACAGCTGTACAAACCAGGGGACTGAGTGGGATGTTATATAGGAAGGGCAAACATCCCTAGCCACCAATTCCCATGAAGATATCCCACTGTAATCTCTACTGCCTGAGTGGTCTGAGAATCTCATCAGGTGCTGTGAGAAGCTCCATTTGCCATTCCTATGAGATTTTTTGTGGACCCTTGGCCTCTCCCAAGTGCTGTGTAGACTCTGGCTAGGTGCCTATCTGCTCAAGAGGTGAAGGTAACAGTCACGAGCCCTGTGGTTTCCCTAGTGCTCACCGTAAGAAATATATCAAATGGGATCGTTGGGTCAGTTTCCAAGGCCTGTGTTAGCCTGGCTGAAGGCCCTTACGAATTCTGTCCCTAAAACTAGGTGCTAGTAACACCTCAGAGGGGAAAAAAAATACACTAACTTCTACTTTCCCAGAATTCATATTTTAGAAGAAAAACAGACATCGGATAAGTGATTACCACTGTGATGAATGGAACCAAAATATAGGGGCTGGATGCCATGAAAGTCTATTTTTCCTTTTTCTACTTTCCCCTTTTGCAATACTTTTAACCCAATATGGCACTTGTTACCTTCTGTTTTGTTCTTTGCTTCTCTGCAAGCACATCTGTTTTTCCAAGTCGTCAGCTACTTGCAGGCATCTGCACAATGCCTGCCTCAAATTAAATGTTCAGTAATGTCTTACTTAAATGAATGAAGAGAAAGCCTTAGGTCTCTCAATATGCTTTCCCTTATCAATATTTTCTATTTAAACATAATTTTAAGACACCAGGAGTCATGTTTATTTAATTAGCTTAAATCTTGCACTAGACAAGTTTGTAGAAGCTTTTTTTTTTTTTTTTTTGGCTTGTTATTACCTAACATTGAAAAATGATGAAGTAAAAGTGCTTATTAACAGAAAGAGTAAAGTTAACTTTGTCCTCACCTACAAAAATATGTACACATTTCAATGAACCAAGAAGATTGAAATGCTTACTACTTTTGTTGTAGCATGTTTGGGAAAGAGGAATCCATGACAAGCGGTTTCTGATTTTGAAAGGGGAGAGGATGACTGCAATGTGAGAAGCCTGCACCCTCGTCGGTGGTATGGAACACATTCTGTTTCCTCCGGTGTGATTTGGAGACCCTCTGAATTTGGAGACCCTGTGGATCTTTCAGCTCCCCCACGTCCGATTATTATTTTGAGGTCACCCCCATCAGCCATATCATGGATAAGAGGAAGCGTACAACTCCTACCCATACACCTGAACTCAGAAAACATGGTACCTTTGGACCAAAGGTGACAAATGAAGTTCAGTGGACAATTTTCCTAGTACTTTTGACTAAAATTAAGAGCCTGAGTGGTAATCGACTTACATCGTGCTGTTGGTCTGGAATGATTGGATTCAGTTGTTCCCATTGAAGAGTTAGCTAGGTCTTCCTTTGTACCAAGTACTGGTACAAGGATTAGGTATTGGTGAGCTATCTTATGGAGCAAAGCTACAGAGCCTTTGGTTCAATAAAATCCTATAAGACTTTGACCCCAAGGCCCACCTATTATATCAGGTGACAAACAAAAAGCTCTTCTGGATTTTGTGTGGCATGTCTTCGGTCTTCCTCAAAAGGTCCTCTGTCACCTGCTCTGGTTTACATATCTTATCCTCTCAGTGAGGGGACACCCCCCCTTCTGCCCCACCTTCTCAAACCCATTTTTCTAGCTAACTCAGGAGACATATGGTATATTATTGCAACTTGAACAGCCCCATATCCAGGGGAGGGCTTCAAAAGTAATGTTTGGTGATGATTATAGTTAAGGTTGAGTCTCAGTTCTGGCAGGCCTAAAATTGGGAATCAGATAAGGTTACACTAGAATATCTTTTCAAACTCAAAAACTAACATATCATCCTTCTCTCAGCTGGATGAGAGCAAGCCAAACTATCAATGACCAGAGCCAAAGCCGAGAATATTTTTAAGACTGAAATAAAATCTCTGGTTCTTGTGCCTGTGGGATATTCCCACACTGCTTGACTTAATGCAGGCTATACAATCGTCAGTACTAAAAATATTTCAATAGCCATTTCCATGTGTACAATCAGAAATTCATCCAATATTTCAACCTTAGCTATCACTACTCCTTGAAAGACGTAGTCAGTCCTTCCCCCATGTCCAAACTCATGATGCTGCTCTTCAAGAGAATGCAACTCAACTCAAAATTATAGGCAACATTTATTGAAGAACTACCCAGAGGACATGCCAAGCACCATGCTTAGGTTACCTCATTTATCTTCGCTTAACACACACCATGAGAGAAATGATATTATCTACTTTTCAAATAACAAAATCCAGGCTCATTGTAGGTAACAAACCCAAGTCCACATGGCTATAAATCACACAGAAAAAGCTATATTAGAATTAGATATAGTGGATTAGAGGAGAAAGCTACCAGTTCTGGTTGGGATGTTACAGATGGTATAAGGAATAGGGCTCATTTGTGAACTTGAGTTTGAAGCAGTGATTATTGTAACAAAAGTATTAGACTATTTGCCATCTAGTCAAAGAGCTGGAATTTACCTCAACACTTGTTCATTCAGAATTAATCATTTAGCAAATATATGTTGATATTTATTATGTGCCACTGTTTTTTGCATTAGAATTCAGCTTATACTGTTTATATTAGTGATGCAGACTGGCTGGGTTCTAGAACCCACAGGGGAAAGCCACAGGACTGGAAGAGAAATTTCAGAGGAGAGAGATTTCACAGGAGAGAAATCAAATGACAGCTCAAAGGAAGTGAGAGCAGAGGTTATTGAAGATATAGAGAAAGTACAGATACAGACAGAGTGTCTGGGAGACTCAGAAAGGAAAGAGTGAGTCTCCTATTTGCTTGGGGGCTGGGGTTTTTACTGAGGATTTTGGTTCAGTGCATGTGTCTTCTCAGGCATCCAGGAACTGGTTAAATCAAAGACTAGTGTTTAGGTGTTCTCCATAAGTCACTTATGCCCTGGAGCTAGGGGCCTCAGTGAGTCAGTGGTCTTGGAAAATTTCATGTCATCCCTACCCAGTCACTCCTTAGATGTTATCTATTGGGCTGTAAGACTCCAAAGAAATCATTAACTCCTTGACCTTTAGAAGGAGAATATACATTATCTGTTCTATAAAGCCTGTGTAAGGTGGGGGTATAGGTCCTAGCAAGAATGGAGCAACAGAAAAGCAGGCTTTTATGGGGTCCCTTCAGTTTCCCCATCTCATTAACATTAAAAAATTGTGCCCTTATAAGTGTTATATTCTCTTGATGGGAGGGAGTGAGGCAATGTGAAAATAAACAAGTAAAGACATAGTAAATTCATTTGTAGTAAGTCCTATAAAGGAATATCATAGGTTGAGGGAAACAAAAAGTGATTGGGGTGGTGATATGATAAGAAAAGATAGGATTCAGTAGTCAGAGAGGGAAAGATTAGGGCCTAAGATCCCTGGGTGGGGAAAACCGCATATTTTGGACAATGCTGGGAGTGTCTGAACACAGCAAACCCCCTCTGGTGTTAAGGTTCCTCTTAAGAATGTAACAGATAACACCTGTTCCCCCTCAACTTTCCCTCAGGAATTTGACAAAAGACTTAGCTAAAAATTAGTAGACCATAAACATATGACCCACAAAGAATGGTATGGCCATAGACCACCCTTCATACAATGGTACTAAGTAAATCAGGAATGGGCAACCCAGCACCTAAACTTATCAAGCCAATAAGGGTAGGATCTGAGAAGGAACTATGGGGAATGGAAAGGAGGGCTGACCAGAATCTTCTAAAACAAAGACCCTTGCCTTTAGTCATGGGCATTCACTTTCAAATTCCCCTTCTCTGAAAAGAGAGCTTTCATACTAGTCTTACTTTCTGATCTTATCTTATATTCTAATAAACTTTTCCTGCTGCTCATTTTAGTTTGTGTCCACCTCTTCATTCTTCCAAGTGGCGAGAGAACAAACCCTGGGCATTGAGGTTAAAAAAAAAAAAAATCCTGCAACAGTGGGGCTGCTATGTTTTATGTGGTTGTGGGGAAAGGACTTGCTGAGACTTGACAGCCTCCAGGAGAGAGGAGGCCATTGGTGCATCTGGGGGAAGAACAGTTCATGCAGGGGATAGTCCCTGGAGAGCTTGAGGCTGAAGGAGGAGTGGTAGAGGTAGAAGATGAGGTCAGAGAGGGAGCTGAGACTAGATAACCCAGAGTCTTGTAGTCAGTGAGAACTTGTTTTATCATGAGAAAAATCGAAATGGAACATTGGGTATATTTGAGCAGAGGAGTTACATTTAAATTTTTAAAAGATTACTTTGGCTGCCTGTTAAGTGATGAGTCCAGCCTTGCAACTTTGGACCTAAAACGATTAGAAAATATAACTCTACAAGATGCATTTAGGCAGGCTCACTGCAACACATTGACTCCCGATCAGCATCTTACAATTAAAACAAACCTCTAAGTCCAAGGTGGCTAACACAGAAGTTCCCTTATATTCTCTGCACAATAGCACGTAGAGCCCAAGGATAATCACATAGTTTTGTCAGGAGTTCCAAAACTAGTTTGGAAACAAAGGAGAACAAAAGTAAATCCAGTTACCTCAGCAACTGAAGTGATTTGTCTTGCGGTAGGAGGGCCTCCCATAGATCTGTGTCTCTATTAGCATCAGCTGGAGTTCAGATGGCAATAAATCCAGGTACTTGCTATGTCACCAGGAGATGTCTAGCTCCTCATCAAACTTGTGTCTTGTACAAAGACAGTGAGGATTATCTGTTAGACAATCGCTGCTCCCACTAATGCTAAGCCCCATCTCCATATCTGCGGATCAAATTTCAAGGCCTCAGATCTGTGCCTTCTACTTCACATTTGCACTTCTGTTTCAGACACCTAAAACTAGACGTTCAATTCCTATCTCCGTTTCAAAAAGTCCATTATCTTCTTCCAAGATCATCTGTGTTTTTGTTTCATCTTCTTTCTAAAATCAGCATTGTCATTATCCAAACCTCCAAGACTAGACGATTTGATATCATCTTCAACAACTCACTCTTCCCCAGATTCAGTATCTAATCTGAAAATTTTAGAAATTCAATCAGTGTTTCCCTTTAAAATGCTTTACTGGTCTCTCTGCCACCACTTCATTCAGGTTTCCGTCTGTTTATATGCAAATACTGAGACAGAGCTTCTCTCTCTTCTAGCTAAACCCAATCTTCTTCTGTTTCAATCTCTTTTACACACTGCTCTGGGCACATGTTAGGAGGTGACATGGCATTCTTGTAATTAAGAATTTATACAGCTCACAGTTTCTTCTAGCAAATTAAGTCAAAGTTCCATTGTCTGTTGTCTGGATTTAGAGATTCTCCAGGCTTCACGGTCCCCAAGTACTGTCAAAAAAATACAGAGCTGGATAGCAGTTAAAGTGATAAAAATAGATTTTATTGGAGAATTCTTGCACTAGGGGAAAAGAGATCTCAGGATAAAACTGGGTGCAAATCTGAATGCAGCAAGGACAAATAGGGATTTGTAGCCAAGGAGCAGGTTGGGGAGGAGTGGTTGGTAGATGGAGAATTTGCAGGAGGAAAGTCAGGGCTAGGAAAGAATTCTTGTTAAACAGATCTCATGGGATTCTTACTGAAGGAGGCCAGGATGAACAAATATCACCCAGAAGATGGCAGGAGATTGGGAATTCAATCAGATATTGAGAGTGATCAGGTACAAAGTGGAGATTCTTGATAAACTGGCTTAGCAGGATTGTTGCTGTAAGTGGCCAATGTGAAGACAGACACAGAAGCCTGAAGGTTGATACCTAAATGAACGGAGGGTCAGAGAAGCCTGACTCAACTTTGATCAGGAAGAGTGTCTTGTTAGCATCTTATCTATTCCAAGCAGCTGGAAGAATTCAGTTAGGTTCTTCTCTTTACAGGCACCCACGTATAGCACCCTTACACACACCCCTGCCTTTCCTCATAAGAAAATCCTGCATGAATCACCTACACGCCCCCTCCACCTACCCAAATCTCAGTCCTCAGAGCCCAACAAAAAAATTCACATCTTCATAAAACCTTTCTGAAGTCAACAGTTCTTCTGGGCTTTCTTATCTCTCAGGGCTTACTGTTTCTGTTAATGAGATTTATTGAACATGAACTTTATGTCAAAGCCTATGCTACATGCTCAGAGAGATATAAAAAATACGAGATCCATGACCCCTTTAGTAGTATACCCCTTTAGTATACCAGGTGCCTGCTATATCCCCTCTCTCCTTCTTCTTTTATAATAAAAACCTTGAACTTTGGTTACTTAAATGTGAGAAAAAGAAATGTACAATTTCCAGGCTATACCTTAAGTAGGGTTGGACCTTCTACTTTTCCTATCCCTCTTTGTCATTGGGTGCGATGTGGACATGATGTCAAAGTCAGTGAACTCATCTTGGGCCGTGAGGTTGAAACCGTATGAAAAAGACGGATTTGGCTTTCTGGAATATTGTGGAATTCATGGACGTGAACATGAGTTAATTCTTGAAAATGACTTAGTATGACGGCTGGCACATCATAAAATAATTTTAAAAAGTGAATAATAACAATGGTGATGATGATGATAATGATGATGAAAAGGAAGATGTTGATGTTTACAGTGGTAATAACTATCATGGTGATCATTATGCTTTCATTAACAATATATACTGAGGACTTTGAGTTTTTGTCACTTCTGGCTGTTAAAATAAAGTAGCAAGCTTAACAATTGAAAATAACCTAGATTATATTCAATCCTCCTCACAGTTTGGGATGGAAAACAAAAGTCATGCGGCTTTTGCTTGCTCTTCACTAAGATTCTAAAAAAAAAAAAAGGTTTTTTTATTATTTTGAGGGAAAGAACATGAGTGAGAGAGAGCAGGGAAGGGGCTGAGGAAGAGGGAGAGAGAAAATCTCAAGCAGGTTCCAGACTGTCAGCACAGAGCCTGATGTGGGTCTCAGTCCCAAGAACCATGAGATCATGACATGAGCTGAAATCAAGAGTCAGACGCTTAACCAACTGAGCCATAAGTTTGCTACAGGCTATGAATTGTGTCTCCTTCAATGTTTTTGAGATATTAAATGAAGACTAGAATTTCTATGTAAATGCAAATAAATGTTTAAACTAGAATTGTTTAAACTTCATGCCATGCAGAGACCGGACCATAAAGAACCACACTTTTTATTAGGGTTACAGTCATTTCAAAATATGGATCTTTTAAAAATGGCAATGCTTATATTTTCTTTTTTCAGCCACCATATTTATTCTAAGTATATAATAGCACTAAGCATGCTTATATTTTAATTTTTTCCCAATGTTAAAAACAAATTGTCATTAATATTCTAAATAAAATGAGATAACTGGTGGGTTTAGAAAGAAATATGATGGGACTTGAATTGTGTTTTATCAAGGTATTTTTATCTCAGTGTGGAAGAATATGGCATATACAGAATTATCTAGAATTACTATAAGTCTGATGAATTATAAGTTATTATATAGTAAGGAGCCTCATCTAAACCTCTTAATCACCCCAATCAGTACCTATAATTGTAAAAGACACATAAATTCTCAATATACATGAACTTATTGGTCTGATATTTAAAACTGAAATACCATTGTGCATGTATATATTCACCTCACAGTTGAAAAATTCCCTTTATTATCATATTTTACCCCCATAGCCCCCAAAATACCTTTAGTGTCAATATAATAATAAATATCCCATAATGTCAAACATTTTGTTTCTCTGGTTTACTTGACTCCTTCTTGAATGGTTTTCCATTAATACACACTGACTTACTTAAAGGTAATTTGTTATTTAAAAATATAGGTGTGTTTGTATCTTACATATATCTGCATATATATATATATATATATATATATATATATATATACGCACATACATATGTATGTATTAGAAGCCCTGCACTGTTATTTAGTCTTTGTAACAATATTATGAGATAATTATTGACGATATATCCCTTTAATAAATGGGGAATAAAGGTCATTTGTCCAAGGTCACACAACTAGAACATCACATTGCTGGGATTTGAATCATGATATTCCACTCCAGAATCCTTCTTACTACTTACTATTCTCTGCTCACAGAAATGGAGCTAGAACCCTAGTTTCCCAGGAACTAAAGCCAGGCATAAACATTTTAGCATGTGCCTCAAATTCATACAAGACCAAGCTGGTGACGCAGATAACGAACGTGAGGAAGACGTGACTGAAACACAAGAACTATTGTAAACCTGAGAGTCCACGTCTCTCCAAAAGCCAATGGCCAGTGTGACTTATAGGACGCAGGTCTACTTTTGCCTGATCTCCCACTTTTTCAATTTTTAAATATTGGCTAATAAATAAGCAAACAAACATCCTGAGGCCAAAGAAATCACCTCTTCTTTGAGTCAATCAAATCCAGCACAATGCCTAATGAATTTTTATCTTCTTGGCTCATCATGTATTTGCAAAACTGAAATAATGTGGACCAGAAAGGAAAAGTCAGGGCTCAACCCTGGTTCTGGAATTTACTAACTCTGACCTTGACATGTTATTTAACCTCTTTGAACTTCAGTGTCTTCATCTCAAATAAGAAATCGTGCCTCTCTCACTAGATTACCATAACAATTTAAATGAAAGAAGGCACATAACTCCATGAGCACAGGGTCTCCCATATAACATGTTTCCGTAAATATTTGTAGTTATATAATTTGTATCACTACCCTGTTGCCTTATTTTATTATTTTTATTCATCATTTCCTTGATGAGCTTAAAAGATGAACCCACTCCTAAGTAAGTTGCTTCCAAGTTAATGCCATTCTTCAGGTCAAAATAAAATGCAATTTAATTTAAACAGAATCTTCCATGACTGACTGATGCCAGCAATGTTTTTCCTTCCAGCTCTATTACTTTAAATTTAAGGTGATAATGTCTATATAATGCCAATCTGCTTTAGAGACAACATCGTAAAAGAAATGTTTAGTCATTTTTGGTAACCTCGATTTGGCCAAGTTTCAAATCTTTTCTGGGAAGAAAGGTTAGATAAGGCTGAGGATAAAAGCCCTGTGAAATGAGGCCTGGCAATGAGAGAAGATGTGCCCCAAAAGAGCCAAAAAAGCCTAAGTAAGCAAACATCAGCCTTCTCTCATTTGTTCTGGTTGTGGAAGTCCATGCCTAATCGGAAGAGAAAACCCCTCTGGACATATGAAAGGGGTATGGAGTTTGTTACACCCAGGATGGCAAAGTAAAGAAGCCAGATAGAGGTCTGAGGCCACCAAAATATTAGCACCAGGAAACCCTTATGCTCCTGGACCAAAGGACGGAGGAAGGGGGTAGTGGTTCCAGAACCCAAGGGCAGGAGTCACCAGCAGAAAGCTAGAAGAAGGTGAGGCCTGCCTGGCCGGACCTGGCCTGGACCATGGAGGAACTGTAGCCAGGGCTCAGGAGGATCCCTGAGACTAGAGAGTGAGGAAGAAATACCTTGGCTTCTCCCTTCCTCTTTCGAATCTGTTCTCAGGGCCTCAAACCCAACCAGAAGCCAGCTGACATGAGAGCCTCTGACATCCCACCTGAGAGATCAGAACATCCTAACTGAGTCAACCAAGAGCAAATGAAGAACCAAATATGGCTCTGAGACCAAACAGGCGAGTCACAGCAGTAAATTAATTATACAGTGCTCCGGACAGCACAGGCCACATATATTCCCTTCTCTCTTAAAATAGGTAACTATATTTTATGGTCATGTTTTTTTCATGATTACAAATCCCTGCCTTAAGCTCCTTACATTAGTGGATTTAAGGAAGAATTAATTGCAGGAGCACACAGCCATGGCCTGAAAACTGGAGTCAAAGAAACCCAGCTCAAATCAGAGCGTTTCTGCATGCCAGCAAGATGATGTCTGAATGGCTGTCTTATACTTGTGGAGCTTCAGTTTCTTCCTTTATTAGGGGCAAATAGTGCTGCCTGCCTTATCGGATTGAGTGAGGAATAAATACAAATACCTGCAAAGTAGTAGTCACAGGATCCCACCCAGGATAGGGCCCCAGTAAATGCTTTGTCTTTTTCCTTTCCCTTCAAAAAGGCTTTTTACATTTTATTTTTATTTGAAAGGTTAATTTTCAGTAGCTGTCTTCTCTATTTCCAACCACAAGAAGTTCCCGTTCCAATAGAAAAATGCAAAATAGGGCCACGCTCTGGGTGTCCTTTCCCACGGGTTCCTGAACAGATGCCCATACCACATCTTCAAAACCTCTCATTGCTGTTCTTTCTGTCATTTATACCCTCAGCCACTTTAAGTGTCATTCCTGCTGCCATTTAAATTATCTTATCACTTAGCTGTCTTGCTTCCCCTTAGTGAAACAATTTTCACAGAAAGCACTAAGCTTTTTCCCTGGCATTCCCTAATGACAGCATCAGTAAAAAATGTGGGAGTTCTGGGAAAGGAATGAAGGACCAAGGTGTCAGAACTAGCATTTTTTTTCCTTCTGGAAAACAGTACACAAATTCATTTAAAAAAGAAAAAAAAAAAAAAACATCTGACAAGAGAGCTCTGTTTATAAACAAAACAGCAGACAAAACTGTGTTTCCTTCCCTCTCTAGATTCTTTACCTCGGAATATCTTCCTATGGGAACGATTTCTCCTATAAAATTGTGGAATGCGGAATCTCAGTCCCTTCTAATCTGTGTCCTTCCATCATTTTCCAGGACCGAACAGCATGGGACATTTTCTCAGAGAGAAAGTCGGTAGCGGACTTTTCTTTTTTTTCCCAGCCTGCCTTCATTTCATAGAAGAGATATCCAGTGGAGTGTGGAAAGCTGGCACTTGCAAACATTTCTTTTATTAAAACAAATTCATTTGCAGAAGTGGAATCCCCTCCATACTTTTAGAGTTTCCTTTTCTTCCTGCCTTTTTTTTTCTAAATTTTATGTATTCATTTTGAGAGAGACAGAGACAGTCCAAGTGAGGGAGGGGCAGAAAGAGAGGGAGAGAGAGAATCCGGAGCAGGCCCTGCACCAGCAGCACAGAGCCTGACTCAGGGCTGGAAACCACAAACCGTGAGATCATGACCTGAGCTGAAACCAAGAGTCTGATGCTTAACCGACTGAGCCACCCAGGCCCCCCTCTTCCTGCTTTTTTAGCTGCACGCATGTATTTGGTTTTGTCTTGTTTTGTAGAGGTATCCTGCATTTACGTTTTTCTTGTGCATTTAAATTATAGGGCTGTGTGTTTGTAGAACCCATCCACAGTGGTTTCATTGAGCACAGGGAACCTAACAGAGACCAGATGAGGAGATACCTCCAGGGGCTCTAACTTTTTGCTGGCTTGAGACTCTTATATACGGTGTCCCGTCTGCAGAGAAAGTATTTCCCTTATAGCTTTCTTTACTGACCCACCTTGTCATTAGTTTTCTGGTGGAACATCATCTCCTCAGAGGAGCTTTCCTGAAGCCCATGATCTAAAATAACCCCTACACACCACCATTGTCCATCGATCATTCTATTAAGTCACCTTCAGAGCAGCTCTCTGGGGTCATCTTGTTTATGCCTTTGTTCACGATCAGTCTCCTCTCACTAGAATATAAATCTCTGAGAGCCAAGAGAGCATCCGTATTGTCCACCCTGTATCTCCCAGGTAGCACCTGGCATATAGTAGATGCTTATGAAATGACTGTGGATTGAAATCAATGATTGAATAAAGAATCACTCAGTGATGCCATCTGTAGTCAGCGAATGTGAGCTCGTGAAGACTAGTCACTGGGTCTTGTTTACTATTTTTTTCCAGTGCTCATCACAGAACTTGGCATAACAAATAGCGGCTGAATATCTGCTGTGTGTCAGGCTCATGCTGGGTGGCAGAGATCTCCAATTCAACAACTAAAGTAGAAGCCTTGTCCCGGTGGAACTTTTAGTGCCTACAAGAAGCCAGGCAATTAAACAAGCAGTCATATTACCCTGTGATAAGTGCTCTACCATGGAAGGTAAAGGATCTTTTGAGATGTTACAGAAGGGGAAGCTAATAGTCTGAGGACAGCTGGCAATTGGCAGGAGAGGACTGAATAATGAGAGGAACAAAGGAAAGGAGGGACAAAGACAGAGAAGAGATAAAAGGGGATGAGAGAAGAAGGCAACCCCTGTGTGTACTTCCTACATAGATCTATGATTAGAAGATATCATTCCCTTACCAAAACGCACCTGTAACATAATCTCGATTGCCTGATTCTTAGATGAACTTGAGGTCCTTGCTAATTAAATCTGTCACTCATGGCCCCACAAGTTTACTCATAGAGCCAGGACTAGCACCAGACATCCTAGACCATGATTCATTCCCTATATCTCATAACTCTGTGGCCACAATGCTTCAATAACAGTCTGCCTATTGTAAAGACAAAGAGTCCCAGGCTTGTGCATAACCAGGGACTTCAGGGAGCATTCTAGTTATAGAAAAGATCTCAAGATAAGCAATTTTGCAAAACTGATATGACCAGGTAGAAGGCTCAGTTCTCTTTTGTACTGGTAGCTTTTTATTGGTACTAGTACAAAAGAGAAATCATCAGGACCAGAGCAAGCACTGCCTCTAGGCAGTAGTAAATGTCTATGAGGAAGTATTACAGGCAAGGAGCAAAGACATGATATAACATCTTACATTAATATAATGTAACTCAACTCTGCCTTAACACTTGAATTTGATCACTTGTGAAGGCTATTCCTCTTAATGTGATTTGGCGACTCTGTTGAGCTGTTATTATACTAGTCCCCCCTTTCTATGAAGAATACATTTCCAAGACCACTGGTGGATGCCCGAAATCATGAATAGCACCATACTTTATAAAGACTATGTTTTGTTTCCTGTATGTACAGAACTATGATTGAGTTTGATTCATAAATTAGGCAGAGTAAGAGATTAACAACAATAATGGATAATAAAACAGAACAATTATAATATACTATAATGAAAGTCATGTGAATGTGGTTTATCTTTCTCTCAAAATATTGTACCTTACTCACCCTTCTTCTTGTGAAGATGTGAGATGATAAGATGAAGTGAGGGGGGTGGCATAGGCATGTGACTCAGAACTAGGTTATTATTGGCCTTCTCACAATAGGTCAGGAAGAGGGTCATCTGCTTCCAGACTACTGTTGACTTCAGGTAACTGAAACCATGGAAAGTAAAACTGCATGGGGAGGGTGGGGGCACTGCTGCAATAGTAACCTACATTTCTTGGGAACTTGGGTGGGTGAACTGGACACTGCTCATTATGCTTCACATGCCTCTGCCTAATTATCCCTCCAGCCACCATATGTGGTTGGTCTTATTATTATCCCCATTATCTAGGGAAGGAGACTGGTGCCTCAGAATTTTTTTTTTCAAATTTTTATTTAAATTATAGTTAACATATAGTGAAATATTGGCTTCAGGAGTAGAATTCAGTGATTCCTCATTTATAAACAACACCCAGTGCTCATCCCAAGTACCCTCCTTAATGCCCTTCACCCATCCCATCTAGCCCATTCCCCACCAACTTCCCTCCATAAAACCTGTTTGTTCTCTATCTTTAAGAAACTCTTATATGTTTCCCTCTCTCTCTTTTCCTTCCCTTCCCATACGTTCATCTGTTTTGTTCCTAAATTCCACATGAGTGAAATCATATGGTATTTGTCTTTCTCCAACTGACTTATTTCACTTTAACATAATACACTCTAGCTCCATCCATGTCATTGCAAATGGCAATACTTCATTCTTTTTGATGGATGAGTAGTATACACACACACGCACACACACACACACACCACCACCACCACCACCACACCACATCCTTCTTATCCACTCATCAGTCCATGGACATTTGGGCTCTCTCCATAGTTTGGATATTGTTGATAATACTGCTATAAACATCGAGGTGCAGGTATCCCTGTGAATCTGTATTTTTGTATCTGTTGGGTAAATACCTAGTACTGCAATTGTTGGATCATAGGGTAGTTCTCTTTTTCATTTTTTTTTAAATGTTTTTTTAACATTTATTTATTTTTGAGACAGAGAGAGACAGAGCATGAACGGGGGAGGGTCAGAGAGAGAGGGAGACACAGAATCTGAAACAGGCTTCAGGCTCTGAGCAGTCAGCACAGAGCCCGACGCGGGGCTCGAACTCACATACCGCGAGATCGTGACCTGAGCCGAAGTCGGACGCTTAACCAACTGAGCCACCCAGGCGCCCCTCTTTTTCATTTTTTGAGGAAACTTCATACTGTTCTCCAGAGGGGCTGCACCAGTTTGCATTTCCACGAACAGTGCAAGAGGGTTCCGCTTTCTCACCAACACTTTTTGTTTTTTGTGTTGTTAATTTTAACCATTCTGATGGGTGTGAAGTGATATCTCATCTGATGATGAGTGATGTTTAGCATCTTTCCATGTCTCTGTTAGGCATCTGGATGTCTTCTTCAGAAAAATTTTTATTCAGGTCTTCTGCCCATTTCTTAGCTGGATTATTTTTTGTTTGGGTGCTGAATTTCATAAATTCTTTATAGATTTTAGATACTAATCCTTAATCAGATACGTCATTTGCAAATATCTTCTCCCATTCCATTTTAGTTTTATTGATTGTTTCCCTCACTGTGCAGAAGATTTTTATCTTGATGAAATCCTAATAGTTCATTTTTGCTTTTGTTTCCCTTGCCTCCAGCAACATGTCAGTAAGAAGTCTCTAAGGTTGAGGTCAAAGAGGTTGCTGCCTGTGTTCTTCTCTAGGATTTTGATGTTTTCCTGTCTCACATTTAGGTCTGTCCTCCATTTTGAATTTATTTTTGGTATAAGAGAGTGATCCAGTTTCATTTTTCTGCATGTTGCCGTCCAGTTTTCCCTTCACCATTACAAAAAACTCACAGCTAACAATCATCCTCAGTGGAGAAAAACTGAGAGTTTTTCCTCTACGTCAGGAGCAAAACAGGCATATTCACTCTCACCATTACTGTTTAACATGGTATTGGAAGTCTTAGCCTCAGCAATCAGACAATAAAAAAGAAATAAAAGGCATCCAAGTCGGCAAGGAAGAAGTCAAACTTTCACTGTTAGCAGACAACTTGATACTCTATGTAGAAAACCCTAAAGACTCCACAAAAACATTGCCAGGACTAATATATGAATTCAGCAACGTCACAGGATATAAAATCAATGTACAGAAATCTGTTGCATTTCTGTACACCAATAATGAAGCAGCAGGGAAAAAAAAAAAAAACAAAACAAGGAATCAATCCCATTTACAATTGTACCAAAAACCATAAGATGTCTAGGAATAAATCAAACCAAAGACATAGAAGATCTGTACTCCAAAAACTATAGAACACTTATAAAAGAAATTGAAGATGACACAAAGAAATGGAAAGACATTCCATGCTCATGGATTGAAAGAACAAACATTGTTAAACTGTCTATGCTACCCAAAGGAAACTACACATTTAATGAAATCCCTAGCAAAATACCTCCAGCATTTTTCACAGAGCTACAACAAACAATCTTAATTTGTGTGGAACCACAAAAGTTCCCAAGTAGCCAAAGCAGTTCTGAAAAGGAAAAGCAAAGCTGGAGGCATTACCATTCCAGATTTCAAGTTATATTACAAAGCTGTCGTCACCAAGACAGCATGGTACTGGCACAAAAACAGACACATCAATCAATGGAATATCACAGAAAACCCAGAAATGGACCCAAAACTATACGGTCAGTCAATCTCAACAAAGCAGGAAAGAATATCTAATGGAAAAAAAAACAAAAACAGAACAAAAGTCTCTTCAGAAAATTATTTCTTTTTTTTTTAAAGATTTTTTTTTTACATTTATTTATTTTTGATAGACAGAGCACAAGTGGGGGAGGGGCTGAGAGAGAAGGAGACATAGAATCCAAAGCAGGCTCCAGGCTCTGAGCTGTCAGCACAGAACCCGACGTGGGGCTCGAACTCACAAACTGTGAGATCATGACCTGAGCCGAAGTCGGACTCTTAACTGACTGAGCCACCCAGATGCCCCAGAAAATTATTTCTTAAACTTAACATCTGATAAGCAGTAAAGTTGGGATTCAAACCCAAATATTTCTGAATTTAAAACCCATACCATGAACCCCTGTTGCCTTCCAACTGTTATAAATGTACACTTATGTGGATTTTAGAGTAATCTGGAAGCTGGAAAGGCCTGAGCATCTGTGTGAGGGACAGAAGATAGGGCATCACTAAATGGAGGCAAAGGCCAAGAACCATATTTTTCTACATATTCCATGTACCTGACATTTTTGCCAGAAGGATTTCCTAAGCATTGTTTGAAAACCTACTTGGGTTCTACATTTACTTACAATTTTAAGTTTTGTGTTACTCATGATGGCCACTTACTGGGAAATATTTTCTAAATGGTGGTCCCTAGGATAAAATGAGGTGATTACCACTATAATCACCAGACACAGTTAACACTGACGTTGGACTCTGTAGGCAACACAGTCTTCTCTCCTTGAACGGGGGCAGCTCACCTTGCAGCAGAGGGAACAGGAGTTCAGAGAAGCTGAGTAACCATCGAGAGCACCATCTTTGAGGTAAGACCAGCGTGAATTCAAATGACAGCCCAGCTTATTCACTTTGGGCGAGCCACCTGATTTCTCTGAATGTGGTCTCTCTCCATGAGACATGTGACTCTGTAAAGCATCATGGCAACTGAGTACTTGAGAAATGACCCAGACACAGAAGTTGCACATTAATTTTAATTCTCACACACACCCCGCACACACATGCATTTGCACACACACAAACACACATGCTCAGGACAGATGGAGGCTCCAAAACCAGACCTTTAAACTTCAAATATTATACTTCTACCACTCCATTCTTTCTTAAATCAAGAAGCTCCCAGTAACAATTTTTATACAAAACAAATAGTTCTGAAAAATAGAGAGAGAGCGCAAGGGATGTGCCCCATTTCTTTGTTACATCTTGTTCTCAGATCTTGAATAGCTTCTCCATGGGGTTCAGATTGAGAGAACAACACATATCCACAAATTCTAGCTTTTGAAGAGCCTTCATACTTTCTTGGATCTTATTGCTGACAAAGACCTCAAAGACAAATTCAAACACTTCATTTTACAAAAGAAAGAACTGAAATCCAGAAAGATGGAGTGACTTGATTAAATCTCAGGTATATCCTTTGAAATGCATAATTAAATTGTGTAAAATTTCTAGCTATTGTCACATGCATTGAATTTACCATTTTTTTTCTTTTTCTTTTTTCCGGCATTATTTATGAAATTTAACTATGATAAATATGCTTTGACTTCACTATACCTACACATATTAATACATCTGAAGGAAATTTTATATTCAGACCCTATTAGTACACAATGTAAATTGGAAACAGATTCTAAATGGCCAGCTACTAAATTTTTTAAAAACATGATAGGCCCACTGGAAGCAGGCAGCTGCACTGACATTCTTCCTAGAGCCAGGGAAAAAAACAACTACCAAGAAAAAAATGTACTGACCCCTGGTTTGGTGTTCCTCCATCGCCGGATTTTTGGCCTGCAAGAAGTCAGTGGCTGTTTTGCCCCAGTCAATACTAATTTCTAGGGTCAATAAATCCTGGTAATGAATGGAGAATGTGAGTCAATGAATACTCATTAGATGTGTTCACAAAACGCTTCATGAATAAAATAGAAAATAATAATCAGTTGTATCAATGCTTAATATTATTTCTGACATCTTTTTGAACTACTTTTTTCTTTCGTTGTTTTTCTTTTAGAAGTGACATTAGATTTTTTTTAATCACCTTGGAAAGTTAAAGCTGCTTCCTACATTATACTTGCCTCTGTGAAGCTTTGCTGTTCGCAGGACAGGGCCAGCAGCCCCATGAAAAGGAGGTAATCGTCCACCTTGCAAATAGATTATGCTGCCACTAGCCTTATAAACTAGTAGCCTCTATCCTCTTCATTCAGAGTGAAGTGGCAAATGACACCAAAAACATTGCTTTTGGTTATATATTCAAAGGAAATGAAATCTGGATGTGGGAGAGATTCTGCACCCCATGGTCATTTCAGCATTATTCATAGTAGCCAAAGTATGGAAACAATCTAAGTGTCCATCAACAGATGAATGGGTAAAGAAAACATGATATATACTTAGTATGGGACATTATTCAGTCTTAAAAAAGAAGAAAAGTCTGCAATTTGCAACATGAATGAACCTGGAGGACGTCGCGCTAAGTGAAGCAAACCAGACACGGAAAGACACATCCTACATGGTCTCACTGAGATGTGGAATCTAAGAAAGTTGAACTCTTAGAAACAGAGTAGAATGGTGGTTGCCAGGGAGTGGGGTCAGGTTGATAAATTAAAGAGATACTGGTCAAGGAGTATAAACTTTCAGTTCTAAAATGAATAAGTTCTGGGATTCTAATGTAAACATGGTGATGCTAATTAACAATGCTGTGTTGTTTACTCAGAATTCACTAAAAAGATAGATCTTAAATTGAATCTTCTACCACACACACTTTCATGCACACACACACACACACACACACACACACACATGCACAAGTGGTAACTGTGTAGAAATGATAGATAAGTTCTTTAGCTTGGTAGTGGAGATCGTTTCACAATGTATACATACCTCAAAAACATCATGTGTCCACCTTAAATATATACAATTTTTATATGTCAAAGACATTTCAATAAAGGAGTTAAAAATAACAGATAACAATGAGAACATCCAGTAAATATTCCTACATGAAGGAGCACACACAAATCTTTTATAAGCATATATATAAGAGGTTTGTAGACAATGTGGTGGAAAACATTAACTAAAGAATACTACCAGTTATTGAGAACCTACAAGTTCAAGCACCATAAGCCAGGTACTATGTTAGACATTTTACTATATTATTTCTAATTTTTAAAAACAATTCAAGTTACCTGCAATTTTTCCAATTAGGAAATTATAGCTAAGTAAGCTTAATCATTCAATTCCAAAGCCCCAGTTCTTTCCACAATGTCTTGTTTCTTCCTTTACAACATGAATTCAAGTCCAGAAAGAGAGTAAAATCCTTAAAAAGGTGAAGGCATGCTATAAGCTAAGTCATATTCATAAACTATAGTAGCTATATCACCAAAGAGTTTTTATTTATCAAGTCAATTTTTTAAGTTACTAAAATATCATGTTGCATATTATGTTAACAAATTCTATATATTTTAAATAGTTGGGTTTTTAAAAATTCTATTGGTCTACTTTATTTCAAAATGAAAACCTATTTTATAAACCAACAAAGTTCACATTTCCTTCAAATCATTGAATAAAATTATGATGATATTTGAGGGAATGGAGAAGGGTAGAGAAAAAGGTAATGAAGTCCTTTGGCTGTTGGTTACATTACACTATGGAAAAGAACGCACTTATAAAAATACATGTTTATTTTCAGACTAATCATTATCGTGTTGAATAAATACGGCACACATTTCATGTTAAATTTTCAAAATTGTTTTCCAAATAAGAGTCATGAAGGACTATTTCCTGAGGCCTACCCACAATGTGAAACAGGTTTTGTGCACATACTTCCAAAGTAACTGACAAAACTAATGAGCTCAACCTCCTGAAATAAAACCAAAGAAACTACATTCAAGGTGCGATTCGATCACTAAATCATCTCAGTCAGTCAGTGCATGAACTCAGCCATCCCCAATCCCACACATCCTACTGAATGGTCTTCACCATTCGTGCACAAGTGTCATTTCCTGTGGTTCTCATGTAGGAGTGGCTGGTGAGAAAGGTCTCTTTCTGAGTGTTCTGGTTTATATTCTCATTATGAATTTGATCATTGCAAAAATGTGTATGGGGAGGAAGAAAAAAAAAAAAAACAGAATATCCTTTGTGAAAAAAAGAAAATTAGACCTCAGATCACCAAACTGTTTTGTCAAGGAAAGAGGATAGAATACAGGAGTTTGAGAAGACATATGAGTTTGTATACTCCTGTCTCTGCAGACCCCCAGAGCATTATTCCAGCACATTAGCCTAAAGTGGATCCTCTGGTGCTGGAGTCCAAACCTCAAATTGTCCTGAGAAAGGAGAAGGGGGCTAGGGGGGTCACCCTGCCCACACGAGCCATTTGGGACTAGTTGGTTCCTAAGGGGGCTGATTCCTATGTGAACAGGAGTTTCTGGGTGGCCTTAGGAGTATCTCTGAGTAGATCATGTTGCAGTAATTCAGTCCTTTACTGTTTATGCTTTGGACCGATTCCCAATTTCAATAACAGAGTGAGAAAAATTCTATAACTTGTAGGCATGAGTGCTTGAATTCCAAACCTATGGCAGCCAGTTTTTGATCCATGTTGCTTTAACTTAGATTCTCATTCATATTCAATTAGCTTCAATTTATCTATGTATCTAACTAAAGAGGTGCATGAAGCTAAATACACAGACGGAGGGTTTTCCATTGATCTGGTATTTACATATATAGAAATACACACTGATTAGTATCAGAATTCTGTAAAGCACAAACATATGCACATAATTACTATAGTCTTTTCTCTGATTGCAGCAAGGAACATTGTTCCTTTTGGGCCTGTGCTTCAAAACCTGCTCTGTCCTTTCTGGTGGCCAGCTTGGAAGCTGTAAGATTTAATATCTAAGCTTGGAATATATTATCTATCCCTTGACCTGCTTCGGAATTTATATCTTAATTTCTCATGATCTTCCTGCTTTAAGCTACTATTCTTTATTTCAGGAAAGCCAGAATTCATCCACCTTACAAATATGTTATATTTCTAAAAGCTAAAGATGAGTTTAAGAAAAAAAAAATTAAGGGGTGCCTGGGTGGCTCAGTTGGTTAAGCATCCGACTTCGACTCAGGTCATGATCTAATGGTTCATGAGTTCGAGCCCCAGGTCGGGCTCTGTGCTGACAGCTCGGAGCCTGGAGCCTGCTTCGGATTCTGTGTCTGCCCCTCTCCTGCTCACACTCTGACTCTCTGTCTTTCGATAATAAATAAACGTTAAAAAAACACTTTTTTAAAATATTAAAACCTCCCCCATTTCTTTGGTTAGTTTTATCTCCTCAAAGAATAACAGCAACAACAGGAGGAGCTGAAAGTAATCTGATTTCATCAGATTCCCCTTCTTTTATATTTGATTATCCAAGTTTCCAGAATTTTAGGAATTCTATTTTTTAAAACAACAGAAGGAGAAAGTTCTTTACAATAGTCCCAACCTGAAACGGTTTCTGCTTTCTGCTCTACACACTACTTAGTAAATCTGAATTTTTGCTTTTTCAAGATATCACTCTTTATTTAGCAAGTGTACATAGAGAACATATCAAATTAAGCAGGACCTAAAATGTGCTATGAATAATATCGCAGCACATATGTGAGCTGAGGGCAACTGGGGTCCTCTCTTCTTTCCACATTTATTTTTGTTGTTTTTTAAAATGTACTAGGCCAAAAATGGTGCTAATCATAAAGATACAATTAAATATTGATTAATTTCATCGTTTGAGATGTGACCAAGCTTTTGAAT
Organism: Panthera onca; assembly: GCF_046562875.1. Taxonomy (NCBI): domain Eukaryota; kingdom Metazoa; phylum Chordata; class Mammalia; order Carnivora; family Felidae; genus Panthera; species Panthera onca. The sequence goes on from NC_138342.1 coordinate 15,739,479, forward strand.
TAGACTTTGTTTTGGTTTTTTTGTTTGTTTGTTTTTTTGGCCAAAGGAAGTGTAGTAAATTAACCAAATTGGAACTATTGACCAATTTTGGAAGTCTTATAAAATCAATAAAGTCATTTGATGACTTGGTCAAGCAGGACGCAGTGCACTCTCTCAGTCACGTGAAAAGACAGTTGTCTTCCTTGTCAGTACTAAGCTTTCTGACATTTTTTTCTGAAAAAATTCCTAATTGTTTTCCCACATATATTTTGTTCCATTCTTATCTAAATGTGGCAGCATTTGTCATGTCTTACCTAATCCTTTTCCCTCCTTATTTTCCATTTCAGTGTTGTGTTGTCGTTCTTCTCGTTGTACTAAAAGGTTAAAAAGTGGCATGGTGATGGACCAAAAAGAACAGTTACAGAAAACCCTGAATTCTAATGGAAGTTGAGGTCCTTGTTCATCTAGTGACTTTGGACAAGACTCAACTTCTAAAGCCCAAGTTTGCTCATCAGTAAAAAGAAAATGCTAATTTGCCAAATATCTCTGACACAGTATGAGTAGCTTTTTCTAGAACTCATCAGAATTATCATTATAAGCTAGAAACTGTGTCAGCTGAATTGTGTCCTTCCAAAATTCATATGTTAAAGTCCTCCTGCACCACCCCCCCCCCCCCTGCCCCGGCCCCTGTCGGCCCCCTTTACCTCAGAATGTGACAACTTGGAGATAGGGCCTTGAAAGAAATGATTAAGATAACGTAGATGTGGTCTGTAATCTAGTATGACTGGCGTCCCTATATGAAGAGGAGACTAAGATAGGCACAACACAGATGGAAGAATAGCCATGTGAGCACACAGCGAGAGGGCAGGCAAGGAAAAGCCTAAGAAGTAAAACCTGACCACACCTTGATCTTCTAGCTTCCAGAATCACGCGAAAACCAATTTCTGTTGTTCAAGTCACCCAATCTATGGTATTTTGTTATAGCAACCATAGCAAATTAATATTGAAAATATAATCAGAGGTAAAATAAGTATTCTTAATATCAGCCCTACCTCTTGTAGCCATCATTCCATTCCCCAATCACCTCAACCAAGTCAAGCCCATCCCCAAAATTCAGAAATTAACACAAGTGGAAATACACTCCTAAGAGCAAATAAATGTTAACTGCCTCTATTTACATACAGTTAAAGATCATTGTTTCTCATCTGAATGTCACAGTTAAGCTTTAGTCAAATCTTTAACTACATCACTAATCCAATTGTATGAGTGGTTGTTTAAGACCATGGTCATGATTTTCTATCGGCAATACAAAACTATATACAAGCTGCGATCTAGCCAATAGAGAATAACCAATGGATGCTCAATCATGTCACACTTTTACACAAAGGACAATAATCTATGAAATCACCTTCTATCTTCTCTCACAGTCTCTTCCAAGATTGGAAAGTCTGTGGAATTCTGTCTTTAACTGTCATTTTAAAAAGCATGTACAGGGGCGCCTGGGTGGCGCAGTCGGTTAAGCGTCCGACTTCAGCCAGGTCACGATCTCGCGGTCCGTGAGTCAGCCCCGCGTCAGGCTCTGGGCTGATGGCTCGGAGCCTGGAGCCTGTTTCCGATTCTGTGTCTCCCTCTCTCTCTGCCCCTCCCCCGTTCATGCTCTGTCTCTTTCTGTCCCAAAAATAAAATAAAAAACGTTGAAAAAAAAAAAAAAAAAAAAAAAAAGCATGTACAATGTTACGCAACTTTGAAAAACAATGCAAGTAACGATGTGCTGGAGAGATTAAGCAAATTAAGATTTCCAGTAGATTTATAACGTACCACCCTGGGAAGTCTCTATTGCTTAATCTTACACACTAATTATTGAAATGTTTTTGTGATATAAGAAATTAAAAACCTGAGGTTCAACATTATAAGCTTTACCACAAGACTGTCATAAAAGAGATCTGGGAGCAATTTTTTGCAAATGAAGAAAAAAGAGATACTTGTAATCGGCTCACTTATTCATCCAATTTTATTGAGTAATTACTAAGTGCTAGCACTGTGTGGATTTCAATATATATATATATATATGTATATATATATATATATATATACTATATACATTCACAAATATATATATATATACACACACATGTATATATACATATATTTATATATATATATATTTTTTTAACTTCTCCTGCTACCTTTTGCTACCTTCTTTTAAAAGAATCTCTTCTCTCTTATGAGTCAGTCAGGACTAAACCCTCTCCCGCATCTTGGGGGACCCAGGCCTGGCTATGCAAAGCATTCAATTCATTTAATAATAATTGGTACAAGAATGAGCAAGTTGGGCCAATCAGAGATGCTTGAGGATTATTCTGGAATTAATTTTCAAGAGTAATTTAAACCTACAACCACTCAATATTTTGAGTATCAGATGGAAACAGTATGCCTGAGAATTCCACCATCAAAAGAAGAAAACAGCACACACTGATAGAAGTAATCACTAGGGTTCCTCTTTACTCTCCTTGACCTAGGTAGACCTAATGTTAACTTTCTACCTAATGAGCTAAAACATTCTTTTTTTATTATTATTAAATTTGTGTTTGTGTAATCAATGTGTTGAACAAACAGAACTCATGGAGTAAAATTAAAAATCAAGTTTTTTCCCTACTGTACCTTAAAATTAAGTAAATGAGGAAAGTTTTTTTTTTTTTTTTCCTGGAAGGTAATTCAGATTATCTCATAACTCTTTGATCATTCTTAGATAAGAACAAATTCAGTATAAATAGACAAATGCATTCTCTGTTCAATACTATAAAATGTCCAGTTATATATAATAACCAAAAACTCATACTCAATTTAAAGTTACATTGTACATTCTGTTATACCCCCCCCCCTTTCTTTTATTTGTTTTAGGGGGGAGGGTTTCCCAACCAACAAAATACATATGATTACTATACCTAGGTCCTATGTGTTCTTTGGGTCAGACGAGACAGCATTATGTTTAACAGTGGTTCTCAAAATGTGATGTGGGGAACAGGAACAGCAGCATTTAGCATCACCCGACAGCCGGCCAAAACTTCAACTTCTTTGGTCCTATCAAAGACCTATTGAATCAAAAACTCTAAGGTTGAGACCCAGCAAGTATGTTTTGTTTTTAATTTTTATTTTTTAATCTTTATTTATTTTTGAGGGAGAGAAGCATGTGAGCAGGGGAGGAGCAGAGAGGGAGACACAGAATCCGAAGCAGGCTCCAGGCTCTGAGCTGTCAGCACAGAGCCCAATGCAGGGCTCAAACCCAAGAACCATGAGATCATGACCTGAGCCTAAGTCAGATGCTCAACCGACTGAGCCACTGAGCCACCCAGGCACCCCAGCAAGTATATATTTTAACCAGCCTTCTAAGTGACCTAAGATAAGCTAACATATACAAACCATCAGTTAAAAGTCTGGTTCTCAACTCTGGTTGAACGTTAGAATCACCTGGGCAGCTTTTAAAACCAAATTCTGGATCCCAGATATTCAATTTCATTAGTACCTATTGGGGCTTAAACACTAATAGAATTTACCTTTTATTTTTTTTTAACATTTATTCATTTTTTGAGACAAAGAGAGAGACAGAGCATGAGTGGGGGAGGGGAAGAGAGAGAAAGGGAGACACAGAACCTGAAGCAGGCTCCAGGCTCTGAGCTGTCAGCACAAAGCCTGATGTGGGGCTTGAACCCGTGAACTGTGAGATCATGACCTGTGTGGAAGTTGGGCGCTTAACAGACTGAGCCACCCAGGCACCCCAAGCACTAGTAGAATTTTTATGGCTCCCCAAAAATAAAATAGGTAATCAAGAATTTGAATCACTTTTCTGCAACACTGTTTTTTTGAATTTCTTCATTAAGGGTAAAATTGTCAATGGTTTCAGAGTAGTAGGACCCAAAGACTATACAATTATTGGATTATTCAATTCAGAAACCAATTATGTATGTTTAACTATATGTAAACAATCCATTCAATCTGTTTCCTCAGTACTGAATTTCACTGTATTTTCCATTTCTTTGTATTCATTTGTTTAAACTTTGGGAAATTTTAAATTGAAGAGAATGACATCAAAATCTGGAATTATGGTTCATTTTAATTTGTGTGTGGTTTTTGCCTGTGCTGCCCATGGATACCCAAAGATATCTGTCAATGAGTAGCAAAACTTGAAAAGACATTCCCATATGTTTGCTTGAAACTATGACAATATGCTTTGAGGATTTAAAAGTGGATGGCATTTATTTCACTAGACTGCAAATCTTGTAACAACCTACAGTGTGTCTGTTATAAATCATGTGTGGAAATATGATCATTTGCATAAAGGTACATTAATCTGCAAATGGCCACATCAACCCAGGACCAGTTGAGGCTCTTCAAAACCATTAAGGCTATTAGTTCTGACCAGAGATAAGCAGAATAAACACATTCTTGCTCAACTGGAATAAGTCCTGCTACCTTTCAAAGCCCTCTGAAGGATGATGAAGCCCAAAGATTTCACTATTTCACTGGTATTTCCCCTCCCCCCCCCCACTGGGTTTTTTTTTTACTGTTTTGTTTACATGGCTCTTGCAATGTCCAGAAACTTAACATTTGCATTGCTAAAGAGGCAATGCAATACTTTTTGCTGAGAATGACCTTCCTCTCTTTGACTTTGGGAAAAAAAAAAAAAAAAGAGTTTAAAAGATTCTTGGGATTTGGACTGTGATGATTTGACTTTATGCAAAGAGATAAGCCAACTTTTAGCTGGAGGCAATTTAGATTAAAACAAAATCAGAATAAAAGTTCCTAAATTATTCAAATAAATGGGAGAATCAACTCTATTTTTCAATCTATAGCTTTAAGCCTGTCTGAGAGACTTGGTCTGCCCTAAAATAACAGTTAAAATATATCTAATAAGAACCCCTGACCCCCTGACTTTGTTTTGAATTGAAAGACACACACTAGGAGGGAGGGAAGGAGGATTCTACCAGGGAGGGCCCGTATCTGTATTTCCCTTTATGGCTTACTAAGTTTTGGACCTTTTTATTTAAGTATCTGAAGGGGTAGAGAAACATCATAATAATCCTTATATATGATAGGAATATGCTTTGAATTAAACTGGCTTTAGGGGCACCTGTGCAGCTCAGTCAGTTAAACGTCCAACTCTTGATGTCCACTCAGGTCATGATCTCATGGTTTGTGGGTTCGAGCCCCACATTGTGCTCTTCACTGACCGTGTGGAACCTGCTTGGGATTCTCTCTCCCTCTTTCTCTGCCCCTTCCCAATTCATGCTCTCTCCATCTCTCTCTCTCTCTCTCTCTCTCTTTCTCTCTCAAAATAAATAAATACCCTTTAAAAAAAAAACCTTGATTTTAAATGAGTTAACAAGCTAAAAGGAAAATGTGTATTTGATAGGTTTAAAAGACTTTAATATGACATAGCATATAAACTCCCATTAGTAATTCTTCATGACGCTATCTTGCTTGATTCTACAGATGTACAAAATAATTTATCGAAGTGTTCAAGGCCATGGATTATATGGATCTTTCCTCATGAAACTCAACTCACTCAATGCTCTACCATCACTACTTTGTCCCTATGTCTACTACAGAAAAAAAAAAAAAAATGCATAGAAACCATATGCAAACTTAAATACATTCATTATATCAAAAGTAAAAATAATTATTTTGTAACAGTGCAGAAAGAATATTTTCTCCATACAGCTAAGTAATATTCCAAATGGAGAACTGACTGGAATGACACAATTAAAATGACCCAAGAAGTAAAAGCCGTTTCCAAATGTTAATACAGAGTTATGTGACTCCACCTATGCCTCCTGAAGGGCAAGACAGTTAGGGTAGAGGATGAGCAGAAACTTTCCAGAATAAATGCAAGCATGTAGCCTGATCTTCTCCCCTATGGGTTGGAAGTTAAAGCCCATAAATCTCACGGAGGATGAAAGAGAAAGAAGTAGCCTTTTTATTAAGAGTCGGAAGGGAAAGCGTTGTCTCTTTTCAGAATCCGGAAGCTCTGCGGAGATGCCCTTTGGAGCCAGAATGGGGCTAATTAGGCTATTTACATGAAACCCGTAATGGAGCATGATATTTAATCACATCGTTTTGACAAATAATTAGAAGATAAATCACTCAAATGACAGTGCTACTGTATCTTAAAACTGCAGCGCAAATACTGTTGACAGCATTTCCAATTGCACCTATTCATTTGATCTTTCGTTTAATAGAAAAGAAAGCAGAAGGCAGATTTGTGCTCCAGCCAATCTAGCCTTCAAATTCTGGCAAGGGTTGAGCTTGGGCACACACCATTCTTGCATGAAATAGAACTCTGCTTCTCATTTATAGCGAACATTGAAAAGTTATAAAATATAATATGTGGTTTGGGGTCTTTTCTTGTTAACTGATGGTAAATGCTCGCCTTTGGGTTGTGTGGGAAATATCCATACATGTTTATGGTCTTCAAAGGGTTGCCCAGAAATCGCTGCAGAGGCAGTCTGAAGATTTCTCATGCCCTCCAAGTTGTTTAAATAGTTAGGAAAGGCCTCTTCCTGTGTGCTGAGTTTGATTCTCAAGCATTTATCTTTGAATAAAAGCAAAATGAAAATACCAGGGAAATGGTCTAAGTACGTGCATGCTATTCTTGAGAGTCCTGTCCATTAGCATTTATAAAAGAGTTAGAAGATCAGCGATAATGTAAAATTTAATTTTTCATTAAGTGCTAACTCATTTAAATGTACAGTATATGACACACGTATGCTTTCTTAGTAACAAGGTCACTTCATGTTTCATTTCAAGCCAAAATGCAACAACACCAGATCTGGTCTTTTTTTGCTTTCAAACCAAACTTGTGCATATGTGAATTTGTGTGTGTGCCTGTCAACAACTTCATTTCTTAATAAAATGGGTTTTGTAGAGTCAAGTGAAAGGATAGGTGTGTGAGTGGGCATGTGATTTGATCTGACTGTTGAATGAAGTCTTGAAGGATTATTCTGTGCTATTAAATAAGCAAGCAAGAAATTCATCCACAGCAGATTGTATGGCAATACTGGTTATAACTTAAAGTAGTTCTAGGGAAGGATCAAATTATACAAGTCTTTCTTACTGATTATTATACTTGAACATTGAGGAGATATAGGATACCGGCCTCATTTCTTTAATATGCATCCCTTGGGCTACCACTTTCCTAAAGAGTAGTTTTTTCCCAAGGTTTTTACAAGTGAGCTATGAACTATGTTACATCATGTTTGCCCAAGAAATTTAATGATTTTTAAAACATAGTCTTAGACCTCAAAGAATTATAAATACTGAAATGATTAAACCAGCACAATTTCATTAGGATTCTAATGTACATGATAGGCTAAGACCAAAAGTGGAAACTGAGTCCTAGGAAGATTGGATATCTTACCCAAAGACACCTCGTATGTCTCAAATGAAGTTTCTAAACATGGATTGGAATTCTGTTTTTATCCCATGCACTATGTATGTAGGCTCCAGGGTTGGAGAAATCAGGGACCTCATGGGCTTTTTGAAGTCACTTTTGTGGTGACTAGAATATTCTTGAAGTCTAGTTCTTGTGCACCCTAACTTATCTCTGTGAACATCCCTCCAACCTTTTAGACTTATTCGCACACAAAAATATCACCGTGTCCAAAACTTCACCCTAGAGGATTGAACTGGACATCCAGGACAGAGCAGGACAAGAGCAGACCCAATATTGTGAAGGCTGCATTAGATCTGAAAATTCATCACAGATAATCACATATAATCACTTCATAAATGGAGTAGAATAGCCAATGACTCTGACATAGGGGAGAGAAAGTAAGAGTCCTACCACTCAGAAAAAAGGACTTCAAAATTGTGTGTGTGTGTGTGTGTGTGTGTGTGTGCATGTAAATCAAGCACTATTTAACCTTTAAAAAAAAAAATCCTAATTCTTGTGCCCAACAAAGGATTAAAAAGGAAGTAGGCTGGTTATAGCTTGTTTCTGTTTTTCCATCACCTACCGCTATTATGGCCCCATTCCACTAGGTCAGCTTGTCTTCTGAACTTTTTGATTGATATTAAGGTGACTGCTATGTTTGAATCAAAACAAAGAAATAAAAAACTTCGGTAGTGTTTTTGAGTCACCAAACTTTTTGTTCTAAGTTTAGTTTGTCTCTCCCCTGACTGTCTAAATGGAATCAGGTTACAGAAGGGCCTCTTTTATCCACCTCACAAGATGGGGAGTGAATAAAGTTCTGGTCACTTTGCACTCAACTTTTAATAATTTCTAAGACTATTGTATTGTTCATTTTCTTACAGTAATGGTGAACTAGATAGAAGGAGAGCTGGTTAGTTAAGAACAGTCCAGTAATGACTGCTACCTAAAATTCTGTAGCACATACTTGCCAGACTATTTCAGGTATTTTCACAAAAGTGGAAGACTTTTGGATTAAAAGTCTTTCCTTGTTGAAGAGTCTCTGCTAAATGCCACTACTTGAGTGGTATAGAGTAAGACATCATGTTCTGCCATTACATCAACAATTAGTACCTGGAAGTGGACGTCAGTGATGAGAGATGGGATGAGGGGAGGATTGAGCAAGAAACATGGTAGGAGGGGAGGTGGATAGGGAGGAAGGCAAAACCAAGCAAGGTGGATTTGTCCATAAGTGGAAAAAAAACTACATTTAAAAGGGATTCCAAAGATAAATTTTAGCATGCTTATTTTCCTGCTTAGCGCTAATAGGAGCAGAGAATCTGAGTATTAAAAGGGACATATTGGCATTGAGTAAATTCTCCAGCTGAGAACAAGTATTCCTTCTTCAACACACCAAGCAGTTCAGCCTCTTCCTGATACCTCAAGTGACAAGGCAGCGTAAAACCACGTGAGGCAGTTTTCTTTCTCTCTCGCCATTTCTCTCTCTCCCCCCCCACCCCCACCAAATCTCCAACATCACCCCTCACATTTTCTCTCTCTTACTCCTCCCTTATTTTCTCTTAACTTTGAGCAGCTCTAACTCTATTGAACACCGTTCTTTCTCTAGTTAATACCTACCGGTCCATCAGAACTCATCTCAAGTGCTAGCTCCTTGGTGAAGAATTATCTGCCCTGTCAGTCTGACAGACAGGTTTCTCCCTTACAAATCCTTGTTACTCTCTTACAAAAAACAGTAAGCTTCTTTTTTTTAATTTTTTTCTTTTTGGATGTTTTATGTATTTTTGAGAGAGAGAGAGAGAGAGAGAGCAAGCTAGGGAGGGGCAGGCACAGAAGGAGACACAGAATCTGAAGCAGGCTCCAGGCTCTGAGCTGTCAGCACAGAGCCCAACTCGGGGCTCGAACTCATGAACCATGAGATCATGACCTGAGTCGAAGTTGGATGCTTAACCAACTGAGCCACCCAGGCACCCCAAGACAATAAGCTTCTTAAGAGCAGAATCATACCTTCCTGAATTTTTTCTTCTTAGGGTTTAGCAGAGGACCTTGTATACAGATGCCATTCAATAAATATATCCCAAATGAATGAGTAAAACTCCTCCATGATATAACTTTCAATCACTGTAGCTCATGATTCACTTAGGAGTTACTCAAAATGAGTCTAATACCCTTGCAATAAGATTATTCCTCGGGGAGCCTGGATGGCTTAGTAGGTTAAGCCTCTGACTTCAGCTCAGGTCGTGATCTCACAGTTCCTGAGTTCAAGCCCCACATCAGTCTCTCTGCTATCAGTGCAGAGCCTGCCTCGGATCCTCAGTCCCCTCTCTGTCTCTCTCTCTCTGTCCCTCCCCTGGTGGTTCTCTCTCTCTCTCAAAATAAATAAATAGCCTTAAAAAAAAAAAAAAGAGTATTCCTCAACTGCACCTCCCTCCCTCAATTTTCTTCCCTTGGCTTAACCATTTTAGTTCCTTAAGCCAATGGTTCTCAAAGTCGGTGTACATCAGAATCACTTGGAAGACCTGTTAGAACACCCATTTCTGGGTCCTACTCCCATATCTTTGATTCAGTATGTGTGGGGTAGGGCCCAAGAATTTGCATTTTCAACAAGTTGCCAAATGTCGATGATCCTGCCAGTCCAGGATCACACTTTGAAAAGCACTACTGTCACTATTCTTCATCTGGCATGGCTCATGGTCTCTCTATTCTCCTACCTGTTCTCTTTCTAAAATATCTTCTGTTAATTAATCAGAACTGAACATAAAACTCAAAATGGAGGGGCGCCTGGGTGGCTCAGCAGGTTAAGTGTCTGAATTCATTCAGCTCAGGTCATGATCTCGTGGTTCATGAGCTCGAGCCCTGAGTCGGGCTCTGTGCTGACAGCTCAGAGCCTGGAGCCTGCTTCAGATTCTGTGTCGCCTTGTCTGTCTGCCCCATCCCTGCTTGTGCTCTGTCTCTCTCTCTTGTTCAGAAATGAATAAACATTAAAAAAAAAAAAACAAAAAAACTAGAAATGGAAAGAATCTATAAACCACGTTTGGAGAAACAGTGCCCTAGACCTTGGTTGTTTTTTCTTTTTTGTTTTTGTTGTTGTTTTTGTTGTTGTTGTTGTTCTGTTTTATTTTATTTTAACATGGGCTTCCAAGAATACAAGTCACTTTAAGAATATTCAGTAATTTGGGGTACCTGGGTGGCTCGGTTGGTTAAGTGTCCAACGTCAGCTCAGGTCATGATTTCTTAGTCCGTGAGTTCAAGCCCCACATTAGGCTCTGTGCTGACAGCTCAGAGTCTGGAGCCTGCTTCGGATTCTGTGTCTCCCTCTTTCTGCTCCTCCTCCACTACACTGTCTCTCTCTGCCTCTCTAAGATGAATAAACGTTAAAAATTAAAAAAAAAAAAGAATGTTCAGTAATTTGAGTCAATAAACTATTCCTATGGCTTTTTAAATGTTTATTTACTATTATTTTTGAGAGAGAGAGGGAGGGGCAGAGAGAGGGGGAGAGAGACAGAGAGTCCCAGGCAGACTCCCCACTATCTGCACAGAGCCAGATGCAGAGCTTGAACTCATGAACTGTGAGATCATGACCCGACCCCAAATCAAGAGTCAGATGTTTAACTGATTGAGCCACTCAGTTGCCCCAACATTTATAAGTTTTGATGAAGCCAATGTCAAACTTATTTGTCAACGGGTTTTTCATCTACTCATTTCCATTTTATAACAACCATAGCGTGATAACTTATAAAAAAAAAAACATTCAGAGATACTTGCTTGTATTCAATAGTCATTCACTTCATATTTATTAAATATTTTCCATATATTGTATCAGGCTCTAGACATACAACAGTGAATAGGCTTCAGTGTCCTGAAAAGTTATATTTTTCCTATTTTTCATTTTAAACTGTAAAAGAATTAAGAAAATATTATATTACTTGATTTTGGTGTTCACCATAGTTTGGAAAAGGACGGTATTTATTTCTGACTTTTCATATTAAAGTCCTTGATTTATAAATAAACAGCCAGAAAATAACCACCAAATTGCTTATTACAAATCCCCTGCTAACATTACCCTTTTTGAAACTCTAGTTAATGATGGAATGGGATTGAATAATGAATCAAATATCAAATGCACATAGAAAATATTTAGAAATAAATTCCATTTCCTCGCAATAATCTATTTGGAGAAAGGATTTGAGAGTAGGGGAGAATATCAATTTCCTCAGAAAGTTTGAAAATAAATTAGAAGGATTACTCTAAAAATTAATATGGAATTGCAAAGTGTTTTGTTTATTTGCTATAATCTTTTTTCATATATATAGCCATTTTATCTTAAACATAAAGTATATTAATCATCATGACAAATTCCATAGGCTTCTTTGTACTTGTAACAGGAACCTTAACATAGAGTCTTGTCTAAGATATAATTTGGATAATCACATCAGCATGAATTGTTTTTACTGAATTATGTTGTTTTTCATACTTCCGATGTGAGATGGAATTTGATACTCCTCAAAAGGTTAATTTATAGACAACTGTAAAATTAGTAAAAATATATTGTTCTTGAATGAACAAATGAATGTAGAGACTAAATCATAATCTCAAACACATGAATATCACTATTAAAATGTCAGAACATTTTTAATTATGCTTACTCTTCTGTAAGTTAGTAAAAGCTAAAAAAATTCAAGCAAAATTTTATGTAAATTAAAACCTGAATGCTGGAAAATGCCTCATGGTAATTAAGACCCCGTAGGACCAAGTCTTAAAAAATCCTTTATGAGGGGCGCCCAGGTGTTTCAGTTGGTTAAGCATCCAACTTCAGCTCAGGTGATGATCTTGTAGTTCACGAGTTCGAGCCCCGTGTTGGGCTCTGTGCTGATAGCTCAGAGCCTGAAGCTTGCTTTGGATTCTGTGTCTCCCTCTCTCTCTGCCCGTCCCCTGCTTGCACTCTGTCTCTCTGTCTCTGTCTCTGTCTCTCTCTCTGCTCATGCATCTCCCCTCCACTGTCTACACAGCAGCAGTCCACACCTGCACCGACAGTAGGAGCCTGACATGAATCAAGAGTGATGTTTAATCCACTCTGTGCACCTGATGGCTGACAGAAAATAACATACTATAAATAGAGGGTGGGATGGAAAGTTTTTGCTTCAGGGCAAGGAAAAATGATCAGAAGTCACAAACTCAAATGCCTTGGGGTTCAGGCAATTAATATTAGTGAAGTAAGTAGGCTTCTCAGGGATAAGATGAGAGGTGAGTGGGCAGTGGTGAATTGCCCCTTCTGGAAAGTCAGTGGCCACTTAGCATCAGCAGATGGCTGCCATGTTGTGAGTCCAGGAATGCCAGATCTGCAGGTATTTTAACATAAGCCAGAAGTTGCATTTTTATTAGAAATTTACCAATGTTTAAGTGTTGCTTCAGTGTTTTAACTTGGTGCCAGCTAAATGAAACACATCTGTGATCATTTATGGCCAATCTTGCCAACTATCGTCCACTCTCCACAAAGTAGACATAGTGATTTTCTTATTACACAAATCAGAGTGCTTAAAATTCCTCAGTGTCTTCCCGTTTCACCTGGAATAAAATTAAACCTAATTTCATGGCCTGTGTGATCTGTCTCAGGTCTTCATTTGCACACTTGTCTTCTCTGTGCCAGGATGCTTTCTGATCAGGGTCTAAACATGTTTTTCCTCCTGCAAGCAATGTGATGACATCAGCCTTCGCAGAGTTTCTCCTCATCTCGTGAACTCTGTTCCACTGTTTTCTCCTCAGACCACCTTTCTAACATCGCCTCCCTCCTCCATCATGTCAGTCACTTTCTATCTCATTTTTGGGTTTGTTTTCTTCCATAATATATGGCTATATGGAATAACATTATTTATTTTTTTCACTTTATTATTTTTTAAGTGTATTTATTTATTTTGAGAGCATGAGCAGAGAGGGGCACAGAGAGAATCCCAAACAGGCTCCATGCTGTCAGTGCAGAGCCCAACACAGGGTTCAATCCCACAAACCATGAAATAATGACCTGAGACAAAATCAAGAGTCAGTCACTCAACTGAATGAGTCACCCAGGTGCCCCTCTCTTACTTTATTATTATTTCTAAAATATAAGATAGGGATGGACTTGCTTCTAACTGTTTGGGCTCTGGCAGTAGCACTCCATTCTGTTTTCTACCTTTTTCCCACATTCGCATAACAAGCACCTCATCAGATACCAATACCTGCCAAGCAAGGGACCTTCTGTAAAGGAAGTCCCACCTCTACAATTCCTGTCCCTGCTCCGAGGCTTCATCTCCATCAGACATCACTCATCCTCAGAAGTCTTGGTCTCCATCTATAGCGCAGTCCACAGAGCTACTAGTTCAACCTGAGCCTCCTAGCTTTGATCGCCCAACCCAAATCTCTCTACAAATTCATCTCTTAGCTGATGTGATTTCTATTTCTCTTACTGGGCCCTGACCAATATATAGGTATTCAATATATAGTTAGCATATTTATGAATGAATAAACGTGGCCAACAGACAACCATTTTGTATGATGTTCCCTAGAGATCCTACTCACAATTTCCTGTGATGGTGCATCATCCTTAAACAAACACAACCATAGCGTATGTGCTCCTTGAGCCACTTGAATGTCTTGGTCAGATGCCATGTGCTCTATCTGTTTGTACTGCACTTCCAGGGCCAGATTATGATTTTGAGAGACACTTAGACCCTGAGATTATGGTGTTTAGAATGGGTAATTCAAAATAAAGTATCTATATAGAGGGAAATAGAGATATAGACATAGTTACTTGTAATATAAATGTAAGAATAGCAATGGTCTTATTTTCCACATGCTACAGCAATTTTTTTTATTTTTATCTTTTAATATCCAATTCCTTCCAGAAAAAATATATTGCACCTTCATTTCTTGATGTCTCTACTATCCTGATGTCCCAGTCCATGTGCTCTGCCTATGGCATAATGAAGACTTCTACTTATTAACATTCTTAAAATAACTATATGAAGACAATGTTTAAAGACATAAATTTCTGGAATAATTCAGGTAAACACTGGACTCTTTCTTCATTTCTTGACCCTCTGGACAGCTCTGACTCATCCTTAGATTAGCTCCTCTGTAATTTCCTGAAGCCCTCAGATTTATTGAGTGTTCATTGTGAGCTAATGCCCATGCTAGACACTTTATACATGTTGTCTTACTTCAGCCTGGTGAAACTACTATAAATTAGAAATCACCCTTATTTATGTTCTAACAGACCTGATAGAGTACTGAGTACCCAGATACTCCATCAAATACGATTGTGTCTCTCAACATTTTTAAGAGTATATTACGTGTCAGAAATTCTTAAAGTTACTTGGCAAATATTAACTTATTTCATCATTAAAGCAATATTTTGACTTTAATTTTATTGATGAGAACACTGATAAACAGAAAATACCTTACCTAAGTTTCTCTAAAGAATAAATGGCAGAGGGGTGCTTGGGTGGCTCAGTAAGTTGAACGTCTGACTTCAGCTCGGTCATGATCTCACGGCTGGTGAGTTCGAGCCCCGCGTCAGGCTTTGTGCTGACAGCTCAGAGCCTGGAGCCTGCTTCATATTCTGGGTCTCCTTCTCTCTCTCTGCCCCTCCCCTGCTCATGCTGTCTCTTTCTGTCTCTCAAAGATAAATATTTAAAAAATTAAAAAAATAAAAAGAATAAATGGTAGCATTTGGATTTGCAACCCAGCAGCCTGGATCGTTCTTTAACCATTCACATGTTTCTAGACAATGAAGTGTAAATAGCTTTATTAAGTTTGCCAGATCTAAAATAAGTTAATGCTTTGAGGATTACTGTGTTCATATAAAACCTGTGTTACCATGGTTGGCCCTTCAAGGTTTATCCACAAAAATGGTCCCCAAAATGTTTAAATAGGAACACCCTCTTCAATGTCAATGGTAGTAGCCCTTTTCATTTCATTTCATTTCATTTCACTTCATTTCATTTCATTTCATGAAAAGTAGTACTTTTCATTTATCTTAGTTGACAACACTGATGGCAGTGTTATGATTAAGCCAGTGCTTTATAGGTATTACTGGAAATTCTTTAATACTTTCTTTTCATCCATAAGACAAAATTCAAAATTCTTAACTTGGACTTGCCTGCTAGTTCCCAACCCTCCTCTCCAATCTTGGTTTTGATCACATTCCCCCAGTGATTATGGTCTGGGCATGTGAGTCTTCTTTCCATCTTTCCAGCAGCTTCAGGACCTTCACATGAAAGCAGTCCCTGTGCTGAGAGTGCTTCTCCTGGCCTCACCCACCTGAGACTGGTAAATCCCTGCTCATGCTTTACATCTCAAAAGTCATTTCATCCAAGTAGTCTGCCTTAATCCTCTGATCTTGGCCAAATCCCCTGCAATACACCTTAGTAGTTCCTAAACTTCTCCTTCAGACCACTTACTATGCATTACATAATTCTATGTATATTTAATTAAGCACCTATGTCCCGTGGTGACATAAACATCTTCTGACAGCGGAGACCGCATCTATTTCATTCATTCCTACATCCCCAGCACCTATACAGTTAAAGCAGGAGGAAGATTTTGGATTCCCAAGATATAGACAGCTTTTCCAATGTTTATCAAATAGATGGGTGGAAGTTACTACTGCCCCTTGAATTTTTCAGACAATAACTAATGTTAATAACACTAATAATGACTAACACTTAATGAACAGTTTCCATTTTCCAGGCACAATTTTAAGAGCTTTGAAGTTTGGAACTCGATTAATCTTCTCAACGCTGTGAAGTTGGTACTGTATGTTTATAGAGTGCTCAGCACATACATGTTAAACTCCAGCCAGGGACTCAAACTTGGTGAAGAATTGTTCTGCTCCCTTTTAACCCAGACTAAGACCTGAGGCCATCACTTACTTCAAAACAATCCTCATAACTATTTCACTTGTAGAAAAACTAGCCTGGCAGTTGAATTTCCCAAGGGTTTCAAACTGGAGAACGCTGGTCCCCAGTGTCTGAACAATGATCATGGGGTGAGAGGTTATGGATGCAAGGATGTCCAAGTCAAATACATATAAAATGCTAACAGGAGTCTCAACAAATAGCACAACACAGATAAATGTCACAGTTTTTCAAATACGAGTGAATGTTGTCATAATTAGTAAACCTCAAATTCATTGGAAACTGTTCCTTTGTTAATTATGGTTCTTGTTATTTTCTCAACATTAAAAGCAAGATGACTATCATTGCCATTGAACAGTTTGGGACCCACTTCTATGGATAGTCTAAGAAGAGCTATAGACAATTGCATCAATTTTATCCAGACACCTACATCCACAAAACATACACACAGCTTAGATATGGCAAACATGATGAATCTATCCACATGCCATGAGTGGCCTATGCAAATATACATGAAGTATATAGCAATCTTCCAACATCCTTTCTTAGGATAGTTATCCTTCCAGGACTCTTTCACTCAGAAAAAAAGGCATCTGGTTTCCTTAGATTAACAAACTGTAAAGGAAGGATTTGTTCCTTTCTGAAAATAATCATCATCTTCCCATGTTTCCAGTTCAAAATAGTGTCATCACCATCTCTACATACTTAGGAATTAAAATTAGATTAATCACTGCAGGATGATTTATTTTTAAATTAAGAAGAAGTGGGACAGAAATTCTAAATAATATTGTAATCTAAAAATCTCTGATAAGAATGTGGCCACCACCACTTGGAGATACATGTACATTTCTAAGTGAGAACGTGCTACGAAATGGACTGTAACACACTTGCTTCTTGGGTCATAAACAAATCATTTTCCATTTTAATAAATGTTACTTCCTCTAACAAATGAGAGTTCCTTTGGGTTATATATAAGGAAAAAGCCATGGTCTTCCAGCTTTGGCTCTAGAAAATTTAGAAAAAAGAAGATTGTAGAAAAGGAGAAGAGAAAGTCTATGAATGATAGGAAGATAAATATGTTGAAGAGGCAAGTTTTTAGATTCCTTTTTTAAATTTTTTTTTACATTTATTTATTTTTGAGAGACAGAGATAGAGCACAAGTGGGAGAGGGGCAGAGAGAAGAGGAGACACAGAATCTGAAGCAGGCTCCAACCTGTCATCACACAGCCCAACACGGGGCTAGAACTCACAAACCGTGAGATCATGACCTGAGCCGAAGTTGGACACTCAACCGACTGAGCCACCCAGGCGCTCCCAAGTTTTTAGATTTCTAAGATACAGAACAAAATGTCAAGGTTTATCTAACTTAAATCACAAGAAACTTAATGGATGCAAATTCCTAATGGGCATTGAATTTTTCAGCCAATGTATTGTAATGTTAATTACAACTAACAGGGAGAGACAATAAACTAGTAAATTACTAAAATAAATAGCATATACAGTGAAAAAAAGTAATGAAGAAAGAGGGAGAAAGAAATATGGCCAGAGAGAATTGTACCATGGGGAGGTGGGGAGCAAGCTGTGGGTGCAGTTTAAATAGAGGGTCCAAGAAGTTCTCTGGGATAAAGTGACCTCTGAGCAAAGACTTGAATGTGGCAAAAATTGAAGTCACAGGGATATGACTTTTCTGTCAGAGAAAACAAGTTTGGAAATGCATGAAATATAAGTAAATTTGGAGAAAACATCGAAAAACACCCATTTTGTCCTGACTCATATTATCAGATTTAGGCATGTATGGATTTTCTCTCTTTTGTATTGAGTTCTGATATAATAATGAAAATTGAGAATGAGAATATGGAGGGAAAAATTACACCTGCTTTCAACTAATTTGGTTTTCATGTTGTATTGCATATTTCATACATTTAAATATCAGTTTTTCATCTGTAGCCCAAAAAAAGCCCCTCTGGAAATGACATAGTACATCTCTGTGGGATATATTTCCTGCATTTAAAAAGTACACAATAAAAAAGTAACTCCATAGTGTCTGTGTTCCATCAAGCATAGCCTATTTTCTAATTACAGCATGCATTTTCCTTTTAAAGTTGATTTTCTCTCTACATAAACATCTTAGACTTATTTTTAGATCTTTGTTTAGCTTGATTTTATTCCATTTAGAATAAGAGCATTTTGATTTTTCAAAGAAGTTTGTATGTTTATGATTAACTATCAAATATGGAACTTTATTTAAAATAAAAACTATTTAAATGGTAAAAAAAAAAAAAAAGTGGGGGCGGGGGACGGAAATCCTTGTTTCAACAATTCAGTTTGAAGAAGATAAACTTTTAATTCTAAATTTGCAAGCATCTTCAGTGTGCTTGGCATTTTATGTAGAAAGAAACAAAGCCCAAGATGTTATGTTGGTAATAATAAGTTAACTAAGCAAGCATGTTAAATTATTAAATTTGGAGAATACATTGTACTTATTATGTTACTTACCCTTGCAGTGAACTAGAAAATGAATGTGGTCATTCCAGACTGGTTAAATTGGAAATATATTTTATACAGATGTGTCTAATGTAGTTTCCTGGCAGAGGAATAATGCACACAACTTATATTTATAAGTATACAAATCTGGTTTTATATTACAATGCAGTTCTGTAAAATCAGATTTCCCCTTCTGCACTTTGGTTTTCACTTTCAGGATATATTTACCTCCTTTTATCATTTAAAGTATCTTTATTAAAACACTATTTTTTCCAGATCCTTCAGAGTTTGTTTCATTTATGGGTGGGTTGGGGGTTGGGGATTGGAACAGGAGAGAATTTAAGAATAAGCAGTGAGCAATCTATTTAAAACCAAGGGATTCACCCTCCTTAATTAGTGCTAAATTGATTTTTTACAAAATCCTATTTCTGCTGCCAACTTAGTTGAAATTCAAGTTCCTTTTTATTTTGTTTTGGGTCTTTTTTTATGTTAACTAATTGTATTTCCATCTGTTAAGATAGCTAGACAGTATTAAAGTGTCCATTTCCGTTATTTTGGCAGTTTTCATTGGATCAAACCAGCCCCAAAGACAATGGAAATTTTATCTAGGCTAATTCTCCATTAACACCTCTGATATATTGGATTTTATCATAGCGTGAGTGTGAGTGTTTGGGTGTGTGTGTTATAATTGTTTATTTAGTTTTAGTGTGTGTATTTTAAGGGAAATTCCAATGAATTGGATTTTTTGCAGAAATAAAATATATTTTGTTACACTTACTTTTTGGTTCATGAGTAATAGTTATTACACTCTGCTGCAGAATCCCAAAGAGGATGGTTCCTAAATCATTCCATTCAAAAACTTGGGGTTTTCATGGAATAGCAATGCAAAGGCAACATGAAAGGGCATAGTAAGTTGGAATGAACTTGTGTGTCAGCACAAAGGGCCATTGGACTGCTATTCTAGTACTACCAGTAATCAACACTTACATTCCTGCAGGTTTGTTAATTCCTAATTTTCTCAACCCAGGACTCAAAATCCCAGATCTGGATGTCAGATCACTCCTAGAATGTATTTTTACCAGTGGATTATTATGCCATGCATAAGAGAGTGCATATTCCAGCTTGGATCTTTCATTTCTGTCCAACTGGTGCAAAGGGTACTACACTGAGAGGGTAGAAAAAGTACACTGAGATTTCTTGGGGTTTGCCAATGGCCATGACTGATGAGCTCAAGATCTGTCCTTAGCAAAATGATCAATTAACCAGAGTCTGGTTTCAGTGCCACTTCACTATTTCTTTTCTTGCCTGCAGCATTGCCTCAGAGATAACTTATACTAGAAATTGCTCCCAAGTGATCCCTTATTTTGGACCTTTTTCCAACAATGGAAAGTCAGACAAAAGCAAGGAAAGGCAATTTGTGCTAAATGGCATAGCAAAATTCTACAAACGTACAGAGGAAGCATACACGTGGTGTCCTGTGCTTTCAGAAACAAAACAGAGCTGTTTACTGAACGTTTAGAATCAGGCACTGTAATACGCACCTTATGCATATTTTCCCACTTCATCTTCTTGATCATGTAGTAAAGTAGGTTGCAATACCTCCTGTACAGATAATAAAATTCAAGTAAACTTACTTACATGTCCTGTTTGGAATCATATGTTCTTAGACAATGAACTGAAAATACCTCCTTTTGTGCATAGAGGTGACCATGAATAATTTCTTACAATACTTTCTTGCAGGTGAGAAGGAAGATGGCGGTAGTTGATGGGCAGGGGAAGGAGGTCAAAAATGAACAGATCCTTGCTTCTTCCTTAATGAGCAAGACCCTTCTAGTTGTAAAATGAAATCTCTTGGCCTTGTTGAAATATGAAATGTAAATCTAAATGCAAGCAGGAACACAATACCATGCTGAAGGTGTTCAATTCAAATAAAGTTTATGCATGAATCACTAGATAGGCAATATTTTTAAGTTGTTAATGGCATTTGGCTGGTTTCTTAGCTTTAAGCATTATATATGGATTTGAAACTCTATTCCCCATTCCCATATTCATCTTGAAAAATGGGTAGATACCAAACTTAGATATCAAAGGGAAGCAGCTTGGCAGTAAAAGAGCATCATTTTAAGAGGTGTGAGCCGGTTACACAATTTCATATCTACCACATCTGAGCAGATACACCATGACCTAGAAAACTGGCCGCTGGGCTAACTGCTTCCCCTCCCCCACCTTTCACAGACTTGTCACCATAACCTATGGAGACTATATCTGCAGACTCATTCCCAACTTCTTTTCAGAGCTGCAACGATGAATTGCACATTCGTTCAATGAACATGTATTGAACTCCTACTACATCCCCGGCAGTTTTCCAGGTATTTAGGATAAGCCAGCGAACAAAAGTAGAACACAATTTGAATGTAAATTCCTTGAATGCAGAAATCTTGATTTCTATTTGTTTCTTTTTACGGTTATATTCCCAATTCCCACAACAGTGCTTGCGCCATACAAGGCACTCAATGATTATTTGTTGAATGAAAACAGACGAAATCTCACTTCTGTAGATTTATATTCTAGTGCGTGTGAAGGAGGGGTGGGGTGGAGGTGAGGAGTCTGACAGTCAAAAACAAACAAATGAGCATATATTAGGTTACATGCAAGCACTATGCATAAACATAAGGCAATATTATAGATGTAAAGTGATCAAGCATTAAGGGGGAGTGCTTTTTACGATAGGGTAGTCAGGAAAATATTCTCAGATGAGTTTCTATTTGAGCAGAGAACAGAAAGATGAGAGATGATATGGCTTTCTGAGGAAAGAGTATAGAAAGGTCCTGCGAAAGAACTGAACAATGAATAAGGTCAGAGTAATGTGAGCATAGAAATGAGGTCAAGTGAGGACTGACTCAGTGGTCAGTGCCAGTTCGTATGCAGCCTGGTGGTCCATAGGGTTTAGGATTTTAATCCAGGTCAGAGGAGAATACGCCGCAGCAAACTGAATAGAGCAGTGGTCTGATCTGGTCTACCTTTCGTTTTAACAGGATCCTTCTGGGAGCGCAGGAAGAAGCTGGAAGACTAGTGAGAAGGCAGATACAATGGTTCAGAGAAAAAGACTGAACTAGAGTAAAGGTCTTTCTTTCTCTGTCTTATTAACACTTCTCCCACTCAACCTGGTTGCCACCCCTGCAGAAATTTCTCATGCAAATAAAACTATGTCAAGTCCTTGTTCAAAATTCTTCAAATCTTTCCTGTTACTTAAATGATAACACCTAAACTAACTTCTGTGGCACATAAAGCAACTCTTTACCTACAGAGATTATCCCCTCATTCTCTCCTGTGTCCCTTTCCTGCCTCTTCATTCCTCTGTCCCCACAAATGTTATAATCTGGTACAGATTGATGGGGTTTGGAATGGTGGGGGTTCAGAGCCGATGGCCAAGAAATTCTCGGAGACATCTTTGGTGCAAAAAGGTGGTTTTATTAAAGGATGGGAACAGGACCCATGGGCAGAAACAGCTGCACTGGGGTTTTGGCCAGGGACTGGTTATATACTGTGGACTTGAAGGAGGTAAAGTCACCAGAAAGTTTCTCAAAGGGATTTTCATATGCTAAAGAAGACACAGATTACTGGAGGCCTAACTATTGTCAAGCTAAAGGTTTTTTTTTTGTTTTTTGTTTTTTGTTTTTTTTTACCCTCTGGCAAAGCATTATCTTTAAGACAGTAGAGCACACCTGAGTGGCTGTCTTTAAGCATTTGACTATGGTGCAGATCATGATCTCAGAGTTCATGATTTTGAGTCCCTCTTTGGGTGAAACACGAGCCCCAGATGAGCCCCACTTCTCTCTCTCTCTCTCTCTCTGCCCCTTGTGGGATTCTCTGTCTCTGCCCCTCACTCACCTGTGCTATCTCTCTCTCTCAAGAAAAAGGAAAAAAAAAAGGCAGTAAGGAGTTCCTGGAGATTAGGCTATTGACAAGATTCCCTTTTTGTAATTTACTAAGATCTTCGCAAAGTGATGGAGACTCATGTCCTGCACGACTAGTGACCTCTATCAGTTCACCATTGGTTTTCTTTCCTTTGTCCTTGGGCAGCCTGGAATGCCTGAGGAATATCACACTTGTCCCACCTGTGCAGGGGAGGGCGGGTTTGTGTGAGCTTGTGCTTGACCCTCAGCTTGCCTTATGGTCCCTCATCATATCCCCCCTGAACACTTTCGACCCTTAAATCTCTTTCCTCAGTTTTTGATGGGGTTATACCCTGATAAACCCATCATCCTTTGAAAATACCCTAAGTGAAAAATGTGTTTAATACACCTAACCTACTGAATAGAACATCACAGCCTAGCCTACCTTAAACGTGCCCACGACACTCGCACTAGCCTGTAGTTGGGCAAAATTATCCAACACAAAGTCCGTTTTATAATATAGTGTTGGAAATCTCACGTACCTTATTGAATACAGTACTGAATGTGAACTATAGAATGGTTTTCTGGATGCAACCCAGCTGTAAGTGTGGCACTGTTTCACCCCCACGATTGTGGGCCGACTGGGAGCTAAGCCCTGCCACCACTGCCCAGCATCTCCCTGCACGTCACCAGCCTGGAAAAGCTCCAAATTCAGAGTTCGAAGTACGGTTTTTACTCAATGTGTAATGCTTTCACATCACTGTAAGTTAAACCACAGTAAGGCAGGGAACTGCTGTGCATGAAATTATTTTCAGCGCCTAAAACACGTTTATTAATTCTACAGCTTCTGCTCATTTAACTTCATATACAGGTATTCCTCGCTGTTTGGAAGTTTGCATTAGGCCACTTCACTTTTATGAAAGACCTACGTTAGAACAGTAAAACCTTAGATGACGAGTATCTTGTTCTGAGACTATTCTGCAAGACACTAATGAATTTTAACTTGATAAACGAGCGATGTCTTGCAATGCAGGTAGTGCACGACACTGA
The DNA here is from genome assembly GCF_046562875.1 of Panthera onca. Classification (NCBI taxonomy): domain Eukaryota; kingdom Metazoa; phylum Chordata; class Mammalia; order Carnivora; family Felidae; genus Panthera; species Panthera onca. The sequence goes on from NC_138342.1 coordinate 15,763,205, forward strand.
ATGTCACATAATCACAACTGAGTCAGTGGTTCTCTCTCTCTCTCTCTCACTAGGGGATTGTGGGTGATCATCTCCCATGCTTGGATATATGTTTGGCAGAAATCAGTGATATTTCAGAATGTTGGAAGGTGCCCACAACTGGCACTAGAGTATTTTTGGCCACTTCAAAGCACTTATGGACAGCCCTTTGCTTTTCCACGCAAGAGTAAACTTAGGAATGCTTCACTTCATTCTAGTCAGGCTGCCTGCGGAGACAGACCCCTAGCTCAGCTGCCTTATTGCCAGTTACATTACGTACAGTGTAGGACAAGCGTTTATTAATACTGTACTGTAGTCAACATCCGTTAGTGATATTGAAAGTTGTCCTACACAATAACCCTCCTCTCTCTTGTCTCCCTCACACCAGCCACGAAGGTTTTCAAACGTAAGTGCAGGTTATTTTTCTTTATATTTTGTACTGTCTTTATTATTTTGTGTTATATTACAGTATTATAATCATTTTTGTAGGAATATTTTTGGGTTGTGGAACGAATCATCTGAGTTTCCATGATTTCTTATGGGGAAATTCGCTTTGATATACAAGTGCTTTGGATTGATTACAAGCATGTTTCTGGAATGAACTATACTTGCAAAGGTTTTACTGTACCTATTTTCACTAACCGAAAGAAATCTGAAGAAGAATTTTGCTTCAAAAGGAAAAGGTCACAAGGGAAAACAGCATTCAGCATTAGTTTTGCGGTGAGCATTACAGAGGCAGCAGGCACCCGGAGCTGAGAGATTGGTGCCCCAACTTTCTTCCTGGGGAACCACACTCCGCCCCTCAGCACAAAGCCGCCAGACTCCGCCCCTCAGCACAAAGCCGCCAGAGGTTGAAGCCCTGTCAGGGAGCATCTGGGCTTTATCTCCACCTATTGTGTGCTTCTTAGCAAGGTGTGTCCTAGTGTATCAGAAAAGCCTAAGAGAGGTGACTTTGGGGGGTCTGGGAACCTCAAGAATTTTTCCATATAAATTAATGGTAATCGCTTTTCTTTACAGCATTTCAGCCTTGGACTTTCCTAAGTGAGTGAGAGGGATCAAGGTGTCTTTTCTTATGCTAATAAAGTGGCTTTAGGGCCTCACCCAAGGATGGGGGCTGATTGCTAGGGTTGGAACTTTCAGTCCCATCCATGATCCTTCGGGGAGGAGAGAGAGGCTGAAGGTTGAGTCAACTGCCAATGACCAATGGTTTAATCAATCTTGCCTATGTAATGAAGCCTCCATAAAACCCCATGAGGACAGGGTTTGGAACACTTCTGGCTTAGTGAACGTGTGACTATTCAGGGAGTGAGCGTGATGCACTGGGTGAGGGCACAGAAGTCCCGTGCCCCTTCCCACATACCTTGCGCTGTGCATTTCTTCCATCTGGCTCTTCCTGAGTTGTGTGTTTTTATAATAATCCTGTGATCTAGTGAATAAAATATTTCTTTGAGTTCTGCGAACCACTTTAGTGGATTTGTCAAACTATGGAAAAGGTCATAAGAACATTCGATGTATATCTTGTCAGTCAGAAGCCCAGGTGATAAACTGGACGTGGGACTAATGTCTGAAGTTGGGGTGGGAGTGGGGGAAAGACAGTCTCATAGACTGAGCCTTTAACCCATGGAATCTGATACTATTTCTGCGTAGATAGTGTCAGAAATGAGATGAATTGTAGGACACCCGGCTGGTGTCAGAGAAATGCTTGTTGGTGTGGGAAACTCCCACACATGCACATTCAGGTGCAGAATTTTAGTCCCTTGAAATGTTCCAACTGTCACAAGAGCAGTATCATGTGAAACGTTTGTGGTGTGGCTAAAAGTGAGCAAACAAATAAACCCTACTGGTAAATTGAAATGATGAGATTAAAGCTAAGTAGGTTTATCTAAAGACGGAACCAGGAGGAGCACCTGGGTGGTACAGTCGGTTAAGTGTCTGACTTCAGCTCAGGTCATGATCTCACCGTTCGTAAGTTCGATCCCACGACAGGCTCTGTGCTGTTGGCTCAAAGCCCGGAGGCTGCTTCGGATTCTGTGTCTCCCTCTCTCTCTGCCCCTCCCCCCCTCATGCTCTGTCTCTCAAAAATAAATAAACATTGAAAAAAATTTTTTTCTGTGTCTCCCTCTCTCTCTGCCCCTCCCCCCCTCATGCTCTGTCTCTCAAAAATAAATAAACATTGAAAAAAATTTTTTTACATAAAGGCGGAACGAGGAAATCACAGAGCACTTATTCACTTTATTTATTTAGTTATCTCTTCACTTGTGAAGGTAAAAACAAGACTCAGTGAGTGAAAAAGCAAGCCCATTTTTGTCTCCCCTTTTCTCTTCAAAACTTCCTTTATGGAATGCAACTGCCTTGCCCTCACTGAGAGCTTGAGCAAGGCTGAAGTCTCCTTCGCTCTTAGGTAACGGGAAGCCCTATGATCCCTTTAGGTTTCAAAATGCTATCTAAATTTAGAAATTGGAGTATCAGCCCGATATTTTAAGAACACTTTAATCTTCATCCCAAGATGAGACTGTTTCGCTTTCTCCAAGTTGGGGCTGGTTGGAGAGGAGCCACCTGGGAAAGGGATTCGTCCATTTCTCTCTCAGTTTTGCTCCCCTCCGTCCCTTGATTTGTGTGTGCTTTTGCCTGCAACATGAGAGTTGAAATAAAGACAGTGTGGGCAAAATAAGGGAATAAGAAATCTCTTACTTGACTGGGCTTGCAAGAAGAGGGCTCTGCATTTTTTGACATGGTAGATGCATGTTTTCCTAAATTTTTCATAGCCTCCTTGGCCACATCTTCCAAATTTAGGCCTCTTTGATAGAGACGCTGTGTCTTCTGGCTGCACATCGCCACCCCTCCGCTGCTGCCCCACAGTCTCTCACTCTGCAGTCTCCTCTCTCTGGCAGGAAGCCCCCCTGGAAAGAGTATCTTGTAAAAGGACTCCAGACGAATAGTTCCACCACATAGAATGTCTATCAAGGCCTCCGAATACTTCTCAGAAGTCCCCCTCAGTGACCCGAAGTTGGAAAGAAGCACTCCCTCTCCCCTGGGAGATAAAATTAATAGTATAGCTCTTTCCTGAGCAATTCTCCTCACATCCTCTCTCAACGTCCATTCTTTTGTTGCAGGATTTTATTGCCTCAGTACCTGGGTTTTATTGTCTCACTGCTTCGAAGAATGAAGAGATGGACACAAAATGAGCAGCAGGCAAAGATTTATTAGAATATAAGACTAGAAAGTAAGAGCGGTAGGAAAGCTCTCTTTACAGAGAGGTGACATTCAAAAGTGAGTGCCTGAGACTATTGGCAAAGGTCTTTGTTTTGTAAGGTTATGGTCAGCCCTTCCCCCTCATTCCTTCCTTCCTACCCTTGTTGGCTTGATAACTCTAGGTGCTGGGTTGTCCATTCTTGACTGGTTAGTTTTCATTGCATGAGGGGTGGCCTATGGCCATATCATTCCTTGTGGGTCATCCGTTTTATTCCTTACTACTTATTTTTAGTTAGGTCTTTAGTCAAATTCCTGAGGGGGAGTAGGTTGTGTCTGTTACATTCTTAAGAACCTTACGCCCGATGGGGTTTGCCGTGGTCAGACACTCCCAGCATTGTTCCTAAATATGTGTTTTTCCCCCACCCAGGGACCTCAGGTCCTAATTTTCCCCTCTCTGCCTAGTAAATTCTATTTTTTCCTATCCTACCTTCCACCATCTTCCCATGAATGAGGAACTTCTTGACATTCCCTTTGGACTTCCACATGTTTGTGTGGCAAGTATCTTCCAAATGTCCTATCTATTGTACACTTCAGCCTAACAACTTGAGACCTCTAACAAATACTTATTGGGTGCATACTGAGGGCCACAGTCCTTTTGTCTCTGTGACTTACGTTTACTGGTAGACACGAACACTAAATAGGTACTTAGAACTGGCATTTTTAATTTCAGTTGTGACTCAGTACTACAACAAATTCAGAGCAATCAAGAGCATGTTAATGGAGACAATAAATAGTCGAGAGTTAACTTCTTGATAGGTTGTTTGTGTTGAGTACTAAACGATAACTAGAAATTAACTAAACAAAGGTTGAAGAAGCAAAGACTCTTCCAAGAAAAGAAAAAACGTGCAAAACTCCAAAATTTCATAATCATGTTTCAAAATGACCCTGTGGATTATACAATAATCAACTATGCAACTTTCTGCCAGAAGTCCAATAAAGTAGAAAAAAACAACAACAACAACATTTGACAGTTATACTGGGGCTTTCTGATGCTTCGAAGTTATTTTGTTAATTTTGTTCTCTGTCAAGTATGAATAGAACATAAACTTTATAAAACACCACAGGATACAAATATATATGTCGTATCTGCTGTCATACACATTGATATCTATATTATACAAGATAACATGCCATCACGGAACAATATAAGTACTAAAGGATGAGGGTTGAAATAGAAGGAAGTATTTCATTCATTCATTTAGTCAGTCATTCATTTTTTAATTAAAGTACAATCAATTTACAATAATTTTTACATATTTGTCCACAAATCGATATTTTGACATGTGTGCACTCTTTTTTTTAAAAAATGTTTATTAGTTTTGAGAGAGAGAGAGAGAGGGAGAGAGAGAACATGAATGGGGGAGGGGCAAAAAAGGAGGGGGACAGAGGATCCCAAGTGGACTCTACACTGACAGCAGGGAGTCTCTGGGGGGGCCTGAACTCACGGACCATGAGATCATGACCTGAGCCAAGCAGTGAGATAAGACCCACAACAGACTAAGCCACCCAGGGGCCCATCAAAGTTTCCTTTTGAAAGTATGGAATATAGGTATAATAACCTCTATAACACCTTGTCTACTGACCGTTACATCTGTGTCAGTTCTGCATCAACCTCGAGTTGATTGATTTTTGTCTCCATGGGAGGTTTGTATTTTTCTGATCCTTTACATACCTGGTAAATGTTTGGTGCATGTTAGAAATCATGAATGCTAATTTTTTGGTTGATGGATATTTTTATATTTCTAAAATATTCTTGGGCTTTTTTTTTTTTTTTCTGAGTTGCATTTCAGTTACTTGGAAACGGATTGACTCCTTCAAGTCTTGTTTTTGAAGATGTGTCAGTTGGACTACAGCAAGGCTTACTCTAGGGCTAATTTTGCTCTTCTCTGGGGCAACTCTTTCTCCATTCCACCCTATGCCCTGTGGGTTATGAGGTTTTTCCGGTCTAGCTTATGAAAGCAGCTACTATTCCCAGAACTGTGTGAGTCCTGGACACTGTGACGTGTCCTCCTTCGGGGTGGCTATTTCCTTGGCCTCTGGTAGTTTCCTCACACGCATGTGCCGATTGGTACTGAGGTGAATACCTGAGGCAAACCCTCCACAGTCTGTGGGGCTCTCTGAGCAGCTCGCTCCCACAAGTACTCTGAAAATTCTAGCCTCCTTGTTCTTCCTGAACTCTCAGCAACATCCTGAAATGCAAATTAGATGCACCAGCTCCATTTATGTTATTATTCCTTGAACTGTGCCTGAAGACTCTACAAAGGTAGAAAATTTGGGAAATCCTTAAGACTTGTTTCCTGTCTCTAAGGGATCACTGTCCTTCATTGCTGGTGCCCAATCAGCTGCTTTTTCATATGTTTTTCTGCTTTATTGTTGTTTCATCTAGGAGAGTAAATCGAACCTCTGTTACTTCATCTTGGCTGGAAGAAAAATCCCATTCATTCATTCATCCTTTTACTCAATTTTTAACAGGTGGTATAGACTGATGTACACTGGGGAAAGAGCAGTGAACAAAACAGAAAAAAAAAATTTACTGCCTTTAGGTGACTTACAGTTGACATGGTGTTGCAAGGATCATTAAAACTGAATAAATATATTACATATATACATATACATATTCAATATATGTAATGTATTTATTTATTTTTGAGAGAGAGACAGAGTACAAGCAGGGGAGGGGCAGAGACAGAGGGAGACACAGAATCTGAAGCAGGCTTCAGGCTCCAAGCTGTCAGCCCAAAGCCCGAGGCGGGGCTTCAACTCACAAACTGTGAGATCATGACCTGAGCCGAAGTGGGATGCTTAACCGACTGAGCCACCCAGGTGCCTCACATTACATATATTTTTAAAGTTAGACTGCAATAAGTATCATGGAAAAAAATAAGACAGGGAAGGAAGATAGGAAGCACTGACAGGAGTTACATTTAAAATAAAGAAGGCCATATTAGAAAGTCATAGAAGTAAAAGTGTTACCATGTTGTTATTGGGGGTAAGCATTTCAGGCAGAGGGAACAATAAGTGCAAAAGTCCTGAGGTAGGAATATGCCCGAATGTTTGAGAAACAGAATGGAAGCCATTGTGATTTCAGCAGATTGATTGAGATTAGATGAAATTTGACAGACATGAGAACCAAGCATTCCAGAGCCTTGGAGGCCATCTGAGATATTATGGACCTCCAGGGGGAGGAGGAGTGCTAGAGCATGCCTTAAGCCTCAACATAATTGTGCTGGCTGCTGTCATCGTAAGAGAATGATGGTGGACAGGGTTGGAAGCTAAGAAAGCAGTTACTTGGCTGGCCTTAGGAATACAGCTGAGAAATAATGATGCATTGAATCAGAATCACAGCACAAGAAGTGAAAAAGTATTAATTTCTAGACAAATTCTGGAAAGCTAAGCCATCAGGACATGCTGTGGATTTGATACGAGGGATGAAAGAGAAAATCCAGGATAATTCCAGAGTGTTTGGCCAGAGCAACTGGAAAGATAAGGATAAATTGCCCCAAACTGGGAGAATCAAATTGGTATGGAGCTGAGGAGGAGACCACATGCACGGAGGAAGGACAGTCCGTGGCGTATGCGTGGACTGGCCAGGAGCTGAGTTATCTCAATGGCACATGAGATTCATATTGCCACACAATGGCAAAAAGGGGTGTAAAAGTCAGTGGTGGTCAGATCACAGGAAGCCTTGGACACCAGCAAAGCATTTCGTAATTTGTACAAGTTAAGAGAGAAACTAGGCAAAAGTGTTTTGAGAGGCTTCAGTGAAAACTTTATGTACAAAAGCTTTGCCCAGCCATTTTGGAATTTTGCAGGAGCTGCTGCAAAGCTAGAAGGGCTGAAAGGAATTTTATGCTAGGAGATTTGCCTGAGTTTTTGAAACCCTGAATAAGGCAATGTGGCATAGTTGTAAAATGCTGAGGAATATGGCCGTGGGCCAAGTTGGTGTATAGTAATCAGAAATGTAGTGACTCATTTTGAGCAAAGGTGTCACACAGACTGTGATATACCAAGACATAAGTCACAGATGGCAGATGACACTTCAAAGAACATACAAACATTAATAAACTCACAGCCTATGAGGGAACGTGGTAGCAGGGAAAGCTCTGAATGAAAGATTGGAAGTTGTGGTATAGTCCTAATTTCACTGTGGCCAGCTGTGATGTTTAGGTAGGGCATATGGTCTCTCAATGATGTAAATATTTTATCTGTACGGAAAATATCTCATCACCGCTAAGAATCACATGGACTCAACAGAACACTTAGGTTTTCCTTTTTTCTCCCTTCATGTGATGGTTAATTTTATATGTCAAGTTGAGTGAGCCCAGATTAACATTGTTTCTGGGTATGTCTGTGAGGGTGCTTTGAGATGAGATTATTTGGATCATCCATTTGGATCATCGGGCTCAGGAAAGCAGAGTGGCCTATCAATGTGGGTGGGCTTCAGTCCATTGAAGTCTGAATAGAACAAAAAGTGAAGGAAGGAGGAATTTCACCTCTCTTGTTTTCCGGCCTCACTGACTCACTGATTGAACTGGGGCATCTCATCGCATCTTCCTCTGCCCTCGGACTAAGATTTATGCCATCTGTTCCCCTAGCTTTCAGGCCTTTGGACTTGGACTAAATTATAACACTGACTTTCTTAGGTCTCTGGCTCCAGAGGTCACATCTTGGAAGATGATATAGGTATAGCGATAGATAGACAGACAGACAGATAGATAGAGATACGCATATATAGATATAGATATCTGTATCATCCAGATATTTAGGACTTAGGCACACTAAGCAGTTTTGCTGCCTGTGTTTAGTAAAACATAAACACATCAGCACTAATTTAATATCTTTTCACGGGCCAAGAAAGGAACTGGATCATCCCCTTCTATAGTCCTCATGATTGTTCTGGAGCTTGGAATATACAGAGATAAGTTGGATGCTTTCTTAAAACCATTGTCTCATGGGATAGAGATAATATTTGTACTATTTGAATGGAGGAATACGATGGCCACAGTCAGTGAAAACAAAATATAAGCGTTTAACTTGTTTGTATAAGCTGTTTCTACGGGAAAAAAAAAAAGAAAGCACTTTATTTATTTACTTATTTATTTATTTATCTATTTTATCTATTTATCTGTTTATTTATTTATTTATTTATTTATTTATTTATTATGCCAAACACTTCATACCCTTTATCATTTCTGTGCATTTATTTTTACTGTTCCCTGTGTGGTCTGTTATTCTCTGCCCAGAAAATTCCCCATCTCCATTCATAATCCCACAAAAAGCCGTTCACTCAGAGAATGGAGATGTCCCCTGCACTGAACTGCCACCTCTCCAATACATACATTTTGTTTAACCCTTTTCCTGGATGGTGGTTCTGCAGCAGTGGAAGAATCTGAGCTTCACTTCTAGCACCGCGCTGCAATTCTTATTATAGCCATCTCTTTCCCGCACTCTGGTTATTCTGAGGGTCCCTGTATTGGAGAACTTTATCCTTCCTCTGTGTCTTCATCTTCCTGGATTCCCAAGAACAGCACAGTGCTAGCCAAATGCATTCAGTGAATATATCCTGATTGAAATCACCTGGATATTCTTGAATATTTCCGTTGTCTTCTGCTAAACAAGGCTTTGGAGAGCCTAGATACTATGGAAACAGGTTTATATAAATCCTTCTATATGAAATGTGCTCTGCCAAAGCTCTCAACTACAGGCTGAATTTCTTCAAACTGAAATCTCTTCAAATAATTGCACTGGAAACCTGTGCAGTCAGGCCATGCTTTTTAAAAATGCTTTTTCTCTATCAGATCACATTAACCACCTACATACTATGGGAAATGTCACTTCAGAAGAGACTGGTTGGCACAGTTTCCCTGCTACATCAAACCTCATCTTAAATCGTTAGCTTTACCACTGTTTGGGATAGATAAGTACAGGTAAGAGTTTACTTTTATTTATTTATCTTTTTTTGAGTTTGTACTCCTTAAATGTTATTTTATTCTGGTATAGCCTAAAGCATTTAGGAAGCATAGAAAGCACCAGAATAAGGCAGAACAGACCTTTTTGACATTTTATGCTTTTAGATATATGTATGTCTAGATATATCCATTGATTCATTCGCTAATGAATTTTACAAATATCTAAGGAGCATGTAACCAGGCAAACTGTTAACGGGTGAAGGTAGTGTGGGGACCAAAACCATATGGAATCTACCCTCATGAATTTATAGTGTACGATATATTTTTAAATAAGGATGCACTGAAACTCAAAACTGATATATTCCTTAAGGATTTGATCATTTGATTCTAATCCATATTCCATCCGTTTCTGCTCCCAGTGACATTCACTGGTTTTTAACAACCCCTTGAATACCGACAATTAAAATGAAATTAACACATTGCTTTTACTGATGGCAAAATATAACATGCTGAAATTTATTTCAGAATGAATCAGAATTATTAAATAATTAGAAAGAGTTTTCCTTGCCAGGAAATAAAAAGTGGGGATAATTAGAGCTACCACCTGGGCTAGAATCCCGAGATGGTGACACAGTGGGCAATGTGCCCAGGAGTCACATAAGATGAGAATCTGATTCATTGTTCTCAGTGGGAGCAGTTATTTGATATTATTATATTTTCATCACTTTCCAAGCCCATGAGAATTTCCTTTAAAAGTTCAGGTTTTTTAATCTTGAGAGAAAGGTCTTGATTAAAAAGATAAAAGGAAAAGAAAAAGGAAATTTGTAAGCAGCAGAGGAAAAAAGGATTATTTCTGAAACTGCTACTCTACTTCCAGGAGGCAGAAACCCAGCATTAACTTTACTTGAAAAGCTGGTTCCAGAGAATTCTCGCCATCTCAGACATAAGTAGTGACAAAATATAAATAAAACAAAATAAATAAAAAATTAAAAAAAAAAAAAACAAAAAACAAAACCTTTCAGCCTCCAGGTTCTATCTAAATGTTCTATTCTTTTAGAGCAAAACCTCTGAACCTGTAGGGGGACAATAGATTCTGCATGAGGAGGGGATTTCTGTCTGAATAATAGACAGTTGTCAAAACAATCAGGCTCTAAGAGTTCTTAGACCATAGTTTCCACCGAGAGTAGCAAACAGAAGCTGAACTTCAATTTCCAGGCAAGAAAGAAAACACCATCTCATGTCTCTTCGGTGAAGCCATGAAAATAACCTACATGGAATCACTTTGGGAGCAGATGTGAAAACAGTTAATAAATTGGTTAGCAAACACTCAAATATTTTCAGACTGAAAAGGTCAGCCAGTGCTCCATTTAATATCTATGCAAGCACATCAAACAGAGTAACTGCTTCAACTCTTTCCCTTCAATGACCAAGCCAAATCAAGTTTTTCCACCACTCCTTCTTGTCTCCTAGTTTCCTTTCAGGAGCAAAATAACACTTTCTGAAATTAAGACAAAAGCAACACTCAACTTCTGTCAACATTTGTTCTTAGTCTACAGGAAATTAAACTGCCCTTACACTTTGTGTTTTTTCCCCTGTTGACGTAACTTCTTACTGAAGGCCTGCAATTGTCTTCCTCTTTTATAAAATTAAGTTTTAGCGTGTTTGAATCTCTTTTGCAAAGTGAACGGATAAAAAGATAGAAAAACCATCAGGGTATAATTCCTAGGAAGAGTTAGAATTTTGTGGAGATCATCAGAGATCACAAATAATTTTTCAGAGTGTCACATAATTTTCATAATGGTTATTCCTCTCTGTGTTTATCCATATTTATCCACTTATAATTTATTCCTATTATTACTTCTCCAGCTGGAGAACATGGAGAAGGTGAAGCTCAGAGATTCTCAGTTATTTGCTTACGTCCTCAAGGCCATGAGGAACAAAACTGGGTTGCCAGGTCCCTTCCCTCCATGTACATCTCAGTCTTCGTGTGGTTATCGTGTTGTCCCCTCATAGTCCACTGCAGCATCAGGCCCTTGGTGAGCACAAACCCATAGCAGTCATTCCGTGGGTCGTATTCGTTTCCACCCATCTGGAGACCTTTAAGTTCATCTTTGACCGCTTGAGTCCTTTTTCCTCCTCCCCTTCTTCACAATCATTACTTTACTCTTCAAAGGAATGTATTGTTTTTCTCAGTGGGGACCATTATCAAAATTCTCCACAAGAAAGATTATGATTTTTTTAGTAATTTCTCAGAAACATGTAATAGTCTCATTCATTTAGAACTTGTGCATCTAAATTTCCCAACCCTCTCTTCTCCATCTACAAGTCCTGCATCCCGATTACCTCCATGTTTTCTAAATTTTATGCATAGCGGTGTTTTTTGTTATATCCATTTTAGAAATTATCTATTGAATTCCGGTGATGAAGGTTATGAGTTTAGAACTCACAGATCATTACTTTTCCCTCCATTTACACAAACACATTTGCACACAATCATATTCACTCACTTTATTCCTCCAATAATTATATAATTAATACATATAATATATATTATATAATCTTATAATTATAACTCCTGGTGAATTGATGTTTATATCTACATCATTGATTACATCAACATTGTTTACATCTGAGTTTAGTATTATATTATGATTACCATTCCTTTTATGTTTATCTTCTTGGTTTTGTAGATAGTAATGACTTTTTTCACTTAATATGTTTAATCTTTCCTGACATAATAGTAAAATCCCTCTAAAAACTATGTTTCACGTGATTAAACACATCAGGTGACCTGATATTGTCATTGTTTGACTGTGTGTTTATGATTGATTGATGGATGTGTGCACCGGGTTGCCTGAACCCCTGGTCGTTCTGCTTTAGTGTGTGGTCTGATCACCCTCCAATTGCCATATACTTGTCATCTTGGAATTTCCCCTTTTGCCTCTACTGCCAGGGTTTGTCGTTATGTTTGTTTGCTCTGTTTGATTTTTTTTAAAGATCCAATGACTTCTTGGTTTAAAATTTCATTTTGGTATACTATATGTTACAAAACAAATGTCCTGAGAATGAGTGCCTAGACTTCTATTTCCATTTCTGGAAATATTGTAGACAATATATTCTAAATATCCTCCATCTAAAAAAGACCTAGGCATATCAGCCATAATAAACTTTATTTTAAATCCGTAACTGAACTCACAATAAAACAAATTGAAATCAATACCTAGACACATATTGCAACTGTAGAACACGCCAAGGGCAATGAAAGCTGGAAAGCAGCCAGAAAAACAGACAACAAATTATGACAAAAGAATAGCAAACAGAGAATCAAAAGATCAGTAACAGCAATGGAACATGTTTTAAAAGGTGAATGGAAATAACCGTCAATCTAGAATTTTATGCCCTGTAAGCTACTGAGAATGAGGGCAAAAAGGTATATTCAGAATTCTCCCCCATCCCCTCCCAAAAAAAAGTGAGAGAATTAGCCATCATAATAGCTTCAGTAAAAACATTTATAAGATGGTAAAAAAAATGTATATATCCAAACTTTGGAAATAAAACAAGTGACCATCTGAGCCACAAATGATGAGTGAGAGAGGGCATTTTCTAACGTGCTTCCCTCACGCCAGCTAATCCCCTGGAGCATGCAATACTGTTTGCAAAACTAAGGTGCAAACATTTCACAATCCTGTAAAACTGTCAAGGTGGGATGACACTTTAGTTTTGTTCATTAGAGAAGACACCACAGGCACCGTGGTGTATCACCCTCGATCATGGAACATAGTACGTATGCCCCAGTTTCTGAACTCCTCTCTTGAAAAAACTCTGTCACATGCTCACAATTTCCTAGGAATTTTTTAAATTCATTTTTTGAACAATTCCCTGACAGGGATATACTTCAAGATGAGAGCAACTAAACCTCTCAAAACAAAGAGCAAATTGTAAGAAAAAAAGGTGTAGAACTAAATGCTTCTACCTGTGGGTAAATCTAAATGGATACTCATCTGAGATTATAATAAAACAAATAATTTGGAGGAAATTTAAGAAAATGGAATGAAAAATGTGCAGAATCAAGAATAATTTGGTTATGATTAATGCACTTTGTTTCTTATATTATTCTGGAGAAGGCTAGAGCTATGGATTAAACCTTAAGATTGTATTATGTAAATTTATTACAATTAAGGTAATCATAAAAATAGAAGTTGAAAAAGGACAACTAGCTGATAAAAATATTGAATACAAAAATACTTCAGTGATAGAAGTAAAAAATGAAGATGGAGAACATTAAAATATCAGAGTAATTAGAAATCATGAAATATAATAATAGAAGTAAATCAGCAATTAAAATATAAGTGAGTAGACTCCTTTTACTAGTTGCAGAGTCTGTCACAATGGATTTTGAAATCGTTGTTATTTACAAGGCACTTGCTGAAAACATAAGGATGTTGAAAATCACATTGTAATATCAAAGATTGAAAATATAGATAAATGCTAGCCCAAAGACAGCTACTATACCTATATTTGTCACAGATACAATAAATAAAGCACATTATTATGGTTGGAGGACATTTGAATTATGATAGAATGTATAATCACAAGAAAAATATAAAAATTTTCAATATTTACCTACCTAATATTCATAATACATAAGGAAAAATTGTCAAGATTCACTTCATAATAGAAGGTCTGAACACAACAATCTAAGTAATTAATACATCCATTAATAGTATGTTCATTTGAGTCACTGTTTCTTGTTAGATTGTGTATTCAGAAATGGCAAAATAGACCATTTGAAAAAGGAAAAAAGTTCTTCCCCAAATGTTACATGTGGACATTGTCTTTGTTTTTGGTGGGGGGAGGGAGATGAGAGAGAAGGGAAGGGGCAGAGGGAGACAGAATCTCAAGCAGGCTCTCACAAGCGTGAGATCATGACCTGAGCTGAAATCAGGAGTCTGACACTTAACTGGCTGAACCACCCATGCTCTCCTAGAAACTCTTTCTTCTATGGATGTTATGCCAGTATACCACACAAGTGTTTCAGAATAATTTATTGAGATATTAAATCGTGTTTTGATTTGTAGCTGTGGAATAATCAGGAATACAGGCTTTCCTTGCTGTCCCACAATAAAGCATTCCTGGGAGAACTTTTGTAAGCTGAAATGGTAGACCCAAGTTTATAAAAGTTGGCATTACACACCTTTACTTGTACAGAAAACCTACATTAGTTCAGTAAGGGCTTTTTTATTTTTATTTTTTTTTAACGTGCATTTATTTTTGAGACACAGAGAGACATAATGTGAGCGAGGAAGGGGCAGAGAGAGAATCTGAAGCAGGCTTCAGGCTCTGAGCTGTCAGCACAGATCCTGACGCGGGCTCCAACTCACACACTGTGAGATCATGACTTGTGACGAAGTCTGACGCACAACCAACTGAACCACCCAGGCGTCCCAGGGCTTTTCTCCTACAAACAAAAATTATCCGGATTTCCTTCAGTTAGCACAAACAGCTACTAATGTAGGTCTTTGGTAAAAGCAAAGTGGTATAATGTGAACTTTCTGAAAGCAGGAGATACCTGTAATAAGAATTACGTTTCCATTCGCTCCTTACATACATTCAAGGACTGTTAAGTCCTGGAGACTTCCCCTCCAGCCACATTTACAAGGTTTGGTTTTTCAAAGAGAAGTAAATTATACTAGGCCCAGGGTGGAGAGAAGCCCTCGAGTTTGGATAGTAGGAGGCTGGGTTGGCAGAAGCTGGCAGGCAGCTTCCAAGGCAGATGGGGGTAGAAAGATTTGGTCCCTGTTTGTGCTTTTTTAATGGTGGTGACAGTTGGGTAAGGGTTACATGGTGGAGATCCATATCACCCTAAAGTTTCTAATAAGTTGTCATATAGACACTGAAGTTCATGGAGCCCAAGGGCCATCGCGCTGAGAGCTCCAGGAAAGATCTCCCATCCCACTTTGGCAAAGGGGAGGGGGAGCAGAATGGACCCCAGGGCACCTCGGCAGGGCACACAATGAAGTGAAGACTGAAGCCTCTTCTCTTCTTTTCTAAACACCACAAATACCTCATCCCCATTGTGACTTAAAGGAGGTGAAAGGTGAGGTCAACAGGTCCCCCAAAGCCCAAATTAGGTTAAATTGATCCCCCTTCTAGCAAAGTGAAAGCTGGGAATAAGATTTAATTTAAGTTTTGAAAGTGTTACCACATTTTTATTCTCCAGAGCATTAAAAGAGTACAATTCATATTTAATGCATCCCATGAAAAGTTTTCCTATAAAACATTTTATTTCCAATATCCATATGTTTGACATTCTCCAGAGGACTACATTTGAGACCTCCAGGTCTTATAAAAATCCTTTGGTCTAATTGAGGTTGATTCTACATTTTGCTGTCTACATTTTGTGGGCTATTTATTTATTTATTTATAAAATGAAAATAACATAGTCCTTTCATTAATGAAAAGCATCCTCAATCAACACCAACTATCTTGATCTCAGTGTTTGAAAAGAACCTGGCACATGGTAGGTGTTCAGTAAATAACTAATGAATGAGCCCTGTGCCACTGTCATTTCTGTGTTTCTCCTACGATGAAACTGAGCCAACACAGTTAACTGACTTTTACAGATTTTACAGACAATGTCAACGTCAGAATTAAATTGCAGATCTGATTCAAATGTCTTTTTCTTGGCATGAGACCACTATGTCTCAAACGCTGGGCTAGAATCCACCGGTGGGTCTCAAAGTCAATATAATTGGTCAGGATTGGCATTTTTAAAATGAAATAGAAGAGAAAAAATGACAGAATGGCAGGCATAGCTCAGCATAGAGTAATGTAGGCTAGAAGACAGCACAAAGCAAAGCAAAATAAAAGAAAATCTAGTGTGTTTAGCATAACAACGGCTAACTAGTGCTTTGTAAAACTTGTGCATATATTGTGTGAATAGGTAAAATGCTCTTTTTGCCTGGAGCCATGGCCTAAAATGTTGAAAGCTAATAAATGAGGCCACTTGTTTTCCCAAATCGCTTTTTTTTTTTTTTTTAATGTTTATTTATTTTTGAGACAGAGAGAGACAGAGCACGAATGGGGGAGGGTCAGAGAGAGAGGGAGACACAGAATCTGAAACAGGCTCCAGGCTCTGAGCTGTCAGCACAGAGCCCGACGCGGGGCTCGAACTCACGGACCGCGAGATCATGACCTGAGCCGAAGTCGGCCGCTTAACCGACTGAGCCACCCAGGCGCCCCCTCCCAAATCGCTTTTTAACATTTGCCAGAAGAAAATATCCCTTCCAACCTGACTTTTCTGACTCTATCCCCTTTAAGTCATTTTAATCATGAAATTTTCAACATTTTTTGAAAGTTATGAAAACAATATTAGACATACTTATGCACAAATACATGTTAACCTGTATTTCCTCTCTGCCCTCCCCTCCTCTCCTTTCCTCTCCTCTTCTCTTCCCTCCTTCCTTGACTCCACACATCTCTCTCAAGGAACACAATGTTACAGATTTAGCTAAGGCTCCACTCTGTCCTTATTATAAATAAAGTAGGTATACATTGTCCCCAGATGTAATTATGTAATTTTACCACAGATTTATCCATTCATAATTCATTTATGCACTGTTTTATACATAGGAATCATTAGTTACTTCTTTCCCTTAGCTTAAGTTTTTGAGATGTATCCATTTGCCCTGTGAAAGATTGTTATGTTATTTTAAACAGGCAGTATTACAATGAATATCTTCACACACATTCTCTGTGCACATGTGCTATGAGAATTTCTAGATATCTAGATACCTAGAAGTGGAATTCTTCTGCCTGAGTAGGTTATGGGCATGGTCAAGGCTCCTAGGTTTGAAAAAGTGATTATTACCAATTTACACTTGTGCCACAAAATACGATAGTTTTTTGTACCTATATCATTGACAGTATTTGAAGCTATTGGACTTATTTATAGTAACCATCTGTTGGATAATGGACTATTTACTTAATTGTAATTTTGCTCATTATTAGTGATGTTGACCATCTTTCTATGCGCAAAAATGGTTTATCGGCCATTCCTGTTTCTTTCTCTGTATATTATGGGCTGCCTTTTTTTTGTGGGGAAGGCTAGTGGTGTTCTTTTTCTTTTTGTTTGGTAGAAATTCTTTATATATTGTGATTACTAATCTTACTTGTGAACATTATGAGCCCCTTCTCCAGTCTAGCATTTCTTTCAACTTCATGGTATGTTTCATTGCATAAGTTTATTATTATTGTTGCTGTTACTTTAATGTAATTAAAATACCAATCTATTACTTTATATATTATAATTTATTTTTTCTTTGAAATAATTTCTCATTCTAACCATATAAATATAGCTTTTGCATTGTATTTCACATTTTTTTTATAATTTTGATTCCCATGACATCTTTAATGCATATGAAATATATTTGTATGTCTGGAGTGATATGAGAATTTGGTTTAATGTTATATTTGGATAGTTTATTGTCTCAGCATTCTTTAGAAATTGTCAATCCCTCTGACATGGTTTCTAAAGCTATATTTTAATTCATGTACCAAACGCTGATATGAATTTTGGGTCTTTAAAACTCCATTTTGTTTCTTTCCTCTGGCTTTTTATACATGCACAAATAGCACCTTACTTTAATTATATAGGTTTTAACAACTTAGAATCTGATGAACCATATCCCCCCTTCCTTTTCCTTAAGTATTTCTTATCTATTTTTAGGCTTTTCCCCTTATACTTGAAGTTTATAATCACTTTTTCAGGTTTTATGAGAAACTTTTGGGGTATTTTGATTGAAACTGAAATGATCTCTAGATTAATTAGATGATAATTCTCATGTTTATAATTTTGAGACTTTTCTTCCAAGAAAATGGCCTAATTCTCCATTAACTTAGGGTTTTTGTCTTTTAATTTTTATATTTGATTAGCTTCATTCCTCATAACCTTATGGTTTTGACGCTATTATAAATGATGTGGTTGATTCCTTACACTTTATACATTTTGTAATTGCTTATTACTTGTGCACAGAATTACAAGAGATTTTTGTATATTTTTCTTATGTTCTCTAAACTTGCAGAATTATTTTATTAATTATAACCAATTTATCCATACAATTTTATGGATTTCTGATTTAACAATCATAGTTTGTAAACAATAATTTCATATTTTCTTATTTGGAACTTTACATCTGTGATTTCTATGCCTTCTGTTAATGTGTTCACTAATTTGTCTATTACAATTCGAATAATGGCAGAGATAGGTGGTTATCTTCCCTTCTATCCCTGGTGTTAACAGAATTGTATCAATTTTTTCTGCCATTATGAGATGATTATATGATTTTTCTCTTTTAATTCAATAGGGTAAGTCACAGAAATATGGCTTCTAATATTGATTATTGCCTTATATGATTATATTCATTTTATTTCCAAAATACTCTGAATTTGGTTTGTTTATTAACTACCTAATACTGTGTAACAAATGACCATGAACATAATGGCTTTAAACAACACTGTTAATTATCTCATACTTTCCATTTCTATGAGTCAGTCCAGATATAATTTGAGCCCTCTGGTCTGGGTCTTACCAGGCAGTAGTCAAGGTGTTAGGGCTATGACCTCAGCTTGGGCTTGGGGTTCTCTGTCAAGCTCCTTGGGCATTGTCAGAATTCATTTCTCTGTGATTATAAGAGTGATGTCTCACTTTTCCTCTACGTGTTGGCTGGAGCCAATGTTAGTTCTTTGAGACTTACTTACCCAAGACAGCCGGAGACTCACGGAAGACCTCACCTGATTAGATCAGGTCCACCTGGGATGATCTGCCTTTTGATTAACTCAAAGTAAATCGATTAGGGACTTTAATTATATCTGCAAAATTCTGTTATCACCACCATGTGTTGTTACATAGCATGGGAATGGTAGCTCATCATATTTGCAGAATGCGCGCACACTCATGGGGAGAAATTAAAAGAAGAGGAGAATCTTGTGGGCCATTTTTAACTGCTCACCACAGTTTCCTAACATTACTTAAGGATTTTCCTACCATGTTTGTGAGTGAGATTGGCATATCATTTTCCATTTTCTATGGACCTCCAACAAGTTGGAGTGTAAAATTAATCCTAATCATTATCATATTAGGGAGTATGGACACTTGCTTTATTCTCTTGATATATGCTTTAATATACGCATTAAGGTTTAAAATTTTCAGAGTATCACTCCAGCTGCAATTAACCACTTTCTCTTATTCCCCACCTGAGTCCATCTTCTAGCTCTCTGATATATTAGCTCCAAATTGGTAGGAATGATAGAGATATTATTCCAAAACTCCTAGTTCCCTCAGTCACTGTTTCTCTCAGTCTCCAATAAGGAAACATAATACGCGTGTGGTAAAATGTCAAGATCATGAGATGGGAAATTAGGAGACTAGAGTTTAGTTTCAAATTCACCCCTGGTCACCATTATATTGGTGCTAATTAAATCACTTTCTAATTTCTGTTGGAAGACAACTCCCAATGAATATTTTCATGTTTCTGCATGCTGTGGGCATTCTGAACAAAAAGGATTGGCAAATTTTGCTGAACAATGATTGAATGACTAATATGCATAGATGTTATGGGTAGTATATTGCTCCAGAGAAGGAAGACAATGGAAAATGAAGAGAAATGGAGAATAAGAAAGAGAAAGAAAGGGAAGGACAAAAGAATATCCAGTTTCAGTCATCAGCACCAAGATGCCAAGGGGAAGGAGAAACATGGATATGGGTATTGAAGTCTTTCACACCCAAGATCCTGATTTTTTTAAAGCCTTCAAACATGATTCTCATTTGCTTTGCCTACCTGTCTCTTTTTCCTGAGATCACAAGTTATCAAAGTTCTGTCTAAGGAACGTACCCTATTAAACACTGTGAGAGACACACATTGCCTTCTTCTTTTAGTTATCTAACAAAACTCTGTCGTTTTATGATGAAAAGAAGTTTATTACTTACATTTTTCTACAAAGTCTTGTTTGACAATGAAACGTGGAGAAAAAAATGGACTAATTTGAAGGTGTAAAGACATAGCAGGAAAAGAACTACTGACCAGCATTTTGGAGTTCGAGCAATGCGTAAACATTTCAGCTAGTTTGGATTTCATGGTCCCCATCCACCACTGCTTGATTCCTAGAAGAGAGGACAATTTTTTTTTAAATTCCCTATCTAATAGTATAGTGAGCCAAATCAAAAGTCTAATACTTAGAGAAATTAGTTTGCATTTATCTTTCTCTATATTTTTTCTTCTGAACATCTTAGCCTAAATATATAGTTTTAGTCTGACATAAAGCTTATTTTGTTACTCAAGTTATTATATAGGATTGAGCTTTGTGGTTTGGTTTGCTAAACCTATGGTTGAAAACTAAACATTTCTGGAAAAAAAAATGGATAAGAATATCTTATATTTATTGAACATAGCCAAGAAATTTATTTTTAATAACTGAACCACAGATGGTATGCCATCTGTCAACATATGGCATTGGCTCTTAAAGCAATGTTTACATCTGGGGGATATGACGCTTTCTTTGAGAGAACAAGAGGCATTATTGGACTAAACATGAAGAAGAGTGATTTTAGATTCATGAATATTGTAAGTTTGCTAAGGATAGAATCAGAGTGTTTATATGCATACAGTTTTCATACACTTGGGTAGATAAAAAGAAAGAAAATCTGTCCATTGAAATTCTGTTATAATAATAGAAAATAATTGTAATTTTGAAATTGTTGGGGTTTTTTTCCCCCATGACACGGAAAACTATTGATATGAAATGATAAGATCACCAAATTTATAAGTTTTTGTATATTCATTTTGACTCTAAAAGTTCCCTGTAAAGATACTAATATAGCATTTTAATTTATTAAAATCTCAAATATCAACTTTATTTTTTCCAAAAACATGTACAAAAGAAGTAATCTTGTTCCTTAAGTTTCAATAACTTCAAAAATTTTATCTATTAAAATTTTGTCTGTTTTACTATATGTAAATATTCTTATTTTTAATCACCTTTGCATTTTGAAACATAATTGGAATGTGCTTTTGTTAGTTTTTTATTAGAAAATCACTAAACATATATTTTTTAATGTTTTTTTGTTTTTTGTTTTTTTTTGAGAGAGAGAGAGACAGAGACAGAGCACGAGCAGGGAAAGGGAAGAGACAGAAAGACACACACAGAATCTGAAGGAGGCTCCAGGCTCTGAGCTGTCAGCACAGAGCCCGACGCGGGGCTCAAACCCACGAACCGTGAGATCATGACCTGAGCCTAAGTCAGATGCTTAACCGCCTGAGCCACCCAGGTGCCCCAAACATATTTTTTAAACTACCATCCCACAGATTTTCTCTTTACTTCCACCTAACATAAGAAAAATTTGGTATCTATGATATTTACAAATTATTGAAATTGCAAAACTCCAGTAAAAAGAGATTATGAACAAATATTCAAAAATAACGATAACAACAATAATATTGACAACTACGCTTTCAGAGCATTCTTTATGTAGCAGACTATGGGACTTACAAAGCACTCTCTTAAATCTTGAAAAGAACACCTCCCCCAATTATAACTTTCCCTTAGTTACAGTTGCAACGTGGGTTTAATGAAGTTATGTAACAGGTCAAACATCACAGAACCTGTACTCAGCAGCATCTGACCCATATTCTTTCTGCTGTACAGAGCTGAGTCCCCTGTATGGGAGAATTTCACAGGTAAGCAGACATTTAATATTTGATTGTTCAAAGGGGGGCAAGACCAGCTGCACTGGTTATTACAGTATAAATTGCAATCACAATGAAGTACCAATTTCTACTTACCAAGCTGAACGTTTATTTCTTTTTTTTTTAATGTTTCCATTTATTTTTGAGAGAGAGAGTGCGCACGTGTACACATACACACACACACACACACACACACACACACACACACACGGTGGGGAAGGGCAGAGGGAGAAGGAGGCAGAGATCTAAAGTGGGCTGTGCCCTGACCACAGGGCTCAGACTCACAAACCTGAGATCATGACGAACCTGCAGTCATGACCTGAGCCAAAGTCAGACGTGTAACTGACTGAGCCACCCAGGCGCCCCCAAGCCAAACTTTTAAAATTTGTTGTCATCAGAAATTAGAGAAACAGTTATAATCAAATACTTCAGATGTGGTTGTATATGTATAATGTACTATGAAAATACCAATCAAGATCCCCAAAATGTTCAAGAATTTTGATCTTTTACTTTTGGTCTGAAGTTTTTAGTAATCTAGCATATTAAGGAAGCTAAATTGTTGGAAATTTTCTCTGCAGCAGAATGCATCTAAGAAGACAGAGGTGATAAGATAAATTATCTTTAGTAAAAAGATGGTCAAATCTTATTATATAATACATACTTAACAAGTTCCTTGTTGTAAGAAATATATTGACAAGATAATTATATAAACACAGCAATACAGAAGAGACATGATATCACAGGCTTCTGAATCGGTTCTTTTTTAGAAACTGTCCTTACTTATCTTCTGAAACTCAGTTTTCCCACTTATAAAATGGAGACAGTAATAGAAGAATCCCCATTGTATTGATGTGTATTAAATTATTTAATATAGGGGCGCCTGGGTGGCTCAGTCGGTTAAGCATCTGACTTCGGCTCAGGTCATGATCTCACCGTCTGTGAGTTCGAGCCCCGCGTCGGGCTCTGTGCTGACCGCTCAGAGCCTGGAGCCTGTTTCCGATTCTGTGTCTCCCTCTCTCTAACCCTCCCCCATTCATGCTTTGTCTCTCTCTGTCTCAAAAATAAAATAAACGTTAAAAAAAAAAATTAAAAAAAAAATTATTTAATATATTTAATATGTTTAGATAATTACCTAGAACATAACTCATGCTCAGTAAATGGGTTTTTATTATGTAAAATTAATTATAAAAAAGAATAAAAAATATGATCAAAAGTATTACAGCAATATATATGAGCAAGGAGGCAGAAAGGAAAATTTTTATCTGTTCAGTAATTATTTTATGGTGAATGTATTTTTTTTAGACTTCCAGGGACATCTAAGATTATGATTAGTTAAGTTTTTAAATTAAAAAAAAAAAATCTACCCTAAAAAGCCACTCTGGAAAGAAAATATTTGGGGAAGAGGATTATAAATGTCCAAAAGAGAAAAATTGAAGTATGATTAATTTTTTTCAACATATTGTTTTTGATGACAGGATAAAATTTCCTTAATGAAAAAAACAAACAAAAATCTCTCTTTGCATTAACTGTATTGTTGGCACAAAGCACGAGGTACCATACATTCGGTTCTGTTTTTAAAAGAAAAATCAAATGTAGATATCTGCTACCTTACATCATGAAAAGAAAAATCAAATGTAGATATCTGCTACCTTACATCATGATTTTTTAAATCCAAGAAAATAACTATCTCAAAATGGTGTTTGGGTTATGTATGTGAGTATGTGGGTACATAAGCACTTCTGTGGTCAGTGAGTTGAGATATCGCTAAACTTACAATAATGCCAGAGATCTGGGAATTGCCAATAAAAGATTATTTTTCATCTACAAATTCAATCAACCCATACCACAGAAAAACCACAGGCACATTTTTGATACTAAGTTTCATTAAGACCTCTGAATAATTTCTCTGAATCAAGGGACACCAAAGTTTCACTGCTGTAGAGATTGGCCACATCAGAATCATATATGGGCATTAGTTAAAAATAGAGACTCTTTGATCACTTTTGCATCAGTCAGACAATGTATCCCAGGAATGCTTATGCTTAGCATAGATTCAAGGTGATTGTGATGTGTGAGGCACTCATTGGTCAGGTCAAGTTTCTAGCTCTCAAAGGGTTTTTCTCTTTTTTCTCTGGGTTTCTGATGCAGAGGACAGAATCCATTCAAGCTAGTTTGAACAAAGGGAGATTTATCACTGGGTGTTGAATGACTTTCTTGGGAAACAAGATAAAATAGATAAGAGGAACAACTCTCAACTTGACAACAAATCTAGAACAACATCCGGTTTCTGCCTCTTCTAACATCAGGGGCTTCCAGAGAAGGAAGCTGCTAAATCAGGACACTGACGTGACAGCTTCCAGTTCCCTAACCACGCCACCTCCACCAGTCACACAAGCAAGATGGACGCCCTGACACCCACTTCTCTCTCCACTTGACCTTAGGTCTGTATTCAAATCTTACACAGTGGTGTTGGATTAATGGGCATACAGAAACTTGGTGAAAACGAGTCAGGAACAGGTTCTCTAGTCAAATCTAAATTTAATTGGTTGGAAACAAGATTATTCAGAAAATGATTAAACTTCATAGCATGAAGCTGTAGCATTGTCTCTCTCTCTCATTCTCTCTCTCTCTTTCTTTTTCTGATTGATACACCCATTCCTGTGAAACATCAGATCATTTCCTGTGGACCTCCTAATAACATGTGTCACTTTCTACTATGTTCTATGGATATCAGTTATTTTCCTTACCATTCCAGAAAAAAATCCATACATCCTTTACAGTCAGATTTAATTATATATGCTCCAAATTCAGTGTAGTTTTTTGCAAGATAACGTGCTTATTCTCAAAAATCAGTTTCTCCAGAAGTGCACGTGATTTTCACATTCTTATTATTTATGCTGCTATGAGTTTGAAGAAATAAATGGACAAATGTTTCAACTTTGACTACTCTCAGTTGTTTTAAAG
Organism: Panthera onca; assembly: GCF_046562875.1. Classification (NCBI taxonomy): domain Eukaryota; kingdom Metazoa; phylum Chordata; class Mammalia; order Carnivora; family Felidae; genus Panthera; species Panthera onca. The sequence continues at coordinate 15,788,091 of NC_138342.1, forward strand.
CATTATAGAATTATATTTTTATATAATTTAGAGATATTCAGATTTGATATGATATATGTGTGTGTCAGTCTACAGCCAAACATAACATTGCATGCCAAGTTCAGAAGAGTCAATTTCACAATAGACATTTGTTACTACTCTTTGCAGAATACATGTCTCTTTCTTCCAAAAGTAGCTGGTCTTCACTTTCCTCTTGAATCAGATTATGACCACGGACCATGCAAAAATTAGAGAAACTATTTATTTGCATGCACCTAATTTGCCCCACCAATCTCTCTACATTCTTAGTACTTGGAGAAACCTACTGCTGGATAAATCCAACTTTCTACCCATTCTGTACTTGTATTTTCCTAGTAGAAAGTGCCTGGAGGAAAACACGACTGTGCTGTTTGATGTATTGATGACCCACCAGGGCTCTCACAAACACCCAATGATACTGGTATATTTGCTGGGGCCAGTCATTGTCCCACTACCCAGCTGACAATTTCATACATTTTGTCTCTCCTGCAACCTTCAGCCTGTATTGCCACATCTTCATTTTCATTTACTATGTTTCCTACAGCAGTACGAATACTGAAGCTATAAGGATAAAACTTCCAGACCCCAACCACACATTCACCCACCTATCTACATCTGTTCATTTATCCTACCTTGTCCTTTGAGCATGTTATTACAGATGTACTATCCATATTCTTATCTAAGCCAACTCCTTGGATCTACCCCATTGCCTCCTGCCTTCTTAAAGACGTTGTTCCATCAATTAGTCCCCTTTCTGTGGAATCATCAAGTTTTCCTTCTTTACTGGACTACTTCCATAACCATAAAAACAACCACCTCATGCCTCCCCCTCTTCTCTCCAATGACCACAATTCTCTGCAAAAAAAAAAAAAAAAAAACCTCCTTAAAAATGTGGTCTATGTGCCTTATCTGAATTCTTCCCTTCCATTGCTCCCTTAAACCCCTTCACATGAGTTTTTATTCCCGCAATTGTACTGAATCGATCATTAATTCATTGATTCTACTGAACAATCATTTGTTTTTTCATTACCAATGATTTACCTGCAGCTAAATACGAATGTCAATTTTCCACTCTTATCTTACTGGACCTACCAGAAATATTTGGCCCGGCTGATCACTCCTATCCTCTGAATGGCTTTTCTTTTTTTGGAATCTTAGCCACACTTGTTTCTCCTTTTACCCTCAAGCCCGATCCTTCTTTGTAGTATCCTTTTCCTTCTTCTCCTCAACTTGCCTTCTTACTGTCAGAATTTCCAGGTCTCAATTCTCATTCTTCTTCTCTTTCCTATATATATTGTTTAAGGGATCTTAGGCAGTCTCCTGGCTTAACTAACACCTACATGCCACAATGCACAAACTTTGAACCCACCCAGTACTCTGCCCTGCAGTCTAGACTAACACATTCAACAATGTGTTTAATTGCTAGTAGCTCAAAATTAGCATATCTAAAACTAGGTTTCTGATCATCTTCCTAAAGCCTGTCTTTACTACAATATTGTCTACTTAGTAAAAACATAAGCCCATTTTTTTCCAGCTGGTCAAGGGAAAACAACTTGGAACCATCTATAACTCCTCCTTTTTACTCCCACACCTTCTATCTGTCAGCAAGTCCTCGTGAGCTCTGCTTTCAGAACGAAGCCTGTATCAGACCACTTTTCCACACCACGACCAATAACACTGTAGGCAAAGGTGTTATTTGTCAAGATGATCTCTTGCCTGGATTACGTTAGTAGTCTATAAATTGGTCCACCTACACCTTTATCCATCTACAGTTTATGACACACACAATTGCAAGAATTATCCTTTTAAAACGCAAATCAAAGCATGTCATTCCTTTCCCCAATCCCACTGCTGGTCCCATATCATTAAGCCAACGTCTTTATTTTAGCTTCTAAGACCCTATTTGTCTTTTCTCCACCAGATCTGATATCCTCCCCTCTCTCTTCATGGTTTGCTGTGCTCCAGGACCACAGGTCTCCTTGCTTTTTTCAAACATAGCAAACATGCTTCCAGGTCATGGCCTTGAACATTTTTTTTTGTCTGGACTGTTCTTCCTCACTTAAATAGATGCATTAATGGATACTCACTTCAGATTTCCTTATCAGAGCCACCATTCCTGGCCCTCTTATAAGTAGCAAATCCTCTGCCCAACACCACTGTATGCCCTGAACCTCTTGCCCAACATAATATTTATATCTATTTGGTGTATTGCATATTTACTTATGTACCTATTCATTTATCATTGCCCCAATATAATATAAACTTCATGAGATCACAGATTCTATTTTGGCCACTGTTGTCTCCCTAACACCTAGAATGGATCCTGGTTATAACAGGTGCTTAATACAGACTTGCAGAATGGATGAATGAACATTCTTGCAATTTTCTTTTTTTTCTTAAAAAAATTTTTTTTTAATGTTTATTTATTTTTGAGAGACAGAGAGAGAGAGACAGAGTGCGAGCAGGGGAGGGGCAGAGAAAGAGGGAGATGCAGAATCTGAAGCAGTTTCCAGGCTCTGAGCTGTCAGCACAAAGCCCAATGTGGGGCTCAAACTCATGAACCATGAGATCATGACCTGAGCCGAAGTCAGACACTTAACTGACTGAACCACCCAGGTGCCCTTATTCTTGCAGTTTTCATCTGGGCTTCACTATCTCTTCGTTTTCAGCCCTTACAGGCTGACTGGATACTAACTGGGTCAGTTCATCAAATGATCCTGGCCATAGTGATTAGCTGAGAGGTCGACATGGGACGTGAGCGAATACAGTAAGAATACTCTGGTGTTTGTGATGGCTGCTGTAAAAGAGGGCCTCTCTTCCCCTGGACTTTAAGTGAGACTGTAGAGTAGGGCTGCTGCTGCAAGATTCCACCTCTTGGAGCCTGAAGAGAAACTACCACATGGACAAGTACTAAGCAAAACCAAGAGACAGAAATTCAGGACCATGACATTCCTTGAGCCCTGAATCCAACTGCTTTCCAAAGTATTGTACTCCTGGACTCTTTAGATTCTGAATCAAATAAGTCTTTTTTTTTTTTTTTTTTCAAAAAAAGAAAAAAAAATAGCTAGCTCAGAATGGGTTTTCTATCACTTGCAGTCAAGAAAAGTCACAACAGAAATGTCCCAGATTGGGTCAGGTAGTCTTTATAGTGCTTCCATAATATCCTGTAATTTCTATTTTCTCAGCATTAAAAAAAAAAACAAAAACTTAGATGTACTTTCCTCTTGTCTGTCTTCCTCATCTAGACTATGTCTTAAAATAATATTGTAAATCATTCACTTTTTATGTCCAGTTCCTGAGCTACTGGCTGGTTCATGGTAGATGGTCAATTAAAACTTGCTAAATGAACATTAAAACTATCCAACTGCCCCTAGATAGTATGAGAGACTTTTTTTTTTCAATAGGGCTTTACAGTGAATATATTTGTTAGACAAATACCATGTGAAATGGCAAATTAATGTATTTCTTTTGTTTTTTTTAAAAAATGTGTGTGTGTGTGTGTGTGTGTGTGTGTGTGTGTGTGTTTGTATTTTACCAGTCAAACACATACCTCATTTCAATTGCCTTCATCTAAATATGGGATGGTAGAAAAGTGGCAAGATCATATGAAAATTTTGAATCACCACACTACTTCATGGAAAATAGTAAGTGAACTATTTTGCCTTTTCTAGACTCTTCTCTAATAGAGGGATGCACACTCACCAGACTCTAATCAGAGGCAAGAAACGAGCGAGCATGGCAGTTGGCTTTAATTATGTTATCTTTAGGAAAATCCACTCCTGTATTCATTCTTTTCACAAAAAAATTATTTGATGAACACTTCCTATGACAAAGCACTATATTAGGTACTGTTATGTATTAAACAGTTTCATTCAAAATTTATTTGCTGAATCTCTATCTCTCAATATCTCAGGATACAACTATATTTGGAGATAAATTCTGTAAATGAGTGATTAAATTAAAATGAGGCCTTTAGGATGGGCCCTAATACAATATAGCCAGTATTTTTTTTTAATGACTGATATTCTTATAAAAAGAGAAAATTTGGACACACACAGAGAGAGAGAGAGAGAGAGAGAGAAAGAAAGTGAGAGACCAGGGATGTATACACACATAGGAAAGATAATGAAAGCACACAGCAAGAAGGTAATTATCTACAAGCCAAGAAAAGATTCCTTAGAAAAAAAGCAAAACTTCCAAAACCTTGATCTTGGATTTCTAGCATCCAAAACTGGGAGAAATAAGTTTCTGCTGTTTAAACCACTCAGTCTGTGGTATTTTGCTTCCACAGCCAGAGCAAACCAGTACAGACACTGTGTATGGCGTGTATGTTACGAAACAGACAAAAACAAAGCAGACTTCACGTTTTGAGGCTTAAAACATAATTATCAAGAAATACAAATGTCCAAATAATGGTACAATTCTATAGCCACAAACTCAGAAAGGGCGAAGAGGGTGAAACTCCAGGAAGCTATAAAGGCAAAGAGTAAGGGAGCCAGGCCTGGTCAGGGAGTTATCACAGAGAAAATTTGTCGTTGAGAATTTAAAAATGACTGAATGCTACCTAAATGAATTTGGTGGCAGGGCCATGAGAGGAAAAGGAATAGCTTGTGAAAAGGTGCTACTCTAGGACACAGCTCCGTTCACTGGGGGAGTTAAATAAAGGCATATGTGACTCTTTACCACATATGAAAATAGGGAACAGGTCAAAGTTATGTTGACTTTGTAGGCCATATTAAGAACATGGAAATGAGAGAAAAAGCCATTGAGGATACAGTCTGATGAAGGAATAATGGTTTTATTTCTAAAGATAAAGGTAGAAGCAGGTTTTTTAATCTTCCCAATGAACTGATACATATACATAACAGACTCACCATTGATAGTGTATTGTTTCAGAGATATTTGGCTGCAAGTAACAGAAATCAGTAATTTATTATGTCACTCATAACAGGAGACCCAGAGCTAGAGTGAGCTATAAGATTGACCAACTCGGTGGCTCAACAATTTATCAGGGAAAAGATTCATTCTACCACTTTGCTCTGCTACTCTCAGTGTTCATTTCATAATTAAACTGACAAAAAAAAATGGTTGCTCATCTCATATTCAGTCAAGAACCCATGCACCTGTTCTTCTATTCTCTTAAGAATAACCTAATTCCATGAAGCCTCTCAGCAGACTTTTCTTTATATCCCAAAGGCCAGAGTTACATGGATATTCTTGGATAAAATCAAGGAGGGACATAGAATTATAACTGACTTAGACAAATCACTGATGACAGAATGGATGATGGGTCTGTATTACAATGAGTACTACCTACGAGTAAAATAAAAGTAGACCTTAAGACTACATTCCATCCATAATAGATACAGTGGAAAGAAATGGAAGGATTTATTCAAGGAGAAAGATAAGAAAGCTCCTTCCTATCCTACGTAGGCTTCCATGTACAACAACACAGAGAAGGGAGGTTGATTCATCCCTACCATTTGAAGGTTACCAAGAGATTGAGTCTGTCCTGCCTCATTTAATTACATGTGAATCACAGTGAGTCTCAGTAATGGAACCCACTATTTATCCTGTTGCTTCAAGATAGTTTGGAGAAACGACTTCAGATCCTTTCTTTCTGGGGTTAAACAGTACTAATTCAGAAGACAGCATGGCTAAGCCTTCAAATACCTGGATAACCAGGCATAAGTAATGCACAGATAAACAAGTAAAATATATGGATAAAAATCAAATGTAATTTGAATTTTAGATATAACATTGGAATCAACTGCTATGTATTGAGCTGTGTCACCCAAAAATTCATATGTTGAAGCCCTAACACCTAATGTGACTGTAGTTCGAGATAAGGTCTTTATGAAGGGAATTGAGGATAAATGAGGTCATAATGGTGGACCCTCAATGTGATAATTCTGGCGCCCTTAGAAGGAAGGAACACCAGAGCTCTCTCTATATCAGTGCTCATGAAGAGAGGTCATGTGAAGACACAGCAAACTGATAACCACCTACAAGGCAAGAAGAGAGCCCTCACTAGAAATCAAATTTGCCAGCACTTTGACCATGGACTTCTGGCTTCCAGAACTATTAGAAAATAAATTTGTGTTGTTTAAAGCCACCCTGTCTGTGATTTATTTATTTTTTTTTATGGCAGCCTGAGCTGACTAATATATAACAACTTTCAAACAATTGAAGATTAATCAAGTTCATCTGTCAGTTTTAAATCTAATGTCTACAGTCTTTGGTTACTTTGGAGATAAACTGGTAACCAAAGAAAGCCTCGTTATGAAGTGGCATTTGCCCGAAGGATCCAGAGAAGAAGTGTCTTATGATTCCCATACAAAAATAAAGCATCGACCCACTAGGGAAACATAAACAGGATTATGCCATTTTTTAAAGATAGCTTTGGTTGTGTTGTTGCAAATGTGTCGTTTTGTAAAAGGAAAGGAAAGAGTGGATGAGATAAAGCGCATGAGTAGGATGCTAGAGAAGCCCAAGAAATAAGTGATTGTGGAGAGTTTCAGTTCTGCTTAAGGTATTAAGAAGAACATAGCACCCATGTTCACAACAGAAAAAATCTGATAAAATATAAAGCAGGCTTTTCTATAAAGCTATTGAATCACAGTTGATGCAAAATGCCACAGTAAATTACTACCAAGAAGAAATGAAATCTTCATAGGTGGACAAACAAGTGCAGAGGTGTCAACCTTGTCACAATAGTGACAAGTGTCTGTTGTGAATGCAGGTGTACAGAGAGGAGGCATGCCTTAGAGAGAATTTACAAGGAGACTTTTAAATGACTTTTAAATGACAGCATGGGTGGCAAGAGAGACTGCTATCTGGAAAGCTCCAAATGCAAAAACAAATACCTCATTTTAACTATCTCCTCCCCAGAAGTATTGACGAGGAAATGGCAGAAAAGGTGACAGAACTAGAAATGACCGTAGCCTGGAAAACAGTGTGTATGCAGTCTCCCAGTCCTCAGATTCCAGGACTTGCTGAAGAATACTACAAAAGGGAAGCAAAACCAACCAATACTAAACCCCAAACTACTGCCAGCTCCAGTTCTGAAAAGGTCAAAAGATTAGCCCCTCTGCAGCTGCTGCCCTGAACGTGGGAGTAAAGCTAAGGGGCAAAGCACAGTCTTTACAATCCTATTTGAAACCAGCGGTGAGCACAACCTAATTCAAGCTTCAGGGGTGGAGGGAGGGATGAATAGTCAGAGAACAGAGGGATTTTAGGGCGGCAAAAATATTCTATATGGTACTATAATGATGGATCCGTGTCATCATACATTTGGTCTGATCTCACAGAATGTACAACACTAAGAGGAAACCATAATGTAAACCATGGACTTTGGGTGATGATGATGTGTCAGTGTCGGTTCATCAGTTTTCAAAAATGCACCACTTTTAGGGAGATGTTAATAACACGGAAACTACTTGTGTGTGGGGGGGGGCGGGTAAGAAGTATGTCAGATATCTCTGTACCTTCCTCTCAATTTTGCTGTGAACTTGAAATTGCTCTAAAAAAATTAAGTCCTTTAAAAAAAATTCAGTCCAGACAAAAGTCAGACAGAGCAGCCCCTCACCTTAGATGCCTGATTAAAGAATGAGATGGCACATCCCAGAGACAGAGATGCAATAATTTAATATCCATTATTCTTTCAGACACACCACATGTTATGCTGCTTTGTGAAAAGATATGAAGAAGTAGAAAAAAAATGGCCCATAATCAAGAGCAAAATTAATCAACAGAAGGAAATTCACAGATAGTTCAGATGGCATAATTAGTCATCAAGGATTTTAAAATGACTGTTATAAAAGTGCTAACTAATTTATAGTATAAAATGAAAAACTATGAATGATTCTAGGAGAGATGTCAAATAATGTAGAATTAAATTGACATTTTGAACTGAAAAGTACAGAATAAGACATAAAAATTTATTAGATTATTTTAACCAAAAAAAAAGATAGAAAAAAAGCAGTAGAAACAATTGTTGGACCTAAAGATATATCAGTAGTAATTATCCAAATAAAAGCACACAAGGATATAAGATTAGGGGGAAAAAAACCCAAAAAACTAAACAAGGGATTAGAACCCTAAGGAAATGTATTAAATTAGTACACACATGTGTAATCTTTATTCTTGAATATTCTTGAATAAGAAGATATAAAAGATTTGGCAGAAAAAATATTTAAATAATGGCCAAACACTTTCAAGACTTGATTAAAAATCTCAACTTACAAACCCATAAAGCACAGGAAACACCAAGGAAAATAAGAAGAAAGTCACAGGTGCAGCATAGTCAAATTTTTGAGAACAAATATAAAGAGAAAATTCTAAAAGCAGCCACCAGATAAATAAGACATTATGTATATAGGAAGGGGAGCCAGACATCAATGGAGCACCATCTTTTAAATGTTGAAAATAAAAAAAAATATATCAATTTAGAATTCCATATCCAGTGAAAATATACTTTAAAAAAACAACATATTAAAGAAATATTCAGATAACAGTAAGTTGCAAGAATTCATTCTCAATATACCAACACTACAATTAAAGCTAAAGAGAAGTTTTCAGGCTGAAGTAAGTGAAAACAGACACCAATATCTAGAGTAAGGAATATAGATAGCCAATCACAGTAAATAGGTGGGGAAATGTAAGTACTATATGTTTCCTTTTAGCAAAATCTTAAAAGACAATGACATTTAAAGTAGTAGTAATAATATATTATGTGGTTTATAACATATAGAAATAAAATAAATGGCAGCAATAGTACAAAGAATGAGAGGTAAATGGAATTGTTCTGTAGTAAGGTGGTAATATTATCTGTGAATTGTCATTACGTTAATGCAAAATAGTGTTAAGTTAATGATGCATATTATGATTACAGGGATATTATTAAAATAAGATAAATACATATTATGTATATTTTTATATGTAAATGTATGAAAACAAGATAGCTAAAGAGCTAATAGAGGAAATAAATGGAAAACTAAAAGAAACCAAAGAAAGCTATAATGTTGGATCTGTGACAAAATGCATTTTGTTAATGCTCATAGAATTTTGCAGCACATAAAGTTTATGCAAAGTTAAGAAGTTTGGGTGTTTCTAGAATAGAATGTAGAATGCAACCAAAAAAAAAAAACTAATTATATTACAAATATATGAAACAATCTCACTGAAAACAGAAGATAGAAAAAGTGCTGAACTAAGTTTGAAAATGAATGACATTCGTAAGACGAAAGGCAAAAAGCACTGTATGTTAGCATTGTGCTCTATTGGATATGTTATTTTCCACAGGGGTGTGAATTAAGAAAGAATACTGCTATATATGTATATTAGAATCGAATAATTAGCTGTAGATGGTGGAAGAGAGGCACTTTCTCATTGTTGTTGTGGATGCTTACAGATATGCAAGGAAAAGAGGGTGGAATGTTCCATATGTAGTGGATTAGAAATAGAGACATAAGTAGAAATTCATGTTTAGCTTAATGTAGATGTAGATTGTTCCATATATACATTTTTAACATTTTTTTAATGTTGGGACGCCTGGGTGGCTCACTGGGTTAAGCATCTGACTTCAACCCAGGTCATGATCCCGCACCTGGAGCCTGCTTCAGATTCTGGGTCTCCCTCTCTCTTTGCCCCTCCCCTGCTTACACTCTGCCTCTGTCTCCCAAAAATAAACGTTAAACAAATTTTAAAAAAAGAAACAACTTTAAAATTTCTTTAATGTTTATTTATTTTTGAGACAGAGCATGGGTGGGGAGGGGCAGAGAGAGACAGAGACACAGAATCCAAAGCAGGCTCCAGGCTCTGAGCTGTCAGCACAGAGCCCAATGTGGGGCTTAAACCCACGAACCATGAGATTGTGACCTGAACCGAAGTCAGACGCTTAACCCACTGAGCCACCGAAGCACCTCATGACTTAATGCTTTTTTTTTAAATTTTTTAAATGTTTTATTTATTTTTGAGACAGAGACAAATCATGAGTGGGGAAGGGCAGAGAGAGAGGGAGACACAGAATCTGAAGCAGGCTCCAGGCTCTGAGCTGTCGGCACAGAGCCCGACGTGGGGCTCAAAGCCACAAACTGTGAGATCTGAGCCGAGTCAAAGTTGGAAGCTTAACCAACTGAGCAACCCAGACCACCTAAATATTTTTTATATAGGTATATACGTGGATTAGTATTCACACACATATTCCATTGCTTTGTTTCTTTATTTTTTTTTTTTATTTTTTTCAACGTTTTTTATTTATTTTGGGGACAGAGAGAGACAGAGCATGAACGGGGGAGGGGCAGAGAGAGAGGGAGACACAGAATCGGAAACAGGCTCCAGGCTCCGAGCCATCAGCCCAGAGCCTGACGCGGGGCTCGAACTCACGGACCGCGAGATCGTGACCTGGCTGAAGTCGGACGCTTAACCGACTGCGCCACCCAGGCGCCCCTGCTTTGTTTCTTTAGAAGGCTCAGAAATATCAACACCCCAGTAGAAATGAGCACATCTAGTACCCAGATGATGGTTACTAATATCACTGTATAAAAAGACACATGATGACATGATGATTAAGGGTATATCAAAGAACACAGAAGCACACTAAAAACGTTCCCAATGGCCAAAAAATTAGGAAATGTAACAATATAGTATTGGATTATTATATAATGTAAAAAATACATATCCAGGGCCCCTGGGTGGCTCAGCCGGTTAAGCGTCGGACTTCGGCTCAGTTCATGATCTCACAGTTCGTGAGTTCGAGCCCCACATCAGGCTCTGTGCTGACAGCTCAGAGCCTGGAGCCTGCTTCGGATTCTGTGTCTCCCTCTCTCTCTGCTCCTCCCCTGCTCATGCTCTGCCTCTCTGTCTCCTTCAAAACTAAATAAAAACATGAAAAAAAATTTTTAAAACACATGTTTATAAGTCTTTATTGGTATAAATAAAAGACTGAATAAATTAATAAATGAAAGGGAATAGACAAAAATGTCTGCAGAAGAATTCCAAATAATTTATGTAGATACCGCCCCCTCAAGGAGTGGAAGCATAACTTCCCATTCCTTAAGTGTATACTGGATAGCAACTTCCTTCCAAAGAATATAGTATGGAAACATGTAAGGAAAAGATTAACTTTACACTGCAACACCTGACAAACTACCTCAGCCAGGTGATCAAGGTTAACGTCATGTGCTCTTGAATATGACATTTGTGGTGAGCATAGCATAACATAGTGAGAAGCTGAATTACTATGTTGTATTCCTGAAACCAACGTAGCATTGTGTGTCAACTATACTCAAAGCAATTTTTTTTAAATATATGACATGATGAAAATGGCACTTCACCTCTTTGATATTCCTGCTAAAGCCCATAACCTCAGTCTAACCATGAATAAAATATCAGACAAATCTCAATTGAGAGGCATTCTATAAAATGATCAATATTCTTTAAAAGTGTCAAAGTCATTAAGGACAAGGAAAGTCTAAGAAAATGTCATAGCCAAGAGGAACCCGAGAAGACAGGACTATTAAATGTAATACGGTTTCCTAGATACAAACCTGAACCAGAAAACAGACTTTATTTTTTTTTAAGTTTATTTGTTTATTTTGAGTGAGAGAGAGAGAGAGAGAGAGCGGGGGAGAGGCAGAGAGAGAGAGAGAGAAAGAGAAAATCCCAAACAGGCTCTGTACTGTCATTGCTGAGCCCAACACATGGGAATTGAACCCTGAGATCATGACCTGAGCCAAAATCAAGAGTCAGATGCTAAACCTGCTGAGCCACCCAGGCACTCCTAGGTAAAACATAGTAACTGTGAATAGAGGATAAACTTTAGTTGACAATGATGTATCAATATTAGTTCATTAATTCTAACAAATGTACCTACTAATACAAGATGTTAATAATAGGGGAAACTGAGTTTGAAATATATGGCACTCTGTACTATCTTGACAGTTTTTCTGTAAATCTAAAATTCTTCTAAAATAAAAAGTGTATCTAAACTTTTTTTTTTTTAACCATCCAATGAAAGTAGGGTGGGAAGGAGAGAAATAAAGATACAAAGAAAACTGGGTGGGGGCACCTGGGTGGCTCAGTCGGTTGAGCGTCTGACTTTGGCTCAGGTCACGATCTCTCTGTCCCTGAGTTCAAGCCCTGCATGGAGCTCTGTGCTGACGGCTCAGAGCCTGGAGCCTGTTTCAGATTCACTATCTCCCTCTCTCTCTGGCCCTTCCCCACTCATGCTCTAGCTCGCTCTCTCTCTCTCTCTCTCTGTCAAAAATAAACATTAAAAAATAATTTAAAAAAGAAAGAAAGAAAGAAAGAAAGAAAGAAAGAAAAGAAAACTGGGTGGCCCAGTCAGTTAAGCATCTGACTTTGGCTCAAATCAGGATCTCATGGCTCATGAGTTCAAGCCACGCGTCAGGCTTGCGTGGACAGCTCAGAGCCTGGAGCCTACTTTGGATTCTGTGTCTCACTCTCTCCCTCTCTCAAAAATAAATAAACATTATGGGGCACCTAGGTGGCTCAGTAGGTTGAGTGTCTGAAAATAGCTCAGGTCATGACCTCACAGTTCGTGGGTTCACGCCCCAAGTCGGGATCTGTGCTGACAGCTCAGAGTCTGGGCCTGCTTCAGATTCTGTGTGTGTCTCTCTCTACCCCCTCTCCCACTCGTACTCTGTTTCTATCTCTCAAAAATGAATAAGCACTAAAAGAAATTTTTAATAAAGATTTAAAAAATTTGAGAAATAAAGAAAAAGAAAACATGAGACAAATAGAAAATAAGTAGCAAGATGGGAAAATTAAACCTAATCATGCCAAAATTTACATCTATTATAAATTGGCAAAACAGTATAGAATTGTTGAATCATTATATTGTACGCCTGAAACTAATATAACACTGTATGTTAATAACTTAAAAAAAAAATGAACACAATACTTTAACAGGCAGAGATGCCAATCTTATATGACAATTAAAAAAAAAAAAAGCCAAATAGTTGCATGAAATTTGTGAAAGGTGCACTTTGTGTATGAGGGCTTAGACTAAAAGTAAAAGAATGGAAACCATGAAAAACCATCACATCCTCCTCATAAGAAAGTACCTATGGTTATATTAACATTAAAGTACAGGTAATAATATCACCAGAGATAAAGAAGCATATTTTATTATAATAAAAATATTAATCTCCCAAATGATTTACTATTTCTAAAGGAGTATCCACCTAATTACATGAAGCAGAAACTGATATCGCTAAAGGGAGAAATAAGCAAATCCACAGTCATATATAGAGATCGTGATAGTCATTTTTCAGTAATTGATGGTATTAGTAGCTAAAAAACAATCAGCAAGTATTCAGAAGATTTGAATTTTAAGTATTTATAAAATACACTCTTTTCTAGTACATATGTAACATTTTGCCAAGATTAATTAAATGCTACTTCATAAAGCAAAATTTATTAATTTTGAAAACCATATGATAATCTCAATATACACAGAAAAATAATTTGATAAAATTAATCAGTTCAGGATTAAAAAAAAAAACTCTCAAACTAAGTATAGAAGGGGATTTACCTCATCTCATAAAGGGTATCTATGAAGTGCCTACAGGTTATGTCATAATTAATGGTGAAATACTGAATATTTCCATTCAAAGTGCAGAAATATATAGAAAATACATATTCCTCCCCCTCTACTCTACACAATACTGGAGGTCCTACCTAGTGCAATAAAGAAATTAACTAAATAGATAAGCAAGCAAAAAGGAAATAAAGAAAAAAGACTTATAATTAACAGATGACATGAATGGGTATATAGAAAATGCAAAAGATTTTTTAAAAACCTATTAGAACTTATAAATAAATTGATCAAGTTGTAGTACACAAGGATGATATAAAAATATTAGTTTTTATGAACAAACAAAAACAGACTCTTAAATACAGAGAACAAACCAGTGGTTGCCAGAGGAAATGTGGGGAGGTTGGTGAAATAGAGAAAGAAGATTAAGAGGTACAAGCTTCCAGTTATAAAATACTGAGCTGAAAGGTACAGCATAGAGAATATAGTCAAGAATATTTTGATACCATAGTGTGGTGACAGATGGTAACTACACTTACCATAGTGAACACTGAGTAATGTACAGAATTATCAAATCACTATATTGTACACCTGGAACTAACATAGTATTGTATGTCAGTTCTACTTCAATAATACATATTTAAAAATCAATTGTTTTTACATTCTAACAAAACACAAATGAAAATGTAATTATAATAACATCAAAACATAGTATACCTAACCAAAAATTCAAGGAAAGACAACTAAGATTTCTATAGTAAAAACTACAAAATATTGATGACAGAAGTTGAAAATATGTAAGTGAACAGATATACTGGCTTCATAGTTTGGAAAACCTAATGTTGTTAAGATGGAAATCATCTGCAAATTGATCTATAAATTCATGCAATTCCTGTCAATGCTTTTTTTTTTTTTTTTTTTTTTTTTTGGTAGAAATTGATGAGAAAATTCTAACAATCAAATGGATATTCAAGGAATTCCAAATAGTCAACATCAATTTTGAAAAAGAAGAAAATAGTCAAGAAACTAGCACTACTAAAGTTGCATTAAATTTAGAAAAAGTTGGTATTGGTGTAAAGATGAAAATGAATTAAAATAATGTAGTTTTGGGGACACCTTTGTGACAGTGGGTTAAGCATCCGACACTTGATTTCAGCTCAGGTCATGATCTCACGGTTTGAGCCAGCGTAGGGCTTGCATTAAAGCCCAGACTCTGCTTGGGATTCTCTTTCTCCCTCTCTTTCTGACCCTCCCCTGCTTGCTCTCTCTTTCTCTCTCTCTCTCTTTCTCTCAAAATAAATAAATAAACTTTTAAAAAATAATAATGTGGTATTGGACTTCCACTTCCAGCAAACAGAGACCAGATTTACTCTCCTACCCAAAACAAGCAAAACACTAGGGAAAGTCAAGTGAAACATGAGTTTTAAATTCTTGGGACTTCCCTAAGAGAAAGTAAAAGCTAAATTTGGCCTTACTATTGCCCCACTTTACTATTTGAAGAAAGCTTCCAGGCCATTGCACAGTGAGGAAGAAACCAATGGAGACTGCCAGTCCCCCGGAGTTGAAGAGACTATGTCAAGTGTCCAGGGATATCAAGATAACTGGTCTTCAGGGCATAGTGGGGGTCTTCAGTGCACATGCAGAGGATTCCAGAGATCTACAGAGGATCACACCTCAGTCTTTAGCCAAGTACAGATGTCCAAATGCAGATGAGGCCAAAAAAAAAAAGAATATTCTTAAAGAAATAGAGGGAACAATACCTGATGTTCACACAAGACACAGACTAGTGCCAGTTCCCACATACCATATATGCATCCTAGAGGGGAAAAAAAGAGTATTAATGAGTATTAAAACAATATAAAAATATCCAGTAGCCAAAGAGGTAAACTTGGTAGTACCTGCCATTTAATGAACAATTAACAGGTATATACAAAGAAGCAGGAAAATACAACCTATGATGAGGGAAAATATTAGTAACTCATAACTGACCACCAAATGGTACAAATGATCAAATTAGCAAAAAAGAGCATTAAAACAGTTATTACAAGTGTGTTTTATACATTCAAGAAGCCAGTAGAAAATGGAGCATGTTAAGTGGAAACATGAAGACCCAGAAATAAAAACTAAAACGTTCAAGATTTTAAAAAATATGCTGCTTTAGATTAACAGCAAATTAGAATTTATGGAAGAAAAAATGAGTGAATTTAAGGCCAAAATAATAGAAGCTGTTCAAAATGAAATGCAGAAAGAACAGTATTGAAAATAGGAACATGGGGTCAGTGACAACTTGAAGCAGCCTACTACACATTGAATTAGAATCCCTGGAGTGAAATAAAGAGAGGAACACAAAAAATGTCTACATTCTCTAAAGTGAGCGAAAAATATGAATCCTCAAGTCTACAAAATAAAATGGAACTGGAGCATAAGAAACTTGAAGTAAACTATATCAAGATGCATCCTAATTAAGTAGTTCGGAAGCAGTGGTAAATCAAGAACCTTAGAATTAGCTTGAGCCAAAAAGATACATTACTTAGAGAAGAGCAAAGATAAGAATGACAAAAGACTTCTCACTAGAAAATGTACAAGCCAGATGATGGAAAACTTTTAAAATACTAAAATAAAAGTAATTCTTAACCTAGAAGTCTATGTCTAGCAAAAATATCTTTGAATTACAACAGAAAAATAAAGAGTTTCGCAGACATACAAAAGCTGAAAGGATTTATAACCAGGAAACCTGCACTATATGAAATGTGAAGGAAAGTCCTTCAGGCAGAAAGAAAATTCCATCAGATTGAAATATGGCTTTATATAAAGGACCAGAGAAACTCAGATATGGTAACTGTGTGGTTGAATGTAAAAAAGATTTTCTTTTTAAGATTTGAAGACCTTTTAATGATATTTAGCAGTTTAAAGCAAGATGAATAACAATGTATTATGGGGTTTATACCATCTGTAGAAGTAAAATACATAACAACAATAGCACAAAGGCCAATAGAAGAAAAATGGAGAAACACCAATTTATAATTCTTTTGTTATATGTGAAATTATAATATCACTTGGAGGTAAAGTATAAACTATCATTTATTATTTATAAACAATAAGTTAAAGATGTATACTAAAAACTTAAAACAAATAATAAAAATTTATAGATAATAAAGTCATAAAATAAGATAAAATTGAAAATAAGATAAAACAGAATATATAATTAATACAAAAGAAGTTAGGGGAAAAAAAAAAGAAGAAGCCCAAAGAACAATTATGAGAAAAAGGAAACAAATGGATAGATGATAAATGTGTACCCAAACATAGCAGGTATCACATTAAAAATCAATGGTCAAAACACCTTATTTAAAAGTATTTCAGATCAAATGTAACAGCTAGACCCAAGTATACACCGTACATTATCCACAAGAAAACTACCTTAAGTATAAATAAACAGCTTAAGAGTAAAAGGATATGTTAACAAATCAAATAATTTAGACAAGGGATGCCTGGGTAGCTCAATCAGTTAAGCATCCAACTTCAGCACATGTCATGATCTTGTGGTTTGGTTTTGAGCCCGAATCGGGCTCTGTGCTGACAGCTTGGATCCTGGATCCTGCTTCAGATTCTGTGTCTCCCTCTGTCTCTGCCCTCTCCTGCTCATGCTCTGTCTCTCTCTCTCTCTCTCAAAAATAATATAAACATCAATCAATCAATCAATCAGTAATTTAGACTAGAAAATTCCTAGAAACGAATGTAACAAAATGCCTCAAAAAAAAAAAAAAAAGATAAGCTAAATAGACCTAAATAACAAGAAAATACATTGAATTAGTAATTTTAAAACTTTCAGTAAAGAAAAAACCTAGACTCAGTTTCACTGGTGAATTCTACAAGATGTTTAAAGAGTTAACAGTAATCCATCATAAACTGTTCCAGAAAAAATAGAAGAGGTAACATTTCCCAATTTGTTATACAATGACACCCTGTGAACCTGATACCAAAACCAGAAAATGGCATCATAAAAAAACTACAAATCATGTTCCTTATGAACATAGATGTAAAATTCTCAACAAAATACTACCAACCAAATATGGTATGAGATAAAAAGATTATGTATCATGGCCAAGTGAGATTTATCCCAAGAATTCAAAATTGCGAAAAACAATGAAAATAATACACGTCATTCATAAAATAAAGAATTAAAACCATATGATTATCTCAATAAATTCAGAAAGTATTTAATAAAAGACTTTTATTTTTTTTTAAACCAACAAAGTAGGAATAGAAGGGAACTTCATGACCTAGAAAAGGTTAAGGTTAAAAAACCCCACAACTAACAACACAATTAATGGAAAATAACTGAATGTTTTGTCCTTGAGATCAGGAACAAGACATAAAACGTTGTTTTGGAGATTCTAACCAAGACAGTCAAAAATTAAAATAAAAAGTAGAAGGCTTCCATATTGGACAGGAGGAAGTAAAAGTGTCTTTACTTGCAGATGACAAGTACTTGTATATAAAAACTCCTGAGGAATCCACACACACACAAAAAAAGCTCTTAGAAGTAATAAATGAATATAGCAAGGTTGTAGAATACAAGATCGATATACAAAAAACAATTATGCTTCTATATATTAACAATAAACAATGCAAAATAAAATCAAGAAAACAATCCATTTGCAGTAGAATTGATAATAATAATAGAATAGTTAGGAATAAATTTAACAAATGAAGCAAAAGACCTGTACCTTGAAAACTAGAAAACGTTATCGAAAGAAATTAAAGAAGACCCAAATAAATGGAAAGACAGCCCATAACCAAGGATCAGAAGACTTAATTATTAAGATGGCAATACTCCCAAAATTGATCTAAAGATTTAAGGCATTCCTTGACAAAATTCCACCCAGTATCTTTGCATAAAATGACAAGCTGATCCTAAAATTCATACGGAAATGCAAGGAGCCCAGAATAGCCAAAACAATCTTGGAAAAGAAGAACAAAGTTCGAAGACTCATATTTCCTATTTCCAAAATGTAGTTCAAGGCAACAGTAATCAAGACAATATGGTGTTTGACTAAGGATAGACATATAAATAAATGGAAGTGAGCTGAAAGCCCAAAAATAAACCCTTAAATTTATGGTCAATTGATTTTCCACAATGGTGCCAAAATAATTCAATAGGGAAAGAAAAGTCTTCTCAAAAAAATGGTCCTCTAAGAGAAGGCAAATAAAAATGGCACCACTGCAAACCCATAGCCAGAAAGAGAAGGAGCCAGAGTAACAAACAATCCAACTTCACTCTCCTTTAGCCCTTTGGTACAACTGGTACATTACGATGCCTCAAATTTAGCCAGAACAACCACTCAGAGGTCCGGGAACACAGTTTATGCATCTGAAAACTAACAGCTTCCTTTGGATATACAAAATGAGAAGTACAGAGTAGATCAAGAGAAACACATAAAGTTGAAAGATTAGATTAGATTAGATTAATTTCACTTTGATAATCCAGGATATTCTTCCCACCATGAAATATTTAACCTCAGTCTTACCTATAAAGTCATTTTTGCCATGTAAGGTAACATATTCACTGATTTGGAGGATTAAGGCACGGATATCTTTGCAGTGCCATTATTTTACTATTACTCTCTATTAAGTCGTTCTTTTGATATGATCTAAGTTAAATAATAACTGCACCACACACAAGAAAATTTTACACAAATGCTCATAATTATTATGCATAATAACCAAAAAGTAGAAATAGTACAAATGTCTATCAGCTGATAAATGAATAAAATGTACTATACCCATAAATACAATTATTATTAGGCAGTAAGAAGGAGTGATCTACTGATACATACTATGATGCAGATGAACCTTGAAAATGTTATGCCAAGCAAAAGAAGCCAGTTGCAAAAGACCACATATTATATGATTCTGTTCTATGAAATATCCAGAAAAGGAAATCTATAGAGATGAAAGGCAGATTGGTGTTTGCCTAGGACTCTGGGGCAAGGAGTCTGAGGAAAATGATAAGTGACTATTAAGGGGGTACAGGGTTTTTGTGAGGGGTGATGAACATATTCTAAATAAATGAATTATATTTGAAGAAAGCTATTAAAAAAGAAGTCTGTTTGAAAACTAAACTATTATATAGTGCTTGTGGTCAAGAGAACAGGTCTCCTTTGGGGAAGAAAGGAGGAGGGAATGGTTGGAAACCACTCAAGGGGAACTGCTGGTATTTTAACTATGTTCTACTTCTTGACCAAGTGTGGTTACATGAGTGCCCGCTTTGCTGTCATTCACTGAACTCCACATTTAGGAATTATGCAATTTTCTGGATCTATTTTATATTTCAAAATAAAAATCTAAATAATTTTTAAACAATAGCAAGTGTATTATACCCATGACAGAAAGAAGTAACAATAGTTTGGAAATATTGCAATAGTGACAGTGTTGTCATCATGATAGAAAGAAGTAAAGAAGTACATGAAATATTTAAGTTAAAATCCACCAAAAATTGGTGGTGGACTGGAAAGCAAAAGAGAAGATGATGTTAAGGATTATGTTTAACTTTCTTGCTTTCAGGCAGATTTCCTTTTCAACAGCAAGAAGACTAGATTCAGGTGGGTTTTGACCTCCTGGGTCTGAGATGTCTTTAAGATATCCAATTGAAGACATTTGTAAATAAGAGTTTTACAAACATGTTGGAGCTCAGATGAGGCATCCAATTTGGATGTCTGCTAGACTTTCTCCAATGCCTCTAAATATACCCCGTATCCTCTCCTTCTTTCTGTATGTCCAAAGGAGTTTATTCTTTATTAGGTGTATGATCTATATCTCTTGACCTCTGGGCAGGCTTATCCTGGTTGGGTTTTTTCAGTGGGAGATGCCAGGAGATCAGAGGATGGAACGAGAGTAAAATTCATACTGAGGGGTAGTAAAAGCTCCCAGCCTTTGCTAGCCCCAGAATGCTTTACCATTTCTTTTTGGTTTCTCATATTCCAACATATATTTCTATAAGTAGTCCTTTATTAAACTCTCCTTAATTGGTCCATTTGTACCACCTGTTTCCTGTCAGGATCTTGAGTGATTCAGTAATTGACACAAAAAGTGGCCCCAGGAAACACCCTTAAAATAGGTTCTTGGGATGGGTAGCTAGCATATTTGAGAGTTCACAGATAGGTTCTTTGCTTGGGGAAATGGGACACTGATAATCTCTGGCATGCTGTGACATCGTGATTAGTCAAATAATCACTGGTGGTGGCATACGATGAAGTACAGATGCAAGGAAGGCGTTAGGAGATCAAGTGGCTGTGGCACTTAGTCACTATGGCAACAATGGTTATTACAAAGATTGTAGCAAAAGAAAAGAAAAAAAAAATTAAAGGTCTGATTCAGACCATGAATGAAAAATCAGAAAGCTTCTATGGAAACCTAAAAGAGTCCCTTATCTCCAGTAGCCATAGGGCAGATATGAATGAGAATCAAGTCCAAGGACTGAATGTAATTGGAAGGTCGTCAAAGTCAACTAAATGGAAAAATCAGCCACATATCTTACGCTAAGATAAGGGCACTCGTGGAAAAAGAATAGGACCCTGCGATATTCTGGCAGACCAGGGAAAAGATAAACATTTTGAATTTCTGAATTCCAGGTATACTCAACTGGGATTAGAAAGGCAGTGAATTGGGCTTAGTTACCCACAGAGTGGTTCTCACATCCAAAAGGCTAATTAACTCAAGTTTGGGCTCCATGATGGTTTACAATCAATGAGGAAGAAACGCTAGAAATCTTCTGACACAGTGTAGTGGCACTCGACCTTGGTTGTACACTGAAGTCACAGAGGAAGGCTTAAACCAATAAAAATTAATGTCTAGGTTCCACCCACATAGAGCATGATTTTACCATTTTGTTGTAGACACTGGGCATTGGGTTTCTGAAGCTGCAGCCTTAGTTGGAAACTGCTAGTGATGAAGGTGAAATCTTAAGGTTTAGGGCTATGGGAATATTACAGCAGATTTAATATGTGTATCCACCTCAGCTCCCCTCTAGCAATCACCCTGGAAGTATATGGAGGACACTTTCCCTCCCAAAGCATCTTCAAACATCTCTACACTGACTGTCTTTATAGTCCAAATATGACTGATAGTGGGAGATGCTGCAATGGAAATAGAGCCTTATTTCAGTGGGAATAATGGGATGTCAGGGTGTTAGAGGCCAGATCAAGGGGCTTAAGCATCAGAAGCAACATGCTGAAAATCACATTAATAAGGCAGATGTTGAATAGGTAATAGTGTTCTGACCTGCATTAACCTATGTCAGTGGCTTTCTGATCACTAGGACAGCCTACGGAGGTGTGGCTTAATATATAAAAGCAGACATTTTCTGGGTCTAGTGTTAAAAATCTAACTCAAGTCATTATAATGAGGACTCATAGCCTCTTATCCAGTTCCAAGATCTAAGTAAATACAAATGCCTGGAGGCCCCTCCTTTGAAGGGGAGGTTCGTTCCCTTCGAGAAGTGGTGTGCAACATAGTCATTAATAAAGACTACATGTATTCCCCAAACCTTCTCTACATGACCTATAGCTATTTACCAGGATGGCTGTGCATGTGTGAATGAGAAATACTCAGAACTTCTGTGGGATTATTAATTGAAGTCTCTGAGAGGCTGCTAATCACTAGAGACTCTCAGTAGAGCCTGGTACCCTAATAATGGGCATGTACTGATG
This sequence comes from Panthera onca, assembly GCF_046562875.1. Taxonomy (NCBI): domain Eukaryota; kingdom Metazoa; phylum Chordata; class Mammalia; order Carnivora; family Felidae; genus Panthera; species Panthera onca. The sequence continues at coordinate 15,810,381 of NC_138342.1, forward strand.
TCAGGTAATAGGTGAAATCTTAACTCCCTTCATCTCAGAATGAGTCTAACAGGACCACTGACTTATTCTATGGGTTATTTGGGAAGGGAGGGAGTGGAACACCACCACTTTGCTGGAACAAAGTAAGTAGAAGCTCCTAAAACTGTATCCACTACCAAGAGAGGATCAAAGGCAGTGTTCCATCCCTGAGGGTAATGCAGAACAGTATCGCCATCAAACACGAGAAAGATGAGTGTGGTGGGAGATATCAGAGATTCTAAACACATGGTCAATTAACTCACATATTTTGGCCGTTGGAAAGCCAAATTCGGAGACTGACTATGGATTGTTACAAACAAAATCAGTCATTAATGCCTGTGGTGGCTCTGTTTCCAGATGCAATATATTTCCTGAAGAAAATTGATAGTACCCTTGTCACTTGAATTGGTTCTCAAAGTGTAGTTCTTGGACCAGCAGCATCAGCATCACCTAAAAACTTATTAGAAATGCAAATTCCTGGGTCTTACCCAAGAGAGAACTCTAGAAGTGGGGCCCAAAACTCTGTGTTTTAACAAGACTTTAATTCTTTTGCACTTTCCTGTTAGAGAAACACTGACTTCAATAATGTTATTTCTTCCAATTCCCAAACAATTTGCCTCTGCAGTGCAAGGGTAACAACTTCTCTCCCCGCTTTAGTCAACCCTCATGCTCTCTTTTATGGTAGAAAATGAGGGCATCTAACGATCTTTGTGTCTCAAAAAACATCAAACTGGTCTTTACATTGATGACTTGATGCTAATGCTGTCTGTAAGTAAGAGGTGCACGCACTGGTTGGCTTCCCCTAACATATAGGGACCAAAGGTTGAGAGATAAACCTTGTGAAAAAGCTCAAGAGACTGAGACTGCCATAGCGACAGGTTTACAAAGTTTCAGTAGCCTAGGATAAGACAGGATATTTCTTCCAAAGTAAGAGATAGATTACAGAAACTTTTAAGAAGCATAAAACTTAGCGAGCTTTTTAAAATTGTGGAACCAAAATATACTACAGTTTTGCATGATGATCTAATTCACCAGCTAATTTGTAAGACATCACAAGACATTAGGTTGGGGCCTGAATTAAAACAAGCTCCACAGTAGGTCTATATTGCAGTGTAAACCACACTACCATTTGGGCGTTATGATCAGCAAATGCAACTGTTTGAGATAAAGAAGCCATATGGAGCTTCCAGAAAATTCTAAAAAGGAGCATAGTTAAGCACAATTCGATGGCTTTGGTGGAAAATCATTGACACTTTTCTCCCAAAAATTCATATCCATTTGAAAACTAGCTTTGCTTTTGCATTGGGGCCACTTATCTGGCCCACGGGTCTCTGAGAAATGAACTTCTCATCATCAAATGTTTCTTATCTCATGCAATTAAAATTATATGTTAAATAGTAACAGGGGCTGAATTTACCCTCACCTCTGAAACAGCTGAAAAACTGGAAAAAAACATATGAAAACAACAGTTTGCAAAATATTGAGCATTAGCAATGAAAAGAAACAAGTGAGAAAAAAAAATGGAGGAAAGAAACAAATGAGAAGCTCTGGGATTGTCCCATCTTACTGACAGGAGAGTTCCCAGGCTGAATCTTAGGTACCAGAGATCTCCCTGAATTGTTGAGATATTACTGGGAGTTTGGGAAGGAGAAGGCAGCTAGAATTTACAAGGCAGAGGACCAGAAGTGAGAGCCGAGGGATTTTCAGAAGTCTGAAGACTTCAGCTGAATACTGACTAGTGTACCCACGTGAGAAAACTATATGAGACTCAAAAAGTAATCATTAGAAATAATTATGTAGAATAATACTAGGTGGCGATCATGGAGAGCTTGAAATAGTTTCCACCAGTCAGCTTAGAAGACATCATAATTTCAGGGACATCAGGTAGAGTACATAAACTGGTTTGCCAAAATGAGTCCTGCTACTGCTAGCAAAGTTTACAAAACAGACCAAAAAGCATCATATTGTTTATGAATAACATTACTGCATCACAGAAAAAAGTTCAATCATATTTACAGAAATAAAGTTCACGGGGCTACAAAATATCTATTCATCACCAAACAAGATAAAATTTATAATGTCTGGCATCAAATTTAAAAATAACTAAACATTAGAAGAAATAGGAAACTATTACCCATAATGGGAGAATAAAAGGATTAATTAAAAACATTGAAAAATAGTACAGATGGTATAAATAACAGACAGTTACTTTAAGGTGGTCACTATAACTATATTTCACATGTTCAGGAAGGTAGGGGAATGATTGAACATAAACAGACTGAAATTGATATTCCAGACATGAAAACTACAACATCTGAGATAACAAATAATTGAATGGGTTTAACAGTAGATTAGGAATTGCAGGGGGAAAATGAGTGCATTTGAAGAGCAGCAACAAAAACTATCCAAAATAAAACACAAAGAGGAAAAAAGACCGAAGGAAATTAACATAACACCATTGTGCTGTGGTTCAAATTCAAAAAGGCATTATGTAATTAATTGGGGTCTTTAGAGAAGAGGAAGGAGAATGGCATAATTTTTTTGAAAAAATTAGTGAAATTTTCCTAATTGATAAAACTATGAATCTATAGTTATAAGACCAATAAACCTCAAGAACAAGAAGCATGAAGAAACATAAACCATGGGATTTCACAATCAATTTTTATAAACCAGTGAAAAGAAAATTCTTAGAAGCAACTGGCAAAATAAGATACATTATATAAACAGGAACAAATTTACGGTGAATTTTTCATCTGACAACAAAAATTCATGCCAGAATATGGTAGAGAAACATGCTTAAAGTACTGAAAGAAAATAAACTACCAACCTATAATTCCATACCTACTGAAAATATTTTTCAAAAACAAAAAGGAAATAAAGGAGATTTCAGACATACAAAACTGAAAAAAATTCATAAGCAAGACCTACACTATAAAAAATACACTATGGAGAAAATTATACTAGGTGAAAATATGAATCAACATGAAAGAATGAAGGGGACTAGAAATGGTATCTATCTAGAAATATATATTTTTCTAATAATTTAAGTAATTTAAAACATGAATGAATGGTAAAAAATTAAAACTATATATTTTGTGATTTATAGGTTAAGGAGGACTGAAATATATACAATAAAGCAGAAAGACCAAGAGGAGAGACACGGACATATACTATTGTAAGGTGCTTCTATGTGAAGAAGTATAACATATGACCTGAATCTTTACAATGCGAAGTTAAAATATATAGTATAAACAAAAATAATAGAGTCTTAGCTAATGAGTCAACAAATAAAATAGAATGAAATCATTAAATGTACTCAATCCAAAAATGACAGGAAAAAAAAGAAAAAGGGAACAAAGACCAGATGGTACAAATGGAAAACAAATGGCAATATGGTAAATTCAAAGCCAACCATACAAGTAATCATGTTAAATGTAAATGGTCTCAACACCTAATTGAAAAACAGAGATCACTAAGTTGGAGAAGAAAGCAATAGCTGACTGTATGTTACAAGAAACACACTTTAAATATAAAGAAATAATGAAATTAAAAGTAAAAGTTATAGTAAAAAGTATATTACATTAATAATAAAAAGGTTGATGTGGCTGTATTAGTATTAGACATAGTAAATACCAGAACAAAGAATATAGCCAGGGATATAGAAAGCCATTCCCTATAATAAAGAGGTCAATTCATCAAGAGGACATAATATTTCTAAATATTTATAGACCTAATAATTGTAACAACTTTAAAGTACACAAATCAAAAATTGATTGAACTTCAAGGAGAAACAGGCAAATCCACAGTAAGAGTTGGAGTTTAATACTCCTCTCCAATAATGAATAGAATGAGTAGACAGAAAGTCAGTAAAAATAAAGAAGACAATAACATTCCCAAACAATTTAACCTAAATGACATTTACTTATAGATCACTCAACCTAACAATGGCAGAATACATGTGCACACAGAAGATTTACCAAAAAAGTCCGGAGTCTTAATAAAATTGGAAGGATTCAAATCAAACGTTTCCTATTTTTAGGTTTTTTAAACCTTATTTTGAGAGAGAGACAGAGAGAAAGTGCACAGGCAAAACAGAACGTGAGCATGGGAGGGGCAGAGAGAGAGGAGAGAGAATTCCAAGCAGGCTCTGGAGTGCTGGAGTTCCTCACGGAACTCAGGAACCGTGAAATCATGACCTGAGCTGAAATCAAGAGTGGGAGCTTCACCGACTGAGCCATCCACGTGCCCCTCAAATAAATGTTTTCTAATCACAATGGAGTTAGGTTTGTAATGAACACAAAGACATCTGGAAACTAAATTTTGAAACCAAATACACTTTTAAATCACATATGAATCAAGAAAGATATCAAAAGGAAATTAGAAAATAAAAATAGATTGAAATATATTGAAAAACATATTGAAATAAAACATTAAAATAAATGAAATCCAACATAACATGTTGTGTGACATAACTAAAGTAGTACTTCGAAATGTGTAGCACTAAATACCTATATTAGAAAAGTAGAAAGTTCTCAAATCAATGATTCTACCTTTCTACCTTAATAAAATAAAAATGGCAGAGCAAGTTAAACTCAAGGCAAGTAACTGAAAAGAAATAATTACAAAATTATAATTATGCTAGAAATCAGTGAAAGAGAAATATACAAAATCTATGAAACCAAAAGCTAAATCTTTGAAAAATTCAATCAATTAATAAATTTCTAGCCAGACTGATCAAGGGCAAAAGAAAGTATTTACTGTGAGCTCAAAAATCAGTTCTGCCCTGTAGATTCTGGTTCACCTTCCAGATATCATAGCATTTTTCAAAAGACCAAGTACAGGGGTGCCTGGATAGCTCTGTTGGTTAAGCATCTGACTCTTGATCTCAGCTCAGGTCATGAACTCTAGGTTCCTGAGTTTGAGTTCTTCCAGTTGGCTTGAACAACTACGGAAGTGCCAGCTATAGAAAGGGCTATAGGACAGATGTCAAAATTCAGGGTCAAGGACTCTAGGGATATATTTCCCCAAATGGTCTACTTAAGGAGTTTTTGCTTTCCATCTCTGAAACCTTGGGCTTGGCGTATTTGTAGTCATAGCGCTTACGGAAAAAATAGTTCCACTGGGGAATGCAGTCAGTTTATTTGTACTGGAAGGTAAGTCTCCATTCTGACCATTTTAGAATCTTCATGCTACTAAGATAACAGCCACATTATTCACTGCATTGTACCAACGGATACTGGATTACATCTCCACAAATGGGAGGAGAACTCTACCTGCAACTCACAGACTTCACAAAGCCAATATCCCTTACCCAATTGTCCTGGTTGATGGGAAGCCCCAACAGCATAATAAAGATAGAATCAGCAAGGATTAAGATAATGATAGAATAAATATTTGTGTCACTCATTATGTAAAGAACACCACCCAGCTACGGGTAAAACTAAGAAAAATGTGAAGGGTGTGATAGAAGAAGGAAACATAGGCTTTAGGACATGGTACTGAAGCAGGGGCAGAAGAGCTTATGTTTTACATTAACTTTTTAATTTTACTTTTAATCTCTGCTTCATTCCACAGCAACTTCTATGAAGAACATTGACAACAAACAGTTTTAATTTTGGCTACGAGTATAGCTGATTTATCAGTCAATGACAATAAAGTTGTGGATAGCTTTGTATGTCCTTTAGTTAGGGACATGCGATTAAAAAAAAAACCTGGACAAGATTTTAAATATGTACAAATGGATATTGAAAGAGAAAAGAGGGAGGCTGTACTGAATAGACTTCGTTTATCCCTTCAGGTTCATGATCTGCTCTTCTTCCCCCTGATCTGTGTCCTAGACTGCATTTTTAATTAAAAAAAAATTTTAATGTTTATTTTTGAGAGAGAAAGAGAAATGGAGAGTGAGCAGGGAAAGCGCAGAGAGAGGGAGACACAGAATCTCAAGCATGTTCCAGACTCTGAGCTGTTAGCACGGAGCCCAACGCCGGGCTCGAACTGGAACTCATGAACCACGAGGTCACAACCTGAGCCAAAATCAGACACTTAACCAACTGAGCCACCCAGGCACTCCTATGTCCTAGACTGTATTAATATATTCAGAAAGCAGAGGGCAAATGTCACTGGGGTGTTTATTCCTCCAGATCTCTCTCTTAAAGACCATACAAAGACGTATTTGAGGAGGATGAAGAACATAAGGTATGAAAAATATTCAGAAATAGGCCGATATAGTAGAAACGTTTTTCTTTTTTTCTCTCTGTTGAAAATACATTCATTTTTATATAAACAAATTATGTCATTCAGTGTCCCAAGGAAACCTGATGGCCCATTTGAAAGGTTTTACATGAAATTTAATGAAAGGAATGTTCACAGAGATGTGGGCAAGCATAACAAAACACATAAGAGATGAGGAAGTGTCTAGATATTAGTGACAATGGGAATTCATTACTATCTCTAGGGCCAAAGGGGAAGAATATATTATATAATCAGCACTCAGTAAGCGCTGATTCCTTAGAAGACATCCCAAGCCACCAGGCATTGTGGCTGTAGGATACAGACACTGCCAGAGCCCAGGGCACAGGGGAGATGAGGTACTAGAGGAGGAGGGGAATGGAAACTAAATATTTTAACCTCTCTCTATCACCTTTCCATTTCATGTTACGCCCTCTTGGCCAAATACATCTAGAATTCAAGGGGCTAAAGAATCAAGTGATGAAGTCTATGGAAGTCAAAACTCCTGGGGCAGAGAGCAATTCAGAGACCAGCAGAGAAGAGAAATCTGGTGAGCATGTAGTTAGGATGGGGGAATAGAGTGGGGTGAGGGGGAGAGCAAACAGATAAAAACCACCACACCAAGGAAATTATTTTCAACTGATTTTTTTAATGAACAAAATTGAAAACAAAACACTGAGTGGAATTACATTAAGAAAATTAACATGTTTCAAAAAATGCTTTGAGTCAAAAATCACAGTAAAAGCAAAATACAAAAAAATGCTCTTGGATTCAACACATTTATAACAGTTACAAGAAGCTGGATTGACTAGTATAGCTTTGATTCTCGTTTCCTCTTGATCCTGTAGTACATGTTATCTTTTAAGGCTCAGAATAATGAGTACTCCTGTGGATTCCCTTGTATCTCTGCTGTAATGCCTTTGAAAGAGGTAATTACTATAAATAGCCTCATTTCTGCTAAAAATTGTATGAATTTTTTATGTAAGAACAATAAATCAACTCAAACAACTGCCTCACTATTATTCATCATAACAAACTTGCGATATAGCCAATTTTGGGGAAAAAATGCAATTTTCCTAAAGTGCCTCTTTGAATTATTCAAAGTTTCTATTGCAGCTAATTAATTTACAGCATATTACTAAAATGAACCAATGAAAATAAACAAACTACTGAGCAAAAATAAAAGTACAGATGCTAGTAATATCCTATCTTCTTTGTTACTATGCTTTATACATCTGCCCCAAACAAGTAGAAATTAATGTAGTAAACTGATACTATTTTAATGGATTCTATATATAGCCAATTAAATATTAGCAATGATGGCTGGATATGTAATTTATAACATACTGTAGATGGACAACATGTAATTTCTTTGGGGAAAGTGTGTTTGCCATTAACAAAAATTAAGGTAAAGAAGTGAGTCTTTATTAAATCCACGATCATTTCAAATAGTTCCTTCTTTCACTCAGTTTTTACTTACAAGGGGCAGCCTACTTTAAATATTACATCTCTTATATCTAACATTAGATTGCTTCTTCCTAAGATTATTACAAAAGAAATTATAAGAAGTGATAAAAAAAATCCACATCACAATGGAAGGCAAATCTATTCTTAAAATCACATCCACTAAATTGCTAAATTGCCATTTCTCAGGCTAGAGTCACATGCCCCTTCCTTGAAACTTTTTTCTTCATTTAAGGAGACATTCAGCTCAGATCCATCTGATTTTATGAAACCAGAGACACTGAAAGCTGAGAATTCTAATCTCAGCTCTGTCATTACTATATAACATGACCTTGGGCAATCTCTCAAGCCTCATCTCCTTTATCTAAAAGATGATGTTCTCAACTCAGTGATAACTCATTTCACAGTCTTGTTCAAAGGAATAGCTAGCAATGTCTGTCAGGTATATTGAAAACATTAAGTTCTAGACACATATTTAATCATGAGATGGAATGTTTGTGACATTAAAAAATCTACTGCAAGAGGTGCCTGGGTGGCTCAGTCAGTTAAGCGTCTGACTATTGATTTGGGCTCAGGTAATGATCTCAGTTGGTTAGTTGGAACCTTGCATTGGGCTCTGCGATGACAGTGCGGAGTCTGCTTGGCATTCTGTCTCTGTCCCTCTCTCTCTGCCTCTCCCCTACTCTCTCTCTCAAAATAAATAAATAAACTTTGTTTTTTAAGTCTGCAAAAAAAAAAGCAAAATAAATCATGTACTACTGGGAAGCATAATCAGAGCAATTGGAAATTTTTCTTATAGGCTAGTTAGATATTTATGAATAAGGTTTACTTTTTAAATTTTTTTAGCTTATTTATTTTTGAGTGAGAAAGAGAGAGCGAGCCAGCAGAGGATAGGTGAAGAGAGGGGGAGAGAGAGAATCCCAAGCAGGCTGCACACTGTCAGTACAGAGCCCGAAGCAGGGCTCGAACTCATGAACCATCGAGTTCATGACTAAGTCAAAATCAAGAGTTGGATGTTTAGCCAACTGAACCACCCAGGTGTCCCTATGAATAAAAACTAAAAAAAAAAAACAAAAACTAAAAACCAAAAAGACAACTTTCTCATGGTATCTGTCTTAGTCCATTTGGGCTGCTATAACAAAATACTATAGACTGGGTGGCTTAAACAACAAACATTTATTTCTCACTGTTCTGGAGGCTGAGAAATCCAAGATCAAGATGCTAGAAGACTTGGTGCCTGATGAGAGTCCAGTTCCTGATTCATAAATGACTATCTCACAGTGTCTTGACAAGGCCTAAGGAGAACAAGGGAGCTATCCGAGGTCTCTTTCATAAGGATACTAATTCTATTCATCAGGGTTCCACCTTAAATGACTTAGTCACCTCCCAAAGGCCCCACCTCTAAATACCATCACATGGGACATCAGGTTTTATCATTTGAGGTTTTGAGGAAACAAACATTCAGTCCATAGCAGCACCTGTTGCAAAAACAAAACAACTAAGCCACGTTTACAATATCATTTTTTAGGACAATGAACTCCATGCTCCAACAAGATTTATGTTGAGGCAGGAATTTTACTAACATTGTGAAAAAACTGAAGAACACCTGTTTGTGCTACTCCAAGTAAATGTATTGTGACAAGGAAAACATTTAGATTCTTTATGGATCTGAGAAAGAATCAGATGTGATATGGAGGACTATTTCCTGCACTTTATTCTCTTTTCATACAGAGGAAGGTGAGTGGAGCAGAGTGCAGATGAATTATACTCTATAAAAAGATGACAGCAATATTTCCTTAAAAAAAAAAACCATCTTGGAAAATCAATCCAGTGAAATCTAGTTTTTCGAAAAGATCAATAAAATTGATAAGCCTCTAGGCAGGTTAAATATAAAAAAAGAGGCTACAAATAATTAATATAAGAAGTGAAAGAGAAGGTATCATTGCATATCCTATGGACATTATAAGGATAATAAAATATTATGAACAACTCTCTGCCCACCAATTTGATAACCTAGAAGAAACATTATCTTTTCTTCTTGAAATGTACTATTTGCCAAAACTCACAGAAGAAAGACAATCTGAATAGGCCTGCATCTATTAGAGAAATTGAATCTATATTAATAACCTTCCAAACCAGAAAGCAGTAGACCTAGATAGGCTTACTGATGAACTCCACCAAACATGTAAGAAAGAAATTATACAAATTTTCTAAAACCTCTTGCACAGGACAGAAATAGAGGGAATACTTCCTAATTCATGTTATGAGGCCAGCATTATGCTATGCCAGGACCATTAAAAGATTTGTAAGAAAAGAAAAATACAAACAAATATCTCTCAAGATAAGACATGCAAAAATCAACAAATAATATTAGAAAATTGAAGCCAACAATATAAAAAAAAAGATTATACACAAGTAACAAGTGGGGTTTATCCCAGGTATGCAAGTCTGGTTCAATATTTGAAAACCATTAATATAATCCATCACATCAAGAGGCTAAAAAAGAAAAATCACTTGAATATATCAGTAGATGCCGGAAAAGTATTTGACAAAATCCAACACTTATTCATGATGGGAAACCTCTCCAACTTGATAAAGATTATCTGCAAAAACCCCCACATCTAACATCATACTTAGTGGTAAGAAACTTGAAGCTTTCCCATTAAGATCTAGTATAAGAAAGGGCTGTCCCCTCTGTCACTCCTTTTCAACATTGTACTAGAAGGTCTAGCTAATGTAGTAAGACAAGAAAATAAAATAAAAGGCATACAGATTGGGAAGGAAGAAATAAATGGTTTTGTTTGCAAATGACATGATCCTCTATGCAGAGAACACTAAAAAAAATGACCAAAAAATCCTCTTTGAACTAAAGGGCAAATTAAAAGCTTGTAGGATATAAGGTTAAAATGCAGAAGTCAATTGCTTTCCAATATCATTAAAAGTGCAGTATCATTTACAGTAACATCCTCCAAAATAAAATAGGTAATTATAAATCTAACAAAATATGTACAAGATATAGAAAAGGAAAACTACAAACCTCTGATGAATAAATTCAAATCATAGAATGTTTACCTCTTAGAAAAATTAACTTAAAATGTATCACAGATTTAAATAGAAAGTTCAAAACTATAAAATTCCTAGAAGATAGCATAGGAGAAACACCGATGACCTTGAATATGGCAATGATCTGTTAGATGCAATACCGAAGGCATGATCCTTAAAGAAATAACTGACATAAAAGACTTCATTAATTAAAATTTTCTGTTTTGAGAAAGACATTGTCAAGAGAATGAGAAAATAAGCCACAGTCTGAGAGAAAATATTTGCAAAGATGGACCTGAATGAAGACTTTCATACAAAATATACCGAGAATTCTTACTACTCAACAATAAGAAAGCAAACAAATTAAAAATGAGCCAAAGACCTTAACAGATGCTTCATCAAATAAGATATGCAAATGGCAGATAAACCTATGAAAAGATGCTCCACATTATGTGTCATCAGGGAAATGCAAATTAAAAGAGCAATAAGAAACCAGTACAAACCTATTGAAATAGCCAAAATCCAGAACATTGACAACACCAAGTGCTGACAAGGATGTGGAACATCAGTAATGCTCATACATTCCCAGTAGGAATGCAAAATGATACAGCCACTTTGGAAAACTGCTTGGCAGTTTCTTAGAAAACTAAACATATTTTTACTTTTTGGCCCCACAATGATCACATTCATTGGTATTTATCCAAAGTAGTTGAAAACTTATGACCATACAAAAAGTACACATGGATGTCAAGAGCAGCTTTATTCATAATCACCAAAATTTGGAAGTAACCAATATGTCCTTCAGGAGATGAATGGATAAACAAATTATGGTACATCCAGACAATGGAATGCTATTCATCACTAAAAAATGAGCAAACAATACATGAAAAAGAAGTGGAAGAAACTTAAATGCATAGTACTAAGTAAAAGAATCTGAAAAGGCTACATACTGTATGATTCCAACTACATCACATTCTGGAAAAAGCAAAACCATGGAAACAGTAAAAGATGAGTGGTTATCAGTGGTTAAAGCAAACATTTCAGTAAGAGAAGATTCAGATTCTGGAAATACCGATTAATGCCTCATTTTTATTTGTGTGTGTGTGTTTTTTTTTTTAATTTAATTCCCATAAATAGTTGCTGGCTGAGGCTGAGAGAAGGTGCTTACTGTTCTAATGCTATGGGAAGACTAGGTGGGAAGACTAGTGGGTGAGGTCTGGAAAGAAAATCACATCAAGAGCAAAATATTCAATCAAAGTGAATAGAATAATTGTTTTTGGTTTTTATTCCCTATAATATACTCAAGGAGATGACACTCATTTCATTAAGGGCCAATGCCTCACTAAGCAAATCATTTCATGTGAATAGATAGAGTGGGAGAACAGGAACACTAACCAAACTTCTTAGAATGTTGATGAAAAATTCCAGATGACTCTAACATCATCCTCTATAAGCCTTCTATAGACATACCCCACTCCAACTTGCAACAGATGAAATGTTAAGATCAAGGTACAAAGCAAGAGAAAGAACGATTGGGAATTACTAAAGATTAAAATGCAGGGGAGGGAAATTTGTAGAATCAAAGATCAAAGTGTAGGGGAAGAAAAGTTGGGGACTCCTAGTATGTGGAGACATTTTATGAGGTTATAATAAAAGAAGATGAAACTGAATAGACAGTATATCAGTTAATTATTGCTGGGTAGCACATCACATCAAAACTTAGTGGCTTAAAGTATTTATTTTTCAACTGTTTGTGGGTTGACTGGGAGTTTCTTCTCCTTCATATATGTCGGGAGGGGTTACTCATGAATTTTGGAGCTCACCAGGGACCCTCAGTCTTCTTTCATGTGAGCTCCCTCTCATGCACTGTTTTAGCTCGAAAAACCTCTTATGGCCTTTTTTCCAGAAAGATAGTTTAGACAACCTTAAACATGGTGGTTGGGTTCTCTGAAAGAATGTTCTAATCAGAAAAGTTCTGCTGTGTGTGTATCGAGGCTCTGTTTAGCATCGCACATGCTAAAGCCCTGTTGACTCAGATGCAACGTGGGAGAGGGCTGCCTACGCAAGTAGCTGAATACTGGGAAGGACAGTCCTGTGGATGCACCAATGGAATAGCTTATCCATGTAGTGAGGGCTCAGTAGTCTGCTGAGTACCACAATGCTATCATCCAAGTGTTTCCATGCTGTAGCAAGTTTCTTTTTTTTTTTTTAATTTATCATTTATATATATATTGTTAAGACTTTTTAAAGAACAGTTTAGGATTCACAGCAAAATTGAGCAGAAGATAAAGAGATTCCCCATATACTTCCTACTACCATACATGTATTGTTTCCCCTATTATCAACATTCACCACCAGAGTGGTATGTTTGTTACATCATAATAACCTAAAATCAACAGTGTACTTTAAGGTTTACCCTTGGTGTTGTACAGTCTAAAGGTATGGACAAATGAATATTGACATGTATCCATTATTGTGGTATCATACAGAGTATTTTCACCACCCTAAAAATCTTTTGTGAAGGTTGCCCATTTAAGTATATTGTAATAGAAATGAACACTGAAAACAACTGTTCTTTCCTTTTTGATGAAATATTCTTCTGGATCCTGATCATATTCTCTTTCAGGACCTCACTTACTGAATCTACCCACCAAATAATCTTATTGGGACTGGATAAATAAGCACCTTCCCGCAGCCTCAGCCAGCAACTATCTATGGGAAATAAGTAATAAAAGAAAAATGCAAACAAAAATAAGCCATTAATTAATTTTTGCAAAATTGGAATGTTCCCTCCTTGAAATTTTTGCTTGAAAATCATTTTTCTTTTTGGAAAATTTGAACTAAGACTGGGTACCGCTATCATTTCTGTGTGATCCATAGTTATATAATATAAATGAGAACCTAACCATGATTTCCAAAATGAAGTCAAAGAAAGGGACAAGGAATTTCCTGGTTTGGATATCTCTACTTGACTAAAGATGAAAATGGTAAATAGAAAGTTCATCATCTGGCAGGAAAGCAAAGAAACACATAATAAAATGTTTTTAATGAACAGATTTGCAAGGTTAATATAAAAGCTGCCATTATATCTGAGTCCACTGTTGCAATGGTCATGTATTTATTGTAATAGATTATTATCAAAGTTCTCACCAGACCTGGAGAACTTTTTTTAATGCAGCTTTTTCCTAGTTGTCAAATATTAAATGTGATTGTCAATTTATTTGGCAAGAAAGGGAATAGAAGAAGTTGAGAAGAGAAACTGGCAGTCAAAAATGATTTATTTTTAAGAGTAATTCATGTTTGTCCTATAATTAATCCATCAATGAGCCACATCAACACAGTTAGTATCATCTATTTACTTAAAGTGCATCTTTTGCTTTTATTCATTTGAAAAGAGAGACCTGAAGTCCAAAAGGCATCCATATTAAATTGCTTTTTAAAGTAATTTTGAGAACACCAAAAGGAACCTTAAACTACATAAATATCAGTGTAACTTGCTAAAGAAAACTTCTGTAATCTAACTTAATTATATTGAAAATTGATAGGCATGGAAGATTTAGGAAAAGAAAAGATTTAAATGACCTTGATTTTATTTACTTTTTAAGTTTATTTATTTACTTATTGAGAGAAAGAAAGCACACACGCAGGAGAGGGGCAGAGACCTTTCTGCACTGTCGTCGCAAAGCCTGATCTCATGCGGGGCTCAATTCCATGAACTATGAGCTCATGACCTGAGCCAAAATCAGAAGTTGGATGCTTAACTCCAGGCACCCCACCTTGATTTTAATAAGATGTTTTATTTTGTAATAGAATATTGTATGTCATGCAATACATAATAATTAGTGAGCACAATCTGGTTTGCATATCATATACCCATGAAGCTGATGCATAGCTGGTTGGTGATTAATGTTCACAAAATTTTCCCCTACACTGACTTCGAGATAGGAAAGATAACTCACAATATTTTACAGAGGCTGATATTGAAGTTTTGGTTGCATTTATATCTTTCATTCATAATCTGTAACATATCTTCAAACAATTCTGGAATTCTCTGTAACTGAATAACTCCATTTTAATAAGGATAATATGATTTAATGGAAAGAAATTGGCCTGAGAAACCTACAGAGATACAATAGAGAATCAATGGTAATGCATCTAAATGAACTCAAGTCCATCTTTTTTTTATTATTACTTTACTTATTGTATGAAAGACATTCTATTTCTTTAGTGTAGGTTATGTGATAGTAATGAAGACACTTTTCACATACTTATGGTTGAAGTCTTCAAGAATATTTTAATTCCATGTGACAGAAATCTTTTTATTATTATTATTACCTTATGCTTCATATTATATTAATTTCATAAACATAACATAATGTTCTGGTGATTAAGTTCAGGTGGCAGTAAGCTACTGATAAGAAAGTGTAAAATACATTTATTTGATTGTGTAGAAATAAAAGAGCTTGCCCAACACAATGTAATTTGCAGAAAAAGAGAGAGAGAGAGAGAGAGAGAGAGAGAGAGAGAGAGAGAGACAGTGAACCAAAGATAAAAATTCTAGTGAAAACTATAATAAAGGGATGCACAGAGAAGGAATAATTAATGAAGTGTCTCAAGAATAATAGCCAAGGAGGTATAAAAAGAACTGAAGTCAAGGGTTTCATGAGTAAAGGGCAAAGAAAGTTCCATGAAATGAGAGACCTGCATTCTACCAGAGCATAAGAGACTAATGAGTAATCAGCAGTGAAGTTCCTGAAGGAAAAAAGGAGCCATGGGGAGAACAAAGTCAGTGCAGTCCATATAAGAAAGTTCTAGAGCTAGTTTTGAACTCTTAACTTCACTGTTATATGTTCTATGGAAAGAGAAAGTGAAGATTAAAATAGACTCTTGATATTAAAAGTATGAGATCATATAAACTCTTTAAAACTGAAATTTCAGAGAATATGTTTGCAGGCCACAATTCAATAAAAATAAGGAAACATGTGTGTATGTGTCTATATTAAACACTTAAATGTACCAAATAATGTAATAATTTTAAATATTCTCCTAAAAATACAAAATACAAAACTTTTATTACCAAAAAAATTACAAGTGATGACAAGCCATGTCAAATCTAAGAGGTACAATCAATACCAGGGTCAGAGGCATATGCACAACATTTCATGCATACCTTATTAAACAAGATGGCTTGGAAATAAATGAATTAAGCCTCAACTCAAGAAGTTAGAAAAAGAAAACAAACCTATTGAAAGAGGATAAAAGAAGAGGCAGAAATGTATAAATAGAAAAATTATATTAGAATTAATTTAAAAAAAATCCAAGAGCAGAGCTCTTGAAAAATAACAGCTGAAAAATAACAGCAACATACCCAAACCTTCTAAGTAAGATGATCAGGTGAAAAGTGAAAACATTATTATGTAAAAATAAAAATATACAATCCCAGAAACAGGTAGGATTTTAAAAATTATAATACTATGCATAATTCTGTGCTATACATGTAATTCCAATGAAATGAATAATTATTCTGGAAAAATGAAGATTACCAAAATTGACACAGGACAAAGTAGAAAATCTGAATCGACCCATCACCATGTAGTAAATTGATGTCCTCATAAAAAGAGCTATTCTTTGAAAAGGCATGAAGCTCAGATGATTTTAGCAAGAAAGCCTTCCAAACTCTGAGAAGGAGCTGATATTTTTGTACCGTTTAAACTGTTCCCAAGCATGGAAGAGGTGGAAAGTGTCACAATTCACATTATCAAATTATGTTGCTGTTCTCCACATCAACTCAGCCCCAAGCTGTTATGATTTGTAATTTGTTACTTTGAGGTTTTCTGAATGTTTCTCTCTCCATTTTTACAAAAAAAAAAAAAAAAAAAAAAAAAAACAAAAAAAAAAACACTTCATTGAAAAGATTAGGGTATTTTCATGGTGGAGATTAGCTTTTATTTAGAGGGAAGAAAAGATATTCCCTCCAGCTGGTGAGAAAGGAGAGATTTACAAGTCCCTAAACATCAGGGGCCTGAGCTCTGCTCTGGTCTGGTCTAAGAAGCAGTAAAATCTGTGAAGAAAATGGCCACTTAGGGATCTAGAACTGAGTGATAGGTGGCTGGGGAGCAAGTGAGGAGCAGGGATGACTGAGGACAAGGGATTTCCGCCAATGCCTCAGTACTTTGAGAGACCCTAGAAACTTTATACTCTCATAATATAAAAGAAACTCAAGAATAACTGACTTTGAATTTTCTGCCAAACTAGGGGCATGAGTGCTTGAAGTTGGAATTAAATTGATTTAAAGATAATAAAAACTGTGATTTTTTCCCCCACATTTGAGTTTGTGCGTCAAGATGTACCCACTACATACAGATTTAAAAAAAAATCTTAAATACATTTCTGGTCAATTAAATCCAGGAGAATAATAAAATACCAAGCAGGATTATTTCTACAAGTATAAGATGGTTTATGTTGAAAAATCTATCTATACGATTGATCAAATGGCCAAATTTAAAAATTATAGTTACACTTCTAAGTGCTGAAAAAGAATTTGAAAAAATTAGCATTCATCATTTAAAAAAATCAAATATGATTAAAAACAAAAGGGTCCAAGAAATGAAAATATTGGTAAAACCTTGGATTGTGAGTAACTTGTTCTGCAAGTGTTCTGGAAGACAAGCAAACATTTCTAATAAATTTTAAATTGATTATCAAGCCATGTCTTACAATACAAGTAGTACATGATGCCGAACTTCACATGATCACAGCTGAGCCAGTGTTTTTTCTCTCTCTTCCCTCACCTCCCCCTCACTGTGGGATTGTGGGTGATCATCTCCCATATTCCGACGCTTGGTCTCAGGCCACAGTGTTTGGCAGAAATCGGTGATTTTTTAGAACATTGGAAGGTGCCCACAATAGGCACTAGTGTATTTTTGTCACCTCAAAGCACCTATGGACAGTTCTTTGCTTTTCCTTACGAGAGTAAGCTTAGGAATGCTTTGCTTCATTCTAGGTCATTGGATAGGTTCCTTGTTGACATTGCATGAAAAGAAAAAGATACCATGGAGCCAATAGATAGCAGTGATTCCATTAGTGATAGTGAAAGTCATCCATCACAATAACCCTCCTCCCTCTTGTCTCCCTCACACCAGCCACAAAGGTTTTCAAATGTAAATGCAGGTTACTTTATTTTCTTTATATGTTGTATATTCTTCATTATCTTGTATTATATTACCGTATTGTAATCATTTTTATGTGAATCTTTTCGGGTTGTGGAATGAATCATTTGAGTTTCCATTATTTCTTGTGGGGAAATTGACTTTGATACACAAGTGCTTTGGATTACAAGCATGTTCTGGAATGAATTATGCCCGCAAACAAAGGTTTTAATGTAAAAGGAAAGGTATTGCTGTTACGCTACATTCTTTCATATAGTATCTTGTTTGGTTTTCCTAACAATCTTATCCCTATGTTTTAGACACAAACACTATCCTGGGAAGATTAAATAATTGACGCAAGCTTGTATTGATTAAGTGATGACGTTAGAATGTAGGACACAGTCGTATGTTTCCTTACAAAACTACCACACCATAAAATTATCTGGTCAAAAAGATAGTAAATGAAAAAGCAAAGAATAAATCTAACATGTTTGACTCTGAATCCAATGCTTCCTTCACATGAAGTTGGAAGTGTCTGTCTCTCCTGATAAATTAAGTGCTCATAGTCTACAACCTTGCCTTCTAATTCAACTTTGTTTCCCCCGACACCAATACAGTGCTTAAGCCTATTACAAACCCTGAGAAAATGTTTTGTATAGGTGAATGACTATTTTAAGTTAAATCTATGGGCAGGGGTAATATGAAAATGTTTAACAGCTTACATGGCATAAGCATCAGCAGGAAACAACCATCATGACCCTATCAGTATGTTCTGATAACTGTCAGTCCAACCCAAACTTGCTGTACCTGACACAGTTGTTTGGACTAGTGGTGGGCACCAGACATAGCCCAATTCCTTCCACATAGTCAGCTTCCCCAGAAACAGCAGATTGCTCCAAGCTGGAGATTAGGATTCTCATGAGTTCTACTCCTGAGAATTTAGAATTTGTCACAAGAGGAAATAGATACTGAATAAGGGAATTCATGTCTCTTCAGGTAGCTGGACATGTAAGTGGTTCTACTAACTCTCAAGGACATATTATCCAACATGTTTTGTGGACATGCATACTATAAAGAGAAAGAGAAACTGGAAATTAGAATAAGGAAGAACAGGATCGCCTGGGTGGCTCAGTCGGTTAAGCGTCCGACTTCAGCTCAGGTCACGATCTCACGGTCTGTGAGTTCAAGCCCCGCATCGGGCTCTGGGCTGATGGCTCAGGGCCTGGAGCCTGCTTCCGATTCTGTGTCTCCCTCTCTCTCTGCCCCTCCCCCATTCATGCTCTGTCTCTCTCTGTTTCAAAAATAAATAAAAACGTTAAAAATTAAAAAAAAAAAAAAAAGAATAAGGAAGGACAGAAACAAAGGCCAGTCTTGATTTCTAATCCTAATTCTTGGTCTCTAATTCCATTTCCTGCATGTAGTGGGCAGGGTTCAACCAGAGAAGCAGAACCAATAGAATATATAGGGATATATTAAGGAATTTATTACTGGGTACTTGCTTACCTAACTATGGCAGCTGGCTAAGAAGTCTCCGCAAGGCTGTCTCCACATCTCATGTCAGAGCCCAAAGTTCTCAGGGCAGACAGTCTGGAAGAGAAGATCACCAGCAGACTGGAACCCCATGAGGAAAAGTTAGAAATCCCCAAGGATTGACTGAGGCCTGTGTCCATTCTTATTGCCACTGACCTTAAAATGAACATCTTGCAGAAGCCAGAGCCCCTCCTCGAGGCACTAACCATGCACCCTAACACACCTAGTTCAGAAGTCAGAGGAATCCAGAAGATCCAGAGGTAAGGGAGAGCAATTGTAGGACAAGCTGTTGTTTCTCACCAAGAAGATAAGTCAGCAAATCAGCAACAACGTATGTATGCTATAGGATGGCTGCTTCCTTCCTTCATCTCTCCAGCTCTGGAGAGAATCTTCTTTGTCTCCTACCCTAATGAAACATCCCTAATGGGCATTCTGGGAATGCCTAGCCACAATGACACATTACATAGCCACCTCATTGTGGTGCTAACTCAGATTAGTCTTTGTTGCTTGTAGCAACACCAAATTCCTAATTTATGCAAGAAAGAAATGGAAATAGTGGAAAATGAAAGATAGTACGCTAGAAGATATATGGAGGCCCCAGAATCAGATCACAAATGATAATACAAAAAATAATAAAATGGCTTATATTTTTATGGTGTTTTTAGTTTAATTTGCAGCAAAAGATATTCAAGTAACTTTACAATTCTAAGATATGCTAGAGGGCAGAATTTACCTAGCAGGCTTTTATTATACTACCTAAATTGTTTCAAAAACAGGACAGATAGGCATTTTTTGGAGGGGAGAGGTGGTTGAGGGTGTCCCTTAGTCTCAATACAAGAGTTGAATTCGATGACTTCTCAAGATTATTTCCAACTACATGATGTATTATAAACCAAAAATTCTTTAATTGCACTTTTTCCCATGGCTTCAATTAGCTTATTCATAATAAGAATCTCTTCAGCCTAAGAAAACATATCCATAGCTTGTTGGCTACAGCAAGTGTTTTCCATGAAATGCCACAGGAAAAAAATAACTTTCGAGAAGAATAACTGCTTCCAAAATCTGAGTTGGAACAGATATCCAGTACCTCTGCTGCTTATGAGAAGCATACACGATCTGACTCTAAAAATACCTTCTTGATTTAGGTAAAATGACTCAGGGTTAAACTTTAAAAATGAATACAAGCGGAGCCTATCATACATCTCCCAATTGCGCTAGACAGCTCCTATACACTGAGCCAGATTTGAAAGGTGGGCCAGATTCCTCCATTTGATACAGTTTGCATCCATTTTCTTTTCTTTTTTAAAAGTTGTTTAATTAGTAAAATTTTTTTTAACTTTTATTCAGTATTGAGAAACAGTGAGAGCATGAGCGGGGGAGGGGCAGAGAAAGCAGGAGACACAGAATCCAAAGCAGGCTCTAGGCTCTGAGCTGTCAGCACAGAGCCAGATGTGGGGCTTGAACTCAAGAACCTCGAGATCATGACCTGAGTCAAAGTCAGCCGCTTAACTGATTGAGCCACACAGGCGCCCAAATCTTTTCTTTTCTTTTTTTTTTTTTTTTGGTAATATTTATTTATTTATTTTTGAGAGGGAGAGAGAGAGAGCATAAGCAGGGAAGGGGCAGAGAGAGAATCCCAAGCAGGCTCCACGCTGTCAGGGCAGAGAGAACCGATGTGGAGCTCGAACTCACCAACAATGAGATCATGACTGGAACCAAAATCAAGAGTCTGACGCTTATCCAGCTGAGCCATTCAGGCACCACTGCATCCATTTTCTGCCACATTCTGCCCCTAGCACCTGACTTCCAGTTCTCTGCCGACCTCAGAACACATTAAGTGCTACTAATTTTATAAAAAAAGATGTGATTTTGACAAAGTATTCCTGCGGCCTTACTCTGGCTTTAATTTGGTCTTCTCAGGAGAATGCATATTTTTTTTTTTTAATTTTTTTTTTATTTTTGGGACAGAGAGAGACATAGCATGAATGGGGAAGGGGCAGAGAGGGAGACACAGAATCGGAAACAGGCTCCAGGCTCCGAGCCGTCCATCAGCCCAGAGCCTGACGCGGGGCTCGAACTCAGGGACCGCGAGATCGTGACCTGGCTGAAGTCGGACGCTTAACCGACTGCGCCACCCAGGCGCCCCTGGGAGAATGCATATTAAACAAACAAACAAACAAACAAGAAAGGAAACACAATACAAAAAAAAAATCTCATTTTGTTGGTGGACTGATTGCCAGCATTTTAATTATATATATCCATTGGACAAGTACAGTTGTTTGCATAAAGAAGTGAAATACTTCTGGGGCACCTGGGTGGCTATCAGTTAGGCATCTGACTTCAGCTTAGGTCATGATCTCACAGTTGGTGAGTTCACCAGCTTCAAGTTCTGTGTCTCCCTCTCTCTGCCCCTCCCCTTTCTCCTCGAAAATAAATATAAAAAAATTTTTTTAAAAAAGTAAAGTACTTCAAAGCACCAAAAATTAAACAATCACATTCTAGTTGTCTATATTTTCATATAGCCATATATTTTGTATGATGTATATGTATATATATTCATATATATATGTACATGTATGTGTGTATATTATGTGTATGTATATATGCATTATATATATAAATTATATATAATTTAATGCATCACATCACTCAAACCACAGGTAGACCTTTTCAGTGCTTCTTTTTGTTTTGGAAAAGGAAGTCCTCTCCCCCACCCCCACACTCTCCTTCTGTTCTGACTAAACAAGTTAAATTGGTTAAATTCCACAATGTCTTATGAAGCCTTCGTTCTGAGGCTCAGGAATTTACTGGGCATGTTACAGGACCTATCAGGACTTCCTAGTTTCTCAGGGCTAGAGAAATACAACCTCTCCCTGGCTCCTACCTTTTCTATTCCTGAGAATATGGTGCTTTCCAAATGCATTACAAGGTAAGACAAGCCCAGAGGCTGCAGCTCTGCTTGGTCTGAGAAGGTCCGAGATGGGTAGCAGGAACAATCTTTGCCTATGCGTAGGCAAAAACTCTCATGTTCTTTCTGAAAAAGAAAAGGCTTTCCCTGAAGTAGGTGATAAAATCTGACACTCAGGCACGTATTGGAGGAAGTAGAAGGCGTATGGCTTATTTTGGTTCCAGATCACTTTAGCACTCATAGTAGTAACTATTTCCTGAGCTCTGACTCTGCACCAATAACTGTCCAGAGTGCTCAATATGGATATCTTCCTTATTTCTCATCTCTATCATATAAGGTTGCCTTATGACTTCAATAAGCCAATTAGGTAATGCAAAATAACTCTTTTATTCTGTGAGGTACATAATGTCCACAGTAGCAATCTGAGATATGTGACTTAGCTACTTTCTCACAACCTCTCTAACATAAGCAAATCTCATATCAAATTCTGCCACATAATAAAATCATTAATTAAATAAGTATTATTAGCAAGCAGATACAGAACGGTTCACATGACCTATTCGGTAGTTTTGATGAACCCCAAGTCTATCTTTTTAGTTACCTCCAACATGAAGCAGTAGGCTGTTTAAGGCAGATGATGATATAAAGGCAGAGTTTCATTAACACTAAGTTGGAATCCATTTACCACCCCCCCCCAAGAAAAAGTTAGAAATCATATGGACACTAACAGCGAAGGTAAAACCTACTGAACTCCTTAGATTCTTTTGTCTTATTTACCCAAAGATGGAGTGCATTGGTAGTGTTTTCTTTTAATATTTAAGCCAATCCATGTATCTTGAAACTTTAATTTTTCTTCATAAAGCACATTTCTAGCATTCGTCAATGCTAATTACCAAGTCACCGATCTTACAGATATAACAACTTATTTCTGACATTCACCATGCTAATTAAAGTATATTATGTTGATTGAGCTATCAACAACAGAATTCAATTAGCTTCTTCTCAGTATGGCTTTCTGGTGTGTATCATTCCTGAATGTACTATTAACTGCACCTATACTAAAATATTTTAAGATAAATTACAGATACCATAATAAGTAGGAACTGTGATTATCCTAATGTTTCATCTAAAGAATCTAATGACTTTAAGCTATTACATATCTCACTTAAGATCCTATCGTTAGTAAATGGTAGAATCAAAAATACAAACCTAAGTTTGACCCAGAGCCCATGTAATGCAGAACTTTCTCCTTAGGCTAAAAGCATCATTTACAGGATTCAGCTTGGATCGTAGAATTTTGTGTCGGACTTGGGAATCAAAGTTCTTAATGATCAAACAGACTGGTCCTTTGCTAGGAACAGTTCTCCTACATATATTTTCCCTGTGGACCATTCAGGGAGCAGTAGCTGGTTAAGGATCAGATAATCTTGAATGTCAGGATAAGCAGTCTCACTTATCATATTTAGACGATGACCAGGACCTTCAGCTCATACCATGTAAGGTCCAATTCAGTGTTTGTTCAAATGGTTGTTTATACTAATTTTTGTTGCTTTCTCATAAAGAAAAAGAAAGTGCAATTAAAAAAAATAGTTAAGTGCTCTAAGATCCCTTTGGTATATTTACATTTTTTACTAGAGTAGACCTAAAAGTGCTAAATAAATATTGATGATGTTTATCAGTCTTCAAAGTTTCAAAATAATTTAAGGCTTCTGAGTTTCATATCCATTTGATCCTGACAAAATGCTACTTAACTGAATAAACCATCTTAAATGTGCTTAAAACAAAAGACCTCTAAGTCCCTTCAGACTTCAAATGGTTCCTATGAAACACTTGGGGGGGGGGGGAGGAACAAATGCAAAAGAATCAGAAACACAAGGATTAAATTTCCCTTGATATCCACCTAAGTTATAAAATTAAGAAACAGTGATTGGTGAAACAGTTTGGAAATTTGGTAATATTTGTTAGGCATTCAAGATGTTTTTCAGAACTTAAAACAGGTGGGTTTTCCATTCTCATAAAAAAATATAATAAATATACACACATGTGGAATGAAAATGTATGTGTGTGTATGTGTACATATGTGTATGTATATTCATTTATTTTCCTTATTTTACAATTTCAAGGGCAAATTTTGCACCTCAATTTTCCCCCTCTGGGGAACTCAATAAACATTATGTAATCCCATTAATTTAAACCATAGGTCAATTAATTCTCTGTTAAAATTGTTTAATATGGAAAAAATGTCATTACTCACCCAGCTACTGCTCTCTTGTAGCACCTGGAGGCTCATCTACAACCGTTTGCTTCTTTAGGAAATGAAGCCCTTTTGTGGCAAATACGGGGGAATTATTGCGAGCTATGTCCCATGATCTATGCTATAGGTTGTTGCTCTGGTTCTTCAAATTCCCCCTTTTATACATAGCTTTCAGTCATTCTCTTTTTCTTCAGCTTTTTTGAGATATAATTGACATATAATATTGTGTAAGTTTAAGGTGTACGCTGTGATGATTTGATACACGTGTATGTTGGTTCGTTAATACATGTATTTTTACACGTATAAGGTTAGTTAATATACCCTTCCCCTCACATAATTGCCATTTTATCGTTATTATGGTGACAACTTTAAAACCGTTCTCACAGCAACTTCCATGGATACAACACAGCATTGTTAACTACAGTCTCCATGTAGAATGCCCTCAAGATCCATCCACGTTGTTGCAAACGCCAGGATTTCCATTCTATATAATCTTACATTTTCTATATCTGTTCATCTGCCAGCGGATGCTTAGATTGTTTCCATGCCTTGGCTATTGTAAATTGTGCTGCAGCGAACGTGGGAATGCAGATATCCCTTCCTGAGAGTGATTTCCTTTCCTTAGGATAGATAACCAGAAGTGGGATCGCTGAATTACACGGTGGTTCTATTTTTAATTTTTTGAGGAGCCTCCACACTGTGTTCCACTGTAGCAGTACCAATTTCAGCTGCCACCGACAGAGCACCCATAACACACTTTTGCTCCATATCCTAACAAACATTTGTTATCTCCTGCCTAACCCATTCTGGAGGCAGTTTTCCCAAACTCTAAGATGTATTAAAGTGCAGTTTGCATAATCGTCTTTACAATTTTACCAGTTTTATTTGCCATTTTATGGCAAAAGGTTAAATTCTAAGAAATGAGTGTGTTCTCAATTACAGTTGTTTATTGCGACGGGAAGAGACTACTTTCTATTAACCCACCTAAATCATATTACTTATACGTACTTACTCATACTCTCCCTAGACGTGAGCTTTTTGAAAGAAGGGTCTGTGACGTTGACTTCCTATTCTTGGACCAAACACAGCATCTGGCACATAATGGACACTAAAAACAAATGTTGAGTAAAAGAAAAAAATGGATAAATAAGTGCTATCTTTGTGCTCTACTTTTTTTTTTTTTATGAGCAAAAATAGAAAAACATCACACTCTAGGGATTTCCAAATTGAATATGCATCTATAAATTTTTCCACATATCAGATCCGTATAATTAAACATTTACTCAACTATCTTCACTTGCCACCTGCGGTAAGCATGTCCCAAACTGAACACATCATTTTTCCTCCGTTACGTTGTCTGCCATCTGCTTAAACCACTTCAGCATTGTCAGTGTGATGTGCGTGTTAGTTTTCATCCACACCCCAGAGGTAGTCAGTTGGCCCTAATCTAGAAAATACTCCCAGGGTGAGTCTTGGCATTTAATTAAAAGATATGGTTGCTTCAAGTGATTCAACTCTCTTTGTTTCCCAACAAGATCAGAGGTTTTGTTAACTAGCATAATGGATGTTAAAAAAGAGATTTTATTTATGAAATTAGTGGTATTCAAGTCATTTAAATGAGCTGGAAAATATTTTTAAGAAGCTAAAGAGAGGTCTGTGCCTCTAGGAATAGTCCTCTTGGCTTAAATCCAAGAACTAACCAGAAGATTCTGGGACAACTCCCTCCAAATAGATGGTTAGCTAAATCCTGCTGCTAGAACATTAGCACTTTTGCCTCCAGTGAACATTTTATGCAAGCTGTTGTAGGGTTCCCCAAAAGGACAGACAGCCAGACTTGTTTACAATTACGGAACAGGTTGGATGTCTGTTTTTTGAGTCAGATTGCTAATACAGCAGTGCCCTCTCCTCCGCGGTTTTGCTTTCTGCGGTTTCAGTTACCGTCAGTCAACTGCGATCCAGAAGCAGATGGTTCTCCTTCCCACATATATCAGAAGGTCGGTAGTAACCTAAGCTACCTCACAAAGCCTACATCATTCACTTCACTTCATCTCATCATGTGGGCACTTTATCATGTCACATCATCACAAGGAAAAGGACGAGGAAAGTACTGTTAGATACTTTCAGAGAAAAAGAGACCAGATTCACAAAGCTTGTATCACAGTATATTGTGGTAATTGCTCCATTTATGATTAGTTGCTGTTGTTAATCTCTTACTGTTCCTAATTTATATATTCAACTTTATCATATAAATATATGTATGCAGAGAAAAAGAAACATACTATACATAGGATTTGATACTACTTGATTTCAGGCATCTATTGAGGGTCTTAAAACATATCCCCAAGGATAAGGGGGCATTACTATAAATCCATACGTCTGTGACAGCATTTGCTTCCTTTTTAACCTGAGACCAAGACTGAGTGAAGGACATCTGTAGTCCCTACAAATACTTATCAAAAGTAACCTAGTATAACTGCAAAACATGCAACATTCTATTTCTATATTCCTTAGCACAGGAAGGAAACCTCTGTTCAGGTTGTTGAAGCCAGAAATTTAGACACTACTGTATGATTCCTTTTACCTAGCCCCATACATGATTTAGCACTGGGTCCTATGTATTGTGAATTTATTCATTTTTCTTTGGTCTTAAAAAACTCCCTTAGTTCAGGCTCCCACGATTCTCACATTGGTTAGGACAACTGTGTCCTACCTGGTGTCTTGGTGACAATCTTCCTTTACATTTTATAAACCATGCACAGAATGATCATTCTAAATTGAATTGTAATAATGGTGTTTTACATCTTAGTTTAACCTTCTCAGCTGCTTCCCAGGATCCTCGGGATAATGTCCTAATGTACTGATGGGGTGATGGAGTTCTCAAGAAAGACCCTATGATGTTGCCATTGTGTTGCCTTTAGGAAAGCCACAGAGGCATGAAATAGTACAGCATTTCAGTAGAACTTTAAAATCTTCTCTGGTGTTTGAGGGCAAAGTGAAGGTATTAGAGCGATTCAAGATGAGAGACTGGTGGTGGCCACAGCATGAAAAGCCGTTCATAGATCAGCTGATGCTTGGGCTGAAGTGTCTTTAGGTGTGTTTGTTTGGTATTTTTAATTAAGAATTTTCAACATCCACTCTATGAAGACAGCATAAAATTAAATAAAAGTTTTATAGGTTTTCAACAAATGTTACAAGTCTCCCTTTTTCTTCTTTTGTTATTGAACTGTAATTGACATTCAAGATTATATTAGTTTTAAATGTACAATGTAATGATTCGGTAATTGTATATATGGTGGCAAGATCACCACGGTAAGTCTGGTTAGCATCCATCACCATACATGGTTATAATTTTTTTTCTCATGATGATAACTGATTTCAAGATCCACTCTTCTGGCTACTTTTAAATATGCAATACAGTATTAACTATAGTCACTGTGCTGTACATTAATTACATCCCTATGACTTATTATTTTATAACAGGAAGTTTGTACGTTTTGACTTCTTTACAATTTTCATTCTTAATTCAATCATTGCACTTCTTGAAAAGACAGATTACAAATAATTAATTGGGTTGTTGTTAGTGTCCATTCAATGATTTCCACCTATTAAATGCTTTGCCTTTTACTATGGATGTTTTGGTATAATGGTCTTAGTCCAAGAATGATCTTACAACTTTCTTATGACCTTAAACGAGAAGTCATTGTTCATTCTCATCCTCTTCTTCTTGCTGTTAGTAAGTTTAGCGTCAGAAACCCAGAAGAAGACCCTATGATTTTTACCATGTGATCTTCACTGACATATCAAAGTGTAATAGGAGACAAAATTTGAGAAGTTTCCCTGGCTCATAATAAAAGAGGAAAAAGAAGAGGAGGGGGAGGAGCATAAGGAGCAGGATGAAGAAATAAGGCCATTTAGCATTTTAAATTGCTCTATTTATTTGGTTTTTAGCTTACTCTGAAGTTTCTCTATGAAATCTTCATTTAGCAATTCCAAGGCCTACATAGCATTGTCAGTGTGGCAGAACAGTTATGCCAAGACATTGCCAGATCTAATCCCCTATGTGTCATGACATCAGGAGTGCTGTTGACCTACACGTGCACAAGTGCTTTTGTATGTAAGACAATTATTGATAATTTGTTATATAAAAATAGTTGTGAAAAGAATATGTATAGGACAAAGTGGAGACAGTGCAGTAAGGTATGGCTTCCCTTATGTAAGCTTTCTCATATCATCACGGATAGAAAAGCAATACTTTCAGAATTTAGAGTAGAAAATTTGATATAAAAAACTATGACAAAGGCACCCGGGTGGCTCAGTCAGTTAAGTGTCTGACTCTTGGTTTCAGCTCAGGTCATGATCTCATGGTTTGTGAGTTCAAGCCCCATGTTGGGCTCTGTGCTGACGGCACGGAGCCTGCTTGGGATTCTCTCTCCTTCTCTCTTTGCCCCTACCCCATTTGTGCTTTCTGTCTCTGTCTCTCTCTCTCAAAATAAATAAATAAACTTTAAAAATTAAATGAAAAACAAAAACTAAGACAAAATCATGGTACAGGTGAGAATTGGGTCCGGGTTCAGATAATTGAGTACACAGATGTTTGAAGCAAAATTATAAAAATAGAGAAAATCAATCAGGTTGCAGAAATGCACTTTTATTGTGACCTGCTTATAAATTAAAAGCCTGCTCATCTTTCTGGTGTAGTGTAGACTGAAATGACATTCTTCTACAACTTGTAGATAAGTAAAGCTAAAATGCGTTAATTTATTCATTCACCATGTATTATCCAAGTGGTAGCTGTGTTTGTTCTCTCTGTAAATCTAAGTCTCCTTTTGTCTTTGTTAGTAATTCTTTTTTTTTTTCTTTTCCACTTAAATTGTTCTACCTAATTATTGAATCTTACTGCATCTCTGCTTTGAAGATGGCAGGCTCTGGCCCAAGGCCACAACACCGAGGAGACCAAGCCAGGATGTGAACTTAGAGCTCATGACTCCTGTGTGCTGCCCTTTCCTCCACACTCTGACAAGATTTCCACTCAGACTTCGGGAGATACAATTTTAAATCAGGTTTCAATTACCCCCCCAAAAAAAGTTTAAATCTAATACTAGTACAGTAGATGATACTTACAACTATAATATTTTTCTTAATGTTTATTTATTTATTTTGAGAGAGAGAGAGAGAGAGCATGCGTGTGGGGGAGGAGCTAAGAGAGAGGGAGCGACAGAATCCCAAGCAGGCTCCACACCATCAGCGCAGAGCCAAAACGGGGCTCTATCTTAGGAAACGTGAGATCATGACCTGAGTCAAAATCAGGAGTCAGACGCTTAACCGACTGAGCTACCCAGGCGCCCCAATATTTACACATAAAATCTGAAAACAAGGTAGAAAGTAGTGGGTAACATGACATAGATAAGGACCAAATCCTACAAGTATCCCTAGATGAGACAGTATGGAATGGCTTTATGGATGGGGTGACATTGTAATGACACCATTGCAGAAAGATGGAACAGACCTAAAGCCTAGGTAGGCAAGGGGTCCATCTATGATGTTAGAGAGGGTATCAAAGAGCATAGAGATTTTGTTTGTTTATTTGTTTACATAAGTTTTGGTCCACCAAAAGTCCTTACTGTTTTTCATAAATCGCAATGTACTTATTAAGTTCTTTTAAAATGTAACTAAAAATCATAATGATTTGGTGTTAAAAGGGGATATCTCATCACATGCATAAATTAAAATATGGTTTGTGTGTGTTTGTTTGTTTGGACGGGTGCATATAAAACTATATCCCTGGGGATAGAACTGGGCGTCCAGAGGACTCTTGCTTTTATTTTATACATTTCTCTTTTTGAATATCTGCTTATTAGTTTTCTTTTGATTCAGAATAATGGAATGCATAATGTATCGGACATCTTCTTTTTCCATCTGCAAATGCATCCACCAGCTTTTCCCACCTGCTCTGGTGCCCTGTCCATGCTGCTTATGGCTGTGCAGAATGTCGAGGGCTCCAAGTTCTCTGTTTCTAGTTGAGTTTGCTCAGTGGGAGGTACCAAGAGGAGATCAGACAGTGAGAGGACAGAGAGACTGAGATATTTATTCCCTGGCCTCCCTACTCTCTTCCCCTCCACGTACCCAAGTGCCCTATGTTGGTTCTGCCCTCCTACTAAAGACAACGGCTGCCAGGTGGCCCTCTACACAGAGACCCCCCACTTCCTTATCTTGATACTTCAGGGCTTAGGGGTAGAAGTGGCTCCCAAGGGTGCTAGGCTGGAGACCCACATTCTATTGCTGGTTTCTCTACACCCTGCTTACACCTTTGTAATTAGTCTCTTTACTAAAATCTCTGCAAATCACTTATCATGAGTGTCATTTGTTTTTGCCCTGGATGCTGACCAAAATAAAACCCAAAACAAAAACAAACAAGCAATAAACCAAAGCAATAAAGTATTAAGATAACTTAATTATACACATTGGTCTTTATGCAGTTTCAAAACAATGAAATATTCGAAAAAAATATAAGTGAAGAAAACTTAGTTTAGTTAAGGACCATGCTATGGGAGGAAAGTAATAGTAAATATTTCATGAGTACAATCTTAAAGCTGAAGTGTCTCTCTCTCTCTCCTTACTCATGCTGTTGCTGGGTTTCTGGGCCTGAAGGCAAAACAGGCATGAACGAGGTCTCTCTGATGCAAGTCTTTATGCAGCATTGTGGGAGCACGCTGCAGAGATTTACAGAATCTCAGAGAGAGAAGGGGCCTTGGGGACTACACAGTACAGCAAAAAATGCTGCAGTTTGTCATACAGCCCTAGATTTAATTTGTGTGGCAACTGTTTATTTATTTGTTTTTAAATGTTTATTTATTCTTGAGAGAGGGCGCTAGCAGGGAAGGGGCGAAGAGAGAGGGGGACAGGGGATCCGAAGCAGGCTCCACGCTGACAGCAGAGAGCCTGACATGGGGCTCAAACTCATGAACCAAACCCTGATATCGTGACCTGAGCTGAAGTCAGACGCTTAACCAACTGAGCCACCCAGACACCCCTTATTTATTTACGTTTCAATTTA
Source organism: Panthera onca (assembly GCF_046562875.1). NCBI lineage: Eukaryota > Metazoa > Chordata > Mammalia > Carnivora > Felidae > Panthera > Panthera onca. The sequence goes on from NC_138342.1 coordinate 15,842,027, forward strand.
AAAAATAATTTCCCTTTAACGCAAGGTGAGCCCTGCTGACAGATATTTTGCTTATTTTTATTTTTCTACAGAACATTTTTTATTTATTTTTATTTTTTTAAGTTTATTTATTTATTTTGAAAGAGAGAGAGAGAGCATGAGCAGTGCACATCCCTACATGGGGCTCAATCCCACCAACCATGAGATTGTGACCTGAGCAGAAATCAAGAGTTGGACACTTAACCAACTGAGCCACCCTGCCCCCCCCCCCTATAGAGGGTTTCCTTAATTGAAGTAGAGCTAACATACAGTATTATATTAGTTTTGGATGTACCATAGAATGATCCAACAATTGAATGCATTGCCCAGTGTTCATCACGATAAATATACTCTTAATCCCCTTTAATCTACTTCACCCATCCCCCTACCCACTGTCCCTAAGGCAACCACCAGTTTGTCTCTGTATGTAAGACCCTGTTATATTGCTTATCTCTTTTTTTCTTCATTTGTTCATTTGTTTTGTTTCTTAAATCCCACGAGTAAAATATAAGGTGGTGTTTGTCTTTGTCCACTTTATTTCACTTAGCATAATACTTTCTAAGTTCATCTTGCAGATGACAAGATCTCATTCTTTTATATGGCTTAGTAATATTCAATTATGTGTGTGTGTATATGTGTGTATATACATATACACCGCTTGTATGGGAATTTTTAATAAAGATAATAAGTTACTGTCTAAAAAGATTTATTTAATTGTAAGTACAGAAAACATGACTCTTTGAGACATAGCCCTCAAGCATTACCTAGAATCTGAAATATACTATATATATGGTTATAGGCACAAGCAATAATTCTACTTTTCATAGTGAGTAAATCCAAATAATATAAGTAGTATAAGTATGAAAGAAATAAGTGAAGTTCTTTTTAAAAGGCAAAATGGAGAATTGCCCCTCTATTTCTCTTATTCCTACAAAAGATAAATATCTAAAAGTGTGAACAGATCACAAACCCACACCCATACCCACGTACCAAAATGTTTAAGATTTTTAAAGTTATATAAAATCACTTGAAAAAAATTAGAACTTTTTGTTTTAAAAATATAATTTTATAACTCATGAAATATTAAAAATTCCAGCGTCATCTTGACATAGCTATTGTTAACATGTTCAATAATTTTTCAAAAATATTTCCTACCTTTGTACCCACCATACACACACACACACACACACACACACACACATGCACACACACACAATTGGAAATACTATACTATTTATTTGGTAGCTGAATAGTAATTCAAAGCATAAATTTAGATACTACTGATTTAAACAATCTCCTATTAGTAAATATATATTGCTTCCCAAATTTTGCACTTGGAAATAATCCTACGATAAATATATTTAAACAAATATATTGTTCTTGTCCTATGATTACTTCCTCATAAACTCCTAGATGATAATTGCTATATTCACTTATATGTTTATAGCATACATATTGCATATATATAAAATAGAAATATATAATGTATGTATATACATTATTATACATATTATATAATGTAATACATGATGATATGTACGTAGTAAATATGTTCAGCAGAAATTTATCAGTTTATCCACAGAATAGTATACAAGAATGTTCATTTCTCCAAAACCTTATCAATACCAGGCATTATCATTCATTTAAGTTTTGACAATCTGATATTGATTTTAAAAATATTTACTGAGAGCCTACTGGAGTGTAGTCTCTTTTCTAAGTTCTGAGAGTCAGCAATCATCATATAGGCAATCTCTGCCTTCAGTGAGCTTACATTCTAGTAGAAAGAAACATAAAAACTAACAAATAGAAAATACATGTTATAGTATGTTAGGTAACACACACAGTTTTTTAGAAGTTAGTTTTGCTATGAAGAAGAATGAAATAAGGAATAGACAGTAGGGAGTAAAGGGTTAGTGGTGGGATTTTCACTAAAAATGGTATCCCACATATTTCTTTACGTACATTCTTTTTATTACTTATTATGTCCATATGTTTGTTGAGTCTTTCCTCTCTTTTGAATTATCCTTTTATATTCACACTTATTTTTTGATTTGGATATTTTTTATTGAACACAGTGCCCAGTGTTCAAGAGTTCAAGAGTTATAGGATCTTTTCATGAGTTAAGTATGGCATATATAATGCATATATAATGTTATATTATGTATTTATTAATTATAAAATTATCGAATATAATTAACATTAACTAATTTTAAGCCAATACTGTATTATTTATATCAGTGAGTATACTGTGCATATGATATATATTTCACTCCAATATACATTGCATCATTCATCATTGGTCTTTAAACTTTATGGTATTTTATATACATGTATATATGTTACATATATATGTGGACTACTGCCCATTTGGAGGAGAATTTACATCATTAAAATATTCAGTCTCCCATATGGTGATATAATGTATCCAGGTATATATTTATACTTGTCTTTTCTTGCCTTATATAAGATTTCAGATGGTTTTGTTTGTATTCAAATAGACTCTAAAAATAAGTCAATTTTAGGTATTTGTTGCTATTTTCCCCCAATTTTGTCTCCTGCGGATTACTGTCGGTATGTTGATGTGTCTTTAATTGTTTTAACTTACAGACTCTTTGAAGACCTGATGAAATCTCTCAAAACTTGTCCCAGTAAAATGCCTACACAAAATTTTGCATGGGAAATCTTTTGAAGTCTACTTATAGACTTTTTATTTGTCCATTAACACTTGGTTTAGATAATCTGTATTATAAGAAAGCCACTAAACTTTGCATTTATTTTTAAGTCAATCATTTTTCTGAACTACCTAACATTTTATACTACTTCCTAAATGGACTTTCTAGTGTTTTCCTAGTAGACAATGTATTACTTGAAAATAATAGTATATGGGGCACCTGGCTGGCTCAGTCAGTTAAACGTCTGGCTTTGGCCCAAGTCATGATCTCACACATCATGGGTTCGAGCCCCATGGGTTTCTCTACTGTTAGCACAGAGCCCACTTTGGATCCTCTATCTCCCTCTTTCTCTCTGTCCCTCAAGCTCTCTCACTCTCTCTAGTCCAAATCTGCATCCAAAGGGAGGAGAAGACCAATGTCTCAGCTTGAAGATCATTAGCAGGAAGAACTTTTTCTTACTCAGCCTTTTAGTCTATTTAAGCCTTTAACTGATTGGATGAGGCCCACCCAAATGGTGGGGGGGGGGGCAAGGGGCTTTTCTCAGTGTACCAATTCCAAATGCTTACCTCATCCAGAAACACCCTTACAGACACACCTAGAAACAACATTTAGCCAAATATCTGCGCACCATATAGTCTAGTCAAGTCAGCATCTAATGCTAACAATTACTTTATCCAGTGTATTATTACAATAACATATTTTATCATTACATATTATTTTATCATTATATATTTGTTAATTATTTATTATTAATGTATTTTTATCATTATAGATTATTTATTATTTATGTAGTTTTTTCAAGATTTTTGAATCCATATATGTAAAGTGGATTGTCATGGCTTTTTTTTCAACTTTCTTGGTCAAATATTATTTTCATTATTATTATACTTTTCAGTAATGGACTGGTAATATGTTTCCTTTTTTAAAAAAACATCTTTAAAAGTATAGCAAATATTTGTTGTTGGAAATCTTGAAAAAAATTCATCCATAAAATAAATAAATGAAGGTAAGCTCTTTCTGAGGCATTAGCCTCATTTATTTACTATATCATTTATCAATTTTTTAGCATTATCAATCCTTTTTATTTTATTATTTTTCCTAGCTTCTGATGTTATATACATCATCCACACTTTTTGCTGTTTGTTGTAAAAGCACTTAGCGTCTTTTCTTTTCTTACGAGTACATCTTTGAACACTTCTGTGAAGTCTCGATATGTAGCAGTAGTATTGTCATTTTGGTATAATTTAATATCTTTACACATGTAATATATACATGTATATTTGCATATATATATAAATATATATGAAATTTTCATTTTCTCTTTGATTTAAAAAAGTTGATTTAGGAAAATCTTACTTTGTTTCCAGTTGGTTTTATTTGTAAGAGTGTGTTTATGCTTTATTAGTCTCCAAGCTTTTGTATTTCAGGACAACGAATATGGAGCATGCAATTTATAATTTTGTAGATTTATTGTAAAGATATTCTAGGAGCTAAAATTCAATTTCTCTGTGCAAATGTTTAATATATACATATATATATACATATATATATTTTAGTAATGTGTGTTTTCTATGATAGTTGCAGTATACCAAGTCAAGTTTATGAATTATGAAATTCAGTTTTTCAGTTTATATTTTGCCTTCTTTTCTGTCAAAGACCAAGCTTCTTACTATAATTGAAGTTTTGTCTAAATTTGTTGTTGGTGCTAACTTGTTTTATAATCACAAACTATGTTGTTATTTGAACATTTACAGCTAGTATTTAGTCATTTTATATTTTATCTAAATTCAATTTTCTTTGATATGTAATAGTAGTTCTTTTTTTTTTTTTTTAATTTGAATTTACGCAGTATTTGTCCACTCCCTTTAAAAATATTCACTTACTGGGGATCCTGGGTGGTTCAGTGGATTAAGTGTCTGGCTCTTGGTTTCAACTCAGGTCATGATCTCAGGGTTGTGAGATTGGGCCCATGTCAGGCTCCACACTGGGCATGGAACATCTTTGGATTCTTTCTCCCTCCCTCTCTCTCTGCCCCTTCCCAGGTTGCGTGCATGCTCACAGTTGTGCACATGCATGATCTCTTTCTCTCTAAATAAATAAATAAATAAATAATTTCATTGTTGTAGTGCACTTGTCATATTTCTAACAATTTTTTTTTAACCTAGCCAGACTCTTTAACTTTTGTAAAAGGAGTTTATAAATTCCACAAAGAAGCTGGAAGAGATGAAGGGTAAGAGACTCCTCATTTGAAAATGAGCACCAGGAATTTTTGGACCGCTGAGGTTTTCAAAACCATGAAGCAGTAAATTCTACACTTTGGCTTAAACAAATCTCAACTGTGTTTGTGAACTTAGAGTCAAATTTGTCTCACTTGCACTCCAGATTGTTCTGACTAATGAAGCCTTACTTCTATCACCTTATGCTAAATTTCTGGCTATTTCTGCTGCCCGGCTGTTCCATCTCTTCTGTGCAAATCCTTTTCGTAACTCCAATGTTTCTATTGCTTTATATTATCTGAAAAAGTATAAAAACTTTACTTGTTTTCATTCTGGTTGTGGATGCCTACATACTGAAAAATGTGAATCTCTATTTCTCTTCCAATGGAATGATTTGGTTTAGAATGAAATCACTGATCCTGGCTCATCAAATGAGCAGTGTGTGTGCTGTATTTCCCTCCTCCACATTCCATAATTTCCACATGTTGTAGAATAATCTTGACTTTTAGAACCAGATTATTAGTATTGGTGTAATTGTTATATTACACACTTAGCATCTGTATTGTATCCATTTTAACAATTGTTTGGTAATCAACTCCCAAGTTTTGCTGTGCCTCTGGCCACTTCTCCTACAACCAGTTTTGCCCATATTTGAGCTCATTATTTACATTCATTTCTCAGAAAGCTAGAATATGTTTCTAAATAATTTTTTTCAGGAAAGTTATTCGGTTCTTATTCTATGAATATTTACAATCACATGAAATTTGTTTTCTAATGTGTATATCATATCAGTTAAGATCAGGTTTGACTACATCTAAGAGAAAAACAAGTAAACAATGGCTTTAAACACATTAAAATTTATTTCCATCTCATATAAAAGAAGTCTGGGCATAGGAATCCCAACCTGACCTGAAAGCTCCATGAATTTTGTTGGTGATTCAGATTTTATGCTCTGCCATCCTGGGAGCATCCATCATACATGTGACACAAGATAGCTGCCCAGGGGCGCCTTAGGTCAGATCTCACGGTTCCTGAGTTCAGTTCATGAGTTCAAGCCCTGGTGGGGCTCTGTGCTGACAGCTCAGAGCCTGGAACTTGTTTGGATCTGCATCTCCCTCTCTCTCTCTGCTTCTCCCCCACTTGTGCTCTATCTCTTTCTCTCTCTCTTCCCAAAATAAATTAACATTAAAAAAAAGAAATTAAAAATATGGCTGCCCAAGTGTCAGCCATCAGACCCATTTTTTTTTAAATGTATATTTATTTTGAGACACATACACACACATACACACACAGAATGTGAGCAGGGGAGGGGAAGAGGGAGAGAATCCCAAGCAGGCTCCATGCTGTCAGCACAGAGCTCAAGGTGGGACTCGATTCCACGAATGAGATTATGACCTGAGCCAAAATCAAGAGTCCATAGCTTAATGACTGAGCCACTCAGCACCCCAGATCCATTTTCTAAGCAGAAGAATGGAGGAAAAGAGAGAGAAAGGAGAAAATGGAAGTTTACACACTTCCAGTCACATTTCTTTGGACCAATAGAAAGATAATAGCCACATAGACACACACAATTTCAAGGAAAGTTAAGAAATGTGCCTGACTAAAATTGAAGACTAAAATGGAAATTTGAAGGTACAGACAAATTCTGGTCACAAAACTGAGCATTATCTTTAATGAATATACGAAATGTTGGGGTTGCAAACATTTTTTTCTAAAATCTCTGTTGATACTGCTCCATTGTCTCCTTGCTTTTCTCAGAGAAGTAATTACCTAGATTATTCCCTTTGAAGGTAACATCTTAACTTCCCCTTGTCCACAATGGATGCTTGCTGAAACTGTTATTTATCTCTTAAATCACAAATAAATAAATAAATAAATAAATAAAACATATATGTACATATGTTTTTCTTTTATTCTTCATTAATTTACTTTGCATCAAGTAGTTCCTTTAAATGCTATAATTATAGGGGCACCTAGGTGGCTCAGTCAGTTAATCTTCTGACTTTGGCTCAGGTCATGATCTCAGGGCTCTAAGTTCCAGTCCCGTGTTGGGCTCTGTACTGACAGCTCAGAGCCTAGAGCCTGCTTCGGGTTCTGTGTCTCTGTCACTCTCTGCCCCTTGTGCTCTGTCTCTCATTCTCTCAAAAATAAACATTAAAAAAATTCTCTTTAAAATTACAGTTATAGTCTTCCTTCCTCTAAAAAAAAGTTTTTTCTATTATTTCTTTGATTTTTGTTTCTTTTCCATTTATCATCTGGTATTTATCTTATAAATATATTGGGTTTCTTAGAGCTCCACTCTCAGAGACTTATCTTTCCTTTTTCATTTTTGTTTACTTCTGGGAGACTCTCTTTATTTTCTAAGCCACTAATTGAGATGGTCACTTACACGACATCTCCTCATCTGTCTGAGATTTGTTTTAAAAATTTTAGAAATGGGGCGCCTGGGTGGCTCAGTCGGTTGAGCATCCGACTTTGGCCCAGATCATGATCTCATGGTTCATGGGTTGGGGACCCGCGTGGGGCTTTCTGCTGACAGCTTGGAACCTGGAGCCTGCTTCAGATTCTGTGTCTCCCTCTCTTTCTGCCCCTCCCCAGGTCATGCTCACACTCTGTCTCTGTCAAAAATAAATAAATTTAAAAAACAAATTTAGAAATGATCATTTTCCTCAGAAACAAGGGTTCTTAATCTCAGATTGTTCCATGTTGGTACATACAACGTTCTCAGATTTTGTTGTGAATATAAGATGGAAGGCCTTTTGGGGCTTTTTTTCCTGTTTCATGAAGTAAGTCCATATCACAGGATTGTATTTGTATGGATTTTTCAGCACTGTTTTCTTTTGGACTACTGAGTCTTTTCACATACCTGGTGATCTTTTTTTTATGCATATTCTTAAACAGAAGATCTATGTTTGCCTAGAAATATGACTTGTGTTTATTTTCAGAGATTGTGTTTAAGTTTTCATCCCCTGTGAAAGAGGAAAAGAATGTTGGTATTTTCTGTGGTTTGACTGTGCTAGATTGGGGATCCAGATGGCTACAGGCATAGGGAAGGATGCGTTTCTCCTTTTCCAGCAGGTCCTGTCCAGCCACTAAAGCAGGTGACTGATTTCTGGCCCACTCTAGCCTGTAAGGTGGCCAATAATTAGTTTTGAATTGCATTTTCGAATGGAAAAGGGAAATATATTATGCAGCTAAGCCTTTAGGTAAATTCCTTACTACTTCAACAGACAGTTGTTTCTGCATTTGTAGTACATCAAGAGAGGTCTGAAAAAAAATCTGCTGTGGCAAGTTACTTGAGTGGAAAGAACTTGGACAAATAGTACTCATCTCCAGATTATCTAAGCAGCTAAATCTTCCCTCCAGTCGTTATCATTCCAAGATTAGATTTTTATTTTTCACATTTTTCAGTGAGAAATACTACCCACCTACCGAAAACATGGACCTCTCCTTTGCCTCTATCTGCTTGGTATTTTCCAACAATTTCTCAAAGATTCTCAGTCTTTCATGGAAATCTCAGTTTCCAATGCATTGATAGATATATTCTTATTTTTAGACTCCTTGTGTAACTTCAATATTTGAAGAGTGAGAAGTAAATGCATGAGCACAAATAACCATATTGAAACCAAAATCTGAAAATGTGGTTTTTGAGCCAAACCATTGTGTAAAGGCCAATTTTCCAAACTACAAATATGGTTTAAATCTTTCCACTGTTTACAGTATGTGCTTATGTGGAATTAAAGAAATTATTTTGAAATGAATAAACTTGTTTTACTTTTTAATGTTGTAAGGTTTTTACATATACATGAGTATTCTAAAGCTGAAAATATGCTAACTTTATCTAAAAGTACAATTTAAGGAGGTCTAAATTGACAAGCAATACTATTTCAATAATTTGGGCTTTGCCTAACAGAATTATGTGGTTGATATTTTCCACATAGTTTATCTAAACTCTCAAGTAAATGAGACACTAAAAGTATCAAAGGTCTGACAAACCTAAGGCCTGTGGGGCAAATTTTCACCTTTCATTAAATGTTAATATTTACTTGACAGATTAAAAACTATTTTTCTCTGGTTAATTGGATTAACCATTTCATAATATGTTTGTCTTTCTTTTTTTCTCAAGAGAAAAAAGGTATATTGAGTCCATGCTCACAATTTTCTATCACAGGCCACTGTATTGTGTGATATGCTTTTATAGAGGTAAGGTCAGCCTGGCTATCCCCTCAGTAATCAGTGGATGACTGAAATTTTCCAAATAAGGCCACCAGAATACTACTATATGCAATCATTGGGCGGTTCCATCTGGTTCTAATTAGCAATAAACGATGAGACTCTTTACTCTGGAATTTTTGAAAGATTAAAAGTTATTTTTTTGTAGAAGATTCCTTGTGAAGAAATTAACCCATATTTGAAAAAGTACCACATATGGGGCACCTGGGTGGCTCAGTTGGTTGAGCGTCCAACTTCGGCTCGGGTCATGATCTCATAGTTCATGAGTTCGAGCCCTGCGTCGGGCTCTGTGCTGACAGCTGAGGCCCTGGAGCCTGCATCGGATCCTGTGTCTCCCTCTATCTCTGTTTCTCCCCTGCTTACGCTCTGTCTCTCTCTCAAAAATAAATAAAGAAAAAGAACCACATAAAGTTTGCTGTGTTGCTAACCTAAAGTGAAAATAAACACTAAACGATGTGGTACATAACTTAATTACCATGCCTTTCTCCCATTATTGATAATAGTAGTACTGATGATGATGATAGAAGTTATTATGGTTCCCCTGTGTAGTGGAATTGTTTTCATCCAGCATCCATTCACCCTATATCCTTTAATAGCTCTGGATTTTTGTTTGAGCACAGTGCCTTACCCTGCTTTTGCATCCCTGCTCTATTCTTACTCCACTTCTTCGACCCAGATAGATGTACAGGTTGAGTGGCCAAAGTCGAGGACATAGAATCAATTGCTGGTCCTAGGATTTTTGTAGAGATGGCTGTAGATAGAAGTTGGCCAAATTACAGATTAGCTAAAGGTTTTGCAGGAGCTACTAGGCAGAGGGTGACCCTCTTTCCAATGAATCCAGGACACCTAGACCCCCAGATGGATCTGGACACCAGGAGGAGGAAGCTTGCCTGACAATGGAAACAGACAGGAGGAAATAAAGCCAAGAGATGGAGAGAAAACAAGTTTGAGTGACATCACACTTGAGCTTAAACTCTGAACCAAGTCTTTCCTGGGGCCCTTCTTACTCAACAACTCGTGTTTTCACAGTCATCTCATCATTCTTCCTGCCTTGCTCACTCCTCTGAAGCTCCTGATTTGCTTTGAAGAGGCCAAACTGACTCTCACAGAGGCCATTGCATTTGCTGTTCCCTCTGCTTGAACTGCCCCCCACCCCCACTACCCCCCCCCCCCAGACCCTCAGCTATTCTCATCACTACCCCCTTCACTCTCTTCAGGCCTCTGCTCAAATATCCAACTCCTCGGAGAAGTCCTATCGGTCACTCTTCTAAACGTGTACTTTCTATCACTCTCTCTACCCTTCATCTGCCTGTTTGCTCACAGAAATCAACCACATCTGCCACTATCTATGATGGCTGGTTCCTCTGTGTAACTTCTCCGCCTCTTCCACAAGTGTCTGAGCGTCACACGAGCGGTAGATTGGCCTGCTTCTTCACCACTGTATCCCGGTATCAAGAACATGCCTATTGCATAGTGGGCCCCAGCAACTATTTGCTGAATGAAGGAATAAATGAATCAATAAGTCCCGTTGTTGTTACTTTGGCTTCACCCAGGAGTAAACTTCCTGTCACGGTCAAAGTGTTGTAACAATTAGAATATCATTATGCTAGTTTTCATGATACAGACATGAAGCCCTAAATGGTTAAGTAAAAAGTAAATGGAGTAAGAGATTTAAAAGTCATATTCTGCCTGACTCCAGGGCTATTAGAAGCTAGTCTCTACTGCTTTCAAAATTGCTAAGTTCAGCCAGGAGGGCTTAAAAAGTATTCCTCTCCTGATTATGTCCGTGTTTTCTTCTTTTAATGGATAATAATTTAACAAAAATTTCACGTTTTATATTCAGCGATGGAGACTAATAGCTAATAAACTCTTGGCAAATACAGCTTCTGTTAGAAATATACTTTAGTTAACAGAATTATGGGACTACTATACTTTCAAAATTCATAGTAAGTTACATGCAGTAGACATATGCTTAGTATGAACACACATCCAGATTTTGCCTGAGACAGTCTTTATTTTTTTTGTTGTCCTGTCATAACAATGAATATCTGCCCCTTTTCCTATCAACACATCATATATATATATATATATGTATATCTATATCTATATGTGTATAATATGTATATATATACATATATACATATATATATTCCATTTTTCCATATATATATGGAATATATATATATATATTCCATTTTTCCATATATATATACATATGGAATATATATACATTTGTTTTCCTCCCTGGAGTTAGTTCACTGTAACCTTCTGAACAACCTATTGCTGTTTTCCTGAGTGTCTGGAATTATCATGCTGTCTCATTCATACAACAGAAATATACTATGTTTCTGAAGCATGCTAGCAATTCCTACAGATAGAGCATTCATAGTAGAATAGGCAAGTATGCAAATACATAATGGCAGTTCACATGAAAAGGACTATGAAGGAAGAGGAAGCGATATCTCAAACTTGTTCACTTTTTTCTATTTTTACAGCTGGCATTCTTTTCCTTAGCACCATCATCTTTCACTGGGACCATTGCCATAAATTCCTTAGTTCCCCACTTCCTCCCTTCTCCCCCTCCAATCTGTTAGCACACTGCACCAAGATGAGCATTTAAAACACAAACTGGATCTCATCCTCCAGTTGTGAGAATGAAATGAATGTCTAAGCCCAGGTGTTCTAAAAAACAGAACCTAGTACAAAAGCTGATGCATTAAGACTATACAGAGGAGTCTAATGCCAGGAAATCCAGAATGAAGGACAAGGGCAGTGAGGCAAGAAAGGAAAGAGCAGAAATGGCTGGGGGGGGGGGGTTGTATCTGACTTCTGGTCAGTCCCAGGTATCATGTTGTGTGACTACTGAGTCTCATGGGACCATCTCCCAAGGGGCCTTGTGCACTATTATATTTTGGGACTGGTGGGTTGGGGAAGGGGGGGAAGACTTTGTCTTTTGTCCCTTTCTATTGGTCCAAGTTTCGTTCCTCACCCTCAGCACTTCATCTCTCCCACATTTTTAGGTTGGGCAAGTATGGGAGTCTCATGGGTCTTGAAACAATCATATCTCAGCAGCCACAGAGAGAAGAACCCTGGGGCTGGAGGGGAGAAATGGAATAACCAGGCATGAGGTAAGTGCAGTAGGTTTGCCCCAGAGAAATTGGTTTTACAAGGACCAAGCCTAGAGTGGAATGGTGGTCAAGAGCCTCAGAGACAATAAGGTTGAGAGGATTTAAAATGGTGCAAAAGAGGTATCTGATAGGATAAGTTAACATTGAGTATCTACAAACTGAAAGCACCTGGTAAATGTTACTGGTCTATTATTTATAGTTATTATGGATGAAACATTTGAAACAAGTGAGTGATGATTATAAATACATTATAAATTCCACTTGGTAGACATATGGAGATTTCTTGTGCTTATTGGTTTTGACTGAGCATACACTTTGTGCAACATGGTGCCTGGGACCAGCAAACACAGTGGTGAACAATTAGGTGTGGCTTCTATATTCATGACAAGACAGAGCCAAACAGGAATCAAATACATTATGAATTAAATCATGCCTGTGGTAGGGGCTCTTAAGTAGCTTGTTTGGTTAAGCTTCATACTCTGGATTTCAGCTCAGGTCATGATCTCGCAGTCATGGGATTGAGCCTTGTGTTGGGCTCCATGCTGAGCATGGAACCTGCTTGGACTCTCTCCCTCTCTCTCTGATCCTTCTTCTCTCACTCAGTCACTAACTAACTAACTAACTAAATAAATAAATAAACATGAAGAAAAATTTTAAATCATGCCTGTGATGGAGAAATACAGGGCTTTCTACGAGCCTATAACAGAAGGATATAACCCAGTTAGGGAGGAAGTGGTCAAGAAGGCCAGACAAGTGACAATTTAGTCAAGAGGTAGAAGTGTGAAAGAGCATTGTGGGCAGAAGTGGTGTCATGGATGCGAAGGTTACTTGCGTGTGTCAAGTTGGGTAGCTCATGGTACCCAGTTTTTGGCCAAACACTAGTCTAGATGTTACTGTCAAGGCATTTTTAGATCAGATTAACATTTAAATCAGTGAACTTTGAGTAAAGTAGATTAACTTACATAATGTGGATGGGCCTCATCCAGGCGGCTGAAGGTGTGAGAGAAAAGGCTAAGGTCTCTTGAGAAGGAATTCTTCCTCCAAAAGGCTTTCACACTGGAAGATTCAATGTCAACTCTTCTGTGGGTCTCCAGCCTGCTGGTTGCCTTGCAGATTACAGACTTTCCAGATCCCACAATTATGTGAGCCAATTCTTTCAAACAAAGTGCTCTCTCTCTCTCCTTGTTTGTACATACACACACTTCCTGTTGGTTCAGTTTCTCTGGAAAACTCTGGGTAATATAACAAAGCAAAGGCCCTGAGGCCTTGAGAGAACATGGCTTCTTCAAGGCCCTGAGAAAAGACACTGTGGTAGAGTGAGGAGCAGGTAGTAGGAGTTGGGTGTGGAGAGGGAGGCAAGAGCCAGATGTTCAGGACCATAATTCAGGATCTTTGTTGTGAATGCAGTGGAAAACCATTCAATGATTTTAATCCAGCTAGATTAGAGACATTTTACTTTGAAAAATGGAGACCAACATAATAATATGGATAAAAGTTACATGATCCTGAATTAGGATAGGGCCAAAAGAGAGGGAGAGAGAGAGGAGTCAATTAACATTTCCTTACCTGTCCCCTTTGTGGTTATCCTGTATGTGCAGCTCTTCTAGAACACTCCAGAATACCTGCAGCAGTTGCTAGTGAATTCTTGAATTCTGGGGCAAAGTATTCCTCTGCCTAACCTGCACCTGTAGCCTTGGGAAAGGGTTGTAGATGAGGAAAACTTCTTATAGGCCAGAGAAGTAAGCTACAATTCAAATTCATGTTCCCAATTTTTAAATTATATTTTATTTACTTTTTTCAGGCATCAAAAATTTTAATATTTTACTTAAAAGTTCTCAGACATCTTACGAAAACCCAGAGATCTTTCTTTAGGTGTGCCTTAAAAGCAGTATAAGTTAAAAGTGATATTAGTATACTCCTGAGTTTCTTTCTCTTTTCCCTTTGACTTGGTCTGCTCAAAGCATAGTTGTAAGTTTCTGTAACAATTGAAGCTTGCGCCCTCCCCCGCTCACATGCGTTCTCTCTCTCTCTATCTCTCTCTCTCAAAAATAAATAAACATTTAAAAATTTTAAAAAGGCGGGGCACCTGGGTGGCTCAGTCAGTTAAGCATCTGAATTTGATCAGGTCATGATCTCACAATTTGTGGGTTTGAGCCCCGCTTTCATTTCTGTATCTTCCTCTCTCTCTCTGCCTCTCTCTCTCTCTCTCTCTCTCTCTCTCTCTCTCTCCCTCTCTCAAAAATAAATAAACATTTAAAAGTTTTTTTAATAAAAAATAAAATAAAAAATTGAAGCATCCAATTAATGCTTAAATAGATATAACTCCCATTGAAATTAGAAACAGCCAACTTTTCATTTTCTAGGTATGTGGATCTTATGCTAAGAAAGTCACCAGTTCTTAATGGAGTCTTCAAATCTTCCCTATAGCCTATTACATTCTTCTAGTACTCTTATTCTTTCCCGTAACTCACAATATTTTATATCTTGTTTTTCCCTTAAAATTTCCTACGTCCTTTCCCCAGCAATCCCACCCCCAACCCAACTCCCATACTTCATGGTGGAAACAGAAGCAATCAAAAAGGAAGCTCTTCCCATGATCATCTAAACTCTACTTGGCTTTCCCCACCACAGCCTTTCCTTTCTCCTCTATTTAATGAAGGAAGTGTTCCCTCATCTTTTCAAGTTTAAGCTCCCAAATGTTCTTATTAACTTTTAACTTATTAACTTACTAACTTTTTTTTTGTCTTCCCTAAGATTCTATCTTTTTGGTTATCCCCCTTCTTCGAGTACATTTAACTTCTCCCTCTCCCCTGGGTTGTCTACCAGCATAAAAAGAACACTTGGTAATTCCCATTAAAGATGTTAGAGGAGGAAGAGAAGGCAGTCTCCTGTTTTAATTCGTTGTCCAGCCACCCCCTCTTCTGTCTTCTCTCCTCCAAATAATAATACCCTTTGTAGTTTGGACACATCTCTCCATACTTAGGGTCCTAATGAAATCCATTCATTCTTGATCCAGTCGTCAAATATTTACTTTTTGAGAAGCTAATACTGTGTTTTCAGTCTTAAAATGGGACAAGACCTTTGTGATAAGGTGTGTAGTCAAGCCACTTCTGTAGTTGAGGATTAGGAATAAAATCACAAATATTAAACACAGTCTCCAATATCAGGTGCTTCTGTAATAAATACTGTAGGCTCCAGCTACCTTACTTCTTTGTCCCATTTCTTAAAGGTGAGAGTGCTAACTTTTGGTTCTCTCAAAGCATCCGAAATGCCTGAAATCTAGCCATTATCACCAAGTCTTATGAAAGATTTTTTTAAGGTAGGGATTGCCCTACACCAAGCCAGCTGGCTCTACCATCCGTATAATAATTCTTACCTGATTGAGTTAACACTTGGATGTGATTTCATAAAAGTGTGAAATCATGCCAAGGTTTTCAGCTATTAATTTGTTATCATAGTCGTGAGTTTACTTAACGTATATGATTAACTGTTGTTATATTTTGTCCCTGAAGATAGAGCTGAAGACAAACACCTTGCCTTTGAGTTACTAGTTTTGTGGAAGAAAGAGAAGTATTTATTAGGGATTGATGAGAAACAATGTAGGCAATGGTCGCTGAAGGGATGACCAGATAAGGGCAGAAATGTTCCTCAATTGGCTTGAGGAGGCCTCACAGAGTAGGTTACATTTGAGCCGAGAAGGAGTTTTCAAGTGAGGATGTTAAAGAAATCATAACAGTTTGTTAGATTCAATTATTTTGTTCATTTGAGAGTCCCAGGTGAAATGATATCCAATATGGGTACATTTGGGGGAAGAGTTGTATAACAAGGTCAAGAGAACAGGGGTTGCTCACAGAATACATCTCAGTAGGTATCAATCATTTACATGGATTCAACCCATACCATATTGCATTAAACTATCTTCTTTCCTCAACAGCCCTGGAGTTTAGGTCATTTCACAGTCACATACATTTTAACAGATGAGTAAACTGAGGCTTAATTTGAGGAAGTGATTTCCCCAAGGTTCCAATTAAAGGAGAAGATGGTGGAGTCAAGATTTGAATTGAGACAATTGGTTATCAGCCCTGAGGTCCTGCAGCAACCCCACAGTGTCTCCAGGAGCAAGAAATAGACAGTGACTTCCCATGAGGGGTTTCTAAAGGATGGAAAGAAATGCAGGTGGCACCACACGGTAGCAGAAAGAGAGAATGAACTGAATCCCACGGTCAAATTCACTGGCATTGCCTGGAGGGGTGCAAGCAGCTCTAGAAACCCACTGATTTACCTTCTCAGGTCACTACTCCAGATGATGTGGCTTGGGAGGAGTCTGGCAGCCTAGAAAGGCAGTTCAACTGGCATTCTCCATAACTATGGGATTAGGGGCCTGCCAACATTCTACCAACTTCCATCTCCAAGTAAAGCAGAAAACTGCTTCACTTGATGTTGGAGAAAAGTTCACAAGAGGAGCTCGCTTAAAATCTCTTGTATTTCTCTCACTGACTTATTTCACTTAGCATAATACACTCTAGCTCATATGTGGAATTTAAGAAACAAAACCAGATGAACATGGTGAAGGGGAAAAAACAGAGGAAGGCAAACCATAAGAGACTCTTAACTACAGAGAGCAAACTCAGGATTGGTGCGGGGGGGGGGATGGGCTAAATGGGTGATGGACATTAAGGAGGGTGTTTGTTGGGATGAGTACTGGGTGTTGTATGTAAGTGATGAATCACTAAATTCTCCTGAAACCAATATTATACTGTATGTTAACTAACTAGAATTTAAGTAAAAACCTAAAGTAAAGAAAATCTCCTATATTTCAATGAAATTTTCCAACTGGTAAGTTTCAGCTGTTTTTCCAAGTTAAAATCCAATTCTCATTCTTTAAGGTTTTCCTTAGGGCTATAAAGTACACTTGGAAAACAATATCAATATAATGTTAATATGGGGCAAAATTGCTATTTGCTGGGTTAAATAAATCTTGTTTGGATCATTTTATTATCTTGTCACCAAAACATTAAAACCTTGACAATATGTTGACTTTAAGATATTCTAGACTTTCCGGTGTTGATGACTCTGTAAGCCGAAGATGAAATATTCTGATTTATAGATTAGTTAATTTGGTATAGGCTGAAGGAACGTATTTAAAAAGAGCCAATATCATTTTGTATCTTCAATTTTTAAGCTCTTATTTAAAATTGTACAAGTAAGTTTTGCTCTTCAATGGCAGTTTCGTGTTAATTTTTCTGATCTTCTCAAGTGCAGTTCGGAAAGCCCCTTGATCACAGCTATGACTAATTTATTTTTAATTGCATTCTGATATTGCTTAACTTCCTCTAAATTTTGGCAGTTTTCTACCATTCAACGCAACAATATTTTTGTGAGAAAAAAATATTTACTCTAAAGTGAAAACAGGTTTCTCCGTGGGTGTTCTAATATATTTGTCACTTTCCAGTTCTAGAATATTTTGGCATCGAAAGTATCTATTTGACCTTTATAGAAGGTTTTGAAATAGTTACTGTGTTTTAGTGTTATTTCTCAAAATCTTCAAGTTAAACCCTGTTTAGAATTTTGCTTTCTGCAAATACTAACATAAAGAAACAGCATCAAGTTCCATTGGAAATACATATTCAGGATATGAATGTATTTATGAAGGTGACCAGATTATATCTGGAAATATTATGAAGCTGGGATACTGAAGGGGCAAATAAGACATGAATGAATATGTAGATTAGATATTGATATTTTCATTTTTAAAATGAGGAGTTTCAGACTCAGAGAGGTTAAATGAGATGTCCAAAGTCACACAGTTGAGGCTAAATAAAGCCTGCTGTTTGAACCCAACATGCATGCTCATTCCACTGTACCACATTGACTTGTTATGCTTTGGCATTTTTGAGTGAATTCCATCCATTGAGAGGGACATGAGGGGAAAAATTGGAAATAAAACACTGATGAAAGATTTCTGTGGCTTTGAAACAATGAACAAAGTATGCATTAGTCAGCCATTTTCTATCTCCTCCCACCCAGCTGGGAAAATTTGGTCAGACAACAAAGTATTTCTTTTTGTTGTTCCAGTAATTCTGCAAATTGTTCTAAGAAAAAAAGGACAAATAGAAAATAAATTGGAGACTTGATCTCTGATCTGAGACAATGTACAGTATAGATAGGAGGAAAATATGCATATAAAATAAGGAAAGAATGAGTTTCTAAAGTCATGTAGTAGTAAATACAAGTAATCATGCAAATAAGCACCATAGTGCTAGGCATAGAGATGGAAGTGAAAGTAGACTTTTATTAGAATCAGATGTACTACTCATAAAAAGCTACATGAAGGCGATTAATTGTTAACAAATTTCAAAAAGAAAGGAAATTAAAACAGGAGAGAGAAAGAAGATGGGGCAAGTTAAATGCCCCAAGAATGATGTGATTAGCCTGGGGAAACCATAGAGAAAGAAAGACTGGAAACATTTGACATTGGTAAAACTCATTGAATTCTAGACTTAAAAAGTTTAAATTTGGTCACGTAGCCTTCAAAAATAGTGAATTAATGAAAAAAATACCTTGAGATTTTGTCCTTTTGGGTGCAAAATGTCCCAATTCAGACTCATGAACTGCTGTCCTTTGAGTACGCAAGTCAGGAAACTGTGTTATCCACGACTGCTTCCTCTTCATCTTCTCTCCCCCTTGCAACTCTTTCCAAGTTCAGACCATTTTATTTGCTAGATATTTCTTAAATCCATCCACCTCTCTCTGTGTCCATCCCCACAATCCTAACACAAGCTCTCATTGTCTTTCTTTTGAATTATTTTATTAAAATAGTCTAATCTGTCTGGACACCTCGGTGGTTCAGTCAGTTGAGTGTCCAAAGTCTTGATTGTGGCTCAAGTCATGATTCCAGGATCCTGGGATCAAGCCCTGAGTCAGACTCAGTGCTGAGAGCAGAAACTGCTTAAGATTCTCTCTCTCTTCCCCTCTGCCCCTTTCCCCTGCTCATGCACTTTTAAGCATGCATTCTCTATCTCTAAAATGAAATTTATAAAAATACCAAAAAAAAAAAAAAAATAGCCCAATGTGTCTACTGTCAGCCAGTCAGGCCCTTCTGCAAGCCAATGTCTCATCACATTAAAGCTGATAACGGCCAGCAGTTCACAACTCCCATAAATTGTCCTATGAAGTCCTTTATCAGCTGTCTTCCATCTATCTCTCTAGCCTCACCTTCCTCTCTTTGCACTAGATTTGCTGACATTCCATCTCCATTTGTGCTCATCCTCATTCCTCGCAGCACGTGACCTGTGTTTACAATGTTCTTTCCTTCTTGACTGGGTTAACTCATTCTTTGGCTTTCCTCTTAAGCAGGATACCCCATCGCATCCTCCCCGATCTTACTCGACTAGGTCAGATCCCTGTTTTAAGCTCTCTTGGCCCCACCTACCTCTCCCTTGAAGCATTTAACATCATTGTTATAAGCTATTCTCTTTAATTCTCAAAGCAACGCCATGAAGGTGGTTTATTTTTACATTCTCTCCATGAGGAAACTGAAGAATAAAGAGGCTAAATAAATATTCAAGCTTATAGAGATAATAAGTGACAGAACCAGGATAGAGAGCAAAGCAGTCTGAATTCCAAGGCTGTTCTTGTTCTCTCTGAGCTGTAGTTGCCTCTATATATTTGCCAAATGGATGGGTGGACAGACAGCTGAATAGGCAAATACAGGAGTTAACGTCAGCAGACATTTTGGGGATATTTAAAAAAAAGAAAGAGGAGGAGGAAAGGCTATCTACAGAGTTGAGATGGCAATTGGGTGTTTTAATCATGGGTGAGATTGGTAATGGAAAAATATCTGGATAGCCCATCTACAGAGCAGTGAGGAAACAATGGGTGATGACTGATGTGTCGGGGTCAGAACTGAAAGGGAAGTGGATGGCAATTCTAAAAGTGTGACCTATGGAATTGAGAAAGTAATGCTGAGAGTCTTTTATAAATGCTGGGGACACCTCAATGTCAAGGATTTTTGTCTGTTATAGTCTCCAAATGAGTTTTACAAACTTTCTCACATCATCCCCTTCCATAATGAGAAATGCCTATTGTAATTTGTAAATCCCTCTAGAACATACCATTTCCATATCTTTGTTATTGGGCTGATATTCAGTATAATAGGGCTCTCTAGAGTAGACCTCATGTGTGCTATTTTACAACAGCTAGCTATTTATTAATCATTGAGAGTTCAGCTATTTTATTTCATTTGGGATGAAATAAAAATCAGTGTTACCAATTATGCACAACATTAGAAGCCAGTTGCTATAAAGTTAAAACACACTTCCCCTTCTAAATCATTAGGAATTTTACAATGATTTTGACAGTAACTTTTTTTTTCCTGGAAATTTCTTGGAGTCAACACATTTTCGAAGCATTATTTGCCTTTTGAGAGATTTTGCTAACACAAGAGCCAGCATGTTTAAATAATAATAATATAAATTATATAGAATGTAAAAAAATAGAGCCTCTCTAAGAAATGGTCATGACAAAGCAAAACTTTTCAGAAGGACCACTTACAGGATTGTATAAAGCTTGTTCTTAGAGCTTTATTTGTAAGTATTCCCTTGTTTTCTAAGAAACAAGAGTAACCACATAAAGACAAGCATGAAATGGTTTAAGTTGAGCACTGAGCACAGTGTCAGAAAGCCCTCCAGCTTGCATCTTGCACAATCAGACAGTGTGGATTTGATCCTTCTATGACTTCGATGGTTTCTCAAATGAGCTTAAACACCTAGGCTCTCTCTCTCTCTGCTCTCTCTCTGTTCTATTCCATGGAAACTTTTTCTTTTGGAGGGAGATGATCTTGAAAATAATTTTAGAAAAAAAAATCTTCTTGTAAGAGATTTGTCTGCTTGGATTTTGTTGTTATTGTTTGGTTTTGGTGGGGAGTGATGGAGAAGAGAATGAGTGTGCGTTGTTGCAGGTGTAGATCAGCAGGGAGGGGTATGGAGTCCACAGCCACCTTGCCACTTTTTCGCTTCACAACCTTGAATGGGATGAGTAATAGTGGCCGCATGGAGGTTTTGTGGGGGTTAAAAGGACAGTTACAGTAGGAGGAGTCCCTGGCATAGGACCAGCACATAATCAAGGTCAATTCTGATCATCATTAAATGTTAATTTTAACACTTGTTCAAAGTCTTTCCTGGCTTTCCATAACTTCAAATCAAGCCAAAACTTTCTTTCAAGGAAATCTATAGTTAGTTCCTAACCTTCCTCGTCTAATTCCTTATGCTCTACCAATACAAGACACCTGCCCTAATAGAGGCCTCTCTTCCCTGACCTATGAAAACCTCATATTCATTACTTTTAGTGTACTGCTTTAACATTTTCCCTTATGTATTAATTAACATTCCCCCATTGAATTAATTATTGAATCAATATATTGATGAAGCCATGCATTAATTAATACCCCCCACCAATGGACACAAGGATTGTGCCTATTTCTTTTTCATTGTATTAATGGTAGGGTATGCATACTTATAGGTGTATTAACATTTAAATCCCAATTTGGTTATTTTATAATTTTCCAAATAGTGATAACAATTTGAAGTTTATCTGGAAGTTTAAAGACCAGAGAGCTATTGCCAATAATTTGATGATGAAAATGAGCGTCAACGTACCTCCCAGATAGTAAAATGTTCAGTTAAGTTACAATATTCCAAAAAGTACAATGTTGCACAGGAACTGAATCTGAATCAGTGAAACAAAATACATACAGACATTCTTATCCAAATCCACACCCAGGGCTCATGCGCAGTGGGAAAGACACTGAACACAAGAGTGACACATAAAAGGTAAATATTTTTATGTATTTAAAAAAAAAACCTAAAAAGCCAATAAGAAAAACACTAAATGGAAATTTAAAAAAATAACATTTAATTTATTTTTCCTAGAATATTAATACTATTGACATATATTGATACTAGGAATAAATTTATATCAGAAAAAAACTGAAAAGGAATTTAATGTTATTTATCAAAGGTGTCAAAAGATTCGTAACATTTGATTCAGTAATCTCATTTCTAGGATCCTAATATAAGTAAAAATTAAAACTGCAACTTAAATATATCTGTAAGTATGTGCATTGTATTTTTATTAAAATAGTAAAAAGGGAAGTCACAAGACTTGGTCCATCAATTGGAGAAGATTAATTAATATAGGGACTTTATTTTTAAGTAATAACTAAAGAGTGAGGAAATGCTTGCAAAATGTATTACATGACCTCAAAAATGCCATTACATGACAAAAGACAAGTAACTTATGAACTGTGACAGCTTAAATGTCAGCTTCAAACCCTAAGTTGCCCCCTCAAGCAGCCCAACAAAAGGACCAGAGACAGTAAAGGCGTAGGACATTTTAATCAGCAGTGAAACAAAGGATCAGCATCAGATACAAACATGAAGGAATTCTGACTAGTATATCACAGATGGAGACAGATTGAAAGACAAACTCAGACTACTCTCTCCAAGAAAACGGAACGGCAGGAAGTATTAAAAAATTCTGGCACAACATCATAACCATCCCTAGTTCAGAGACACAGTTTACAGTCAGGAGTTCTTGGCACGAGTAACGAGGACCTCTACTTGAAGTTCTTTTGTTTGCAGTGGATCAACTATAATCAGATGCAGCATCTGTGGCCTTTTTGAGATATTCGGGGAAAGAAACCTGTGGGCTCCACTTGTCTCCTGACGCATCCTTCAGCCGAAGATGAGCCTGGATGTAGTGTGTGAAAATGGACGAGCTGTTTGTCCTCTGTAAGTCTGCATTATCTCATCCTTAAAATGGGGATAATAACGGCGCCAGCTTCATGGAGTGATGGGGGCGGAATAAGGCACTGCTAAGCCAACGCACACACGTAGGGATGTTTCAGGAGGTCTTGAAAATCATTAGAATTGTAGCTAAAAAATCTGAGAGTGTGGATTTTGAAGGCGTAGCCGTGTGTTGGAGGGATGGTGTCTTAGGTCAGGCACTCGAGGAAATAGATTCTGATGTGGTGATTTCCCTGTACTTGGACGTGCGCTATGGAGAAAGGAGGGCTGTAGGACTGGGCAGAAGGAGAAATGGAAGCCCAAAGCAGCTACTTCAGAGGTGTCAGCGTATGCCATGCAAAGCTTTGGAGTGAATAATCCTTCAGAAATCACAGTCCACACAGTGGGTAGGGGCTGTCTTTGGGGAGGGATGAGACTATGGGGAATGCGGCCTAGGGCAGTTCCCAAGGGAGTCAATCTGCTGTGAGCCTGCAGCAACCAATGTTTCCACCAGCCGGGGTACCAGTACCCCAGTCCTAGCAGGAGTCTGGGCTGGGCCCCACAGCAACTACCACAGAAGATGCTCAGAACCCTTCTGTCACTTAAGACCATGATTCCAAAGGGGATACTCATGAACATGCCACAGAGGAGATCTAGGGGAGGAGAGGGGTTTTGGTTTTGTTTGTTTTTTCCTAGCTTTCCCAATACAATATACCATAGGCTCTCCACCAGGCTTGCTCAAACCGAGAAGGCAAAAACTACAAAAACAAATACAGGCCTCATTTCATGCTTTCCTATAACAGAGACACAGAAAAGTGAAAATCAGATGCTCAAATTTGGGCTCTCATACGTAAATGTCAACAACTTTATGGAAAGAAAACATGCATGTGTGTGCACCCACACACCCATACAAACACACAAAGGCAAGATCCTCACTCTGGAGCCGATAACCCTGGGCCTCTAGAATTTTTTTAGAGGTACATTTTAACAACAAAACAATGGGATGTAACAAGTTAAATCAGTGGAAAGCAGGCTTCTTTTTTGCTTGTTGTCCAAAAGCTGATGTCTTTAGGAAAGTAGAGAGGACTCCTAGGAGACAGAAGATTTCCCCTTTCTCCTTAAAGTAGAAAAGATTCCTTTGGCCTGGGCTGGGCAGAGGTGCTGTGATGTTCACAGTGTGGCGATACTGCCATTGGAAGGTTCTGAGGGAAGATTCTTCCAGGCCACAGTCAGAGAAGAGCTCCATGCAGGGTGGAGAACCCAGGGGAGGGGAGACTTTCTGAGCACCCTGACTAGCACCTGGAGAGGAGACAACCCCCCTAGAAATTGTGTGGATGTCTGCATGGACAGGCTTTAAACCATCTCATTAAGGATTGCCTGGTGCATAATGGCCAGAGGAACTGAGTGAATCCCTGCCTCCAAATATGGGCAGAGCAATGGAGAGAGGTCCAGATGTGAAAAGATCACACAGGCAGACATGCCAAACTTCTCAGTAGCGGCCACCATGGCCCAAGGAGCAAGTGTCCTGTCAACAGAGGTCTGCCTGGATAGGTGAGAGATGCTAGGAAGCCAACCCCACTCCCTCCACCAAAGAGAGGGAAACGGTGTTGTCCCGTAATATATGTAACCTGCACTTAGCTGCAACATGACAGAAGGAGGCGACGAAATACTCCAGACTGATTAAAATGTAATTCTCACCACTGTGACAGAAGTAGGTGCTTAACTGAGTTGTAGAAAAACTAAATGTTTGGTTTCTGGAACACTGGGATTTACTTGATACTTATATAAAGCAAAATTGTTAGAAATTTCAGGAGAGGGGTACCTCGGTGGCTCAGTCAGTTGTGTCCGACTTTTCTTTGGTTCAGTTCAGCATCTCACGATTTGTGGGTGAACCTCACCTGCTTGCTCCCGCACACCCTTTTTCTCTCTCAAAATAAGTAAATATACTTAAAAAGAGAAATTTGGGGAGAAATCGACAGTTATTTAGTAGTAGATCTCAACTCATACAGAAGTGTGAGGAAAGGGATAAAAATCATCTGAATAATATATTAATAAGATTGCTCATACTATATAAGTTGATTGTATAACCTGCAAAATAGAGAACATCTTTTGTTTTTCCATCACATGTAGAATAAATAAAACATATAAGCCCAGTCAAATCAATATGCTATATACCTGAAACTGATGTAACATTTTGTGTCCACTATACTCTAGTTTTTTAAATGTTTATTTATTTATTTTTTAAGAGAGAGAGAGAGAGAAATAAAGAGCACACATTTGAGCAGGGGAGGGGCAGACAGAGGGAGAAAGAGAATTCCAAACAGGGTCCACACTGTCAGCACAGAGTCCTATGCGGAGCTCGAACTCAAGATCTGTGAGATCACGACCTGAGCTGAAATCAAGAATCTCATGCTTAAACAACTGGGCCACCTAGAAGACCCTTAACAGATTTCTTAACAACAAATATTGGAAACATAATGGAAAATATCCGTAACAGGAGCAAAAATTTTAAAATACCTGAAGTTAATTGAAGGAGAATGTGTGGTATCCAGAGAGAAAAGATAATCTATAAATTTCACTCAAAAGACATAGAAGAAAGCTTGAATAAATGTTTAAGAATTAGAGGAAACAATACTTTTGAGAGAGACAGCAGCTGAAGCGAGTGAAAACTTGAATAAATGGAAAGGAATACCTTATTACTTTTTAGGAAAGATTAATATAATGAAGATATCAGTAGTCCCCCTACATAAGTATAACATAATCTCAAAGAAAAATCCCTAAAATATTTATTTAATTTGATTGTTTCAAGAGATAATTTGCAGGATAAACATGATAGTCAACAGAGAACTTTTGACAAATACTAGCTTATCAAAGAGACCTTGCTCTCTCAGATGTTTGAAGCACCTTATAATCAGGTGTATTTAGGCCAGAATCTAAATTTGAATGTGCTGCTTTAAAATGAAATATTGGGGGCGCCTGGATGGCTCAGTCGGTTGAGTGTCAGACTTCAGCTCAGGTCATGATCTCATGGTTCATGAGTTTGAGCCCCGCGCCAGGCTCTGTGCTGACAGTTCAGGGCCTGGAGCCTGCTTCGGATTCTGTGTCTCCCTCTCTCTCTGCTCCTCCCCTGCTCATATTCTGTGTCTCTCTCTCAAAAATAAATAAAGATTAAGAAAAAAGATGTATTGAAGAAGGTCAATAAAATTAAAGTATAATTAAAATGCCCCACCTCGGGCAAGAGTGATCTTTCTCTTGCTATTTTTGTATTACTGATATATGTAGATATCTACCATCATAGTTTCTGCTTTATTATTTGTTTGCTGTGTTCCTTTATGCTGTTTTCCTTTTTTTCTTTTTTGGCATTCATTGATTTTTTTTCCTCTTTCCATCTTTTCTCTTTTCGTAGTTTGGAAGTTATATACTGCACTTCTCTTCTTTAAATGGTTATTAATTTTTAATTTTATATTTCACTTAATTAAAACATACAGACTCTTAATCATTCACACACACACACACACACACACACACACACACACACATGCATACAAACTTCCCATCCTGATTTTTTTAATTACTTTCACATAGAGATAAATTATTATAACATGCTTATAATTTCCTTTGTTTTCCAACTTTTTTTTAATCATAGCTTTGCTTTGGAAGTATTTTTCTTCTTCCTGAAATATCTCCATCCTTTTTAGTAGTTCACTTTTATTTGTCCAAAAATTTCTGCTTTTTGCTATTGCTTTTGAAACATTATTTTGTAGGCTATATGATTCTACGTAAACAATTATTTTCCTCAATATTTTAAATACATTTTTCCTCACACTCTTCTCTCAAATTTCCATATACCTTTCTTTGATGCCCAGGAGTTCTGCTGTTATGTGCTTGGGTGGGGATATCTTTTCGTTTATCCTTCTTGGGTTTACTGTCCTTTCCAAATCTGAAGATTAATGTCTTTTGCCTTTTGTCAGTTTTTTAGAAAATTTGTACTCATTATCATTTAAATGTTAATTATCAAAAGCACGGATTCTGCTGCTAGGCTGCCTATATTTGAATCTCTACTCTGCCACTTACCAGCTATGGAATCTTGGAGAAATTATTTAATCAATTCCTGCCTCAGTTTTCACATCTGTAAAATAGGATAATAGTAATAGTAATAATAATAATAATCCCCACTTGATAGAACACTCCCAAAGCCATAATATAGGATAATAGTAATAATAATAATAATAATCCCTACTTGATAGAACACTCCCAAAGCCATAACAAATCTATGTATAATATATTATTTATAGTAATAATAATTCTTATCTTTATTACTATTCTGTTTATTTTCACCTTCGGAAAATCTGATCAGACTTTCGTTAAAATCTGTAGCTCTATATTTCAAATCTTTTGAGTTATTTTTTAATAGCTCTCCTTTTGCCCTTCTGTTCTTCTCTGAGTAATGTTTTCATATTTATCTTAAGTTCAGTTTGCTCAGAAGATTTTTTAACACATCTGCTGAATTCTGTATATGATAATTCCAACATCTTAGAGTTTCCTAAATCTTATCATGCCTTTTGTTGCCTCTGCTGAGTCTTTTTCATGGTGCCTTGTTTCCTCATGTGATATGTGTTTGTGTTTGGTCCTAAACTCATGTTTTGGGAATTTTTTATGTCATAATTATTTGAGTGCAGAATTAGAGGTACATTCCCCCATGAATGAAACCCAAGGTTCTTTAAAATTCAATTCTCATTTTGGGTAGTGAAACTACTCGCCCTAAACAAGCGAGAAGGATGTCATGTGGGAAAATCGAAGGGTCAAAGTCATACTACCCTCTAACCCAGAGCCACATCAGTGTCTTCATCTTTGGAGATTGTTCCCCAGTAGCCCCCATCCCCAACTCCCAATCCTCCCACCCCCACAAAATAGCTTCCTTACTGAGCTTTTAGAACTCCTGCCTGCTTCAACACTCACTGCTCTGGATTAATGGTCAGAGTGTGGTTTGTTTTTGTTTTCTCATTTTATATCTCTCCTCCCTCCTCAGACTTCCCATTACTTTCTTGACAGACCATCCATGCTTCTTTCAGTGTTTCTTCTTTAAACATTATATTGTTCCATGTTTTGTTGTTGGAGAAGATTTTAGACTATTTCATTTGTCATATTCTCAGGATGAGAATTTGATCCTAGATGTCAAAAGATATTTGTTTTTCTAGGAGAATTCAACACAGTGACTATCTCAGTACAATGTAAGTTTTTTAAAATATTTTTTGAAGTTTTATTTTTATTTACTTTGAGCGAAACAGAGAGAACGGAGAAGGGGCAGGCAGAAAGAGAAGGAGAGAGAGAGAGTCCCAAGCAGACTCCATGCCTCCAGGGCAGAACCTGAAGCGGGACTCAAACTCACAAACCATGAGATCGTGACCTGAGCAGAAACCAAGAATGAGGTGCTTAACTGACTGAGCCATCCAAGTCCCTTAGTTTTTTTGGTTTTTGTTTTTTTTAATTTTGTAAGGAGAGCTAGTGGGGGAGAGGTGCAGAGAGATTAAGAGTTTCAAGCAAGCTTCACACAAGCATAGGCATCCATTCCCCAATGTTAGTTTTTAATGGCGCAATCAAAATATATTTTAAAGCAAAGCTAGACATTTACACAAATGAAAAAGGCTTTTGTCTTGTTTTCTCTTTGATGCTGCTACAGCACACATACCTACAAAAAGGCTAGGTGGATGAAATAGGCCACGCTAATCGAATTAAGGCCACGTGAAAAGAGAAAACAGTGATTTTTAGGGAACCCTTGGAAAGTAACAAGGACCCCAACTGCAAAAGGTGATAAACAAATGCACTTTTTCTCTTGTTTGGATGGTCAGTAGTGACGGTGATTTATTTGTTTAATGACAGGTGGAATAACTGTTTATTAAATGTTTTCGTAATTGGGGCACCTGGGTGGCTCAGTCAGTTAGGCGTCTGATTCTTGATTTCAGCTCAGGTCGTGATCTCAGGGTTGGTGGCATCCACCCTCACATCGGGCTCTGAACTTCCACAACCCCTTAGGGTTCTCTCTCTCTCTCTTTCTCTGCCCCTCCCCTGCTTGCTCTCTCTCTCTCTCAAAATAAATAAACAAAAAAAATAGTAATAATGTTTTCATAATCAAGAAAAGCAATCCTCAACAAAAGAGCCAATGCAATTTAATGGATGTTATGTAAGTTTTCCCTAAGCTAAAATTAAACATAATTTACCAAAGCCATTTGGGCTTAGTAAACACAATTTTAAGGAAGTATTATTCATATCTAACTTTATTTATAATGCTATTTTCCAAAGAGAATCTTCATGTGAAGTAGAAAACTGTACATTTTTCTAAGTTAAATCCTCAGAACACCTAACGTTAAATAGAGATGAGAACATATTTTGCAAAAGTAAATTTTCAGCAGAAAACTTTCAGAAAGGTTATACAACAATTTCTTTAATCGTTTTTTGGTGCTACAAAAATTCACTCCCCCTACTCCTAATACGTAGGATTGGCTTGGTGCAGGTAAAGTTATCTACTCCGTGTGTCTGCACAAAGTCTGAAATTCTGACCTTCAATAAACAGCTGGGAAATTTTATTTTCTGAAGACTACCAAATTTCTAGCTCCCACATTTATGTAAACTAATGAACCAATGTGGTCTGAGAACCCATTGTATGCAAAGCAGTGTGATCATCAGTTTTAAGGAGGCAAATCTACTTATTGACCTTTCATGTAGACGGTAGCATGATGAACATGCTAAACACTACTTACATGTTTAAGAGCATGGAACACTACCAAAATTCAGATATAAGGTCCCAGGCAGCCTGCAGAGAAGGATGTTCTCAGCCACTTTCATAGTAATTGATTATGCAGTAAAGCCTGAGTGATTTTCTGGGGAAATTTTTGTAACATTATGAAATCCAGCCCCACTTACGGCAGTGAATCACCATTTATACATTGGTTATATGGCTTCATCCTGATGGGAGAAGAGTTCAGCCTTTATTAAGTCAAAGCCCCATAAGGCACCAGTGAAACTATAAAAAAGAAAGTTGTCAAAATGATCCAAACATACACAAAGAAAAATTTCAGTGCCTCAAACTCTACACAAGAAACTACACAAATAGAAGAAAATGTCTGATTCTAAAATATGCCAGTTTCTCTTACTGATCAAATATTCAAATGCCAATTTAGTTGACATGAAGAATGAAGTGAAAGTTTGCAATGCAATAAGGTAATTTCTCTGAAGGCTCTTACTGTGAAAGTTTAGACAGCCTAATTTCCTCATTCGGAATAAATTTATGACGCCAGCTCTTTTTCCCATTGAAGGATAGATATTCCATCTTTGACACTCTGGTTTTTTTCTATACTTGGCATCATTGCTCATATTCAGTAAACCATAACTGATCACGAAACTTGAAAAAAACAGAGACATCTACTTTTCTACATTGTTACCAGTTAAAACCCTTTTCTGACTTGATTACTCAAACATGAGTTGATGAGAGTTCTTACAGTCATTGTGTAAGAACTGACACCTTCAGTATTGCAGACTCATTGTTCTTCCCTTGGAAGTAGTCAGTTGTACAAACCCTCCTGTCACTGTTCCATGAATATTTACATTTTTCTCAGTCACTAGTAACTCAGGTGGATTTGATGTTCATTTCTTTCTATGCTGCTATACATCAGTCTTTCTTTTTGACAGGTGGTTCTTATAATGGAAGTTCCCCTTCTGTTTCACTACTCATATCCATCTCATCATCATCATGCTTAGCTTGACCTCTCAAGCAGCCCATAAACCTGTCGCAGAGAGTTTGAGCTATTTTGTTGACTTCTAATCAATAGTTTATTTATTCTTCAATTTAGTAAATATTTGCTAAGTGACTACCATATCCAAGGCACTCTTCTATATTCTGAGAATATAGAAGAAAATGAACAAATCAGAAGTCAATTTTCATGAAGTTTACATTCTAGTGGGAAGAAATATAAAAAAAAATGAATAAGTAAAATTTGTAGGATATCTGATGATAAGGGCTCTAGAGAAAAATAAAACCAAGAATGACAGAGTGTGCAGTAGGTAGGTACAAGGATGTTTGCTATATGGAAAACATTTAGAGAAGGCATCAGAAACATATCAGTGGTGGCTGGCTGGCTCAGTTGGTAGAGCATGTAACTCTATCACAGGGTCATGAGTTCAAGCCCCACATTGAGCATAAAGCTTACTTAAAAAATAAAGAATCATAAAAAATAAATATGGTGATATTTGAACAAAGACTTGAAAGAAGTAAAGGAACAGAGCATCCGGGTCCATGGGGGGAAAAGAGGTCTATACCCAGGAATCAAAAACAATGACTCAGAAGCAGCAGTATGCCTGGTATGTTCAATTTACAGTATCTATTTTGAGATGACTATTAGACATCCAAATGGAGATATAAAATATTAAGTTGCATATGTCCATCGGAGTTAAGGGAGATGTCAGAGTACAAGATATAGATTTTCGAAACCTCAGTGTGTATGTGTGTGTGTGTGTGTGTGTGCATGTGATATAAAGTCATGTCATGAGATTGGATAAGTGAGTGTAATATGACAGAGAAATTGTTCAAGGGCAAAACTCTAGGAACTCTAATATTGTAAACTGAGGATTTCTAACTGGATAACGTGTATCCTGGGAATATACATAAGGTTTTCTAATATACATAAGATATTCAGGCTGAAATAGTTTTGGGAAAATCAATGTCCATGTCCTCAACCAGATAAGTAATCATGACTAGAATTGCTTGGCCTGATATCCTTCAGTTGAGTATATTATGTATTCTTATTTCACATATGTCCTTTCAAAATTCTTCACTCTTATGCACTTTACAAATAAGTGATATCCTTTTCACATATTGTGAAATCTTTGTATGTTTAATTGCCCCAATGATTAATAATATTGGACTTCAGACAAGGAGAAATTTGAAAGTATTAGTGCTTAATTAGGTGCATATCAGATGGCTTCCAATTCTATTGCTATAAAGTTGGAGGAGACGCTAATGTAGTTATCACCCAAAGTATTATTTTTTTTCCAATATATGAAATTTATTGTCAAATTGGTTTCCATACAACACCCAGTGCTCATCCCAAAAGGTGCCCTCCTCAATACCCATCCCCCACCCTCCCCTCCCTCCCACCCCCCATCAACCCTCAGTTTGTTCTCAGTTTTTAACAGTCTCTTATGCTTTGGCTCTCTCCCACTCTAACCTCTTTTTTTTTTTTTTCCTTCCCCTCCCCCATGGGTTTCTGTTAAGTTTCTCAGGATCCACATAAGAGTGAAACCATATGGTATCTGTCTTTCTCTGTATGGCTTATTTCACTTAGCATCACACTCTCCAGTTCCATCCACGTTGCTACAAAAGGCCATATTTCATTCTTTCTCATTGCCACGTAGTATTCCATTGTGTATATAAACCACAATTTCTTTATCCATTCATCAGTTGATGGACATTTAGGCTCTTTCCATAATTTGCCTATTGTTGAGAGTGCTGCTATAAACATTGGGGTACAAGTGTCCCTATGCATCAGTACTCCTGTATCCCTTGGGTAAATTCCTAGCAGTGCTATTGCTGGGTCATAGGGTAGGTCTATTTTTAATTTTCTGAGGAACCTCCACACTGCTTTCCAGAGCGGCTGCACCAATTTGCATTCCCACCAACAGTGCAAGAGGGTTCCCGTTTCTCCACATCCTCTCCAGCGTCGCTCCTTATCAGGGAAATACAAATCAAAACCACACTCAGATATCACCTCACACCAGTCAGAGTGGCCCAAAGTATTATTAAAAGTAATTTGTGATGACTGATCTTTTAATTTGGGAGCACATAATTTGAAAAGTAGTCAAAGAACCAAGTGACATTTTTGTAAGGAAACCTCTATTTCCATCTTTGAGAAAGAAGTTCCTCAGGGAGTACACGTATAACAATGAAAAAAAAAAGGAATGGACACAATACAGAATAATAATACTTAATATTCACTGATGGACACATGAACATTAAAAAGAAAGCTCTGTGCAAATCACAAAGAAATGCCAGTGATGATATTGGAGAGGTAGGGAAATGTTGGGAATGGGAAAGTGGAGATTCAAATGTTGCTGCAAATGTTGTATTTGGTCTCCTGGCTGATGGTTTCATGAGTCTGCATTGTGATAAATTGTGGAACCACATATGCTTGTTTTGTGAAATTTTCTTCAGGTGTGTCTCACAATAAAATGGCTGAAAGTTACACTAGAATAAAATCCCATGATGGGAATGCAATGGAAGTGATACTGTAAGAAAAAAGGAATGGTTTATAATTTCCCACTGCTAAAGAAAATCATGCCCATGTACTTTCAAAATTATTTATTTATTTATTTTTCAAGAATAATTAACATACAGTGTTATATTAGTTTCAGGTATATAATATAATAATTCAACAATTCTATACATTTCTGAGCTCTCATCAAGATAAATGTACGCTTGGGGCACCTGGGTGGCTCAGTCGGTTGGGCGTCCGCCTTCGGCTCAGGTCAGGATCTCGCGGTCCGTGAGTTCGAGCCCCACGTCGGGCTCTGTGCTGACAGCTCAGAGCCTAGAGCCTGTTTCAGATTCTGTGTCTCCCTCTCTCTCTGACCTTCCCCCATTCACGTTCTGTCTCTCTCTGTCTCAAAAAATGAATAAAGGTTAAAAAATAAAAAATAAAAATAAAAATAAAAAAAGATAAATGTACTCTTAATCCCCTTTACTTATTTCCCCCTTCCCCCAACCAACTCCCCTATGGCAACCACCAGTTTGTTCTCTGTATTTAAAAGTCTGTTTTTTTGTTTTTTTTCTTTATTCATTTGTTTTGTTTCTTAAATTCCATATATGAGTGAAATCGTAGGGTATTTGTCTTTCTCTGACGGATTTATTTTGCTTAGCATTATGCCCTCTAGGTCCATCCAGGTTGTTGCAAATGGCAAGATTTTCTTCTTTTTTGTGACTTAGTAACTATACATGTATATAATTATATATCAAGCAAATATCAAATTGCATATGTCCATCTGGAGTTAAGAGAAATTCTTGAGCTGGAGATATATATCACATCTTCTTTATCCATGCATCTATTGAGGAATACTTGGGTTGCTTCCATATCCTGGCTATTATAAATAATGCTGCAATTAAACACGGGGTGTATATATCCTTTCAAATCAGTGTTTCAATTTTCTTTGGGTAAATACCCAATAGAGAATTTACTGCATTATATTGTAGTTCTGTGTTTAATTTTTTGAGGAAACTCCATGCTGTTTCCACAATGGTTGCACCAATTGCATTCCCAACAACAGTGCGCAAAGGTTACTTTTTCTCCACTTCCTAGCCATTCCGACAGGTATGAAGTGATATCTCATTTTGGTTTTGATTTGCATATCCCTGATAATGTGTGATGTTGAGCATCTTTTCACGTGCTTATTGGTCATCTGTATGTCTTCTTTGGAAAAATATCAATTCAGGTGCTTTGCCCATTTTTAATCAGATTATTTGTTTTTTAGTGTTGAGTTGTATGAGTTCTTTATACATTTTGGTTATTAACCCCTTGTTGGATATATAATTTGCAATTATCTTCTTTTGTTTAGTAAGTTTTCTTTTTATTTTGATGATGGTTTCCTTCACTATGCACAAGGTTTTTATTCTGGTATAGTCCCAATAGTTTAATTTTGCTTTTGTTTCTCTTGCCAGAGGAATCATATCTAAAAAAATGTTTCTACAGCTGATGTCAAAGAAATTACTGCTTCTATTATCTTCTAGGAATTTTATGGTTTCAAGACTCACATTTAGGTCTTTAATCCATTTTGAATTTATTTTTGTGTATGGTGGAAAAAAAGTAGTCCAGCTTCCTTCTTTTGCATGTACCTATCCAGTTTTCCCAAAACAATTTGTTGAAGACATCATCTTTTTCCCACTGTATATTTTTGTCTTATTTGTTGTAGATTAACTGACCACAAAATTGTGGGTTTATCTCTGTTCTATTGCTCTATGCATCTGTTTTTGTGTCAGTACCATACTGTTTTGATTACTACAAGTTTGTACTATATCTTGAAATACTCGAAAGAAATAAAGGGCATTCAAATTGGTAAGGAAAACTAAAATTTTCTCTATTTGCTGATGATATGATAGTATACATACAAAACCCTAAAGACTCCACCAAAAAACTACTGGAAAAAATGAATTCAGTAAACTACAAGATACAAACTTATTATACAGAATTTTGTTGCATTTTTATACACCAATAATGAAGTAGCAGAAAGAGAAATTAAGAAAATTTAGAAAATGCTAGTTGGAACCTAAAAATTTTTTTTTCTAAAAAGGAAGAAAAATAATCCCATTTAAAATTGCGCCAAAAAATAGCAAAATACCTAGAAATAAACTTAACCAAAATGGTAAAATATCTGTACTCTGAAAACTATAAGACTTAAACATTGAGGAAAGAATTAAAGATGACAGGAACAAATGGAAAATTATCCCACACTGATGGATTGGAAGAACCAATATAGTTAAAATGTCCACACTAACCAAAGCAATTTACAGATTTAATGCAATCCCCATCAAAATATGAACATATTCACAGAACCACAAGAGACCCTGAATAGCCAAAGCAACTTTGAAAAAGGAGAACAAAGCTGGAGGTATCACAATTTCAGATTTCAAGATACACTACATGTTCATGTACTTTAAAATAAAGATATGTGTCAGAATGCTACCATATTAAGATTTCACTGGATGTATTTGTAAGTGTGATGTCACAGTTTTATGTGAAATGACCACGTTTAAAATATGTTAGCACTTCTATGTTTTTTCAACTATTTAATTTTAAGATGAAAATATTTTGATGTTGCCTTTAAAAATTGGGCAAAGAGGTACAGGAAGAAAGAGTTTGAAGACCACAGGTTTGGAGGTCAGGGGTATGATGAGGAAGTATATGCAAAGGATCTTGAGATTGAACTCCAATGGAACACAAGGAAACTGGAAGCAATGCAAGTAAGGTATTTCTATAAGGAGGACATGATCAGCTCTGGCCAACACAATACTTCTGGGAGTTTAGCTAAGATGAGGACTGAGAATTCAGCACTGGACATAGCACTAGTGGTCATAGGTGACCTTGACAATAGCTTCTTCCACAGAGCTGGGAGGAAGAAAAACCTAACTGAAGTATGTTCAAGAGCAACTAGGAGAGGAATTGAAGACAACAATTGTAGAACAATCTTTCAAGAAGCTTTGCTCTAAAGGGGAACAACTGGGGGTGCCTGGGTGGCTCAGTCGGATGGGCATCCGACTTCAGCTCAGGTCATGATCTTGCGGTCCGTGAGTTCGAGCCCCGCGTCAGGCTCTGTGCTGACAGCTCAGAGCCTGGAGCCTGTTTTGGATTCTGTGTCTCCCTCTTTCTCTGGCCCTCCCCCGTTCATGCTCTGTCTCTCTCTGTCTCAAAAATAAATAAACGTTAAAAATTTAAAAAAAAATAAATAAATAAAGGGGAACAAATGGAAGGTGGTGAGAGGTCCAACAGGTTTTTTAAATTCTTTTTTATTTGTTTCGATGAGAGAAATTGCAACATGCTTTTATGCTGGTGGCAATAATCCAATTAAAAAGGAAAACACCAATAATGCCGCAAATAGAGGGAGATTACTGGAGCTAAATTCCTGAGTGGGTGAGAAGACAGGGTATATGGAGCATACATGGAAGGATTGGCTTCACTGACAAGGGGTTTTTCCATAATAAAAACAAAACAAAACAAAACAAAAAAGGCAGATTATACAGATAGAACTGGAAGTTGGGTAGATGTGATTTGAGGGTTCTGTGACAGTTCTCTCTGATTGCTGTTCTCTGTTTCAGTATAAATTGGAACAAGATCATTGTCTTAGAATGAGAAATGGGGTGAGATGGAGGGGGGTTGAAAGGAGAGAGAAGATGTGGACTAATCATCTCGAAGAGGAAGAGTCTAGAATAAGGATGGATAGTAGTGTCAATTGAGGTTAGTCGTTATGGATTTGAAGTGATGCCTTGGGGACGCCTGGGTGGCTCAGTTGGCTGGGCATCCAACTTCAGCTCAGGTCATGATCTCATGGCTCCTGAGTTTGAGACCCAAGTCAGGCTTTGTGCTGATAGTTCAGAGCCTGGAGCCTGCTTCATATTCAGTCTCCTTCTCTACCTCTTTCTCTCTCTCTCTCTCTCAAAATATAAATAAACATTAAAAAATAGATATTAAAGTGATGGCCCAGTAAACACAGTTTTGTTTTGTTTTGTTTTGTTTTGTTTTGTTTTCCCAAGCCATGTTCCCCTTCCTCTCTATCTGTAGATACATGCAGATGTAGAACGTGCAAAGAATTGGATTTAATCAATGTTGGACCTTGCTAAGTAGGACACAGGAGAAAGTTGTGAGTGAATGATTAAAATGATGGTCCAGAGTTCAATGCAGGTAATGAGGAGGGTGAGGCATGAAGAAAGTGAGGAAAAATGGAAAGCTCTTAGAACCACTGTAAAATACATTGTGGGTTCCAGTGGATCAAAGGATTGCTGAAATCTCCCGGTCCTTCCTCTTTTCCTGCCTCTCTCCTTTTTTTATTTTTTATTTTTTTGGCCTTCTTTTTTTCCTCACCTCTAAATGGCCTTGGACAAGTTACTTTATCTCTCTGTGCCTCAGTTTCCTCATCCTTAAAATGGAATTCACCTCCTTTTATTGTTGTAAAGATAAACTATTCTTGTATTTTTATTGTAAAATACATGTAAAACAATTGAAAGAGTAATTGGCACCCAGTAGTTAGTCTAATGTCTGCTATTAATGTTATTTAATCCTTCCTTAATACTTTTCTTTTTGTAAATATGTGTTAAGCCTCTACCTTATTTCAGTACTATGAGAGGTGTTGGGTTGCAAAGATGGCTAGCTCAGGCTTCCTCCCCCTAAAGAACTCACAATGTTGTCAATACTAACAGAAGGGAGTGAATGGAGTGCTGGGGGTCCTGAAGAAGTAAATGCTTAGCAATGCTTGAATTGATTTCTTACGAATGAGAAGGAATTCAAATGAAGTGTTTGAGGAAGACAGGAAGGGAATTCCCAGAAGACATGAGGTTGGTATCTAAAGTAATGGGTATTAAAATGACAATGTTAGAAGATACAAGAATCCTCAAGGTGGGTTGAGCCTGTTCTCAAAAAGGGATGTAATTTCTGAGGTTCCATTATGTGAATAGCTCACACTTCAGAACTGTCCTGATTTGCATACAACTAAGGGCTACTTATTAGTAACCTACCGAGTTATTAAATATCAATATTGTAGAAGCAGCTCATTTCAAAGAGCTTTCTGAAATACTTTAATATGGCATTATACTAAGAAATCTGGTTTCCAGAAAATGCTTGACAAAATTTCTGAGCTTCCACTGAATGTACACACAAGTAGTCAGAATATTTCTGAGCTATTCATAAATGACACTCTGTTAGCAGTAAATCAGTGTTACCTGACCAGGGGTGGTTTCTTCTGCTGCTATTCTTGCAAAAATGTGTATTGATTTGGCTTTATCAGTTTTAGTACTGTTGCAGATGCTCAACCAATTCTACAGTATGTGCAACATATATTTATATGTTTGGGAATTACACTTTTCCATTAACTAAACCAGAAGGACTATATGCACTAACATTTAAATATAATTCATTCATGTTTCTATCACTAATGGAGATGGATACTTAATCTATAAATTCCTTATAATTGACTTTTTCTTAGCGACATGCTACCTCACAGTAAACACTACTCAAACAACTTGCAAATCAGGACACCTGGGTGGCTCAGTCTGTTAAGTGTCCAACTTTGGCTCAGGTCATGATCTCAGGGTTTGTGAGTTTGAGCTGCACGTTGGTCTCTGTTCTGCCAGCTCAGAGATTAGAGCCTGCTTCGGATGCTGTGTCTCTTTCTCTCTCTGCCCCTCTCCTCCTAACACTCTGTCTTCTTTCTCTCTCAAAAATAAATAAACATCAAAAATATTTTTAAACCACTAATAGCCAAAGCAATCTTGAAAAAGGAAACCAAAGCAGGAGGCATCACAATCTCAGACTTCAAGCTATACTACAAAGCTATAATCATCAAGACAGTATGGTACTGGCACAGGATCAGGCACTCAGATCAATGGAACAGAATAGAGAACCCAGAAATGGACCCA
Organism: Panthera onca; assembly: GCF_046562875.1. NCBI lineage: Eukaryota > Metazoa > Chordata > Mammalia > Carnivora > Felidae > Panthera > Panthera onca. The sequence continues at coordinate 15,881,246 of NC_138342.1, forward strand.
CAAACATATGGCCAACTAATCTTTGACAAAGCAGGAAAGAATATCCAATGGAATAAAGACAGTCTCTTCAGCAAGTGGTGCTGGGAAAACTGGACAGCGACATGCAAAAGAATGAACCTGGCCACTTTCTTACACCATACCCAAAAATAAACTCAAAATGGATGAAAGACCTAAATGTAAGACAGGAAGCCATAAAAATCCTTGAGGAGAAAGCAAGCAAAAACCTCTTTGATCTTGCCCGCAGCAAATTCTTACTCAACACATCTCCAGCGGCAAGGGAAACAAAAGCAAAAATGAACTACTGGGACCTCATCAAAATAAAAAGCTTCTGCACAGTGAAGGAAACAATCAGCAACACTAAAAGGCAACTGACAGAATGGGAGAAGATATTTGCAAATGACATATCAGATAAAGGGTTAGTATCCAAAATCTATAAAGAACTTATCAAACTCAACATCCAAAAAACAAATAATCCAGTGAAGAAATGGGTGAAAGACATGAATAGACACTTCTCCAAAGAAGACATCCAGATGGCCAACCGACACATGAAAAAATGCTCCACATCACTCATCATCAGGGAAATATAAATCAAAACCACAATGAGATACCACCTTACACCTGTCAGAATGGCTAACATGAACAACTCAGGCAACAACAGATGTCGGTGAGGATGAGGAGAAAGAGGATCTCTTTTGTATTTTTGGTGGCAATTCAAGCTGGTGCAGCCACTCTGGAAAACAGTATGGAGGTTCCTCAAAAAACTAAAAATAAAACTACCCTATGACCCAGTAATTGCACTACTAGGCATCTATCCACGGGATACAGGTGTGCTGTTTCGAAGGGACACATGCACCTCCATGTTTATAGCAGCACTATCAACAATAGCCAAAGTATGGAAAGAGCCCAAATGTCCCTTGATGGATGAATGGATGAAACAGATGTGGTATATATGTATGATGGAGTATTACTCGGCAATCAAAAAGAATGAAATCTTGCCATTTGCAACTACATGGATGGAACTGGAGGGTATTATGCTAAGTGAAATTAGTCAGTCAGAGAAAGACAAATATCATATTACTTCACTCATATGAGGACTTTAAGAGGCAAAACAGATGAACATAAGGGAAGGGAAACAAAAATAATATAAAAACAGGGAGGGGGACAAAAGAAGAGGCTCATAAATATGGAGAACAAACTGAGGGTTACTGGAGGGGTTGTGGGGGGGGGGGGATGGGCTAAATGTGTAAGGGCTATTAAGGAATCTACTCCTTATAGTGAAATCATTGTTTCACTATATGCTAATTTGGATGTAATTTTTAAAAAATAAAAAATTAAATAAAAAAATAAACACTAAAACAAGAAAAAATATTTTTAAAAATTGCAAATTATTTCAAGATAAACTGATAAAAATACTGGGTAATTTTTAAGTTTATGGTGTATTTTGAGTCAGAGAAAGAGATATGACAGTGGAAGAAGTCAGAGAGAGATTTGAAGATTCAGGAAGAAACTATAAACCGATGAATGCTGCACACGGCCTATAGAAGTTGAGAAGGTCAAGAAAACATTCTCCTGGAGTCTTCAGAAGAAACGTAGTCCTACTTGCACATTGGTTTTAAGACTTCTGACCTTTAGAAGGGTAAGACAATAAGTTGTGTGTTTTTTTTAAGCAACCAGGTTTGTGCTGATTTGTTACAGCAGAAGCAGAAAACTAATACAGTTCAACTTAGAGTGTTGCGATCATTAAAAACCTGAGAACAGTTGTGGCAGGCATATTTGAAAGTAGCCAGTAGTGAGCCTCTTGTTGGACGTACCAGACGCAAAGAACCCCTTGAAGGCCACTCTGAACCCATCTCAGAGGCTCAGCAATGACCAGCTTTCTCTGGGAGAGAATATCAGATTGAATTACGGAATTTGATTCCTTGAATATAGTAAACACATAAGTCCAGAAATATGGAATCATAAGTTAATAAATATTTATGGAGTCACTTTTGGCTACTCAAAACCACATCAGTACTCCCATTTCCACCTTTGATATACATGAACTAAAATAGTAAGATGGAGAGCCCATATCCACATCCTTTCCTGAATATGTTTGTTCAACTACATGAACTCTAAATCCAACGCAAATCATTATTAATTGAATTGCATTATCCACGCCTTTTAGTCGCTCCTAAAGGTGAATAATACAGAGTTACTGCATCTATCTTATTATAATTTATAAGCATGAAGTGCAAGTAGAATTATGTTAAGTAGGTTATTCCAGTAGAAGACCATAAAATGCTACTCTCTGTCAAAAGCTGTAAGAGATAGCCTTGGCAACTCTGGTGGAGCAAATATCGTGAGGTTTAAGTACAAATTTTTCTCTAGGGCAATCCTGTGCTCTTGAGCAGTGTTATAATCTATGCAGATCTATAGATAACTTTAATAAATCATCAAGCTTCATTCCTTAAGTAAAGAATTACTGCTTTGGCTTGAAATTTTAGTAGTTTAGAGGTTGAGAAATATCTAATTATTGCAAATAGCGTAACCATCAGTCCACTAAGCATGCTGTAATAGAAACAGCATCTGATTACCTGCTCCAAATGCTTCTATAAACACATTTTTAAAACATTTTTAAAAATCTCTTCTAGCTGCTTTTCCCAAGTTGAATATTTTAGAGGTATAGTAGAGCAACATGTTTTACTTAAGAAGATGGATCTAAATGTGCTTTTACTGAACAACTCTTTAATAGTGGCATTACTCATATCTGCATTACTTTTTCACAGCCCACGAACAGGACTTCTGGAGAGATGTGTTAGATGCAGTTATTGCTTAATAAAAAGTACTGGATAACTGATCTGCTAGATTTTAGCTGGTGTCTTGGTCACACAGCAAGTATGATTTGGACCAAGGCTCGTCTCATAGCAGGAGCTAGAGATGAATTTGGCAGTTGAGGGCCCTCACTCAGGTCTATCCTTCATCTCTCTGCACTGGTGATTTTGCAAAAGAAAGTAAAGTCAGGTATTTGCAAGTAACATAAATAGTAACAGCCACATATTACCACAATAACATATTTTATCAAATCATCCCCAAATATGTGGGTCAAAACAATAATTAGTTTTCCATGCTCACACATCTGTAGATCAGCTGAGAACTGGCTGACCTTTGCTGGCCTTGGCTTAGGCTTGGTTCCCTCAGCCAAAGCAAGCCACACAGCCAAGTTCAGTATCAATAGAATGAGGAAATACGTTGTACCTATAGCGAGAGGGAAAGGAAAGAGAATATATGCTAAAAGATAACCTAAACTATTAAAGACTCTAACTTAAGCCAAAAATCAATTCATTGAAAAGATACAACACAACTCAAAGGATCATAGGAAAAGCTGAGTAATCAAGCTTGAAAAGGAAATAGAATGGATTCAGAGGTCTCTGTAGGAGGAATCCAAAAAGTCTATGTAGGAACTGGTCTCCAGAAGGATAAGCACCAACCGTTTGGACGATGTGTCATTCCAGTCAAGTTTGAAATTCCAAGGAGGGCACATCAGCCTGGCCTTCGTTGGTTCCTGTAAGTGCTCTTGGGTTGGCTGATCAGGACTTGGTACACAACAGGAGTGCATTTTCATCTGGTCTTTCCTTTCAGTTTAAGGAGGAGTTTGTAGGACTGGTTGCCAGCTTTGCTGGAAGTTACATAGGTAATTAGATGTCAATTGTTTTTATCCAGTGGGAGAGAGAAATCTTCTGCCCTACCATTCAAAGTGTGAGTCTGAAATTAATTCTGAATGGTTGTGAGACCATGGAATTGGAAAATCATGATTTATGCGAGGTAATAAGAAACTGTCCCCAGAGTTGGTGAGGATGGTCATCTTCTCTCCATTCCTGTATACTGCATAGGGGAGGAAAATACCCAAATGGATATCCCAGAATGTTTAGGATGAAATTGATACAAGTAAGCAATAAACTAATAATGTCAGTTTCACATAGCAAATTGCACTGTAAGCCTGGACATTACTGAAATCTTCCCTTGTCATTCGGAGATTTATGCAATAAGTGTACTACAAAAAATACTACAAAAACACATGAATATACCATTCTAAATATTGGGAGAGGAGCATAGATGATAACATCGAATAAACCATGCATGAATTCACATGGCTGAGTTCCTCATAGCTGAACAATGCTTCTCAATATTAAAACATTCATATTACTATAAAAATATACATGTATATGTTCTATATGTTATGTGTATGTTTGTGTATATATTTACAAACATACATACATAACATGTAAAACATGATGCTGATCCTTTTTTTATTAAAATTTTTTAAGTTTATTTGTTTATTTTTGAGACAGAGAGAGTGAGCGGGGAAGGGGTAGAGAGAGAGGGAGAGAGAGAATCTCAAGCAGACCCTGCACAGTCAGCATGGAGCCCTATGTGAAGCTCGAAGTCACGAACTGTGAGATCATGACCTGAGTCAAAAGCAAGCATTGGACGCTTAACCAACAGAGCCACCCAGGCGCCTTGATGTTGATCCTTTATGTTGGCAACTGGATGGACACTGAATGCTAGAATCGCTTTTAATTTTGCTTTAAATAATTTTGATTTAAACTTTCTTATTTTAAATGCACAACCGATGTAGCAGAATAGTATATCTTTCTTTTAAATTTAACATATAATTTTGAATGTTTTACACAAATTACTTCTTGAAAACATAATTGTAATTTTCAGTGTTTTTCACTTTCTTTCATTTATGCTTTTGGATGAAGTGTAACATTTTGCAAATTTTGAGTAATAAGCTATGTTTTATTTTTAAGTCTTCAGAGTGTACGAGTTGAGCTTGTGATAGGAAGAGAGAACATAAAAGTGCAGATCAGAAAAATCAAAACAGAAAATGGAAACTCTTCAAAGGCGTTATCTGCTTAAAATTAAAAAAAAATAAAAACTAGAAACAGTGACGTGAACTGACTCTTCTCGAGCATTCTTTGCATAAAATTTGTGGTGAGACATTACATGGTCTTTATTTAATTACAGTTTATTGATCACAGCATTAAAAATGAACAAGAAAATTTTTCCCATCAAATCAACAATTTAAACAGGTCAGGCAAACTCCCAGCCAGCTCATGTTCTTGAATAACTGAACATGTGAATATGAGGTCAAAACAATGAGAATGAAAAAGAATTGTTCCCATCAGTTTCACAACTCAGAAAAAAAAACAAATACCACTCTGCCTCCCCTCATTACAGGACGATGAAAAATACATGTATAAAATAAGTAATTTGAAGGAAAAAGACAAAAATCTCTGCAGGGTTACTGTTTCTTGGATTATGATCCCAGAAAATGGCTGTCACATCCTCCTGACAGCATGAGAGTGTTTTTAGCAAAATACAATCTGACTCAAGTTAGTGATTATGATTTTTTACTTCGATATACATGTCAGAAAATTTAGTATTTAATTTTATAGTAAAATTATTTTAAATGGAGAAAAATTGTAGACATTGGCATTTGCATTCCAAATCAATACTACATATCGATACTAAATTTTCCTGTTTCCCAACTAGTCTTTGAGTCTCACCTTGATTAATGAAGGTGTCCAAGACTGGAAACACGTTTTGGTTTAAAGAAACACAAAATGCAACTTTCCAAAAAAAAATAAAAATAAGTCACAAATGCAATTACTAGTACTCAAAGAGTCTGAGTGAACACTAATCAATAAACAACATTCAGCAAAGATAAATAAATGCCAATATATTAATGCCAATATAGAACAGAATAATATCATATGTTCAACATTGGCTGAGCTTAACAATGATTTTGATGGCTCAAAGGTAACATTATTTACAGAAAAAAAAAAGCAAAATTTCAGTTTATTAGAAATTATTTCTGGGGCGTCTGGGTGGCTCAGTCGGTTGAGCATCCGATTTCAGCTCAAGTCATGAACTCATAGTTCATGAGTTGGAGCCCCACATTGGGCTCTGTGCTGACAGCTCAGAGCCTGGAGCCTGCTTCAGATTCTGTCTCCCTTTCTCTCTGCCCTTCCCCCACTTGCACTCTGTCTTTCTCTGCCTCTCAAAAATAAAGAAAACTAATAAAAAAATTTTTTTAAAGAAATTATTTCTGGGGAGCCTGGGTGGCTCAGTTGGTTGAGCATCCACCTTCAGCTCAGGTCATGATCTCACTGCTTGTGAGTTCGAGTCTGTGCTGACAGCTCAGAGTCTGGAGCCTGGTTGGGATTCTGTGTCTTCCTCTCTCCCTGCCCCTCCCTTGCTCATGCTCTCGCTCTCTCTCTCTCTCTCTCTCAAAAATAAATAAACATTTAAAAAATTTTTAAAAAAGAAATTATTTCCAAATTTCTTGTAAGCATAGCTGATCTTGTAAAGCATATTTTAAAAACTAAGTGTCTGAGATGGGGAAATGAAAATGAGATTACTAGTTTAATGAGTCATGAAGTAAAACAAAAAAAATCATAAAGAATTAGGAAAAGTAAATTATAAGAAGTAAATACTGGGGCGCCTGGGTGGCGCAGTCGGTTAAGCGTCCGACTTCAGCCAGGTCACGATCTCGCGGTCCGTGAGTTCGAGCCCCGCGTCAGGCTCTGGGCTGATGGCTCGGAGCCTGGAGCCTGTTTCCGATTCTGTGTCTCTCTCTCTCTCTGCCCCTCCCCCGTTCATGCTCTGTCTCTCTCTGTCCCAAAAATAAATAAAAAACGTTGAAAAAAAATTTAAAAAAAAAAAAAAAAAAAAGAAGTAAATACTATCTATTTTACTTTGTACCAGGGACAAAAGTTACGTTAACAACCAGCATTTGTTATAATTATTGTTGAGCTCCCAGAAGAAAATAATGAGGTTGATTTCATTTGTTTAACACCTGTTATTCTGACCTAAGCACTACAAAACAATTTTCATTTTCAGCATTGATTTAAAAGACTTTCTATGCCTATGATACTGGTGCTAGCATAACTGATAATTAAAATGTATACAAGTTAGAATCTGGGCCCAAATCCCAGGAACATGAACAGCATATAGTTAGATTTTGTTGCTAGGAGACAGGGCCACAAATTAATTACCAATAGCAATGATTCTAATGCTCTTTAGAAAAATTCAGAGGCTACATACTGGGGTGTTTTTTTTTAATCCAACCAAAGATGAAACAAGTAACTTGATAAACCAATTGAAAATATTGACTTTATGAACACACTTGGACCCATGATGATAATGTCAGCTTAATACTGTGAAAGCAATTAGATTTCATTAAGAAAGACAGGAAATGTTTAGAAGATAAGAGGAAACTAACAGAAGACCAGCCCTCAAATAAAGAGTGCAACATGATCTCAGGTGAAAATTTAAATTAATACTGAAATGAGCTAGTGAGTTATTTGTCATGAGCTGTTGCTTGTTGGTAATAAGGTTAGAAGAAGTTTACTAAAAAAGCCCCAAGAAATCAAAATTTGGCTGTTTTACTTTTTAGAAGTTAAAAAATACGTATTAAAAATTTTTGATATGTGTCTTTAAATAAAAAGAAAGTACACATGAACTATGTAGCAAATGACATTGCGACAAAATATAAGACTTTAGAACACGGAAGAAAAAATGTTTTTAGACATATAAAGGAGAAAGAATATTACAAATAATCACCAATTTCTGTAAGGACTGTTTTCTGGCCATTTCTTTTCACTGACTTATTGAGATAATTTCACATATCATAAAATTCATCCATTTAAAGTGGTCAGTTCAATGGTTTTTAGTATATTCAGCATTGTGCAACCATCACCATAATCTAATTTTTGTCATCTTTTTAAATAACAGCTTCATTAAGATATAATTCACATACTATAAAATTCACCTTTTAAAGTGTATAATTCAGTAGTTTTTAGTTTATTCAGAGCTGTGCAATCCTATCCACTATTTAATTTCAGAATATGTCCTCACTCGGAAAAGTAATTCCTTATTAACAGCTAATCACTGCCTATTCCTCCCTCCACCCCTGAAAACCACTAGTCTGTTTTCTGCCTCTGGATTTATCTTTCCTGGATATTTCACATAAATAGAAATATGACCTTTCATGTCTGTCTTCTTGCACTAAACATAATGCTTTCCAATCGATCCATGTTGTAGCATATATCAGAACTTCTTTCCTTTTGATGATCTAAAAATATTTGGTTGTATGGATATATCACGTGTTATTTACTCATTCATCAGTTGATAGCTTTGTTGTTTCTCCTTTTTGGATATTATGAAAAATGTTATTATGAACATTTGTGTACAAGTTACTTTTTGTACAAGTTTTCGTGTGACACACGTTTGTAGTTGTCTTTGATATATACCTAGAAGTGGATTACTGGGTCATATGATAACTCTATTCTAACTTTTGGGGGAACTGTCAAACTATTTTTTAAAGTAACAGCATCATTTTACATTCCCACAAGCAGGGTATGACGGTCCCAATGTCTCTAACCCTTGTTATTGTCTGTCTTTTTGGTTACAGTCACCTTAGTATGAGATGCTACGTCATAGTGGTTTGGATTTGCATTTCCCTAATGACTAATGATATTGAGCATATTTTCAAATGCTTATGGGCAATTAGTATATCTTCTTAGGAGAAATGTTTATCTAAATCCTATGCTCCATTATAATTGGATTTTTAAAAATCTTTTTATTGTTGATTTGTATTTCTTGCCATTTTTAGATTTAAAATAGTCTTTTAATTTTTATGGAATAAATTTGACATACAACATTGTGTAAATTTAAGGTATACATATATTACTTTGATATATTTATATGCTGCGATATGATTGCCACTGTAACAATATTTATCATATTATATAATTCTAGTGCAATATTATTGTCTATATTCATTAAACTTGTGCGTTATATTTTTAAGGCTTATTTATTACTCATTGCAAGTTTGTACTTTTAAACAACAATTAAAATATGGTCTTGAGAGAAAATAGAAATTTGATAACATTGAACAAATGCTGCTCTTTTCGCCTTTTAAAAATTTGAGAGAACGTGAGTAACACAGTTGCATATAAATATAAAAGATGGTGAAATTACAATAGAAATGATAGCAATTTGGGATGCCTGGGTGACTCAGTCAGTTAAGTGTCCAACTTCGGCTCAGGTCATGATCTCGCAGTCCATTAGTTCAAGCACCCCATTGGGCTCTGTGCTGCTGGTGAGGAGCCAGTGTGGGATTCTCTCTCTCCCTCTCTCTCTCTCTCTCTGCCCTCCCCACCTGTGCTTTCACTCTTTCTCTCAAAAGAAATAAATAAACTTTTATTTATTTTTATTTTTCTTAAGTTTTTTTAAAATCTTTATTCATTTTTGAAAGAGGGACAGAGTGTGAGCAGGGGAGGGTCAGAGAGAGAGAGGGAGACACAGAATCTGAATTAGGCTCCAGGCTCCCAGCTGTCAGCAGAGAACCTGACATAAGGCTCGAACTCACTAACCGCGAGATCGTGACCCAAGCTGCAGTCAGACGCTTAACCCACTGAACCACCCAGGCGTCCCAATAAATAAACTTTTAAAAGAGAAATGACAGCAATTCAATATATAAAATTAAAATATTTTAAATATTTTCAATATTTTCTGTGATCTGATAATTTATCTATGGGACCTTTTTACACTGGTCGAACATGACATGTAAAATCCATAGCTCATTTCTGAATTTAAATACTGCTTTATAAAATTTGGTGACAATTTCAGATACTACTGCTTCTGCACAGCAAAATTTTCCAAAGTTGAGATTTATACAGGAAAATAAAAATCCCTAAACAGTATATGGTAATTTAATTTGGCATTACTGTCAGTGAAACTTTTAACTGTAAAAATATTACTTAAGGGAAAAATGATTTCCTCTCAAAATATGTAATACCTCATTAATATATATTTTTATTATTAATGTAAACATCTCCAGTCCATCACCAAAGGTCTCAACCATAATCCATAATAATTAATACAGTTGTCTTGCCATTTTTCCTTATTTTAGTCAATGAAAGCCACAGTTCTATACATGTTTTTCAATTTTTCTGTATTCCCTGAAGGTCAAGATATGAGGATATGATATATTTATTTAACAGTTAGGTTTATCTATAATTTCAAAATATCTATACATGTCCATTTGTTCTCTTGTCCTAGACTGGCCTGGTCATGTTTATCGAGTTTCTTTATTTTATTATTTTATTTTATTAAAAAAAATTATGTTTATTTATGAGAGAGAGAGAGAGAGACAGAGTGTGAGCAGGTAAAGGGGTAGAGAGATGGGGAGACACAGAAAGCGAAGCAGGCTCCAAGCTCTGAGCTGTCAGCACAGAGCCAACGTGGAGCTCGAACTCACAGACCGAGCTGTGAGATCATGACCTGAGCTGAAGTTGGACGCTCAACTGACTGAGCCGCCCAGGAGCCCCTAATTTTTTTAATGTTTATTTATTTTTGAGAGAAAGAGAGAGAGAGAGAGAGACCATGAGTGGAGGAGGGACAGAGAGAGGGAGACACAGAATGCGAAGCAGGCTCCAGTCTCCCCGCTGTCAACACAGACCCCAATGCAGGGCTTGAACTCAAGAACTGCGAGATAATGACCTGAGATCAAGTCCGATGCTTAACCAACTGAGCCACCCAGGTGCTCCAGGTCATGCTTATTAAGTGGATTAATTTAACACTTTGTGAAGTATGAGTGGATTATTATGGTGTATATTTTAAAATTATACAAAATGAATCAGTGAAGAGAGGTTAAATATGAGTCTCTCCCTCTTCATCTTGGAAGGTCCTAGTTTGCTTCCCACAATTGTGTTGAGAGTGGGAAGCATCAGTCTGAGGAAAAAAAAAAAAAAAACCCACAACCAATCTAAAATAACATCCAGAAAAGAAATGTGAGCAGCTATCACATGTTGCCAACTGTACCGAACAGATTAAAAGCCCTGTAACATTATCAAGAAAATTGTACAGAGAAAATATAAGCCCACATTATAAATGTCTGAGACTGTTGATAGACTTAAAATGGCTCTGAGTCCCCTCTTTTAGTAGGCATGCAGTAGAGGGAGAAAGTCACTCAGCCCATAAAGAAAACGTATTCTTATCTAATGCTGGCCACAGATGTGGCAAATTGGGTAGAGCCAAACACCATGGAGAAAAGTAATCAATTTGAAACTCCTCCGCGAGGAAGCAAAATCAGTTTCTAATCAAGGAACATTCCCATTCCATTCTCCCTTCCCAAGATGGAAGGTCCTCCCCACCTCTGCCTGGTAGGACTTCAGAATTATTGGGGGTCAGATCAGTTTCTGCCATGTACCCACTATTCTTCCTCTTTCTAAATGGGAGAGTTTAATGCAGTTACTCTGTCCCTGTTCTACTATTGAATATTTGGAGAGCATGGGAAGGTAGTTTATCTTTTGTGTTCATTAGTGTCCAGAGCAAGAGAATTCATACTCCAGTTTGATGTGGAGCCTGTTACGTCATACCCAGAAAGCCTAGGCTTAGAGGTTGATGCAGGGACAAAATGGGACCTGTGGGCTGACTTCTTTAGGAAAGAGTTGAATATGTTTTCCACATGGGAGGCAGAGTGAGTTGAATATTTGGTGAGCTGAGAGTGCTAATCTGTAATGCTGTTCTCAAGTAGTTTCAATGTTCAACTTCCTAACCACAGGGAGAATTACACATCCTCTCCTACTTATTACTGAGTGGATCATGTGGCCAGATCTGGTCAGTGATGATGAAAGTGGGAAGTCACTCTCAGGATGGAGCTTTTGTTGCTGTGTAAGAGTCCGCGATGACCAGCAACATTTGAAATAGTAGCTGTTCTATCTGCCCCAGTCCAAAGGGAGTAACCAAGGAAGTAAAGCTCCCAGCTGACCCCCAACAGATAGGTAGGTGAGAGGTAGGTGAGATGACTTTTGTTGTTACGAGCCATAAAGAGATAGGAGTTGTTTATTACATTATAATGGAGACTTTCCTCATGGCTGGAGTGACATATGGTGGCTATAGCTTTTTTAATAAAAATAAGGCATTCTTCAAAGTAAATTGTTAAACATTTAATGCTCAAGCTGGTGAAGAAACATTATGAATCATGACTATTATCTCAGATTTATTTTTTAAATTTGTTGGTTTGATTGAAGTTCAGCCAGAAAAGTGTGATACTTTTCCCAGTGAAAAGCAGATTAACTTTTAAATTTGAGGTCTTTTACTCCATTTACAGTATTTACAGTTATTGCTGGCAGCACAATGATTTTGGAATAATGGAAGCTAATGTGACTCTTTACTCCCAATTTCTCCCCAGGATACTTGGCAGTTTCTCTCAATCTTCTGGTTGCTTTCTCAAAACAGCTGGGACTTAATTCTGAAAAAGCAGAGAGACAACATTGTCCTACAGCTTTTAATTGCCAATTAAGCAGGTTTCAATTTATGAATCCATTTCATCTGTGATTAAAATGGAGTTCTTTTTTTTTTAAAGGTTTTTAAACACTATGAGGACTTCTTCACATTCCTTACCTGAGTAGATAGAGTTAATAGAGTTTTAATCGGCAGCCATAAATAAAAATAAATGTCTTTATAAAACAGTTGAAGGAAAGTAAAATGTCTGTACAGTAATGTCTTGTATCTGTGCAAATGTTAATAATATTGCATCCTGTTTATAGAAATATCAAACAGATAATTACATGAAAAATCATCATTGTAAATTAATTAAAAGATACTGAATAGTAAAAGTGCATAAATATCAAAATACTGTATATGTATATGATATGTATACATCATATATATGTGCATATCAGATATATTTGTCAGGTATAAGCACACACATGAAATTCTCAAATGGAAATTTTCTTAGAGAAAAAGCAATGGTATATATGTTCATGTTCAAAATAATGTTTTAAAATGTATTTTTAGAAAGGACCCTTGACTCATATTTGGATTTCATTGCCAGTCTTAAGTAAATTAAATTATTCACCGTATCTATTTTCCTGGGTTGGTGGGGTAGTATTTATTCATTTAATTGGTTCTGGAGTAAAGATTTCTCATTTGGTTCCTGCTGTACTTCCAAAGTTAAAACATGTATTATATTAAGGGAAAATAACGTCTGAGTAAATTATTATCGAACATGACTCTTTCTGTTATTAATGGCATGTTGATTTATAGGTTCCCCCCCGCCCCCGCCCATGACTTATTTCTCTATGTCTCCATGGACTCCAAATTGGAGGAAGACATAATATTTTTTCTCCCTATATTTAGTATTAAGGGTAGCAATCCTGATACTAAGATGGTCAGGCAGTTGAAGGGGTAAAAAAAAGCCCTGTTTGTTTAAAGTAGGAAACCCTAGAACCAGACTCCACGTTCCCCAAATCTCCTGTATGGAACACCACCCTCTTGTATACTGGTTCTCAATCTTGGCTGCACATTAGATCATGTGGGAGTTTTAAGAAATTCTGATGCCCAAGCACACCCTGAATCAATTAAGTATAAATAGTTGGGGAATGTGTCAACTTGATTGGGACATGAGGTGCCAGATACTTGGTCAACCATTATTCTAGGTTTTTCGGTAAGGGTGTTTTTGGATGTGTTTAACATTAAAGTGATAGACCGAGCAGAGTAGATTGCCCTTCCTAAGGCAGAGGGACTCATCCAATTAGTTGAAGGTCTGAATCCAACAAAAAGGCTGACCTTCCCCAGAATAAGTGGGTATTCCTCTTTCATGACTGCTTGGAGCTGGAACATTGTTTTTCTTTGTTTGTTTGTTTGTTTGTTTGTTTGTTTGTTTTTCTGCCTTTAGACTTGCACTGAAACATCTGTTCTTACTGGGTCTTGAGTCTGCTGGCTTTCAGAATGGAACTCACGCCTTTGGCTCTCCTGGGTCTCCAGCTTGCTAACTGCAGATCTTGGGAATTGTCAGCCTCCATAACTATGTGAGTGAATTCTTTGTAATCTCTCTCTCTCTCATATATATATACATATGACATATATATGTCTCATATATACATATATAATATGAAAGAGAGATAGTTATAGTTACAGATAGATATAGATATAGATATAGATGATATAGATATATAAAGCTGCTCTACCAACTTTGGGGTCACTCTGTCTCAGGGTTTATTGTTATGTGATTAATATATTTTCTTATGAGATAAAGCATTTGGTCATGGTTTATCACTCAAATTGTGTACCAGAAAAACTCCTTTCAGTCCTTGGAAACTTTATTGTCTCCTTTTCCCTGGTATCACAGGGTAGTGTTGTCCTTTCTATTCCTGCCATGCATGTTTTTCTCATCACATGTATCTGAGTGATTTCTAATATCTTAAGACATTTGCATCTAATGTCTTAAGACATCTGTCTGGCAGCCTGTAAGATCCCCAAGGGGAAGATATATATCTTTTCTTTGTTTCTATGGCCCCTGTACCAGTATCATGTACCTAGAAGGGCTCAGAATACATTTATCTGAATGAAATTACAAAATCCGTTAATGTTGAAGTGGTAATATACTGTCTACAAATGTTGCATGCTATAGTTATGTTTGTATAAACAGCTATGCTCTTACTTCATAAGTTTCTTTTTTTACACTCATGTTATTTTTATTTTTTAGTATAAAGATCTTACTTTATTGTGGGGAAATAGGTTCTACTTACATAAATGGGTTAGAAAAAAAGCTTAGGGAGGAAAGCCACCACCATGGGCAAAAGTGCCTGAGGTTAGGAACCGAGATATTGTAAAGAGATCACGAGTAACATTACTTTACATCTGATGTCAATGTACTATTGTACTTTGATCACAAACTCCACTTGACCCCCAAACCCTTTGCTTCTCACACACACACAAATTAATGATTATTGTCTGATTGTTTTCTCCATGTTCCCGTGTGTAAGATCTTATTTTTTTCATGTTCACCGCGTGGATAATATCTTTGAGCTCAATAATATGGAGACAAAATCCTTGTTAGGGGCTCCTATCTCCTCCCAGACATTAGCTTCTCTCATATTGAACTCTGTGTCCACTCTCTTGCTGGACAAGAGAGAACTCCAGACCCATAGTCTGCAACACTTTATTTCAAAATATGATTTAGAAAAGAGTGTCAAAATTTATAAAGTAAAATTGGATAGGAAAAATGAGTAGACAAATAGCCCAAAGTTCTGAAATGCAATGGAATAAGAGCAAACAGGTATGTAAAAATGTTAGGAAAATAACATGAAGACTGTCATATAGTTAACATGCATAAATGTATACACAATACCTAATGGCATGCCCAAAATTCAACTTTGAGCTATCAAGCTATTAAAAACAAACAAACAAACAAAAACAATGAAGAGAAACAATAGCATTTGTAAGAATCATTATATCCATAATGTAACATTTATCTGTAATAATGGATAACATTTAATGAGCACTCTCTCTTGCCACAATCTAAGCAACTTATGTTAATTTACTTAAATATCATAACAATACCTTGAAATAGGTATTATTATCATCCCATTATTAGAGATTAATTAAAAAAAGAGGGACATTTAAGTCAAGGTCAAAAAACTATTAAGTTGTATGACCTAGATTGAAATTCAGGCAAATCAAGTACAAAACCAATGTTTTTAACCACAATACTATTACCACCTTCTAGATATTGACATTGTTTCTAACTTTTTTTATTTTGAAATAATTATAGGTTCACAAGAGTTTTCAAAGATGGTACAAAGAGCTCCTATACACAGTTCACCCAGTTTCCCTCAATGGTTACATCTTAATTATACGGCAGAACCAAAATCAATAGGGTACAATATCAAAATACATGCACACATTTGGTACAGCCTGTGTGTAAAGTTCTTGACATCGATTTGTATAATCACCACTGCCATCAAGAGCAGAACTATTTCATCACCACGAAAAACTCCCTTGAGTTTTCCTTATTATCAACGTCCACTTCTTTCCTCCTAACCATTCCTCACACTTGGCAACCACCAATTTGTTCTTCCCCTCTTTAATTTTGTCACTCTGAGAATATTCTTTAAATTTAACCATATAGTATAAGGTGTTTTGAGACTAGGTTTTCACTCAGGCTAATGCCTTTGAGATCCATCCATGTTGTTGTATCAATAGTGTGTTCCTTGTTATTGTTAAGTAATAGTCCGTGGTATAGATATATGACTGTTTCATCCTTTTGTTGTAGAACATTTTGGCTGTTTATAGGTTTTGGCTCTTACAAAGAAAGCTGCTATAAAAATGTGTGTACAAGTTCTTGTGTGGAGATATGTTCTTATTCTGGAAGAATAAATATCTAGGAATATGATGGTTAGATCATATGGTCAGTATTTAGTTGTTGCTGTTGTTTTTTAAGAAAAGGCTAAAATATTTTCTAGAGTGGCTGTGCCATTTTACATTCCCACGAACAATGCATGTATTCAATTTTTCTATATTCTTTCCAAGTGTGGTATTATCACTATGTTTTCTTTTAGTGGTTCTAGTACATGTGTAGGGATATCTCATCATGGACTAGCTCTGTTTTTGTGTATATAAGTCTATGTAGATGTGGTTGTGGCCACTCTAGAAATCAGGACATCTGGATAGCCATCCTGGCTTTGCCTTCTGTTTGTTCTGCAATCTGATATAGATTTTAAGTTGTATGAATCTCTATTTACATTACTGAAAAATGGGAATGATGATATCCTTGTCCCTGTGAAGATGAAAAGATAAAATATTCGTTGAAGTATAATTAAAAATCATTCTCCTTGGCAACGTAAATCCACTGCTTTTCATGCAGGGAAATTTTCTCTTAACATATTTAGCAGCTTGGGTTTTTCCTTCTTTTTAGTTGTTACCACTAACCTATTTCAACCCAGCACTTGCCCAATTTTTCCTTTTCCTAAAGTGGAAAACCACAAACCATTGAAGACATTTTAGTCTCTGTTGTTGTCAATGATGTTAAAATGAAGAAAGCTTATAAACACATTTTCCCTATTTGTTATATGCAGTGACCATAAAATCACAGACTGTTACAGTTTGAATGATATTAGAAAAATCATCTAGTCCATCCTCATAATTTCACAGATCAAGAGCCAAAGGCTCAGCTGGCTTAAATAACCTGTGCAAGTTCCCGCAGCTAATTGAGAACAGTTACAGGAATAACCTCTACATGTGTAGAGTTCTCAGCTATAGTAGCTTTCCCATTAAAAACTGTTGGACCATCTGTGAAAGCCCCCCTCTTCTTCCATTGTTATATTACATCTTTCTCTGTTTACTGCTTGTGTCTTTATGCACACATTTCCTTTATATCTCTCCTGCACAATTCTGGTTCCCATACCATCACTCAAAATGGCCAACACATTTCTCCCATCTGAAAATCCTTCCTACACCTTCCTACACATACACTTACACCTACATTTCCTACACCTACATCAAATCCTTCCCCCCCCCCACCCCCCACACACACTCCTCCCAGTTAGACTTATTTCCCTTCCTTCAGTTACTACCTTTAGCTATCTTCAGACCCCAGTCTTCCTCCTTCTCCATAAATAGTTCCCCACTCAGGATCATCCACACCTCTCTCTCTCACAGCCCATAGTCCAAACTCAATAACTATGACTCCTCAAGGACTTTCCCTTCTCCATTCCTCAGTATCTTTGCATGCAATCCTTAGCCCTTCATATTGTTTAGGGATAAAGAATTTTAGTTTTCCTACTTGTGATTTCAATAATATTTACAGATGGAATAATTCAGTATGTAACTTTTGGTTCTTGACTGTTCTTTTTTTTCAATTCATAGGAAGTTGCAAAGCAATGTAGAGGGAGGTCCCATGGACTCATCATCCTGCCTCCCCAATATTAGCATATGACATAACTAGAATACAATATCAAAACCAGAATGTTGACATTCATACAACCCACAAAATTTATTCAAATTTCTCCAGTTATACTGCGTGTGTGTGTGTGTGTGTGTGTGTGTGGCTCTAGGTAATTTTATCACCTATGTAGGTTTGTGTATGTAACCACCGCCACAATCAACATACTTTACCGAACCATCTCCAAAAGGCTCCCTCTTGCTACTTCTTTATAGCCACATCACTCTCTCCCATGTATGTCCTTCACCCCTTTCAACCACTAATTGTATTTCATATCTATAATTTTGCATAAATATTTTGGATTTTATGTCCTCTTGGTGAATTGACCCTTTTATCATTACACAATGTCCCTCTCTGTTTCTAGTAATTTTCTTTGCTCTGAAATATGCTTTATCTGCTATGTATATAGTTACTCCTACCTTCTTTTGATTAATGTTTGCATGGTATACATTTTTCCATCATGTTACTTTCTAACTACCTACTTATAATGTTTGAATTGAGTTTCTTATAGACAGCACATAGTTGGGTCATGATTTTGAACCCACTCTGCCAATCTGTTTCTTTTAATTGGAACATTTATATCATTTATATTTGATGTAATACTTGATATATGTTAGAGCTCAAGTCTGTCATTCTCTTTTTGTTTTCTATTTGTTTTCAGTGGTTTTCTTTTATGTTATATTTTTCTGGCTCTCTATGGGTTATTTGAAGATGTTTTGGAACTAAATTTTGATATCTCCATAGTGGTTGTGAGTATATCTCTTTGCATACTTTGTGTGTGTGTGTGTGTGTGTGTGTGTGTGTGTGTGTGTGTGTGTGCTTGTTCTGGGCATAACATTGTATATACATAACTTAACGGTGTGCTAGTGTTGATGTTTTACCAGTTTGGGTGAAGTGCAGAAACTTTACCTCCCTTTCTCTTTACCCTCGCCTGTTTATAGTACCGTTGTCTTTATTATTTTGTCTACAAACACTGAGAATCACATAATACAGTGTGATAATTTTGCTTTAACCATCAAACATGATTTAGAAAGCACAAGAATGGAAGGAAAATATACCATCTTTACCCATATTTTTACTCTTTGCATTGCTTTTTCTTCCTGATGTTCCCAGATTCCTTTCTTTATAATTTCCTTTTGTCTTAAAGAACTTTCTTTAGCCATGTCCTTAAGGTAGGACTGCTGGATTTTTTCCCCCTAAGAATGCCTTGGTATCCCCTTTCACCATCTGACTGGCATCAGTTGTCTTTTTCTCATTCAAATTGTGGTTTTCTCAGTTCTTGGTATGGTGAGTGATTTTCCTATTGCATCTTGGACATTCTGGTTATGTTAGGAGACTCTTCATCCTATTTAAATCTTCTATTTTAGCTTGTAGTCACTGCGTTTAGATTTAGCATGTAGGGCCTGGCCTACTTATGTGGACTTTAGTTTCCAGAGTTTGCAATGCAATTTTGGTCTGTTTCGCTCTCCTGGTGAGAGCTGCTTGGGCTCCTGCTCAGTCCTTACTGTGTCTTGCCTGTGGGAGCTGAAGCAATATCCTGGGTCATCTGCCAGCTGGCAGGGGGCAGGGAGTGAGGGGACAGTGGAGAGCCAGCAGACATTGGGCCTGAGTCTCTCATGCCACTGAGTGGAGGACAGGGAAATGCTGGGTGCCACCAATGCTTCCCTGCAGACGCATCAGCTTGTCTGCTGGTGTCCTGACCATTGTGCAGCAGTGGTTGGGTAGAGGTCAGCCAGCTGATGTTAGGCAGCAGTGGGTTCAGGTTCCCCACTAGGTCTCTCATGGGCTTGCCCTTTCCTGGAACTACGTGAGACAGAAAGAAAACCCAGGAAACTCACACTGCTGTCAAGCCTCAGTTCCTGACCTTCTTAGCCAGTCCACTTACTTTTTTTTTTTTTAATTCTCTGGGCCTTTTTATTATCACCTGTTGAATTATCTGAATGGCATTTAGTTGTACTTAAAGACGAGAAGTGGGGATATGTGAGCCTAGGACATCTTGTTTCAGAACCGGAAGTCTCCAAGTGTTTATGTGTTAACTTACTTCATCTTCACAACTTCTTTGAGGTAGGATAATATACAGTCTCTTGTTTTCCACATATGAGAGTTTAAGGAAGAAAAATAAAAGTAAAAATTACGATCCTGGAAAAGATACTAATGAGGAGGAATATATAGATGACACAAATGCACAAACGAAAATGTTATGACTATAATTCCAAACAGATTTAGCCCCAAATAAAGCAATTTGGAATAAATGAGCCAGCTTTTAGAAATTACTTTATTTTGATACACTTTTTAAAACGGCATTAGAATTTGCATTTTATTTTGCATAATTTTTCATTATATTGCTTGGGCAATCATACTAAAGATAATTTCTCAGTTGTGATATCTTACAATCATAAGGAGGAACACGCAGCTTTGAGTAGATTCTTCTTACACAGTAAGATACGACTAGTTAGCAACACCTGAACTACTATTTTTCTGTTTTCAGGCATTGTGCTTCTTGAAAAGTTAAACACTGTTTATACTTAGAGACTCTTCTTTCTATAATGTTTTTTTCCCCTAAATTGACATAGAAAATATATTACAGAATTTCCATGTCATTTCAGTGGAAAAATACCCCTTTGGTTTTATTCCCTTTTATATAAAGGCAGTGTATCCTAAGTTATGAAAGAGAAACAAAAGCAGCGATGCTCACCACTATACCACCAACGCTGCGCAATGAAAGAAAGAATTCCATTACTATGGAAAGAAGGAGAATAAAAGGGTTGGCTCGAGTCAGATTGTATTCAGCCCAGTGAGTCTTGACTAAATGTGTGTATGTTGTTGCTTGCATTCACCATCTTCAATTAAAAATAGGCATAGTGCAAATAAGAATATTAGGACATTGTTTGACAGTTTATACAGTTCTTTCATATCCATAGTTTTCATTTTATTATCATGAATTTCCTATGATTCGTGAATTAGTAACAGGCCTGCTGTTTTCGACTCTGGTTGCTTGGGTTAAGATCCTAGCTCTACCCTTTCTTAACTGAGCAACCTTACACAAGGTACATAACCTTTCCTGGCTTCATTTCCCTCCTCATCACAGCAATGTGGGCAAGTTACTCAATCTTCCTGTCCCTCAACCTTCTCATCTCTTAGGTAAAACAGTTTTCAAGGAGGATTAAATGAGAATATAAAGTAAAACACTCTGAATAATGCCTGCACATAGTAAATACTTAATAAATGTTACTTATTCTTATCTTCATTCTATACATGAGGACTGTCTGGTTCAACAGATAAGCACATGCAAGAAATGGATATGCAGCATATCTTGTACTAATTTATTTTGTATTAAAATGAAATGAATTTAAATTTTCTTTAAATGCTTTTGCAAAATTGCATTTCAGAGCTGAAGAAATAGAGAGAGCAGTAGATAATACTGAGGAAGACATTTACTGCTTGTCACAGAGCAGCCCCTTCGGAGCTCAGAGCTTTTATCTTTACAACATCCCTTTGAATTTTAACATAACCCTTTAGGAAACTATGACCTCACACATTGAATAACCACCTCTTTGGACTAAGGCCAGCTCGGACCTGTCACATGCTTTGTATTGCCAGGGAGCTAAACATTATTTTTTATATTACATTTAGCAATTGATTTGATGACAGGAAATACTTCAGACCCCAATGAAATGAAATGCTATCCCCCTAAAAATAATTAAGTAATTAATTAAATAATTAAGTAGATCAAGTTTTCAAAGAATTGTAACCAATCGTTATGTATTTAATTACATCAGTAAAACATTTGTGGAAATTTGCTTTCTCTTTACTCTAATAGTGTCTGTAAATATCCTTAATTTTGACCATTGGCTTGCAAAGCCCAAAAAACTTACTATCTGTTTCTTTACAGAAAAAGTTTGCCAACTCTTCGACTAAGACACTAATGTGACTCTTTCTCTGAGAAAATGGCTTTTTGTCCATCAGGCAACCTTGAACTTTGAACTACAATTTTGCAATAGTGGTTATAAGCAGCTTCTGTTAATCAGAGCTGATTATTATCTAAAATATATAATATTTAGCCTTGGAATTTGAAATTATTTTACTTTGAATTTATGTTAGACTAGAGCAAATTCTTTGTAATTTTAGCCTGATATTATGACCCATAGGAGGAAGGTAAACTTTTCTTAAACTAGTAGGAGCCTGCAGGAGGTATGAGGGATTTCTGTCCCTTCATTCTCAAGGAACACAGGAATATTTTTTTTTCTCTTGTGAAAATCCAGGAGGCACATTTTTAGATTTAGTAAAGTCAAAAGATCAGGCGACTTAAAATCATTTACAATGGTATTTCCTTTTCCCTTGACGGTTAAATTCTTGCCAATTTATTTTAACCTCATAAAACCATTAAAATGTTTCTGTGTATTTTCCCTTGGGCTTTTTAATGTTAATGTGTATTTTTAACCTGCATCATTGGGTATAAACTATTCCTTTAACATTTTGTTTTTGTTGTTGTTCTTGCCCAATTATACCATATAATGTTCGAATGCCTTTCTACTCCACCTTCACATCCCCTAAAACATTTTTGCCCTAATTATATATAGAACAAGTCATTACACAGTGTAGTCAAATGATAGAATTTGAGAAAGTGTATCATGTTTATGAGGTTTTTGGTATCAGACCAGAACTCTAATTCCTACTTTGCCACTTACTAGCTGGCAAGAACATGACCAGTTGAATGTGTTCCCATGAACCCAAGTTTTCTTAACTCTAAATGGGGGGTCAAAATAGTCTCTAAATCAGAAGTTTGTTGTGACCATGCAAAGAACTTAGTGTTTGGAACACAGACATTATTTAATAAATATATAACTACTAAGATCTAGGAACTGTTTATGGTTCAACTGGTCTAATCCCAACATTATATAAATGAGAAAAACTATGGCCAGAAAATCTAAGTGACATATCCAAAGCTTCCTAAGCATTCTTACTTAGCAGCATATCTCAGGTTTTAAACTTTTCATTTTAATGTTACTAAGCCACCAACAAGTTATTTTATTATGGCAAAAGAAAACCAACTTCACCTCCTCAAAGGGTACCATGGGATATGAGTATCATGAAACTAATCGTATCTATCGCTACTCTTTTGTTCATAGATTACTGCAGGCATGGGCAGGGCATGGTCTTTCTTCTACTCATAAAGTAAAGCCCTAAACCTGCCCTGCCAGGATTTCCCAGGGCTCAGGACAAAAAGTTACCTGATCATTGTAATAATCGATAGAAATATCTAATCTAATCTCTCTCTCTCTCTATCTATATATAAAATCTATGATCACAATACAAATGTTTTAGAAATATTTACCTATTAATAGCAGTAGTAATGTAGGGAAAAAGTGATACTGCCCTTTATTTAATGAAGACTTTGTTCTATGCCAGGTACTTTGTTCTATTGCTGTGTCAGTTTGACAGATAGTATCTTAATCTTCACAATAATCATGAACAGCGGATATCGTTATTCCCATAATATGTAATATTAAACTGGAAGAACCATAAATATGGTGAATTTTTTAACTGGCTGAGACGTAATAATGAGGGCAGCTTCCAAGATTTCTACTTCTCAAGACCATTTCTTTGGAAAATGAACCTAACTAAGCTTTTGTTGCCTCTGTGGGGCTGTACATAAAAATATTTTGGTGCCCCCTAGAGGTTATCAGGAACAGACAGTTGTCAAATGCCAGGCAAGGAGAAGCTGAATTCGGCTCAGCAGGCACCGTCCATCACTCAGTGCTGCTTAATTCTCTATACTTAAGTGGTTCAGAGGTAACCACAAAGTAGCTCTAGAAAGCAGTGGTTCTCAAATTTCAGTGAGCATCAAAACCACTTGGAGGGCTTGTTAGAACCCAGATTGCTGGCCTCCACCCCCAGATTTTCTGATTCTGCGGGTCTGAGGTGGGGTCTGCACATTTACATCTCTAGTCTCTGGTGTTTCTGAGGCTTCTGGCCCAGGAACCACACTGTGAGAAAAACTGCCCTAGAGAATCATCTCAAAGTTTAAGCCAACTCCAGAAGCTATTCGGGAATTAATATCCTTGGGGTGCCTCTGTGGACCTAGTTCTCCCCTACTCTCTTTAGATAACCATAAATAGAGTGTGTGGAGACACATGAACATCTCCTATATGATGGTGACAGTTCCTGACGAATTATAGATTCCTTGATCCCTGGGAGTTTCAGAGGGTCTCTAGATAGAGTTGTGTGTAGGAGAACGAATTAAGATTTGAGGTCAGAGAACTCAGGTTTTGATTTCAGCTCTGCCGTTTAATCAGACCTGACTAAAGACCAGCGTCCTCAGCTGAATATGAGTAAATATGTGGTTTTAACTCTAGCTCGGCACTTGGGGTACATGCAAAAAATTTTAGCTAAATCTTAATCTCCACGAATTTGGTGTTCCATATCTGTATTTCAAATGCCAAGATGTTGTGAGAAAAATTAATTAACTAACCTGAACACATTTTGCAACAATGGAAAATAGTAGCATGAAGGGTTAAAGCCATGGAATATATTCTGTCAGTTGCATGAATTTGATCAATGCTATTACTGTTACTACCTTTGTTTTCACTCATATTTACCTGTTTTTCATCAATTCTTTTTCTTATCCTCTTTCTCTAATTTCATAAACTTTTTTTCTCCAAAGAAAATGCAGATTGAGAGAATACTTGCTTTTTATTTTTTTTAACTGTATGAGTATTTGTCTAAATTGTTTTCTAAATTATTGTAGCAACTGGATTTTTTTTCCCCCTCTCTCTCAACATAATAGGAAACTTGAATGTTGACGACTCTAGTGGTTTCCACTTCTGTTTAATTCAGGTCAGGATTTATGGAGACCTCATGTGGTGACAAAAAGCACCACAGAAGGCTTTCTTCAGGATGGGTATAGCACAGTCAAAGAGAAATTCAAATCTCATTTGGGAGCAACATAATCCAGGAAAATGGAGACCTAGAAGTTAATGGCACTGAAGCATGCAAGGCCTCCAAGAAACATCCTACAGCAATACTGAAGGAATACTATAACAAGAGCTTTAAAAATGAGAAACCTGGTCACTCACATCTACATTTCCCTCTATTAGCTGAAACACAGATAACGCAAAGAAATTAATGTGCCATGTTGCTAAGGAATGCGTTGCAGTCTTCCTTTTCCTCTTCATGAAATCCACCGGACAGATCTTCTTTTCTTAAAAAAAATTTTTTTTAACATTTATTTATTTTTGAAACACAGAGAATGAGCAGGGGAGGGGCAGAAAGAGAGGGAGACACAGACTCCAAAACAGGCTTCAGGCTCTGAGCTGTCAGCACAGAGCCCTATGCAGGGCTACAACTCACAAACCATGAGATCACCACCTGAGCCGAAGTCGGACGCTTAACCGACTGAGCCAGCCAGGCGCCCCTGGACATATCTTCTTATTTAAATTTTCATCAAATTTTAAAACCTGTTCCAATAGGCGTGTTGCTACAAATGTTATTTTCAGTTCTTTTCTCGGTTTTACACAGAATGGAAAGCGAGCCAGACAAAGAATCAAACTTGAACTCATGTTTATGACTTTCATTGGTGCAACATTATAAACAGCATTATTTGCAAATATTGCAGTGCAAGATATGTTTTTGTAATTAAAATACAGAACTATGATTCTACGTGGTGGATAAAGTTGAACATAAGTACTCTCCTCTTATTGCTGACAAGGTATCAGAGTCAGGATACTGAATGAATTAGTGTGGTAGTAAACATATTTCAACATATAATTTGCTAGTACAGACTAGAGAAAATTCACTGGGGTTGGGGTACGATGGTGGAAGAATCCTTGGTCATTCATAGGCACTTATTACTTAACTCATTATGAGTTAATTTATAATATAAATTTATAATATAAATATATAATTTAAGTCATTATAATTTTCTTACAAGAAAATGTGACTATGCCTTCCAGTCTCAACTTCTTAAAGAAGTTACATAACAGACCTTGAGGCTACAATCTAGAAGGACAAATGAGTTAATAAATGTTCAATGTTTTCAAGTCTTTAAAAGAACAGAGCAACATAAATCTATGGCATTAAAATGAGTTCCAGTTTGGTTATCTAATGGGTCCCCTGTCTTTGAAAACGTCCTCAGAATAGCTTTAAGATTTCCAGAGCAGACAAAATGAAAAGGTAGAGATAGCCTTATTAAAGACATTTGGGAAAACTTAAGTAGGGAAAAAGTTGATAGGGATATTGGTGAAATTTCAGATTGAGTACGTTCTTCTGTTTAAAAAAAAATGGGTCAATTTTCAGAGCACCCACTATGTGTTTGGCATATTGTTAGATGCTGGAAATACAAAAATGAATTAGATTCCCTTGCTTTCAAGGGGATGACAGATAATGACACAAACAATTATCACTCTATGAGACCTGCATTAGACTGAGAGCTTGCACTAGTTCCTGTGAATGCCTTGTAAGGTGATATGGGAAGTGAGGTGCTTTACATTCAAGCAAAGGAGTTGACTCTTAGTTACTATTTCAACCCAATAATGACATTGGTTTTTGCTGGAAGAGGAGTGGGGAGCAGGAGAGTGGTAGCAGTTGCCAGACACACATCACACTAAAGAGACAAGAAGAAAGAAGGAAATTCTCTTTCACAGTGGGGGGAAAAAAATCCAGATTTTCCCCTAAATAAAGGAAACCTTCTGGTTACAATGTGCGTTGCTAGGGATTTATTTTACCCTCCTAAGAGAGTAAAATCACACGGATACATTCAAGCCCTTAGGGTTTTGTGAGCATACTGTAAATCTAAGACGTCAACCGAGACTGGTGTGAAGTGTGTGACTATAAAGAAAGGGTTAAACGGAAGGGGGTGGCTCAGAGATGGGAAGGCTGGCGAGAAGGCTGGAAAACTTGCAAAAACTCTGAACTTTTAAGCTCCCAAAAATACACATGTGTGTGTCTGTGAGCGCGGGCAGATCTATTTCGGTAGATTTTTTTTTTTTTTTAATTTTAAATCACAATCTCTCTGTCTCTGTCTTGCTGCGCTGCAAACACTCTGAACAGCCCCTTAGGATCGCGTGGCAAAAGCTGCAGCAAAGGCATTGGCAGCGCTATTTATTTATGAGTCGCGTTCAAAGCCGCCCTCTCCCCATTCCTCCGCTGCGAAAGACCAGCTCAGAGCCTGGGGCACCTCTGGGGCCTGCGGCTGGGGGCAAGGGCCTGGAAACCTCCTTCCTCCGGCAAACTTTGTCGGGGCGTGGGAGCGAAGGCGCGAGCCAGGGCGCGCGGGAACGCGCCGCCCGTCGCCGCCTCCGCCTGGCGCTGGCAGCCGGGGCCTCACCTCTCCCCGGCGAGGTGCGGGCGCCCCGCGCGCAGCCAGTGGGCGGTGCCGGGCGGCGCGGGGCGGGGCCGAGGGGTGGGGGCTCCGCTGGGTATATAAGGCCGGCGCCGGCTTAACTTCTGACTTGGGGTTATTTATTTGGGGAGCGCGCGGACGGCGGAGGCTGGCGGCGGCGGCGGTGGCGGCCGTAGCTGCCGCAGACGGTGGTTAAAGAAGGCGGCGGCCGCGGCAGCGGCGAGTGATGGGAGCGCCGTGGCTCCCGGGCGCAGGCGGGAGCTGCCGAGCTTTCCGGGCACCGCGGGAGTGCTGAAGAGAAAGGGGAGCGTCCGGGGGCCCGAAGCCGGCTCCAGAGGCGCCGGGCGGGTTTTTGTTCGGCCGCGCTCAGCGCCAGGCAGCCCGAGCGAACAACTCCAGTTACAACAACAACCCACCTTCCCGCAGCCGAGCGAGACTAGGGCTGCTGCGTCCGTCCTATTGTTTAGACACTTGCCAGGAGCTCGGGAGCCAGCAGAGCCCCCGAGCCCCCGCTGCCTGTCGCCGCTTTCCCTCTCCGCCACTTCCCTCTCTGGAGAAGGAGGCGCGGATAGCAGCCAGGAGAGGGGAAGGGGCTGGAAGGAGACTGGCTGCTCGGGACTGCGGCCGCCGAGTCAGGTGCAGCACCGGGATCCGGGCGGCGGCGCGACGTCGGCGGGAAGACTCCCACTGTGGCCGTGGGGGACGGGATTCAAAGCCTGGGAAAAGTTCCTGCACTTTGACGAGGAGGAGGGCCCACTTGCGGGCGGCTGTCGGGGGGCGGCCAAGGGGCTGCGCCTGCCCGGGAGTCTGCTCTTGTTTCGTCCACCTTTGCCATCAGGTGTCTGCTGCGGAGCTGCGGCGTATCCGGGAGACGCCAGGGGCCGACACACGCGCGCGCACGGGACTGCCATTCAGCTGCCTTCTGGGCTCTCCTCGGGGTAGCCGATCCCACCGGCCAACTGCCACCTCGTCATCCCCCAGTTCTTTCCGGCAGGACCCAAGACGCGGACACCTCCACCTTGGCCTTTGCACACCTTCCGGCCTGCCTGCCAGCCAGCCCCGACCCAATCCTCGGAGGAGCCCTGGTCCTCAACTTGGCCTCTTGGATTTCCTCTGTCGGGGTGGTGACTAGTGGATATTTCTGCCGGCTGCGGCGGCCCCATTGCCCTTTTGTCTTTTTCTGCGTGACCTCGGGGAAGGCCCCGGTGCGGAGCGTCGCCAAGGACGCCAGGAGGGAGGCGGGATTGCCGAGATCTCCTTCGGCGAAGTGCATGTGTGTTTGCAAACCGCCCTCGGCTTTCGGGAAACGGCGAGGACGTGTCCCGGCTGCGGAAGAGCCGCAGGCTGTAGGGAGGCCGCTCGAGTGAACCGCGCGGGAGGCACGCAGCGCCGCCCCGCGACCCCCAGGCTGCGCCCCCGCCCCGTGCGCCCCCGCGCGCCATGCCCAGTCGTCCGGCGCGCTCCGCTCCCGGCCCGCGGGGCTCTTGCGCCTTCTAGCTTCGGAGAACCCCCTTTGATCGAGGCCACCATTTCTATTGAGCACCCCTCTTCTGTCTCATAGCCTCTCCACTGGAATCGGATTTGAAGACTCCTCCGTGGAATCGGAGCACTCCCTTTTCCGCGCATCCGGCCCCTGCATCTTTACGGCCTTTAGGAGCCCCAGCTCTTTTACCGCCAAGTTGATCGTTGAGAGACAGACGACGTGTGACCTCCTCCCCGCAGCTTTGGGGTCTCTTTATAGCCTTGGCCTGGCCGATTGATCATCAGGACCTAAAGTTGCGCCTTCAGGACCCGAGGAGCGCCTGCCCTGCTGGAGGAGGTTGGAGGGGAAGTGGGAGGCGCGTACCTGTGCCATCTCTACTGCCTTGAATATTATTACTGTTACTTCCAAATTATTTTGTGTACATTTACCCGGACACTCTGGGTTCCTAGCCCTGCGCCAGAGACTGGGCCTCAGACACAGCGCGATTCGCGCGGAACAAGGAGCTAAGGAGGAACCCCCGGCGCAGGCGAGCGAGGAGGCGGCGGGGGAAGATGCGCGGCGTCGGCTGGCAAACGCTATCCCTGTCGCTGGGGTTAGTGCTGGCGATTCTGAACGAGGTGGCGCCGCAGGCGTGCCCGGCGCAGTGCTCCTGCTCGGGCAGCACGGTGGACTGTCACGGGCTGGCGCTGCGTAGCGTGCCCAGGAATATCCCCCGAAACACCGAGAGACTGTGAGTACGGGATCTTCACCCCCCGCCCCCGCCACACACACACTGGGTCGCGCATCCCCTTCATCGAGACTGGAGGGATCAAGCCGCACAGGGACCTGTGCCTGGGTAGCTCTCCTGCACGCTCATCCTGGGCTTGAACTCCCTGGGAGGGCGAAGGACAGGAGGGCGCTACTCAGGGAGGGGCCGCTGCCCTAGGAGGGGCGGGCCGGTTGGCAGATGCGCTTGGTCCTTTCCTCCCGCTTTCGTCCAGCCAGTTCCATCCCTGAGCAGGCGACTTCTCTCGGGCTTGGGGAGCCGCTAACGTGGGGACAAGTAGTGGAGGATGCCCGGGGCGAAGGAGACGCGACTTTGTTCCTCAGACTCTGTAAACGGAGTCACCTTGCGGTGGCCAACACTGGCGGGGTGGTTTCAGGACCGAATCCCAGCGTTTGTCGCCGCGGGGCGGCGCGGGAGGGGGGTGCGGGGGGCGGTTGGCGGAAGGACTCAGAGGGGAGAAACCTCCGCTCCGCGGCTCAGTGTCTCCCTCCTGGGGACGGAGGGGTGGGGAGAAGGGGTCGTGGGGCGGCTGGGTCCGCCCCGGGGGCGCTCTTCTGCAGGCCTCAGAGGGAAGGATGCCCCAGGACCGAGGCGGCTCTCTCGGCCGCCGCACGCCGCCCCCGCGACTCTTTCCCCCGCCCCCCACGTCCCCAGCGAGGAGGCGGCGGCGGCGGGCCCCAGGAGACCTGTCCCAGCGGGTGACTGAAGAGGAGGACCGTTTCCCAACGTCTAGGCGAAGTTAGGGCTGGCTCTCCAACCCGAACCGGCCGAGCAGGGTGCTGACTGCTACGGCGACCCCGCAGCCCTCCGTTGCCCCCTCCGGCCCTTCCCGCTGAGCCCCGGATCACCCCCGTGCACCTTTCTGGCAGTTTCTGCGCCCATTCACGTGGCCGCAGTTCTCCTTCCTTCCCTTCTTCGCGGTCTGCTGCCCGCAGACATCCCCGCCTCCCTGTCTCTGCGAATCTCTAATGAAGAAGTATCTCAGACCCGGTGTTGACGGCCCACGCGCTCCTGGTGGGGCACTTCCCGAGTTCAGGGAAGCGGAGCATGGAGGCCATTCCCTTTGTGAACGCCGAGGCCGCCGCCCCGCGCTGCCCGAGCGCCCTGGGCGCTCTCCCCTCGCCGTTGCGCGTGGGCCCGGGTGCGCGGCGCGAGGGCGGCGGGGGCCAGCGCGCCGGACTCTGCTGCCGCGGCTTCTGCGCCCCCGGAGCTGTGAGGGTTGCGGGCCGCGCGGGGGACCCGCTGGGACCCGCGCCGCCCGCCGCGCGTCGAGTCGCTCTTCTTATCTAACTCATTTGCCTCGCCCTCAGCTTAAAGGCCGGAATTGAGCCCTTTCTTCCTCTGCAAATGGCTCCCCCACCCCCAGCCTCCCTGGCCTGCCCCCCACTTCTCCCTCCTTCCCAGGCCCGAAGCGCTGGGCTAGTTGGGGCCCGACCGAGGGTGTCTTGTCAAAATGTGATCTACCACATTTGTCTGGGATGGCGGTGGGGGGGTAAGGATTCATGTTCCGTCAAATAGCCCGTAAAAGACCCCAACAGTTGTAGGAACAACTTGGTGCTACTTTGCTCGGCATGGAGCGTTGGGTTGGGGAGAGAGCCCTGCAGAATTCTGTGTTAGCGCTTGTCACTGCATGCTATCCAGAACAGTTTAAAGTTGAGACATTAACATGTCTTACTCAACAAAAAGGGAGTGCACTTAGAACAAAATAGTAATTTGAGTTTCAGGTCCTTGGGGCCGGGGGAGGGGGGGGGGCGGAGAGGGGTCAGTAAAGTTTTCAGAAAACAGTTTGCTCAGTGCTGGCTTATAGGGCTCTACCATTGACAAAATAAGCGCTTTAAATGCAAATTTCAAACACGATGTTTTCAAGTCAGAGGTAAGAGAAAACTTACTTCCGTGAAGGACAACATGCAAACCGCAGCAAAGCCTGGTTTTACTTGAAATGATTAGAACCAGGGCAAGTTTAGATCTTGACCTAAGATGCCAGAAAAGGGGGTGGTGACTGGAAGGAAACGTGGTGCTGAAATCCGAACAAAAATGTGAGGGCCTGAATCTATTTCCATTATTGCCCCCGCCAGTAGTTTTCACTTTACAGTCTCAGCGGGGTTCCCTGAGCTGCAAATGAAGAGTTTAGTTTTCCTACAAACATAGAATTGTTGGAAGGTAAATGCCTATAAATGCAAGTCTTTGAAGTGGAGTTCTTTTGATGGCACTCTAACGTTTTTTTCCTTTGCCTTAGGAAGTTTAGCCACCATGCCACCTAAGGACAGGGTTCTGAATTTTAGAAATTTCTTTCTGAGTAGTATTAGAAAAGTGTTCCACTTAAGCGCCTGAAGGGAACTTTTTGGGGGCGTGCCTAACAATAATAGTCAAATAGCAGAATACCTGTGAAATTAATAGACACATCCTTATAAAACCAAAAATTGAAAGCACTTCCATTCACACACAAAAGAGGACTTTTCGTGATAACATAATCACTTCATGTTCTTGTCAGATGCCAGTAAGCATGGACTTTGTAAACTTGTTAAGAATCATTAGGAAAAAAAAAAAAAAAACTTTCAAAGGTTACTACTCCATTCTGTCGTTTACTTTGTAACTTACTTTAGTAATTGGAACTGATCTTTCACCTTATAGTTTTATTTACTTTTTATTTTTTCTTTAACTAGATCTTGATAGAAATAAAGTGGAACTTTCATTTTCTTGTTTTCTCTTAGGGATTTGAATGGAAATAACATCACACGGATTACCAAGACAGATTTTGCTGGTCTTAGACACTTAAGAGTTCTGTAAGTATGTTGTTCTGTATTTTGAAACATTTTCTTTTGTTCTTGAGGCTGCATATTTTGTATTTTTACTGGTCTCACTTTGAAAAACTGTCCCAATGACAGAAACATAAAATTTTAAAAGGTCTTGGTTTCCTTTCTTTTTTTGTTTATCAATGTATTATAGCTTTTAATGAAAATGTAGGCTTTTATTTTAAGGTTGGATGCTTGCCATTGAAACAATATTATAGAAATGACCTCAAATGTTTGCTATACCATACCCTAAGTGCCTCATGCATATAAAAGTGTAGAATAATTGCTTCCACAATATGAATAAGTAATGTGAGACATTTGATACACTTTTAGGATTTGAGATTAACTAGAAAGAATTTAAGTGGGTCTGCATTTTATTATTACTAATATAGAAGACCTTTTTTTAGCAAACAGCACTGAGATATGATTCCTAACATTAAAATCAAGCAATCCAACTCTTCACAGTTTTTGATGGGAAGTGTTTATAAAAATATTGCTGGTCATATTTTGAATTGTTGTATTTCACATCTCTTGTAGTTTTTATAATATTGTTGCGTTACGATTACTTCTTTAATTAGCGGGTTAAATATATTGTGAGGGAGCCATCATGTGAGATTCAGTGTAATGTAAAACTGTTTTTACCCACAGATTTGTAAATATATACATTGCAATGAACATATACGTTTGATCATTGTGTTGAGTGTTTATCTTTTAAAAGACACATTGTGGCTATTATGAAATCATCCGATTTCCAGTGTATATCCATAAGTGAATTAAAGTATGCGTATGGTGACATACTGTATATGGATTCTTTCAGTGAAGAGCTCACTCCAAAATCAGTTTACCAAAAACAGCCATCAAAACTGCCGTGTCATGGGTTGCTCTTCAGGGTAAACTCCAGTTGGAGCTTCACAGTTTTGACTAGTAACTTTTACTAGTATGTTAGTATTTTCTGTGAAAGTTTTGTGCTGTGGATCCCCTCGGCCCTCTGTGATTTCTCTCAGATATACCATCCTTAAATTTCATATGAAATCTCAAACCAGAGCATTGTTTAATTTTATAAAGGGAAGGAGGTTATGAGTGTCTCAGTGGCTGAACTGAAACTTGCTTATTAGATGGGGAGTGGTAACATTAAGACCCTGTTATACTTTGCATTTCAGTCAGCTTATGGAGAATAAGATTAGCACCATTGAAAGAGGAGCATTCCAGGATCTTAAAGAACTGGAGAGACTGTAAGTATTTTTAATTCCAAAGTTATGACGACATAACTGTATTTTTAAAAAAAATCCTTGAATTTCAAGGGCCATGTCTTCAACTTTGTGTCTTAATCTTTGAAAGTTTTACAGAAATACAAGGTCGAATAAGTGGTTTTCAGGCTAATTTACAATTGCAAATTGTGGGATTTTGCATAAATAGTACTAACTTTTAATAAAGATTAAAAAAAAAAAAAAAACAGACTTCTTTCCTGAGACATTGATTTCCTTGAATAACCATTGCTTTGGTACTTAGAGAGGTACATGTTTTCCTTGTTGTCCATCTAGTTTGTTTTATTTGCTTTTATAGGAAGAAAGGTGGTTATTTGATTTGCATTTATAATATGTTATGGAAAAGAAAAGTTTTGCTAGCTGTTATTTTAATTTTCATGCTGTTGCTTTGTGTGTCACCGGTGACACTTGAGAACATTTTGTTTACAAATTTTCAGTGGTGAAAATTTGCTTTTTGATACTTATCACTTATGGTGAACATTGTTAGTAATAGCTATTCACAACTTCTTTTCATTATTTTATAGTAGCTTTCTAAATATTTCTCCTGGAAAAAGAATGTAAAGATTAGGAGAAATGGAAGCAAGAATTATAGTATCAAAGCATGTTTATTTTAAGATTTTTTTTCCCCCCAAGAAGGCCATGTGGACTTCAGAGTTTAAAATATATTTTATATTTTCAGACACAAAATCTTATGCATTGATATATACTACTTGAGGGCCGTTATTAATTTATATCTACAGAGTACGAGATATCTGTCTGAAATAATTAAGATAAATTACACACTATATAATTTGAGGTATGAATTCCATGTCACATATGTTTTGATAACTCAAGTTTAGTAAGTTTGCATTTTAAGGGCATGTAACAGCTCTATTAAACATAGCAACAATTTCCATGCCTGCTTTAATAGGCACTTTAGGTAAAAATAAAAATTTTATTTAAAATAATGAAATATAAAGTTAATTTTAGGCATAGCACTTATTCAGATTCACTGGGCCCAAGGGCAGAAGTTAATTCTGTGTGATTTTAAGTAGACAAAAATGGCTTGTCAATTTCCAAGATATTTGTAAATATATAGGCATCATTTTTATCACCGCAAGTAAAATTAAACCCTGGGATGTCTATCTTATTGTAATATTTTGTCCATGATATATATTCCAAAATAGGGAATATAACTAAAATAAATTTAAAATCACTACTTTGAGCTAGTTTTCAGAGAGAAATAAAAACGAGGTAAACATTTAGTTAAGTTCATTACGAAGTTCATAAGTTCATAACCTATCTCTTGGTATATAAAGATACTCTGAAAGTATTCTTTGATCTCCTTCGTGAGCTTTGTGAATAGTTAATTCCTAGTGAGTATCTTGTAAAGGTATTTTTAATTCATCCATTTGAAAAGTATCAATGTAATTTAAATATTTGGTGAGATGAATAGAGAATTTTAAATTATAATTCAAGTGTTAACACTTTTTTCATGAATAATTTTTAACTATCATACGGAAACATATATTTTGATCCTTAACCAGCATCCAGTTGAAGGAATTTCGATGACTTTTCATGCAGTCTCAGTTAGGTTATATTGTCGTTCTAAATATCTTCAGAAATGCTAGAACAAACCAAACCTTTTCGTTGTTTTTCAAGCCACTTCGAATATCACTTGAACAAATTCACTTTTATCTAGAAATTATTAACCAGTTGCCTTATGATCTGAAATTTGTTTAGAGTTGTAAGTAGGTACTAGTTTTTCACTTTTACTTCCCCTGAGAATGTCACTTCATCTCAGAACAATTTTCTATTCCACTAAGATGCAGTCAGATGTTTCAGAGTGGGAGGAAGATTTGTAATTTTGAATGAAACTAATATATATGCAGGACTTCTTTAAATCACCCCAGCTGTTGGCGGAGAGCAAATATTTCATATTTGTGAGGAAAAGCTGAGAAAATTCCTTTTGTTTACAACTGCCAAGTCCTTCTGATGGAAGCACATTGCTATCTGACAGCCAATTCATCTCCTTGGGACTCTGGAATTCAAAACCATTTCTTAGGAACATTGTGGATACACTTTTCAAATATTTATTTTTTTAAATACGTTAAATGGCAAGGCGATTTTGCCGAAGAATGCATTCAAGTTATCGTGAAATAAACTATTATAGATTTTGTTCAGTATATTATTTTAAAAATACAAATAAAAAAAGCTAACCAGAGGGGTCAATAAACAAGTTACTATGGCCGATGGGATATATTCTTATTTTAGTAGGTGGTGACAACATCTCAAAAACTGCCTTTTTTCCCCTATGAACTTTCAAGAAACATTGTAAGAAACTGGAAGTACATCAATGAATTAACTTTTAACTAATTACATGTTGTGTGAACTTATATTGTTTTTAGCAAGTTAGATGTGAATTTTTCCATTCAAATTCCAAGGAAGAAAAAGTTATAAATGCAGGTTTATGTTATAAATGCCATTCATATAGTATTCACAGTAGCTTAATTTTCATTTTTTTGTGTGAAGAACAAAAAATAAAAATATTAATTTTATTTGTGTGCCATATATGGTTCTAAACTTTTTTCATTTTAGAATGATAAAATTAAAACAATTCCAAAAGGCTATCTTGTGAACATTTAAAAATTACAAGTTTTTCCTTTTTGTTTTATGTTGGTAGAGTTTTAACTTGATCTAGAGAAAGAAGACAAATCTGAAAACAGGAGATAAGATCTGTGCCCTTCTAGAAATACAACTCTTAATCTGTAAGAAACAGTCATGTTATTAGGGTGAATTTGATTTTAGCATAGAGAAAGTCATCATTTGTGAATCCAAGCATTATAGCTACAAAAAGAAAGGTTGTTTTGCACTTCAAAGAATCAATAAATACAAGGTTATATCAGTCAAAAGTCAAGAAATCAATGGATATTAAAAACCTTCCTCCTTCCACACGCCCTCCCTCCCTCCTTTCTGTTGTATGGAAAATAACATCAGATAATATGATCATCATCAGAATGTGGTTATGAATCACTATAAAAGGAGTATGTTTTAATCATGGTTACACACCATGACCACACGTTACTTCCTGTCTTGACAGTTTCCTCCCATACTTTCAGACCTCACATGTGTAGTGGCAGATTTCCATGTTCTGTGTTGCCAGTAGTTCTTGTTATCTGGGAATGGAAGGAAACCGTGAGAAATGTGCCTCATGTAGATTGTATTAGGAGGTCTCCTGTTTGTTTAGCTGAGGTGTTCGACCAAAATCTAATGTAGTTAAGTGACTAGTTAATTCAATGGAAACTAATTAATGCAAAGCAAACTACAAATAAGCTACAAGAATCGGAACATGTATGACATATACATTTTTATGATTCCCAGAAGATACCTGTGCATATCTGCGGTAGTCTCCATGCAAAATTGTTGATTCAAAGTGATTCTTCGCTGGTGCATCAGGCCTTTGAGGGTCAAAAAAAAAATCATATTGGGGCCCCAAACTTTTGTGGGCTGGTGTAAAATTCTGTTGTTCACTTCTAGTTTATGGGATTATAGTGCAGTCATTAAAGTTCTATTTTATGACCTTTTAAGGAGACCCAGGCCACTTCAGTTTCCACTAGTCAAAATTTATGCATTTACAGGTTCCTTCCTAATGGGAAAGCAAGAGTATGAGAAAGTTTTGATATTGTTTGGGTTGTCAAAAAAATGTTAGGACATGAAGTCCTAAATGCAATGAAATGCTTATATGCAAAATAAAAGCCTGATATTCCTAGATTATGTTAATGAAAACCAATAGAAAATCTTGGAGTATTAGGCTTTGCATTAACTTACAATCATCTTGTACCCTTGCAATAAGGAAATTGCAGGAATGATAAAGGCAAGGTTTTGGACTGTTTTTCTTTTCATACTAGTAACATGTGAATGTGTTCATTTAAAACAAGTATTGCTTTAAACTCTCCAAGTTTTACTATCATTGGATTGGAAATTATATTTTTCCTACTAACTTTGTAATTTGATATGCTGTTTTTTTTTTGTTTTGTTTGTTTTTTGTTTTGTTTTGTTTTTGCTTAAAAAATGAGTCCTGAAGTATTATAACGAAACCATGCAGGGAATACTGGAAAATAAACCTGTACCCGTAGACATTTTCAAGTTTCTATACAGCCAATATAAAGAAGATACTCATTTTAATTTAGACAAGTCTAAATCCCTTTACAATGGAACCTAAATTTGACCAAACACTGCACTCTCAGGAGAGAATATCTAAAGGACACATTAATATTTTATTTAAGGTGGTGCTGAATTAGTTCTCCCACGTGCACACCCCATTCCTAAGCACATGACAGCCAGTGTGAGGCTGAGGAATTATGGTGCTCTAGGATTTCTGTTGTAGGTCTCTACACATGAGTTCAAGTAGAGAATATGTTGTGGAACAGGTCTGAAGGAAGCACCACTTATCCCCCGTTCATCAAGAATGTGGAGAATCCCTCTTCTGACTAATCCTACAAATTTACAGGCAACACATAACATAGTGCTTTTCTTAAAGTAGGGCAAACCAACAGTTCTAATTGCCTTGGAAAAGAATGCAAGCTCATCTCAAAAGAATTGTTCTCTGGCTTCTTTATACTACCAACTTTAAAATCAAGGCAGTTATTTTCCTAGGAAGTAAAGTGTGTCTTCAAAGAACATGTCAAACTTGCTAACAGAGGTTGAGTATACGCCCTGCATGAGATAAAAATGCTATCGATGATCAAGTGTGTATCACTTTATCTGTGATATCTGTTCAATGTGAATTATTCCCACTTGTTTATAAGCGATATTGGACTATTTTCATTTATGTATACTGACTGATCACGTGAGGCTTTAATGCATGTGCACTATTGAAAGTTTAGCGGAACATTGCATGCATCCAAAAGGGTTTCTCATGCAACATTTTTTATGGGCCTTGAAGTTGAAGGGTGGTGAGAAGGCCTGTTTGCTCTTTGTGGACCGTTTTATACATTCTGAAGCAGCAAGGCTGTTTATTTTTCCCACATCTGTTTTGGGCTCATCCTTTGTGACAGTGTTTGCTGGATGCTGTGTCCTTTATACCTCCCTGAAATGAGTAGTTTAGTTTGCACTGTTACAATGTATTTGCGGAAGCAGTGAATGTCAGATATTTTACATTGAATTCTGTCTTTCATTCCTGTTGGATCCCTTTCTGCTTGAATTATGCCCGCTAGATGGAATTTCACAACTTTGCGTGCAATTAGAGACTTTTCCGCGTGGACTTTCATAAAGACTGCACTTACCTTTTTTTTCAGAGCAATTTATATCTGCGGGACTGGAGGGAATATTGGGGAAAATGCTTTCAGAATGACAGTTTGGTAACAACAGGGGTGATTTGGTACTGACGTAATGGGAATATTACTTTAAGAGAACATTTACAAAAAAAACGTTTGACTGTCGTCGGCCGTGTTCATCCACTTTGGATGCAGGTGGGTAGCTCTGGAGCTCCTCACGTGTGTGCTGCTCTTCGAGCTTCTGGCAGTGAGAGCAGGGTGCAAAGAACAGACTCCCCTCTGCGTAGGCACTTTATAGTTTTATTTTCTGTTGCCTGTTCTATAGAATGCAGCAAACATTCATTGGTTGTACTGTCGTTTATGCTTTCTAAACAGACACAAACTCTTATACCCCCTTTTAAAATCAGAAACGTTAGATAAGAGTGACACCAGAAAACTCTTCCTTTCAATTAGCAATAGTCACGCCTTGGGTAACTCTCATTTGTCTGTTATCCTCTTATTGTGCAAAACTGGGAAACCTTTGGTTTGAGTTCCACTGGGAGATATTGATCAGATTGCTTCATCTTTCAAAACCTCAGTTTCCTCGTCTTTGGAACAGAGATAATTATTATCTTGCATGCTGGCAGTACATGGTCTAAATAAAATAATGCACACATAGTTTCACAAAACGCTTGTCACATGGTTAGTATTTGAGGAACTCTTATCATGATTTTCAACATTTCTCCTGTTTTTCAAAAGCTCAGTTTAGGCATTATTTTATTGAGCTAATAAAATGTATACATAATAAATTTGACTTTTGTACATTCACATTTTATTACCGGTTTTATTCTGGTTTTCTTATCATGGCATATGGCAATAGAAGAGATGGAAAGAATGTATAAAAATAC
Source organism: Panthera onca (assembly GCF_046562875.1). Classification (NCBI taxonomy): domain Eukaryota; kingdom Metazoa; phylum Chordata; class Mammalia; order Carnivora; family Felidae; genus Panthera; species Panthera onca. The sequence goes on from NC_138342.1 coordinate 15,920,813, forward strand.
CTTCAAGTTTTGTTTCAGAGTATTTCTCATTGCTCTGGATATATAAAGTAATGCCAAGAAGTACGGGGAATGAAGTGGAAGCAACATTTTTACTCATAAGTTTGATTTATCCATCGAAGTAATACACAAATGTTAAAATCTTTGCCTTAAAAAAAGTTAGAATAAAAACATTTTAAGAATAAGTAGAAATTTACCTGAAAAGAAAGCATTAGAATAAAAACATTTTAAGAATGAGTAGAAATTTACCTGAAAAGAAGACATTTTTGTACGAAAAACAGGAGATTATACATGATAAGCTTGTTAAGGCAGCATTTATAGAATGCTTGTTCTAGACCAAGCACATTGCTAAAGTACCTTATATTTACAACAGCCCGTAGATACGAGACATATATTTTCCATTGGCTTTGGTAAAATTCTTTTCATTTTACACTTTGAATTGGGATGGAGGTTGCAAATATTCACTGGTAAAAGTTGAAAAAATAAGAGGCTGTCACTTTTACCAATGGACAAGACATAGAAACAGTTGACAGATCATAATTTGAAGCAGTGCTTGTCAATAGTGCTCAGGCTGCCCTTCAAATTGAGGTTGTTAAGAATAAGCATTTCAGAGACCAGTGGTGTTTTGTGTGATACAGAAAGATCATTCACCCCACTGAAGGTCACGCTCAAAACTAGCAGTAACACAGAGGAAGCAGTTACTGGGATCCCTCTCACCTTTGCCCTAAGGAAAAGTGTCTTTGAGACGCACTTTGCACACCTTTCTGGAATCATGCATTACCATCCCGAGAATCTCAATCAGCCCAGAGATCCTGTGGGCAGATTCTATCTAGCTGGTAGCACAGGAGCTGGGTATAATGAATCTTCAACACAATTGTCCTTGTTCTGAACAATAGGTAATTGACCACCTGGTCTGCTTAATGGAGCCAATTTATGCTGGCTCCCATAAATCCTCCTGTGAGATACATTTCATTCACTACATGTTGTTATCCTGTTCTGGGACCATCAGATTTTAGCTTCTTTAACTCATTTACATTAGCATTAGCATTATGGCAGTATCCTTTTCAAGCTGCTAAGAAGTATTCTGTGTTCTACTCCAGCCCTGTTTAGAAATTGTTGTGCACCTTAATGGTCTTTAAAGTAATTCTGGATTTAAAAAAATCATTTTAAAGGGTTAATTTCTGGTCGTTTTACAGGAAATCCCCGCTTTCAAGTTTTTCCTTTAATTGAGTGTTTTGAAAGAGTTTCACCTTTTATTTTAATGTTTGTATTTCCATTCATTCTTAGCACTGATTCAAGAAAGAACAGGAACAAAAAGTGTACTGGTAGTCTTTTATGTTTTTTTTTTTTCAAGTTTATTTGTTTATTTTGACAGAGACAGAGACAGCACAAATGGGGGTGGGGCAGAGAGAGAGGGAGAGAGAGAGAATCCCAAGCAGAATCTGCACTGTCAGCACAGAACCTGACGTGGGGGTCGAACTGACAAACTGCGAGATCGTGACTTGAGCCGAAAGCAAGAGTCAGATGCTTAACTGACTGAACCACCCAGGTGCCCCATGATATTCTTTTAGAAGGAAAAAGCATAATACTGTTTTTCTATGCATGTTATCACATCATTTATTATCTGCCTTTCTACTATATTACCTTGTCTTATGCATATGGTTGCTTTAGACAATATTAAGACCATTCACAGTAATTTTCATGAAAAGATGATAAACTACCTGGATTCAGAGAAAACTATACATATTTTCATTTTTCTCTCAACCTTAGGCATTTTGAACAGATCTTTAATTCAGTGAGCTGAGTATAGAGTTTTTTTTGTTTCTTTTTTTTTTTTAATACTGGAATATTTTATTTTATTTTTAAAATTTTTTTAACTTTTTTTAAATTTATTTTTGAGACAGAGAGAGACAGAGCATGAACTGGGGAGGAGCAGATAGGGAGGGAGACACAGAATCTGAAACAGGCTCCAGGCTCTGAGCTGTCAGCACAGAGCCCGACGCGGGGCTCGAACTCACGGACCATGAGATCATGACCTGAGCCGAAGTCGGACGCCCAACCGACCAAGCCACCCAGGCACCCCGTGTTTCGTTTTGTTTTAATGATGTTTTATTTTCAGTTGTTTCATTCATAGATATTAAAGAAATGGGCTCTATAAAGCTATGTTTTTCCCAAGGAAAGATTGATGAGAAGTGAAATTTCAGTATTACCTTATTTTTAATTAATGTTTAGAAATATTTAGACTGCGTCTCTTTGAGAGAAATGTTTCAGATGATAGGTTCTGGAATCACCCTACCTGAATTCAGGTTTTAGCTCCACTTTCTATGAGCTGTGTACCCTTCTCCAGAACAACAGTAACCATAGTATCTACTGTTGGGGTTGTTCTGCAAAATGAAGGAGATAATTCATGTAAACCTCTCAGAACAGTGATCATCATGTAGTAAGCTTAGTTATGCTTATGTTAGCTATCGCTTTTGGAGTGAATTAGGAATGGCTGGGAATATGAAAGTAATAATTAAGAAAAAGAAAAAGACACTACTTTGAGTGCCTGGATGGCTCAGTTAGTTAAGTGCCTGATGTGATTTCAGCTCAGGTCATTGTCTCAAAATTGATGAGATCACACCCTGCATTGTGGAATCAATGCTGACATTTCCGATCCTGCTTGGGATTCTCTCTCTCTTTCTCTGCCCTTCTCTCTCTCTCTCTGGTTCTGGCTCTCTCTCTATGTCTCAAAATAAATAAACATTAAAAAAAAAAAAAAAAAAGCACTGCCTGCACCCAATCTGAAATATCTTCTTTCTCACAATATCTGATTTTATTTAAACATATCAAATTCCTTCTAACTTCTAGATGATGTTGAGTATGGCAGTGGGAGAGAGGTTGATGGGAGGGGAAGGACGTAATTGCTTTATAGGGCACATGAAAGCAAGGTTGGTGGTGGGGCTTTGGTTAGTTGGAAAGTGGCATAAAAACTAAGACAGGATCCTCAGGAAGCATCCCAGGGGAATAGTTGGCCGAATATAAAATGCGTATGCTAGAGCGTTGCTGGAGTATATCAAAATGCAAAAAGACAAGTGTGTTCTCATTTAGCATTTCCTAAAAACCCACTGAGTGCCAAAGAGGAAGGGAAAGAATACAAAGATGTGGTCTTTGTACTCGAAGAGCTTACAGCCTACTGGGAAACAGACCGGTATGTGATGAAATACAACGTCAAGGACTCTTATTTATTAAATGCCATGAGGGTATGGGGACACAGACAAGGGAGGAACTACCTCTCTGTAGGGGAATCAGGGAAGCTTCACAGAAGTTGTAAGAAAGTACCCTCAGAATAGGGAAAGCTCTCCAAACAGCTGGGGCTTTGCAGGGACCGGAGGCTTGAAGGAGCATACTGGTTATGGCCGGTGCATCCTGGAGGATGTTTATTAGTCCAGTGGTTTGGATGAGATTGCCATAGCCCATCTCTGCCATTTTAGAAATGGAGATTGTCTCCTTGAATAATGGGAGTCTTTCCAAGAGCGGTTGCTTCCCTAGAAAAATTCTAATTGCCACTATTGTGAATATTTGTTGTCTGTTTCTTGAGAGAAAAATATAACAAGGTCATAGTTAAGTTTTATTTTATGAAAATTGTATAATAGTAGACTCTGGAAGTCATCCTCCCTCAGAAATACTCCTTCCTTTCTCCATTCCCAGCAGACAAAAATAAATAAGTAAAAGCTTTTGGTTTCACTTTAAATTTAACCTTGTTATATGCTTTATTTATAAAAATTAGCGTAAGTGGAAAGAAATTCCACCCTTTCACCACTAATTTTACCATTTTCCCCCTAATCGTCTTGGCATACTTTTTTATAAGTGTGCATTTTATTAAGTGCCTAGAATGTTTCTGTAGATAATCAACTTCTTCATAATGTGAGTTTATGTAACAAAAGTTACAGTCTTTATCATTACCTCATGGCATTTTGGAGTTTGAAGAAGTTCTGAAGTTCAGCTGGTACAATTTTTCACCTAATGCGGGAGTTCTTTTGATTATGTCCTTTGCAGGAAAAAAAAAAAAATACACACTGCCTCTGCTTGGATAAAAGTGGAATCAGAAGTTGAGTTTCTCAAGGCAGATCATTCCATTTCTTCTAATTCTTGGAAATTCACTAATTCTTAGAAAGGTCTTCCTTATAATATACTCTCTTAAGAAATGTATTCACTAGTGCCAGTTCTGCCCTCTGGAGATTAAATATAATTTTGCTGCTACCAGATGGCCATTTAAATATGTCAAGATTGGGGCGCCTGGGTGGCTCAGTCGGTTAAGCGTCCGACTTCAGCTCAGGTCATGATCTCACAGTTGGTGAGTTCAAGCCCCGCGTCGGGCTCTGTGCTGACAGCTCAGAGCCTGGAGCCTGTTTCAGATTCTGTGTCTCCCTCTCTCTCTGCCCCTCCCCTGCTCATGCTCTGTCTCTCTCTGTCTCAAAAATAAGTCAAGATTGGCATGCTTTCTTTTCCTGTCCTTTGGACATTTATATTTAATACTCAAGTTTCTTCAAAGTGTCATTAGTTTTCTGGACCTCCTTACTCTCCTGTAGGGCAATAGAAATTTATAAATCTTTTTTTTTTGCAACTTGTAAATCATTTAAATGTACATTTTGCATCAGCTTATCATGTAATTTAAATTTGGGAAAAGCAGGAGTGCCTGGGTGGCTCAGTCAGTTGAGTGTCCGACTTCGGCTCCGGTCATGACCTCACGGTTTGTGAGTTCGAGCCCCGCATCAGGCCCTGTGCTGACAGCTCAGAGCTTGGAGCCTGCTTCGGATTCTGTGTCTCCCTCTCTCTCTGCCACCTCCTCTGCTCATGCTGTGTCTCTCCTTCTCTCAAAAATAAATAAACATTTAAAAACAATTTTAAAAATAAATTTGGGAAAAGCAGAGATGTGAACATTTATTTTTACTGAAACATTAACGTGTCCACGTGAGATGAATGGGATTGAGATCCTAGTACATCAGCATCAGGATCTACCTAGCCTTCAGGAAGTGTGCACAGTCCAGAAGAACTTAGTTACACAGCATCAGGCCTTAATTGAGTTAGAGTTGCAGTCAAATTTTTTTCTAAACTCTAAAGTTACATTCATATCAGGTAAACATGTAAAAAAGCACGATCTAAACATTTTTAGCCACTCCTATTCTGTTTCAGCCTTATTTTCAGTTAAGGGTCAAGAACTGTGGATTTAGGTTTGGACTTGGCCGTTTTCTTCTGCTTTCGCCCATAGGGACAAATCATGCTGACATTTCCTCACACTTTTTTTTTTTTTCCCCCACAGCTAAACAAAATGCTAACAAAATTGAAATTTCCATTTCCCCACAATGCCTTGGCTAAAAATTTAGGTCATCTGGGACAGTGCATGAATTATCTTAGGGCACCATTTACTGTGGTGTTTGCATTGTATCTCGCACTCACCTAACCTAGACAGCAGAGTCCTAGGCAAGAAATCCTTTCTCGCTGTGTATATTCTGGATGACTGATGTTGCACAGGATGTGAGGTTAGGGTTTAGGTGCCGGTAATCATCTGAGTAAGCATAATGGAAAATTGCTTTAAAGAGTCAGGTAACAAAAGGTGTAACCAACTTTTGATTTGCAATGCTTGAATTCTTTTGAATGTCATTTCTTCCTTTCCTGAAATACAGGATGAGGCACGACACTACCAAATCACAGACTCATTGTTGGGTATTTTCTATGTAACATACGCTTTGTTTTTGTTTTTCTCAAAAGGCGTTTGAACAGAAATCACCTTCAGCTGTTTCCTGAGTTGCTGTTTCTTGGGACTTCGAAGCTCTACAGGCTGTAAGTAGACAGAAATAGTTATTGTTGCTTTGGGTAGTACCTTGTATTTTAATAAATGTATTTTGGATCTGTTTCCTTGTGCTTTCCTGGAATCTATTCACTGATAGATTAATGGATTAAAAGCTTGCTTGTTTTTTCTTCTTATGGAAGTTTATGATTGGTTTCCCAGTGGTTCCTGTTGTTCTATTTGGTTAGCATTTAGTGGTTCATGTATGTGTCACTGTAATTGTATTATTCCTTTTTGGTTATGTGATGAGGAGGAGATTTACCTTACTTTTTTATGGAAACTTTTGATTAAGTTCTGAAGGGAAAATTTGCCACTATACTTCCTCTGAAGAGGAAGTTGGCAGTGTTTTCTTATAAAGTTAGGGTTCTTAATGTCAGCTTTCTCGACATTGTTTCTGTGCTGGAGTCGTGTTTATTAGTCTGGAAATATTATTATAAGGTATTTAAAGAGGGCTGTAAATTTCCTCTTAAATGTTCCTTTTAAGGCCAGAATTCCAAACTCTGCAATAGGAATGACCGTAAACGTTTCCTCACAAATATGTCATAGACTGTTAACGGAAGTGCTCCTTTGGAAAGAACATAATGTGAGTTTTAGGCAGAATCAGGTTTTCCTCCTTGGAATGCTTGTACACTGACCTAATAAGTAATAGTGAAAACACATTTTTGAATTAGACTTTCAGCCATATGAGTGATTTTGTGCAGATGGGAGATAAGCAACAAATTGTTGGAAAAACAAATAACGATGATTATTGATGTTCATGGATGTCATGAAAGAAATTGGGGATATATAGAAGAAATTCCTCGGCATGCCTTCCACCTGGATGGTAGGGGACGTCCCGTAGGTTCCTGTTTGTGGGGGAAGTGAGCGGATTCCTTTTTTTTCGAACTTGGCTTTGTCGTAGCCTATGAGTTCAATAGTGTTGTTATCAATTCTACCAGTAGGAAGTCTAGCAACACTGCCCTCGAGCCCTCCCTGCACTGTGGCCACGGTCTCTGTTCAGTCCTCCTGGTGCCTTAGCTCACTACAGAGAGAGCTGGCTCAGTGGGCAGATGTGCAGCCAAACGAACACACTGCATCTCCCCTCTAGAGTCTCACTTCCCTGGTACTGGTCCTCTGAGGACAGCCAAAGTCGCCTGGCAGGATTTCTCCTTTTCCTTGGGTTCCCTGCCAGCTAATTAGCTCCATTTAAGTAAATTAAAAAAAGGAAAAAAAAAGTCAAAGAAACTTGAAAATAGACTTTTAAATAAGAATTCTTTACAGACTAGTTTGACCAAGGAGATAGGATATTGAACATTGTAAAGATGCTAAGTTGATACTGATGTAGAAATATTTGTGCTTAGTTTCTAAGAAGGGCCACAGAGAGGGTTTTAGTTGTGATTCTGCTTTCTGCGTTAAGCTTTGGTGATGGAGGAGACTGGAGAATGGACTTCTGGTATACGATGAGGGATATGAAACCACCACTTTGCTAATAGTGCCCATGCAAAAGCAATTCACACCAGTCTAGGAAATTTTCCATTTTCTATGTAGCTGTGAAAATATAATTTAAATGAATGACTGTCATCTACGATTTAAAATATTAAGCGAAAGAGGGGAAAATTAACTTCAACACTACCTCAGAGAAACAAGAATGTTTGAATTTTAGTCTACAAGAACTTGGTTTACTTTTCTTAGGAGGCTTCAGGTAGTTTAATCCAGCGCAGAATCTTCTATTAGTAAATTCTATTCCGTGGAACAGTTTTCCCTCTTAGACAATATCACATAGTGGACCAATGGATTTTTCTCTTATATTTTGTTATGACTTTATGACTTTAGGAAGCTGCTGTGTGAAAAGAGACCTGAAATCCTGAAGAAGTAAAATTAAAGAAACAGAACCCATAAAACTCTGAGGCAGTATTTTTTAGTTAATTAAAAGCATGTAAAAATATGAGAAATGGACAGCTAGAAAATACAGCTCAGAGTTGTGAGTATCTGTTCGGCTCAAATGATTTCTTCTGGGGAGTTTGGGAAGATAAAACTTTATTTCTTAGGATTAGTTGCAAGAGGGGCTTGAATGCTTTGATGTTCCTGAAATTAGAGATTGATGGCATAATACTTAATATTCGTTGGGATTTACCGACTGACATAAACACTAAATACACGTAGAAACAGTGGTGTAATTTTTTTCTTCACCCTCACACCGGGAATCTTCCTTTGAATGAAGGTACTATTTGTCCCACCCAAATTCAATATAGTGAATTGTTACCAATGGTATTTCTCTTGAGAGGGTAAGTTATAAGCTACATGTGACCACTTTTTTTTTTTATGATGGTAATCATTAATTGGAGTAAACAACCAGCATTAAATATCTTTAATAAATAAAGAACCAAAAGCTTGTGAGTCTGACTGCCTGGCCAGTGTAATTTCCAAGAGGGAAGGATTCAAGCTCAGAGTTTCTTCATGTGATACAGGTGCCTAGTAGTTCACCCGAAACAAATGTTCCAACAGATGGAAAAATGTGCCCAGATCGACAGACAAAAATCTCCTTTAAAACACTCATTGAAAAATGAATCTTTCACAAGAAGGATCAGTGACAGAACAAAGGATACAGGGTTTCTGACTAATAGCAGAGAATATATGTTGGGACAGGGAAGGTATTAGCCTGGTCTTTGCATATACATATTAAGCAATCCATAATTGCCCTACTATATAATGCGGTAGGGACCTACACATCTAGAATTCATGAAGGAAACACATTTATAATTTATTCTCTCTTTAAGTGGTTGCATCATTCTAATTAGCATCTCCATTTCTTTTTCTCACATACTGTATTTGTTATTTAATACTTTTATTTAATGCTTTTTTATCCCAGTATATAACTAATGAAGAAGTTCACTAGTTTAATGTGTAGTTCACACTACTGACGTCTGATTTTTATCATTAGGATTTAAGCTAGTCTGATGTACTGGACATTATGCAGATTTTCTTTGCACTTTTGTAATGAAAAATCACCATTTGACTCTTGGCGGAAAATGAGATGCCAGGTGAAGAAGCACACATGCTTTTTTTGGACTCTAAATGCAATATAAAAGAAAAAGAGGGTACGCTGTATATGAATTATGATTCGACACGGTTGGTTGCTGCTAGCGGCCAAATATGCTTTTCCTTTGCTGTCTGCTCCAATTTCTCTTTGGACGGGTTGAGAGAGCACTACATGTTCAGGTCAAGATGTTTGCTCAGAAATAGTAGTACAGTTGCAGCTGTGTTTGTTGGAGCAGGAGACTAGTTTAAATAGCATTACCATTTATCCAGTCCATTAACAGAACTCTGTAAAATAATACCAACTCTGCATAAACTACAGGACAGTGTAATAAAATTACAAGCACTTGTTGACAGATGGAAAGTGTAAGTAAAGGGAAAGTAAAGGGCCCTAGGTTGGAGGTTAAAAGAGACAGCATATAGTTTCCTTAACTTGCGTAGATACGCCATTCTAGCCTCTTGCTTCTCCCCCCAAACTGGTGTCGCCTCTTTACTATCAATTTAAGAGTGGAGAAAATTATTTTTGGAGCAATCTGGAGCTGATTAACTGAGATTTTTAGTCACTTTTGAAATGGGCGATCGTGATTGATTGAAATTTATGAGTGGCATTTATATATATGAGTAGCATATACAAAACTTCCTGATAAATGTAACCTTAAAGGTGATTTACCGGTGAGTGATTCACACTTTTCAACTTGAGTTTTCAACTACTAATCCAGGCTCATTAGAAAGGAATTTCATTGGTAGTACTGCGGTCGAGCATTTGGTTATAAATATTTGTTTTGTGGTTTTCAGTTTATTTCTTTGAGTATTATTATATTTACCCAGACTTCTAACATAAACTTAAGTATCCAAGGCACATGGCAGAAACTCATTTTTCACTTGTATCTACTGAAACAAAACAAAACTAACAAATGAAATTAAATACATAAGTCCCAGTGATTCATTTTCTCTACTTCTTTGAATAAAACCTTTTTATTTCTGGTTCACAAGTAGCATTTATTATTCCCCAATGAGCTTTGGAGCCTCTAAATTATCTAACATTATAAATAGTATTTTTAAACTTAAGGACTTTTTTATGGCCTAATGACTACTTACCTGAGACAAATAGATTTTGACCGCTTAATTTGGTTGGTCAGGTCACAGTTCATTTACTGTCAGATAGGATCTCAGAGGCTCAAAATGTTTTTGATAATAATAATCAGGGCTTTTGTTTAGAAGAAAACTTAATTTTTGTTTTATTAAGGTAAAAATTAATTTGCGAAGTACAACACATATACAGTGAAGCGATCTTTATTTTCCTTTCTTCTTGCCCCACAGAAGGACCTTTACCATTTGTTTTTGTTTTTGAGTAGTTGTAAGAGTAACATACCCTCATATTAGAAAGGTTTGGGCAATTCAGAAAAATAGAAAAGAGGAAATAGAAATTATTCATTACCTTGCCATCCAGACATAATCACTAGTAAACGTGTCAGTTATTATTAACCTAGTTTACTTTTTCTGTGATTATGCATATAAATGCTGATATACATTTATTACAAAAACATGTTTTGTTTTGTTTTGTTTTGTTTTTTTATGTCCCCAGGGTCTAGTATGAGGCTTGACCTTTAGAAACCTCTCAGTAAGTGTTTGATGTCTTGAGTTAAATCTCCGTCGGGTTCAGGGTCTGTAACGTGAATGAGCAAACAGTAATGCTGGGAAGGCATTATGAATAATAGAGAGCCAAATTAAATTTAAAGGGTAACTTGGCTAATTAAATGTTTAGTCCCCTTAGGTCTTCTAAACATTGGAGGGTTTGGGTAGACACAGTAAAATAAAAATAACCCATTTTTCACATAAGCAAAATATCCGTTAATTTAATATAATACCGCATTTCTATAAAACTATATAATTTAATCTCACAGGATTCTTGTATTCAAGGATAAAAACAAGAGCGCCACAGCGGAGCTTGTATCAAAATTCCTCTTGAATTAATTCCTGCCAGCTCTGATTAAAGTGTGGGCTCCTCGAGGTGTCAGGTGCCATAGTTTCCTGCTCCCTTTCACTCTTGGCCTGTTTGGCCCCTGCCACAATAAATCCCACAGTGGTTGTGCAGGAATTGCAGGTTGCAGTTGCTACGGTTACCGTCGTCCAGCCAGACCCACATCATTACTCATCTAGTGAGCTGCCATGATGGCTACCGCTGCTCTCCATTGCCCAGGCTGCCGAAGGGCTTCGTGTCCAGACGATAAAAGTTCCTCGGGTGTGGTGTGTCTGCCTTACCATTTGGTGCAAAGATACACTATTTGTATTGCTCATGCTCATACTTTGTGAAGGGGAGCGGGTTGACTCTTGATCTTTGAAAACTAAGAACCAATAAGTGAGATAAAACTTAGAAATGTGTTAACTGTCAGTGGTTAAAACACCAAGTCCCTTATTATTTATTCAGTAACTTATTAATGACCTATCATTGCACCCAAGGGACTCTGCTCTTGCCACTTAGAGAATAGAGATCTACAAGGAACATTTCATTTAAAAAATTAAAAAAAAAATTACTATTGGGGCACCTGGGTGGCTCAGGTGTTTGAGTGTTTGTATCTTGATTTTGGCTCAGGTCATGATCTCATGGTCATGAGTTCAAGCCCTGTGTCAGGGCTCAATGCTTAAGATTCTCTCTGTCTGCCCCTCCCCTGCTAGTGCGCATGCTCTTTCTCTCTCAAAATAAAATAAAAATAAAAAAATAGATTACTAATTATGTAACCGAAGGTAGATAGACAAAAGACTTGATACACGGGTATCTGAACACACTTCAGAATAGCCATTACCACTTGACATGAAGAAAAGAGGCAAGCCATGGAGTAGGACTTACTTTTGATTTTGATTTAAAATCAACACGTAATCGGGGGTGCCCGGGTAGCTCAGTCGGTTGAGAGTCTGACTTCGGCTCAGGTCATGATCTCATGATTGACGAGTTCGAGCCCTGCGTTGGGCTCCGTGCTGACAGCTCAGAGCCTGGAGCCTGTTTCAGATTCTGTGTCTCCCTCTCTCTCTCTGCCCCTCCCCTGCTCACTCTCTCTCTCTGTCTCAAAAATAAAATAAACATTAACAAAAATTAAAATCAACAATGTAATCCTATTATTTAGAAGTTATAAATGTAGTGAGGATTAACATTGTACTTGAGATTTTTGCCACGCCCACGCCTCACGTTGATAGTTTTATTTCAAAGAGATTACAAGTAAAAGCTGTTGCTTAAGAAAGTCAGAAATTAGTAGGTTTTTGTTGTTGCTAACCCACAGAATATACTCTGAATGTGAAGTCTACAGCGTAATTAATTGCATCAACTAGAAGAATCTTTTCCGTTCAAGTGTACTTGTTTAAATAGTTGCTTTCCCAAATGCAAATGGTTTTATCTGCACCAAGAAGTACTCACAATAGTGCAATTTGAATTTGGAGATACTGTTGTAGATACTGGGGAGAGAAACCAGGGTAACACTGTGGCCCCAGGTAATAGGTGGTATATGTGGGCTTCCACCATGGTTAATATCTGACCTGTAATACGTAAATTAAAACTTAGTTCATCAAAAGGGATTGTGTTTGTTGAAACATGAATTTAAGTGTATGTTTTTCATGTGAAAAAGACATTTTTCAATACACATTATCAGGGAATATTTTAAAATTTGGTGACAAATTATGAAATTGCCACTGTTTGGTGACTGAAGTTTACATAAGTAATTCCAGGAATAAGTGTCCATAGGATTCTGGTTCTATTTAGCTAATTTTAGTGTATTGACATATGTTTTAAGACCCTGAAATCAATTAATTTATAGCATAAGAGAAGGGGCATATAACACTAGTGTTTAAATACCTACTCAGCTCTGCTATCTTTGGAAATCAGGTGACACCCCTGGAGTCGAGTTTCCTTATCTGTAAAATGGGAATGATCATATTTTCCTCCTGGGGATATTTCCGGTCATATTATAGATTCTGTATTCAGAAGAACATTGCCGGGGCGCCCGGGTGGCTCAGTCAGTTAAGTGTCCGACTCTCAATTTTGGCTCAGGTCATGATCTCATGTTTTCATGGGTTCGAGCCCCGCATTGGGTTCTGCACTGACAATGCAGAGCCTGCTTGAGATTCTTTCCCTCCCTCTCTCTACCCCTCCTCCTGCTCATGCTGTCTCTCTCCCTCTCAAAATAAATAAATAAATAAATAAATAAATAAATAAATAAATAAATAAAACTTAAAAAAATTATTAAAAAAAAAAGAACATGACCAACTTTCCAGTATGGTAGAAATTGTATTACATGATTATTGTCTCATCCTTGCAAAATAAGATGAAAAAAAAAATAGTCACACAGATGTCTTTGCAACCTGCCCACAGTCAGAAAATCTCCTCGTTCTGTTTCACCTCTGTCTTGCAATTTTTCTCGGTGTAATAACACAGACATAAGTGTAGCCACATTATTTTTTTTATCACTAAAAATTAACATAAAATATGCATCGTTTTATTTCTCCTTACTTGGCCACACAAGATGCATTAAGCCCAGAATGTTCTTAATGAGATCTCTTACCCTATCCCAGTTGATGATTCATGTAGTTTTAAAATTCCTATATAAGATGAATTGGCTATAGAAACAGAGACTGTGACTTAGAAGCTGTGTTACGCCTGCATATTTGGGTTGTTGTCTTAATGATGTGTTTTTCCTAAATAAATAAAGGAAAAATATGAATTAGTTTGAAAATGCTGCGTTAACTCTTCAAACTATAGGTGAACTATTGTGAAAGTTATTCAGAAGATTGCTATGTTGCTAAAGAACATTTTTATTGCTAATTAAAATTTCAATCTTTAAAACCATATAAGATAATTAACCCATTGATCTTGTAATATGCAAATATGATGTGATCTGTGGAACATTCTGTCATCTTTACATAAACTGCATATGTGATTGTAAGCGCATTTTTAGATTAAACATATGTCAAAATGCAGCACAAATTGCAAATCGTTTAGCACTTTGGATTTAAACAATATTTGATAATGAAATAGATCTCAGCCAGAAGCTATTTTTGTTTTGTTCTGTTGTTATTATAACTCCAATACTTTTCATATGTACATAAGCTTTGCAGGCAGAGGGACCATGTGTATGTCCTCTTTTTGTTACCTGTTACCCATAGGCAAGGTAATCACGGTCACTGAATTCTTCGTAAAAAGTTGAAAAATTGTGATAAATGTTTGATAAATTGTGATTGATGTAAGAAACTTCAGGCAGGAGTTTTTCTTTCTTTTTTCTCTGAAAAACTAAATTCTAGAGAGGGAAGCAATGAAAAGTAAAAAGGCCTGTTGGTGCGATACCCATGGTGTAGGGTACGGCATGGCTGTGTGAAATATTATTAAGGGAACATCTGTGCCTCTTGAAATCTCCCCCAAATGAATGTGTACAGCTAAGTATGGCAACTTGATTTAAGTGTTTAAAAAAAGGTCTTAAAGAAAAGAGAAATAAATACGTCTGGAAACAGAATGGGAAAAGATAGCTTTGCCCCGTCATGATAGGTTTCTTCTACTAGTGAAAGATTAAAGCTTGAAGTATGTGAATAGCTGAGAACAGCACAGAGAAAGGTTGATTGCTTCCCCTCCAACAGTTCCAATTGATTGAAAAAAGCCTAATTTAAAGTTCTGTTTGTTCTATGTCTTAAACCATCAGAATTCTCTTTTAGGACCGGAGGAATGCTCCGGAGGAAAAAGAATCCAAGGATAAAAAGTCATTGCAAGCCAACAATTGTTCCTAATCCTCACAAAATGCTGGAGAAATTAAATTTATTCTTTATTGCTCAAAGTGTTACCTAGGTCACTGGGCGATGGGAAAATTGGACTGGAAGTCGAGTAGGCGCAAGCTTTGTTTTGTGTCTAGATGCTTAACCTTAGACACGACAAGGCGTCTTAGAGTGTGGTGGGAACTTGGTTCAGAGCGTTAACACCAAGACTTTTATTACCCCGGATTTATAATAGGCTGTGCTGTCAGGAGATGAAAATGTTGTGTTTACATTGCAGTGTTAAATGATCATTTAATTAACACCTAAGGAAAAAAAAACTTGTGAAATTCTTAGCAGCTTTTATTGTTGGTTTCCTGGGAGGTTTTAATATCCAAGTTTCATTGAGATTTCTTTTTGTAAGTAGAGACACAAAAGACATTATAAACTTTTTAAGGAGGATAAACGGTTTAACCTTGACCCTTTTTTTCCTAAAATATTAATTTAAATTACATTTTAAATCTGGCGTGCTTATTTAAAAGGTTTCTAGACTAATATATTAAAAATACATCTTAATTAAACACTGTATTTTTGTGTTAACATTTAAATATTTTTAAATTTACATTCTATCCTCCACTGTAAAACATTTGAAATTACCAATTAGTTTATCATAAGAAGTTTAAATATGCTTAGCATACTAATTACACATATTTTTATATCTTTTAAGCCACTGCTTTGGTTACATTGTTGTAAGAATCCAGGTCAAAATATGTAATCATAGGTAAGCAAATTATATGGGGGAAAAGGCACCTTATTATTATATTATCATCATGATTATCTAATTGGAGATAGTTACTATCGTATGATAAAAAAAGTTTACACATAGACAGTAGGATGAATGACGTCATTAATATTAAATTCAGACGCACTTCATTAATTATGAGAAGATTATATGCTGTCTAATACCTTAATTTATTCTTGATCTTTTGTTTAAAAAAAGTTACCTAACGGGAATGGTCTTGAGGCAAATTGATAACATTTGGAAAATGCGGTATGTACTGCCAAGGGCAGCTGTTCACTCGGTAACACTGTGTTTTGCTAAAAGTATTATTAGAATTTATATCTGTTAACTCCTTTCATTTTATCTGGATATGCAACTTCATATTCAAGTATATGAAAATTTTAAAAATATTTACTAAGTCATTTTCTGTTAAAGTAAAATCTCTCTTAATTTTTGCAGAAATAAGCATGCTGTTATAGTGTCATTTTTCTGAGGACACTGTTTTTGTTCATACGGAAACTAAAAATGTTTATGCCTTTTTTTAAAATTTAAATTCAAGTGCTTCAGGATAAAGCCCATTTTCTGTATTATTCATGGTAAAAGAGTGCAAGGAGGAATCAATGTTATTAAAATCTGTTAATAGAAAGCCCTGCTTGGACCCAAGAATTATATTCTCATTCACAAAATACTGCTGAACATAGTATAGGCACTTTCCACAATGTTATATGCTCTCCTTCTATCAAATTTCAGTTTTTCTCCAAAATTGTCCTTTTTTTTTTTTAACCCACTGATCTTTTTCTTCCCAAAGCTGCTTCTCTATCCAGAGTCTAATAACAAAAACCAACAGATAGGAATATTGCTTTAAATTTTGTTTCCTTCACATAAGGATCCACTTTCAGATTGAGGTAGTTACAAAACCCAAAATGTTCCGAAGTTAAAAATTATGAAAGGGAGAAAAGTAACACATTTTGGTTATCTAACATATTGGATAGCTAGTATATTCTAAATTATATAGTTTATTATAGTAATTGCTATTCCAAATCAACCAGGTAGTGTGTGTGTGTGTGTGTGTGTGTGTGTGTGTGTGTGTGTGTGTGTACATGCGTGTACCTGGGAAGTGGGGTTACTGAGAGAGAAACGTAAAAATTTTTTGAATGTTCAAAACGCTTGAAGAATACAAATTTAGGGGAATTTACAGGAAATTTCACTTGACATAGATAACTATGTTGCTTTTGTTCTAAACAAGTCAATGAGGGGCTCCTGGGTGGCTCAGTCAGTTAAGCATCAGATTTGCGCTCAGCCCATGGTCTCACTGTGCATGAGTTAGAGCCTCCCATCAGGCTTTCTGCTGTCAGCCCAGAGCCTACTTCACATCTTCTGTTCCCCTATCTCTCTGCCCGTTCCCCGCTCTCTCTGTCTCTCTCACTTGCTCATTCTCTCTCAAAAATTAATTAATTAATTTTTAAAAGTCAATGATGCACTCATACTGAGAAACTCAGTGTTAAGGTTTATACATTAGTAATTTGGAATCCCCAACTAGTAAATAAAAAGAAAGATTCTAGGATTTATTGTAGGGAAAATCTCCAAGTTTGCCTCTTAACAAAGACAAATAACTGTTTTAAATACAAACAGTTATGCTGTAACTAATATATTTGATAGTTATTCTATTGAAACCATTGCATATGAGGAGACTTGGGGATAGGATATCTAGAAATACTCTGTATCCTACTTTGCAGAGATTAGGTGAGTTAAAATTAACTTCCCAGGGTGCCTGAGTGGCTCAGTTGATTAAGCATCTGACTTCAGCTCAGGTCATGATCTCATGGTGTGGGTTTGAGCCCCAAGTCGGGATCTGTCCTGGCAGCTAGGAGCCTGTAGCCTACTTTGAATTCTGTGTCTTCTTTGCTCTCTGCCCCTCTCCCACTCAGCCTATCTCTGTCTCTCTCTGTCTCTGTCTCTCTCTCTCTCTCTCTCTCAAAAATGAATAACCATTGGGGTGCCCGAGTGGCTCATTCGGTTAAGTGGCCGACTTCGGCTCAGGTCATGATCTCGCGGTCCGTGAGTTCCAGCCCCGCGTCGGGCTCTGTGCTGAGAGCTCAGAGCCTGGAGCCTGCTTCTGTTTCTGTGTTTCCCTTTCTCTCTGCCCCTCCCCCATTCACGTTCTGTCTCCCTCTGCCTTTCAAAAATGAATAAATGTTAAAAAAAATGAATAAACATTAAAAAATTAAAAACAAATTAACTTCCCTTTTGCATAAAACTCTCTTGCTTGCCTTTCAAGACCAATCATAATTGAGTTCTATATTCCTTCTTTAACTTTTATTATTGCTATCAGAGAACAGCATATATTCATATGCTATTTCCCAGGCAAGCAGATTTTGCTGTTACTCCCCAGAAGTTGTCAGCACATTTCTGGCCTCCTTTCTTGCCTCCAACTTATAGTAGCATAGTTTACCTGCTTGCGTAATAAGCCTCACCTCCTCCATCAAACCCTTGACAACTGCTTCAGTTAGTTATGTCCAAGTGGTCATTCATTGTAAGGTGGTGGTTATGAGTACAGACTGTTGCTTGATTGTGTAGGAGTGAATCACTTAATGTGTAGCCTTGAGAATGTCTTTTGTTACCTGCCCTGTGCCTCAGTTTCCCCTTGTGTAAAAAAAAAAAAGGATAATAATATAATTGACCTCCTGAAAGCCATGTACAGAGTAAAGTATACACTAAATAAACCAAGCTTAGTATGATGCTTTACATGAAGTAAGTGCTGTGTATTTTATGTTATTTTCATTTTTGTTCTTATGATTAAAACAACCATTGTTTTCTGTGTCCTGCAACGTGCCATGGCATATTGTTCGTTAATCATAACGTGTGTGTTAGCTTTGCAAAAGACCCCCCCGTCTCATATTTGTCTTGGTTTTACATACAGCATCTAGCCTAGTACAGGTTGCTTCATCAGTACTTTCCAACTGAATGCTTGATGGAAATTAAGCCTGAAAAAGACAAACAATAGCTTGCACTTGGAATGAAATATGCTGTGCTGTGAAGGGAACCCTAAATCAGAAGTCAGAAGCTATCCTTGTGTACATTCCTAGCTCTGTTGGTCACCACCAGCGGCAGATACTGAGCAAAGGTACCTGATCTCTTTTTTGAGGATATTTCTTTGCTCGTAAAAGTGTATGGTAAGTCAGGAAAGAGAGTGACCACATCTGGTAGTGTTCACCTCCTGTCACCAGAACTTAGCACAGGTTTCCTCGTCGCTAGGGGATGCTCAGACATAATTGAGGGAAGGGAAAGAGATCGAAACTTTCACAATTGTTGTAGCTCTTTTTCAGAAATTTATAGGGAACTCTTCACAGGACTTGCAAGAATTATAATGGTGGAATTATTCATGGTAATAAACCAGGAATTAGATAATTATGTTGTGGATGAGTGGTTTGAAGATTGTTCTCTCCCCTATTAGCAATTTAAAAAATAAAGGCAGTTTCTTTTCTAGATAAATACAGCCTGTTATATTTTGCATGGCTTTGGTATTAAATGTGAATTGTTTGAAGGCTTAGTTTAAAAAAAAATGATTAAAGGAGATTTGATGGTTATGCATTATTAAGTGGTTATCCTGATACTTGATAATCCCTCAATATTAAGGAAGTGGTGTACAACTGAAGTAGTTTCAATAATCACCTGCCTCTCAAACATCACCGATGGTAGCGTGAAGAGATGAGTTAAAAATCAAACAAGGCAAATCAAAGGAGAATAATGGCATTGGTTGATGCAGGCTATGTTCATATTTGTGTTATCATCTTTTGATTGTAACAGGTTTGAGAGTAGGGACCATCATTTTCTATAATTCTCCCTAGTAAATGCATCGTGCACCCCGGGCAATTAATTTCCTTGACGTTTTGAGGAGAATAAAATGTGTAGAACCTGAATACCCCAAAGGCAACTGAAATCTGGAGTCTTTTTCCAAAAGGCGAGCTCACTTTCTGAGTTGGTGTGGTTTTCTTTCCCTGTCTTTAAGGGGAATGAATTCCACAACTAATTAATAGTTTCAAGGAAAGTTGTTAATCAGGTACTCCAAGTGACCACCCTGGATTCTTCTTTTATTACACAGGAACGTGATGGAATGAGAAAGCAACATAGTTACATTTGATAAAAGGAAATACCTTTTTTCCTCTCCCCACCCACCACGTAATCCCTTGGAATTTACTTGACGCGGGAAATTACTGCAGCAAATAGTGTGATTAAACAAGTGAAGTTGTATGAACAAGAGTAACACTTGTAGTTATAATAATTGCTTTAAAATTCACAACATATATCAATTATCATATTTCAGGGAAAGAGTTTACACCTAAGGATATCTGGAAGGGATTTTTCTTTATTCTCTTCAGTCTTATTGGGAAGCCCAGCTATTCCTTGCCACTAACCAGGCACTGCTTTACTTTGTCTCAAACAGTGACTGTTCCCATTCAGGGATGCCAGCACCCTGAGTGAGGAGAGGGGTCCCTTCCTTCACACGGCTGTGAAACAGCAAGATGTTTTTGCTTACTATTTAACATGGCTAATTCACATACCTCTAGCCTAGGAAAAGTATTAAAAGTATTTGACTAAGTCTAGGATATTATAGATAGAAACTGTTAATTTTTTATATTATAATTATTAGTTTGTTAACGAAATGCCCTCCCTAGGTTGTATGCTCCTTGAGGGCTTGGGCATATTCATCAGCTATCTTTCTATTGTCCTAAAATGGGATACTAGATGAAAATCAGAGAAAAACTTGAAATAAATATGACAGAGGGGCAAAAAAGAACTATCAATGTAGTGGAATGTTTTTTAAATGGACAGTCTTATTCTTCAACCCCTTCTTGTTCAGAAACTCTACACTAACTTAAAGACAGCAAAGTGGTTTAAAACAAAAGTAGAATCCAGATATTGGCTTATTTTATAAATTGAGTGGCCTGAAACTATTAAGCTGTGGATAAATATGTCATTTATTTATATATAAAATAAACATTTAAATATATTATAGTTATTTGTATTTATTATAATATATACAAAAATATATATTTATATTTATTTAAATAAATGTTCTAGCCACATCGTAAGTGTGGTATCTGTTTCAAAGTACTTACTTTCAGGGGCGCCTGGGTGGCTCAGTCGGTTGAGCATCCGACTTCGGCTCAGGTCATGATCTCACGGTCTGTGGGTTCGAGCCCCGCAGCGGGCTCTGTGCTGACAGCTCAGAGCCTGCGGCCTGTTTCAGATTCTGTGTCTCCCTCTTTATCTGACCCTCCCCTGTTCATGCGCTCTCTCTGTCTCAAAAATAAATAAATGTTTAAAAAAAAAAAAGTATTTACTTTCATTATATTCTTATAAGATGATTCAGGTTTAGATGTTTCATAAGTATACTTCTTTTCCCCAATTCTCAAACACATGCTACTTTAGTGCCTTGTATTTATTTCTGTACTGGTTATTTTATGTGTATTATATCTGAAAACAGTGATTCCTAATGTGTTCTCTCCCATGATCCAAGAGAAAAGTAATCTGTGGTCAAATGTGTCGTGAAATAATGAAAGTCATATCCCCTGTGGTGACTGCAGTGTATACACTTGTGTATTTATCTCTAAGGCATCACTCAGTAAAGAAATCTGTTTAACTGGTAAAAAATTGTTTCTGAAAGTTATTTGACTATGCAGGCTCCCCTCTTCCATACTTTCCCCATTTATACCAATTAATCCTAATAACAAGAGCAATCTTTAGCTCTTCCAGAGAATAACTCTTTTTGAAAGTAGTTTTTAAAAGTGTTTTATGTACGATTGGTGGATGGTCAATGGACTTGGAAATCAACATGAAGTTTCATTTGGTCAGTATTTCTTTCCCAAATCTCTCTCTCTGGGACTAAATGACAAAACAACTTAGATATGATGAGATAGAGACAGGAATCAAAGGAAAAAAGAATTTATGGTATTAAAAATCTCCTAAGACCACTTTTTTCATATATCTGATAGGATCTTATACTGATCTCTACTGAAAATTATGGTCTCTTCTCTTAGTTCCCCTGGCATATTGCTTTGACTGCCAATATTTTTTTACTGTTTATTGTTGAGAGAGAGATAGAATACAAATGGGGGAGGGAAGAGTGAGAGAGAGAGAGAGAGAGAGAGACAGAATCCAAAGCAGGCTCCAGGCTCCCAGCTGTCAACACAGAGCCCGACAAGCAGCTCCAGCTCATGAGCATTGAGATCAAGTCCTGAGCCAGAGTCAGATGCTCAATGACTGACTGAGCCACCCAGGAGCCCCTGACTGCCAAATCTTTATTAAATATTGAGGGATATCAAAGAAAACATCAGGTTATGCCTAAACCAAAACTACTTCAAAGCTTGATATTAAATGGGTTTAATAAAATAATTTATTTCACATCTTATCTAATATTTACACTTTATTCTGTGTATCAAAATATAATACATCTTATAATCATTCAGGTTCCCTCTGCATAAGTAAGCTGAGTCCCCTAGCCCTCTCTTCCCGCTTCTCCATGTTCTTTTTTTCTTTAGGCTCCATCACCAATATCGTGTTGTATGTTTTACTTATTTATTTGGTTGTCGTTCTCTCCCAATTAAAATACAAGTTTCATAAAGGCAGGGAATACTAGTAAGTGCACAAGAAATACTGGTTGAATGAATGAATGTAAGCCTTGCAACAGTCTGGCAGAATTTGAATCCTAGCTTCTAAGCTTCCTGGCTGTGTGACTTATAACACATTACTTAACCTCTCTAACTCAATACCCTCTTCCTTAAGATGGAGATAATTAGGACATCAATGTCAGAGAGTCCTTGACAGGATTAGAAGATGTAATGATCTGCCACAGAGTTCAATGGATGTTAAATATTTTTTCATAAATCAAACACTTCCTGAATGGGTTGAGCAGTGTTCTTGCTTTTTGGTTTCTGACCGAGTCCCTCCACCCCCACCCAGTATTGGAATAGGAAGCCAAACCTCGCAGAGGCACAGTAGAAGCTACTTATTCTTTCCTTCTTTCTTTTCACGTTTCATGAGTTTTCCTTTTTCATAGTTTTCTGTATCCCCAGTCCTGCTTCTGGAATGTTGAATTTCCACCTGGCTTTGCCAGTAACCAGGCATTGCTTTACTTTCTGTCAAACAGGGACTGTTCCCATTCAGGGGTGCCACCACCCTGCGTGGGGAGTGGGGTCCCTTCCCTCACGGGGCTGTGAAACACCCAATAGTAGCCACCTTCCAACATGTAGATGTTTTCACTTACTTTTGAACATGGTTAATTCACATACCTCTAGCCTAGGAAAAGTATTAAAATTATTTGACTAAGTCTAGTATATTACAGAAACTGTTTAGTTTTTATGATTATTAGCTTGTTAACAAAAATGCCCTCCCTAGGTTGTATACTCCTTGAGGGGTTGGACATATTCGTCTCTATTCACCATAGAGTGGTATTCACATGTATGGACACTCAAATGTTCACAGTCAGTACGAAGGCTCAACAGAGCCATCTTTCATTTGAAGCCTTAACCTCTTAATATTTTTGCATTTGTTGTCCCTTGGTAGTGTTTATGTTCAAAGAGAGTAACAGTAAACTTGTTCAATCAATGTCTCTTATCCCTTCTATCAATATAAAATATGCACTTATACGTAGGTGGCTTTTTATGGATAGGCCATTCTGTGTATTTTATACTATATGTCAATTATTTCCTAATATTTTTACACATTTGTGTGCGTGTGGCTTAGTGTAACTTGCAAATAAAGCAAGAGTGCTACAAAATTACTACAAAGTTGAAATTGCTAGAAAGATAGGAAGCAAACTGAGGCAGCTGGTTTAATGTCATCGTTTTGTACCTTTGCAGGAGTTGCTACAGCCCAGCTTACATCCTGTAGTGTGCTTCCACAATTCTTTGCCATTCTTGAGCATGTACTTCTGACATTTTTATTAGGCTTTTGTGTTTGGTCACTGTATTAAATCCAGCAATTTATTCCTTTCCACTTAAATTGTCTTCCCCGTCCGAGGGGTGGAGAGGAATTCACAGCGCCTGAACATAAAAGGCTATTATCTTATCTTGGCAAATCCAGCCATACAGAGACAGTGAATCATGACAGCTCAGCTGGGACGCTGGGGAACAGGGAACTGCATCAGGGAGGGTAAGGCAGAACCAGTGAGTTAGCGACGAGGCCTGTGTTGTAGGGCGCTGCTAAGTCTAACAGCAGCTCTAGCGGTTTGCAGCCC
Organism: Panthera onca; assembly: GCF_046562875.1. NCBI lineage: Eukaryota > Metazoa > Chordata > Mammalia > Carnivora > Felidae > Panthera > Panthera onca. The sequence goes on from NC_138342.1 coordinate 15,944,399, forward strand.
TTGGCTGATCCTGGCCCCATAGACCATTTAGCAGACAGACTTCCGAAGTGTGCACCCAGGGAGTGTGCTCTGCCTATAATCTTGATTTAGTTGTAGCTTGTAGAAACAACTCAGGAGGCCGGACTATACCCATTCTTTTTCTCACCCCAAACCAAAACACCTTTTTTTTTTTTTTTTTTTTTTTTCTTTTTGAATGGGATAAACACCAACATTTGGTATGTATTGGTAGAGGCAGGCTATAGAGCACATATGTAGAAACTTCCATGCCCGTTCTAATACAGCCTTTGTTTCACGAAGATCACTATTTTCTGACTGGAGGGGAGCGGTGGTGATGAGGACAGAAGGCTTAAGGTCAGCTGAGGAGCTCTGAGCTAGTTTGTTCATAGATCGAGTACCTGACCCCGGAGCTCTTCCAAGTGCATTATTCATATCAATAGTTGCTCATTTGATCTTCGGCAATATGAATGACGACCAAATTACAGATGAGAAAGCTGAGACCCAAAAGATGATGCAGTTTGCCCAAGTGGCAGGCTGGCATTTGAATACTGGGCATTGCTTTTTACCATGCATATTTACTGGACTAGGGACAAGAGTTTCTTTTTAATTAGGTAAAAATACTGCAAAGAGCACAATCCTTAGAGTGTAGTTTAAATCCTTGCCTTGTTTATGCATTGGTAATGTGCATAGGTGTTTGTAGGGGCCTTGTCACCTCCTCTCCCCCATCCCATCCTATCACCTATCCAAACTTAAAGCTTCCTGTCACCTTGACTCATTTCCTCTCTCTTTTCCCCACTGTCAGTTTCTGTTGATTCTTCCTCCAGAGGACCACATCCACCCATCTTCTTCTTTCCCTGTCTTTAGCTTACTTCCTGAAGGAACTAAGATCTTCTGTTCTAGGATCCTCTGCCCAGTGGCCAGAGGTAGCTTTTTTCTTTCTTTTTTGTAATTTATTTTGAGAGAGAGGGGCGGGGGGAGAGAGAGAGTGTGTGCCTGTGTGTGCAAGCCAATAAGGGAGGGGCAGAGAGAGAAGGATGGAGAGAGTCCCAAGCAGGCTCAGTGCTGTCAGCACAGAGCCCAAGGCAAGGCAGGGCTTGATCTCAAGAAGCATGAGATCCTGACCTGAGCCAAAATCCAGAGTGGGGCATTCAGCCGACTGAGTCACTCAGGCATCCCCAAGAGGTATCTTTTTAAAGTACAGCTAGGATTATGTCATTTCCCTAGTCAGAAGTCATTTTTTATATTAGCATTATGGTTTATATTTAACAAAACATTTTCCTGTATATTACATCCAAAGGAATTCTGATAAATATGGGTCATTGCCACAGTTTTATAGATGATAAGGATAACTGAATTACTGGCCCATGGTTTTAGGACTAGTAAATAACAGGACTAATATTTTTTCTAAAGCTTTACTAACACCCAGTGTCAGTAGTCGAAACTCCTGCCTTGGTCTTTAAGTTCCTTCTCTGGCCCTGAATGATCATTCTTATTTCTTAATATTTTCTTATTATACTATGTACTTGAAGTCTAGTTAACTTGAAGAGTTACACAGGTAAGTTAGCTACTCTTGAGCCTCTGGAGTTTTGCTTCTGATATTTCTTGGGTCTTCTTCACCAGGCAGACTTCTTTTTACTATCCAAGATCCAGTTCATGTCTCCTCCGCCATGAAGGCCTAGTTGATTTCACTGAGGAAAATGTTCAGTGCCTCCAGCCAACAGTGGTCTCCAATCAGAGGTCTCAACACTAGGCTAGCACAGATTATCCTTCTCCTCTGGAATGTTTGTTCCTGAGCCTATCCTCCCGTCTATTTTTTTGCTAGTAGTATGCCTTGTGTCTCAAGAGAATGTTCTTGCAGGGCTCATATGTGATGTATCTCACTACCACCTTAGGTCCTGGCCCATGGTTGGAACTGCTTTGTTGACTAAATGAGCTTCCTTTAAGACTACACATAATGAGGGACACCTGGGGGGCTCAGTTGGTTAAGCGTCCGACTTCAGCCTAGGTCATACTCTCGCCATTCCTGAGTTCGAGCCCTGCCTCGGGTTGGGCTCCGTGCTGAGGACTTAGGGCCTGGAGCCTGTTTCAGATTCTGTGTCTCCCTCTTTCTCTCTCTGCCCCTTCTCCACTCACACTCTATCTCTCTCTCTCTCAAAAAGAAATAAACATTAAAAAAAAAAAAGACTGTACATAATGAACTCAGATGTGTCCTTCTTCTCAGGCTTTTTGTGGAGCACTTCATCTGAGCCTGCACCTGTGCAGCCATGGTCTTTCTTAGGCCTCCGTTAGCTTTATGTAACAGCTGTTTTATACCACACTGAGTTTGTTCCTCTTCTTCTCCTTTTAGAATTCAAGCTTCTGGTGGCAGGTTCTAAAGTCTTTTTCATTTTGGTGCTACCCAAAGCATCTGCCATTGTGTTAGGCACATAGTGGGGCTGTTAAATAGTAAATATGTGTTAGGCACATAGTAAACAGCTCTTAAATAGACTTAATAAGGACTTTTCATTCTTTTCCTCCAAGCCAAATTTCTATCACTGAAGCAGAAAAAAAAATCAGTCTGAAAAAAAAGAGTAAAACTTCAGTAACATTGTATGTGATTTTTAAATAGTTCCTATTTGGGGAAAAAAGCTACCTCGTGTTTATATGTCCGAGTAAACAAGTCTTACGGTTCTTGTATTTCATCATATTTATTATGGGAATATATAATGTTAATTTATTTTAGAATTTAAAAAATGGCATGTGAGTCCACATGCTGTAGTAAAAAAAAGCCAAATTTCAGTGGCAGACAAGATGGTGTTCAAGCTCTGGTTTTAGTAGTGTGCTGGGGGGGGGGGGGACCCCCCAGCTGGCCTGGTTTCCTTACCTATGAAGTGTGCTTGAAAATTAGAACATTTCAGGGTGCCTGGGTGGCATAGTCTGTTAAGCGGCGGACTCCGGTTTCGATCGTGATCTCACGCTTTGTGGGTTCAAGCCTCGTGTCGGGCTCTGTGCTGACAGAGCCTGGAGCCTGCTCCAGATTCTGTGCCCCCCCCCCCCCCCGTCCCTTCTTCGTTCTCACTCTCTCTCTCCCTCTGTCTCAAAAATAAATCAAGATTAAAGAAAAGAATAATTATGATGTTTCATTTAAATTTTTGAAACGCTGAGATGATGATACTATACCCAGAATAAGATTTCATGTCAGCTGGCTTATTGTGAATGCCTATGAAAAAAGCTCTTCGATATTGAGTTCTTTTTGATATTGTTTTCTTTAATGTATCAATAAGACATAAGCCATTTAAGTATAGATGTGTGGTCGTGATTACCTCGGATTGGTTCCATGCTTTTGGTTGCAAATAACTGATACCTGTCTGAATCTGGCTTCAAAAGGAAAAACCTGTTATCTCTCAGAGCAGGAATTGCAGAGGTAGGTCAGACCAAAACTTTCAGTTTCTTTCTATTTCTTCATTTCTTCGTCCTCGGTGTCAGCTTTTCCTTGGCTCTACCCCTGGTCTCAAAGAGGCCATCAGTGCTAACCAAGGCTTGATGCTTTCCAGTTCATAGTCAGTGGCAGAGAGAGAGAAAAAAGAAGGGGTAGAGAAAAGGAAGAGAAAGTGGGAAACTGGGAGAGGAGATGATCTCTCCCATTACCAAATGGATTCTAAACCCCTTTCTTGAATCCATTGAAATGACATAGATGAAGTGCATAACTTAAGACCAAGAGTTGCTAAAGAAATGGCGTACAGTGATTGATTTCAACTGGTTAAGACATGTTTCTGGATTTCTGGATGGATGGGTGACTGAATCGGATCAGGATCCTACTAAGAAAGAGGACGAGGTGGTGACTGATGAGGGGAAGTAACCAATAGGGTCCACTACAGTCAAGAACTGAAATTTTGATTTTTCATTTGAATTTACCATAGGAATTAGAGAAGTTGATGTTATAGCAACTTTTAGTTTAGGTGTGTAAAACCGACCTTTTAGACTTGTTGATTTCTTTTGTGCCTCAATTTTACATGTAAGGAAGATAAACCCTACCTTTCATGTTCTTGAGATAATTAAAAATAAAGTCTGTGGAAAGGGTAGTGCCAGGCCTATAATGCAGGCTCGCTTTAAGCAACTGCTATTGTTGTATTTTCTTGGTTACAATTTCTTTATTTCATCTCTGTCTCATCTGTACTCCTTCCATTCCCAAAGTTTCATGTTACAAATCTACACAGGTGCCTCATTACCACATCTAAGTTAATATACCCAAGAGAAAACCCATAACAATTTTTTTAACTGTTTACATTTTATAAACTATATAATCATGCAATCTTACAGGATCCTCACAGAAACCCTGTGGTGTAGAAATAATTTATGCCATTTAACGGATTTTTAAAATCTGCCTCCTTCTCCAAATGTGCGCTTCATGAGCTCAGAGTCCTGTTCCTGGTTGTATCCTCAACACTCTAGATAGTACATCACACAAGGTAAACTGGTAGATGATTGATCAGTGTTTGTTGAAGGAAAGGAGAGGAGGCAGGGAAGGGTGGGGGAGTTAAATGTGGTGTGCAGAGGTTGAAGGACTCTCTCTGTTCATGACCTTGCACTGAAGATATAAACTCTGCATTGTTAGTTGGCCAGAGAGACCTGCATGGCCTCTTTTGCTTCATCCTGCTTTCTTCACTCTCCTGTGCCCTGTGTGTTCCAGCTCTACAGGCATTTGCAGTCCCCAAGGTATGCATTGCTTTCACTTCCCCAGGACCTTTGCATATGCAGATTACCAGGCTCTACCTACTCTAACACCTGCCTTCTTATTTCTGGTCAGCATAGTATCCCTGTTTTATTCTGTTGAGATCCTTCATATTCCAGTTCAAACACCACTTCCTCTGGGAAGACTTCTGTGATCCTCTAGGATGCATCATCTTCTCTTTATACATCCCCACAGTGTAAGGATAACTGGTTTTAATTTTTTTTAAATTTAATGTTTATTTATTTTGAGAGAGAGAGAGAGAGAGAGACAGAGTGCAAGGGGGGTGGGAAGAGAGAAAGGGAGACACAGAATCTGAAGCAGGCTCCAGGCTCTGAGCTGTCAGCACAGAGCCTGGTGCGGGGCTCGAACTCACGAGCGGTGAGATCATGACCTGGGCCAAAGTTGGACGCTCAACCGACTGAGCCACCCAGGTGCCCCAGGATAACTGGCTTTAAATGTACCTGGATTGTATGATTATTTTATGAATGCTCTTTTTTCACTAGAGCTTCTTGAAAACAAGGGATGGATTTTTACTCTTTTCCTGGAACTGGACCAATATTTGGTATATCCTAAGTGCTCAGGAAATGTATTGAATGAATACCACCAAACGGTTCTTCTCAGCCATGTCCTCATTGTTTCTCACTGTATTCTACTTACAGCTTGTAGAAGAGAGGTTTGTGTTTTGTATTAGTTACTTATTTGTTCATAGGTCTTAGAAAAAAACCTAAATACTGGAAAATAATAGTTCTCAGGAACAGCTACTGCTTTTCCTGCCTGAAACCCATATGTGCATTTCCTTCTCTTATTTTAGGGCTCAGACTAGAGTTTTCCTTCACTGGGCTTCACTTTCCTGAAGCTATAATGAGTGTCCTTCACCTGGGTGGCCCCAGCACCTTGTTAATGTTGTTCTCCCTCATTTGTTTTTCTCACTGGTCTCTCTGTTGACCTGAAAAATAGACTGGCTGTGGGCTTGAGATGTTTGCCCAGCATTCAGCATTGTACTTACTTGGCTTGGGTAGGTGGCGGAGAGATTTTTTTCTAAATGATTGAATGCGTGTCTCGCACTTCCAAGATATTTTCCAGATATCTAAGTCATTCCTGGAAAAGCATTCAGTAAACAGTTGTAATTTAATTCAGTGTCTTCGGTGTGGCAAAAACATTCCTCAAGGACTGCTTAAAATAATCTACTTTTTAGTGATCTTCTAATTGTGGTGGATGTTGGACACTGCATTCAAGTGCCTGGCTGAAGACAATGGGGGATAAAATACAGCCTGCCTTCTGTTCATTATGCTGTGTCTGTGCCTGAGAGGCTTTCTTTAGAACTTTTTCCACAGAGGTGCTATATGTAATGGTATGGCCCTAGACATAGGAAGAACATGTTAGAATTTTCTATTTAAATCTCCATTTAAAATTTTCTCTCAATTCTGAAAACTGTGATTTTGTCTATATTTTAAATATTTGTAGTATATTGTATATATACATCATATATTGGTACAGTAATACTAATTTATAAGTACATGAAATAAGTTATAAATGGGGGGAGGGGAATGAGTGCTCCAAAACTCGTACTGATGGTGACCCATGAGCAAAATAATTATGGAGAACTTTGATTTCACTAATAATTCCATTGTCATGGTAGTTTCCAAGCTGATTTTCACCTTGTTTTTAACGTCATTTTAAGATGCCTTAAGAAAGGGACAAGTGAGCTTAGGGTAATGACATCCAGGATGTCCTGTGCTGCAGGGTGTGTTTACGTAAGTACATGTGTGGGTCGTATGTTTCCCAGCTGTTCCTTTGCACGTGCTGAAGAAGAGAATGGGTGGCCTGTGGCTAAGGTTTGTCTTTAGGTCTTGCTCACATGTACCTTGATGCCTCCCTTTCTGGGAAAGAAGATACATAGCCAGTTCCCCTTTCAGATGAGTAGTTGATGAGCCTTCTCTTCCCCATTCATGGGCATACTCTAAAACTGCAGGTGTAAAACAACTACCACACGTCTTCTCTGCCTCCAGGACATGATACTGATGAATGGATGGTAGGATTCTGATCATAAAATAGACAGACATGCTTGGAGTCGGAACATCTGAACTGGAGTCATGGCCCAGTCACTTCCTAAACTGTGCAGTTTGGGCAAAGTAATCCACCACTTTCAGCTTCAGTTTCTTTCTCTGTAAGATGAAAATAATAATTAATTCAAAGATTTGTTACAAGAAAGAAATAAGGATATGTGAAAGTGGTTGGCACCGTACCAAGTAGACAGTGTTTATAGGATCTTTTGAGTTTTGAACATGCTAACTGCAGGATCTTTTTTCCTGTTTATTAGCAGTAATAAAATCACAGCTGTTGGAATGAGGTCTAATGTGATGATTACAGATTAAAATAAAAGTTTGGTCCTTCACTACATTGCACTAGTTGACATGTGACTGTTTGGTTAGATGATTGACTAATGGACTCATCTGTTTTCTGAAGAAACGACAACCTCCTAATCTTTTTTTTGACTACTGTTATGTGATTGAGTAATGAAACAATGATGTACCTTCCATTACTGTCTTGAGTGATGCTGACTCATTTGGCCACTACAAGGCTCTGGAAGAGTGAAAAAAACATATCTGTCTGCAGCATCTAGGAACACAACATAGAGATTCCATTTTAAATAGATTTCTGTACTTTCCAGAAGCATGAGAAAGAAAAAGGCATTCATACAAAGAGAATGGCATTAGTTGAAATGGTTTAAAAGACATGTTTATCAACTAAGAAAAATTTCATGCAACGATGGCATTAGACTAAGGAGAGATAATACATGAAATACAAATTGACCCTTTTAAAGGTTCTGGAACACTAGGCTAAGGACTTCATTCAGGCTTTATTTGGTAGGCAGGGGTCATCTGAATAACATAATGTTTTGGGGGAAGATTAGGGTTGTGAATTGAAGTATAGAGAGACTTGAAGCCTAGAGGTGAGTCACAAAAATAATGACATGGCCCAAAGTCCCAATCCAGGGTGATACTAGTTTAGAAAAAGAAAAGGACACATAAAGAGGCATTTACAGGGTGCCTGGGTGGCTCAGTTGGTTAAGCATCTGACTCTTGGTTTTAGCTCAGGTCATTATCTCACAGTTCATGAATTTGAGCCCCACGTCAGGCTCTGCACTCACAGTGTGAAGTCTGCTTGGGATTTTCTGTCTCTCTCTCCCTCTCTCCCTCTCTCCCTCCCCACTACCCCCTCTCAAAAATAAATAAGTAAACATTTTTTTAAAGAGGTATTTACAGTGAAATCGCATGTACAGCCATGATGGTTTTAGGTGGAGAACAAGATTTTAAAATTTTAAACAAAGCCCATATGAGTAAGAAAGGCAATTCCCTAAGCATTTTGATTAATTGAGGTACTAATGATTCTCAAATGAAGTTCTTAACCTTTAGTTGTGTTAATTTTAAAACTAAAATGGTCAGTTGTTTTACCAGCAAAAAAGTATTTATTCAGGAACAACAGAGACTTGCAGTTTGGGACAAGGAATCAATGGTAGAACCATAGGCAAGTCCAACTAACAAAGGATATGAACCTTATTGTATGGAGAAGGAGGTTGTTTTGAATGAAAGTCCTTTGGAGAAAAGCTGGAGCGCAGGGGGATGACCGTTCTCATTCGCTGAGTTGCAGGGTAGTCAGTTTCTTGTGGAAGATGTAATGTACATCTTTCCTTGTTGGCCTGTAATTAATGATCCTTTCCTGTTGATTCTTCTTCAGTTGAGGTCTGTAATTGGTAATTCTTCCTGTAACTGATGTTGAAGGATACCAGTCCTGTGTCTACTTTAGTGAGCCTTTCCTTTATTAAATTTTTTTTAACATTTATTTATTTTTGAGACAGAGAGAGACAGAGCATGAACGGGGGAGGGGCAGAGAGAGAGGGAGACACAGAATCGGAAGCAGGCTCCAGGCTCCGAGCCGTCAGCCCAGAGCCTGACGCGGGGCTCGAACTCACGGACCGCGAGATCGTGACCTGAGCTGAAGTCGGACGCTCAACCGACTGAGCCACCCAGGCGCCCCTCCTTTATTAAATTTTTACAGCACCATGAACTAGAATCATGAATGGAAAAGCAGTACTACTGATGTTTCAGAGTTTGGGATCACTTCTTACCTTTATTCCTGATACATATAACAGTTTCCCTTATTCTGCTGTTCGAAGAACTAAGAGCATAGATGTATTATACTGGGGCCTTCATTTTTCATGGTAGAATAAAAAGATGATACAATTCCTATGCTGAAAAGGACCTTAGAAATTGTGCCAGAAGAAACAAGTGCCAGAGATGTTACGTGACCTGCCTAACCTGTGGGGTAGGAACCCCCACCACAGCTCATGGACCCAGACTCCTAACACTCTATGCTGCCTAGTCTTCACCTGCCCCACAGCCCAAGAGCCTTTTTCTTACCTTTTCATACCATTTATACTGTTTTCATTTGTTATTTAAAGGCATCTCCCTCAAATTCATGGAATTGTATCCACGGGATAATTATTATTTTTGTCCTTAGAAAGTACTCATGTGTTAAGGGTACTATGGTGGGTTCTGTATAAGCAGGTAAACACACCAAGCCTTAGCTCCACTGTGTCTAATGTTTCATATATTGAGGTGTTTTTTTTAATGTTTATTTATTTTTGAGGGGTAGGGAGGGCATGAGCTGGGGAGAGACAGAGAGGGAGACACAGAATCCAAAGCAGGCTCCAGGCTCTGAGCTGACAGCACAGAACCTGATGCGGGTCTTGAACTCACGGACCGCAAGATCATGACCTGAGCCGAAATCAGATGCTTAACCCACTAAGCCACCCAGATGCCCCATACACTGTTTTTGTCCTGTGGCCACAGGGTAAAATGTTTAAGTATAGATTTTTCTCCCATAAATTCTCCATTATTACTTAGAAGGTTTTTGTTTTGCTTTTAATTCTGAATAATAGTTTTGGCTCCAAGGAAAAGGGAAAGGAAATTCACATGTTATTTGTCTTTTGCAAGAAGCTAAATATGCAGAGTTTGAATTTATACATGTAACAATCTTTCAAGAAGAAGCTGTTATCTACTACTTTAGTTTACAGATGAAAACACTTAAAATTGACCAGCCTTACTCAAAAAGGCAAAGCCAGGTTTGGAATTCCTATCTTCCATAAAATAGGCCATCTCCTATTGAGACATGACATCAGAATATAAACTGCAAGACATTTGGAGAAAAACAAAAGGTATTGAAAGGCCTGAATGATATATGAGAATCAGTTGAAGAAGTGTGAGATATTTAGAAGAAAGAGATACTTATCTAGGTACTACTTCATCAAAAAATAATTTAACATTTTTTAATTTGGGGTAGAGCACAGGCGGGGGAGGGGCAGAGAGATGAGGGACAGAGGATCTGAAGCTGGTTCTTCACTGACAGGCTGACAGCTGCAAGCCCTACATGGGGCTCGAACTCACAAACCGCGAGATGATGACCTGAGCTGAAGTCGGATGCTCCACCGACCGGGCCACCCAGGTGCCCCTTCATCAAAAAATTTTAAAACCTCAGAGGTGTTGTCCTCTCAGAGGAGAATCAAATGCTCGATAGTTCAACCAAAGTAATTTGGTGTTGGTAGTGACCATTTTCTTCAAAAAGTCCCTACAGAGGGATTGGTAGCCACATGTCCCCTCACTACACTGTTGGAAAACTGCAGAAGATCTGCGTCTTCAATGTTTCTAATTTTTTCTGTCACTGAATGCCATTTAAAACTGAGTCTGCTACAAAATGACCATATATAACATAGATTAACCAAGATTTCTCTGAAGGAAGGATGATAATGACACCCCTACTCTGGAAAACTCCCCAAGGCTCCTCTCTGAAATGCTGTGTATGCGGCAATCTTAATTTGAAAACCTCTGGGGTAAATAATTTCCAATTTCCATTTCAATGGAAAAATACTAATTTAACTTTAATTTAGAACAAGGTCAATTTGTGTGAGTGACTTTTCTTTTAAATTGAAGTATAATTAACACACAACGTTACATTAGTTGTGTGACTCCGTGTAGTCACCATATAACATCCACGTTATTATAATATTATTACCTATGTTCTCTATGCTGTGCTTTCCATCTCTGTGACTTACTTATTTTGTAATTGGACGTTTGTACCTCTTAATCAGTCCCCTTTGTCTCTTTATCGCCTACCTCCCCTCTGGTAACTCTTGATTTGCACATGACTTTTAGGGAAAAACCTTCACTCGGGATTGTACTTGGGCAGAAGGCACATAAGCTGTCTTAATAGCTAGTCATTTCAATTCTATGTATTGCCTGTTCAGTTGCAGTCTTCCCTCAAACCCCTCAAAACTTATTTGAGCTGCCTGAGAAGCTCTTTAACTCAATAAAGGGGAAAAGAACAAAATAAAATCTTATTCTCAGGATTTCAAGGAAGTACATGCAGACATCCTTACTGTCCACAATAATCTTTTTCTTCTAAAATTCTTAAATCTATGTTCAGTTGAGAAGGCATAATTGTAAGTAAATCTGCTTAAATGCACAGGCTTGATTTTTCTTAACAGACCCCTGTTGAAAAGAAAGTAATGGAGAATAAAGAAGGAGAGATATTATTAAATAGTGTTAGCAGAGTTACATGCTCAGAATTTTTAGAGGAGACTACACTTCCCTTTACTTGTATGATATTTCATGTCATACATGGAATCTCTTCAATCCAGGAAAATGTCTGGAAAATAGTAGATACAAATAAATTTTCTTATTGTTGTCCCCTGATCTTTTACATACTATATATATATATTCTAAAATAGTAGCAAATCAAGCAAATATGCATTAATTACGTCTTGCAGTGCTTATGAGAGTAAACTGGCAATATGGTTCATATTCTTTACCTTTGAACACAGAGATATTAGTTAACTTCTTGCTTATTTTATCACTCCACCTACTTATAACAATGTCAAATGTTAAAAAGTGGTGTGCAAGTGCAATGTTGCGTAACAGAGAATGAAACCAAAACTAAACCAGTGACCCAAACTGGAAAGAAGTTAAAAGATGTAATTTTTCAGTTGCACTATAGTTACCATGGGATTATCTTTCTTTTTGTGTCTGTGGGTGATTTAATTTAGTAGTTTGAGAAAAAGTGTCTATTCCTGTGTTTAAAATTTCTAATTACAGCGATGGGTAAAGAAGTTTCCAAGCACAAGGGGTATTTGTGGAGCCCTGGAGAGACTGACAAGTGATTGATGTGTCAACAACCCCACTGTGCACTTATATTCCATTTTGTGATGCTGGACTATAGATCCTAAGTAAGCCTCAGGAAGTTACTGCTATCCAGCATTTATTAAATGTGTGGCTTCCTGGATGTAAACAACACGGTGCTTTAGCTGCCTAAATGTGCCACTTTCTTTTTACTGCCACACCACCCTCCCCCAGAGTGGCAGAATATCTGTGAAATGAACAAATGGGGATCTTTCCTTCAATATGTTTAGCTGAATTTAAACTCTTGAAAGCAAAGTGCGTATTTCATCAAATGGATTGAAACCACCTAAAAGTGCATGAAAAGGACAGCATTTCTAACTTGAAGTCTTTGCTCATGACTTCCTGCTGTCAGTGTGGAATGGCGCTTTCTTGTTTGCGAATGTAAAGGTGACAGTTCAGCGTGTCCACAGGGCATTAGGTTATGTGCAGTCACAAACTGTTGTAATGGTCCTTGGAAGCGGCTTACTGTGAATACCTCTTGGTTTTCTAGAGTGCCATTTTCTTCTCTCTTCGTTCCAGACTTTCTTTTGCCACTTTATAGTTTCTTAATTCATATACATCCTTAACTGCACTTTGTAGTCCTATCATTTCTTTTTTAAAAACCTTTATTATACCCTGCATTGATCAACTATTTTAAAATAGTTGATAAAAAAAGATTAGTGCTATTATAAATTATGATACCTTCAATGTAATTCACATTTTTAGTAATAGATTCAAACCTAAAGGATTTATCTGCAGTACAACTTTATGTTTTCCTGATTTTTAAAGTTTGGAAGAAGATCTTCTGTTTGTAACCATTCTATATTTCTCAATGTTCTAATGACTGCCTCAGAGTTTGGAAGCAAAATGTTCTTAATAGCTTTTCTTTTTTCTTCTTCAACTTGAATGTCAAGAACTTGTATGTTTTAAATGAGCTATTTGCCAAAAGATGACGATTCATTTCAGATAAAAAAGAGAAACCGAGTACAGGAAAATCTGTGTTTGCTAACCAGCAAAATCTGGAAAATGGCATTTTTGAGATTCCCCAGCAAAATTTTCAACCTAATAAATGTCAGTAGGGCTAACTGAAATGTAGGGTAGGGTGGCTGTGGTGGAATGAGACTAAAGTTGCGAGAGATTTTTATGTATTCTTGTTGTAAATAATTATATACCTGTGTAAATCATGGCATTTTTCATTCCTTTGCCAGACTGAGAAGGAAAAGTGGGAGGTAAAAAAACAGGAGGTCAACATGAATTGACTCCAAGTCAACTGTAATCCATATCCTGTCTTCATAATGCATCTCTTAACAACAACATCAAAATTATACCAGTATATTCCAAACCTTTGTAAGTTATTTAGAATTTGGAACATGTTTTCCCATAGAAACAATGTTGTAAACATTGGTTCAGTTCCCAGGCCAGTGCATACAGCCTATTTAATCCATATGTATCTAAGATACAGTACCAATGTTTGCTTGAGTGCTGGGTCCTAGAGGCATGTGTGCAAGAAAGAGAGCAGTGATGGGTATTTTCTCTCACTTTTCTGGAAAGAAAATGGTCCCATAGGAGTTTTCAGAAGAAACTATTTGATGTTTTTCTCTTCCTTCTGTGTTTTGGAATCAGCTGTCCCAGAGCCTTCCTGAGAACCTGTAGTGAAGGCAAGGTCCACTATCTCACCTGCTGTTTGAAAGGAAAGCAGTTAGCTTTCACAGATTTGCTGTTATGGCATTTTGACCCCTTTACTGTTCTAGGTTTTTAGATAAGGCTTATTAATCTTAACTTTCTAAATGACCAAATTTTAGGAAAAGTTACAAGATAAATTAAAAAAAAATTATAAAGTATGAAAAAAGACAGTTAGGATATGACAGAATAGCTTTATGTTGCTGGATATCTAACGTCTTAAGGCTTACTTGTGATGTTTAATTTTTTTCATTTAGTTCCGCCTTCACAATGCCTCACTTGCATAGAAATTTTGTAGTTTTTTATAGTAGCCCTCCTAGCGATGCTGGCAGAGGCTTTGGTGGGTTGATAAATATTTTGTTTGCAAATTGGGGATTGTAATTTTTTGCATTTTTTTCAGTAATGTAAAATTGTTCATAGTTGTCTATTACTTTGTGTAGTGTGCCTACCCTACCGCATTGCATTCGTAAGCAAGTAGGGATTGGATTGCTTTCTTTGGTCTGTAGTAATTCCTGCTCTTCTCCCCCACCCCCACCCCCCACCCCCCCAGACCTGCAGCCTCCCAGATGTTCTTAGACCTGCTGGGGCAGGCAGGTTAGACAACCCACCCACTGGTTGAATCATCACAGCCATTCTTAAGAGATGTGGCTGTTACAGAGGGCCTGGTGGCTCCGTTGGTTAAGCAGCTAACTTTGGCCCGGGTCATGATCTTGCGGTTGGTGAGTTCGACCCCGTGTTGGGCTCTGCGCTGACAACTCAGAGCCTGGAGCCTGCCTCAGATTCTATGTCTCCTTCTCTGTCTTGCCCCTCCCCTGCTCATTGTCTCTCTCTGCCTCTCAAAAAATGAATAAAAACACTTTAAAAAAAAGAGATTTAGCTGTTTCTTAAGAGATAGAAACCTCTGCATTGCTTTCAGCAATAAGAATATACACACTTTTTAAAAAGTTCTTTATATATTAAAAAGGGTAAAAACAAATCTCTTTTTGAGTGTAGGAATAGCTGTTCTATTTTCTTGTGTTTAGTTCAAAGGATGACCTGTGTTTTTTAGGCTATAAAAAAACAAAACAAAACACAGTAGCATTCAAGAGATTATAGACCTCATTTGAACAATGTATTGATTTCACTAAATTGAAAATTAATTCCTATTTTCTTCACTAACTGTTGATTTTCATAGTTTCTTTTTATCTAGAAACAAATACAAATCATCTCAAATAAAATCTATTTTAAAAACATACATTTCCAATGTACTTGTAGGTCTTTAATATTGTTTATTCATTTTGCTTAAAAAAATTTTTTTTTTAAGATCTATGATGTGATGGCTAAAAATGCAAAATTTTCAGGCCCAACAGGGGGAGCCAATTCCACATTCTATAGAGGTTGCTTGGCATTATTGCTGGTTACCCATTTGTTAGAGCCAAAATATGTCCTTTGCCTTGGACATTTACAGGGCCCCATAACAGATACTCTTCATTAAAAATGATGCAGTATTTTATGCTAATTATCTTTTAATCTGTAATGCTAAATTTATTAATCTACTATGGTCATGCCTAGGAAAAGTCTGAAATAAAGGTCATTCTTTTCAAATGTATGATATTTTTAATCAAGATAATCTTACAATCTTTTCCCAAAAATCAGTGTAGAAAAGAGAACATTTCAATGCTTACAAAAATCCTTTGACTATAGCATATTATGATTAGGTTAATAAAGATGGAAAGTATTTTTTCTCCTTTTTAATTATCGCATGTATAAAAATAATTAAAATTACATGATGCTATTATGTGGATTCTTTTTTAAAAACCCACATACCTTGCTTTCTTTAAAATAAAGAATTTTTGGGGGGTGCATGGGTGGCTGTCGGTTGGGCATCTGACTTCAGCTCAGGTCATGATCTCACAGTTTCTGGGTTTGAGCCCTGTGTTGGCCTTGTGCTGACAGCTAAGAGCCTGGAGCCTGCTTCGGATTCTGTGTCTCCCTCTCTCTCTGTCCCTCCCTCATGTGTGTTCTGTCTCTCTTTCTCTCTCAGAAATAAATAAACATTTAAAAAAGTAAAAAAAAAAACAATACAGATTTTTGGACTACAGTCAGCCTCTGCAGTGAATCATCTAAAGTGGTATTGAATTTCCGTAATTGTTTGGTTCTGTGTTCTATTCTCAAGGAAAAAAGTAGAGTAATTTTGCTTATTTGAATTAGGGTAGGGTATATTTTATCATAAAACATTCTCAGAGATTATAAACATTTTCAGTCTGATATTTACATTTATCTTGACAAAGTACATGGAATTGTACAAGGACATTCTTTTTGCAGTACAGAATATGTGTTTTATAATTTTCTGTGCAACTATAATTTTTGTAAACCTTAATTCACTAGTTATCTACTTATCTTTATATTCTAGAAGATAACGTATGATAATTGTATTTGGATAGTCTCAAATTTAGATAGAGGGCAGACAGACAGACAGACAGACACACACACACACACACACACACACACACTAGCACACACAAGCACACACATGCAAATACACAGCCTTTTGGTTCTCAACTACAAAAAAACTTTGGCCTTTATTTCCTGTATATTTGGTGGTGAATATAGTAGTAGGTATGTATTATGTGCTAAATACCTAATTAATTGTTTCAAATTTTAAGAGAAGTAAATCTCCAGCTTATTGTTTAATTTCAGTAAAAGAGAAAATGTACATAAATTTGTCACCTATAAAAATCTTGCTTTTTTTTTTTTTTTTTAAACTTAGTCTTTGTGGTGCCTAGAACTTCATTGGAATATTGTTATGCTATTAGGAGCCTAAAATACAATAGAACTTAGTGAATTTGCAGTTTAAAAAAATTGGATCTAGGACATCATTTTCTAATTAAAAGATTAGTCTCCTTAGTCTGTCTTCTGTCAGTGTAAGAACTGTGTTTGCCACATAGTAGATACTTTGTAAAAGGTGGATAAATGAATGAGCATAGAAGTGGGTGAATTCTTACTGGCTATGGGACCTTATACTTATAGAGTATATTTACATGGTTTAAATTAGATGCTCACTGCTCAGTTGGCTCATAGAGTTGTATGTATGAGCTTTAAAAATTGTAAATATTTTATAATTATGAAATTATTACGAATAATGATAACACCACACTTTTATAATTCAGAATATTGACTATTTGGGATATGTCTTTATTACAGTCTTTAGAAAGAGGTAAGCATATTGTTATCTGTTTAAACTTTCAGTACTAGAATGCCTCCTTTTTGCAGGGTCACAGTGTATCATGCTTGTAGGAATGGCCATGTACATTCATGTTTCCTAAAGTGAGATCACTCTTTTATCCAATTACCCTTTTGTTCTTCATGCCTCAGAATGTCATTTTGCCCCTATGGCCAGGCATTAATGGGGCATGCTAACTCTATTGTGCTTGCTACTTATGTAACATTAGTTCCAGACTCCCTGCTTTTAATTGAAGTGCTACATAGTTAAACTCTCATGCCATGAATTCTAATTCCCTAGAGGAGTTAAGGATGAGAACTCTATTGAACCCTTTCTCAAATAACATTTCTTTTAAATTGTTGAGTGTTTTGAGTAATGAGATATTAATAAGGATGATGCATTTTCACTCGTAAATAAGAATTGAGATTTAAAACATTGTTTAAAAAGACCATTTTAGAATAATCCCATCCCTCATGAGAAAAGTTGTCTTGACAACAGTACCATTTATAATTAGAAATGATGAATATTTTATTTCTCAAAGGAAATTCTCCCTAAGTATGCTAGACAGTGATTGGGCTAAATGCTCATCAGGCTCAATCATTTTTAATGCAAAAATACACTGTGTATCAACTTTTTGACTCAATATTAAGAAGGGCTTTACATTTTAGCTTAAGGAAAGGATTTTCATATACGTTTTCATATGAGGGGTCTGTGAAGTAAGAAAAGGAGATATTGTTGACCTCATTTTACACAATGATTTCGTATCTAATAAGTGGCAAAAATAGGACTAGAGAAATGCAGATTAGTTCTTTCTTTTCATCATTTTGCCAAAGGGTGTAGAAATACATGACACATTTTAGACTGGTGCTCCCACTCATAGATACCCATTTTTTCATACTCTAGAATTTATACCTTTTGCATTTGTGATATTGTATTCCAAAGTATATGAATGAAGACTTAGCTAAAATTAAAGTATCCGATACATATTTCAGTCCTTTTATCGAGTGTTCATGATTTAAGTAAATGGCTATTCACGCTGAAAGACAAAATTCACACTTCATTTTATGCAACCATTTGTTATATCAATTGTAAACATTTATCTGGTGCCTACTACCTGTCAGGCAGTGTGGACTGTTCAAGGTAAATAAAACACAGACCACACAGGAGGAATGGAAGGACACCTGTGCAAAACAGTGGCCAACCTTCAGCATTGAGGTAGAAACTGTTGAATGATGGGAGAGCTTCCACATACTGATAAAGGGTTCAGGAGGGCCATATAGAGGAGATGATGCTTGAGGTGGGTCATGAAAAAGGAGTCATATTTGTAGAAGGAAGTGAAGGTGGGGGCGTAACATCCACTACCGGAAATGACATGTACAATCGGATGTGGTGAGGGACCAGGGAGAAGAGCAAGGGATTGGGGAATAAGCTGGAATGTTAAGTGGTGCCTGACCCAAGATGGTCTGGTGTTTTTAAAGCCAACATTTATCATCTAGTAAGTTCTGTTACTTTACCATGAATTCACTGGCTTATAGATTTACACAATTGTTTGTATCCGATTACATGTGATATGGCACTTGCTTGATACAAATTCACATCCTGTCATCATCCATATGACTATGTTAAAAGTCTGTTCACTTATTGAAATCTTACATTACAATTAAAGGTTGATATGAGACATAGTTTATCAATTCAAATATACATTTGAAAACGTCAATTGATATATCCTCATGATGAATTTAAAATGAAGCTAGTGTTATATGGGATATTTTAGTTTTATATTGTGTAAGACCTTTTAATATAGATTCACTGTTTAGGTTCTATTAATAAAGATGTAGAATTTGATTCAGAGGTGTTCAGTGGCAGATTTAGAGAGCATACCCTAATCTTATCAGTACCCTTAGAAGTCAGCCATGTTGCTTAGTATAAGGTATTGAAACAGGTGTAGTGGCTTTTTATATTTCCATTTGATTGATTAATTGATAGATCTGCACTGAACAGGAATTTCTTTATTGGCCTCCATTTCTCATTAGAGCACATTTCATCCTGGAGAAGCTCTGACGTCTCAAATTTGATATGTAATTACAACTGTGATATTTTTATTTTGAATACAGTGAAGAAAATAGAGTACATTTCATAGAAATGAAAGGAATCACAAGATCCTCTTTTTTCTTTCCTCCTACATATCAAGCTGTATTCGTAGAAAATGCCAAGTTGTCTAACTGTGAACATGGTTTCCTCAAGGAGTCTACAGTCCCTTGAAAGGACAGACATACAAACAACATGGAACAGCATGGATGCTAAATTAGAGATATGGAACAGCATCGATACTAAGGGATATGTTCACCGTCTATGTAGGCATATGTGTGTGACTTGTCCTTTCTTAGTGGAGATCTTATGGAAAATCACTTAAGTGTGGATCTGAAGAGGAAAATTACATGTTCTTGGAGCTGAGGACTGGGGAAGAGCATTCCAGCTAGAGGCAATGACAGGAAAAAAGTCATGGACCTATAAATGGGAGTTAAGAGGCACATTGAGGACAAGTGGTAGGAGATGAACCTAGAAAGGGTAGTTTGAGGGACCTTCCAGGAGGTGCTACGGTGTTTTTTGTCTCCTCCACGAGGCTGGGGAAAACATGGAAAATGTTAAGCAGGGTTGTGACATGTTGAAATCTGGAAACTAGAAAAATGATAGTTAGGAGGGCAGATTTGAGGGACTCAGGGCATCTGTTAGTCTCCCCTGTAGGGATTTAGCTGTGAGGGTAGAGGAAGGGTCTTGTTCAGTCTCGTGTTGCACAGTTTCTTACTACGGTGCATTCCTCACTACTACTCGATGCATGTTTATTCATTGAATGAATGCCACTATTCTTCCCCCAATCCTTAATTAAAAGCCCAGCTAGATTTTAACAAAAAAGAAAAAAAAAAGATGAAAAGAAAGAAAATAGGAAAAAGAACTGCAGACTGAAACAGGGATTTACATCCTACAAAGGATGACTCAAAGGTACTCGTTGGTGAGGGAAGGAGAGAAGTTGTGTCAGACTGTGATATTGGCCACTGTGAGACACCCCTCCCAGTATTCATGGCCACGTGTAGTCCCTTTGGTTGAATCTGAGCTTAGCCCTGTGACTGGCATTGGTTAATGAGACATTTGCAAGTGAGGGGCAAACAGAGGCTTGATAATAAACACTTTCATTTTGGGGACTGTCCTCTTGGAAGGCTTGTGGTTAGAGGGCACCTTGGGAGAGCACCTTCCGTGCCAGGAGGAAACCAGAGAAGAGATGTAGAGAAAAAACCCAGGGATGCGTGGAGAAAAACCCAGATCCCCAGCCAGCACCCCTAATCTCACTCCTAGCCAATGCCCTGTCAAGCCATTCTGCGAATTCCAGCCATCCCAGCACCCTGGCTACTCCATATGAAGCAGAGAAGCTGTCTGCTCAAACCACAGAATTTAAAGAGATAATGACTGCTTGTCATTTTAAGTCCCTAACCTTGGGGATGCTTTGTTATGTAGCAATGTGTAACTCAAAGAGGAATCAAAAAGGATTATAACACCTTCATTTAGCTATGAACAGAAATACAAGAGGTATAGTCCCCTTGCTAGCACACCTGACCTAATTGAAAAGAATAAATATTTTTACTGCATTTCAGCACACTGCAGGCACTTAAAACTGTTGGCTGGAGGCAGCATTAGAAGAAAGCCAGACTTAGGATAATGGTGTGCCATTTGATCACGTTAGATGGAGAACTTTCCAGATGTCCTTTTTCATTTTTGTTTCTGGTTATCATATAGATCCTTGTGACCTTACATACTGTATAGTAACTGGAAGTGTAAACAAACCACACACAAACACACAGAGCCCAGAGAGGAAGATAAATATTTGTGAAATTGAAATTAGCTAGATCCCAACACAAGGAAAAAAAGACTGAAGTTCTATATCACATGTTAAGAAACTGAAATTAATGAACAAACTTCAGTAAAAGAGGAAAAGCCAGGCTTATCCTTTATATTATATTTCTTTTAATCTAACATATACACAATACCATGTATGGGGAGCCTAATCATGCACGCAGATTATATAGTTTGGCTAGAAAGTTTGAGGCTCCATTTAAATGAGTGGCAAATGGTGTGTTTGGGGATTGGTCAGTACTCCCTGATGAAAATGTACAATTGATGAGTCACAAATAAGTTGTTATGTCCACAGAGGATTACTTTCATGTGCTAGCAAAGCTATAATTTCCTCCTACCAAATTTTACATAATTCTTACACGCTGATCGCTATTAAAATTTCATTTTGCCAAGAACAAAGCCCCCCCCCCCCAAATCTTAGTCATCATGGCAAAAAAAGGGGGTGGGTGGGAGAAAGTAAAATAGTGGAATCAGATCAGTAGAAAATGAGAACTTCTTTTTGTTTTTTTGATTTTTGGGTTTGTTTGTTTTTTTTTTTTTTTTTTTTTTTTTTTTTGAACTTCAGAAACTTAAAGCAGCAGGAGGCAGTAGAACATTTTGAGTGTGAAATAGGCACAGGACTGGTCAGTGCAGAAAGACATTGGCATCTCGCAGGATGCATTTTTGTTTTATTTTTACTTTACTTCCTATGCAAAAAGACTCTCTTTGATCAGAGTCATTATTTTTATTTTCTTGTTGTCACAAGCCAGGGATGAATAGTCATGCAACAGCAATGTTAACAGTAAAAGAAACTCACCCATTTAGAAGAATAGCCTTTGCTCTTTTCTCAACTAAATCAGTAAACAGAACTGGCTTCCTTGCACAGTATATAATATCTTGTTAATTTGCTTTTTAATTCCCTTTTCCTCTTGTGTGTAACTTTGTTTGAAAATCCTGGTATGTGGAGTAGAGGGGGCTCCAAACAGGAAGCATGAGCATTAGTCATCAGATAATGAATTGAGTGTTTAATTTTTCAGTACATGTGCAGGTTTCTTTTCTCTGCAGTTCATCTTTGTCCCTGTCCACCTTCTCTGGCTTCTTGTGCTTTGGCAAGTCATCCCAAACCAGTGTCTGTTCCCAGAGAAATCCTTTGCTCTCCTCCCTCTATGCCTTTTCTCCTGCTGAACCTTTCTCCTAGGATTTCCTCTCTTACGTATCCATGATTCCAACTTATAGTCACTTTTTCAAAACTTATTTCAGATTCCAGATGTTTGGTGACCACTTCTGCTTTTCCCCCCAACCAAAGTAACTGCTCCCATCCACTGGGTCCTCCACTGTGTCCATGCACTCGGCTTATAGTACTCATTTCTCTACCTTATTTTTAAGAAATCATCATTTGACTAAAATTTGTATTTTCCTCATAGGACTGTCAGTTCTCTGAGTGCAGATATTCACTTTTCTGACACACACACAGAGCACCTACTATAGTTTTGCAATCTTCTTATACATTTGAGTAAGATTTGTTCAGTCAGTAAATGCACTTGGCCTGATGTGTTCAGTCAGTAAATACATGCTCACCTGTTGTTCATTTAGGCATTCAGGAAGGTGGAGGGGGAAAGGACAGTAAGCAAGTATTTATTAAGTACTTAATTACATATCAGGGACTCCAATTTTCTGAGTCAGTTCTCTTTAAGTCCTTATAGCAACTCTTTAAGATAGGTAATATTATGTCCATACAGATGGGGATATGAAGCTCACAGGCAGTAGCTTGTCCAAGATCACACAGATGGTGTGAGACAGAAGTGGCATTTCAGACCCACCCACCTCTCCCCCCAACTGCCTCCTAAGCCTGCAGTGTTTTCACTACACAGCAGACAGTTATTTATTATCTACTATGTGCCACACACTGCTTTATGCACTATTGATTCTACATTGAATAAAATACTGTCCCTGTCATGGAAAGGCTCACACTCCAGCAGGGGAGAGATTAAAGTAATTATTATGATTCTGAGTGATAAGTGCTTGCAGCGTGCCCTGTGGGTACGCGGCAAGGGGACCATTAGCTCTGCCAGGTGAGGGATGAGTCTCGCACAGAGTTGGAGGTCAGATGTGGGAGGTGATGGGGCTTTGGATGATTAGCAGTTTGCCAGGTGGAGAAGGAAGAAAGGCTCCTCGGGCAGAGGAATGCGTCTAAGGTCAAGACACTGGAGAGCACGGCCTGACTATATCAGTTCGTGGGCTTCATGGTTTTGGAAGTGGTGAGAAGAGAGTGGAAGGTGACCTGCACTCCAAGGGGCCCATAGATAACCAACTGTGTCCCTTCTCAGTGCAGAGGTTCTTAGTCTGTGGCTTACATATCAAAGTGGTGGTTTCTACTCAATCTGTAGGTCAGCCATGAAATACACGAGAGGAAGCATGTGGCAAAGAAAGCATGGGCTCTGAAGCCAAATAGAAACCCTGAATTCCAACTCTGACATTTTTAATTTTTATTATTTTTTAATGTTTATTTTAGAGAGAGAGAGAGCGCGTGCGTGCGTGCACAAGCTGGGAAGAGGGGCAGTGGGAGAGAGAGAGAGAGAGAAAGAGAAAGAGAGAGAGAATCTTAAGCAGGCTCCATGCTCAGTGCAGAGCCCCATGTGGGGTTCGATCCCACGACCCTGGGATCATAACCTGTGCCGAAATCAAGAGTCAGATGCTCAACCCACTGAGTCCCCCAGGTACCTCCTAAGTCTTTTTTTAGCTCTGTATGTGATCTTGACTGGGAACCCAATTTCTTTGACTTTCAGTCACTGCCTCTATGAAATGGGGATCTTAACTCCCTCAAGACTCATGGTGGGGACTGGAGAACAGATAGATGCAGTATCCAGTAGACGGACAGTGGTTTTAGTAAACATGGGCCTCTGTTACAAGTTTCACCTTTCTGCATATCAGTATACTTGTAGAAGTATTGGTAAAGCATTCTTAAATTTCTAAGACTGTATGTTTTTTATATTGATATATGAAGTAGTTTCAAAGTGCTAATTATATACATACATACATGCGTGCATAAATATATATATTTCTTTTTGCATAATTTAGTGAAATTCTGATACTGTAAGAACAAGAAAGTTCACATGCTTTTCATTTTCTTGCATTTACTGGCGTGAAATAGAAATGATTTTGTCATTCTTCATGAGTCTTATTTTCGATAGTTTTGAGAATAAGTCTAATTTTGTACCATTCCTAAGATATTTTGGGCTTCTAACAACAGAGTCAACATTATTATCCGTTATTACCATTGCTAATTCAAAATTATAAATAATGCGATTTTTCTGGCTTATAGACCAGTTTCCTTGGCTTTCAAGTATGGGCGATTATCAATAGTATGGTGCCTATAACTGAAATAATATTTGACAGAAGTCCTATCTGAAGTGTTTTTAACTTAAGAGAGCAAACGCTCTTATTACAGTGAAGTTATTCTTACGTATTCCACAAACAAGTGCAAGTTCTCAAATAAGACACCAGTTAAAGTGTGCCAGTGTTCACGTAAGAATTCCCTAGGCTAGAGACTTCTCCACACACTGACATCTCTACTTTCTGTCTCTGAATAAAACAGTGTACCCGCTTTCTGTTTATAACTAAGCTGTTTTTTTCTTGATGCCCTCTGGGTCCTTTGTCATCAATTCTTTCTATTTCTCCTTTACTTTTAACTTACTACTTTTTGTGACCTTTTCTCTTCTGCCCATGAGTGTGGTCAAGATTCTTTACTCCTTAGGGAAAGAAAAAGGAAGCAATAAATAAAATATCCTTTTTTTTTAAAGGTTTTTTTCTGTTTGTTACAACCTTTCTACAGTCAGATATCTTGGTGTAATTACTTATTTACTATATTGGCTTTTTTTCATTTCTCATTAATTTTTTTAATCCACTGTGAGAAAGTTCTGCCCTTTCCTACATCACTATCGCCCCTGTTATACTAAAATCATTGGTAATCTTCCTGGTCTCCACTTACCGAACCCAGTGGTCCAGTGTTAGTCTTCATCTGCTACACTGGACATGATTTCATCCTCATGTTCCCCTTCATGCATCAGTATTTTCTCAGATTTTCTTCTTTTCTCTCTTTTTACTGCCATTCTATACATGCTTTCTGGAGAAGCTCACCAGTTTTTCAAGTTTTAAACTACTGCCACCAACTGAGAACGCTAAAACATAAATCTGCATCCCAGAACTTCAGATTCATACGTGCAAATGTCACACAAATTTGGATGAAAGCTTAGCAACTCAAAATGAACCAGCACAAAAAAACCTGCCTCTCTCTTTCTCTGTGCTGACCATTTCCTCCTTTACCCCCATCACGAATTTGCTCAGTTTTCTGTTATTTTCTTCTGCAGTCTCTCAGACATTCATTCTCAAAGTCGCCGAGGACACGAATCTGGGTGTCAGACTCATACTTTTCTCTGTGTCCCCCACCCAATAAACTTTCATCCCTGACAATTTGACTCCTTATTATAAATTTTCTCCTCCTTTACTGTCCTATTTACTATTGCCTTGGATTATTGCACTGGTTGCAAAGGGTCTTGCTTGCTCGAGAGATGCTTTCCATCAGTGAATTTGCCCCAGTTGCTGCAGAGCACTGTGTCCCAAACCCATGTAACTATCCTGAAAGTTCTTTCATGCTACTTGGCCTCATTCTGTAACTGAATTTTCAAGTCAGTTTCCGCTTACAAATTTCAAAAGAAGGGGATATGTTTATTATTTGTATTCTCAGAAACTATCACAGTAAAATCCCTGTGAACTGAACCCAGTGTTTTATACTAAGATAATTCTTTAGTTTTTATTTGAATTCCAGTTAGTTAACACGGAGTGTAATAATAGTTTCAGGTGTACAATGTAGTGATTCAGCACTTCTGTTTAACACCCATTGCTTATCGCCACGAGCACCCTCCTCAATCTCCATTTCCTATTTAACCCATTCCCCCCAACCTTCCCTCTGGTAACCAGCAGTTTATTCTCTATAGTTAAAAGTCTGTTTCTTGATTTGCCTCTCCCTTTTTCCCCCTGTGCTTGTTTCTTTTGTTTCTTAAATTCCACGTATGAGTGAAATCGTATGGTATGTTTCTTTCTCTGACTGACTCATTTTGCTTAGCACAGTACCCTCTAGCCCCATTCACGTCATTGTAAATGACAATAATTCATTCTTTTTTATGGGTGAGTAGTATTTTATATATATCTATAGATCTGTATACCGCAAAAGACCCTGAATAGGCAAAGCAGCCTTTTTGAAAAAGAAAGCAAAACTGAAGGCATTGCAATTCTGGACTTCAAGTTATATTACAAAGCTGTGGTGACCAAAACAGTATGGTACTGGCCCAAAGAGACATACAGATCAATGGAACATAATAGGAAACCCAGAAATGAACCCACAACTAGATGGTCAATTAATCGTCGACAAAGCAGGAAAGAATACCCAATGGAAAAAAGACAGTCTCTTCAAAAAATGGTGTTGGGAAAACTGGAGAGCAACATGCAAAAGATTGTAACTAGACCACTTTCTTACACTATACACAAAAACAAATTCAAAATGTATTAAAGCCCTTCATGTGAGACAGGAAACCATTAAAATCCTAGAGGAGAACACAGGCAGTAACCTCTTTGACATTGGCCGTAGCAACAACCTCTTACTAGATATGTTTCCTGAGACAAGGGCAACAAAAGCAAAAATAAACTATTGGGAATACATCAAAATACTAAAATAACTTGACAAAAAGTGAATGTATAGGAAAAGTTAGGAAATTAGAAGACAGCTTTGAACTTCAAATTCTACATTCCATTTTCAAACCACGCTGTTATAACAAGATTATCCCTCAGATACTATGTTTACAAGTAAATATTTATAACAACTTTTTGAAAGTGTGATGAAATAATGTTGAATATCTTTCCATTGTATTTAGATGGTAGTGTTATTAATTAAAAATGAGGTAATGATATTAGTATAGGATTTGGTGCATTGTAGATAGATATTCTATCTATTGTATTCTAAATACAAGCTGGTATGAAAACTTACTTATAAGTTTTTAAAATTTTTATAGATTGTTTTTCACAAACCTGTATCACAAACTGTATGGGCAGTGAATTGTACTAGTTTGGTTGAAAGGTTTTTATTGTGTTTTACGATTATAATTGAGAATGGACTGTTCTTTATAGAATACTTAGTAAATTATACTGAATATTGAGGCTTGATTGCTTGCAAAATTAATGTTTTTTTTGTTTGTTTGTTTGAAATATACTCTGGTAAGTCACTATAAATGTGTATCCAGTAATTTATTCGAATTGGTGTTCAGATAAAAACATATTGAGTTTCTCAGGGCTTTCAATATCAGTTCTATTTCTGTATGACTTTAGCTTTCTAATACAAGGAATGCAATTTGAATTGTTTACTGCTGTAAGCCACTGGTTATTTTCAGGCATAATGGAATAATGGTGTTTAGCCACAATGTGGTATTTTCTAAAAGCACATGAAATATTTCACGAATAAGATTAGCTAAAGAATTTAGTCTCATTTTATGACCATGACAGTTGAGGTGTGCAACATGAGAAGTTTGTATTTTCAGAACAGTTTCTCAGAGTGTTATTTTAAAGAAAATGAAACTCTTTCTTAGAGGATCAGATATTAAGTTTCCACTAAACTGTGTTAAATGTCTGGTTTTAAGTTACAGTATGGAAAATTTAGGTTACTCACTTATTTAGGCATTTTAATGTGAACCAAGAAGAGTTTAATAATAATAATCTAAAACTTTCATGCATATATGATAGTGTGACTTTGAATTATTCTTTAGTGAAATACTAAGGATTTTATAATTTCCTCTTTCTCAGAATATCTTGGGGACTTTGTTTCTTGCCCTCCTGTCCTCTCTCCCCACTCCCCCCTACACACAGTTTGCTGTATGGAAAATCTGGGCCAGAAAGTTGGAGGAAGGATGGCAGAGGAGGGGGGCAGTTCTGGGATGGCTGGGCCAGAGGTGAGACGCTGGAAGACTGTCTTCTTCTCTGAGGCAGCTTTCTGTCACAAAGAAAAGAAGGCTCAGAGAAGCAATGCTTGATATGTCGCATCACAACTGAATTTTAGAAATGGCAAATTTGATTCTATTTAAATTCTTGTAATCTGTAAAATAAATGTGTCTCATTGTTGTGAACATTTGTTAAAAGCACAAAGAGAGAAGCACAAAGAGAAACAAAGTACTTCTATAAAAATATTCCTAAAACTCCTAGAAGCATCTTCTGGGAAAGAATGTTACAGTTTTACTCATGTCTGTGGTTTATTAAATTGACACTATTTCATAAAAATTCAATGAATGTCATTGTGATAAAAGAATGAATATGAGAAATAACTTATTTTATATTACTAGATAGGCATTTCTTTTCATGATTATATCATGAGTTCCATATTTAACAAATGGTAAATTTGTTTTATTTGCCTCATATATACTTCATAACTTTACATTGAGAAGTTATAAACATTTTGTGGATGTGTATTATATCCTTTGAAAATAGAAATGCTTGCCTGTCCGAGAAATATAAACTATTTTAGATTATCATTTTCATTAACATTTGCCAGACATTTTCATGAGTAATTTCCAGTCAGAGAATCTTATAGAAATTATATGTTGCAGTTTTAGATAAAGTTAAAATACATATTAAGGGGAAAAGGTATTACTTAGAGTAGAACTTATAATTAATATTTTCATCTCTCTTCAAATGACAAATTCATAACAGGTTTTCTTGGTTTGGATAGCTATTCTGGTGGTAATCTTCATGGGGTTCTGTCTATAAGAAATTGATTATGAGTTTTGATGCTGAATTTTTAACACAGGGATTGTTACTGTTCAGCTATTTAAAATGTATTTTGTTAACACTAACCTTTAATCCAAGCTTTCTTTTTTTCTAAGAATGTTCTCTTACGCGATTGACAAAAAAAGAAAAGAACTCTAACCCTAACCAAAGAACAAGGCCAAAGGTTTTGGATTGCCACAGCAACTATGTGGCTTCTGGGTAGAAGGGATTTTCACTTAATGGTGGTCGTCAAATGACTCCATGTCAATATTGCCTTTTAGCAGCAATTGTATCCACCAGCCCCCAAACATGATAAACATTGGTGTTTTTGCTAATAGTTCATTTCTTGTGTCTTTGTTTGCTCTTAGTTGAGAGAGTTGTATTTTGACCTAAACAGAGGGTGCTGAGTCTGATTGTAAAAAAAAAAATAATAATAATAATTCAGTGGTTTTGCCTGTGGAAATGTTTTACCATATCTCCTAAACTATAAACGGATAGGTTAACTTGTGATAGCCGATACTAATAATCCCTGGCCCTTGTTATGAGAAATAGCATTTAAGAAAATGAGAAGGGGGGCGCCTGGGTAGCTCAGTCGGTTACGCGTCTGACTTAAGCTCAGGTCATGAACCCAGTGTCAACCCCCCATGTCCCATCGGGCTCTGCGCTGACAGCTGAGAGCCTGGAGGCTGCTTCAGACTCTGTATCTCCCTCTCTCTCTGCCCCTCCTCCGCTCGCACTCTGTCTCTTGAAAATAAATGTTAAATTATTTTTTTTAAGAAAAGAAAGAAAATGAGAAGAAAAAACTTAATGATTCCACTGCATGAATAAGAACATTCTTGAGTTACAGAAAATAGTGCAATTAATGATAATCAAATTTTATTCAATAGAAATTATTAAATTATGCCCCTTAATGGTTTGGAGATTTTATATGTGTGTGTTTGTGTGTGTGTATGTATATATATATGTATATACACACAATATATATATTATTACATATATATCTTATATGGGT
Source organism: Panthera onca (assembly GCF_046562875.1). Taxonomy (NCBI): domain Eukaryota; kingdom Metazoa; phylum Chordata; class Mammalia; order Carnivora; family Felidae; genus Panthera; species Panthera onca. Next base: position 15,973,906 of record NC_138342.1, read on the forward strand.
ATATACATATATACAATACACATATTTTTCAATCGTTTCTGTAAAGAATTCAGATTTAATTTACATACACACACACATACACATACAAACTTGGGTAATAAACTTTTTATATCCTTCTTATTTCAAGCTATTTGTAAATTTATTCTGTAGCCTGAAATGCTTTTATGCCTTTAACTCTTAAAAACGTATATTTGACAATCTATGCACGATTGTGTTACAATTTGACATGATTAAGAGATTTTTCAGCTCTATGATTGGGATAGTATTTCTGGACTAGTTGCAGGATTTTGTTCCTAAAATACATTGATTTAGATAATTACATTCTCCTGTAGTCTCTTGGGATGATATTTGGCTTTTTGTAGAAAGCAGACTTCTGATTGCTTTCTGCCTCTTATTTTTTTTTCTTTTTAAATTTCTCCATTTCACTGCTTAAGTGTCTTAGAGCCCGTGTGTTTATAGCTACTTTTAGGGTCACAAAAGAAATATTTTATGTATTATGACTACAAATAGAATGCTGTTCTTGGTTCATAAATCTTAGATTATTTCTCAGTCCCAGGGCAAGTGAAGTTGAAAATTACATGGTAAGCACATTTCTGCCAGCCCCAAGTCAGATATTCATACTGATAGGCAGGATGACATAGTGGAAAGTATCTGTCTCTGGTGTCAGAAAAACCCAGATTTACATCTCAGGTCTCTTATTTATTGTCTGTATTGTCTTGGACAACTTTCTGAGTCTTGATTTTCTCATCTGTAAAACGGAAATAAGAATATCTGCCTCTCAGGATTAAATGAGATGTTAAGATGTGGTAAAAATTAGACACACTAAGTGATGGCCAAGTACAACAACCTTCCTTCCCAGTTGGAAAACAAATATTTTACTGTTTTAGAGGTTAATATACAGTTGACCTTTGAACAGGAGGGGTTTGAACTATGTGGGCCCCAACTCTGGGTGGATTTTTCTTGATGAGTACAGTGCTGGAAATGTATTTTCTCTCCCTTATGGTTTTCTTAGTAACATTTTTTCTTCTCCACTTTATTCTGAGACTACAGCATATAATACATACAACATACAATATGTGTTAATCAACTGTCTATGTTATTGCTAAGGCTTCTGGCCAAGGTAGGCTATTAGTAGTTAAGTTTTGGGGGAGTCAAGAGTTATATGTGGATTTTTGACCGTGTGAAGGATGGGTACCCCTGACTCTCCAATGTTCTTCAAGGGTCAACATATATATATATGTGTACATGTATTTATATACACATACAACATATATATGTATGTATATATACACACACACACGTATATATGTATGTATACATATGTATATATGTATGTATGTGTATGTATATGTATATATATGTGTGTGTGTGTGTGTGTATATATATACACACACAAACATTTATTCAACAAATTTTATTGAATAAATGTATAAGTAGATATATACTGAGTTCCTACTATTTGCCAGGTTCTGTTCTAGATTCTTGGGACACATGGTTTAACAAAACAAAGACTCCTTTCATTGTAGAACTTAATATTTTAGAAAGTGAATATTGCAAACTTTCCTTTAGTGTCACTAATGCCTATTTGTTTTTAAGTTTATTTATTTTGAGAGAGAGAGAGAGAGAGAGAGTGGGGGAGGGGCGGAGAGAGAAGGAGAGAGAGAGAATCCCAAGCAAGCTCTGCACGCTCAGTGCAGAGTCCAATGCAGGGCTTGAACTCATGAACCATGAGACCATGACCCGACCCTAAGTTGGATGCTTAACCTACTGAGACACCCAGGCACCCAACTAATTTTTATTTTAAGCCATTCCAGCAGCCTTGGCTGTCTGTTCTATTGGTTCACACCATATGCATGTTCCCATAAACTAATGGAAAGAAGAAAATGTAGCACAGGATGAGAGTTATTTATCTCTCATATAAAAAGAGATCTTGTGAATTAATTCAAAAAGATAAGCAGTGAACATAGTGTACTCAATAAAAGGTCATTTCAACACCAATGCATTTGTGTAGGAAATATGTCTTCAAGCCTATTCTTCATCAGTGTTTGTGAGACAAAAAACTGGAAAAAATTATAAGTTTTCATCAATAATGGAAAAGTTCAGCAAATTATGGTCAACCCAAAGTATGCAGCACTATATCAATATTAAAAATGATGAATTAGAGCTATCAGCATTGACCTAGATGGATATCTATGATATATTGTGAAGTGAATAAAACAAGTAGGTTTGTGATGGACCTATTATGACCACATTTTTGTATTAATGTTTCTCTAGCATGGTTATTTCAAATTTTAAGATGTTTTATGAACATAGAGAAAGATAGGAAAGAATGTATATAAAGTGTTACTATTTGTTACCTCATATGGGGGATGTTGATAGGGCTTGTTGGTGGGAGATGGCAAGTCACAGCACTTGAACCTCTTTGATTTCTATGAGTTGTTATAATTATTATGTACAATGATGTAATAAAGAAATTAAAAAAATTAGAATTTCTAGTTATTAGAAATGGTTTATTTATGCTTTCACTGGTATATCCCTTTTCAGTATGGAGATTAATACAGAATCTCCTGTAATGCTTTGCATTATAGTAGGTATTTACTAAGTGTTTCAAACATTCATTAATTGAACTGTATTGAGAACTCTATATCTAAGAGTTCTCATCTATATAGTTCTATATCTAATACATATATGTATGTATCTCATTCTATATATAATTTTTATTTATTACTTATGGCTATATATATATATACTTAGATATTATGTATTACTGTATATTATTATATGTCATAGAATGATATGTCATAATTACATATTATATTATTATATATAATTGTATGTTATATATTGCTTATGGTTTTACATATATATTATAAATAATACTTTGAGGGCTATTGAATGCAAGATACTTTTGCCTAGAAATGATTTTCCTGCTTAGGTTGGAGTTTTATTTTCTTGGTGGGAGTGAGCCAAGCAAGGACAGCAATAGGCCCGTAATAAAGTCACCTCCCTCTGGCTTCCTCCTACTCTCCAAAAGTGTGAGCTGGGCAAGGCATAATGAACTTTATGCATTCATTCACTTGGTTATTCCAAGGTTTATTGCTTGCTAAGTCTTGTGGGGGAAACAAAGATTTATTCATGGATCTTTTGCCTACAAGGAGTTTACAGTTCTGCAGGTTATAAACATGTCATCAACTCCTTCTCACTTAATTTTTTCTCTTCAGCATAGATTAAGGTTTTATTACGTTCTTATTATCAACTTTTACAGAAATATCAAAACCCCTTCATTCCTAACCATTAAAAACAAAGTTAGTGAAGGAGCTGAAGCAAGGGCGTGATCTTGCTGAGGAATCAGCAGAAGATGTATAAAAAAACAGTAAGATACAGAGAACAGTTTAGGCATACTATCAAAATGGCGGCTATCACAGGCACTATCCTTGTTGGGTTCTAGCACATTCAGGCTTCATAGTCTAGTTTAATAAGCCTCACTTAGATGAGAGTCATCTACTAAAAAATTTCCATCTAATTTCCACTTTCATTCTTTAAACCCAGAATTCTAAGCAGAAGAAAACATTGATTTCCAAGATTCATCTCATTGTGAAAGTTTGGCTTTTACTATGTTTTTAATTCTTATATATTTATCTTGAAATACATAGTAATCAAAATATATATAGATTTATATCACATAAAATATTACATTAGTTTAGGTAGTTTCTAGAATTTTTCTTTTATATAAATTATATATTTTTTAAATACCTATAGTATAATTTAATACAATTATTTAAAATAACAAAATGTTATTTTTATGTTTATATTTATCTTGTTATATATATATTTACAATAAATCTACTAACACCAGAACAAGGCCTATGACTTTTTAAATTTACCTATGCATTAGTGACCATAATTTTTGTGAATATTTTTGGTTAACTTTGTTGTCTTATATTTCTGGCAAGACTTGCAGTTTTTGTTATTGCTAGGAACTCTTCCTATTTTTCTAATTCAGTGTTGTTAGTTTATTCTGAGCAAGGAAAATAGATAACCCAGGTTTGCTGAATCATGTTTAAAATAACTGTTAATTAACCCAAAAGGAGGATCTGCAGTTTTCTCCTCTGTGTCAAATGCATGGCTTTAGTAGACACATTGTGTGGAGCATTTTGACTGTTGGGGGCCTTGTTATTTATTTATTTATTTGTTGTTTACTGTTTGTTTTACTTACCAGTTCTCACTCATTTTCTGAAGAATTAAAATTATCAGAGTTGCCACAGATACATGACATATTATAGGAGAGTTTACTGTCTCCTTAAGTTTAATTTGTGAGGTTCTTTCCACATATCATACAATATCAGTGATGACACCATATAGTTAAATCTAATTTACATACATTGAACAGGTGCTTCATTGTTGAGCTCACATTTGTAAAGAAAAAAAAAATTATCCGAGAGCCTTCAATTTCATGTAGAATTTTACAGGTAATTTATTAAAATAATGTTGATTGAACGTGGGGCGCCTGGGTGGCTCAGTCAGTTGAGCGTCTGACTTCGGCTCAGGTCATGATCACAAGGTTCGTGAGTTCAAGCCCAGCGTCAGGCTCTGTGCTGACAGCTTGGAGCCTGGAGCCTGCTTAGAATTCTGTGTCTCCCTCTCTCTATGCCCCTCCTCCGCTTTCTCTCTTCCTCTCTCAAAATAAATAAACATTAAAAAAATAAATAAATAAAATAATGTTTGACCTAAAAGGACTTCTTCTGCCATTGGAAGGCACTGTGGGAAGTGGGGTGGGGTGGGGCATGAGCGTAGTTTCAGTCAGACCTCAGTTTGAATCATTGTTTCTTTAGTAGGTGATGGAGAGTGAGTTCATTTAACCTCTCTGAGCCTCGGTTTCTACATCTGCAAGATGGGACATCAATACTTCCAAGTTTGTTGTGGAAAACAATACTTGTCAAATACGTTTAGCCTCCGGCCAGGCCCTGTTGCTGCCAGTAGCTGGTGGTTTCCCTTCAGTTACCACATACTGATACTGTTTGTAATGAATTACTGCTGCAGAGGGCAAAGTCTGACACTGGTGGCAGGAATGTATTTTTCAAACTCCTTCTTGTTAGAAGATAAAGAACAGAAATGGTGATACAGTCCTAAAGAATGCACATCTCCACGTTGTGACTGATTCTCAACAAAAGCGGAAAGACATTTAAGTAAAGGATTTTCTGTTGGAGTTTTAGCTGTAGACAAGAAGCATTTTCCAAAATGTGGACATGTTATAATTTAATGATTCGTTCTTTGGGGAGATGGTCCATTTTTTTGGGTATTCATCATGGCTCTAATCTGAGTAAGGATGAAAAGCATGTAGTGCTTGCCTTGTTCTTACATCAGAAGAATTTTTTCTTTTGTCCATTTTATGCTTGTTTCCAAAGGCTTAAAATGAAAGCTTTGTTTCTGCAATAATGGCTTAGTGTAGGCTTACATTGTTGATCCCCTTAGTAGATGCAATGTAATCCACTTTGGTAATGTGAATTTTTAAACAATCATCGGCCTTTGCCATTAACCCTTCTCTACTAATGATAATACTCTACAAAAACTACAAAGGAACTCGCGCCCAGCTTAACGTTAGACTTGGAGCACACTTAGCTGAATTTGCATTTCTTATTTTAGTAGCAGTGAATTGCTGAGCATATGTTGAACTTCATCAATACCAAATGTAGAATAGGTGATTGTGAAACTAATGTTCAAGTGCAAGCATTCAAATACAAACACGGGAAACAAGAAGAAAATAATGATGAAGCAAAAGTGCTTTCCAATCCAAAATTCCCCTCGAAGGGGCTTCGGCTGCTGTTGCTTTCTGGAATATTTTTTAACGTGACCTGTTGCTTTGCTTAGTTCATTGTAGTGCAAATGTCTCAAATAAAGCTGTACATGAGTCATTTTTTTTTTTCCTCCTCAGTTCAGGCTACTTGGATAATAGCGCACTTTGAACGCAAGCATGGGAACCTATTGAATGTTTCCTGCATAAAGCCTTCAGAGCTTTGCTTAGCAGCTTGACATGTTTCTTTAGGAAAGAGAAATGGTAAATTAGCTAGGAGTAATTTTATTCCATGACATATTTTCAAACTAACTTTGAGAACACATTTCCACTTAGTGTTTGGATTCCACTTTGGGGACTTACAAAAGGTTTCCTGCATTTGGTTAAGTAATATAGATGGTGGATGGCTAAATTAAGATGTTCCTTAGGGATTTGTAGATATTTAAAGTTTTACCTAAACTAGAGAGGACTTCACTGCAATTCTTATTGAAGCTGTATTGAAAGTGCAGTAGTGTATGCCTTCAGGGCTGTGGATTTAATAAACAAAAGATCTGTCACTGAGCTTGGGGCACAGTAGGGGGTAGATGTAATTATATACTTTAAAGGGGAAAAGACTGTTGTTATTATTTTACATTTATTGAGTGCCAACATTTTGCAATGTGCTGTACCTAACATAGAATTAGACACAGTCCTTGCCCATTGGACTATCTATTTAAATTAGACACAATCTAAATATTTCTCTTAAGTAGTTCCTGTGTTTTCAAATTTGTTACCCAGTGCATTGTATAAGTACAGAAATATTATTGTACTTGCAAATGTTATTTGAAACTATAAAAGCTTTCAAAGACAGGTGGTAGGATGAGATGTGATTATTAGACTATAAAATTGCTCATGTTTTTCAGGTCCTTTCCTTTAACTATTATTATAGACCTGACTTGAAATGGGGAGCAGGAGAGGTATGAAATTCAGAAAATGACGGATGCATCCTTTTGATTTTTACCTTGGAAAAAATTGCAGTTTAGCGATAAAAATGCCACTTACACGTTTTAACTAGGTTTGGAATTATATTTATTTGTGTGGATTTTAATTAATTCTAGTCTGAAATTCCACGGTGCATTGTCTGGTATGGTGCCTGGCACCTGTTAGGCGCTCACTAAAAGTTGTTGAAGGGTTGAATTAAAATGGGTTTGCCAGTGGATTTCCATGTCAGCCATCCTTTTCTCTGGACTCTCTTTTCTGATTGTAGAGCCTGAGGAGGCAGGGCTGTACTGGCTTTGGGCCAGTACTAAAAAACAAACAAACAAACAGACAAAAAACAAAAACAAACGAACGAGAAAAACCTCCACCTTCCTGGGAATACCTTCTAAGAGCTCTGGTTTGGCGTGTCTTCTTTCTGATAAAGATGTTTTTCCGACTCTCGGCAAGGCCTAGATCTCTGAGAGCCATGAGAGTCTTCAGAACTCTCCGGATCCCCGCCAGTGATCAAAGGGCCTTTTCACACCGGATGCCTGGTTTCAAGGGAGCTGGCCACCTTATAGAGCAGTCAGCCCACTGCTCTGTTATGTAGCTACACACAGTTCCTGGCACCTCTATTACAAGTCAGGCTGGTATAAGGGAAAATATACAGATGAACATAGGGAAGGATATATAATTGGTCTCTTTATGAATTTGCCCTGTGTAGGGGGCCCATTTTACACCTGCTGCCGTGTCCTCAGCCCCAGCATGCTCGCTTCGTCCCCACGTCATCTCACACAGTGCATATCAATTCTCAACTGCAAGACTGACTGTTCCCTCAGGAAGCAGAAATGAGGATCCCTCATAACCACAGCGCAATCATCCAGCCCCGAGTTTGCATCTCGGGATTGCCGTTTACTATCTCTGTAATTGAAATCTAGTCATTTAACTTTTCTAAGCCCTGGGCTTCTTACAGGTACAATGGGATAATAATAGTACTGAGCACTTAGAATGCGCGTGAAAATTAATCTAGCTGTGGAGAGTGCTTTGAACATAACTATCATTGTTACAGGCAATCTGTTTATTTTATATTGTCATGGTCGGGTATAAATATGAAAAATTCTATCGCATGTATCTTATTTTGCTAATGGAAAATACAAAAATATTGATATTTGAAAGCAGTTTTACTAGGATTGTAATTCTGATCTGCCAGCAATGGAAGCGGAAAGCCTAAGAAATAGGGAGATGGGTCCCCTTTAGACCACAGCATCCACGCTGCCCACACTCTCATGCCTATGCCACCTGTTCCTTATGATCACTATGACTCTGCCCCTTCCTGTTCTTGCTCCCTCCAGTCTGCCTTAGGTGACTTCTGACCCAATTAAGCCCTGATACTTTTCCACATAAGCCTTGACCTCTTACTCTCAGCGATGGTCTCATTTTCTACTCTGGTAAGCATCTGATCTAATATCCTGAAGTATTTCTGCCATCTGCCTCAAACTTTCTACTGTGTTCCTCTAGCCCTTCAGTACTCCCTCCCAGAGCTATTCTGTAACAACCAAAATCGGTGACAATGTCTTACCCTGTCTCCTCCTCCTCCTCCTTCTCCTTCTTCTTTTTTAAGTTTATTTGTTTATTTTGAGAGAGAGAGAGCACAAGCAGGGGAGGGACAGAGAGAGGGAGAGGGAGAATCCGAAGCAGGCTCCACACTGTCAGCGCTGAGCCTGATAGGGGGCTCAATCTCACAGTTCACGAGATCCTGACCTGAGCTGAAATCAAGAGTCGGAGGCTTAACCGACTGAGCCACCCAGGCGCCCCTTAACCTCTGTCTTCTGGCAGTTGCCCCTCCAATCTTTGCACACACTCACATTTCTCCTTTTCCAGTTGGTCTCTCTCTTTTGCGCTCAACAGTCCCTTGGTCTACCGGTATGCCATTCACTCATCACACCCTTTCTCTTCTCCCTGTGTCATGGCTGAGATTGTGTTCCCCAAATTCACTGTCATGGTCTCATCACCAAGCCTGATGGTCTCTGTCCTCAACTTGCTTTTCGTCACCCTCCTGGCTCCCTACTCTTTACCCCTGCTTTTGTAAGTTAATGGAAGGATTTTCCTTTTATGTATTGAGCTTGCTTTCACTCTTCCCTTAACCTTCACCAATATGTAGGCCTTAAATGTCAAGTATTACATTCATGTACATGATGTATGGATGTGTATATCCCAGTCCACTCTATATTTCAAGTTCTAGAACTTTCATCCCTGACAGCATGCTAACACCCACCTGTCTGCATGTGAGGTAACTCCACCCCCACCACTTAAAAGCCAAACTTGAAACCACACCACTTTTCTTCCAAACTAGCTTCTTCTCCTGGTTTTCCTGTTTCTCTTGATGATCCCCAAATTCTCCTTAGAAGTCCAGTCTCCAAATCCCCGAGTCGTTTGATAGTCAATTAATTGCCAGGATTTTGCTGAGTGTTCCTGCACGTCGTCCTTCGTATACGCCATGTCCCCTGCTTTCTCTGTCACTCACCCATACTACTTCCTGCCTCTGCTGGTAGCCTGGAATTCTTCCCTGGCCACTCCAGTTCTAGTCTTTGTGGAAAACAGGAAGCCATAACATCCAAATGACCTTGCCAGCCATTTAAGGTGCTGGCCTGCAGGGACTAACTTCTGATCCAATGGCAAAGAGACCTGAACACATGCAGAATATCCCCTGACTCTATGGTCCAGTTAGGCTCCATAGATGAGATGCCCTTAACGTGAAAATCCATGAGAAATACTGTATACCCACTCCCCACTGGATTGGAATTATGAGGAAGGATTCACAAAACATAAGGAACACAAAGAGCATCCTCCTTAGTACAGGCCAACCAGATTCCAGCTTGTTTCCAGCTTGTTCCCTGCCTTTTTCTCTCCCCAGAAGCTCTCCTCCATGATTTAGCCCTTTGTGAACAAAGGCATCTCTGTGCTTACTGTGTTATATCTATCCTTTTCTCTGCATTTTAAACCTCACCACTTCTTCACAACCTTTGTTTCTGTCTCACTTCCACAACATTCTTTTGAAATGAAATACCATAGTGTTAATTCAATAGTGATACTGTTTCTTTAAGAGTGATCATGCATTATTCTGCTTAATCATTGTATTTTATGTCTTAGCCCCCAAAAAGCTCTAGTAAAAGAAAGTCGATGTCCAAACCCCATTGCAATTCCCGGTAGTGTCTAGTGTAAGGCTTCTTTATAGTCTTTGATGATGAATTTTCAGGACTACACAGACTAATGGTATTGAACATTCTGGGCTCTTTATTACCCCCATGTCAATATGATGTCACCTCCTAACCATCAGCTCTTAGGGACACTCTGTTTGTCGCGGGACCTTTTCCATCAGTGGATTAGGTGGATAAGTACCATTTTAAAGTTGCTTCAGAGTTGGCAAGGTACTTTCATAGAAATATGTCATTAGATCCTCATAAAATTTCTGTGATATAAGTGCTTTTATATTATCTCCATTTTGCAGATGAAAGCACGAAATATCATCACATTTGAAAGTGCTACTATCTATATGAGAGTGGGGGACAGGGGAGACTAGGCCAGGAATCTCCCACATAGGCAGAGATACTAACAATTTAATTTTTTCTGTAGAAGATTTCAGCTGAAAAATATAATATGGCCTGGATTTCCAGAACTCCTTTGGAGTTCAGCGTTGTTGAAGAGAGTCCTGTTGATGGAGAAGAGAATGAATTCTGTCTTTGGATAAAGTCGTTAACATTAAAGAGGTTGGAAAATAAGGGTGCCTGGGTGGCTCAGTCGGTTAAGCTTCCGACTTTGGCTCAAGTCATGATCTCATGTTTTGTGAATTTGAGCTCTGCGTCAGGCTCTGTGCTGACATCTCAGAGCCTGGAACCTGCTTCGGATTCTGTGTCTCCCTCTCTCTCTGCCCCGACCCTGCTTATGCTCCGTTGCTGTGTCTCTCAAAAATGAATAAATGTTAAAAAAATTTTTAAAGGTTGGAAAATAAATACAACAGACAAGTAAATAATAGAAAAATGAGATGGTGAACCGTTGCGGAGGAAAATGAAAAGCAAGTCAAATTCCGAGAGTAGGGACAATGGACTAAAAATGTCTGGTTAGCCAGTCATCATGGGACAAACAAACCTATCTGAGGACCAAATCATATGGCATTTGAGCTCTGTGGAGCAGAAGCCCTGGAGTCACTGTCTAGGCATGACAGCTTGGGTTTTACCGTTTTCATGTTCCCAGTGCACGGAGGCAATTTGGATGGACTGGAATGTTGTGTTGGTGAGACTCTACAACCCTGGCCAGGCCTTTTCCTGTTCTCCTTCCATTGGTGTTAAAGCAGAGGCAGTGATTATGGGCACAGTGATATATATATATTTTTTGGAAGCTCCTTAAAATAGTAAAGATGTAACTCAAGGGCACAAAACTGCAAGTCCTCAGTAGGCCTGAAAATAGAATCATGGATTGAAAAGTCATTAGAAACCAGCCAGCCTTTTTCTCTCTCTCAATTCCTCTTCCTCCTTCCTTCTTCCTCTGCCTCTCCTCTTTCCTTTCTCCCTTTCTCCCCTTTCTGAGCTCTTTTCCCTTCTGCTTCCCTCACTCTTCTCCCCCTTTCATCCCTTTCTCTACCTTCCCCCATTTTACCTTTCAGAGGTACAAAGAGAAGCATTGGTAGAAAATGGCTTTCTAACTGCTCTCAAGTTCATCTTCTGCTTAAAGGAACAACCCAAATTCAACTAGAGTATTTCAGAACATGCTCTGGTTTAAAAACAAACAAACAAAAACAAAACAAAACAAAACAAAACACCCTTACAGGACAGCTATAGTCTCATATCCAGCTCTGATCCAATTAACCGTGGCCAGTTGTCCAGGGTCATGAGGTAGAGGCTCAGCCCTTTATATTAGAGAAGGTAGGGATAAGGTGGGACAGAGTTTTTAGAAAAGAAAGAAGAAGAAGGAGAAAGAGAAGAAAAAGAAAAAGAAAAAAAATGTCACTTTGGGCTCAGCAAATATCCTGAAGAATAGCTGATATGCCATCCATTTTCCCAAATTACTACACCAGATTACCAAAATAAAGCTTACCTACATCATTTGCCTTTATATAAATATAATCAGATATTTTGTCCCCAGCTTTATCAAAGTTTGTTATAAGCCCTAAGTAGACCATGTGTAGTTTTTTTTTTTTCTTATCCTGCTCTAAGGATACCATTCATTCTTCAAATTCTTGTACCAGATTACTAAAATGGAGCATACCTGCATTATTTATTTTAAAATGTTGCCTTTATGTAATATTTACAAATATTTTGCCTTAGGCTTTATCAAAGTTTATTTTAAGAAATAACCCTAATAGAACATTTTCAGTTTTTGTGATTTTGACATGAAGGGTATCACTCCTTCCTTACACTCCTTCCTTACATGGCTCTCTCATTTAAATACTGAAACAGATTTCTTTTTGAATTCAAAACTAGGAAGAAATTAGCTATTGATGAACCTGGCTTTTTCCTTACATTTGACCATGATGTTGTACATGTTATGTGATCAACAAATATTTGCTTCATGATAAATTATGAAAGAATTTGTCCTCTTAGCTTATAATTTGGCTTCCAGAAATCCAGTGCTCAATTTTGTGTTAAATGGCAATGGCTTTTCTTAGTTAAGTGTTCCTGCTCTATTCTTGCTCACCCTCATTTACTATTTTAATGTTCTTTTATGATTTTACTCTGTGCCCTTCAAAAATCTGTTTTGGAAGTAGCTGGTGTATAAATAGCATAAAAAATAAACTGCGTATTCTGACATTTACAGTTGTAAGGATAATTCTGTGTTAAGGATGATTCAGTCTGCAAGTAAAGTCATTGGATATCTATCTAAATGTATTTTGGAATAATTTTGACCATCCCATAGCTCTTCTAAGGCACTAGTGTTTCTTGTTTTGTTGTTGTTGTTTTCCCCATCAAAACTTTTCTTTTTCTATCTAAAAATGCATGATGACTCAGATTGGCTAATTTTATCAAACTGATGTTTTGAAGGGCATTTAACTCTTCAGAATCCTCACCTACATTGCCTTCATTGTCCCAGCCCCAGTGAGGATTGCTTTACCCTGGAAAGGGGAACTGCCCACCTTTTTTATTTCCATCTTTGAGCTTTTGTTCTTTCTGGATCTCTTTGCATTTGCTTGAATTTTTTCTTTGCAACCATTGCACTTTGGTCTTGTCTTTCAAAACCTGACTTGGGTCTAACCTCTTTGGGTTGGACTTACTTAATGAACTCTAAATGACTCTTGTTGCAATTCTCCTTGGAATTTATCTACTCAGTTTTTACTCTATTAATTTGCCCTTATTTATATAACATGTTGAAAGCATTCTGAATCCTTTTTTTTTTTTTAAATTACGAGAATGAGTTCTGGCTCTCCAGTTAGAAAATGTACTAATTGTTTCTTAGACTGTGTCTTCTTTTCCTTTTTATATTATCCCCAAACCACATAATTCAGTGTTCTATGGGATGAAGGCATGCCGTTAAATGATGTTGGCTCCTAGACTCTCAGATGAAAACATGGAATATTGATTATGTTTGTTTTAACAAATATTTTATTAGGAATTAAGATGAGAACTCTTTCCAGAACATTAAAATATAACTCAGAGAGGTACAGCACAGTGTTGGATACAGTTATACAGTCAGCCATTTCAAATGACAATTTTCTAAGCTGGTTTCATTGTTTCTCCTCTATTATTCATATTCTTTCCAGACTGATGGAAGCATATGGCTTTAATTATCAAGTATATGCTGAGGACATGCAGAACTAGAGCTTTTTCCTGACTTTTCTAATGAAGCTAGTTCCTAACAGCAACATAGGCCAGATTATTTTATTGTATTATGACATTAAACATGGACCAGCAGAGGTCTGGCTAATTGGGAATGATACCTTTTCCCCTCGAACTGCTTATTTATTTTCCAGGAAACTAATTTAGTTCGGTTATAAAATGAAACCTCATAATTCAGTATAAATGAGTTTGGTCATATAATATCGATAGCCAGGCTGGGTGAAATCCTACAAATAAACAAAGATTCTGAAAAAAAATTGCATTTAAAAATGAATAAATGCAATTTTATGGCTTTTGTTTGCTACCTATACAACTGAAAGTAACATTGAATAATTGTTGCTGTTTTAATGAATTGGCAAGCCTTATTTGTAACTAGTGGGTTAATTGTATAGGCAGAGACTGTTGCTGAAGTGCTTTAAAATTAAACACAGTTCTTTCATTTCACTGGAAAATAAGCAAAACTCTTATTGATGTTTAAGTGATATATTATTTTTTTAATTTTGTAAGTCACATTCGAATAATGTTTCAAATATAATTTATCCTTACCACGTATGAAATCTTTAAAGTTCTATCAAATCATACAGCACTTGTCACCGACTGTTCACCCCACTCATTAGCATCATCTAGCGTATATGAATTATGACTCTCTGACTTCTGTCAAGGCAGATCCTGTGTTGCTTGTTTCCTATATGTTGAAATTTTAAAATGAGTGATATTACCCTGAAAGATGTTTACAAATTTGGACTTTAATCTTATGGTCACATATTAATTTTATGAACAGTCTCAATGGCTGCGTGAAACAGAATGTGTTTGGCTTTTAGAGCACATTCTACATCAAAATATTGGAGCAATGGGGAGCTAGGATGAAGGAATTTGCAATTCTACAGGAAAGACAACCTACAAACTGCCGGTGAGTGATAGCCATGATGATGCCTTAATGGATAAATGACTTGGAGCTGTTCTTTGAACTGAAAATAAGTGTTCCAGGAAGAGTGTATGTGGGAGGGGCAGGAAAAGAAGAGAAAGACAGAAGGAAGACAGACGGAGACACATAGAAATATTGATCAGCTGATTCATGATGGTGTTGCTAAACCAAATTATGGAAATTGGAAACAGAGCAGAAAGGGGATTAGGACATGTCCAGCCCCAGATATTTGCACCTGGATACATCCAGTAGGTGGAACATAGCTTAGCATTCAGGCAAGAGATCGAGGCTGGAGCTGTTCATCCATCTATTCATTCATTTGTTCATTCAGTAAATATTATTGGCGGTTAACTCTGGCTCAGTCATTGTACTAGGCAGTATGTTAGGGAAGGGAATACAAAGACGAAAAGACATGGGTTATTTATTGAAGAAATGTGCAGTCTATTGGGGGACTGACATGTAAGCAAGCATTATGTGTTCATTATTAAGAGATTTATAATAAACAATTATGTTAAATAAGAGATCTAATTAAACCTATGATGTGTAATCATGATAAAATAATTATATGACTTAAAATATAAATAACAAAATTATTTTGCATTGTAATTCAATAATGAGAATTTCTTTAATGGGAATATTTGCTAAACTGTTTATTTCATAAAAGGTAGAACAGCTTACTGTCTGAAAGGCTTCACCATGGAGGTAGCATTTTTACTGAGGATGCAAGGATTGTATCAGAAGTCATTTCTAGCGTACTGATAAAACCTTGGGAATAGATTCTAAGTATACCAATCCAGCATATATTTGGATTGAAAAATGGATTTTGCTCGGACCTCTCAAAGTCATACTTTAACTTCATTGAGGAAATGCATCTGTGGTTCCTGTCGTGTTCTGAGCCAACTTGATAGTATATGGACAGAATGATTTTCTCATTATAGTTAGTATGTGGACAGAATTTTTTTTTCATGGGCAATCAGGAAAATCAGACACTAATTATTCACCTTCAAATAATGTGCTTATTGACATAAATAGTTCCTAAATGACAGTGCTGTTTTCCATTGTATCCCGCTCATGTTGCAAAATGACCTGGGCCACCTTTTAGAGGGACGGGCTTTTTGTGGCTGGCCCACCTTCTTTATGGATTCTAATTTTGTCATTTTTTATTTTCTCCTTTGCATCTTTATTTTCCTTTTCCAACTTAGGTTTCTATTTTGTTTTGTTTCCAAAATAAACATTTTACCCTTAATACTGCTCTACAAATGTTCTCATTTTACACCTCTGTGACCGCAATTTTCGCAGTAGTGGCTCTGCGGATCTACTCAGTGGTCAGTTTAGTCGGTGGTTCTCTTCTCCTCATCAACTGGTGTATAGATTTTTCTTTTCAACTAGTTTAATAAATTGATATTTCAGGAGACAGCATAGCTCATCAAATGGGCCTATCAAAGTCCCCTCATACAACTTGATGTTGGTTTGAGGTCTCCAAATGCCACTGAAATCTTAAATGTAATTGTGCAAAGCATTATGAAAATAATACATTTGATGATAATGATGTGGTTGGTGTTAGGTTAGCACTATTATGAATTACTCCTCATTGATAACACAGAATTAGTTTGGGATTTGGAGAAACCAGTTATTCTTTTCATTTGGGTCCTATCCTAGAAGGTAAGGAGGGCAATAACTTGCTGATTCATGGTATGTTTGAAAGGAAAAATTAATTAATAGCTTTACAGAACTTAGAAAGCATGAAGCATTATATACATGGTAATTATATAATCCCCCAAGATAGTTGTTTATGTTTGTTAGCGTATACTTATTAGCTGTAATTTCTCACACTCGGTTTTGGGGTTTTGATTTGGGAAGGGCATTTTCTTCCTTCTTTCAGAAAAGTTATGATGTGGGATAAAACACTATCATTTTGAGGATTAATTCATTCTAAAAGATAATCATTCAGAAGTTAAGATGTCAAGTCATGACCTTATGGAGTTAAAAGAATCTTGCAGATTGTGTAGTCCAGTTTTTGCCAAGGAAACAGAAGTCATCAAGTACGGGTAAATTTATAAAGCTGCAGAGCCGTCCCCATGCTTATATTAAATTTTGGTCTCCAGTGGCAGTTGTCTTTAAAGTAAGCTTATAAGAAAGTCAGCAAAAACAAACAAAAGCTCTGTTAGAGCCAGTGGTTGTTTAGTTATTACTCAGTGTCTTTTATGATACCAGGCATGTTTTATAATGTGCGATTTTCAGTAAAATTCCATATGGATTTCTAAACATTCACATAAGGAAAACCATTATAGAAAAAGGAAATTATGATTACATAGGAAAAACACTGTCCTACTTGTAGACCAAAATCGTGTCAGAAGATAGTACTTTCCAGATATAAAGCTAATGAAATCTATTTTACAAACGTATTTTTCAACTATTGCTATGAAATGATACTTATTTCCAAAGCCGTATTATAGATTTGCAAGAGTTAATTAGTCAAAAAATGGGTAAGAATATTGAATTCATTGTGAAAAAGAGAAATTAAATGTTCTGTATTAAATTATTACAGTTTAAAAATTAATTTTGACAAATACACTGATGTTTTCTGATAGTAGTTACAGCTAATTATAGCTAACATTTCTTGAGTACTTTGATGCCCATACTAAGAGTTTTTCAAGTTTGCTCAGACATTATTTCTGATATTAATCTTTGGCGCTAGATTTTTTTATAAGAGCTTGATGGAGGTGTAATTCACATGCCATATAATTCAGTTTTGAGAGTGTATAATCCATGTTTTTAAATGCATTTTTAGATGTGCAGTCATCACAAGCACCTAATTCTAGAATATTGTCATCATCCACAAAAAAAAGCCCAGTAACCCATTAGCAGTCACCCTCTTTTCCCTACCTCTGTGCTCCTGGCAGTCCCTTTTCTGCCTCCATATATTTGTTGACCCTGGACAATTTATATCAATGGGATCACATATATGGAGCTTTTTGTGACTGGCTTCTTTAACTTAGCCTGTGTTTTCAAAGTTCTTCCATGGTGTAGTGTGTATCAGTATATTACTACTTTTTATTGAACAATCATATTCTATTGTATGGATTCACCACATTTTGTTTACCCTCTCGTCTGTTAATGGGCATATGGGTGGTTTCCATGAACAAAGGCTGCAATGAACATTTATGTACAAGTTTTGTGTGCCTCATTGGTTTTTAATTGTCTTCCACATGTACCTGGAAGTATAGTTACTGGTTTATATGAAAACCCTCTGTTGAATATTTTGAAGAACTGCCAGATTGTTTTTCCAAGTGGCTGCACCATATTATCATCCAGCCAGCAATGAATGAGGAGGGTTCCAGTTTATTCACATCCTTGCCAACACTTGTTATCCTTTTCCCTTTTGATTTTAGCTCTCCTACTCAGTGTGAAGTGTAGTCATTGTGGATTTGATTTGTATTTTCCTAATGACTAATGATATTGGGCATCTTTCTTGTGATTATTGGTCATTGTATATTTTCTCTGGAGAAATGTCTGTGCAGATCTCCCCCCCCCCCCCCAAATTTTTCAATTGTGTTATTTGCCTTTTTATTTTTGGGTTGTCCGAGTTATCTGTGTATACAAATGCAAGTCCCTTATCAGAGATATAATTTATAAATATTGTCTGCCATTCTGTGTGTTGTCCTTTCATTTTATTGATGATATACTTTTTAGGACATGTGCTTTTAATTTAGAAGAAGTCTGGGTTGTCTTTTTTTGGCTGTTATTTTTTAATTGTCATGTCTGAGAAACTGGTACCTAATCCAAAGTCAAAAGACTTACTTACTCCTATGTATCTGCTGTAATTTATAGTTTTAGGTCTTATGTATAATTCTGAGATCCATTTAGAGTTAATGTTTTTCTATGGTGGGGGATTGGGGTCCACCTTTATTTATTTACCTGCATGTGGATAGTAGATGATTCCAGCATCATTTTTGCAATAGTTATACTTCACAACGTCATTGTCTTGGCACTCTTGCTGAAATCAATTGCTTATAAATGTAAGGGTTTATTTCTGGACTTTCAATTCTATTCAGCTGATGTGTGTGTGTATATACACACACACACATATATATATATATATATATATATATATATATACACACATATATATATGTAGATAGATAGATAGATAGACAGACATACTGTCTGTCGTTACGCCAATACCACATTGTTTTGATTTCTATAACTTTGTACTCAGCTTCAAAACAGGAGATGTAAGTCATCCAACTTTATTCTTCTTTTTCAAAATTGTTTTAGATACCCTTGGTTTCTTGTGTATCCACATGAATTTTAGGATCACCTTGTCAATTTCTCCAATAAAGGCACCTGGGATTTTAATCAGGATTGTGTTGAATCTGTAGATTAATTTGGGGAATATAATATTAAGTCTGATCTGGACACAGGATATGTCTTATTCAGGTATGCTTTTGTTTCTTTCAGTGGATGTTTTGCTATTTTTAGTGTACAAACCCTGAACTTGTCTTATTAAATTTATCCATTAGTGTCATGTTCTTTGTAATGCTATTGCAAATGGAATTGCTTTCTTAACATCATTTTAGTTTGCTCATTGCAATTGTATAAAAATATAATTGATTTTTGTGTATTAATCTTGTATTCTGCAACTTTGCTGAATTAGCCTATCAGTTCTAATTGTGTGTGTATGTATATATATTTTGTAGGATTTCCTATATGCAAGATAATTTCATCTATAAATAGAAGTAGTTTTACTTATTTCCTTTTCAATCTGGGTGTCTTCCATATTTTTTTTCCTTGCCTAGCTTCCCGGGAAAACACCTTCAGTACAATGTGAGAGCAGACATATTTGTTTTGTTCCTGGTTATTGGAGGCTGCTATTTTTACCCAACTACTGTGATCCTATGGGTGCTGGTTTCTAAGTCTACTGTGGAGCTGGGGAGAAGGAGATAGTCATAGAAGTTAAAACACTACTGGTCTTGCTACTTTTTTTAAAATATAACTGTTTTTCTTGAATAAATTCTTCTCATTTTGTTGCAAGCCTTCGGTTAATTTTCAGAGTTCCAACAAAGTTGGCTTTGATAATTTTTGCCTTTACTTTTCTTGCTTTTATGGAGTAGGAGAGTTTCTGAGGTTCTGACTCTACCTTTATAGAAATGGCAAGAGGATTTTCATGGGACATATTTAGGGAAAGGGAAAATTTATTGTAAAGCAGGGTTTTACATAGCATTCTTTATTAAAATGTGGGAAACAATATTCTCCCCTAGAGATATTTCTTTAAAAAAAATTTTTTTAACATTTATTTGTTTCTGAGAGACAGAGCACAAGTGGGGGTGGGGCAGTGAAAGAAGGAGAATCCGAGGCAGGTTCCAGGTTCCCAGCTGTCAGCACAGAGTCCAACATGGGGCTTGGACCCACAAACTGTGAGATCATGACCTGAGCCAAAGTCAGGCGCTTAACTGACTGAGCCACCTGGGCGCCCCTAGAAATATTTCTTAAAATATTTAGTTCCTTCTAATTTTGTGAAAATGTCAATTTACTTAAGAGTATTTATCAGTTTCCAGTTACAAAGTGATTTTGTGACTTTTTAGAAATTATTATTTTATTCAAAACAGAAAAGTATTTAGAAGACAATTTCCTTATTCATATTAATTTAAAACGAAAGCTGTTAAATTATATAGTGTACTGTTAAAGGGGGGAAAATTCTCAATGTATTGATAATTGACTGAAGTGAGGCACTTTCTGTGTTTTATTTTGTAGGCTAAGAACTTGGATTTCAGAAGCTTAGAACTTTCTGGTTGCTAGCACACTCTATTTTTAAACAGTCATACATTTCTTTGGGTGGAATAAACCCGAAGATAAAATCCATTTTCTCACTGCTAATCCAGAATATGCCCCTGAATCATTCCTTAAGCACTCATTCATTATTTATTTATTTTTTCAATATATGAAGTTTATTGTCAAATTGGTTTCCATACAACACCCAGTGCTCATCCCAAAAGGTGCCCTCCTCAATACCCATCACCCACCCTCTTAGAGTGGAAGAGAGCCAAAGCATAAGAGACTGTTAAGCACTCATTCTTAAATCATTGTATGATTTAAGGTGCTTTTCACCTCCCTTTCTCTTCCTCTCCCCCCATTGAGAGCAGATGGGAACACTGCTCAGTCTCCTCTGCCAATCACATTCCAGCAGCTGAGAAACTTACTTTGTTCTGAGTGAATCTGAACCAAGAGTGTAGCCTGTTCTCAAAATGTGTTCACTGACAGATGTTTCTCTGTAGTCTTGTGTTGCTACAGAAGACAAAGAGAAATGATGCTTTGGCCAATTGAAGTTGCCAAGAAATTGATTTTTCAATACTTGGTTCAAGCTTTGAGCCACAGAGAGTTCCTTTGTTAATTTGTTTTGAGAAATAATACAGATCCAGTATGCAGTACTGTATTGGTTTTATATCTTGTGGATAGGTAATGATCATTTAGGAGAAAACATGAAGAGTGGATTCAGAAGACAGTTTGATGAGGAACTAGTTAAAAATGTTTTGTCAGTTGCATTTACTTCAGAATGCTGCTTGATAGATAATAATCTGCTCTAGAGATTAGTGCCTAATTAACCTAATTGGTTGTAGTTTTAAAAATATTACTCAGCTCTCCTTTCCAGGTCATTGAGATTGGCTTGATAAAAACACGACAGAACTTGGAAATTTACATATGGTATTTTTTCCCCAATTATCTATATTTTTAGCCTTTTCTTTTTCCTTACCACTTCCTCCTAGGAAGAAAAATCTGATCAGCTATAATTCTCCCTTACTAGAGAGAAATTAACTACTAAGGTAAAAGATTTTGTTGCATTGGAGGCACCTGGGTGGCTCAGTCACTTAAGCTCCTGAGTCTTGATTTTGGCTCAGGTCATGATCTCACTGTTTGTGAGATTGAGCCCTGTGTCAGGCTCTGCACTGACAGCAAGGAGCCTACTTGGAATTCTCTCTCCCTCTCTGTCTGCCCCTCCCCACCTCACGATTTCTCTCTCTCTCTGTCTCTCTGTGGGTGTCTCTTTTTCTCTTGCACATGCACGTGTGCATGCTCAAAAATAATTGAATAGACATTAAAGATTTTTTTGTGTTGGGTGGAGCTTTGGAGAGCTATAAACCGTTGTAGTCTCAAAGACTCCTGTATCCTTCCCCACCCAGTGATTGTTCCCTGGTGGGTTACATTACCTCATTGAGTATGAATGCCCTAAATTCTCTCTGTATAAAACTATCTCCCCAAAAAATTATGATTTCATTTAACTCAGACTTTTCTTGAATTTTTAAGGTTATGTCACTTCTACTAAGGTGTTTTTTTAATTCACAAACATTCTTGAGTTAAAATAAAGGTATTATCATTCGTGTATGTGTGTGTGTACACGCATGCATACTTAAATTGGGAAGGTCTACTGTACCAAGTTGCTGAATTCAATTGAAGTTATATTTTGTGCAAAAGTTTCATAACGGTTATTGCAGTAAGTTTAAGAAACTACCAAACGTAATGTTTCAGATTTTACCTTTTCCATTCATCTTGCTTTTACAGTGCTGTCAAAATATTGGTACCCTAAAAAGATTGTATAGGGTATGTATTAGCTTTTTAAAAACATTCTTGTTTGATGGTAAAAGAAGCAGAAAAATGAGTGCTTAGCTTAGGGCAGTGGCAGTGAAAATAGAGAAGAAGGAATGGATACAGAACATGACATGGGGAGAGGCTCAATGCAAATGTCTGCTAAGAGTGAGTGGGAAAGGACTAGAGTTCAGTTGTTGATGGATGACCATTAGTTGTTTACTCTGAGTGTCCAGAAGGATGCAGTTTTCATTAATAGAGAAGAGAATCATATTTGGGATGGTAGATATTAGGTTCGGTTTTTGAACTTAACCCATTAATAATCCTTACATATTCATTTTTGGATATGCAGGAGAGGTTCTGAAAAATAAAAAGTGATTCTGAAAATTCAGAGAGAGGGCAAGGATGAAGGTACACAGTCGGCATTACTAACATAGAGGAAATGTTACTATCAAGTCATTAATTTGCAAGGGAGTGTCAGTGGAATGATTAATAAAATTAAGGCTTTATTTTCAGGGACTACCTGCATTCAGAAAAAGAAAAAGCAGAGAAATTTCCAGCAAAGAGGGGTGGGGAGAAGAGCAGATCCAGGGGTAGTTTCAGAAAACAGTGTTAGGGAGGACAAATATTACAAAAATACTATAGAATTTGGTGATAACTAGACAATCATACCTAGTTAAATTACATAAATGCTTAGTGTTCTATTTTTAGCAATTAGGGATAATTAAATGTCTTTAATAACATTAGTAGGAGATTGGGAGTTGGAATTATTTTGAGGAATTTCAGATTAATTAAAGCATTTATTGAGTGTCTATTATGTACGAGATTGAATATGTGAATGGTGATCCTAAATTATGTTTGAAATGCATGTTCTGTGTCATATATAGAATGCATATTAATCTAGGCCCCAGCAGACATCAGATGGAACATTTAAATGTTTAATTGGGCAGGGATAAGAACCAACAAGGGAGAGTAACACACTAAGGGATTAGCACAGCAAAAAGTCGGTCCCTAGGCCCAGAGAGCTGGTAAAAGGGAGCAGTGTTACCAAAACCCAGCAGGGGTTGATACTGTGGAAGAGGGGAGACTGCTGCCAGAATGATTTCAAGGCAAAGAATCAGTCAATGATCTCCTACCAGCACTCCCGCTGGATTGATGAAAGTGGAAAAAGGATGATTATGTAGCTTGGGTGGTTCATCTCTAGAGTCAGAGTGAAGGTGCACAAACCAGGGCAGAGCATGGAGAATAGATTTAGGAGGAGGAGGCAGACAGAATCACTCGAGTACGTAACCAGTGCCAGTACTCTTTACTTCTTTTAATAGAAGTCAAATGGATATAAAGTAAAAATAAAATGGCTTCGTTTATTATTTAATGAATGTGTGAAGTGAGAATTATACAAGTGAATTATATTATGTAATTGATTGATGTTTGGATGATGTATAGAAAAGGGTATTGTGGTGGTTATCAGTTTTTCTTATGAAACAGAGTAAGTAAAGTAATAAATATGGGTTGAATTATTAGAGTATTTGCTGGGCTCTCCCCCCTCCTCCCTAGATGTTCTCAAGTTGGAGCACAAGGAAGAGAAATTGCGAGTTAAAACACAATTCAGGAATCAAAGAATCAGCATTGGCTGACCAAATTTCTGGTCAGAATAATAGTACAAATTCTTTGGATATAAGTATACCAGAGAGGGATGATAAAACTCTCAAGGAACTTTTCATCTCAAGGCAGTCTTGATTTGGACCTTCAGAGTGAGCT
The DNA here is from genome assembly GCF_046562875.1 of Panthera onca. Taxonomy (NCBI): domain Eukaryota; kingdom Metazoa; phylum Chordata; class Mammalia; order Carnivora; family Felidae; genus Panthera; species Panthera onca. The sequence continues at coordinate 15,997,745 of NC_138342.1, forward strand.
AGACAAGCAGATGGGGAAGTCAGAGAAATACTACTGTCATAGGACTACTAATATGGATTAGAAGTAGAAGTAATAATGGCAATAGAATTAATAATAACTACCATTTATGGAGGACTCATTACACACAGACATGATGCTAGATGCTGTGTCCTTTAGATCTATGATTTTTGGTCCGGTTGCCCATACAACCTGGAAAAGGAATTGTATTATTTTCCCCGTTTTGCAGATTAGGAATATGAGGCTCAGAATAGTTAAGGAACGTCTCCACAATCATACAGTTAGTCAGTTTTTGGAGGGAAGTCCGTCACCCATCATTTTCGGTGCTGTGCTCTCCCTGATTTGCAGTACCTCCTTCGACCTCCTGCAGGCCAGCGAGCTATTACTTTCCTTCTTCTCCCAGGTCACTCCTGTCCCTTTTAGTGCCAGATCCTACCTGTCACCTTAGCATCCCTAAAGTCACTTATCCATTGTGGACTGTGCTGCAGCTGACACACTATATCTTTATATGCTTATAACCTTGAGAAACTCTGTTGCCTGTGATTCATTCATTAAGGCCAATATTGATTCATCTTCCATTACGTGTTAAGGACCAGTATGCAGGTTGCCTTAGACAAAGAATGTACCAAACAGATAATCTCCTACTGTCCTGTAGAGTGGCCAGACAGTAACAAGTAAACAAGTATAATACAATGTCAAGAAGCGGTAGGTGTTACTAAGAAAACAGAGATGAAGACAAAGAATCATTGGGGACACTCTTTTAGATAGAGTAGATAGGCAAGGACCTTCTGAAGAAGTGATATTTGAGAAAAGAAAGTATGTGAGTATCAGGGGAAGGAGCATATGTGAGGCTAAGTGAAAAGGCCTTACTTTATGGAAGGCATACTTAATTTCTCTGCTCACATCTTTAAGGTAAGGACAATATTGCTTTGCTACACAGACAATGTACTTCTAATAAGTGACAGATGTGAAAGAGATAGAAAACTGAGTTCAGCTAGTCAATCTAGGTCCTTGATACACTTAGGACAGAGATCATGATGTCAGAATTCCATCGCGTTGCCTTGCCAAGCATATAGGGTGGTGGTGTATAACTTCTCGTCCCATGGTGGCGTGCAGGCACATCAGAGTTTGCACGTGGTCCACACGGTTCATCACCCTTAACACAGTTTTTGGGGTGCCTCTCGAGCCCACACTTTCCTCTTTTAAGGAGTTGAAATTAGTTTCCCTTTTAAAATATTTAGATGCGGACCTATATATATATATAAGCCAAAACACAACAGAGGAGTAATTTACTCCCTTTCTTTCTTTTTTTTCCTCTCTCAAGTAGGCTCCATGCCCAATATGGAGCTTGAACTCACGACTCTGAGATCTAGAGTCAGATGCCTTACCGGCTGAGCCAGCCAGGCACCGCTGGTTTTCAAAGTGTGAAAAGGGCTGTCTGCTCCTGATGAAGCTTTCAGCTACTTATTCCTTTTCTTCATTATCGCTGTGGTAAGCTGATCAACATCCACATCATTTTTTTTACGTTTATGTATTAATTTTGAGGGGAGGAGGAGCAGAGAGAGAATCCCAAACAGGCTCCACACTGTCGGCACAGAATCCAACACAGAGCTCCAACTCACAAACTGTGAAATGATGACCTGAGCCAAAATCAAGATTCGAACGTTCAACTGACCGAGCCACCCAGGTGCCATAACTTGCATGGCATCTTTCATTCAAAAGTGTTTGGGGCACCTGGGTGGCTCAGTCTGTTAAGTGTCCAACTTCAGCTCAGGTCATGATCTCACAGTTCGTGGTTTCGAGTCCCTTGTCAGGCTCTGTGCTGACAGCTCAGAGCCTGGAGCCTGTCTCACATTCTGTGTCTCCACTCTGTCTACCCCTTCCCCTCCCCTCTTTGTCTCTCAAAAATGAATACACATTAAAAAAGTTATTTAAAAAATTTGCAAAAGTGTTCATACCGTTTAGGACTTTGACATAATTTTCTTAGAAATTCTAGTGCCTTATAAATTCTTGTTTGGGGTTGCTTCCTGATAAAGTAATTTAAGAATTTTGCACGTTTTTTTTTAATTTCAGGGGTCTAGTTGCTTCACTATTTCTCCTACAATAATTTTCAAGGTGTTTTATTAGAGTGATGTCAGTTAAATGACAGTAATAGAAAGTATGGATATCATTTCACTTTGTAACAAAGGGCAGGTTAACTAGCAAAGACTTTTTTTTTTAATATTTATTTACTTTTTTGAGAGAGAGTGTGAGATGAGCAGGGGAGGGGCAGAGAGAAAGGGAGACAGAATCCGGAACAGGCTCCAGGCTCCGATCCATCAGCACAGAGCCCGACATGGGGCTCGAACCCACAAACTGCGAGATCATGACCTGAGTCGCAGCCGGACACGGACGCTCAACCGACTGAGCCACCCAGGCGCCCGTAGCAAAGGCTTTTAAGTAACAGCCTCTAGGCCAGCTGGGTCATTTGTTGTAGAGTCAGGACTGAAACTGAGAAAGCTTGGCATTTAATTCAGTTGTTTTTCTGGAGCTCAGTGCTAAACGGTAATGACAAGGCCACACAATGGAGCCAGAGCTGGGTGACTAGCCATCCTTAGGTTGATACAGACCTCACTGGACAAGAAGCAAAAAGGCTGATATCAATAGGCGGCCCGTGGCTTCTGCATTCTTTTCTCAACTGATCAAACATGGACCTTTTTTTCTTTGCTTCTTCTAGGTTAAAAAGAAACAAAAACTGTAGAGGTACTAGTCAATTTATGTTTTAAAAGGAAAAAAAAAAAAGATGATGGCACGAAATATGCCTGATTTTTCAGTGGATCAGAAACTCCAAGTTCAGAGCAATTGCTTGAAAGCTGCTTAATAAATTAGTTGTAAATCCAAGGGAAAAGCAAGAAAACCTGCCAAACGTCACTCATGTGAAAAAAGATGCTCATTTTGGATAAATTATTAGGTAATTTTTCAAGGACATCACTCACAAGGAAGGATTTTTTTTAGTGTGTTTAAATGATTCATTTTCAGCCTCTCATACATTTTTAAATCTTGTTCATTCACATTGTCACAGCTTGACAGGGTTGCTCATAAGGGCTTTTCTTCCCTTGTGTTAAAATTACAAAGGAAGAAAGTACTTTAAAGTATCTGTGGCTGAGGGAGGCAGGTGTCGTCTACTCTCCAGTGGTCAATCTTACATCAAAACCTTGTTGGTCACAGTGACTCCTTTTCTTATGGCAAAGATTACTTCTATAATATTAAAGTGAATGAAGCGAGTGCTGCAGTCTGTCCCTGAAAGATACAGAGCATGATGCTTTGATGACAGCCATGGGGCAGGATATTTCCAGCATCACATTTAGTCAGAAACATGGAGGGTGTACGTTAACATGATTTACATATCTCCTTCCCGTGGAGTCTCGTGGTAAATAATAGAAATGGGCAAAGAGTCCTGTATCAAGGCAAATTCACATTATTTCCTGACACACAGAGTGGAGCTTATTTTGGGATAATGGCTACATATGTTCAGGAAAATTGGGCTCAGGAGCCCACTGTCTGAATATTTTCCTGAAAAAAAAAAATGAATGTATTATTTGAAGGCATCAGAGAGGGGATGCCTTTATTATTTACATAATCCCTTTGTATAAGAACAAATACCAACAGTCTATTGTTCCCTGGATCAATAAATGGACTATTGTGGCTCATTGAATATTTTGACAAAATGACATACATTATACATTCCATGTGGGTTGCAAATGTTTACAGTGCTGAAAAGTTAATGGCCAGCTCTTTCATGTGGTAATGCAGCTGAACCTGATTTAAGTTTTATTCTGGGGGATTAGTGAGGTTTCTGAAGAGGCAGTTTAGAATTTTACAGTTTCTCAATTCAAGAAATATTTATTAAAAGTCATTGTAAAAAAAAGTCATTGTATGCCTGAAAGAATCTTAGTACCAGGGGTGTGAACGGTAACTAAACACACTCCCTACTTTCCAGCGGCTCAGAGGTAATATCAAGACAGGCGTACAAACACAGATTTCAGAAGAAAAGAGGGATGCTCCTATTTGGAGGAGTCTTCAGAGAAGTGTTAAAAGGAGTCTTAGCAAATGAATTTGTATGTGGTTTTCATATGATCTCTGGGGCAAAGGGCGTTTTAAGAAGGGGTGACCGTGCAAAATTAAAGACATGAAATGGCATTACCCTGGTCTAGGCACCACAATGGATTGGGTCTGTCTGCAGCATAGATTGTTTCAAAAGACTGACAAGGTCTGAACCTCTAGTCTCAAGACAGGCCAAGACATTATCCTGAAGCTGCTTGCTTGTATTCCCTGTCAACATCATGGATTTTGATCCTGAAGGCCCCAAGTCATTGGAAGACTTGGAAATCAGTGTAAAAAAATCTAACTGAGGTTCAGAAGTACCATTCTAGTTCTTACCATATTGTGTATTGTTATCATATGTCATTTGGGGACCCATTGTCCCTAGTAGGATGCTTAACAGTTTGTGAAATGAATCTCTAAGATCTTTATTTTCTAAATTAATTTATTTTGAGAGAGAGAATGAGCATGACCACGTGCGAGCAGGGAAGGGGCAGAAAGGGAGAGAGAGAACCCCAAAGAGGCTCCCTGCTGTCAGCACAGAGCCTGGCCTGACGTAGGGCTCGATCTCAAACTGTGAGATCATGACCTGAATGGAAACTGAGAGTTGGACATTTAACCAACGGAGCTACGCAGGCACCTCTAAGAATCTTGCTAATCATCCTCAGGTATTAGTAATTTGTTCAAACTTCATTGCTAATCCCCTTTCCTGTATTCTGAATACCTTGCCCACCAATCTTGCCTTCTGCAAAACCATGTTTTCTTCTTTATCCTGTTTCTCTATTAATCTAAGTTTGTCCCTTCATTGCTACCTTCTTTCTTTCACATTCTTCCAATTTGGGAAGGAGAGGGAGATATGACAACCAAACTCAAAAATTCCCTTGACATACTCAGTTATATGTTATAATTATTCATCATCTATTATCTCTTTAAACCAAAGGGGTATCTATCTTGCTCATTAAATATTTATTGAAAATCTTCTAGTACTGTGCTTTTCTTAGGATGCTTAGGATGTAATAGTGAACCAGGCAACCAAAGATGCCTGGACTCAGGGAGCTTATTTTCTGGCCAGAGGAGATAAATGATGAGCAATAACAGTAAGTAAATTGTATAATATATTAAAATATGGTAACTTCTATGGAAAAAAAAGAAAGCATAAGGATTGGGATGGTCAGTTTCAATTTCAGTTGGAATGGCTGGATAATTAAAAAGGTGTAAAATGGGGGTGCCTGGGTGGCTCAGTCAGTTAAGCATCTAACCCTTGGTTTCAGGTTTTGGCTCAGGTCATGATCTCACATTTCGTGAGTTCAAACTATACATTGGGCTCTGTGCTGATGGTGTGGAGCCTGCTTGGGAATCTCTCTCCCTCTCTCTGCTCCTCCTCTGCTCACACTGTCTCTGTCTCTAAACAAACAAACAAATAGGGGTGCCTGGGTGGCTCAGTCAGTTAAGCGTCTGACTTCCACTCAGGTCATGACCTCACAGTTTGTGAGTTTGAGCCCTGCATCGGGCTCTGTGCTGATGGCTCAGAGTCTGCGACCTGCTTCGGATTCTGTGTCTCCCTCTCTCTCTATTCCTCCCCGACTAGTGCTCTGTCTCTCCTTGTCTCTCAAAAATAATGTGAAAACAAACAAACAAATAATCAATAAGCTTTAAAAATAAAATAAAATAAAATAAAATAAAATAAAATAAAATAAAATGATGTGAAATGGTCAATACTTCAAAGTAGAGAGTGGGGTTGTGATACAGACACCTGGAGATATGCCTTTGTCTTCTTTAAGACCTCCAATGCACAGGCTATAAGGAGGGGTTATTCGTATTACCCCAAATGGTGAAGGCTTTCTACTTTGTAGATGGGTTTTCAAAGTATATTGAATTGAAGAGCAAGGAAAAAATTGTCCTTATGCTCAGGAGCATAGAATTTAGCAAAGGGAAAGTAAAGCAATTGCTTTCCCTTCAGTACCCGTGGAGAACATGTCCTCTGTCGGGGAAGACAGAATTGGATTAGATATTATACTAAGTCTGTGTTTGGACCTCAATTTCTTTTCCCCCAAGCAGATGGTGAACTAGGTGCTGAAGCTCCCTGCACAGCTCTACCTATTGTTTTGTTGACTGTAACTTTTGGGGTTTCACAAACACATTTTCCTGTGCATTTTAATGACCTTATTTTCAGGGAGAGTGAAAGAAAACGTCCTTAAGGCGTTTGTCATTCCTTATTCAACAGAAACCTGGAGCAGCGCGAGAGTGAGTGGATAAATCCACCTGCAAGTTAATCTAATGGAACACTAGTGAGTGTGATCATTTGACAGAAGCCATTATGGCAGAGGGCGGTGTTGAGGCGTTTACTTTACGCTAATCCTACTGCTCACTAAAATTGTCTGAATTCGAAAAATAACAACAACATCAACAAAAATTTAACCCTAGTAGGTACTTAACTCTTTATCGGCAGATAAAAGCCTTTTTTAGAGATTAGCAAGAACTAATTCTGTTGCTTGCCCAACCTAAAGATTTGAAGCAGTTGTGGCTTTTTTGGGTGGAAGGTAGATTCTCTGGTTTGTGACTTTCACCCCAAATTTTAAAATCATTTATAAATTTGTTGATTTCAGATTCTGTTTTAGTTAATATGTCAAATAGGATGTTATAATTTTTTTTGTTTAAAATTGCATTTTTTTCCAGGTGATTTTCTTCATTTGTCCTTATTTCAAAGTCAAAGTCAAAGAAACATTTACTAGTAATGATATTAAGGTAGAAAAGCCGTAGAATATATTTTATGTTCAGTGGATTGAATTCAGTTGCTAGATTCTTCTTGTATAAACAGGTAGATTGGGACATGACCTTTAGAAATATGTACAATTATGATTGCTAATGAATAACCACATATCTAAGAAAAGTGTTTTCCCTTCACTTTTCATCCCACTGTGCCTTTAAATGATGGGAACATTAGTTTAATACAATGTGCCAAAATTTATAGTTAATAATGTAGATTGTGTACAAGCCTTTTCTGATTAAGAGAAACATTAAAAAGAAGGTAAAGGTAATAATAAAGGTAAAATTTCCAGTATTTTTGACAATATAATCAATAATTCAGTTCTAAAATGACAAAATGAAGAATTATAGTGTTATTTCAGTCGAGTATAAGGAAAAATCAAGACCCATCCATATGTTAACAGGGTTGTACCATATCATCTTCCCTTCATAGATTTTCTTCACAGCTTTAGATGTGAGTAAGGGGTGGGTTTGCATATCATAACAAAATTTCACGAAGGCTGGAAGATTTAGCAAAAAGTCTAGTTGATCTGGAATCTAGGACCAGAATCTAAATTTGAATGTGCTGCTTTAAGATGAAAATATTGGGAGCGCCTGGGTGACTCAGTCGGTTGAGCGACTGACTTCGGCTCAGGTCATGATCTCACGGTCTGTGAGTTTGAGCCCTGTGTCAGGCTCTGTGTTGACAGTTCAGAGCCTGGAGCCTGCTTTGGATTCTGTCTCCCTCTCTCTCTGCCCCTCTCCCACTCATGCTCTGTCTCTCTCTGTCTCAGAAATAAACATTAAAAAAAAATTAAAATGAAAACATTGATTTATCTATTTTTTCTAAGCTTTAAAATAGGTATCTTATAGTTATTGGAGTTAATCCTGCCATTCATTGACTCAGCAAATCTTTACTGAGTACCTACATGTTCTAGTCATGACTCCAGGTACTGGATAAAGATACCTGGATACAGATAAACAGCATAGCTGTGGATAGACCGGTGAATGATTAAAGGCTTAAATATTTATATTAGGAAATCAGTCAGTTTTCTATTTCTGATCATGGATTTCATCATCAAAACCAAACACTTTCTTTCCAATTTTGCGTTGACATTCAGTTAGTGATCTTTTTCATTTGTTTAGGACCTCCTCTGTGCAAAGTATCTTTTTAAACACAGTTGAAACCACAAAGGAAGAAACATACAGTCTTTTTGCCATCATAGCTTACAGCATAGCAGGACAGGGTAGACAGACCTATAGAAACCCCCGCTCTGATCAAGGTGATAGTGCTATAAATGTTATAAAGAGAGAATAGGGGCACCTGGCTGGCTCAGTCAGTTAAGCATCTGACTCTTGATTTTGGTTCAGGTCATGATCTCACGGTTTATGAGTCTGAGCCCTGCATCAGGCCCAGCGCCGAGCCTGGTTGGAATTCTCTCTCCCTCTCTCTGCCCCTCCTCCCCTCAAAAATAAATAAGTAAATATTTAAAAGCCAAGAAAGAGAGAATGATCTGCTGTGACGTTGGAAGAAGAAAGACTTCATTCTGATAGCAAGATTCATAGAGAGATTTTCTGAAGTGTTATCCACCTTTCCATGATCTTCAGTATTTTGGTGATATTCTCCCTCCCCGCCTCTTGCATTGAAACACCGCTAGTGGACATTGCCTGGGCAGATGAGGGTTTAGATTTGTAGAAAGCCATCTGTTGCCACTGACTGAAGTAGGGAGAGTGGATATATAGTCAACATTTCCTCTTTCCTTTCCTTTTACTGCCAAACTCCGCACACATGGTTTGCATCCCTTTGCTTGTTTCCCTCCTTTATACCGTGGGGACTTTTATTTCATGCACTCTCCAGTGAAGTGTTTTCTGAATGGCTGCCCTTGACCTACATCTAGCCGAATTTAAGAATGTTTAATCATAGTAATTCTGCTTAACCTCTGTGGATTAAGAGGCACTACCGATAACCCGTGGCTTCCTAAAATCATTTTCCCTTTTAGGAGAATATCTTTCACATCATCTTTTCCTGGCTTTTCTTTTGTTTGCACATGAAAGCTGTTTTTCTTCTCTACCATAATACATTTTTTTTGGAAGGAAAGGAACCACATTTAATTTTATTTCCTATAACGCCTACCTTGCCAAGAATATAATAGATGCTCTACAAATACACCCAGATTCATTTTGGCAGGGGGATTATATTGGTGGAACCCACCATCAGTTATTGCTTGAAGAATGTGTAAGGGATGTGAATACTATTTCACTAATTTTTGTACGAAATATCACTATCTTTAAAATCAAGTTATATTTGGAGCACCTGGGTGACCCAGTCAGTTGAGCATCTGACTCTTGATGTTAAGTCAGGTCATGATCTCATGGTTCATGAGTCGGAGCCCTGCATCAGGCTCTGTGCTGACAGCTTGGAGTCTGCTTGGGATTCTCTCTATACCTACCTCTCTGCCCCTCCCCTTGCTTGCGTGTAAGCTCTCTAAGCAAACAAACAAGCAAACCAACAAGCTTTTAAAAAATAAAAAATCAATAAAATCAAGTTAGATGTTAAACCCACATCCCACAAGGTAGTTGGGAGGTCCAGTCTCAGTCAGGATGGACTGCCCTGGGATCCTATAACAATGAAGGTCATTGGGTAGTATCAGCAAATAATGGCTAGGCCACTCTCTTTACTTCATCTTGGTCAGTGATGTATTTCTTCCCCAGATCCCATGGGTTCTTGAAAACCTGTTGATCTTTGGCTCTGTGCCTTAATTAGGGTACACAAATTTTTGCCAGTGCTGAGAGCTTGATTGTTCAGGGCCAGAATCCTATTGCACGCATGGACTTTTTCCCTGCAGAGATCCTGCCACTCTCTATGGGTGCCTTAAAGACCTTTGGTCCTTTCCTCACCTGAAACAAAATTTTCTTCCTGTATGAGTGCTCTTGATCCTGTTCCTTCTAGTTTGATGGAGTCAGCTTTCTGGAAGGAGGCATCTAGGAACAATGTCTGCTCTCAAATTCTGCATTTGTCCCTGTAATCCAAGGTTTCTCTGCCTCAGCACTACTGCCATTGTGGATCAGATAACTCTTTGTTATGTGGGGCTGTGCTAGGGATTTCAGGGTGTGTAGCAGCATCTCTGGCCTCGACCAAATAGATGTCAGTAGCATCCTCCCAATTGCGACCATCAAAAATGTCTCCAGAAGTTGCTAATATCCCCTGGGGGGACAAAAGGCCTCCTGGTTATGAATCACTGTTTCTTTTTTTTTTTTTTTTAAGTTTATTTATTTATTTTTAGAAAGAGAGAAAGAGAGTTCCAGTGTGTGTGTATGAGGTGGGGAGAGGCAGAGAAAGAGAGAGAGAGAGAGAGAGAGAGAGAGAGAGAAGAGAGAGAGAGAGAGACAGACTTCCAAGCAGGCTCTGTCCTGTTGGCCCAGACCTGGTATGGGTTTCCATCTCAGATCATGACCTGGGCCAAAGTCAAAAGTCAGATGCTCAACTGACTGAGCCACCTCGGCACCCCATGAATCACCATTATAATTCAAGCTTATTGAGATATGAGAGACTCTCGATAAACTATAATTTGACAATTATATAGTTAGGAGATACTAATTCTCCTTTAGAGAAAAATATTAGAAAATTAGTTGAATTAGCAGCCAAATTGGGGTGGGGAGAAGGTAACGACAAGGTAGGTGAAAAGCATGTATGTGTCAAGAAGATGTTATTCACATTTTACAGAACACTGGGGGACTACATCCCAGAGCTGCTTATCTGTTGGGCAGAGGAGGCAGGTGTCAAACCCATGGTCATCCAACCTTAGGATCCAGTATTCTTCCTGATACCATATACTACCCAGGGAATACTTAAGACTGCATTTTTGCTTTATTGTATAATACTGTATTTTGTATTGGGCACTAGGTTACAGGCATAAAAATACTTCACTAAAGATAAATCAAAATATGGAATGCCCATCAGTTCATTCAAATTTGAGTAGCAGCTCTTTCAGGGATTCTTAGGGGCTATGACGTTTACAGAGTATCTGCCTAAGGAACACCAAGCTTAGGGGTGCCTGGGTGGCTCAGTCGGTGAGGTGTCCGACTTCGGCTCAGGACATGATCTCACGGTCCGTGGGTTCGAGCCCCACGTTGGGCTCTGTGCTGACAGCTCAGAGCCTGGAGCTTGCTTCAGATTCTGTCTCCCTCTCTCTCTGCCCCTCCCCTGCTTGCGCTCTGCCTCTCTCTCTCTCTCAAAAATAAATAAACGTTAAAAAAATTTAGAAACACCAAGCTTAGCTCAAAGCCCATATGTTTACTATTTTGCTAGATTCTGTTTCTTTCAGGACAAATAAGGCAACTGGAAGAGAAAGTGAGGGAAGAGAAAATCTTCAGCAAGCCAAGATTGGAATGGAGAGGACTTTAAAGGCAAAGAATGGTATATAGAGATGGAGCAGGTGACAATTACAAATTGTGCAGTGTGGGACATGACGACACGCAAAGGATGGAGTGAGGGACATGTGTAGACAGGGGTTTGGTGGAGGTGTCTTCTTATGCTGTGTTAGTGACCTCTGACTTTACTCTCTAAGCCACTGGGCAGCCATTGAAGTATTCTAAGCAATAGCATTTCATGAACACATCTGTGTTTTAGTCAGGGAATACCCCCCAGGCTATTACTGTTATAGTTTAAACGTTGGTTGGGGCGCCTGGGTGGCTCGGTTGGCTCAGTGTCCGACTCCGGACTTCAGCTCAGGCCATGATCTCATGGTCGTGAGATTGAGCCCTGAGGCAGACTCTGCACTGACGGCATGGAGCCTGCCTGGGACTCTCTCTCTCCCTGTCTCTCTGCCTCTCCCCCTCCTCACACACACATGCTGTCGTGCTCTCTTGCCCTCAAAGTAAATTAAAAAACATTAACAAAAGTTAAACGTTGGATATAAGCAGGCACAAGTCTCCACACCAAAATAGGGCCAGTGGTGACTATTCATTTACCTATTTACACTGTTTTTTTCTTTTTTTATGACTCCCAACATCTCAAACTTGAATGTGCATTCAAATTACCTGTGCCAGTGCAGGTTCTGATGCAGCAGGTTTGAATGAGGCCGAAGAGTCTGCATTTCTTACAAGCGCAGATATTGCCGGGGCTTCCCGTTCGTGGACAGTACTGTGGGTAACCAGGTTCTAAATGACAGCCAGTGTGCTGGATATTGGAAGAATAAGGTCGTGATACATAGTGGGGAATACGTGGCCCCCAGTGCCTGGAATATGGGTGCTCCCACTCTGTCGTTAGGGGTCTGTTTGTTTCCCTCTCCAGCCTCAAACTTCCTTTGTCGACTTTACTTTCTGGCTCTGTACAATGACCTTTTGCACCTCTGGGAATCTCATCCTCTCAGGTTCAAGTTTGGTAGAAACACATTCCCTGACTGTTTCCCCACAGTCTCAGTGAAACGTCTCCTGGCATTGGTTTGGCTCCCATTAAATCATAGGTCTGCTTCTGAACAAGTCACGATGGCAAGAGGAATGTGATAGTCCAATCAGCGTGGCCCAAGTTTGCCCTTGCCTATGATCAGTAGCAAAGTCTTCTGCATCTGAAGGGTTTATGCTGAAAATGGTGAAAGCGTGCCATTCCCAAGGGGAAAATAAGAATGCTGAACTGAAAAGGTGATTAGATTTCCACTATATACAGTGATTGGAGCCGTATCAGAGGTTTCCAAATGTTCTTGATTTCTTAGGAATTTTTTCATAGTGCCCCTAGTCCAAAAGAAATACCTAACAGTTAATTTATTTGGTAGTTTAGAGCCTAACAACTTAACAAGGATTTATGTGGTAACACCTTACTAACGTTCTATTTATTAAGTAGTTAAGTCCCAACAACTAAACAAGATTTATGTCCCCACTATTAAGTAGCTGTTTAAGTAATACATGTAAATTGAAAGAAAAATATTTTTGTTTCATTCTTTAAAAAACCACAATCCCTTCCTAAGGGGATGCGTACACCTGTTGAGCTCCACACAGCTTCTTGACCTCAGGTTAAGATTGGATCCTGCTAACCTCATTTCCTCTTCTCCATTGATTTTTGTGTAGTAACTTCCCTTTATTCTAATGGCAATCCCCAAATCCCAACTTTACAAAGATACGATGTCATTGAAAGGAGTTTAGCAGGGGCACCATGTTCTCAGAACTGGGAACTACCTTGGGCTGATTGTTGGTGTTACCTCCAACAGATGGCAAGTATCACTGTTTCCCTAGAACTTAAAAAAATACTTCAGGAGCCCCTGTGAAGTCACCAAGCACCTCAGTGCACAGTTTGGGAACCGTGGTCTTAGAAATTTCTTGTTTGAATTTCCTATTAGGTATCTCTGCAGAGGTGAAGGGTCAAATGTTGACAGTATGGGTTGAATTCAGGTAAAAGGTCTGGGCTGGTGGGCCATCTCAGCCCCAAGACCACTAGGATCCTACCACACATCTCTCCCTTTTCTTCACGGGAAGAATGGCGTGTGCCTACTCGACTACCACCCAGCTTCAGAGTACGCTATTATACTCTTTGATGTTCTGGATCCTGAATCTAATCGATGCCCCTACGGAGTAGCTCATCTCAGTATTTGCATTTTATGTTTACATTTGCATTTAAAGTAAACCCCAGCAGTAGTGATTTTTTGTCTTGTAAGCTCCGAATTGTTCAGCTATTGGCATAAATAACAGAGGTGGGCATCATCATATATTTTTCATTCAGATTGTAAACCCTCTGAAGTTTTAGACTCCATCCCACTAAACTTAACAGTCTGTAACCGAGCTTAATTAATAAGGACTGAGTGGAACATGCTTTTGATCTTGAATGATTTGTTTCCCTTTAAAGTAGTTGATAGTGGGGCGCCTGGGTGGCTCAGTCGGTTAAGCGTCCGACTTCGGCTCAGGTCATGATCTCACGGTCCGTGAGTTCGAGCCCCGCGTCGGGCTCTGTGCTGGCAGCTCAGAGCCTGGAGCCTGTTTCAGATTCTGTGTCTCCCTCTCTCTCTGACCCTCCCCCGTTCATGCTCTGTCTCTCTCTGTCTCAAAAATAAATAAACATTTAAAAAATAAATAAATAAATAAATAAAGTAGTTGATAGAACATTTTCTCATTGATTGTGCTTTTTTCCTGACTTGTTTATTGTTTCAATGGTGTAGTCTCAATATCCTCCAATCTCATTTGTAAAATAACTTAAGTGTTGTCTGTAACCAGTATACTGCCCAAAGCATATGCACATTTTGTTTCACTAGAGCCAATGATCTCCCTAGTTCCATGTATGAGGTGTAATGGGGTCATCATCATGTTATCATTACATTGCCGCAGCTTATCTCATTACTCACCATCTCATGAAGCTGTCACTCCTGCGGATCATGTAGAATAACCTCCTACAATCTCTTCCCACAGTCCAGGAAATACAATTTGTTGAGAATATTAAGTGCATCACGGTTATGTGACTGTTTGATTTTTTTAAATTAAAAATCAAGCTACTAACAATTATTCAGTTATCAGAAATGCCGTGTTAAGTTTTTCTCTTCGAATATCCAAATGATTTCAACTTTTATTTACAAAAGCAAAGTGGTGTTGGATTGCTTATTTTTTCTTTTTAGTTCTCTTTTCAACATCTTTTCATCCTGCAGATGAAATATTTGAAAAGTTATTAGCACAACACTGGCAGTTGGAGTAGACTTTGAAACATCACGTCATTGTGCGTGTTTATTTTTGAGGTTTGAGGTAGTTTGTGTCTTAAGTGGCATACAATGCTTGGCTATGACATGCAGTCTTGCTGTTATGATATTTTAGGACCTGTGTTAGTAATGAGTGTCTGTGAGTACTTATCATGTCACATAAACAATGGTGCTTTAATGAGGTGTTGAAAAATACTATTAGGCAGCTGAGTTTGTTTGTAATCATGAATGTCAACAGAGTTACGTGAATGATAAAGCAGCTTGTGTCTCGCTGATTGTGATTGTCTTCCTGATGGGGCCCTTCATAGACCGTCTTAGTTCTTGTCCCAGCATTTATTCGTAATTGACATGTGACAGTCACAATCCTGGCTTCTGTTTATGTTTTTTCCTCATGCAGATATTTGAATTTCTTTTATAGAAAGAGAATGACATTGCATCTGTTGCTTGTTGAATAGACTCTCAGTTTATACTGGCAAAATGTCAAAGCTGTATGCCTCTATGTATGTGATTTTTCTTTCGTACAGCCATTTCTCTCTTAGTGTTCTAGTGATTGATTGAATGACTGTGTCGTAGCAGTATTTAAGGTGTCACTTACTGAACTTGAAATTGTCACCATAGTTCATCATATAACACTACTCATCATCTTTTGACCCTGTCACTCCTGCTGATTGTACAAAATAGAAGCTACCTCTCACCTTTTATTTTTTCTTAATATAACAGATATAGTTCATATATTTTATGCCCATATTTTAACTGACATTTTATCATTTCTCTCATGTTTATTATTAAGAGTTAATTTTTTTTTTACCCAGGTTAATACAAGAGAAAAAGTCGCGCAGTTTGTTAATGCATATTCAATATTGACCACCAAGCTAGATATCAGGGTATATAAATATATTGAATTGGGTAAACAGTACTGTCATAAAGGGAATATTAACTTAGACCTTCCAATATACTGGTTCTCAAAGCATTTTAATTTCATAGCAGATGCTGAATGTTTTGCCTTTTCAGAAATATTTAATTCAGTAAATAAATTTACAACGATACAGACAAAATATTCTATACTAAATACCTTTATAAAATCCACTGCTGTATAATCAGGGATGCCATGTGAATGTAGTGATGTGACAGAGAGAAGCATCTGATGATTCCTGGAGCATTGTCACATCTTGCCTTTGTTTAGAACCTGTTTTCTGCCTAAAGGTGTCACAATAGGAAAAATAAGTTTGTAAGATACAGCTTTGAGGTGCATTTGTGGCAGGTGTAGAATTAAGTGTTTTCTAACAGAGAATTAACACTTGGCTAGAGAAAACATTAGGCCTTTGGGAAAATGAAGCTTTTTATTTTATAGAAAAACATACCTTTACTTTAAAGCACGATGAAATTGTAGAATCAAGGCATACTCAATGGTTTTGTTTTGAGCTCAAAGATGCTTTTCAAAAGGAATTCTTGCAAAAAGCAAGTATAATGACAGTGGTATGATGCTTCATTGTCATATCATAAATTTTTTACTGTATCCAGACGTTATAAAAAATGCTTTCCAAGTTGCATAATCACAGAGACCAAGGCCATTGCAAATAGTGCACACATTTAATAATTAAAAAAAAAAAAAGACAGCACTTTCACTTAGAGCAGACACACGCATCATTTACTATACTCTACACAAAATATTTTACAACCCGATTATCAACCTGTGTTTGCACTTGGGGAGTGCAGGTAAAGACCTCAGAACCTTCTGGGTCCTGACTGCAGCTGCAGATAGCGTCTCTTAAAAGACACAGTGCAGCTGGTTTCCTGGTCTCTTTTATGCCAGACGAGGAAGTGACTTTCTTTAGAGAAGAGGATTACAGTCATATCCTTAAATGAGGAAACTAGAACCAGATTTCTTTTTAGAACTTGCAGTGGGGATTCTCAAGACACGTTGCACTGAACTTTAGCTGCTTCTAAACTCAAGTTACTAAGATTTTGGTAACACTGCACATTCGACTTTGGAAAGAGACGGGGCCATGGAATAATACGCACTTTTCATCACTTGAAAATAATCATGCTCCTTGCCTGGGATAAAACGGTTAGTTATTCTGAAACCAGAAGAAACTGCAGAGAAAATTGAGCACTACATTAGCAGTGACTCAAATACCCTCTCAGATGTTTCTTTAATTTTGTAATGAATGTCTGCATTTGCCCTCAAATGAAATACCAGGCAGGCATCGTATTCTCATTTTTATATATTGTATAAAAGCATCTAAAGCTAAATTAAGATGGAAAGGTAGTGTTTTACCTTCCTTTTCTGGAAAAAAAAATCAAATATTTATTAACTGCTTTCTATTGTTGTCCTTCTCTTTAGAAAGTAATTTGTGGTCAGTGGAGCCCAGCGGGGAAGCTCCCTTTCCTCCAGATGGCTGTGACATTTGAGAAAACCTTGGAGGATTAAAGGCACTCTAGAAAGCACTCACTGCAAAGTCCTGACACAATTTGACAGTCCTAATCTGGGTCCTGAACTGATTGGATGACCAAGGGCACAAAATTCTCATCCAACTGTGCAATCACCGTGTAAATTTTTAAGGGCACTAAACATGTCCCACAGTTTTGGTGACCATTTTAAAAAATCTGTATATAATACCTTTTCTTCTTGGCATATGCTCGCAAAGGCTCATGTAAGTACCTTGTGTGGCTTAAAAAAAAAAAGGCAATATTTTTGCGTGAATGAGCACAGCATGCTATAAATGTCTTTACTCTTTATTAAGTAGGGTTTGCAAACAATCTAAATGGTTAAATAGTGGAGGAAACTATAGAAATTGATCTCAATGAGCAAAGCCCACCAAATCTAATTATATGTTGTCACCATCTGCTGAAATATGATAACAGAATTAGTACAATTACTGTCAGAATTTCAAAGAAAAAAAACTTTTGGAAAAAAAACTGCACATGTGTGGCGTGTGTGAAAAAGAGAGAGAAATTGAGAGAGAGAGAGGCAGAGATAGAATGCCCGGAGCAAGAAAGAATAGCATCTTACATGTTCTTTCTTTTTTACTTTTCCTACTTTTGTCAATTATAGTTTAAAACAACTCCTGAAAAGACTTTTCCCGATTTTTGAATTGATTAAAGTTACCAAGTTTTGGTAATGTGATTTTATTGGTTTGGAATCTTAGTTATATCCACTGCAGCTTCCAAAATTACTATGGCAACAGGTGTGTAATCATCGACATTGCACATAGCTTCAACGTGCGATGCATTTCTTCCGGCTGAATGAATATTAAATCATACTGCTTAACACCTCCTCCACTGGTAAAGAGATAAAGGTTTGGCCATGGCCTGTAAATTGATCCTGCCTCTATAGACTCCTTTTACTACAAAGCCATTGAATGGGATAATTTGTGCCTTTGAGGGTTTTTTTGAATTTATTAGAGCCTGACAGAAAGCTAGTTTTATTTCATTTAGTGAAAAAAAAAAAGTGGTGTGTTTAATTATTACTCATATTTCCTCTGTTAGAATTTTCTCTGAGAGAATATACTATTACTTTTGGTTGCAAGATGTGTGTTCATGACAGATGACATCGAAAAGAAAAGGGCATTTTCTGAGCATTTTGTGTTTTAAGGGTTGCTGTTTGTAACAAATGCAGGTGGTCTTTGTATGAAGCACCTAGGAAACCTATGAATTAAAACATAAAATATTATGTTTTTGTTATGTATAATATGTTCTATATTATATAATTTAAACATAAACACAGTCTTCTAATACATGTCAACTTTAAGAAGATAGTGTAATCCATGATTTTTTAAAATGTTTTATTTATTTTGAGAGAGAGACAGAGTGCGAGCAGGGGAGGGACAGAGAGAGAGAGGCACAGAGAATCCCAAGCAGGCTCCACGGTGTCAGCTCAGAGCCCGACACAGGGCTTCATCCCATGAACCGTGAGATCGTGACCTGAGCCAAAATCTAAGAATCAGACACTTCACCAAGTGAGACACCCAGGTGCCCCAATCCATGATTTTTTAATGAAGTCTAAACTTCACATGGTTTCTAATATTCCAGCTGATCTTTTGGACCAATCTCCACCTGTAAACAGGAAAGAAAGTGAATGATTATCAGATACTGCTTTTTATATACCTCTGATTGTCATCAAACTGTTTTCTTCTTAAATATCTAATGAAATACATAGCAGTTTACTTTTATTATTATTACTATTATTTTTGGGGTCACCCAAGATCATTTCATTTATAAGCCTATTGTATACATTAGACTGAGAAAAGTGAAGATTTTAAAGAGCTAACATTATAAGAAATCTACTTATGTTTAAGATACATAAATCAAGTACATAATATTATAAATTATAGTAGCTCTAAATAATACTGTTAAAATAGGAAGCCAGCTAAATGATTACAAAGCTCTATGGATTTTTATTTTTTTTTTTTTATTCAGTCTATGTTTTTAATGGCCATTTTATTCTGGAATGCCTTTCAGTAAACTTGAGATCATTAAATGAAACACAAGGAATCAATGTTAGAACAAAAGCTACAACTTGGAGTCTAGATACTTGGGTTTCTAAGAGACAATTCTACAAAAGCATAGAGAAAGGCTATATGTGAACTTCTACTCTACTGTTCCCTTTTCATCTCAGCCAAACATCCCAGAATATAATACCATTTAAGTATCATTAATTTTAATTTTAGTATGTTTTCATTTTCACACTGAGACATGTACTAAAGTTGAGATTACCACTGGGACAAGATCAGATCACCCAGTTACGTATTGGTGCTTTGTGAAAGGTAGCCTGACACACTGTAGTTATAATTGGCGACTAAGGAAGAGGTGAATGCTTTATTCGCACAAATGGGTTAACCATTCCTGAAATAGTGTCCATTGCATTGAAAACTATGAAAAGAACACGGAGAATATACTGATTTTCTCTAGACTGTTTTCTCTAGTTTTTCTCTATATTTTCTCCAGCTCATATTTAAACTTTTTTTTTTTTGAAAGGATGAATACACACTCTCAATGTTTCTGTAGATTCTCCTTTAATGGATCTGTGCCAGTGTGAACCATTGTTTCAGTTGCTTGTGGTTGCTCAGCTGTGGAAGGTTGCCTGGAAACGCTCCTTCTTCAGTGCAAAGCTCTTCAGCCACTTTCCATACCTTCTAGTCCAGAGCTTAAAGATTCAAGAAACCTAGCCACTGGTGTTTCTTTTTGAAATCTCTTTAGCAAAGTAATGATCTTGTACATGTAGGAAATCATTTCCCAGTTTATGGGGCATGCATATTTAAAACAAAACAAAAACTTTCAAAAAGAATTTTAAAATTGTTGTTACAAGTTCACACAAATTGAAATTGTTCCTCTCAAGTGAACTTGATACAAAGTTTTGTTATGCTAGTATCTTGCAATGTATAATATTGTTTCAAAATATTTAAAATTAACATCTACAGCAATCTCTCAGTCTGAAAATTTGACTCTGTTCCCATCAAGATTGCATCATATCCTCCTTACCTCCTTAAGTTGGGAAGGGTTGAAAATCAGAGATCTTAATTTGGAATTTTAATGCTCTTATTATGTTTAAATATAAGTACCAAAAAATAAAGTAAGTGCCATCATTAGTTAATAGAACATGATAGTCATTCACTGTTCTCCTTGGTTGAATTTGTTTGAGTTGGTCTTGAGAAGATTTTAGAAACTTGGTGTGATGAATAAATAGTATCGATTTAACTGTTTTTAGTTGGCTTCATATTTAGTCATTTTCTCTTTTAAAGTATAACTCAGTCATTTTGACAGCAAATTGAAAATAGAAAATCGTTTTGATCTGAGTTTTCCCAGTATTTGTCGGAATTCCTAATTTGGAAGTATAAAATGGGAATATTATAGTATCATGCATGAGTTAAATATATGCTACTACATAACACCTGGGTACCATCACTAACTTTAAAAAGAAAAGCAGCACTAGGCAGTTTTTAGTCTTTCTGTCTTTTTAAATGTAGTAAGAAATTATTGGTTTGTGATATGGGACAAGAAAGGAGAGATGTGCTCTGCAGTGTTTGAAAGACATACTATAATCAGAGATGTATGACTTAAATTTAAAATTTGTTAGACTTTGGTCTCCTCATAGTTTTTTTTTTTCCCTTTTTCCGGCTTACCTTCAAATTCTGTCTGTAATTTTAATCATGCAGTGTTAATATTGCCAACAACACACTCTATGACGGCTGTTAGTAAATTACATAGATTAAGTTAGTTATTAGACATTGAAATTTCTCTGTAATACTGTGTACATTCAAATTTATTTGAATTCATTTCCCCAACCTATTTATTTAAATAATTATTTCTGATGCATGGATTTTAGTTGCTGTATAAATGCATTTTTAAGGTTATTCATAATGATGATTTTTAGTTTTAAGTGCCTATGTGACTGCTGGCTTACTGATTTGGACTTACTCATCTTGTTGCTTCTGAATTTAAAAGTTGAAATCATTGGTCAAGAAAATCAGATGTAGTTCTTCATATTCTCTTTCATTCTATATCTTCTTAAGCCTAAGTGTCCCTCAGGATAGATCATTGGATCTGCTTGTTAAGTAATGATGAAATTTTTCAGTTAAATTAAGTTATATTTAAGGTATCACAAAGGGGATCATATTACAATAGCATATTGGGAACAACACAGAAGAATAAAGCAGAGCCTATCGCTACCTGTTTAAGTGTGCATCTACTCTATTTTTAATTCAGAACAATTGGTTGTGGGCTCCAGATTACTGTAGTGAATAGAAACCTGGTATTCTCCTTGTCATTAGGGTGGGAGTCTGATTTTCATGTGAATTTAAATTGGTAATGCAGGGGAGAATATCAAAATAAGCTTACCGTGATGATTTTGAAAAAAATTAGCAAGGAAAAGTAAGAGAAAGAGTTCAAGTACTTACTGTGTGTAAGACAGTCTGTCTCCAAGGTGCTTTACATATGTTTACCTCAATGCAAAGAATGGCCCTGTGATTTAGTATTGTTACCATTTTGAAAATTGGGGAAAATCATGTTTATTGAGGTTAATTAAACTCAGGTTCCTCCCAGAGGATATTATTTCTAATAATTCTATTTCCAGAGGATATCATTTTCCACTACATCTCTATCTTCCTCATTAATATGGGAAGAGATGAGCTCTCTGATGGCAAAGAAAATGATCACCTTAAATAATCTGATATTTCCATGGAAACCAGGAAAAATGCTCTGTGTCTTTGAGGATGGTTATATGCCAAGCCCACAGTAAGAGGTGCAAAGATAAGTTAGGACATGGTCTCTGACCCCATGGAACGTCTACCCATGAAAATTACAACTGTAAAATGTCATCATGACCCACTGTGGTAATTGTGAAGGCAGAGTGCAATGTGCTATGGCAGTGTGGATGACTTCATTGAGGAGGTGACCTTTGAGAAGGGTCTGGAAAAATATGTTCACTGGGTAGTAAAAGGAGGAGGGACATTTCAGGTTGGTGCAGAGACACAGATAGTTGGTGAGCAGTCGCACTTGCCAACAAAGAGTGTGTTTTGGTAGGTCTGGAGAGGTTCTGGTTAGGTCAGTAGACTCAGTATCACAAAGGGCCTTCCTTGCATGGCAGGCTGAAGTATTTACATGCACCTTGTTGGATAAAGAGGAGATCTAGAAAGCACTTATTCGTTATAGACTAAAAAGTTCAGATATGTATGTCAGGAAGATTGCATTTGTGGTAATTAAGAGGATATGGTTAAGGGAGAGACTTTTGAGTCAGTAATATCAGCAAGGATACTATTACCTTTCTTAGGCTCTAGGTGAGCAATTCTAGGGCTTGAGCCAAGCACATGAATAAGGGGTACTCAGAAATCTTGACGCAAAGTCATTTATATATTTTAAAAACACCTTTGAGTCTTTGCTTTTAATCCTTTGGATATATACCTAGGAGTGGAATTGCTGGATCACATGGTGATTTTCTGTTTAACTTTTTGACAAACCTCCAAACTCCTTGACCTTTATAATGATGAGATGAGAGAGGGCTTTCTAAGCATAATAAATTTTACACGTTTCTCTCAAAACAAATAAATCTTAGGAAGCTAGTATTTACCACACAAGGCACTCGGCTTCTTCTTTTTCTTTTCTCCACGCCCCGCCCCCCGCCCCGCCTTTTTTTTTTTTTTTTTTTTTTTTTTTTTTTTTTTTTTTAAGTTGAATGAATGCATTTGTGGAGGCAAGAAAGAAGAAGTCAGCTGGGACATTTCCTGCCAGTTAGCTATCCTCCTCTTTAACAGACCTACAGAAACTTCACGCAGGAAGTAGATGGATCGTGGTGGGGTGGAGAAAGCTTGCTAGAATGAGGAACTGAAATGAGATGGCTTTTCCCCAAGAATGCCACGGCACTTTACAGAGGATGTAAAGATGAGCAGTTGGCGAGAAGAAAGAGTGTCTGGTGAAGGGCACCTGGAGAAAAGGTGTAATCCCTGAGGTCTGAAAATGAGGAAGGGAGCGTTCATTTTCCCTTGTAACTCTGGTCCTCTCATGCTCTTCCTCTACCTTCACTTCATCATACCCCACTAGGAGATACACAGGGATAGGAGACCTTCCCAAACTCCTCTCTTTGCCTCTGCATTAAGTCCTCCCACTAAAAAACAACCCAAAACAAAGTCATTGAATGCCTTTTAGTTTTATTCCCTTTCTGTGAAGAGCTGAATGGAGGACGCCTTGTACATTAGTGAGCATTTTAGATGTGCCTGAAAGTGGGAGGGGAGGCATTTCACATTTGGCCTTGATCTCTTCCTCTTGGAACTTCCAAGGGGTTTCACCAACTCAGTTTTGTCCCAAACCGGTGCAGGAGTGCTTTAATATGAGGAAAGCCTCATAAGTCCAAATTTTTGACAAGTTAGTTTTTAAAAAGAAAGAGAAATGAAGGGAAAAAAGAATGAGGGAGAGAAAAAAGGAGTACTAACATTTTTTAAATTAGTCCATCATCTATGAAAGTAGATCCCTGAATTCTGAAAGTTCTGTGAACTTGGGTAGATTGTATAAGCTCTCAGGACCTCAGGGCTCTCTTTTATAAAATAAAGATACTGATTGTATTCCTATTTTGTGAAATAGGCTTTTTCTACTCACTGGGAAGTTCTCTGTGTGAAAATACATTGTAAATTTTAATGTGCTTAGCAAATGGTTTTCTTTTCGCAGTGAATCCTTAATGACAGTAATTTTGACTTTTTTGTCATCCACAGGGAACATGGTGCCTCAAAGTAGTAGACGAATTTAAGAAAATGGTTGAAAAATTGTGTAAAGTGTACTGTGATAAGTTGAAGCCAGGTTTTGTGGCTCGATAAGTTAGATTTCTTAATATAATTTACTAAAACCTGTGTATGATACATACTGTGCCCTCAGAAGTAACCATAGTTGCAAGGGATGATACCCTTTTTTAAAAAAAAGAGTGCGTGAAGACCATTTATTGACATTTATTGGCATTAAAACTTCGGCCTCTCGGGGCGCCTGGGTGGCTCAGTCGGTTGGGCGTCCGACTTCAGCTCAGGTCATGATCTTGCGGTCTGTGGGTTCGAGCCCCGCGTCGGGCTCTGTGCTGGCAGCTCAGAGCCTGGAGCCTGTTTCAGATTCTGTGTCTCCCTCTTTCTCTGACCCTCCCCTGTTCATGCTCTCTCTCTGTCTCAAAAATAAATAAATGTTAAAAACAAAACAAAACAAAACAAAAAACTTCAGCCTCTCCTGATTGAATATATATCACATTGAAACGCAATAGTTAAGGGGCCCCTGGGTGGCTCAGTCGGTTAAGCGTCTGACTTTGGCTCAGGTCATGATCTCACAGTTTGTCAGTTTGAGCCCTGTGTCAGGCTCTGTGCTGACAGCTCAGAGCCTGGAACCTGCTTCGGATTCTGTGTCTCCTTCTCTCTCTGCCCCGCTCCTGCTCATGCTCTGTCTCTCTCTCTTAAAATAAACATTAAAAAAATAAAAAAGAAAATGCAATAGTTAAAACAAAACAGAAATGCAATAGTGAGTTATAAAGTAGGTAAGACTTTTAAAGATTCTACAACAGGAAGACTTCTTTGAGTAAGAAGTCTTAAATGTCTCTCAGTATTTTTTCTTAATAAACTTTAAAGTGATTTTCAATCTTGACTCAAAATTTACCATCCATGATACATTTCTTGTTTTTTTCTTGACTCTTTTCCTGTTCAGTTCTGCTATACTACATTTAGAAAGAAATATTGAGTAAATGGCTGGTTTCTCCTGACTGAAAAGTACTTTCCTAAGGACAGCCTCGTTAGCATAGGCTTTCCCTCCTTCCTCCATCTCTGCCTCCTCTCTCACTAGATGGCGCCCTCCCTGAGGTAGGTTTTTTTTTTTCCTTTTTTAATATGAAATTTATTGCCAAACTGGTTTCCATACAACACCCAGTGCTCATCCCAACAGGTGCCCTCCTCAATGCCCATCACCCACTTTCCCCTCCCTCCCACTCCCCCATCAACCCTCAGTTTATTCTCAGTTTTTAAGAGTCTCTTATGGTTTGCCTCCTTCCCTCTCTGTAACTTTTTTTTTCCCCTTCCCCTCCCCCATGGTCTTCTGTTAAGTTTCTCAGGATCCACATAAGAGTGAAAATATATGGTATCTCTCTTTCTCTGTATGACTTATTTCACTTAGCATCACACTCTCCAGTTCCATCCATGTTGCTACAAAAGGCCATATTTCATTCTTTCTCATTGCCACATCGTATTCCATTGTATATATAAACCACAACTTCTTTATCCATTCATCAGCTGATGGACATTTGGGCTCTTTCCATAATTGGCCTATTGTTGAAAGTGCTGCTATAAACATTGGGGTACAAGTACCCCTATGCATCAGCATACCTGTATCTCTTGGGTAAATTCCTAGCAGTGCTATTGCTGGGTCATAGGGTAGGTCTATTTTTAATTTTTTGAGGAACCTCCACACTGTTTTCCAGAGTGGCTGCACCAGTTTGCATTCCGACCAACAGTGCAAGAGGGTTCCTGTTTCTCCACATCCTCTCTAGCATCTATAGTCTCCAATTTGTTCATTTTAGCCACTCTGACTGGTGTGAGGTGATATCTCAGTGTGGTTTTCATTTGTATTTCCCTGATGAGGAGTGACGTTGAGCATCTTTTCATGTGCCTGTTGGCCATCTGGATGTCTTCTTTAGACAAGTGTCTATTCATGTCTCTGCCCATTTCTTCACTGGATTGTTTGTTTTTCAGGTGTGGAGTTTGGTGAGTTCTTTATAGATTTTGGATACTAGCCCTTTGTCCGATATGTCATTTGCAAATATCTTTTCCCATTCTGTCGGTTGCCTTTTAGTTTTGTTGGTTGTTTCCTTTGCAGTGCAGAAGCTTTTTATCTTGATGAGGTCCCAATAGTTCATTTTTGCTTTTAATTCCCTTGCCTTTGGAGATGTGTCAAGTAAGAAATTGCTGCGGCTGAGGTCAGAGAGGTTTTTTCCTGCTTTCTCCTCTAGGATTTTGATGGTTTCCTGTCTCACATTCAGGTCCTTCATCCATTTTGAGTTTATTTTTGTGAATGGTGTAAGAAAGTGGTCTGGTTTCATTCTTCTGCATGTTGCTGTCCATTTCTCCCAGCACCAATGTGTTAAAGAGACTGTCTTTTTTTCCATTGGATATTCTTTCCTGTTTTGTCAAAGATTAGCTAGCCATACTTTTGTGGATCCAATTCTGGAGTCTCTATTCTATTCCATTGGTCTATGTGTCTGTTTTTGTGCCAATACCATGCTGTCTTGATGATTACAGCTTTGTAGTAGAGGCTAAAGTCTGGGATTGTGATGCCTCCCGCTTTGGTTTTCTTCTTCAATATTACTTTGGCTGTTTGGGGTCTTTTGTGGTTCCATAAAAATTTTAGGATTGCTTGTTCCAGCTTTGAGATGAATGCTGGTGCAATTTTGATTAGGATTGCATTGAATGTGTAGATTGCTTTGGGTAGTATTGACTTTTTAACAGTATTTATTCTTCCAATCCGTGAGGATGGAATGTTTTTCCATTTCCTTGTATCTTTGAGAGAGCCTGAAACTACACTTGAGATTATTAGACCAGAACAAAGAACATACTGATTCTGCATGAAGAGTTAAACCATCTGAGTGAAGCTGGCTCTATCCACCTAACTTAAAACTTTGGATAGGCTTAGAGTCTGGGAGTGGAGAATGGGTGAGAGCAGAGGGGGAGAGTACCATAACAAGAGCATATTACACAATCTTTGGGAACTCAGTAAGGCCATTGGGTACTTGAGAAATGGCAGGTTCTGATCGAATGCTTTTACTGGATTCTGAGGATTTGGGGGAGAAAATGGATCAGCTTGTTTTTCATGGTTTAATTTTTTTAAGCAGGTTTTAAAATTGTAAAAATTTGATGTGAGTTATGTACATTTCAATTAATTTGTATATTCTGAGAATGCTATGTTTTCATTCTTATATTTTGTTTCCTAAACTTTGTATCTGTTTTCAGTCCCCAGAAACACGTATATTTTCTTAAGAAATACACATTTTTATATCTAAAACTATACCTAAAATACATATGCACAAACATATGTTCTTCCTGAACTTTATCCTGAAGATTTTTCTTTCCTGTTTGTTTTTTATAAACTAAGTCATTTCAACCACAAACTTCTGTTATACAACTTAAATATTGACAGTGTTTTTTTTCCCTTTAAAATTAAAATGTTTTCTTAATTCATTTTTCAAGAAGAATGAAAATATTTGAAAGAGAAATTTTAATGTTTAGAAATCACTTTGGGACTTGGTCTGTGGGTTAAGTACACCTTTACATAGTGAAAAATACCAGCACTTATGGTCTATTGAACTGTGATATATGAATAAAAGCAATGAAAGGAAAGCAAACCCTACAACTAGATTCTGCTTCAGATGTCTTATTAAAACTATGTGTTATTTAATGGGCAATTTACAGTGAATATCATGAAAAAGTAAATATAGAATAAGCAATTATGGCTTTAAAATAAGAGACTACAAATATTTGTGATTTATGTTATTTTCTTAATTTGAAACATGTGTATGTTCCATAACTATACAGCAAAAAATAAAAAAACGTAATTAAGCCAGAATGCCATTATCAAAACAAAATGAAACAAGGATATATTCCAATAATCTGCAGTGATAATTTAAGCTATGCTAGTGTGTCTTACCATAATTATTTCTGCAGACAAGAAGAATAACTTGGAGAGAATTCACATCTATATTTGCCTAATTTTGTTTTTGTCCTTGGGTTTCATTTCTGTCCCATGGTAATATGTAAAAGGAAGACCACCTGTTTTCCACTGGGTTTTTAGCATGGGTAAAATTCTTAAGACACAGCAATATATTCTTGATCAGAGTTTTTCTGGAAATTTGACGTAAGTTAGTGATAACTATAATAATAATAATAAATTGCAGTCAATAAAGTGAAAGGTCTTCCAGCAAGACTGCACCATCAAAAAAAAAAAAAAGGAAAGAAAAGAAAAGAAATCTATGAGTGGACACGCAAATCTACTTTGCAGACTTAAAATACTTTATGAATCAAGTTTATGAATAAAGACATCAGTTCACTTCCATAAGGATCCAGAAAGAGAATATTTAAGTATAAATATTGATAGATATCATCTAGGCAGCATGTATTTTCCTATAACATGTTGAATTATAGGAGAACAGATCATTCTAGAGTAATGTTTTTAATGAGCTGGAAATATTTCTGTCTTCCAAAAGATTGCTGTGAGTTGCAGAAGGTGGAGGAAAAGCCATTTTGCTTGACAAATTGCAAAAGTATTTTGAAGTAGTGTTCCCCAGTTTCTATTTTAAGCTTAGCAAGAGGAAAAGTTATTTTCTGGTATATGTGTCAAAAAAAATCAGATCAGAAAGGCTGTCTTCAATTGATTTTTCAACTTGAAAGGAACAGGGAAGGGAAAGTTGGTTTTTGCTCTTGTCCATCAGGGTATTATGCCTGTCAGCTTGTGTGCAAATGATTTATTCTGAAAAGTGGACTTTGCAGCTAGAGAAATACTAGGATGGTGCATTTGTACCCCATGGAGTGTTTGCAAATGGAATAATGCATCAGCGAAGCCGGCTTTTTGCTTCCTGTCTGCCTGCACTTAGGCAAGTCTAAGCATCCATTTTCAATAGTGGTTCAAATAATTGAAAAAAATAAAGGGTCTGCATTTCCGGATAGTTGGACTATTCATCCACTACCTCTGCACGACAAGGAGGAAAAGAAAGCTTAACTGCCCGGTTTATCATTTTAGCAGTTACTTAAGAATAAGAAAGTTAAAAAAAACAACAACCAAAAACCAAACCTCCTAAGTCGAATTAAGTTGTATAATCCAAAAACCAGACAGCAACCATTTTATAGCAGTTTGCTTTCTATTTCCATTTTCTTTAACTGGAATTTTTATGCTTAATATTTTAACTTCCATTTTGCGTAATTATATTTGAAATTGTTTCATGTAAGATGCTTTCCCATTCTAAGTGCTGTTTTGAGAAAAGGTTGAACTTCATTTTCTCTCACGTATGTAAATGAGCCAATGCAAGCAGATAACTTCTGTGAGAAAGCCAGGTGTTCGCAGCCGTTTAATAACTCATTCCAGGCTATGAATTTTATAACTCCAATACTCTTCAGTTTAATTTTTAAAATGGACTTTCAGGGGTGAATTGAGGTACTACAAAATCAAATTTTTAGTTGCAATATACTGTGAAGTTCCTCCTGGTTTACATGCCAATGTGAGAGAATTTCTGAGAGCTCTTCTCATGGTTGCACTCAATTAACTCATTACTATGCCATGTTTCATCCACACGTATGTAGACATTTCATATCTTCCATACATAAAGTATTTAAAGTACTCTTAGAATGAGTATATACTCCTAATTTTAACTTTAGGTTCCACACAATCTAGTGCCAGTCTCTTTCTAGCTTCATACTGCTCAGTTTACTAAATTTTCTGTTATTCTGCATGGTCATTCTCAAATTATTTAACAAACTATTCTGCATAGGTAGGTACCGATAGAACAGACATTTGTATATCCTGTGAGTGTTTAACTGCCAGATCGCAACTCTTCTTTTCCTCATATATACTCTGTAACTTCCAACATCTCTATATCAGTTAAGAATGATTCATGTAATAGAATGTACAATTTGTTGAATCTTAAACAAGCTGATGGTATTTATGTAAGAAAAGTTTAGAGGTAGGCGGGAAGTTCTTGGCTAGTGTAACTCATCAGCAGTGAGTTCAGGAACCAGGCTCTTTCTGCTTTTCTGCTGTTAGTCTGTTTGCTTTTGTCCTCATGATTGTTCCCACATGCTCACAGCATGGCTGCTGCATCTCCAACTTCCCATCCGTATTCCAGGCAAGGAAAACCGTGAAGTGGAAAGGGCTAAGAGTAAAGGGCTATGCCAGATGGTTGTGTCTTTCTTTTCTTTCTTTTCAGTAAAGTAGTAGCTCTCTCAGAAGCCCTACCCAGCAATCTTTGGCTCACATTTCATTGGCCAACACTCTCATGGCTGTCCCCTACCTCTGGAAGATGGCTAAGGAGAAGGAAATGCGAGTGACAGTGGGTCCCTGGATGAACAGTGCCTGACACACTGCTTGTCCACTCACATTCGTCCTTCCACTTGGAAAGTTTCTGTGCCATCTCTCATATGCCTTTCATCCACATCGCATGTACAGGCTTCCAGTCTTTTCCAGTTTCCATTGAGGGTCTGTGCACTGCTCTTGATATTTTCCTATGGAATATCACATTTCGGCCTTGATAATGTAAGGCAAAATAGCCATAATTAGCTAGGTGCACCTGTGTCTTAGTCTTGAGGTCAAAGACCATATGAATCAGGAGTTCCTCAGCTGCAAGTGTCAAAAAATAATTTTAACTAGTGTATTCTATAATTCATTGGTTCATTAAACATGGAAGTCCAGGAATTTCCTGGTTTTGGGCTTGTCTGAAACCAAAAGTTAAAATGATGTGCCCATTATTAATCCATGTGTCTATTCTCATTTTCTTTCTCGTTTTTCATCCTGCTTCCCTCCTTCCCTCCCTCCCACTCTTTCTCTCTCTCTACTCCTTCATTCTCCTTGACTTCTTCCTCTCTCTCATTCTTTATTCTACTTTTCTGTTTTGCTCCATTCTGAAACAGGTTTTCAGCACATTGTGTAAAATATAGCTGTTTGTGGCTCTTAATTTATCTGGTTTTTCATTATGCCAGAGTCAGGGAGAGCCCCTCTTACTCCAAAGTCAACTTATCAAATGTTTCTGGAAGAACTACCACCAGCCTTGGTTGGCCACATTACTACCCTTTGACCAGTCACTGTTACTAAGATTGGCCAGGCCTTGGCCATGTGACCTTTCTGGTGGCCCAGCAGTAGACAAGAATTGTAGTTGATGGTTCCATATAGCCATACATGATGCTCTGCAGGCAAAATAACAGCTGTTATTTTTCCTATCTTTTTTCACTGCATATGAGTGCATCTGATGAAGTAAGTTGGAGTTCAGTCGGTGTTGGGAAAAGCGAATGAATAAACAGAAGAAGACCTGATCTGACCTGTGAGCAAGAGGAGAAAATTGGGTAGTGTTTCAGTGTTTTGTGAGCTATATTTAGATTATGCAATGCCATTTTATATTTTGAATTCATATGAATTCCAAGTAGATAAGTTATTCAAACTTAAAAAGATACTTAAGAGGGGCACCTAGGAGGCTCAGTCGCTTGAGCATCCAACTCTTGATTTCGGCTCAGGTCATGATCCCAGGGTCGTGGGATCAAGCCCAGCACTGAGCATGGAGCCTGCTTAAGATTCTCTGTCTCTCTCTCTCTCTCTCTCTGTCTCTCTCTGTCTCTGCCTCTCTCCCCTACTCATGCTCTTTCTCTCTCTAAAGAAATTTAAAAAAAAAAAGTAAGAAAATGCAGCCCAAAATCACATCCAAAAGTGTTACCTCTACTCTTGTTCTTTCAGCAAATATTTGTGAAGTGCCTACTCTGTACTAAGGCACAAATTGGAAGGTGCTTTATTCTTTTGGTGAAGGTAACTGAGATATTTTTCTCTATACTTAATTAAAATGTTAATTGATAGAGAAAATAACAAACAGGTAATATATAGTTAGCAAATGAAGAACCATTGGTCCCTTTAAAGCTTCTTTTAAATATGTTTAGTGTTGTGCTCAACTCCAGTATATAGAGATAATAATCTTAGGAAAATGAATTCAGATATTTAATCCGATTTATTTTAACTCAATTAAAAAGGCATTAGATACATTTTTATGTCTCCCAGAAAACATCTTACGCCTAAGCATGTAAGTCCAAATAAAACAAGTTTATATTTGTACCTATTATTTCTCTATTATCCTGTTGACTGATTTAGAAGACTTCTGACATGGAAGGTTTTAGCATTTATTTCTCCTTAGTTTTTTTTCTACTTACCTTGAATAACTCCGTTCGTTCAAGACCTCTGATGGGTTCACTGTCATTGCCCCCTATCTTTGCCGTCAGTGTTTGGAATGAGGAAAGGAAGGGCTTGAAGCACAGTGGCCTCTTTGTCACTCCCATACCTAGTCATTATCTCTCCAGAAATCAGGTTGATTTTGCCCGGCCAGGCTGTCTAAGGCTGGATCCATTCAGCCCATTCTTGCAGGGATAATAAGGCTCGGGGCTTATTTCAGTGGGCTGCCCTAGAACAGCTTTCCTCTTAGTTGCCTTTTGAAGATTGATTGGTTTGCAAAGGAAGACAGATAATACCACTCTCTTTCTCACTTTCTCTCTCTTTCCACTTTTGAAAACGTGATAGTTGTATACAATAGGAAGTCTTACTTGTGTCTCTGCTTTATGTAGTTCTCTACACATGATTCTCGAAGCTGAGGAACTTTTAATGGGACTCCTTAGCTAAGCAGAAATCACTTATATAATCCAGCTCTGTATCGTTCGTTTTCTGATGTTTGAAACAGAGTGATAAGATAGAAAAAGATAGAGTGGGCAGGGGGCGGGTGAGGGAGAGATGGAAGAGAATTTCTAAGGCTAGTCATTTAACAGACTGACTCAGATTAAAGTCACCAGGAGTCTTCTGGAAAGAGAAACTTCTCAACAAAATGTTTGGCCTTTTTTTTATAAAGGTGATGGGAAATAATTATATGGTTTTAGTAAACCACAACAATCTCTTTATATTGTAACACTCAAAATAGATGCCACAAGAACGAGTTAATGAGCAGGTGTCATGGCAATAACTTAATTCTAATCAAGTAAAATCAATTCAAATAAACCCAAAGACAATTTGAACAACTACTCTGTGTTCTAGGCCATTGCTGGAACTTGGAAAACTTTTTTTTAAGTAATTTTTAAATTTATTTATTTTTATTGAGGGGGGTAGAGACAGAGAGAGAATCCCAAGCAGGCTCTGTGCAAACAGCGCAGAGGCTGACTCAGGGCTTGAACTCACGAACTGTGAGATCTTGACCTGAGCCAAAATCAAGAGATGGATGCTTAATTGACTGAGCCACCCAGGCACTCTTGGAAAATTCCTTTTAAGTAGTACTTATAAACAAAGCTTCAGTCTAGTGGTAGAAGTTTAAAAAAGTGAAGAATGCTGATGATAAATTTTGACAGGTGCTCTGTGTGTAGTGAATATGAGGAATGAATACAGCCTCTACTTTTGGCACCTGATGCAGTAAGGAAGTGTGTTATACCCTGACTCCAGTTTTAGGAGGGCCCCTGCAAACTTGTAGGATGACAGAAATGGTATTTTTTTTCTCTTGTAACGGGGTAGATATTTACATGTCACACTCAGACATACAAAACACAATATTCTATCTTACTTGTCTGTAATTGGGGCCTACACATAGTGATGGAGAAGAAAATAACTGCTAAATAAAGCTATTCCAGCCACCTTTGGTTTATATTGGTCTCTTTCAGATGTACCCAATTGAAGTTGACTAAATCCTTAGTCAATCTGAAGATTCTATTCTGTCAGGAACGTGTCTTTCAATGAGTTCAAGCTCCTCCTCTTTCTCAAGATGGCCTTGAGAGCAGGGCTAAATTTCCATGTCCCGAGATAAGAGAGGGCAATGCCTCTGGTCTGTGTGCTGTGTTTGTCCTCATTATTTTCCTCTGAGAGCAGAAATACTGTCTGGAGACAATGCCTCGTGTTGCCCCAAATATCTTGTGTTCTTGTCCATTTTGGGGTGACACTTTTTACACAGACTGTGAAAGATGTTGGTTTTCTCGCTTCTGGTTTTTGAGACCCTCATGGTTTATAGGAGAGGTTGACAAACTACTGCATGCAAACCAAATCTCCCCCACTGTGGGCCACATGTAGCCACACCAGTGCCAGTTCATTTACATATTGAATCTGCCTGTGTTAGTTCTCCAACAGAGGTAAGTAGTTTCTGCAAAGATGACATGGTGCACAAAGCCTAAAATATTTACTAACTAGGCCTTTACAGAAAAAGTTTGTCCGCCCCTCCTATCCAGAGTTCTTGGGTTGACTACTCTTTGCCTACCCTTCTTGGCGCGTTTCATCTTTTCCAGAGCATACAGGGAGGACTGGGTCTCATGCACAGCAACCTGGGCCAGACAGGTTCAGAGAGTCATGTCAGGTATATCTGTCTAGAGATATTCCTGTCCCTTTTCTGTTTTACTGCTTTTTTGCATCACACCAGATATAAAAAGGAAACAACGCATAAGCCCAGTCTCAGCCTGCCCCTATCACTCATCTTATCTGGGGGTATTGGAAGTGGTTGTATGTAAAATTTCCACCCCCTTGGCTGGAGGTCTTTGGAATCTTCTTAGAAACTCATCTATCATTTTCAACCCAGCTATGTCCATTCCAGACTTTCTTCTTTCCACGAAGGGCTTCCTACTTTGCATTTGGCAAGCGGTGAGAACTTTCCTTACATGAATGGTCATTCAGTATGGCATTCAGTGTGTCCTGTATGCCAGCAATGCCACATCATGGGTGGGAGGAGGGCAGCAAGCCAGATGACTATGGTGTCTGCCCGAGTTTGAGAACCACTGTCTTTT
Source organism: Panthera onca (assembly GCF_046562875.1). Taxonomy (NCBI): domain Eukaryota; kingdom Metazoa; phylum Chordata; class Mammalia; order Carnivora; family Felidae; genus Panthera; species Panthera onca. The sequence continues at coordinate 16,032,225 of NC_138342.1, forward strand.
ATCAGATCTCCAGCTAACACCAGATGAACTGCATTGGCCCGGCTTCAGTCCTGATACGTGAAAGAGAGCTTTAAAAATGTAGAACATTCCATTCTATTTCTGCAAAGGCTGGAGTAGACTAAAACAAAATCTGTTTGTTTGTTTTTTAGTTAAATTTTTCTGCTTGCATTTCTGCTCTAGTAATTCTCTTTCTTCCTGGGGCACTCAGTGCCTCTGGTTAAATAGAGATATACACACAAGGAAGAAGAGTAAATATCTTAGGGGAGGGGGTAGTGTTTCCGATTACTACTCCCATGAGCATTCATGACACAGATGTATCTAGATGGTGGAGTTCATGCCTGGAACCAGCGGCACTATTTGCCAAGTCAGGAGTTTCAGCTCCGGACTCCCAAGTGTAACACTTCTGATTCCAACATCAGAATCTTCGACTTGCTCATCAGACCGTTTCATTCAGACCTGCCATGGGCATCTCAAACTTGGCGACAGTGAAAGATAATTCCTTGTCTTTCCCCTCAGACACTCTCGGTTCCCTGAATTCTTGACCTTGGTGGCTAGCTATGGGACAGTGACTGCAAGCATTGGTTTTAGAGTTGAACTGATCTAGATTCAGTTATCAGTTTCATTCTGTGTTAGCACTGTGATCTTGGACAGCCAGACTTTCTAAATCTATATTTTCCTGCAAAAAGAAGGAAGCTACAACTCCCATGGGTAATTTTGGAGATTTGGAGAAAACGTATACCTGATACTGGATATTTATTATCCTAAATTTGCCCCCTCCTCAACATCCTCTTAGTGACCAAGGCTCGAGGCAGTATTATGTATACTTTTCCAGAAATACCTTTCAAATACCTTTCCTTTCAGCAAATTGCCACTAGTAGCAAAGACCATCCCTATTATTTTGAGGGATGGCCTGGTTTCCTGTTTGTTCTCCCTCCGTCCAGGTGGCTCACCTCTTAGAGCTATCAGGTATGGTTAGGCAGGCTCCAGAATGCCCAAGAGCAGTGCATCTAAGGGGCACTCCTCAGGTGTCAGTGAAACCTTGTAATGGTCTGTCTACACACACACACACACACACACACACACACACACACACACACACACTTCACATTCACATAGTCATGTATACACCATACACACTGGCACTGACACACACACACACATGTACATGCTCACACAAACTTAGAGATCACCCTGCCACACATACCCACTCACACTCATTCACAACCACATGCACATTTGTAAATGCATTATGAAGAAACAACAAATCATCGTTAACGGAATACACATTTCTGTTACCGTAGTGAAGAAGGAATTCCTTCCTTTAATCCACATGTCATAGGGTCATTGCTGTCCTCTCTCACCTTTGCTTCAAGAGCCTCCAGAGTGGTTCTGTGAGATGCCACCACCCCTCCAGGCTTTCTGTGCCCAAATTCTCATAGCAGCCCATGCATCCTGTAGTCATAGCCTCTTCCTTAGCGCATCATTGTTACTGTCCTGCCGCTTACCTGAGATGGAAAAATCCCTTGAGAGTACTGTGGTCACCCACCACTGTACCTGACTGAAAGGAAATGGGTAAAACATTATTTTCATGCACTAAATGAACAATGAATATGGTTTTGAAGCTGTTTTCATTACATGTGGGTTCAGCCAAAAATACCGTGTTCTTGTAAGAATTTCTTAATTTGCTTGGTGAATGCACATTTACTTACCTTAATTGTAAAAAGAACTTGATAAAACATGCCTAACTACTTCTTAAGCTTCATTAATGACTATCCTTTGTCATACATTTTTAGCAAAAGGAGACATTCAAGTTCTCCTTCACTGTTCTCATCATTTTGTTCCCTTGAGTGGATTCGAGGGTCCTGGCTTTGCCTTTTCTTTTAGCCACTTTTAGAGTCATTATATCTGACATTTACTAGGCACTATTTATATGTACCACCCGCTATGCCAGATAATTTTGAAGACAAATTTCATTTAGTCTTCAAACCAGTCCTGGGGATGGGTGATTTTTATTCCTATTCCGCACATAGCAAAAAAAATATTTTGAGAGGCATTTACTTAATGCCAAATGGTGCATAAAGGGCAGAACTGGACTTCAAACCTAAGTGCCTCTGCTTTCAGAGTTAGTATACTTTTTATAATCATGATTACTGGACATTCTTTTTGGGCCTCATTAAATTTATAAAAATTAAAGTGAAGGAGCACCTGGGTGGTTCAGTTGGTTAAGTGGATGACTTTTTTTTTTCAAGTTTATTTATTTTGAGAAAGAAAGAGTGGGGAAGGAGCAGAGAGAGAGAGAGAGAGAGAGAGAGAGAGAATCCCAAGCAAGCTCTGCACTGACACAGGGCTCAAACTCACGAACCTTAAGATCATGACCTGAGCTAATATCAAGAGTTAGATGCTTAACTGACTGAGCCACCCAAGCACCCCCATAAGTGGATGATCCTTGATCTCAGCTCAGGTCTTGATCTCAGGGACTTGAGTTCAGGCCTCACACTGGGCTCCATGCTGGGCATGAAGCCTACTTAAAAAAAAAAAATTAAAATGGAAAAGGAACTCCAAGAGTAAAGGTGAAATAAAGTTTATATAACCATTCTTGAGAGTTAAAAGGAAATCATGATTTTATATTACCTATAACATATAAAAGTATATGTGTGTGTGTGTGTGTGTGTGTGTGTGTGTATGTATATATGGCTACTCTTCTAAAGTTAACGGTATTCTGTTTGTAAATGTAAATGGCCTTTGATAATTTTTATATTTTACTGTGTTCTATAGCATGGATCCTGCTAAATTTTGATTTTTACACTGGGAGAAATCCTTATTTTCCAATTATATGCTCCTTGTTGGTATATTTAACCCCTCAATTAAAAAAAAAATATATTTATTTATTTATTTATTTGTTTATTTATTTATTTATTTATTTATTTATTTATTTTTTGAGAGTGAGCATGAGTGAGGGAAGGGCAGAGAGAGGAGAGAGAATCCCATGCAGGCTCCCTGTGGTCAGTGTGGACACGGGGCTCAAACCCATGAACTTGAGCCTACAGTCATGACCTGAGCTGAGACAGAGTTGGACGCTTAAGCAACTGAGCATAACCTACTCTCTCAATTTTATATGTTACTCCTACAAAGTCTAGATAGGACAAAGCAAAGCACATACAAAGAGATATTGTAGCCACTCACAGCTTCAAGCCTCATAATATCAAAATTGAAAGCAAGTAGACTGATATTGACTAAAATATAACCCCAGAATTTAAAAGATATCTTAGATTTTATCTCTTTCATTATGAAACACCAGTTTGTTTCAAATATGTCTACACTGGGATAAACATCCTATAAATCCAATGGAGAGGAGGAGTTGCCTTTAAAGGAACCACCGTATATGGATATATTGTAGGAGCATGTTCACATATACAAATATTATTTTCCCATTGCCTGCTCAATTTCTTATAAATAATAGGTGTTAGCTGATAAATATCATTATATTTATATGTGAAGCAGAATTCGTAATTTCAAGTCACTTCTTTCAACTAACACATTTGTCTCTGTCCTCTCTCCCCATGGCATTTTAGAGTTGCTAGGGAATTTATAATCAAAATTAGTTTGGCAGCTTTCTAAAAGATAGAACTGAGTGTTCCTCGCTGGAAGAGAATCGTCAACTTATTCTGCCTCCATTATAACACTCAAGTAAACCATTTTTTTTTTTTTGCCAGAGTTACCCTGCTGTTGATTTGTATTAGATCAGTCTGTCTGTATTTCAGTTGACAAGTATAATATGAACCCCACTGTTTGGAATGCATAACTCATTAATATGTGCAATGTTTATAAACAGTCTATTCCATTTCCTTTGAAGGAGAGTTTTAAAGAAGCTAAAGTGTTTCCCTTTTCATATATAAGTTCAGTAATGACCAGTATTAAAGTATTGGTATCTGTCATTCTAAAATTATGTCTATCTTTTAACATAGCTAATGTGTGTGTTTAATATACGTGGGTATATGTGTTTGTGTTTAATAAAGTTAACTCCTACAGAATTCCTTAGGGCTTCCCTTGACATTAATTTACTCATTTAACAAAAATGTATTGAATTCTTTTGATGTGCTAGTCTGGCTTCTAGATGCCACAGATATAAAAATGACCAAATATGACCCCTTTCCAGATCTTTTAGAGCTCAGAATCTACTGGGAGAAACAAATAATAAATAGCAGTTACAATACCATGTAGTAAGTGTCCTCTCGAGTGACACACAGAAGAGCCCAGACCATTCCAGGCAAGACTGTAAGAGAAATAGGAGTTAGCTGGGACAAGGCATATGAAGCAAGAGGGCTTGGGCTGGAGGAACAGTGAGCAGGGTCTAGAAGAAAAAAAGCATTAGCAAATCCTACATTTTGTTTTCTAGAAATTGTTGTATCTATGCGAGGCAATGTGTATAAACCCGAGTAAACTCGGGTACTCTGAAGTAAACTATGTCAGTTTGAATCTCGGTCCTGCCACTGATGGATGTGAGTCATTAGTGTCACTTCTCTGTGTCTCCGCTTCCCCATTTGGGTAAAGTGGGTTTTAGAATCCTACCTACATTATGGAGTGAGGATTCTATATCATGATATATGCAGGGTGCTTAGAAGAATGGACAGCAGGTACATAGAGAGGAATTATATTAGTCTGCTAAGGCTGAGTATCAAAGTACCACAGACTAAGGAGCAGAAATGGATTGCCTTACAGTTTTGGAGGCTTGAAGTCCAAGATCAAATTGCCTGCATTGTCATTTCTCTGTGCAAGGAGGATCTGTTCCAGCCTCTCTCCTTGGCTTGTAGATGGCCCATCTTCTCTCTGTGTCTTTCCACACTGTCTTCTCTCTGTGCATTGTTTCTTTGTCTAAATTTCCCCTTTTTATAAGGATGCCAATCATACTGGATTAGGGTCTACCCTAACAGGCCCATCTTAACTAATTACCTCGGCAACAACCCTATTTCCATATAAAGTCAGATAAAGGTTTCAAATTTGGGGGTGGAGTGGGGGCACATCTCAACCATAACCATGCCCAATAAAAAAGTGCTCATTTTTTATTGCACACCAAATAAAGATTACATATTTTTAAGCCATGGTGTAACTCGGGCATCCACAATTCCAACCACCCCACTTAGAAAGGAGCATCAGAGGAGTGTGGCAGGCACACCCCCACTTTCTGCCTCTCTGGCCACTGAGCCCCTTGAAAGTATGAGGACTTCAGTGGCCATCACGCACTCTTGCACTGTAGGCACTCAGGTGCCTTCAGCAACTTTTACTTTGCTAACCTGCTTATTATCTGCTTGAAAATAAAGGTTGCTTACTGAATAAAGGAACTGAAATTGTGCTTTTAATTTGTCGCTTTCAGTTTTTACCTTAACTCTCCTGTGTTTGTGGACTTTTGATCTAGATCACCATTTCTCTGTTCTTTGGCATTGAATTAGCCTCTTCAAGAAGTTCAGCCCTTTTCATTGCCTGAGACACAATGGTGCCCTGCTGACCCTCCAACTGGTAAATCAAATCTTTGGCTGGCTGAGATCTCCTAACCCTTTCCTACCAGTTCCCTTCCTGCCCTACCTTCCACCTTTTTCCACGTCACTCCTCTCCCCCCTTCCCCTTCTTCCTACTCTTCTTACATCCTCTTTGTCCTTAGTGTCATCCCTCCTCTTCCTGTTCCTTCCATAGCCAGTAGATGGGAAACACAGCTTCAGTTGTTCCTGAATTTGTGTGGATTAAGGCCTTGAAGAAATTGTTGTATGGTTTCTTAGCTGACACTACAAATTCAGAGTTTATGTTCACTCAATACATGGATCACTTTTCTGCCAGATCTGAATACCACAAGTGTCAATAAGCCACAGAGTTGAAATCCATTAACATCTCAGACATCAATATGCTGTTGTCACATTTGAGATTTATCCCTTTCTTTCTATTGTTATTTTTTTTATAGCATCATTAATGTTCTAGTTAGGAAGAATGGAGCAGGAATACGTGGAGAAACATGAATTGTGATAGGGCTAGTGTGTACGTGTAGAAGTGGATATTAAACAATTAGTCACAAATAGTGTGATTTCCATAATTTTTACCCTGAGGACATGGACCATTTTTACATTGCTCACCATGTTGTATAATTGTTGAAGGAAGACTGGCATCATCAGTCCTTTTGAGGAGTTTTGTTGTTCAAGTTCTGTTGTCCCTTATTGTGTGTTATGGTAGAAAATGTACCCAGAAGACTAATGAATAACTAAAGTATGCAGATCCTGAAACAATGAACATGTACAGCTTTGCCTACTTTTTTTCTTAACCGATTTTCTTTTCCCTGGAATATAGAGACCTGAAAAATATTTACACTTTGAAAATATTTTAATATGATGATTCAGTTTATTTTGAATCAAGGAGTATTTTACGTAAGTTATAACACTGCAGAGCAAGGGTTGGTAGAACCAGGTTCTAGATTGAGTTTTGCACTAACTCGCTATATAATTTATGACAATCCACCTAATCAGTCTTGGCCTTGGCTTCCTTATCAGTAAAATGAAAATGTTGAATTCTGAGATCCTCTAGGGATCTTAAAATTCCATGATTTTACATTTTCATATTTTGAATGCCTCGGTCATTACAACACCATGTACGTTGTAACCATTGTAAAAGGGTCTAATTTTAGAGGTTAATTTTATACTTTGTAAATTTCAGAGGAAGGCATGTGACAGTGGCAAGGGTTACAAGGTCACACATGTTGTTTTTCATATTCAACATCACTGCCTCCAACTGTTAGGTCTCAGGATCCCTTTAAACTCTTAGAACTTATTGAGAACCACAAAAAGCTTGTCATTATGTGGATATTATATATAATATATGTATATGTGATATTCTAAGTTAAAATTAGGGGCACCTGGGTGGCTCAGTTGATTAAGCATCTGACTCCTGATTTCAGCTCAGGTCATAATCTCATGGTTTGTGAGTTCAAACACCACACTGAGCTCCTCACTGACTGTGCTTGGGATTCTCTGTCTCTCTCTCTCTCTCTCTGCCCCTCCCATGCTCACTCTCTCTCGCTCTCTCTCAAAAATAAAAAAAATAAATAAATAAAAAATGTAATATACTAGGGGCACCTGGGTGTTTCAGTCGGTTGGGTATCCGACTTCAGCTCAGATCATGATCTCACAGTTGATGTCTTCGAGCCCCACGTCGGGCTCTGTGCTGACAGCTCAGAGCCTGGAGCCTGCTTCGGATTCTGTGTCTCCCTCTCTCTCTCTCTACCCTCCTCTGCTCATGTTCTGTCTCTCTCTGTCTCAAAAATAAATACTAAAAAAATTTTTTTAAATGTAATATACTTACTTTGTAAGTTATTTTAAAGCAATAGACCCATTCATGTTAATATAACATATATTCATACAAAGAATATACTTTTCAAAACAAAAAACATAATGAGAAAAACATTGCTTCACTTTTTTGCCAGTCTCCCTAAGTGCCTGGCGTTTTAGAAGACACCTAGATTCTTCTATCTACTTCTGTATCCAAACTGTTGTGATTGTACACCACATGTAGCCTTCTGGAAGCTCAGCTGTATACTTTTGAGAGATTGAGAATGAAAAAGCCATGGCATCTTAAAATTTCTGCGAAGATAATTGTGAACTGGGGACCTGCTGAGAAGTATCTCACTGACCCCCTGAGGTTCCAGGAGGACTCTTTGAGAGCTGTCGTTCTGTAGTTTTTTAACATGAGATAATTCTGTGGTAGAAAGTGTGACTTCAAAATTTGGAATTTCGATTCATTATTCAGTTATTCAGAATGTCAATTTGACTTTTTAAGCTGAAGTGATAGGAAAGACTTCCCGCCTTTGCATCAGTTTTTCTACAAAGTATGTGAGGAGGGAGAAACTCTCCAAATAATTTTCTTCCATTTTAGCCAACTTAAGAGATCTTTTCTGTTTATATACTGTGTTCTTCCCTTGACCGTAAGCTCCATAAGGGGAAAGACTATTGAGTACTGTATCCTATGTATTTAACTACTAAGAAATATACATTAAATGACTGGATGAAGGAAAAAGGGCAGGAAGGAACAAATGAACATACTAATGTATCTTATTTTAAACATTTTTTAAAGCTTATTTATTAATTTTGAGAGGGAAGGTGGACAGAGAGAGGGAGGGACAGGATCCCAAGCAAGCTCCCAGCTGTCAGCATGGAGCCTGATGCTGGACTTGAACTCATAAATCGTGAGATCATGACCTGAGCCAAAATCAAGAGTCAGATACTTAACCAACTGAGCCACCCAGGTGCCCCTGAACATATTAACGTATCTTGAACAAAATGCCAAGTCTTTGCTTGAAGCAGTTTTTAAAATGTCTAAATCATTCTCGAATGGAAAAAAAATGATCAAATTTTAATTTACAGTAAGTACATGAATAATTTATAGTCTCTTAGGTGCCATTTGAAGAAGCCCACTGAAAGTGAATGTATCTATTAAGAAATTTAAAATGGAAATTTAAAAAATCTCTAATGATGTAGAAGCATAGGTACTTGCCTGAAATGATGGAAATATTTACTTCTCTATATATTAAGAGGTATTATTAGTCTTATACACTAAGAACCATGAGCCCTGTTCTCCCCTGCCAGGCAGACTTGCATTAACGGATCCATAAAAGGCAAATAAAGAGCTCTCATTTCACTTGAAATCAGATCTCCTGTATTTGGGTGCTGATGGCACATAGTAACCTGATCAGAAACTCCTTATTCAGCCTCTCTGGATTTATGGTTTTCCACGGAAGAACTTTCCAACCACAGCAGCACTTTAAAATGTGACAGCAGCTTGTGAGTGAGTTCTCTACTACAGCAGGGTTCAAATCCAAGTGGGTAGAGCAGACTTCCAGGATGTTGCTGACAGCATATAGGGATCCCATGCAAGCTTGGTTGCTTAAAGTAATAGACACCATTTCTGCCCTTTAAGGACAATAGCCAACGTTCCACATCAGAGAATAGAGGAATGGGGAGCAGAAACCAATTCACTGTCACCAAGGGCCCTTGAGGTCAACCTTAGATTGAGAGCAAAGGAGAACAGTGTATCAAGCCAATGAAGTCAGTGTGTAATTTTAGATGTCATTTCCAGGTCTTGTAGAGTGAGGTAACACTGAAAACTGTGCATGTGTGAGGGCAAGAGGTACCTGGAGAATCTCTGTGTCTATGCTCTGTTTTGCTGTGAACCTAAAAATTGCTCTAAAAAATGAAGCCTGTTCAAAATTGGGGAAAAATTCACTACCAGAGAAGAAGAAGGAGAAGGAGAAAAGAAAGAAAACTGCAAACTAGTGTCTCCTGTGTACGGAGATATAAAATTCCTTTTCAAAAATTTAGTGAATTAATTGAGCAACAAGTAAAAAGGCTAATAATACATCACAACCAACTGCTTTTCCTGGTAATGCAAGGGTGCTTTAACATTTGAAAAATCAATCCCTGCAATCCAACATATTAAGAGATATTTTTTGAAAAAGAAAGCATTTGACAAAATTTAGGACTCATTCATGATAAAACCTTTCAACAATCTAGAAAAGAAGGGAACTTTTGCAAACTGGTAAAGAGTATCATTAGAAAACCTATGGTTAACGTCCTCCAATATTGTAAAATGCTTTACCTCTGAGTTCAGTAGCGAAGCAAGTATGGCACCCCCACTCTTATTTGACGTTATTTAGAATATCCTAGCCAGTCCAATACATCTAAAAAAAAATCATGCGGCTTGGAAAAGAAGAAACAAGCTAGCATTGTTTTTATAGAAGATCTAGAGGAATTGTTGAGAAAAACATTCAAACTAAGTGGGTGTATGAAGGTTGCAATATGCATATAGCTTCTACTCTTGGATATGTTTCCGAGACAAATGAAATTTTTGTCCATGCAGGTATTCAGAGAAGCATTTTAATATAAGCCAAACAATATGTAAGAACTCAGTGTACATCAGCTATTAGTGTGGTTAAACAAAGATGGACACATATGCAATGGAATGCCACTACTCTGTGATAAAAAGGACCAAATTAGTGATACATATAACAACTCTCTAAAGCATGATGCTAAGTGAAAGAAGATCGACAGAAAAGATCCCACACTGCAGTTTCATTTATAGTATATTGCAGGGGAGGCAAAATTATAATGATGGAAGTAGATCAGTGGTTTTCAGGGGTCAAGGGTCAGAGGAAGGATTGATTGCAAATGGTCATGAGGGAGCCTTTCAGGGTGATGAAATAATTCGGCACAATGATAGGTTCAGTGGTTACATGACTGTATACATTTGTTAAAACTCTAAATGTACACTTAAAATTAGTTTATTTCTCATGAATATCTGAGATAACTCATGAATATCTCATCTCTGTAGAGATGACTAAAAATGGTATTTAAAAATCTATCTTCAAATGTATCTGAACAATAATATTGACAGTGTCACTAAGGATATTTTTCAGCAATTGGTTCAGAGTTGTTGGCTGATAAATGGGTTAAAGCAAACCTAGAAGAGAGCTCAATGTTGTTTTAGAAAGCAACTGTTGAAAGATGGCCCTGGAATACAGCCACTTAAGGAAACCAGTAAATCCTAGCCAAAAGTTTAAATCTTCTGTTATTTAATGAACTCGGGTCAAGCAGCGGCACTTGTTGGTAGTTATCATGGTGGTGATGTTTCATAGGTATGTACTTTATAGTTTTGAAAGTGACTTAGAATATGTTACTGTATGGCATGGAAGATCTTAAGGGCTGAGACAAATTCTGGCCATGAGAGCAAGAAAGTCCATTCACGGGTATAAGCTAGGTGTCTGCTAACACTGGAATGTGGTTTAGATTGCAACGTCTTTCCAGTCATTGTGCTAGCCTGTCTGCCTCTGCTCCTCCTACTTTCTGAGTATCTTTTTTTTGGACCACATTCTGACTCTCTGATACCGGATTTGATTGATTGAGTCACTCTCCAAGATAGAGGATGCCCACTGAGGAGAGTTTTTGTGTCAGATCAGTGCATTGCCCAGGGTCAGGAGTTGTTTGGGGGACAGTAGTCCCTGGTCTGGACAAGGGTGACAGATCATATGGAATATGCACAATCATGACCTTCAATCCATGACCACTTTTATCAGAAGTAACTGTAGCCCAACTGGCATTTTAGAATATAAATCCTCTTCATATGCTAACTAATTTGGATGTAAATTTAAAAAAAAAATAAAAATGAAAATAAAAAAAATTAAAAGATATGCATATGAAGCTACAAAAAAGAATATAAATCCTCTTTATTATAATTTTTCATCAGATCCTTAAAGCAGACATTTCAAACTTTTTATTTTTTTTAACAGATGAGTCCTTGTTCAGTGAGCGGCTCTTTGTAGGCACTCAGTAAATATTTATTGAGTGAATTTAGGAAGAAATTGATGAATGAATTGATGGAAAGGTGAATGAATCAGTGAGGTTCACAGGTGTTATATAACTTGACCAAGGTCACAGAGCCAGGCACACATTAATGGAAAGGCAGTAGAGCACAGTGAGCAGTTAATCAAACAGGCTTTGCAGTCATTTCTGGACTGTAACTCGCTAAGCCTCAACTCTCTTGTGTTGAGACAGAGACAATGATTTCACTTACCCTTTAGGATCTGAAAAAGCATTAAATGAGAAAGTGTTTGCAAGCCCATCAGCATAGGCCAGGGACACTAGGAACTACTGAGTTAAAATTCAGGATCCCTGGGCACCTGTGTGGCTCAGTCCTTAAGAATCTGACTTCAGCTCAGGTCATAAACTCATGGTTCTTGAGTTCGAATACCACATTGGGCGAGCTCATGCCCCATGTGGGATGATCATGAGCCCTGCTTCGGGTAAGACCTGCCTCTCTCTCACTCCCCCACCCCTCTCTGCCCCTCCTGGGATTCTCTCTCTTTCTGTGTCTCACTTGTGCCCCTCCCCTCTCTCTCTCTCAAAAAAATATTTTTGAGATCCCAGATTATAATTTTTATGATTCTTGTTATTACATCATGCTTGTGAAATAAATGTTCTTTTTGTAGAGCAAGAGAACAAATGAACAGTTTTCATCTTAGCAGAAATAAAACCATATAATTTCTTTATGTTCCTTCTGCAAGTTTTGCTTATTACTGTGTATCTGTTTGTGTGTTCTTTTGGTCACAATTGGGTAACAGATCTTCCCAAGTTTAGTAAAATCTAATTTACCTGAAACACTTATTGCTTAATTTCAGCTTTGTAAACATAGTCAAAATCCAGGAAGTAAAATAATTAACCAGAAAAGTATTTTCACCTCTCTCCACATCAGTGCTATAATGTATATGATGTATGTGTAAGTGTATGAAAGCTCACACATTTGACTCATAGGAGAGTAAGTTGAGCTTTACTCAAAGCATGTTGGGTCTTTCTGAATAAAATTGTATTAAGCTGAATTTTCTGATTTTTTCCACACATAGCCAGTTGAAACTAGCCAATTAAAAAGAGTCAAGAGAAGTGACAAAAGGAATTGATAAATTTTCACAGGCGATATTCTTCATTAACCTCAATAATATAATGTTTATGACTTCATTTGATACATAAATATTATTTATGCCAAACCTATTTCTCTGATAAAGGGTTGTATTTGTGTTAAGCAACATGTATGTTTATAAACCATCTCAAACATAAAGAACTCAGAATACTTCATTAAAAAACATTCCATGTTCTACAAATTGAATTCAGTTTTATTGAAATATGTATCATGATGAATCTGCAATTGAAGCATCTAGAAGCATGATGCACAGATCTCATTTTTCCATTTTTAAACATAATATCAAAAATCTGTTCTTGAGTTCTCAGACACTGACTTGTTGAGAACTATTTACAAGTATCCTACATTCCAGTCTCTCCTTAACAGATATTGAGATGGATTAATACCAGTAATAATCTAGAAATATAAAAATTTAAAAAAAAATTTGACATTTATTTATTTTTGAGACAGAGAGAGACAGAGCATGAACGGGGGAGGGGCAGAGAGAGAGGGAGACACAGAATCCTAAACAGGCTCCAGGCTCCGAGCTGTCAGCACAGCGGGGCTCGAGCTCACAGACCGTGAGATCATGACCTCAGCCAAAGTCGGACAGTCAACCGACTGAGCCACCCAGGCGCCCCAGAAATATAAAAATTTAAATGTTTAAGAGGATAATCTGGAATTTATCACCTATATGGACCAAAATAATTGAGAGATACGAGCTTGTGTGAGTGAGCGACATCATGACGGCTCTTGTATGCACACAGTTGCGAGTACTTTGTTTTAACTGGAGGAACTGAAAGGTAGCATTTTTTGCAGCGAAGCACATTAGATGAACTCGCAGAATATGTGGTGTGGTTTTGTTATCGCTTTAGCTTCCCAGCCCCTTGTATACTTTTCCTTTGAGGTAAAGAGTGAGTCTTGGTGGAGGTAGGGTGTGCCTTGTGTGATGGCCATGTGGTGGTTCTCTTAGTATTTCCAGCTCTCTGCATTACAGGATAGAATTTCCTAGCTGCCTTTGGGTGGGATGGGTCCATTACTTCTTCTGGCCAGATATGAGCAGCATTGATGGGGTATTCGGAGCCAGATTCTGATCATCTCATTGCTGGTATAAGACTTAATAGAGCCCTTCTTTGGGGCGCCTGGGTGGCTCAGTCGGTTGGGCATCCGACTTCGGCTCAGGTCATGATCTCACAGTTTGTGGGTTCGAGTCCCGTGTCGGGCTCTGTGCTGACAGCTCAGAACCTGGAGCCTGTTTCAGATTCTGTGTCTCCCTCTCTCTCTCTGCCCCTCCCCTGTTCACGCTCTGTCTCTGTCTCAAGAATAAATAAACATTAAAAAATAAAAAAAAAGACTTAATAGAGCTCTTCTTCACCTTTGAAATTGTATATTTTTATTTTTATTTTTATTTGAGTGAGTGAGAGAGAGCGAGCAAGTGAGAACAAGTGGGGGAGGGGCAGGGGGAGAGGGAGAGAGAATCTTAAGCCGGCTCCACAGCAGAGCTTAATCTCATGACCATGAGATCATGACCTGAACCAAAATCAACAGTCAAATGCTTAACTGACTGAGCCACCCATGTGCCCCTTCAACTGTATTTTTGTCTCAGGTCCCCTTTATGTATGCTATTACAATTTTTTGAGGATTGTAAAAAGAGTTGGTGTATGTTGGTTACATGTATATGTTATCTATATGTTATATCTATATTTACTCTATTAGAACTTGAAACAGAAAATTTTTAACGTGTATTAAATCATTTTAAATAGCGAAATAAACCCTTTACATATTTATGTCCTAGTGTGCATGTACGTGTGTGTGTGCGTATTACCGTGGAATGAATATATATTATATATTACATTATAATGTGTTATATAATTATCATATGATTATATATTGCATAATATATGATGACATATTATATATGTGTATAAATATGTGTGTGTGTGTATATATATGTATATATATATATATATACATATATATACCCCACTGTGCATTAATTAGGACATTAATTAGTAAGAGAATGTGAGTGCAAAAGGAAAAATGAGGCCCAGCAAAAGAGTAAGCAGAGAGATGTGCAGACATGGGAAGGAATTGGCGTGCCATTGCTGGTTCCAAGGTGTAGGACCCCATGTGCAAGGTCCAGAGAGGGGCCTCAGGGGCCAGTGTAGCCCCCAGGTCACAGAACAAGGAAATGAAGACCTCAGTCCTAGAACCGCATGTAACTGAATTCTGCCAACACCTTGAATAAGCCTGGAAGTACATTCTTCCCTAGTGCCTCCAGAATGGAATTCAGCTCGGCTGACACCTTGATCCTGAGAGACTTGAAGCTCACTGGGCTTCAGACTTACAGGCTGGAACATAATAAGTTTATGTTGTTTTAAGCCACCACCATCACCCCCAAATCAAATAATGTAATTCATCATAGTAACAAACTAAAAAGGAAAACCATATGCTCATCTCTGTACTCACAGAAAAAGCATTTGACAAAATCCAACATCCTTTCCTGATAAAAACCTTCACAAAACTAAGCAGCTGAGGGAACTTCCTCAGTCTGATGAATGCAGTCTATAAAACAAACAAACAAACAAATAAACATCACATTTACTGGCAAAAGACTGAATGCAAACATTTCTTAGATATAAAACTAAGAACACAACCCTAAGAAACCGGATTGAAACATTGGACTTTATCAGATTTTAAAACTTCTGGTGTTTGAATGATACTGTTAAGAGAATGAAAACACAAGCCACAGACTAGGAGAAAATATATACAAATCTTATACCTAATAATGAACTTGTATCCAGAATGTATAAAGATTCACAGACTCAAAAATAAGAAAACAAATAACCCAAAGAAAGGTAATGACTTGTGAGCTAAAATTTAAACTATACTTAGGTCGTTACCAGAAAATCCAGGCTTGAAAAGGGAGAAGTGAATTCCCAGAAAGAGGAAGAGCATTAAAAATATTGTGGAGATATGAACAAAATGCAAAAAAAAAAATAGTTCGCTATAGCTTGAACTTAAAAGTATCTTGGTCCCCTTACCTTTAAGGTGTGTCCGTGTGCATGTGTGTGCGTGTGTGTGTGTGTGTGTGTGTGTGTGTGTGGTGGGTAGCTATTAATATTTATCTTTCAAAAATACAATAATCAAATGAGATCACTTCTATGAGTCTAATTTGTAATGGTAAGTTGCCATAAGAGGTGTTATTATCATTAATATACTATTTTAATTACTATTATGGGGTATTGTCATCAATATATGATTGCAATTATTGTTAAAGATGCGTTGCCATATCATCAAAATGAAACAAAGTACAGACAGATAACCTCATAATGTTATTATGACAAGAGTTTTGAACCTGCATGGCTCTCTTCATTTAGGTGAATGCAATATGCAGCAGAGTCCTCAGCCAGTGAAAAGTGGGGCACATAAAGAGAGGGAAGAGTAAAGATTTTTTTTTTTAGTCACTGAGATTTTGAGAATGTTTGCTGTTAGAGCATAATCTGGCTCCTCCTGACTGCTACACTTTATAAAACAGAAGTGGAAAGGTCCAAACACCCACTTTATTGAAATTTAGTAACCAGAGGTGAACACAAGCATTATTTGCAGCCTGTCAGATATTTATACCTGGTATTTTGAGTTGAGACCAGATGTTAAGGAGGAGGTACAGGTAAGAGTTCATTCTACAACAGTGGTGGCTGTGGAATCACCAACGGATGATTGACAGCAAACCCAGTGGTGTCTTACAGCCTCTTTTGCTTCTCAGTGATCAGCGGTGAAGAGCTTCTCACCAGACATGGATGTCCGATTTGATTTTTTTTTTTTTTTTACTAAATTTGAATATCTTTGTTCTTACTAGTTTATGACTTTGGTCATACAGTCTTCTGGAAAATTTCCTACCTGATTAAAATACCCAGAGTTCTTTTATTCTTTGCATCTAAGAACATCAGCTAGCTTTGTACAATCAAATAAATGAGATTTTGCTCTGTAAGAAGTTAGAATTCAAAACTCTCCAGGGCTCTCCAAACTTCTTTGATCATATTTTCTATCAGGAAAAAAATGTGAGCACATAACCCCAATATATCTCCCTGCACAGAAAGTTAGATCATTTTTATAGACCAGACAAATCTTGCTTGATCAGTATTCATTATTCTAAAATGTAACCTCACTATTCTAATGAAATAAAAAGTCAGCTGCTTGATAGAAATGCAGTATTTTCTAGGTAAGTAACATATGAGGAGGAAAGCTGCAATGCATTGAATACTTGGCACGATTGATCTAACCTTCACCAATAAGCATCTTTAAGTGTAAAATACTTACATGTTGTGACAAATACTACCACAGAATTTTCCAGGTCAAAACTGCTGTGGACTATAGGAAAAATGATCCAGAGATGCAAGCTGAATCAGCTTTGATATCTTCTGACAGAGGGGTTCCAGGGCATGGACTGAGTTCCTAAAACCATCTAGTAGTGATTTGAAAAGTCTTTTGAAAAATACATCACAAAGTTACTATGGCACTGCAGGCCAATTGAAGAATGAACTAGTTTAGGTTTTTGTCCTATTCTTCATCTGGAAGTAGTGCTTCTTTAACATTTTAAACTTAAAATTTATTAAAAGCGGGTACAGTTAAAGCTTAACTTTGAAAACATCAGCATATTATTTTTCAAAGTCATAATTGTTGAACATTTTGAAAAAGATCTGTTTTTATAATATACTGAGTTAATTACACTATTCCTAAAATACTTTGAAACAGTGCTTTTGCTTTTGTTATTTCGTTGAAAAGCACTGGAGCTCATCACTTAATTATATGCTACGAAATTCTTAAAACAGTACCTCGTTGATTTCAAGTTAATTTTTTCAAGTGAATTGAAACAAAAAAAACCCACATTCCCAGAATTCATGATCTTACTTAATTTTGTTTCCAGCATTGCACTTTTATAGTACCCATAAATAATCCATTTAAGGATAGAAAATACATTGTACCTCAGGGAGTATCCAGACAAGTTGTTTTTATCACAAGTATCTGTTTGGTTCTAAAAACCAAAAAGGCTTTTTGTAAAAACTATTCAGGTTCTTGGAGCAATTTTTTTCTATGTAAATTAAGCCACAGAACTTGTAAAACCATACATTGGTTCTCCAGGCTTCTCTTGTTGGGGATAAACTGGTGGTTTTCTAAAATGCATCAGCTGCAATGCACATAACCCAGGAGCATTATGGTGTCCCTGATGCATGGAATGACTCTTGAACAATAGTCAAAAGAGATGGGTATGTAACAGGCAGAGAAATAAACACAGAGACCACCAAGAGAATTATTAATAATTTCACTACACCAGGTGTTTATTTAACTGTGGCAAAGATCATATTTGGCCTAGAAAGTACATTCTTTACAGAAGCTGACTGCATTGTTCAGCAGATAAATTGCTTTTATGGCTAATGGGCTAATGCGTTAGACTAAAGCTGGGATTTTGGGGATGCAGTTTATTTGTTGAAAGCATATTGTTGAAAATCTGAATACTTTAAAGTACCTGGTTAAAAATATGTTTTGGCACGATTTCTGATTTATCAACTGTAGAGTACTGATGATAGAATATTTGGGTAAGTGATTGATGATTTGGTTATCTTTCTGAACTGCAGGTTCTGATAATTCCTAAACTGACTCATGTTGTCCAGAGAGAGGTTTCTGAATGTGGTTATTTAAAAAAGATAGACTAGGTAAAGATTCCTTGGCACCTCTATACTTTTCTTTCCTTATTTGTTTTGAAGATACTTAGTTTCACAAAAACACGTTCAAAACAGGGATCTTGGACGGCACTAGTGTGCTGACCCCTAGAGGAAGAAACAGAGTACTGAATCAGAGGTTAGGAAAGCAGGATTTTAAAGGATGCAACGATCACCTGTCACTTCCATGGAGACTATAGTAAGCCCGTCTTCTTCAGGTGAAATAGATAGTAACCTATTGTCAGCATGACACATTTATATCTAATAATTAAGAGGCACATGTAAATGCTTTCTTGCTCATACTATGTGAATTTCTTCTGACTTCTTCATTTTGGGAGTCTATGTTGCAAATAGAAACCTGATTAGATTTCTTTGCTTCCGGTCCCCTCACTATCCTGGTACTTGGGAGTGAGTTCTGAAGCAGTGGGAAACATTGGCCAGATGAAGGGGTGTGGTCGTCTTCTAACATTGGCATTATTACCTGCAGTTAGCACTTGTCTTCCCATACATAGGTATGCTCTTGAATCTTGAAAATCTTTAAAACTTTGACTATTGATTTGTTAAATTATACTTTCACCCTGCTGATTGAGTTCGAGAAGCCACTCCGCCTTTCTGGGGCTCCCCTGGCTCTATTTTATAGAGCTGGCAACACGTGTGTGTGTCCCTAGGAATGTAAAATAAACGATTAAGCCATGGAGTTTTGAGGCTTCCAGAGACTACAGTTTAGACTTGCCTTTCATCATGCTGTTTCTTCGTTCATGCTCGTCTTTCTGCAAAAGCTTCCTACATAAGAGGATGAAGCCGTCATCATTTTTTTAGACTTTGAAAGCTTATGCTCATTACTGACAATTCATGGCTTGTCAAGCTGAACCAGGATTAGCTGTTTTGCCTGGTGAGCCACGTGCATCAACATTTGCTCTATTGGTGATCACAAGGACGGAGAGCAGTGCTCTTTACTGGAACAGCCCGCGGGGCTACATCAATTACATCCTGTTGTGCTTGGGTCTGTATGCAGATTGCCTTTGCGCAGCGTGACTTAATAAAAGATGGTTGGGGTGGTTTTATTTTATTAGAATTATGATGACTTTTTCTCAGTTGTATTAGCATCAGCCTCAAACTGCACAATAAAAGAATTCTTGGTGACAGTAGTAGGAAGTGTGAGAACTGTCATCATTTGGGTACTTCAGATGGTGGGTAACAGTACTTAGATTAAAATCAGGGAGGTATAAAGGGTTTTCAGTGAAAAAAAACATGGGAAAGAAATTTGAAAATATATTGCTATTGAGGAAAATAAGACTTCATAAAAGTTTTTAAAGCATAAACCCCAGCATTTTGTGATTTAAAAAAAATATCTCTCAATCTCTCCTTAGAAATGTGTATATAACTTTACTAAAGTTTTCCTTAAATTTTTTGAAATTCTGTTAGGGGGTCAACACCCTGCTTAAAGTGTTCAGCAGATTACGATTTCAGAATAACAAGGTTTAACCTCCATGGATGTGTTCATAGCATTACACCTCTCCAAAAATATCTACTAACCTTGCCTTTTCAGATTAGCATGTTTTAAAGCACTATGTCCCTTTTAAATTGGGAATGCTGTACACATATCCTGTTATTCTTCAAACTGCAAGACCACTTGGAGAGAATGATCCCAAGCTTCCTAAAGCACCGTAGCTTCTGCCTTTTTCATGCTACCCAAGATTAACTCCATTAGAAGTCCACAAGAAGTGTGTTACTGTGCCTCTTGACTGTCAGCATACTGCATTATAATAATCAGTCAGAGGCATTTTTATAAAAGCAGCTTTCAAGATCTATTCTTGAAAAGGCATTTGTATACTCATTTTGCAATCTTTCATTTGTCAGTAGTGAGTTCTGTAAATAAAGCGCTAAGGTCTAATACTGTAGTAGCTGATGGTAGTAATGTTAGGCAGAGTAATTTATTTTTCTTTGTAGATCTTGATAGTTCATAGCCAGTCATGAAAAAATCCTCAAGGCTTTGTCGGTGGTGGTGGTGGGTGGGCTTTTTGGCTAGTAAACCATGATGGCTCAGAGACTCTCAGAGCAAAGTGTTGCTTTTTATATGCATACCCATCTGTCCATCCTGAACATCTTTTACTCTAAGATAAGCAATATGGAAATCTGTTTACCTTAAGTATATGACCATGTTGCCATTTAATTACATAATTACAATTTCTCTATATACTATAAGCATTAAACACTTATGAGTATTTTGCTAGATAACAAAGTTAGAAAGTTCTTTCTTTTTTTTTTTTTTTTTTTTTTTTTTTACTTGAGAGAGAGAGCGCTCAGGGGAAAGGGGCAGAGGGAGAGGAAGAGAGAGAGTCTCAAGCAGGCTCCATGCTTAGCACAGAGCTTGATGCAGGGCTCGAGCCCTCAACCCTTGGATCATGATTTGAACTAAAATCAAGAGTTGGACGCTCAACTGACTGAGCCACCCAGGTGCCCTAGAAGCTGATAAGTAGACAGACTTTTGTTGGCCCATTTCAGCATAAGGAGACACATGCAGAGATTTGGAGGAGGGGGAGAACATGGGTTTGGGGAAATGCAACATAGTTTGGATAGCTGTTTTGCCAGGTGCCTGTAGTGGGCAGTGTTTCTGAAGATAAAGATGATTAAGGACTTGAAACAAAACATTTTGTATTTTATCCTACAGGCATTAAGGGCCTTTGAGGGATTTTTTTTTTTTTTTTTTTTTTTGAGGAGGTAAATAATGTGATTTATCTGTTAGGCGGCAGAGCATTCCAGCAACAATATGGGGGTGAGCCATTATTTTACTCTCTTCCTTGATCAGTTTAATAACCATTGCATCATTAGATTGCAACTAAAAATGTTTATTTTACCTTTGTAATGGCTACACGTTAGCTCTTAGCATAGATCATTAAACTTTAAAATTTTAACCAGTTAACTGCTGTCATATAGACCAAACATTAACTGTTGAAAATATGAATCCCATAGTAAATTAAACCCTGACTTAAAAAAAAAAAAAGTTTTATGTTTATATTTGAGAGAGAGACACAGACAGAGGAGGGGCAGAGAGAGAGGGAGACAGAATCTGAAGCAGGCTCCAGGCTCCGAGCTGTCAGCACAGAGCCCAGCACGGAGCTCGAACCAGTGAGGCATGAGATCATGACCTGAGCCAAAGTCAGTCAGTTGGCTTAACCAATTGAGCCACCCAGGTGCCCCTAAACCCTGACTTTTTACCTTCATTAAAACTCAATTATAGAAGTTTTTAGAAGAAAGCTAACAACAACAGCAGAAACGCTACGCTCTTTCAAGAAATTTATTGTGTGATGCTGGAATTTTTGAAGCAGCTTGGGCAAGATTGTTTTGGTTTTTTAATATCAAACAATACAATAAAATTAATTAGTGTGAGTAAAATAATATTTTTGAAAGATGAATCATGAGGATAAACTAACTGTAGTAAATATTTAAAAGTATTCCCAAACTACATTTTATTATCCTTACATCCATATGTATACCTTTGAAATAATTTGGCATAATGCATGTAGTAACAAAAACAAAAGTAGATCACAGCTTTGTTTTACCTTTAGATCCTTGACCTTGAATGTAGTAGGTATTTAATGAATGTTTTATGTATGAATGTATATACTTAGCAAATTCTATGTAGGCCTCCATATGTACAAGATACTGTTCTCAGCACATTTTTTAATGTTTATCTATGTATTTTGAGAGAGGGACAGAGAGCAGTGGGGAGAGAGAATCCCAAGCAGGCTCTGCACCATCAGCCGATGTGGGCTCCATCACATGAACCATGAGATCATGACCTGTGCCAAAATCAGGAGTTGGATGCTTAACCGAATGAGCCTCCCAGGTGCCCCCCTGCAGTATTTTTTAAGTTAACTGATTTAATTAAAAGAATGAATAAAAGTGAACAACACTTGCTAATCAAATAGATCATTAATGCTCAAACATTCTTCCTCATTCTTGAGAGATTGATCACTCTGTTGCCTCATCTGCCATGTTTTCTATGGACCTCTCAAGTGTTTATAAAGGTGCATGAAGGGGCGCCTGGGTGGCTCAGTCGGTTAAGCGTCCGGCTTCAGCTCAGGTCACCATCTCACGGTCCGTGAGTTCGAGCCCCACGTCGGGCTCTGGGCTGATGGCCCAGAGCCTGGAGCCTGCTTCCGATTCTGTGTCTCCCTCTCTCTCTGCCCCTCCCCCATTCATGCTCTGTCTCAAAAATAAATAAAAAAGTTAAAAAAAAAATAAAAAAAAATAATAAATGTGCATGAAGTGTTTTACACTGGGTTCTTTTCACATACATATTGTATCATGTTCATAACAATCCTGTGCCTGGGTGTTGTTTTTATCAGAGACATTAATAGTTTGCAAAAGAAATAGGAGAAGGAACCTTTTCTTCGGAAACCTAATCTTTTTATCTTTCTTGTTTTTAAATTTTATTTTATTATTGTAAGAACACAATAAGAGATCTATTCTCAATAAATTTTTAAGTATCCAATATAGTATTGTTGATAATAGATGTAGTGTTGTACACAGGATCTCTAGAAGTTACTTGTCTTGCTGAATTGACACTTTATGCCTGGCTTAGTACCGCTGCAATTTCCCCTCCTGCTAGAATCTGGAAACCATGATTCTTGCCTTTGATCCTAGGAATTTGACTATTTTAGATAACCCAGGTAAGTGGAAGCATGCAGTATTTGTCTTTCTGCGACTGTATTATGCACTTACTGTAATGTCCTTGCGGTTCATCCATGTTGCAAAAGTCAGGGTTTCCTTTTTTTTTTTTTTTTAAATAAAGGCTGAATAATACTTCATTGTACATGTATACCACATTCTCTTTATCAATCATCTGTCAATTGACTATCAGTTTGTTTTCATGTCTTGGCTGTTGTGAATGGTGCTGAAGTACACAGGGATGCGCTGATATCTCCTTGAGATCCTGATTGCAGTTCTTTTGAATAGATGTCTAGAGTCAAATTGCTAGATCCTACAGTAGTTCTAGTTTTAATATTTGAGGAATTGACGTACCGTGTTCCATAGCCGCTGCACCATTTCGCATTCTCAGCAGTGTACAAGGGTTCGACGAGTGCTGGAGCATGGTTACAAAGAAAAGTAGTAGTTGAGGACCTACGAAAGACTGGGAAAGCAACTGAGGAGGTGAATGTTTCAAGAAAAATAGTGTGTCTTTTGTTGGCGGTGTTTTGTTTTCTGCAGAGAAGTCAAAAGAGAGAAAGCGTCTTTGGATTGGGTTTGGCAGTATTGGCTTTCCTTGTCCCAGCCAAGCATTCACAGTGCGATCTCAAGGGGACTCAAGGGTATGGGATTTGAAGAAGTAGAGACAGGTGGTGCAAAGGAGTCCAGGATTGGGGGATTGAAAGCAGGACAGAGAATTAAGTCTTTGACAGTAACACTGGTTGTCAAAGAGGTAGAAGTTAACAGTATGGCCAGAATTTGGGGGGGATGCTTTGAATACTTTAAGTTGGACTATCTTTTATATCTAGACTTTCTCATGGGACTTTATTCTCTAGCTGCCATACAGTGGTCTCAGATTTTCTCACCCCAGTGTGTACTGTTTTTTTTAAAGTCCCCATTTCCAAAAAATTAAGTATTAAAAAAAAATAAATCCCTATTTCCAATATTAATAACATACTATTCATTCGTATATGATTCTAGGTTTTAGTTCTGTTTATACCTATATTCCATCTGCTATTTGTGGATTCCTGTGTCAGTTATCAGTTGTAATTTCCGAAATCCTGGAACAAGGTACATTTATTTGTATAACATCTGGGATATATTTCAATTTACTTATGTTTAGCTCAGTAAATAATATTCATTGTTTGGATAATGCAAAATCATAATGGTATTGTACATTGACTTAGTTATCTTTTAAATTCATTCATAATTTTACCCAGGGTGAATATATGCAGTTATCATCACTGAACATTGAATAAAGGATTAATTTTAGGATAATACAGATGTACTTTGTGCATATGAACAGTCTTATAAAAAAGTAGTGTAATGTTAAGCTGACTAATGAAAAATATTCAACACGGTAGAAAAAAATTATAAGAAATTTATTCTCTGTATCAAATGTCTCACTAGTGGAGGTGTTAAACTTTATTCTTTTCATATTATGGCTGGATTATAAAAGGACAGAGGTAAATAACATAAGTCTTCACTATCAACTATTTGGTTTAAGAATATACTCTGCTCAAGTTATGGAAGAATATTAACTGGGTTAATATTATAATGAGGGTACCCACACTACAGCGTTAAATCTGGAACCGGATAATCTGGGCCTAAGTCCTGGCATTGGCACTTTATGAGCTAGGCAAATCACTAAGCATTTTGACTATCAGTTTCTGCATCTATAAAACGGAGCTAATAATAATAGTACCGACTTCATAGGTAGTTATGAGTGTTGATTAGATTAACATATGTGAAGTGATCAAAACATAATTGAACATGTTATGTTTTCTGTGATTGTTTGCTAGCATCATAATTCAATTGCATCTATACCTAGCTCTTTTCAGCGTGCATGCATTATATGAACATCAATGGTAATAGCATTTTGCCCTTACATAGTGCCATTCTCGTGATGGGTAGTTCAAACTTAAGTTTAGATGACTGAATTGTTTTGCCAATAAAGTTAAATGGATGATAGATTTCTAAGGCTAGATTATATTCTATTTAAAACCTACATGAAGTATGTCTCACATAGTATGTTGGCAGTTAACATGCATTAGTTGAGTCTAATCTCTCCCCTACTCTTCCTTGTAGGGGCTCAGTCAACCAGCGTTCTTTGAATACTTAATGTGTATCCGGCATTATATGATGACCTTAATGCTTAAGAGAGACACAGTTGCCTTGAGGCAGCTTGTGCTTTAAAGGGCAAGAGTTACATCAAATAAGTACAACAAAGAAAAAGTTATAGTCATATTGGATTATAAAAGAGGGCATCTCTCCTGGTGTAAGTCACAGAAGCCCCCCAAATGGAAGTACTGTGCTATAGTGAGCTGAGATAAAATAATGAAAATTTTAGATACTTGAGGAGGAAAAGTTCAATGGAGTGTTCCAGGTACATAAGTAAGGTGTACTTACTATGGTAGATAGTTTGTCGAGTTTATTTATTTTGAGAGAGAGAGAGAGAGCGTGCAAATGAGGGAGGGCCAGAGAGATAGGGAAAAAGAGAATCCCCAGCATGCTCTGCCCTGTCAGTGCAGAGCCCCACATGGAGCTTGATCTCACGAATCACAAGATCATGACCTGAGCTGAAACCAAGAGTTGGATGCTTAAACGTCTGAGCCACCCAGACTCCCCCAGAGTTCTTGTGAAGGGTAGTGACTTGATGCACCCTAAGGCTTTCTACTTGTGTTTTATTTTTCTTACTAGCATGAAAGTGAAACTATTAGGCTTATATTTTCAAAGGAGAGTGATTCAGTTTAACATTCTGTGGTTTTGAACTGTATGAATTTGATTTCATGGGCATACCTATAAATCTTATAAATCATATTTGGATGACTACGCTGACCATTATGGGAAAAATTAATTGAATGGGTGACATAGATGTGGAGAAAGTAGATAGGAGGTAACACAGGAGAGAGATTATAGAACATTGGCCTGGAAGAACAGCTGGAGGAACGAAGAAAAAAGTAAACAGATTTCAGAATCTTTAGGAAGGAATTTGTAAGAAAATTGATGGGTGATTGATGGGTAGAAAAAGAAATGAGTATACCATGGTTATTAGATTTCTAGTTTGAGCTTATGAAATATGAAATACACCCAATATGAAAACCTGATCAGATGCAGGTTTGGAAGTACGGAAGTTTGTAATTTTAGTATTAAACTACATTGTCTCTTCAAATGAGGTCTGGACAGCTATGGAGTAAGTAAAATGCTGAAATGGGTGTATGGTTCTGGAGTAAAGAAGAAAACTCTGGACCGTCGATATAAATCTGTGTCATAAACAAGAGAAGTGCATATTGAAGACGTGAAAGTGGTTTGCGTTATGAAGGAGAAAAGGATATGGAACAATGAAGAAGAGCACCTGGGAACACCTGGTGCCTGAAAAAAAGCCAGCATTAATGGTCAATTAAAGAAGGAAGAACTAATACAGGAAGCTAAAAAGTAGCACATGGGAATGGCATGCCTTCGATTCTGTTGAGGAAAGAGTGTTTTGTAAAAGGAAGCAGTTGGCCCACTGGGTGAAATACTGCTAATAGGCCAGGTAAAAAGAGGGCTAAATACTGTCTACTAGATCTAGTGAAATGGGTCTTGAGGCCAAATTAACTGTAGTGAGAGCACATGAGTTGAAGTAGTGAGAATAGAAGAAATATTGGAATATTGGAATGAGATATTTGACTTTGAAAGAATGAGCAAATGTGACTTTCTGGAAGAAGAAAGGGAATAGAGAAGAGTGTTTTTGTTCAAAGATGGAAGTAAGATTTGCTCACTTGTGGAAAGGAGCCAGTAGAGAGCCCCTAGAGGTAGAGGAGAAGATTCCATAGTAGACATCTCCAGGGTTCTGGGAAGGTAAGAGGAAAGCAGAGCGCAGAAGGGAAAGAAAAAAGGAGCCATGCAGAGACGATAAATCCTGGCCCAAGGTGGTGACCATAAATTTTACATAGATGCCAACCGACTCTGAGATTGTTTCATGGGCGCTCAGCAGCCAAGATGCATGGACAGGGAATATGGGGAGCTGGATAGATGTAGGGTGACGATTTTAGAGCGTGAGCAACAAAAACCCAAAGGGACAGATGATTTTAGATGGTTAGTGGGGATATGGTAGCAAGGATGAAGCACTGAATCCAAGCTGGATGGGTTTCATCTTGATCCTTAGTATCTTCATCCACCTTCGTCTTCTGAATAAGGATGGAATTGAAGTTAGAAAGGCATGTTGAAAGGAAGAAGGTAGAAGAAATGGTTGGTAAAGGATGAATGATTTTCCCACTTCATCACGCCTCTGTCACGCCTCCATTCATTTCTTGGAAATATCTGCAGTTAATCGTGTTGCTCAGAGCTGGAAATTTGTCCAAGCAAATTTTTCTAGCAGACTAGAATATTGTACCTCCAAAACAAGAGCCAATCTGGCTGATTCTTTTGTTACTAACTGCCTTCTGGCGTTTTCCTTCTTCATTTGCTTGCCCTCCTTTTGGTTGGATGCTCTCATACCTCTTTTTCTAGGAGAGAGGCAGAGCTGGAGGGGAGTTCTCCTCTGCTGGGAAGGTCTTCCCTCTGGGTGCTGATTCTGACCTGCTCCATTCATCAGACCTGCATTTTCATCCATGTACCTGGGTGGGTGGGTTCACTTACACTCAGATCTGTGATGTCTCTGTAGACATACCTAGATGAGCAGTTCCAAGATCCAAATTTAGAGTGGAAGGTGAAAGATCCCTTTCAGCTTCAAGTCTAAACTTTGTTCTCCCATCTGATGTAATGTGAGAGATTATGAATAGACTTCATATCTGCATATGATCCCTAACTGTGGGACCTTGACCAAATTGCTTCACTTAAAAGTGAGACACCAATACCGGTCTCACAGGTTGGCAGTGAATTTTGAACAAGTTAATAACATAAAGCATGTAACCAGTGCCTACAGCGTCATATTTAATGAATATTAGTTTGTAAGAACTAATGATGATTTTATCAGTGGGTTATTAAAGGTGGTTTCGAGGTTATCTAGATTTTTTGAGTATTTTTTAATTTTTATTTTAAATTCTTTGTTTTACCCTTTTCACATTTGATCAGTGGTCTTTGAGTATGTACCTCTCCTTTACTCTGGAAGGAAAGAGGCATACATTGGAATGTAGGGGCCACTTTGAGCTCTGAAGGGAGTGGAATAACAAACATCCTGGAGGTAACTGAGCAGATAAAAGGAAGAGACAGGGAAAACGGCCCTGAAGGATGGGCCCGGTGGATAGACAGTGTGCTTCAAATGACACAGCTGGCAAAGTGTGGAACCCAGAATTTAAATGAAAGACTCAAAAGGCTCCCAAGTCTTCTTCTTCCCCCAGTGCTGTTACCAAGTTGTCGTCACTGCACCTGAGAACGTGGAGTCAGTTACTGCTTAAGTCACAAGTGAAAACCAGATTTCAATTATCTGTGTAAAATTTCAATTCTTCTACATAACAGTGTTTGTTTTGTTGGAATAAAGAGAACCTATCTGAAAACAACTATAATCCTGTTTCTTATTTTCAAAAAAACTAGTGCTTAAACATTTCATACTTATTCATTGGTTTTTATTGCTGTTATTGCCATAGCACATTTTTAAGTTACCTATAGTGTTTTGTTTATTTTTTTAAATGTTTATTTATTTTCAAGAGAGAGAGAGTGTGTGAGTGAGTGGAGGTGGGCCAGAGAGAGAGAGGGAGACATAGAATCAGAAGCAGGCTCCAGGCTCTGAGCTGTCAGCACAGAGCCCAGCGCAGAGCTTGAACTTACAAACTGTGAGATCATGACCTGAGCTGAAGTCGGATGCTTAACCGACTGAACCCACCCAGGTGCCCCATAAGTTACCTATAGTGTTTTTAAAATGAACATATATTACATACCTAATTTAAAAAATATGTGAGAATTTTGCATTACTGTTATACAGAAAATAAGCTATTTATTTGTGTACAGTGAATATCTAACTTTTCTAAAATTCAAGGAATTTGACATTACTGCCATACCAAAAATAGCTATTTATCTGTACAGTGAATAAAGTGGGATGCTAGTTTTAGCATACATGTTGCCCAACTGATACACCTTTTGCCTCTTTCATCACATACTTCCATCCCTCCTACCCTACACAACTCACCTTGAGTTTCCAGGATAATTCAACACACAGATATGTACATTGCTAGGTTTTATATACATCAGGAATGTAAGTGGTAGTCTAGAACGAGAGGCGGGAGGCTTACTCAAGCTTGTCATCAGTCAGCAATAGAAACCACTTCTTACCTCAGATCCCCTATGTTTTTTGTTTGTTGGTTGTTTTTTTTTAGATAAAATGAAGACAATAACACAGACCCATTTTCAGTCACGATAACAAGAATCAAACGCCTGCATGAAAAGATACTATGAAGTTCTTTTAACTTTGAAATAAAGATGAAAATGGGGAAAAATTATAAGAGATCATACTTTTTAAATTAAAACATAGTGAAGGATTTAATTTAGAGGTAACTCTTCTAGTTTCAAAACAACAAAATACTGAGATACCAAACAAGGTAATGCAAGTTAGAACTATCAAGCTAGCTCTAAAACATAATAAATGGAAGATGATATTGCTCTTGCAAAAATATTCATTTGCATACAGGCACCTGGGTGGTTAAATATCTGACTCTTTTTTATTTTTAATTTTTTTTAATGTTTATTTATTTCTGAGACAGAGAGAGGGCAAGAGTGTGGGAGTAGTGGGCAGAGAGAGAGAGGGAGACACAGAATCTGAAGCAGGCTCCAGGCTCTGAGCTGTCAGTGCAGAGCCCGACGCAGGGCTCAAACTCACAAACCGTGAGATCACAACCTGAGCCAAAGTTGGTGGCTCAACTGACTGAGCCACCCAGGGGCCCCAAATATCTGACTCTTGATTTTCGGCTCAGGTCATGATCTCAAGGTTCATGAGATCAAGCCCCACATTGGGCTCTGCTCTAACAGTGTGAAGACTGTTTGGGATTATCTCTCTCTCTTTCTCTCTCTCTGGCCCTGCACCTCCCCCCACAAATAAACATTTAAAAAATTCATTTGTATAGAATTCTCACATTTCTTAAGAGATTTATCTCAGTTAATCTCTTTATAATGCCTTCAGTCATTGTTCACACTAGATTCCATTTGGATCTAAAATATGTTGTTTTGTAGACATATGCATTTTAAAAATAGTTGGACTTGTTAAAAATGAAGGCTTGTTCTATTTTATCTTTTGAGATTGAACAGTACACAGTTAGAATACTGGAAAGAAACCATAGTAATTTAAAATATTGCTATTTCATACCATTTTTGCTTAAGTTGATTCAGGAAATGCAAGTAACTGCCATTTAATGAAATATATACAGAGATGGCAAGTCTATTAATCCAGGTATATAATGATGCAGTAATGCTCCTATTTTGAGTTACCACAAGTCTTTGCTTAGTCACATATATTAAAATGCCATTAGCAAAAACTCACACCAATTTCCAGGAGTTTCCACTGGAGACAGCATTACAAGAGGCCATTGAACTTTACTTTTTTGAACCTTTGTTGGAGGGGCATTGGTTTCTGGATTGCTATTCTGTTCGCATGATGAACTAATTGACCTAGCAGGACTCCCTATAGAATAGCAGCTTCTGCTTAGTTCATCAGGAGTACAATTTGTTGTTTCATTTCCTCTTCCAGTCCCATTGGGGAAATTGAATTGTGAAAAGACTACCTACTGGGAGCATTCAGTGCTCATGACTGAATAAGTAACTTTATTTATTTATTTATTTGGTACTATCTTAATTAGCAAAGAAGGAAGGACTTGATTAGGTAAGAATGTGCTGTGGTTTTGATACAGATGAATAAGTGCTATGCAAAGCATGTGACTCATATAATCTTCTTAAAATCAGGGCCCTTTGCAGATACAAAGAGTGTACAAAATTTTAATTTTCTGTGCTAGAGCTGTTTGAGGTTTTAGTAATTGCTTGCCATCCAATGCAGAGGTTAAAGACAAGTCAGTGGTGTATTGACTGGTTTAAAAAATATTTTTAAAAGTACTCACATTTGTGAAGTTTGGGAAATTTATTCTCTGGATCATACAGACTTTAAGTTTTAAGTTTTTCTCAATAAGGATGAATCGCTTGTCCATAGCAGTGTCCAGATGTGAACTTGAACAATTTGTCCTTAAGCTTTAAAACCTTCACATTTTTCATTAAAGTGTGAACTCTTAGGCAACAACAAAGATCATAAGACCTAAATATGATGATGAACAGAGTTGGACAATACCTTTATTTTACATATTCTTTAGAATTTAGTTTTTACTGTATTTTTAGCAAACTCTTGAGTGTAGGCAGGATTTAAATTTACTCTAAATTAAAACCTCAAATGTTTTCTAGAACACCAGTGCCATAAGCTGCTTATCCTGAGTAGAAACAGAATGGTGTAGTGATTATAAACTCTGGCTCTGGAACAAGACAACCTTGACTCAAATCTCTGCTCTGTCCCTCACTAGCTTCATAACCTGGGCAAACACCTTTAGTTCTCTGAATTTCATAGGTTAAGTTAATAAGGAAAATGAGAGTTAATACAAGAAAAGTACTTGGAAGAGTGCCTCCTAACACACAAGGAATTGATCAGTGGGGTTTAGCAGTTATAATGTCTGTTTCTTGATAATTTATCACAAAACCTGGTGCAAGTCATTTGCTCAGTAAAGAATTCATAAATGAATGAATTAGTGAACAAATGAACAAGAGGAAGTGTTGTCCAGAAAACTTAGCGTCTTTAAAAATCTACATCTGTCCGGCACATTGAAACAACATGGCACATTTCTGTATAGTTATAAAATTATACCCAAATGTTGGAAAGGTTTTGAAGACCTTAAAGCCTACATTTAGATAGTAGATCATTATCTCGAAATCATTACTATAATTTTTAAAGAATTAAAGTTAATTTGCACATTCTGGGAATCTGGATGATGAGAAATAGAATTTATTTTTTTTTAAGTTTATGCATTTTGAGAGAGAGTGAGAGAAATCCTGAGGGAGGGGCAGAGAGAGAGGAGAGAGAGAATCCCAAGCAGGCTCTGTGCTGTCAGTGCAGAACCCCACACGGGGCTTGATCCCATGAACCATAAGATCATGACCTGAGCTGAGATCAAGAGTCAGTGGCCTAACCGACTGAGCCACCAAGGCTCCCCTGGAAATAGAATTTAAAGAATACACCATTAACAAAATACTGTGAAAATCTTGCAAGAATATTTTAAAAATGTACCTTACCACCCCTATAAAAAGCGCTTGTTTGTATATAATTCCCTGAATTACACCCTCCTCTGAAGTGAGGAGGGTGGGGAAAGATGCTTTATGGGTTGAGTTCCTTAAAATAAAAACAGGAACAACAAAAACCTAAGGCATGATCCTTTCTCCCAAGGAAGGTATAATCAATAGGCAGTTATGCACATAATATTTTTTGTGCTTATCTGTCTGTTTGGCCTGCCTTCACTACTTTATTAATTCATGATTAGTAACAGGAAAAACTTGAGATTACTGTTATTACACAAATGGAAGATGGTATTGATATGGTAAGTAGTACATATTGGCCACAATGAAACTTCCATGATATATGAAAACCCACCAATTTGGCAAGTTACTTCTGCCTTTAGCTAATTCTGAAAAATCAATCTCCTTTTTTTCTTTTAAAGAACATGTTATTGTTTAATCTCTCCAATGCAAATATAGTAAAATGATTCAAAAAGCATATTTCACATGAAAGAAATTATTATCTTGGCAAATATGGCAGCAAAAATAATATTTACAAATATTTTATTTGTTGTTCTTGTGTTCTTACAGTTGGGTCATGTAAATAGAATTGGACAATGGCATGTGATGTGTGGCACCTTCTGGGTTGACTCAGTTCATGTGTGACACTTTAGTCTCTGTTCCCCTGCTATAAAGGAATTATATGCTTTTTAATAAATAGTCCCAGGTCAATTGGAGTTATTCAGGAAAATAACTGTACTTACTCCTTATTTGAGGTATATACAGAAATTAATTTCAGGTAGATTCAAGATTGAAATGTGAAGCCAAGCAATAATATTTCTTGAAAATGTCAGAATATTTTCAAAAGCTTTGGTTTGGCACATGTTTAAAAAACGACACACAGAACAAACCTTTCAATTAAAATATTGAGAAATTCGACTCTTATTAAAACTAAAAACTTATCCTTATCAGAGACACCATTTCATAAAAGGGAACAAGAGAATTATATTTGTTATATATGTAATCACTGAAAGATTTCTATACAGATCATACATTTTTAAAACTCCTAAATAAATAATAAAAAGGAGATAGTCCAATAAAACAAAAGAGAGGGGGGCAAAAGTCTTAGCAGAAACTTCAAAAATAAAATATACAGATGGCCAATTAACACATTAAAAAGTGCTCAGCATCATTATTCATCAGAAGGTGATTAAATTAGATTTGAACCAACCATAGTGAGATACCATCACTTATCCATTAATATGGCTATTCAAAACAACAAAAACAAAAATCAAACAGAAATGATAAAACCATGTATTGGCAAGTACCCTGGAACTACTGAAGCTCTCAAAAACTGCCATTGGGGGCATAAATTGGTATAACCAATTTGGAACCCTGTCTTGTAATTTCCACTGGAACTAAATTTACTCATTCCCTCTGGTCCATCAGTATACATCCAGGTATACGTGCAACAGAAATGTGTAGTTTGTGTTTCAGAAGATGTGTCCTAGAATGTTCATAACAGCAGTGTTTTTAAAACCTTCTGTGGAAGCAGCCTGTCAATCAACAATGGAACATAAAAAACAAAGTAGAGAATATTTATACATTGGGTTACTCTCCAGCAATTGAAGGAAACAAGGTATGGCTGCATACCGCAACATTGACTCTTACAAACATAATGCTGGTCAGAAGAATGTCAAACACAAATCAAAAGTTATAGACTATGTGACGTGATTTGTTTTCTGTGAATTTATGTAAAGTCTGAAAATAGAACTAATCTACTGTAAAAAAATCAAAATTATGTTTTCCTTTAAGGAGATATAAGAGTCTTGGGGGAGGGATAACTGGTAGTATTTTGTTTTCCTACTGTTGTTACATCAGTGTCTTCATTTTGTAAAAATGCATTGAGCTGTATTCTTATGACTTGTGGACTTGTATATATGCTATATTGCTATAAAAGTCAACACTGAAACTCTAAGCAGGTTATTTAAATAGGACACTTTGATAAATACACTACACACAGCTCCTGTCTTCTCAAATCAGCCAATCGTAACTAATGTTGAGGTCAGAACTTTGTGTGGTCTGAATTTGGCTCACATGTGCACTGTTCATATTCCCACGATGCCACTGTCTCCAAACATACAGAATTACTTCCCCAGGATTTCAAAGGGGTGCAGTGTATTACATGAACACTAGTAGCTTGTTTTGTGAAAAGCACAGACTGTCAAACTGTCTTCCAAATACCAGAATTTAATTCCCCAAACCCTGCCCCTTTTCCTTTAATTTCTGTTTTAGGTTAGAGTTTTGTCTTTAGGGAAAACAAATAAAGGGATCAGTGTGGCAGAAAATGGACAGACATGCACACTTAGGTATGGGAACACAGAATCGCCAGTCAGTGTAACGTGGGTCCAAATACTTAGCTTTCCGAGTTGTGGAGAACAAAACCGGACTACAGTTTCTGCTACTTGTTATTTTTCTTTACTTTTAACCAAATCATGTCTTCCCTCTCGCTTGTTCCACCATCTTCTCGACCATCCTAATTCAACGTTGCCCCTTGGCAGACAGTAGCGGAGAATGTGGCTACAGAATCTCAACAGCTTCGGTTTAGACAAGCCAACAAAACATCAGGACACTCAGCTGGCAGGAGTGTGAAAATATCTTCAGAAGGGCAAGCGACATAATGTGAAATCTCTATTTGCTCACCATTTTCGTTTGAGTAGAGTCGGTGGGTGGTGGGTTTCAGCACAATATGAGATGCCCCCTATTCTCTGGCTTCTGACTGAGCTCTGGACTTGGAAGTAGCTGTGGAAAACTATACGTTTCTCTGCAAAGTTCAAGTTCCTATGTCTCCAGTGAAAAATTAGCATAATGGAAGGGAGCCAAACATCAAAGATTAGATCTACTGCACTGTGAGAGGCCCATCTTGTGATCAAAAGCAAAAACAAAACAAAGCACGTTGATTGGTGGTGCTTATGATGGACTAGTCTTTCCAGGCAGATGCTGCGATGGGGCTACAGATAAAAAAGCAGAGGAAAACTAGAGCACAGTGGTGATTAGCACTTCTTCCTATCTCCACCTGCTTTAAAATAGTATGTGATAAATGTAAGCAAATTATAAAGTTTCACATGAAGCACAGTCAGTTTCAAGCTTGATGTTATTAATTTTATTTTACTCATTCCTTCAACAGAGGCAGGTTAGAGAGCTTTTTAACATCAGTGACTGGCTGGAGGGATGTATATAGCATCTATATGACCCAGCACCTAGCTCAGAGGGCGCACAACCATATACGATAGGAGAAAGAAGTTGTATAGAAATAAGTCCTTCCACTATCATGTAATGACAAGAAATATATAAAAAATAGAGTTAATCCACCAGGAGAAGGTATTCCCCGAACCCAACCTCATGTCACACAATTGTTTTCAAGCCTCCATCTTCTCTTTCTCTGTTTGAACCTCAGGGCTTTGCACATTCTGGTTTTTAGTCAAAGGCGGAAAGTGTGAGACCTGAGCCCCCTTCTCCCCTGTTTGTGCCCCAAATCTCAGCCTAAGCAGTGCGTGGCCCCAGCACTGACCATGATCCTCTTTGTCCCACAGGCTAAAATTTCAGTTTGCTGATTGTCGCGATGCCCACCTTGCCTCCCTTTTTTTCTTTTTTCTTTTTTTTTCATGATATTACCCTTAACTTTTACTCTCTTCTAGTCTTACGAGCTTATAAATTCCTTTGGGGGCAAGGCCATTCTTATTTCATTCAGTGAGGAGACCCAGCTTCTGACTCTGGAATTTAATTTATATTTGTTGAGTAAATAATGAATGAGCTCGGTCTAGGAAGATGAGGGGACACTGTGACTCAGTTCGCCAGATAGAACCAAGGAAAATGCAGGAAGAAATAACTTGTATCATCGTAGCTCACGGCACTGCTAGAAGTGACTGTTTTCTTACAGGATTTGTGTCCTACAGAGTACATAGTGGAGAAAGAAAGTGTGAGCGCCTGGGGCTTCTTGAATTTGGTCTGTGTCCCATTGGAGAACCTGATAAAATATATGGACTCTCTCCCATCCCCCTTCCCGAATGCACTTGTGCACATACGTGTTTGTATATAACTTCCGGGGTCCCGTAGCTGGACCTGCTAATGCCCATCAGGACTTTAGCTCAAAAAGCCTGATGTTTGGGGGCACCGTCTTTCTCGTTTTTGTATGCCCAAACACAGCCTGTGGAGTCCGTACATTCAGCCTCTCCATTCCCTTCATTAATTAACATTATCAGTAGGTAACACTTAGGCATCGGCTTATTGTTTCATTTAATCAGAGAAACTTAAGCCCAATAGGTAGAATGAATTATGTTTGGTCACTTACATATAGTGTGTGGTAGGTCTTGAACATGACCCCAGAAGGATCTTGCTCCAAACGTTAGCCTTTATAGTACATCAAACTTCAAAGCATCTGGAACGTAGTTGGCATTCGTCTATGAAAAGAGAGAGATGAGGAAATGCAAATATAGGGTTGATTGAGCCAGTGTGTTTAAGGCAATTTGGTTTTAGTCTGTCGCGTTGAGACAAGAATTAGGAAACTCTATTATTGCATCTTGTAAGTTGTGCAGGAAGGTGAGGGAGTGAGCATAGCCACCCGAGAGGAGAGCATGAGAATACCAAGAGCTACCCTACTTCAAAATGAGGATTATGAAAAGGCATCATCGGTGACCACCTCTCATTTTCTATTATTTTGGAAGTGGGCTTAGAAAGATATTTTCAGAGTTATTTTGACTCAGACTCAACTGTTTTTTCCCATGGTAAAATATATGTATGTACACATGCATATTTAGCTCTTGCAAAGTAATATTTCAGTTTTAGATTCCTTGGTTAATAAAAAATTCATAAACGCCAAGCAGAGCCTGCTTGGGATTCTCTCTCTCCCTCTCTCTCTCTGCCCTTCTCCCACTTATGCTTTCTCTCTCTCAAAATAAATAAATAAACTTAAAAAAATCATAAATGCACATCTTATTATTTCTTTAAAAATATGCATAACAAATTTACCTGCTCTTTGAGTCTTATTTTTCTTATACATTAGATTTGTTCTTTTTAAAAACAAAAGTTTTTAATGTTTATTTTTGAGAGAGACAGAGCATAAGTGGGGGAGGGGCAGCAAGAGAGGGAGACACAGAATTGGAAGCAGGCTCCAGGCTCTGAGCTGTCAGCACAGAGCCCGATGCGGGGCTCAAACCCATGAACCGTGAGATCATGACCCGGGCCAAAGTCTGACGCTCAACCGACTGAGCCCCGCTCAGGTGCCCCTACATTAGATTTGTTCTATAGCAGAATAAAAATTTATTAATTATGTTGTGTGATTAATTTATTTTCCTAACTCATTAGGTATAGTTTAGTGTAAACATTTGTTAAAATAATAAGGAAGAGAAAATATATTCACAGTACTGTATGTAAATTTATTTTAAAACATCCACATAGAAGTGGACCCACCCATGCAGTTCAAACCCATGTTGTTGAAGGGTCAGCTGTATAGGAAATGACCTATAGTGTTTGTTGTGGTGTCTCCTACACTAGAATGTACCACTGGGAGAGACAGAGACATTTTCTGTCTTGTCATAATTTTGCAGGTACTGGGGTTTGACAATAACTGTCTGTTGAGGTAGTTTATGAATGAATGAATATAAAGCCAAATAATGATGTAAACATCTTCTACCTAATTTAAGAGCATATTTTATTCTTTGGGCTGTTGCTTGTTTTAATTCTCTAAAGTAATACATATTAGATAAAATGGTCCAGAAAAGTTCTGAGTGATAATGGAAACTGAGGCAAGGAATTAAAATGTATTGTAGTAAATTTGCAAAATAGAAAAAATATCCATGGTTAACTAAGACGTGCTGTCATCTCGTGGGTGTATCTATGTAAGAAAATCTTTTCCTCTACTATATTTTGCTGACAATTCGTTAATACAACATATTACATTCACTCTCATTCGGGAAGTCTTGTTACAGGTTGAAGGTAACAATTAGATCTACCATGGGATATGCTGATTATTTAGTTTCTGTGTCAGATGATGCTTTGACAAACACTAGTGAAAGCTTGAGGATGATTTCACTAACTCAAACCTGATGTTATGTGTTACACAGACTAAGACATCAAAGACTTTTTAAATACCAGTGAATTTCTTGGGAGAAGTAATAGCACATTAGCTTTAAGAACAACCCTTCTAAGTTATCACTTGTTGAACTTTGTAATTTCTAATGAAAATTATGAAATTTAAATTATTAAATATTAATTCTTACAGTTACATCTCATTTCTGGTTCAAGTAAATAGGAAAAATAATTCACACACACAACACACACACACACACACACACACACACACACACACACACACACACGCACAAATGGCATCAAATTAAAAGGGAGAAAACAAGGTATGAGAGAATGGTGTGCTGGGAACTTTTTGCTTCCCAGGACATCAACTGTACCAATTTAGCCCCTAAATAAAATCATTAATTAATGGAATTTCTTCATAAAAAATATTAGAGTATATTACCTTTTGTTTTCATTAAATGCATGCCATAGTATTATCTCTATCTTCATAGTTCAGTGGCTTCCAGTAGATGGCACCATTGTGACTCATAACATTGTTCCATATTAATAATGATGTGTTAAGAAACACTTCCAATTTCAAAACGTTTGTACATAGTGCAGTATAGTAACACTTGCAGGGTTGCCTGGAAAACAAATACTCCTACGATACCTAGAAAACAAGACAACTGTAGAAGCCAGTAAATGCCCCAAGAACCCCAAGAATTTGTGTATCAAATGCATTCATAGCTAATGATTTTTGTTACTTTAAATTTTAATTATTTCAGTTATTTGTAAGAGGAATGTGAATGCACACATATGTGTTTGATTTTTCTCTCCTCTTACAGATTCCGAAATCCTTCACAAAAATTTCTGTTAATTCCTCCCATTCTTGCATACTTTCCAAATATACTATAGCCTCGTGTAGGATAAGTGTATGAGGATCACTAAAGGGAACATTTTTCTGTCTAGACAGCCCAACCTCTCTCCATTCTGGTTGATTTACCTTTGTCCTTCCTGTATGCCCATGAACTACCTAGAGTAAAGGAGGGCTTCTAGATTTGCAAATCTATCAATCTGAAAGTTACAAGATTTATATTTGGTTTTCTGTGCTTTCAATATCCATAGTAATAACCAATCAGACTTTGCCAGTAACTTAAAATCGATTTCCACATGTTATATCTTTAAAGATTTATCTGTGTTTTCTAGTTAAAATTTGGTATACATTTTTTTTTTTTCTCTAGGAACAGCATTTTAGGATTGGGAGGTTGTTTTGGTATTC
Organism: Panthera onca; assembly: GCF_046562875.1. NCBI lineage: Eukaryota > Metazoa > Chordata > Mammalia > Carnivora > Felidae > Panthera > Panthera onca. The sequence continues at coordinate 16,071,678 of NC_138342.1, forward strand.
CATAATGATATTTTATTTTATTTTATGATTTTATTTTCTGTTCTTTTATTTTTTATTTTATTTTTATTTATTTATTTATTTTATTCTTGAGAGAGAGAGAGAGAGAGAGAGAGAGAGAGCATGAGCGAGGGAGGGGCAGAGTGAGAGTGGGGCACAGACTCCAAAGCAGATTCCAGGCTCTGAGCTGTCAGCACAGAGCCCGACACGGGGCTTGAACTCATGAGCCATGAGATCATGACCTGAGCCAAAATCAGATGCTCAACCGACTGAGCCACCCAGGCACCCCTATTTTATTTTATTCTATTTCATTTCGTTTCATTTCATTTCATTTCATTTCATTTTATTTATTTTAAGAAGCATTGACTATAGAGAGAGTACGTGTGGGAAGGGGGAGAGAGAGGTTGAGAGAGAGAGAGAGAATCCCAAACAGGTTCCATATTATCAGTGCAGAGCCCTATGCAGGGCTGGAACTCATGAAACTGTGAAATCTGACCGGAGCTAAAATCAAGGGTCAGTCACTTAAGTGACTGACCCACCCAGGAGCCCCGCATAGCGATATTTGAAACGGTGATCTGATAACTCCTCCGTGATTTTGAGGCAATAGGGCATAGTGGTCAGAAGTGAAAGGATTGGTGTCTGATACATATCAGTGGGTTTCAGTATCTTCCCAGTTACCTATTAACTTACTATTTGTAACTACTTATTTACATTATTTACTTACTCTGTTATTAATTATTTTTGCTAAATGGATTTTGTAAGTCCTCAGAGACACTGAAAATCCCCACGGGCTTCAGGGCACATGTGGCCCCGACTGTTCTGGAAGGGGATAGTGATGCCAGATCCACACAGCACTGGACACCAACCCCAGCTCTCCTTGCTCTGAGACTGAGTTTGTCCATCTTTAAACTGGGGGAGATGGTACGTACCTGGCAGTGTGCCGTTAAGGCTAAGAATCAAACTAGATTGGTGTTGAGAGTGTATGTGTGGGTGTATGTAGTGTGTAAATATATACACACAGCGCCTGTTCTAGAGTAGAAATTCAAAAATGGTGGTGCATTCCCACTCTGCTTGTACTGAGGCATTAAAAACAGGAGATTAATTATGGTTTGTTTTATGACCTCATACATTTTTCTCCATGTTAGAATAAACCCCAGATTTCAGAGATTTCCTCTGGCCTGTGTCTCTCCTTTCCTTTATTTGAGTCCTGGAAAATTTTAGTGCTTAAAAGTAACTCATTGTAACATATAAACATGGCTCATGAAGGTTCAGTGCAGCTGTCTGTATGGGTCCTTTGAATATAATAGGGCCATGCCAGGCCCTTTGAACAGAAAATTCTAACAATAAACAATAACCACTTTCTCTAGTATCCAAAACATTCCCTGCTTATCCTTCTTCCCCAGGCTCCCAATTCATTCCTTCACCTCCCTAAATAATTACTGAAGACAAAACCCCACTTCCCCCAACCCACATATATACAGGTTTAGCAACAGGCTTTGGTTAAGGTTTCTCTCTCTATGTACTACAATTATGGATTCATGGCTGGCCAGACTTCTAACTTGACCCCATAGAACTAAGCCAAATTTGTAGTTTGAGGAGCCTTTGGGAACCACACTGTACTTTGGAAGTTCTGATTGTGTTTTTCTCTTGAAATGATCAAGTCTTTCATTCATTAATTCCTTCAACAGATATTGATGGAGGACTTCATATGCCAGTTACTACACCAGGCACCGTGTTGTGCCCTCATGGTCCTTCAGCGTTGTCTAAAAATATCACCCATCGTTTGTTGAATACATAGGGTGTCAGGTGTTCTATACGCATTACCTAATTTCATCCTTGTAGAACTCTGTGAACTAGGGATTATGGATTACAGATGTGGGAACTAAGAGCAGAAGATAAGAAAATTACCCAAAAAAGAAGAGGAAGAAAGCAGGAAGGAAGGAGGGAAGAATAGAAGGGAGGGAAGGAGAAACAGAAGAAGAGGAAAGTAAATTAGGAGTAATAATTAAGTGAGTAGCAGAAAGAAACCATCCCAATGGAGGGTCCTCTGACATCAGAGTCCATGCTGTCACCCACTCTGCCTGCTGTGGTTGGACACACTCACAGTTGTTGACATCAAGAGAGGACTTCTGATGTTAGAGAGTAAAGATAAGCCATATTAAATAATTTGACATGATATGCTATATACATAAGAGCAAAGACATAACTGAGCTAAGTTTATTGAATATATAGGCGCACATGTGGTTGGGAAAGTTACAAGAGCTTTTGAAAGTAACTTTAGACTCCTTGCCCTTAGGATGAAGTAGGGATAGTGAGCAATAGCTATCAATAAGTGAATAAATGAATGAATGAATGCAAAAGTACATATAGACAAAATTTTTTAAGTTTGTTTGTTTGTTTAAATTTATTTATTTAAACTCCAGTTAGTTAACATACAGGGTAGTATTGGTTTCAGGAGTAGAACCCAGTGATTCATCACTTACACACAACAGCCAGTGCTCATCTCTACAAGTGCCCTCCTTAATGCCCATCACCCATTTAGCCCATCCCCCCCACCCACTTCCCCTCCAGCAATCCTGAGTTTGTTCTCTGTATTTAAGAGTCTCTTATGGGTTTGCCTTCTCTGTTTTTATCTTACTTTATTTTTCCTTCCCTTCCCCTATGTTTATCTGTTTCTTAAATTCCACATATGAGTGAAATCATACGATATTTGTCTTTCTCTGACTGACTTATTTCACTTAGCATCACACTCTTTAGTTTCATCCACGATGCTGTAAATGACAAGATTTCATTCTTTCCGACCCCCAAGTAGCATTTCATTATGTATATACACCACATCTTCTTTATCTGTTTAACAGTTGATGGACATTTGGGCACGTTCCATGATTTGGCTATTATTGATACAACTGCTAGTTTGTTTATTTATTTATTTATTTTGAGAAAGAGAGCAGGGAGGAGCAGAGAAAGAGGAAGAGAGAGAATCCCCAAGCAGGCTGTTTGCTGACCTGAGCTGAAATCAAGAGTTGGATGCTTAACTGACTGAACCACCCAGGTGCCTCACAGCCAAACTATTTTGAAGTTATGTTTCTAAACTGTTTTTAGAAGCTGTAACCTAATGATAGTACATCATTTTTAATTAGCAAAAATAAGTCCCAACATTTTCCATTTAAGTTTCTTGACTTGCAGGCAAGAGAGTATTAAGTTAAGACTTGAAAAGTCACTGAATTGCCCAAGTTAACTGTGTGAATTTTAAAATTTTGATGCTTGCCTGGATTCCATGTTTTAGATACAAATACCTTAATGAAAATGTTGGCTTCTCACACTGTTCTGATAAATCTCAATTTGATGAACAAAGACATTTTGGGGTAACTTTTTACTTGAGGGAAAAAAAACTATACCCTTGTATCTGAATATGTTTTTATTTTTAATGTTTGTATTTAGAAATCCTAATGAGCATTATTGCAGTTATGAATGATGATGAAGAAAGCTGTGATAAGACCTTACTCAGATACTGATTGACTCGTTCTGTGGCACTGAGGCCACAGCAGCACATTGTAAACCTGGGCTCTGATTCTGGCCTCTGACCACACTTTTCCTCTATTGACCCCAGGTCATTGACACCACTGACCATAGATTTTTACCACAGGCTTATATCTAGCTGCTTCCCCAGGAGGTTTAGCAGGCAGTCATAAATCATAAAATAAAAATAAAAGCCCAAGATTGACAATGTATAACCCTATGAAAACATGGAAGCCATATTTTTACCAGTATTACTGTCCAACTCCTAATTGGCTGATATGCCAGATTACATATTTTACTTTATTTGTTTGACTTTAAATCTTAAACTCCCAGGGCCTCAGTTTTCTCAACTGAGAATGGAGTTTCTCAACTGAGAATGGAGGTTTCTCAGTTTCTCAACTGAGAATGGAGGAAATAAAAGTTTTACTTTATATAGAATGTTTTTGAAACCTAAGTGGAAGAATCCTGGTAAATTGTAGCATAGGTTCTAGGTTATGGTAAATGCTCAATAAATAGAAATATTATTGTTCTTGTTGGTGTTTTTATTGGTGCTATTTTATAATGAAAGCCCTGGCTACCTTGTATCCATGCTTCGGACTACTTGATAAATTCTGAGTTCCAATAGCATAACCATATTAAAAGGTCTGTCTAATTGGGTAAATCGTAGATAAATTTACAGGGCAATGCAAATAGTAATTTATCTTGAATAAACCTAGTAGAAAATCATAGATATATGAATCATTTATTTATCCTTCTTCTTCTCCATTTTGAGTTGAAATTTTTTGGTTGAATTTTTTTTTTTTTCCTGTGCTTCTTTTACACTGAACCAATAAAGCAAAGTGGTTTAGGGCACAGAGTCTAATGCCTGACCATCTGTGTCAAAGCCCTGCTCTGCATTTACTAGCTATGTGACCTTGGCCAAATTACTAAACAGCACTGTTCTTTAGTTTTCTGGTCTGGAAAATAGTAGCTGTAATAGGACATATCTCTGAGGTTGTGGTGAGCAAAAGTAATACCAGTGAATTCCTTTGTACAAAACATGGTTAGAATTATACAAGTATTAACCATTATTATTATTTTCTTTTTTTTTTTTTTTTTTTATCTTTCAAGGGTGGTTTATTTCATTGGCTCTCTTTAAAGTTCTCTCCAGAACACAGAAAAAAAATTCTTATGCCTAAATACATTCAGATATTTCAAAGTGTTGCTTATATGCACAACAACTATTATAAAAGTCCATGTAAGTATGTACAAGCCATTTTAAAAATATACTGGACCAGGAGACACGAAGGCTAATGAGATTCTAGGCTAGAATAAGTATTAACGTAAAGATTTCATTCAACGCTAGGGAGAAGCAAAGATGGCTATTTTGTGGACAGAGACAAAAAGAAAATAATAGAGTATTGTTTGAGGCTGAGAATAAAGTCAGTCAAAGCAGAGAGCTGCTCAACAGGTGACAGTGTGATACTGGGTCAGATGTTCAAAAGAATCACCATTTGCTGTTAGGAAGAATGGCCAGATGCCAGGACCGGCTTAGGGGATACATGTTGAATTCTGAAAGCCTAGGGGATGTCTTAGATTGGATTCCTCAGAGGCAGACTCTGACAGAAAGATTCATGTGCAATAATTTGTAGGAAGTTGTTTCTGGGAGGGGAGAAGGAACTGGGAACAGGATAGGTAAAATGTCAAGCAAGGTTGGAAAGAGGATAGTATTGGCTCAATCCCACAGACAGGTGCTGGGGACATCGTAGGTCTGACCAAGACTTGTTCGCTCAGGGGCTAGCGAGAGCTGCAGTGAGGGGTCATTCTTGGATTAAAAACCAGGTATACTGCCCATCCTGGGACACTTCCTCTCATTGTGCATGCAGGCAAAGCATGTTCTGGCATTCTGAGAGCAGTCTGCTGGAAATGAGTCTGTCAGTTGTGAAGAGTGAAAGCATATTGAGAGCTGGCATAAACAAAAATGATAAAGGGAATCTTCTAAGGTGACGCGGCAGAGCACTAATAGCTTCTGCTGCTGAAGGTGTGGTAATTTACGTCTAAATGTGGTGGGGGTAACTGTAAGGGACTAAGGAGTCATCGTTACTCCATTTACCATTTTAAAAACTGACTGTTGTGACTTTTGTGATACTGTTTTCATCCCTAGGGATAGCTCATTATGTATTCTTCCAATTTCTTTCAAGAATTTCCAATTCTTCCAAGGTATGTCATTCCCATGTTTTTGCCTTAGTTACTAAAAATAAGAATCAGAATGATCGCTTAGACGTGTTTTATATTATCTAAAGTACTTGCATACATATTTCCTTCTTGAACCTGGAACAACTCTGTGAATGAAGAAAAACATGACACTCTACTCTCATTTCCTGAGACAAAGTGCTTGTACTGTTAGGTAACATCTGAGTCACAAATAAAACCCAGAAAAAATGTCCTTTCTTGTCCAGCAACTTAGGCAGACTGAGAACTGAAAGAGATCTTTAGACAGTTTGAAATGCTATATCATAATAATTTTTATCATTATCGGTATTTTACATTAATAAAACTCATTAATGAGTATAGAGTGGAGACTGTGTTTATTACATTTAAACACAAAGACTGTGATAAGATTCAATGTCTCTACCAGTATTCTCTCTCCTAAAACATTTGATGTCATTTATGCAGATTAACTCTGCAGGTGCTGGATACATTTTGTTTTCCCAGAAAGTTCAGGTCTGCTAGAAAAATCTGTATATTTTGATGGTTGAAGATAAAGTTTTTAGCTGAGACCTTGGATGGTCCACAACCATTATGCAATTGTCAGAAGCCATGTTTCAGCTAGAAACCTATCACTCAGTTGCAGTGTCAACACTCATATTTAACAGTAATTTTCTCAACCAGCAAAGAGCAAAGTTAAGTTACTGGTGTGTTTTGTACACTCCTTGCTCTATCTTAATTTTGAATTTTTTTTTTTTTTAGTGTTTATTTTTGAGGGAGAGACAGAATGGGAGCGGGAGAGGGGCAGAGAGAGAGGGAGACACAGAATCCGAAGCAGGCTCCAGGCTCTGAGCTGTCAGCACAGAGCCCGACATGGGGCTCGAACTCGCAATCTGTGAGATCATGACCTGAGTGAAGTCAGTCGCCCAACGGACTGAGCCACCTAGAGGCCCCTATCTTAATTTTGTATTTTTCTTTTCTCACTTCTATTTTGCCTAAATCTTAGGAGTTTTCATAGTTTCGGCCAGTCTGTCCAATGCTATGGACTAAATTGTGCCCCTCCGTCCCTCATGCAAATATTGAAGTCCCACCCACAGTGGGACAGTACAGAGATGAGGCCTTAGGGGGAGTGGCTAGGTTTAGATGAGGTCACAAGGGTGGAGTCATCACCATGAGAAGCACCATTCTCTCTCTCCTATCTGCAAGTCAGGATAGAGCTGTCACCAGAAACCAACGATCCTGACGCCCTGATCTTGGACCTCTCAGCCTCTAGAAGTAGGAGAGAAAATTCTTCTGTTGTTTAAGCCACTCGGTCTTTGGTATTACATATGGTAGCCCAAATAGATTAAGACACCATTCTTGTTCTTCTGGAACTAACCTGGAACTGGAGGGAATTAAAAAAAATTTAATCAGCATTGCCAGCACTTGGCCCAGATAGTAACATGAAGATTACCTTCAGTTCCCCTAAATTTGATGAAGAATCTGATAAATGCCATTATACTGAAATATTCACCAGACTTCTTTTGCCTTTTCCAGGGAGTCAGGCACAGATTTCAAATCCAAAGTATGTCTGAAAGTGACTTAAGTCTGATCATTACATGCCACTCAGACTGCCCAGTCTTGCTGGTGGAACATTTTGTAGTAACATTTAAAACTATCAACATTTTATGTTTCTTTTGCAGTGAAGAGAGCTGATTCATGATGAATTCCTCTGTCCCTCTCTTCACCATCTGTCTCCTCCTCAGTGTTGATTTCCTGTTGACATTAAAAGGAGCAACACATTTGAAGAAGTTAGGATGGAAGCTTTAAACTTAATGATTAACTTTTTTAAAAGCCTGGATCACATTTTCTTATAAAGTCATCGAAAATGCATTGAGAGTCATTTAGGTCATATTGTAGAACTACGCTTATTGCATTGGAAACATCATTATTCCCTGTAGCCAAAAAGGCTAAGAAAAAAAACGTACACAGTATAATAAGAGGAGGGGGATCCTGTGAGAAGCTGATGAGAGTCTTATGATTCAGTAACATACAGCCTATCAAATCCGGCTCCACTATCGAGGCTCTAAACACTCTATAATTCCCAGTGGAATGTTTCTTTTGCCTTCCACCTTCTTCCTGTTCCCCATTTGACAGTACTTACACCTGCCCATACAAGATTATTTGGCACATCTATGTGTTGGTTTCACATTCATTTTTGTTAGATTATTCATATGTAGAAATAAACAAGAATTGTTTCAGACAATGCTGGATAACAATAATGGATGCATGCATGGAATACCATCACAATGTGTTTCTCATTCCCGTTGGCTGCGTCACTAGGAGATAGTCATATTTCGAAGATCATTTCTTACTCATTTTTGATCTTCTTGATCCTGCTTCATAACTCCTAATATATTTTTGAATTGTCCTCTTAGTGACAAGGCCCAAATTTATATATCAGTATATTTGCATCACAAAAGGTCTCACAGATTGGATGCGTTTTGAGTGTGAATTATAATCTGCTAAGAAGCTTTAACATATTTTCTTATTTGTCCACCTGTTAATCAAGATGTCAATATGAGATGAGAAAATAATCCAGGCATGATTAATGTGCTTTGGATATTTATTTACTTATTTATTTATTTATATAATGTTTTTATTTATTTTTGAGAGAGAGACAGAGCAAGTGGGAGAGGGGCAGAGAAACAGAGGGAGACACAGAATCTGAAGCAGGCTCCAGGCTCTGAGCTGTCAGCACAGAGCCTGATGCGGGGCTTGAACTCATGAGCCGTGAGATCATGACCTGAGCCAAGGTCAGACACTCAACTGACTGAGCCACCCAGGCACCCCTAACATGGGCATAGCACTTCATCTGTCTGCCTATTTTGGGAAAAACAAGACATGTTAAAGTGAAAATAAATGGATGTACTTCTTATCAGTGACACATTTTTACTCTGCTTATACATGAGAATGTTAGTTTTAACTATAGGAGATTGCCAACATTTGCCCATTTCAACCTACAGAAAAACCTATCAGTTTCAAATGATTTAGTCTAATAGTATGGCACCATTTAAAATGTAATTGAAGTTTGTGCTGTCATTGGGCTATTTGAATTTTGATATGCAACACTTTTTTCGTACAACCCGAGCTTCAAATTTTCAGCTTCTAAAAAAGCCCAGTAATAGGAGACCACATAATTGAAGATGGTTAGCCATATGTAAGAAATTTGGTGAGGAAAATTGCTATTAAGAGCAAGCCAATGAAATCTCTATTTAGTAAATAATACACTGAATAATCTAAATATTGATGAAATTCTTGCATTTTAAATTAGAAATAATGAGTCCTAGCTACCTATTTCTATGCATTGTTCCTGTTGGTAAGGAAAACTTGAAGATTCCCCCACTTGTTTTCCTCTTCCTCCATGGATATAAACACATTCATTTTGTTTTATTGTAAATAATATGCTTACAAGTTACACTTAGTACTTGGTTCTTCATTTCCTTCATTCATCGTGTGTGCTAGGTACTATTCTAAGCACTAGAGGCGGTGGTGTGGACGGATCACATAGGGTTCCTGTTCTCAAGAAGCTTACATTCTAATGAGAGCAGCTAAATACATACGTTGAGATGCGTTCAGTGTAATGAAAGACAGTGGCCAGCAGGGGGTGGAAGAAGCTCTTTCAGAGGGACTGGTCAGGTCAGGCTTCTCTGAAGAGACTTTTGCACAGGGGCCTGAATCAGCTGGAACAAAACCGCAGGAGGTGACTTCACCTCTGAAGGGATCTGAGACACCGAGACAGGTTTTTGGGAAACAGAATGAAGCCGATGTCTATGAAGCAGGATAAAGGTGTGAAATGCAGATGGAGGTAGAATGTTGGAGTTAAGTGGGTGTGCGGGATATTCAGTGTCTTTCTGATTTGTTTTTTTTTTTTTTTTTTTTTTCATCTGGAGCTATTAAGTCCAGCAGTTCTATTTAAAATGACTTGGGGGCGGGGGGCAGACACTTTAGATAATGTGTATTTAACTTATTCACCTTACTTTTGTTTCCTTTCCCTTAAATCTCTTGAGGCTTTCTAAAACATTATTATCCCATCTCTGCTACAGCTCAGCCATCTGGTTCCCCCCCCCCACCCCCCCCCACCCCCCGCCCAGGACTGACTCACAGTTTGCATATGGTACAACTAAATTTTTAGAGTGCACCCAAAGTAAATTTGCATATAGACATGAAGGGAAACATCGAGATTAGGTAGGATCTTTATTTTGTTATATTTCCCCAAAACCAACTTACTTGGGATGGAGGAGGGACATTTAACATTTAGAAAAGGAGGGGCACCTAGGTGGCTCAGTCTGTTAAGCAGCCAACTTCAGCTCAGGTCATGATCTCACGGTTCGTGGGCTCGAGCCCCACATCAGGCTCTATGCTGACCACTTAGAGCCTGGAGCCTGCTTCAAATTCTGTGTCTCCCTCTCTCTCTCTCTGCCCTCCCCCCCTCCATTCACATTCTGTCTCTCTCTGTCTCTTAAAAATGAATAAACATTAAAAAAAATTAAATTTAGAAAAAGAGACTTGGGGCAATGGAAAGATTATAAATAGATATCGCTAGTGAACATATCATCATAGTCATTCTGAAATCGTTTTGGAATGTTCCTGAATATTTACCAAAGTGAATAAACTATAAAGTAGGTATTCTATAATTTATTAGTTTAATGTAAGTAAAGCAGAATTCAGGAAATACAGTGTTTAAATGTTTATACAGTTTTGTTATTTAGGATTTAAATTGTAACTTAAATTTCCAGGTAGAGGAGGAGGGCACTGTTCTGATAATAAACATTTAGGTGGTAGAACTGTCACTTGCCACAGGAGGTCTGCATTTGATTCTCACTCCTTATAATTTGACAGGAGACTTTCCTCTTAAACCTTTAGTGAGCACTTAATTATTTACTGCAGTAAATATTCACTTATTGAAGAGAGAAATGAAATAGGGAAGATAAAACTTAGAATACAAATACAGATGCTTTGTCATCATGCCATGTCTTACATTTACTTTTGTAAGGAAAGTTGTAAGTTTAATATGTATTTATTTACGCCACTAACAAGTAATGGTTATGGGTTCATTTAAATGTTTTAAATATAGCTTGCTATTGCATGGCCTTTCTTTTTTTTTAATTTTTTTAACATTTATTTATTATTGAGAGACAGAGAGACACAGAGCATGAGCAGGGGAGAGGCCAAGAGAGGGAGAGACACAGAATCTGAAGCAGGCTCCGGGCTCTGAGCTGTCAGCACAGAGCCCAACGCGGGGCTCAAACTCACAAACTGCAAGATCATGACCTGAGCCGAAGTTGGATGCTTAACCGACTGAGCCACCCAGGTGCCCCTTGCATGGCCTTTCTTAAAGGAATGTAATCTTGGCTCGTGGTTGATGTTGTACACTATTTGTATGGTTAAAGGATCTCTTGGCAATATCTGTCTCTCCCTTTATTGGTTAACTTTTTTAGATTCATTTTTTAAGCAAAGGTAATATTTTATGTTGCTTCATTAGAATTAGTAAATTAAGTGTATAAATGAGACAGTTTGTTCATTGTCAAGTTACCTATAGTTGGCATAGACATGAGGTGTATAGCGTCTTATCTAATAAAAGTTCATAGATATGTTTTTTTTGCATACTATAGTGACCATTTATACAAAGACAGCTTGAGAACTTGAACTGTTATCCACATCTGTGTTGTAAATTGATGTATCTTCATCATCAGTGGCATGTTTTGTTCTACTTGAAGATCTGTATGTTTTATTATTGTAGACCCATAGAGTGGATTTCAATATTTAAAATACCCAAATAATTTAAATGACAATGTTTAATATTTTCTAGCATTAGAAATAGAATTCTAATTATATTTCAAATTTCATTTCATATTATGGTTAAGTTAATTAAAATGTTTAGTATTAACTAAAATATAGTAGTCTAATATGAGTCTGTAGAACTCAGTTTGTTTTTAAAGATTTTTATTTTATTTTTGAGCGGGAGGGAGAGGGGCAGAGGGAGAGGGAGAGAGAATCTCAAGCAGGCTTCACACTCAGTACAGAGCCTGATGCGGGGCTTGATCCCAGGACCCTGGGATCATGGCCTGAGTGGAAGTCAAGAGTTGGATGTTCAACCAACGGAGCCACCCAGATGCCCCTAGAACTCAGTTTTTTATTTGAATTTGTTTTAATGTCCTATTTGTCACTAAGGAACGTATGAAGTCAACATATTCATCCCCTTTCTGGGCATTGATATGCTTTCATAAATAGCCACGGACACTCTGGTTAGGAGGCTGTAACACACCCTCAAGCTGTCACAGGTTTACCAGGTGATCATCGCCCTTTGTTTTGCACCTGAAGATACGGCTTGGTAGTTCTTTTCATATCCATCAGTCCTCATTTGCCGCAAATCCATAGTAACTCAAATTTTAAAATAGCAGCAAAGGAGACTCTATGAACATCACATTTGCAAGTCCAAATAAATTATGTCTGTGTATTTCCCCTTGTTCACATATTATTCTTCTTAAATACTTCAGTTGATTGGATATGGTATGATTTGCCTTATGAAAATCTTTGTCTGTTTTCCAAAGACTTGTGTTTGCTTATTTTCTCTGAGTTTTCTGCACATTTTAAACACTGAAGTTATATATTCTAAGTGTTCCATGAAGTTTTGTTTTAGTTCTAGTTATATCTACATTGTTTTTGATATTTAGACTTTAAGGACATGGACAAACTTTATGTTTTTAATAGATTGCTTTTTTTAATAGGAAATGATTTTTTTATTTTGCCACCAAGTTTTATGCTTTGTTCTATTTATTGTAATTTGGAAGGTTTTAAGTTATGTCTCTTAATGGTTTCTTTAACGTCACTGTTTTTTAACCTGTAGCCCATTTTTTTCTGAGCTTTTAACCAGTTTTTTAAAATTTTTATTATTATTAATTTTAAATACTGCCCAAGCTTCTGGTCACTTTTAATTATATAAATGAAATAGTCTTGGGTGGGGGATGGGAAGGTCTATAGATGTGTGTATAATGCATATCTATTGTAGAGAACAAAATTTCCATTTAAAAATACAATATATTGATTAGATAAAATTAAAACTTATCAGAAATTGTTTTCTAAAGACATGTGTTCTAAATATTTCTGTTCATAAATCAATCTAAGAGAAAGAAAAGGCCACGTTCAATTTTAAGTTTCTAGGAGATGCTTAGAATCTTTAAAAAATCAATAAAGGTCATTTTTTTCAATGTTTATTTTTGAGTCAGAGAGAGAGAGAGAGAGAGAGGGAGAGGGAGAGAGAGAGAACATGCACACACACACACGCAGAACAGAGGATCTGAAACAGGCTCAGTGCTAACAGCAGACAGCCCGATCCGGAGCTGAAACCCAGGAACCATGAGATCATGACCTGAGCCGAAGTTGGATGCTTAACTGACTGAGCCACCCAAGAGCCCCAAAAAGATAATAAACTTCACGTGGATACTTTATGGTATCCATAAGCTGGAAGCTTAAAATATTACATAGAGAAAACTCAAGTTTGGGTCAACTTCCAGTGACACTGAACTATTGTATTCCCAGTTAGCTCCCACATTTTTTCATAATGGTTTCCTTTGCCTGCCATCCCCCCCCCCCCCCACTCCACACACACATACACACCATACTTTGTATATCCATGTGTTTTTCAGGACTCTTCTCTAATAATCCTGCCCCCTCAATTTAGGCTTTGATGTCACCTTTTGTGTGTCTTTGGACACCTGTATTTTCCGTTGTCACACCAATGTGTGAATGAGTGTTTTTGGTCAGTGCTCCTTTCTAGGCTGTGAGCTTCCTGAGGGCAGGGATGCTGCCTGATGGGCACTGCATTGTCAGTGCCTAGTGTGGTACCCAACTTCGTCCCAGCTGATGGTGGCTCACCCACACAGGTACTGGATGAAGCAGCTTTGAGGCTGGATTGTGGAGGCAGTACGGAAGGAAAAGATATCCCCAGGACCGTTGATAGGTGAGCAGTGTTGAAAAAAACCCTCCCATCTAAGAAGCAGAAGAGGAGGAACTATAGAGTGCTGTATGTGAACTCAGTCACACTTAGGAAAAGAACGAACATAGAGACCAGACCAGGGAATCAGATTCTTCAGAGAAAAAGAAAGGTGCTGGAAGAAAAAGTAGTTTTACAAAATAATCCTGTTTCACTTGATTTGGCAGTGTGTTATCCAGTCAGAGGTAACCTGAAGCAACTTTACCGTACAATATTGTGGTAATGGAAGAAACTCCGGAGTCTGACAGGTAGGGTCATTTGTATGCTGGTGATAAGGAACAGATAGTGTAGCTTTAGATTTTGCAAATTTATTGAAGAGAAGAAGAAAAAGACGGAGAGCCATGAACCGTAACTGAAGGAAAAGGAGCTGAGACTGATGCACAATAAAGATTACCTGGTGTTGAGCAATGGTAATGATGACAATTAAAAAACATATGCTGATAAATAGTGTAGAGTGGAGGGCCAGGCTTACATCATTTCGTTTACACCTCAGGATTGCCATCTGGGGAAGATTTCCTGGTTATCCCTAAAGATTTCAGTAGTGACTGAGAGGCAGGTAACTTGCCCAGGGGCCCCAGAACTAGTAAATTTTAGTGTGTTGGAATGGAATCCAGTTAGAGAGTCTTAATGCTCTAGTCTGAGCTTTAACCGAATTTCATGCAACATCTGTGCTATAGCTGTCCATGTTTACTTTATCTCATTGGATCCTCAGGAAATCAACAAGATAAGCAGAAAGGTGTTACTATCCTCAACTGAAAGGCAAAGAAGCAGACTTAAGGGAAACTGAGAGGTGGCCAGGTCTCTGCAGCCTGCAAATGCTAGTGGTCTGGCCTGAACCAACACGTTTTAGTTCTGATAACATCACACTTTCCACTAAACCATGCCACCTACCTCTGTGGAGCGTGCTTGTTTAGGAAAGTAGTATTCACGCCAATATTTTTGTTATAAAACAGTAGGTGTGTGTGTATCTGTTAGATAACCGTTTCACCATGTTCAAAGGTGTTAACTTTAAAAGTAAAACTATCAGCTATTAAAAAAAAACAGGTTTATTTGGACATAACAGAGAATTGTGATTCAAGACACATAAGCTGTGTGAAAAGCATAGGCAAAGTCCAACAAACAAAGAAGAGGAATGTTATTTTATAGAGAACAGGAAGGAAGTCGGGAGGGATTGTTTTGAATGAAAGTCCATTGGAGAAAAAAAGCCAGAGCTCAAGGTGATGGTTTCCCCGTGGCTGAGTTGGAGAGGTACTCAATTTCTTGTAGGAGATGCGGTGTATGTCTGTCTTTCCCTGTTGCCTGTAATTGGTGATTCTTTCCCGTTGATCATTGTGTTGGGTCTGTCATTGACGTTGAATGCTATGGCTCCCCTTCCAGCTTTCCCTTCTTGCCTCTAAAGTCTACTTTAGTGAGGTTTCCCTTTATTACTTGTAACAAAGGAAAAAAAATTGCGTTCTTATTGGGTCTGCACATCCAGTGATGAAGAGGGTGTTCCATGAAGAGTTTATATCATTGTAGATTGTAAAAGTTGAAAGCATATGGGCTGTGTTTTTAAAACCTCTCCACCTGACGTACCGAGTACCTCATGAGTTTCACAAGAATGGTATTTTGTGTCCTAAATTAGTTAATAATAGCTGCGGGTCAGCCTTCTTACAGAAACTAGAGCTGTGTTCCAGTATCAGCAGCGGCTTTGAACAAGTGTAGCAAAGCTATTGCATAAGGAAAGCCATGAGTTTGCATTCTTCTTTTTAAATGAAGCCTTACAACAATGTCAGATAGTAACAGTAGTCTCTTAAAACTTACCAACCGTGGTAGGATAATGATCAGCCCAAAATTTTTGCTTTTTCTCTCCAGGTCTTATTTTTTTCCCCCCTCCTAACTAAATATAGACTGTTATCTAAAATCACTTCCTTAGAGTGTATGTTCTCCACCACTTGTAACCATGTTTCCATTCATGTCTAAGGCTTTGGATTTAAATACTAACTTGAAGTAGTTAAAGAAGAGAGGGCAGTGAGACGGGAGAAAGGAAGGAAACCAATTTTGAGGCCAATCCATGATCCATGCTGTGCTAATTGTCTTCACATTCATCCAGTCCACACCACCACCTGCAAAGTCAGTATTTTTACATCTACTCACACAAAAATGAAAATTGAGGCTAGAACAGTGATGAGAGTTGTACAGAGTCTCCCAGGGAATAAAGGAGGTAGATTTAAGCCCATGTTTGACCCTTGAGGCCATGCTTTTTATCTCTGCACTTAAGACCCTGGAATTCAAATTCACTCTTGGTATGTATTTTTAAAGTTCCTACTGTGAAATGTAATCATGGTCGAAAGTAACTAATACCTCGTGAAATACACACACACACACACACACACACACACACACACACCATACGCAAAAGTACAAACTGATTTAAAGCAGATACCTAAATGCCCACCTTTCCAGCGATGGAACCCCACCGTCACACAATATATGTGCCCCTTTTTTCCTATGACATTCTTGCTCAGAGAAGAATAATTTCTCCTAATTCATAGCAATAACTTATTTGTTTTTCCTTTCCTTATGATGCGTTTTGAAGTTTTTTTTTAAAATATTATTATTATTATTATTATTATTATTATTATTACCTAAGAAAACGAAGTTGTGTCCAGGTGGGGAGAAGGGATATTCACTAGGGAGTTATACAAGAAAATGCTATTCTCACATTGCAGACCAGAAGTCTTCAACTTTGGACTCAGATGACCATTTCTCAGCCCTTGAGTGCCCCTAAGTGGCCGTGACAGAAAATACAGCATTTTACAACTTGAACAGTCCTTCCAGCCAGCAGCAGTCCTTTCTGATGGGTTCCTGGTCTCCCTTCTACATTGTTCTGTATGCCTCCTTTTTTCACCCATTAACTGAGGGCTCCTAGGACTTTAACTTGACTTCTCCTACACAAGGGCATTTGTGCAGTATTAATTTTAAACGGGGAGTCACTGACATGCTAAAATGGCCGTCTATCCTGCTCCCCACTTAGGTCTCCATGAGAGCCCTGTCACTGCAGATGTCATATCAATCAGGGATTCAGCAGGGGCTGTGGCCCTAAACCTGCTGGTCAGCAAATATGCTTTGCTTTTCCTTCGTGTTCACGGAGATTTGTGTTTTAGGAACAAGTCCATTTGCTGTGGTTTTGTCAGGTCGTTTAATGACACAGATGGATATTTTTATTTTTATTCCCTTTTGAAGCTACTTCATGGGGATCAGGCTGGCTCTGACCACATGCAGTTTGTGGGCATTTACTCGGCAAGGGGAGGTACTTTTAGTAATGGAAAGGAAGTAATTTAATAGCACTTTTAAGACTTATCCGTGGTGGGAATTCATTGGTTCCTCGGTTTCATAATCAAGACAGAAATTCTTTTTTCATATGTCTCCATGGAGTCCATATGCAACTGTTATTTTGCTAAGGGCTGAAAAAGTTTATTCTACTTTAAGTTATTATCGTATATCTTGAACGGCATAATCTTTCCTAGTGGCAAATTTGGTTCCTTCACATATTGAGCAAACATTGAGGGAAAGACCTAGTATATGCCCAAGTTGTTGGCATAAACAAGACAACACGCTTCCTGTTTTCATGACACTTAATATTCTATAGAGGAGGACCTAGAAGTGATGATTAAATAAGTGAATAAATAAATATAAATGAGATAATTTCAGATACCAATAAGAAATGTAAAGAAATACAAAATTCTTTGGCTGGAGAATGAGTGGGAAGAGGGAAGAGCTATTTTCGATGGAAAGACAGGGAAAGCCTTTGGACATCGGAGCTTCATTGCCAGGGCAGAGGGCAAACCATGAGTTGAGCAGCTTTTGAGACAGAGAGACCAGAAAATGTAAAATCGCAGCAGCACAAATGTATTTTGATGCATCTGAGAACCAGAAGATGATTAGTGAGTGAAGAGGAGTGTAGTCAGACTGAATCTGGGAAGGGAAGAGGGGTGAGGTCCAGCCCCTTCGGGCAGTGCACGGGTGGTATTCCACAGAGAGCGGTCCTTACAAGGTGCTCATCCCAGAGGCACCATGATCTACCTGCTTTTAAATAAATGGTGGTAACAAATTGCATTTTCATGTAGATCCTTCAAAAAACCTATAATTAATAGGAAGGCTTGTGAGTTTTTTTAAAATCATATCTGACATAAGATGCTGCTTGTATCACTGTGAAGCAGACACAAACCAATCCAAGAAGTACAATATAAGAATTATTATTTTTAGGGGCGCCTGGGTGGCTCAGTTGGTTAAGCGTCTGACTTCGGCTCAGGTCATGATCTCGCGATCTGTGAGTTCGAGCCCCGCGTCAGGCTCGGTGCTGACAGCTCAGAGCCTGGAGCCTGTTTCAGATTTTGTGTCTCCCACTCTCTCTGACCCTCCCCTGTTCATGCTCTGTCTCTCTCTGTCTCAAAGATAAATAAAAATGTTAAGAAAAAAAAAGAGTTATTATTTTTAGACTAGCATTACTTTTCAAAGCTCTTTCTTTGGCGTTTATTTTCTTCTTCACATTTTCCTTATTGTCACGTACTCAGTTTTTGAGATGTAGATAGTATTGCACAAGCTAGGCTGCTGGAGGGTTACCTGCTCATGCTCAAGTGTGTGGTCTTGTCCCAGTAGAAGTACTTGCTATCATGCCCTTGGCTTTCTCGAGGGATATCCTAAGCAGCTGCTACTATGCTTGCGCTCGTATTTATGTACAAATGTTTTTGAGGATTATGCATTCTCTCATTATGTGACCTGTCAGGCATAGATGTTCTCTGCTGAAGCATCCAGAGGAGAAAAAAAAAGGTTTTTCCTGGGTATCTGGAGTGCTTTTAATCTCAAAGACAGGGCGTGTTTCCTCTTTGCCACAGACCTAGAACTAAGTCCACCTCTTACCTGGGACAGCGATTTCTGTGAAGGAGCAACCCTTCACCTTCTCCACAAATTACCTACCTATTTATTCATCTTGTATCAAACACATTTCTGGGAACTACCTAGAATCCTTTCTCATCGGATAACAGTATATATAGAACCCATAAAACTTGCTCATGACCTGCAGGCCTGGGTTCTCATTGTTTTCAAATTGCTAACAGGTACTTCGTACTTTCTTTAGCCCTGTGATTTCCCTAGTGCAGCAGGCCATGGCTGAGTGTGGCAGATCCTTCCCTTCCACCTCAACCTGCACATACTTCTCTATACACCAACACACACACACACACACACACACACACACACACACCCCGACCTAGTACACCAGAGACTGTCCGGGGGAAACCCAACCTTCTGTGTCTGAAACAGACTCTGTTAGCTACGAAAGATGACAATAAATCAAAATACAAGCACTTCCTCCTTGAAACATGTTAGGTTGGCAGTCTGCTCTCCTTATCCCAGGAATTGGCCTTTTCTCTTGTTTGTAACATTCTTCTCAGACTTCAGAAAGATGTTCCAGAAGGGACTCTTCTCTAACACAGGCCGTATTCTCTTCAAGAGCATTTCTAAAACCATCTTCCTTATGCTTTCAGAAAAAGAAATAATGCCAGGTCGAGACACGATTTTATTAATGTGAAAACATTGACTTTATATGCCAAGAACGTAGAAGATATTTTTTTGTCGGTAGAGAAAGGGTAGGAGACTAGGAACTCTGGATCCTTGGAGATAGGTAGCATCCTGCCTCTATGTTTAAAGCAAATATTTGTTTTTTTCTGAGACAGAGTGGCCAACCCAGAGCAGCCTGCCTGGCAGAAGCAGAAATGCAAGGGCAGAACACATCTTTTATGGAAGTCAGATAAATTTCATGCTCTTTAACATCGCCTCTGACTGCAGGCCTTTCTCTGCAGTCTGGCTCCCTCCCCAGTGAGAACAAAGAAGGAAAAGTGATTAAAGTTCCCTCAGTAATAGACTGCAGGAGGCAATGGTCTTGGCGTCTTCTACAGAAGGAGAGAGAGTCCTTTAACAAGACTTGTGAGAGTTCTTTGAAGAAAAGAAGTTAAGACTCACAGGGCTGGTAGAGGTCTGTCGTAACATTTGTTCATTTCCTCTACTTCGTATGGCTTCTTTGACTTCCTGCAATAGCGTCACCCTCTTCATTAAAACGTCCGGGATAAAAGAAGGAAAGTGAAGTTCAGCTCCTAGCTGAGCCAGAGTTCAGCGTGCTCTGCTGAGAGTCGGAGTGTTCAGAACTTGACTTTTATAGGGCAATCAAATGGATACTAATGATTACTAAATCCTTGGTGTGTGTGTAAGAAAGAGCCAGAGAGAGAATATGAAAGAATGAGTGAGTCCAGGAGAGTGTTTGTTCTGTATGTTAGGTGGCCTGGGATTTGGGATGGCCAGACCTGCCTTTGCCTTTGCCAATAAACTGGCAAGATCCTCCTCCCCACCCCACCCCCCCACCCCCCAATACACACTCCAGGACCAAACCCCTGGACCTTTCCCTTCCTTTAAAAATGAAAAAAAGAAGAAGAAGAAGAAGAAAAAAAGGTTTGCAATCAGTATTCAGACATTCTTATAACTAATAGGATTAGGGGCGTTACAAAGG
The DNA here is from genome assembly GCF_046562875.1 of Panthera onca. Taxonomy (NCBI): domain Eukaryota; kingdom Metazoa; phylum Chordata; class Mammalia; order Carnivora; family Felidae; genus Panthera; species Panthera onca. Next base: position 16,091,960 of record NC_138342.1, read on the forward strand.
GATTTGAACAAGATAATTAGTTTACTGCTTAGTCGACAGTGGAGGAAGCAAAATCCTTCTGAGAAAAGGCAGACAAAATAGGTCAAAAAATGTGTGGGAAATGAGGTAAGACCTCTCAACGAGGACCCTGATCAACTGGAATATTATGAAAGGACTCCAGAGCCTTCATTCATTGCTGCAGACTGTTTGCCTTTTTTTTTTTAACTTGGCCACCAGAGGTGTGAAGAAAAGTGACTTACTTAATTTTAGAGCGAACGGGTGTTGTTCCTGGAGCCAGAGTATTCTGTTCTAAGGGAGTAAACGCTGCTTTTAAAGTACTTCTCACAACGTGACATAAAGGGAATGTTTTGGAAAATATGAAGAGCTCTTATCAGGCATTTTACAAGCTGGAAAGAATTGCACGATTAAGAGAACTCTTTTTAAATTCCCAATTTTCTTGAATAAATTCATTACTTTTATTGACCCTCCTCCCCCCCAAAAAAAATTCTAGGAAACAGAAATGTGAGGGACGTGTTCTATGTTAATTGAAAGACTTACTTAAGTATTTGTGCTCTAATTTGGGCACTTTTCGATCTGGTAGAATATGCTTAAGAAGAACCATTTGAATTTCTTAAAAATTGCAAAAGTATTTTTTTTTCTTTTATAGTCACATTGTATTCTCCCATCTCGTCCCCATCTTCTTAAAAGCTGGCGTTAGCAACTGTATAATTACTGTCTGTGAATTAAAGAATACTTCCAAAGGAATAGTAGAAAAAAAATCCTCAGAGTATCTGTATGTGTGGACACCATATACTTTATTTAGTTCGTTTCAGAATCTTTCAGCAACCACTGGCCAGATCAAAGCCACCTTCTTTGCCTGACTTTGGCACAGCCTTGACTTAATGGCGGGTAGAGGAAACAGTGGCTCATTATCAGTGGAACTTTCATTACCAACCTAAAGGCCAAAGAAGGCTAATTGACAAAAAAACTCACTGGACAAGGGAAGCAATTAAATACCATAATGGTATGTTAACATGTGACATAATAATTAACTTCCGTAAAGAAGCCCAAATGTCTATTTTCATATTCCCAGAGTTTGACTTGTTTGCATTCCTTTTTTCTGTTTAGACAGAATATGCTGGATGTTCTTTGCATGTCACAGCAAAGCATCATGTTACTTCCCCTCTCCAAATACATAAAGCTGTGTTTTGTTTTGTTTCCTTTTGTTTTTGTTTTCATTTTGTTTTGCCATTCCATCCTCAGTTTCTGGTTTAGTTTTAGGATGTGATTGAAATTAATCTCATAGGAAAGAAGAGGAGTGTGAGACCATTTTGTATGGTTGAGCCAGTTACTGTCTGAACAGGGATGCCCAGTTGGCTAGTGGGCTCTTAACCCCAACTTTCTTCTCTGCAGAAGGAGCGCCTTTGTTAATTTATCTGCAATTTATCTGCCTCTTTCTCATTTACTCAAAGATGCTTTGCACACTATGATGGATTTTCAGTGATTGGTACTCATCTTTAATTATTGTGAATGATACATTTGTTTGGAAGGTAAAGCTCCTTGAATAACCAACTCTGACTAAAGATCATTGTATTAATAGATGGTTTCGGACAGAGCTTTTCTTAAATTTCACTTCGGACTTAGGACACCAAGTAACTACCTAAAATGTAAGATGAATTCAAAGAGCTATTGACTATCTTGGGTATACAGCTGTGTTTTAGACTTGGAGAAGTATCAATACGAGAATAACAGAGTTCCTGAACTTCAGAGAAAGGCCATCTGGAGAAGGCAGATACTGACCTTGGAAAGAATGGCAAGGCGTAGCCTAGGATTCACACAGAGGATGGAAGTGGAATGGGAAACTGAAGGAGGGAAGGGATCTTGTAGGAGAGTGGGATTTTAGATCATTGGACTTTGCCATTAAAATGAGAAAAAAAAGATTTGAAGTTAGGGATGGATGGGTGGGAGCCTTGGGAAAATCTTGAGGTTGGTGGTGAGGAGGGAGGCATCCTCAGTAAATGTTTGGACTGGATCCTGGAGGTATGGAATCTGGTGGAAAAAAGTGGAAGGTAGGACAGACTAATTAGAGCAGGAATCTTACACTTAGGATGCTACTCCGTTTGCATTGGAGAACCACTTCCCAGCTTTGGAGAAAGGCATGACTACATGAAGCTCATGTTTAGCAACAAGTGATGGCGTAGTCTATTACAGCTTTCATTTCGGGGCTGGGGGTTAGGGATTTGAAAGAGTAAATTGGAGAGAGAAAGTCTATTTAGGAAGCTAATATTATAGTCCAGGTGAAATGCTGTAAGGCCTGATGGAGAGTAATGACCATAAAAATAGAAACAAGTTTACAGATGCATGAAACATCTTGAAGTTATCTAAATTCTAAAAATGGAGAACATATCACATATGGAGTTGTGTCTCCCACATAATCCCTTACCCTTGTAAAATGAACACATTCTCATATTATTAATTATTCTTGGAATTGTTCATTTTCATTATTATCTGATAGCATTGCACTATACCTTACATATTCTGTCATCTGTTAGTAAACATTTAGCTTGTTTTGTAATTTTTCTTTATAAAAAGTACTTTGAAAAACACACCATAAAACTTTTGGCAACATTGCTCATTATTTTTTGGGACTAGATTCCTGAGATCATTCATTCATTATTGCACTCATTAGTTGTAAGCAGTGCTGTGTGCAGCCTTTTACTAGAGAATGGATTCTGAATGCTCTCTGGAGTCTAAGACATCAGAGTTTCTATCTGGTATGACAACCAGTAGGCCATGCACACCACAGACATTGACTGATCTCTGTATTCAAGGAACTATCCTGGACTCCACCTGGAGGAAAGATGAAAAACATATGGTTCTGGACTTGAAGGGGTTTGCAGTTTAGTGTGACAGTATTAATTCTGCACCAAAATGAGGATGGCTCGGAGAATAAATGCTTAGGGCTTTAGAGAACAGTGCTAAAAAAATTGTAATTAAGTGAATGTGGCTCAGAGAACAAATGCCGTAAGATTTTCAAGAAGTGGCTGAGCATCGTCCACCGGAGTGGGTGAGAGGGCCACACTGAACTGAGTCTGAAAAAGAAAAGCAAAAGCCATGCTTTCCCTTAGTGTACGACAGGATGGAGGAAAGCTTATATGGAAGAACATAAGTAAAATCTTAGAAATGAGCTGGGGAGTTTTTTATTTGAAGAATAAGAAGAGATTGATCCTAACTTGATCAGAGAATTATACATGATGTGCTATGGACTGAGTGTTAGTGTCTCCTTCAGAAATTCACGTGTTGAAGCCCTAAGCCAGTGCGAATGTATTAGGACGTGGAGGCTTTGGGAGATAATTATGTTTAGATGAGGTCATCAGGGCAGCATCCCCATGATGAGATTAGTGCCCTTAAAAGAAGAGGAAGAGACACCAAAGCTTCTTCTCTCTACCATGTGAGGAAGGACGTAGCAAGAAGGCAGGCATCCGCAAGCCAGGAAGAACACTTTCGCTGTGAACTCAATCTGTGGACACCTTGATTTTGGACATGTCAGACTCCAAAAGTGTGGGGAACAAATGCCTCTTTGTTAAGCCACCTGGCTTATGGCATTTTGCTACAGCAGCCTAAGCCGACCAAGACATGAAGTCACAGGTGTAAACAAACAGGTAAAAATGGGTTGTGGCCAGGCTAAATGTAACATTTAGTCTATTAGTAAAATTTGATCAGTGTGGGGGCACCTGGGTGGCTCAGTCGGTTAAGTGTCTGACTCTTGATTTCAGCTCAGGTCATGATCTCACATTTCGTGAGATCAAGCCCTGCATGGGACGCTGCACTGACAGCCTGGAGCCCACTTGGGACTTTCTCTCTCTCTGTCTCTCTCTCTCTCTCTCTCTTTCTTTCTCTTTCTGCCTCTTCCCTGCTCACGCACACCCTCTCTCTCAAAAATAAAATAAATAAGGTTGACCGGTGTAGATTTTGTACAGAGATCTGAAATTCAATTTGCTAGCTTTTTGTAGGATAGCTAGAAGAGGAAGAAGAAAAGTAAGATAGCATGGACTTGCCAAAAATAGCTGAAAGTTAATAAAGGTGTGGATTGTAGAAAACTGAAGAGCTGAATGCAAGATAGTCTGCCTTGAATGCGTCAATAAATGGACATATTTCAAGTACCTGCTTTGTACCAGGCTGTTTGCCATGCTTCTGACAAAGTTTCACTTACTAAGTTGAACCTGGTCGTCTTTGTTTACTTAGAACCTTGTTAACTCCTCTTAAACATTCAAATCATAAAAGTCTAGATACTGTGAGACTTCATATTAGGAAAAACTGTTTTCCAGAGTACAGGATTAAGTAGTCACATCAACAGAATGATCTCCCTGCACGAAAGGTCTATTAGTGTCTCCAAAGTCATACCACCTGTTAAATAGTCCAGGTAAAAATTACATGTTTGCTGGGCAGAGGCAGGACTTCTGTACATGTATCTGTCCTTCTTTCCTTCCATCATATTCCCATGCCCAGAGCCCTTCTATATGGAAAATCTTCAGTACGTGTATCTGTCCTTCTTTCCTTCCATCATATTTCCATGCCCAGAGCCCTTCTATATGGAAAATCTGGAGTCCTTTCAGGTAAGGCCTAGCAGGTCATGTTTTTGTTTTGTTTTTATGCAATTTCCTGGATTCTGGGATGCCCTGAATCTCAAGACCACAGCAATCTGAAATCTCTGAAGGCATCTACCTCGATATTGAGAGTGGCTTGCTCACTGGAAAGTATTGTACTCCTTTTCTGAATATTCATTTTCTGATTTTATTGATGAGAAACAACAAATCATATCAAGACATTTGCTTAGATCGGGGGTCTGCAAACTACAGCTTATGAAACGAACCTGCCCTTTGCCCGGTTTTATAAATAACATTTAATCGGACTATATTCACACCCATTTTATGTCTAGTCTATGACTACGGCCTCACTATGACCAGGAATGGAGAGTGGGGTAGTTGTAGCAGAGACTATGTGGCCTTCAAAGCCTAAGATATTTACTATCTGGCCCTTGGTGAAAAAGTTTGCTGACCCCTGCTTTAGATATAAAATAATCGTGTTGCACTCTGTTGGCTATGATCAGGAGTATTTATATTCTTGAAAAACCGCTTTCTTTGTAAAAGTAGGCAAAGTCTAAAAATTAGGGAGAATGTAAAATACAGGCTATTGAACCACCATAGAGTTAGCTGCGGGACGTAATGAGATGATGTATGTAAAATGTTGAGAAAGTCGCCTGGATGCTCTAAGCACTTAAAACATGTTATCGTGTTTGTCTCGTTCACTTAGTTACCTCATGAAGTTTTTTAAAATTTAAATTCTCTAATGACTTCCAAATTGATATCCCTAGCCAGGCTCTGATCTCTAAATTCCACAGTCGTGTCCCACTGCCTACCCTCCATCTCCATTTGGATATGTCAGAGGCAGAATCTCCCTCTTAACATGTGCAAAACTGACTTCCTGGTCCTACCTCCAAAAATGGCCTCTCCTGCAAATTTTCTCTTCTCTTTAATGGCATCCTCTGTTTGTTCAAATCAAAAAACCAGGGATCATCCTTGACTTCTCTCCTTATGAGCACAGACCCCTTATTCAATCCTAAGGCAGATCCTGTTTTTGCCTCCAGAACATAGCCAAAATCTTACCACTTCGCATCATCTCCACTGCCGGGTCCAAGCTGCTTACAGCACGCACCGGGTTATCAGAATAACTTAAAGGGTCTTTCTGCTTCCACTTTACCTCTTTTTCTATGATTCTCCAAGCAGCAGCTAAGTTATCCTATTTAAAGTGTAATTAGAGCATGTCACCTCCTCTGCTCATAACCTTGCCGTGGCCTCCAAGCAACCTATGTATGGTTCTGTTATTACGAGGCTGTTAGCCCCTGCCCTATCTTGACCTTCACAGTCTCTATCTGACTTCACACCTGATCATCTGATTTCATCTGCTACAGTTCTCACCCTGCTCATTCTGCTCAGCAACACTTGCCTCCTTGTTATTTTCACAATATGTCAGTACTATTTCCACCTCAGGTCTTTTGCACTTGCTATGCTTTCTGTCTGTAACGTTTTTCCCTAAGCTACATGGCTTGCTACCTCCTTCACGTGGTTTGTTCCTTCAGTTCCTTGCTTCAGATTTCCCTTCCTCACTTTTTTTTTCTCCATAGAGGTTATCATCTGACATACTACACTTTTTACTTATCTTACATTGTCTGTATTTTGTCACTAGAATGTTAACTGTATGAGGGTTAAGTCTTATTAGTAGCTGTTTCCCCAGAAATAAAGCAGGGCTCTGTGTGCTCGTGTGTGTGCGCGTGTGTGTGCGCGTGCGCACACACACACACACACACACACACACACACACAAAAGGTGCTTAATACACGTTTGTTGGATAGCTTGTTATTTTCTTTATCATTTTCAAGGTTACCCTTTATTGAGTATTCACCATAGCAGTGCTAACTCTGGCTCAGTGCTGAGATACTATTTCTGTCTTACAGATAAGGCTCCTAGAGGTTAAATGACTTGTTCCAAGCCATTGTGTTAGTTCGCTAGTGCTGCGGTAACAAAGTATGGCAAACTGGATGGCTTAACCAACAGAAATTCACTGTCTCACAGTTCTGGAACCTGGAGGTCCAAGGTCAAGGTGTGGGCAGGGTTGGTTCCTTCTGAGGTTTGTGAAGAACAATCACTTCTATGCCTTTCACCTCGCTTCTGCAGCTGGCAATCATTGGCATCCCTTGACTTGCAGAAGAATCCCCCCCCATCTCTGCCCTCATCTTCAGGCGGCATTCTGCATAGTCCATCTGTCTTTGTGTCTAGATTTCTACTTTTTATGAGGATACCAGTCTTATTGCATTAGAACTCATGCTAATGACCTCCTTTCGATTTGATTACTTTTGTAAAGACCCTGTCTCCAAATTAGGTTACATTTGAAGTACTGGAAGTGAGGATTTCACCATGTGAATTTGAGGGGAACACAGTTCAACCCATAACAGTCATGCATTTCATTAGTAGAGGAGCTTCGATTCCAACTCGGATTCCAAAGCTCATGACGTACTAATATCTGAACCCAAATGTGTATTTAGTAATATGTATTAAATGCCTACCTTGCTCTGCAGACTCTGCGAGGAACTACAGATAGAGTTTATTCCCTGCCCTTGAGGAGCTCACTCCATAGCAGGAGAGAAAAACATAAAGTTAAGAACTATGGCTTAAAAGCACCCAGAAAGCAGGTCAGCTGCCATTTTTAATTATATAGAGCTTTCCATCTATTAGGTTTATGTTGCCAAAGCCTTCTAATGAAATAGTTCCACCATTTAATTTAATTTTCAGTGGGGTTGCCAGAAGTGCAATTAATTGATAAAAGTTCCAGCTATGAAATTTTGCTTTGGAAAGCAGTCTGCCATATCTTTATATACCATTAAATTCAATCATATGCTTGTCACCCTGGCAGAACATCTTGATATACTTGAAGAAACATGGTAGTGGGAACCAAAAAATTATATATTGTCAGTACTACACTGTAGGGTTTCCAAATACAAATGTTAGCATGATTGGGTTATACCGATCCATCATTAGGTTGCATCTCCCTGGAGTTGAAACTACATCTGAGCTTGGCAAGGATGCACTATCACCAGTCCGAGTGGGAACCATGTGTCAGTCTCCCAAAGAAGATATATAGTCTTGTGTACTCTTAGGATTGGATATGCTTATGTTGCAGACTTTAAATCAATTTCTGAAACCTTTCTACAGATGTTGACTGCTGCAGGTCTGTAAATAGCATAGTGGATTGTGAGCTGCAGCTGAGACACACAGCCTAAGAACATGCTGAAATATGGGGCAATAGAAAACAATGCAAGAATAAAACAGGGACTGCACGAAATTTGCCGAAACGGTCTCTTCCGTTTAGCGACGTCCTTTCCACAATGCTGCCTCTGAAGTTGGAGTGGCCATTTTCTCAGATCGATGCAGAATCTTTGTGGTTTTTAAATTCTGGAATACTACCTTATGGACTGTATTACTTGATGTGGATTGGATTTGTTTGTAATGTGTGATATATGCTGATAATCAGATGTCTTCATTTTTTAAATGTCCAACTAAAATGTATTTAATCCTACTCTGATATTAGGGAGTGGGGTGGGCATACTTTTAGAAGATTTACTAGAGAAGGAGTCAGAATGCCCAAAGTCAGTCCTTTACGAGGCATTGTAACTTCTTTGAACACTTGAACACAGATTTTACCTTCAATTAAAATTGTACCCTATACCTGACTAAAATATCTGACTTTGCATGATAAAACTTTAAAAAAAAAATTTTTAATGTTTATTTATTTTTAAGAGAGAGAGAGGGACCAAGCATGAGCAGGGGAGGGGCAGAGAGAGAGGGAGACACAGAATCCGAAGCAGGCTCCAGGTTCTGAGCTGTCAGCACAGAGCCTGATGTGGGGCTCGAACTCATGAACCAGGAGATCTCCTCCTGAGCTGAAGTCAGATGCTTAACCTACTGAGCCACCCAGGTGCCCCAGTAAAACTTTTTACTTAGAGGAACAGTAGCATCACTTGAAAGTGGTTGAATCTTCTGTACATTAAAAGAAAAAAAAAAAAGCCCTCTTCATAAACAGCAAACTTCTAATTAATAGACAATGTGATCTTAATATAGATTTACCCCATCAACCAAATACTGGTGAAAACCTGTGGTGACTGGTGTGGCAAAGGGGGGTAGCTGTGTCCTGGACCAGAGTAGAGCCTGTTCTCTTATGAACTGGATTGTATATTGTTCATCAATGCCTTTTTCCTTAACATTTTGTGCCTTGTGCACAGCTGGCCATTTCCTTAAATCTTGAGAAGACTTTTCAATCTTTTGTTTAAATTTGCCTCAGATACACAGTTTAGTACAGTCAACAGTATGCATATCTTGATTTACTTCCTTCCAATATGTATTTGCTGCAAAATAGTAGCTGTACTGGTAACTGAAGATCATGCGTCTCTCGTCCAAACACACCCTCACTCTCTCTCCCCACTTCTCTTTCTTTATCTCCTTCTGTTTTTCTTTCTATTTCTCTCTCTGTTTCTCTATTTCTCCCTCTCCCCCCATTCTCTTTCTTGTACACACACACACACGCGCACACGCACGCACACACTATACACACCCATATCTATAATCCCCTTTCTGTCTCTCCCGAATTCAGGACGTTATAGCCCTAGAAGGTTGATTGGAAAATTGTTAACTTCCAAGCTGAAGAAAAGCTTTTGAAAAGTGTGTCCCACCTACTCACAAGTCATTCACTATGATCATTCCCTTGTAGATTATCAAACATTCCATACAACAGCCTCAAACTTTACTTTTTAACCATGTATTTTCTACCCTATAAGGACCGTAAGGTACTTTGTTATAAAAAAAATTTTCCATGTGGGACACCTGGGTGGCTCAGTCGGTCAAGCATCCAACTTCAGCTCAGGTCATGATCTCACATGTGAGTTAGAGCCCCGTGTCGGGCTCTGTGCTGACAGCTCAGAGCCTGGAGCCTGCTTCGGATTCTGTGTTTCCCCCTCTCTCTGCCCCTCCAATGCTCATGCTCTGTCTCTGTCTCAAAAATAAATAAAAACATTAATTTTTTTTAAATTTTCCGTGTAATTAATATGTTCCAGGCATAACTGAGCCTAAGCAGAGAACCCAACACATATTAAAACATAATTTTAACAAAGCAAGAACATAATAACATTAATAACCAAGTAAATGATTCAATCAAGGTATGCATAAATTTTTATGGGAAAGCAAAAGAAGAGAAATGCACGTGTTGTAGTTGCCAGGGGTAGGAAAATGGTTGAGGGAAGGCAATATGGGTTCAGATGGGGTCTAAATGAGCTTATGGTTTCTCTTCAATGGAGAAAGGAGGTGTGGGGGCAGGAGGGGCAGGTGGATAGGGTAGCTTGTACAAAGTCACCAAGCCAGATTGGGGGTGGGGGGGACAGGGGGCAGAGCATGTTTAGGAATGGGGACAATTTCTTGAAGAGTTTGGAGGGCGGATGAGGTTATCGTGTGAAACAGAGAAACAGAGTCATGCCTTGCAGACTTTGAAAGCTCTGTAGCACAGGAACGTTGTGTTTGTGTTTTTAAAGTCCCTTGGCTAGAGATAGGGACGATGAACAAGAGAGCACGCAGACTAGAGGCACAGATTTCACTTTCAGTATAAGATTTATCTCGAGACCCAGGAAGACAGAGTAGGAGGCTTTGCTGTATTGCCAACTAACTGTGGAATTTTCTCTGCAGTTGAATAGAGGGCTGAATTTTTAAGTCTACCTAATCTTTTTCAAAAGAATGTTTAGACATGTTATGGGTTGAGACTTTTTCAGATGAGAGAGATGGCTGAGGAAAATAAATGGAAGTAAAAATTTTGCTAATAACACATTGAAATAGAAAAAGGCAACTTCTTTGCTTCAGTAGTTTAGAAGTGACTAGAATAAGTCACACGAATCCGAATCTTAGAATTGAATGGAATTTTGTTTCTCATAGGTCATATCATGCCTGGGAAATCTCCACATTCTTTGTAGCAATATATCAGGGAATGCAGTGACATTTTCAGGGTATACTGTTCACATTATTTGTGTGTGCATACACACAGCTGTGGTGATTAGAAAGTCTTTTATTAAAAGATGAAGTATTGAATAGGGCGCAGAGGATTCGCTGTGGTCTTTTTAAAAGGGCTCCTGAAATTTTGACTTACGTTTTGCTGTGCGCAGACACAAACAGATTGGATTTAATTTCTTTTCACATGAGAGATAGCTGCTTTCTTGGAAAAGGCCTAAGCTATTCCTTGAGGGTGGAACCTTGAAGACTAAAAGGTTCAAGAGATGGGTGCTTTAGGGGACAAGGCATGGAAATGATACATTTTCTCATAAAGTTTAAATGCATTTTGGCCCAGGAAGATGACATTTTGCTCAAGGCACTTGAGTAGATCGTTCATTCATTCATTCATCACAGGTTAATAGAACCTGTGTTGGGAGGGGAAGGGGAGGGGAGGGGAGGGGAGGGAAAGGTCCAGAGCATCAAGTCCTCAGTTATTAGGGGAGAACAGGAGAAAACTAAAAAATAATACTAAAAATGTAATTTGGAACTAGACCACAAATAGCTTTATAACCATGGTTAGCAAGTATTTATTGAACACTTACTATGTACTAGGCAGTTTTAGGTGCTGGTGGTCCATATTCCAGAAGTCACCCTGGAATATTTGAGGATAACTGCAGCCTTAAAAGTAGGTGAAGCAACTTAACAGACTCTGCAGAGCATCATTATGAGGAGCAGAGAAACTAAATGGGAGGTTGAGGCTGAGCGCTCAGTGTGTGAGAAGAGACATCAGGAGACAAAGACCTTCAAGAAAGGGGAAGGAGTCCAAACACAGGACTGAAGAGTGTGTTGGTTCAGCAGTGACAACACCATAAGGGACACAAGTAATACTAGTTCAACACGTGCTGAAGGAGGCCTGTGTTGATGGGAGACAAAGGGTATTATCCTCGCAGCTGAGGAGGAGCTGGGCAAGGGTTAATGCAGGTATAGATGCATTTACCAATGTGGGAAGGGAAGGGAGGGGAGGGGAGGCATGGAGAGGAGGGGAGGAGGAGGGAAGACTAAGGGGAAGGGAAGGGGAGAGGAAGGGAGGGGAGGAGAGGAGAGGGGAGGGGAGGGAAGGGAAGGGAAGGGAAGGGAAGGGAAGGGAAGGAGAGGATGGAGGAGGGGAGAGGAGAAGATGGGTAGGGGAGGAGAGGGGAAGAGGAAGGGGAAGGGAAGGAAGTGCTCCCAGAGGGCTTCCATTTTTCCAACAAGTTAGAAGCCAGACTTATTTTCCTGGATTTAGGAGCCTGTGAGCATAGGATGAGAAACTTGAGGAGAATGGTCAAGCGAACCACTGCCACCAGTTGCTCTTGTAGCAAAAGGAAAACTACAAGGACCAGTAGGCTCAAGGAAGGAGGACTGCCAGGGGCCCCACTGAGAGCAAAAGCCATAAATGTGTAATAATGTTATTATCTGGAGGCGCCTTGGTGGTTCAGTGAGTTAAGCTTCCCCCTTCGGCTCAGGTCATGACCTCACGGTTTGTGAGTTCGAGCCCCACATCAGGCCCTGTGCTGACAGCTCAGAGCCTGGAGCCTGCTTCAGATTCTGTGTCTCCCTCTCTCTCTGCCCCTCCCCCACTTGTGCTCTGTCTCTCTCTGTCTCTCAAAAATAAATAGATGTAAAAATAAAAAATTAAAAATAAATAATAATGTTATTATCTGGTTTTATTTTTATTCTCCTGTTTCCCCCAGAAGTTGTCTGTGAGGAAAAAAAAATTCTACTTAATTGGTATTTGAATTTGTCTTGTTGGTTTTAGGGCATTTGTGATGACTTTCCAGATACGTGGATTTCCTTGTCCCCAGGCTCCAGGCTCAGACACACCTGTGTTAGCGTCCTGGCATGAACTTTAACTGGGGACACGTGATCAGCTATGAATGGAGGACTTTTGATCACATCACAGTATTTTCTTTCTTTCTTTCTTTCTTTCTTTCTTTCTTTCTTTTCTTTTCTTTTCTTTTTTTTTTAGAATTCATAATAATGTAACAGGAGGCAGCCCAGGACAATACCACTGCAATAAATGCTTGTTATTGCCATTGTCATTTTTACCACTCTCTTTTAATTAGATAGCATTGCTTTTTTGTTTTGTGTGTGTGTGTGTGTGTGTGTGTGTGTGTGTGTGTGTGTGTGGAGAGAGAAAGAGAGAGAGAGAGAGAGAGAGAGAGAGAGAGAGAGAGAGAGAGAGAGCATGGGCAGGGAAGAGAGTCTTCAGCAGGCTCTGCACTCAGCGAGGAGCCCGATGCAGGGCTTGATCCCATGACCCTGGGATCATGACCTGAGCTGAAATCAAGAGTCGGGAACTCAACCGACTGAGCCACCCAGGTGCCCCATTTTTTAATTTCATTTTTAAGAGAAAAATTCTTTAAAGTCTCTCAGCTTGCTGATTACTCAATTCTGTCTCTCTGCCTTCTATGGCATTTAAATATCACTTAATTGTCAGGTTCACCTCTTCCATGAAGCCTTCTCTGCTACTCCAGGGCAACCAGTGCCTGTGTCTCCGTAATATACCTTGAGGTTTAAATACATTCTCTTTCTTCGTATTTGCGATAGCATCGGCCCCATTATTTGGACACAAAGATAAGTGTCCTCTCCTTGTCTAGTACATCCAGAGGAACTGCCCACGGGAGACTCAGGAGGGCGCTAGCCACACTGGTCAGCCCCAGTCTGCTAACAGTCACGTCCCTTCCCTCCATCCTTCCCTCCATCCTTCCCTCCATCCTTCTCGCCCCTTTGCTGGCCATTAATGCAGAGCGGGTTTGCGCTGCACCCAACCCTGTTATTAAATTATCTGCTATTAAAATGATAAATTGGTTTCTGCTTCAGTAATTCAATGTGCTTGAAGACTACTCTTTCCAGGATCTTGTTTTTATATTAATGTGTTACTTTAAAAGGAGATATTTCCTACCTGAACATCAAATCCTCAAGAATTCACTGTTTGTATTTATTCTTAATTTGGACCCATGTCAAAAAAATATATTTGAAGGAATGTTTTAAAATTAAAGGTCTTTCCCCCAATAAGAGCTGTAGGGATGCCCATTACAGACCATGTTAGAAAGGATATACATAAGATCAGAAGACTGAAAGGGACATATGCCAGGTCCCCTCCTTTAGACCTTGCTATTTTTTTCTCAGAGGTATTGTTTTCATCCTGTAAACAGGCCCAGTTTTTGCTGTTACTCTGTTAGCAGAAGCACACTTCACTGCAGATGATTTATTAGGGTCTGTACTTCATGCATCAGCCAAAAACATGTGTATGACCTTGTGGGTGTGTCCATGCGTATTTTTCCAGGATTAGGTCCACAGGATTTGTAAGACTTTCCAAAGGATCTGAGTTCCCTTTTCTCTCGTAAAATATAAGAATACCTGCTGTTGTGGAAAGGACTTTTTAGTTCCCCCAAACTGGGTTAAAACACAAGTTCTACCACTTACTAGTTTTGCAGCCTTGGACGAGTGAAGGGACCACCTAACCTTGCTTTTTCCTTCAGAGTTCCGTAAGGATGTCATGAGTAGGCTAAATGACGCAAAGTATGCAAAGCCCTGGCCCATAGTGGATGCTTCATAAATGCTATGGAGACGTCTTCCTTCTTGTCTGAAAGTCAACATAGCCATTGTAGCATTTTTCTTGTTCATTCGCCATCAGAGACGGAAACCAGCTGCTCGACTCTGTGCACAACAACTGTCTGTGTGCTTAAAGAACTGAAGTAAACCCTTGCCTCCTTAACTACGGGTTAATTCCTTTGACCCTTCTTCGTAGCCAGTTGTCAGATGGGAATTTTCTCAGTGGTTTGCCCACTCAAGGCGATATATCTCTGGAGGCAAGCAGTCGAAGGGGGAAACTGGAATTGTGAACAACAGAGCTGAGCCATGAGCTTGGTTTCTCGTTTTCTGTGGTTGCCCAGTAGCCCAGATGGTCTCTGCTCTGCGGTAAGAGAGGGATCAGTTCAGTGTGATGTTACATGATTCCCGTCAGTCCTGGACACCACTGGCACCTAGAAGTGGGGGAGTAAGTAGGAGGAAATGCTATTTTTTTTAAAGGATAGGTAATAGAGAGGAAAGAGGAAAACAGAAATAGCAGGGGAAGTTTGGAGAAAGGGTTTGAATTGTGTCCAGGACTTCCAGCCAGTCTGGAGCCAAGAAAAATAAAAAATCAAGTTTGCAAGACTAACCATCCAAATACATCTTTCCTTGCTATCGAAAGTGAATCAGGCTGCTTTTAAAAGTGAGGGATTTATCATTCCAAAATTGTAAACTGAGAACAAAAGAAAGTATGCGTTATTTTACATAAATAGGTGCATCTAAAAGGCCCCTCTGCATAGTTATCTTTTCAAATAGCTAACTAAATTTTAGATGCAAAATATTAGGATCCTAACTTCCAGACTGTATGTATGGAGAGGCCAATAGGCATCTCCATCAAAATAAATGATGTTCCACAACTCTGGTACACGCCCACCTCCTCTATCAAATGAGATAACTTAGATGAAAATATCCTACATGTTTTAGTTTTTGTTCTATTTTTGGTTAATATTTTTCCAGAACAAAGGCAGGAGAAAAGTTAGAGGCAGAACCGAGAAGCCCGTGATATATAGGGATTGTGAGCAGGATAGAAACGGAGGTGGCCCTGATGACTGCTTGCTCAGAGGAGGTGGCCTGCAGAAGGTAAAGATCCTGTTTGCAAGGCCATCTTCCTTCCCCGTGAGTCACACATTAGCCATTGACTTCCTACGACTGTTGGTAAAAAACCTTAGGATCTTGGCAACAACTTTCAAGGTCAGCAGTTTTCCTTGTCAGATGGGAAAGTAGCACGGTCTCTGAGGAGCCAGGTGGACGGTGAGGGGTCTGTGCATCTCTTAAGCAAGGGAGAAGGGGTCAGGCAGGTGCACCTGTGTCACCAGAGAAAGATCCAGAGGTTCTCACTAGTCGCTGCTGTGATCAGTTGTGAGGTGCATCATGAATAAATTAAGTTATAATAGCTGAAGTAGCTGTCTTCCAAAAGGTTACATTTTTTAAAAGTCTATTGAAGGTTCTCCTTATTCTAACATTACTCTCATTTGTTTTTTTTTTAATATTTTTTAATGTTTATTTATTTTTGAGAGAGACAGAGCACAAACAGGAGAGGGGCAGACAGAGAGGGAGACACAGAATCTGAAGCAGGCTCCAGGCTCTGAGCTGTCAGCACAGAGCCTGACACTGGGCTTGAATTCATGAACTGGGAGATCATGACCTGAGCCGAAGTCAGACACTTAACCGACTGAGCCATCCAGGTGCCCCTGATATTACCCTCATTTGAACCCCAAAATCCTTTCTTGATTTCGGGAGAAAAAGATGGAGTCCATCGCTAAGAAATTCTCGTAGGAGGGTGCCAGAGCCTGTGTTTCATTTAAAGAGATGGGTTGCAAATTGCTGTGGAAGCCAACAGGCATGTGTTCTGCCATTTCTGCAGGAGAGGGGACACTGAAAAGGAGGGATTAACATCTTTATTTGCCAGGGCACGGCTAGGTTGAAAGAAACAACTCTTCAGAAAAAAATAAAACGTAAAAGAGCCTCCCTCCCTCCCTCTCTCTCAGTCTCTTTCTCCCACACACGCATGCATGTGCTAAATAAAGCAAAAAAAAAGAAGAATCTAGAAACATTACTTTGTAAAAGTAATAAATAATACTTATACTGAGGTTTTTCAGTCACTTCACTCACTAGATATTTGAGAAAGAAGGGAATAAAAAGTAGTGTTATAGGAATCTACAGATCTTTCTCAGTGGGAAGATATTAAGAATGAGTCTGACGAAAGAAAAATCTCTAGTCAAAAGGAAATGGAAATTTTATAGGCTGCGATTTTACCAAGTCTGTACCCACACAGGAACATTTGGAGCCCAGGAAGTGTATGGAACAGTCTGTGTCAATGTACTTAACTGGCTACCTAGCTATCTGTTGTCTTTCTGAGAGACTTAAGAAATCTACCTCTTTCCTAAGCTTTCAAAATTACTCACTGGTATTGATGTGCTAATAATGCACTGGTTTAACAGTACTAAATTTCCCGGTTATATATTTAAAAGTCTGCACTTTTATGTGATCTAATGGCCATAGTTCTTTAAACATCCCAGAGTAGGATTTTTAAGAATTACTTTCCTTCAGGAGTAGCAAATGAAAAAAATATTTCAACCCTTACTAAAAGGGCTTTCAGTTTTGATTTGTGTATTGAATTGTGAAGATTCCATGATTGTCTTGAAAATTACTTCATTTGCTTTTACTTGTTATGTTAGTTACTGTGAAAACAGTGATTGTATGTATGCCCAGGGACTGAAAGAACATTTGGTTCTTTCAGGTACATTTGGAAACTTAGTTTAGTTTTTATTTATTGGGAAACTTTGTCGTAGGGAATTATTAGATATTTTCATTCAATCAGATATTTGAAAAATAGAGACAATGTATAAGTTTCATTTCATTGCATTGTTTTCTAGTTTACAGAGAGAAAACATGTTCTATTTTGAGTTGCTTAAAAAGAAGAAAATAGAACATCAATAATATCATTAGGAACTAGACTGTTACGAAGTTAAAAATAACCAATAATTAGAAACTAGACATATTAAAGAGAATACACAAAGGTATTGAAGCTACGGTGTTTACGTTTAAAAATCAAACTATGGAGGAGCGCCTAGGTAACTCAGTCGTTTGAGCATCTGACTCTTGATTTTAGCTCAGGTCATGATCTCATGGTTTGTGAATTGGAGTCCCGCATCTTGGGATTCTCTCTTTCCCTCTGTCTTTCCCCCTCCCCTGCTAGCATGCTCTCTCTCTCAAAATAAATACATAAACATTAAAAAAATAAAACTATGGATGCTATTTAATTTATAACTGTTGCTAAACAAATTAAAATAGAATCTGGAGCCCACAGCTATGATTTATTTCAGGATTGACGGCTCTGTGCCTATTTTTTTTTTTTTTTTGAATTCCTGAAAACATGATTTGAAATGTCAGACCTGCCAAGAATATAGTCAATAACGGAGAACCTGTGACCTTGTTTTTTTTTTTTTTTTTTTTTTTTTTTTTTTAAGTCATCAACATTGGTTTCCTGGATAGAGGAAAAGTGCCTTTAATTAAGTCTGAACTTGATCAAAATACAGTTGGGCAATGGAATCTTCATCATATGTTGATGCCCCTTCTTTTATCTCTAGCAGAGCATTTAGAGAATCATGCCTCTTCAGTCTGTCCATACATAAAATGAAAACCATATTGCTTCACTCTCAAGTGATGCTACAAGAATGAATATGGAATCCCACCACAGTGAGCCATGCATGTGCCCTATGGTGTTGGGCTACATTTCATTGAATGGGACATTAAAAACGGAGCATCACAAATTCAGTTTAGATTGGATTTTTATATTTTAAGCTGCACGTTAGATATTTACAGTTTTCTTTCCATTCTATTCTACCTGAATTTCTTGTATACCACACCACTCTAACGATAGAGCAAACGATAACCACTAGAGCAGAAGGGATGTAGACAGACACAATTTTGTGTTATCCTATATCCTAACCTACTGCCAGAGAACATGTAAGTCACTGAGATGGACAGGGGACTATGTCCTGTTTTCAAAGATGTGCTCTACAGACAGACTTCTACCTGTATTTCTGATGAAGGAAAGCTTTCATCTAGCTAGGTTTGCTGATTTTTATTAATTATTCAAATAATACAAATAAGATTTTTTTTATTCTTTTCCAACTTTGACAAGTCCTTCTGCTGAGTCCAGATGTTAGGAATAATGGCAGTAAGTTATTTGTTCATTAAGTGTATCTGGAAACACCATAGTGTAAATCTGATGTTTGATTTGGAATTATACTACTGATAACATTAGTGAAAGTTACTCTGTGCATTTGACAATTTATAATTTAGCCATTTACAGTATCTGCATCCATATGTGTGGGAAAGTTAACTTGAGCAATAAAATAAACATAGAGACCTCAGTATTTGCCTCAGAATAATCTATTTTAACCAAGAACAGTGACAGTATTCAAATTCAGTCAAAACAAAAAAATAAGAACTTTAAAATATGCAGATTCGTGGGTTTGTCTATAAATGCACATTTTTAAACCTCCATGAATGGACTTAACGATCCTCGATGTGAGGTTACTTTGAAGGTCTCACTGAGCTTGTAGGTCACTGGTGTCCTCACACACTTGGCCTTGCTCCTCTCTCACTGCCATGGCAGTGCTGCACCACTGTCACACATTCCTGAAGTTCGGTCCACCGTCAGCAGCTGGCACTCAGTCCGCTTTCTGATATGACCCTTGTGACTCTGGGGAATCAAAAAAACTCCACATCCCCCCTCATAGTTAAGGTTATGATGTCTTTGGAATTAGTACACCGACTTAAAAAAAAACATCTCAGTCTCTGCTGATGGTCCCTGTGCTCCTTGTTAATGCAGCTAAAAATACTACAAGTCAGGGGCGCCTGGGTGGCTCTGTCGGTTAAGCGTCCGACTTCGGCTCAGGTCATGATCTCACGGTCCGTGGGTTCGAGCCCCGCGTCGGGCTCTGTGCTGACAGCTCAGAGCCTGGAGCCTGTTTCAGATTCTGTGTCTCCCTCTCTCTGTGACCCTCCCCCGTTCATGCTCTGTCTCTCTCTGTCTCAAAAATAAATAAACGTTAAAAAAAAATTAAAAAAAATACTACAAGTCAAAGAACCATGAGTTGGGACTCATGACTCATGTTTGAGTTTTGTTAAGATGTATACAGTTTTCCAAGATCTTGTAAAAAGAAAACTATTCATACTTTGTATGTTAATTTCCTACTGTTACACACATAAGTGGCATGTATGTGTTGGAATGACTTTATCAATGAGTATTTCTCACAAACATATACTGAGGCAGATAACTGTGCTCAAATGTGAGCCCTGAATCTGCGGGGGTTAATTTTCTATGTGTAATAACCAAGCATAGTTTGTGCATATATCATTTTATGCAGTACTTTTGTAGCAAATTGATTTAAGTGCCTTTTTGGAACAGTTGTTGGGCAGAATTGATTTGGTGGCCAATAGATTGACTTACACAGCAAAATTGTGTCTGGGTGTATTCTGGCATTCCAATCGAGTTTTAAGCAAAGGGAAGGGTTCGTAGTGCCGGAGTGTAGTTCTCCATCAAGTTAAACTGACAAACTGGGATGGACATTATTAAAAGAGACTCAATGGAAGATGGTGGGTGAAACTACCCATTGACAGCTGGCAAAAAAAAAAAAAAAAGTATTTGAGTTGCATTAGAAATTTTCAAGTAAATTCTGTTTCATTGAAATTGTATAATCTGACGTGGTCAAAGTAGAATTGATGAGATGTTCTGATTGCAAAGTCTATGTCACAAGACAAAGAAGCATCTTTACAAGGTGGACACATGTAGATGGTGCAGTAAGTATGCATATTCAATGCATTTGCACTTTCTTTCATTGCAAACTCTCAGCATCTTTTCAAAACCAAAACAGTTCCAGCCTGGAACACTTTTGGTTTAGCTTCCTAAGAGCAGGGACTTTGTTTTGTTCACTCTGTGTCCCCAGTCCCTGTTAAATGTCCAGTCGGTTGCTTTAATTCCTAAGGCTCTGTTTCCTCATGTGGATTGGAGATAACAGTGCCTGCTCCTTCGTGTTGTGAATGTTAAATGTGTGATGTGTGTAAAGCCACGGGACGGTGTCTCAGAGCAGAAACACATTCCTACCAAGTAGCTAAGACATAATTTGGGCAGTTGAGACTATTCAGCTCTGATTCTTTCCTCTCCTGCACAAGTTGGTGTTGCCTTGTTCTTCCTGTAGCCCTGTGCCTCCTGTCATTGTTTCCTGTTCTTCTCATCTCCCTTATTCTGTCCCCATGCTCTCTGTCCCCTCTTCTCCTGTGCTGCCCTCTTCTTCTTTTCTCCTTCTTTCCTACTTCCACCCAGTTCTCAGTCATTTCTTTGCTTTTTATTTATGCATCTTGTTCAATTCTGGCTGCTCCAGGGCAGTTTCTTTTCTGTCCTGTCAAGATGGCGTGTTTGGGAAACCAAGCAGGTTCTCCCTGCTGGCAGGGTGGGCGGGCAGGGCGATGGAGAGCCCTGTGCTCACCCCCACCTCCAACTAGGAAACCCCACCCAGGGTAGCTCAGCAAATTTAGAACTGGAAGTCGCTTTTCAGATTTTGTATCTGTGGTTAACTCTCTTTTACGTATATGGAATCATATCATGGTATCATGAAAATGTGGCTTCGGATCTCCTCAACATGTCTGCTGGCTGCATAATCAAGGGTGGTTTGTACATTAAGTGGACACATTAGCCTAAGATTGCCTTTCAAAATTTATAAAATGGGTTTTTACATTCAGAGCACTATGACATAGTCGGATATGGGTTACGAACCTCTTATCCTTCTTTGTAATTCAGAAACTGTATATGATGAATTTAAATTTCCTGAATTTAAAATGCATCCTAAAATAGCTCAGTTGCTTACTAGGATGGTTTTAAGTATTTATTGATAATGACAGCAATATAATTCACAGATATTATGTTTAACTATAAAAAAGACTTTTCTGTTTTATCCACTATTAAACTTTGATACAGATATAATTGGCCTGCTAAAATTTTACCTAAATTTGAGTACATCTTCTAGAATCCTGTTTGTTGGTTTGTATTTCTGCATTAAAATGATAATAGGTAACCATTACTGAATATTGTTAGCATGTGTGAGGTCCTGTGGTAAATATTTCATATGGTCTTTGCAACAGCGCTATGAAATGTGTTTTAAATATTAGTTTTAATTTAAAGATGAGAAAACTGAAGTTTAGAGAAGTTAAAAAAAACCTGACACAAGGTCATAGAACTAATACATGGCACATCCAGGATAAAACTCTTAGATATTAAGGCAGAGACCAAGCCCTCAAGAAGTTCGCCGTGAAGTGAAGGGAACAGAGAGAAGCATGCAGAATTGTACACAGCTACGGCAGGTCTCATATGTATCAAGCACTTGCTTTGTGTTGAGAACTCCACTAAGCATTGCACAAGCTTTATTTCAGCTCTCCTAAGCAATGACCTTATAAGGTAGATGGTTTTATTTTCCCCATGTTTCAGATGAAGTGGGTGAAGGGTTAGAGAGGGTAGAATGGCTTGCCCAAGTAACAAAGCTAGTAAGTGGCAGAGCCTTGATGTGGGTCTAGATGCTCTGGTTTGAGTGGCGTGGCTCTTAAACACACACTCTGTTCTCTCTGTTCACAGGAAGGCATATGATTGTTCTCACCTGGTGTGTGCCACATCTAATTAACATTGAAATGTACTGACATTGGCCCTTCATGACCAGGCTTCCTTTCTATTTCCTTTAGAACTGGCTACCCTGTATGGAATTCTTTGGAAGAAGAGAAAGCATTGATGGGGAACACCTCCCACCCTCTCCCCAATCTCATATGAGTTCTTGAAGGGTGACCCTTGCGATACTCCAACAATACCAGATGATTTATTGAATATGTAGCTTGACACTGGATTACGTATAAACTAGCCTTTCTCTTGAACTAATACAAACATCTCTCTTCTATGTGACTTAGTTTTTTCTTATCCTCACACAGCTTTTTGGATCTTTAGGCCCATGAAAATAATTATCTTCCATTAAATGTATTATTTGGTTATATATTATAACAAAGAGAGTTTCATTAAGTAAACTATACTTTTTAACAAATTAGAGATTTAAGCTGTGATGACTTTTATGGGTTGGCATAGTCATTTCCCACCCACATTTATATTTATTTGCTTCTCCAAGTTAAAATCTGAGCAAATACTCATTTGTCATTACTTAGTAGTTTCCAAACTAGTTCATGGAAGTACAGATTTATGATATTCCTGGTCAGAATCTAAGAGAGGTTAAACCGTGGAGGAAAATAAAATTACCAGTAATTAAATTTACAGGCAGGTTTGCCATCAAAAGCAAATTTATTGCTTCATAGCGAAAGATAGTTTAGACACTTTCACATAAAGTGAATCCATTTTTACATGATATAGGTATTATACATTGCTGTTTCAATTTATATAATTAAAATGATATCATTGCACTCTGAGGTTAATGGGATACTCAACTGGAAACCATACGTCGTGAGTAATAAAATAGCAGGATGGCAGTATTGGCCCTTTTGTTAAAAGCTGATGCAGTATTTCAGGACGGTTAGATTACATTCTGCCTTTTAAAAATCTTTAGAACAAAGTAAGAAGCAAAGGCGTGATGATTTTAAAAAGCATATTCTTGAAAGTTGTCTTTATTTTTTAGGAATCAAAGGATTAAATGAGGATCTATAAGGAGTGCTTAGGATAAACATATTTGACAATGATTTTCATTTTACCTCCTTTTACATTTTTTTTCCCTAGGGAATACTGCAGAGAATGCTTCAAGCGAGACCTAAAATTATCATTAGGAGTTATAATACGGGATTGTTTTAAATTGAAAATCATTAAGGTACATTTAAGTCTGGGGGAAAAAAACCTTTCAGGTCATAACATTTAACATTTTTCCTGTCTAAATTACATGTAGTGAGATATAAGTAAGATATCTACATAACTAATATATATTTCTGTATATTCCCATGTTTGCATATGGTGGGCTTTTCCCTCTCTGTCTCTTTTCTCTATCTATCTATCTGTCTGTGTCTGTCTATCTATCTATCTATCTATCTATCTCTCTATCTATCTCTCTATGTGTCTCTTTCTGTCTTCTCTGGCATACATGCACATACATTTAGAAACAAATATATGTTATATATAACATACATATTATTTAATATTCAGTCGATATGGATATACACATGTGGAAAAAAAAGCAGTGGTAGGAAAATGCATCTATTCCTATTTTTGAAAATGGTTTTATCCCAAGTTCTACAACAAATCAAGGGCTGCTTCCATAGTCTATATAAACTCCATGAGCATGATCAAAAGAATATCGTGTATTGTTATGGGTAAAGGGAGGTAAAATTAGGGGAAGAGCACTATAATCCAGTGTACAAACAGAACAAACAAATTTCAAAGAAAGTGTAGTATCTGAAATGGTACAAGATGGTCTATGCAATAGTTATACCCTGATGTCCATAGCCCAATAATTGGGCTCCTGCTTTATTAAGAAATATTAAGCCAAGTACAACAGTGTCATGAAGAAAGGACCCAAAGAGTATACAAACTATAGTAGTCCCCAGAAAAATCTTAAATTGCCATACAAAGCCTATTGCATCTATCAACTGAGGAGTGAACAAACAAAATGTGTTATATCCGTACAATGTAATCTTATTTGGCAATAAAACAATGAAGTGCAGGTTCATGCTACAACACAAGGAAGGGGAAAAGGGAGTAACTGCTTAAGAATAAAGGGTTTGGGACAGTCAGTGGGGCATACAACTCTTGATCTCAGGGTTGTAAATTCAAGCCCCATGTTGGGTACAGAGATTACTTAAAAATAAAATCTTAAAAAAGTTTCTTTTGGAGTAACGAAAATGTTCTAAATTAGATTTAATCTAGGGACCATTGAATTGTAATTTAAGTGAGTAGATCTTTTGATATATAAATTATTAATCAATCAGGGTGCTACAATCTATTGCAAAAATTTTCCTGGGAAGGGTCATAATTTGTTGAGATTTGATGTTTGCTGATTTTACTTGTAAATTCTTGATTTGTAGGTGTTTTGTCAACTGACTCTCGTCTTCCATTGAAATCGTTTTATTATTATCAAGAATTACTTTTCAGTTGAAATTTGTAAGTGTTAAAAGGAAGTCCCGACAGCTGACTCTCTACAGATCACAAGATTTTAAGTCAGAATTAAGTATACACATCCATGCTGACTTTTCATTGACAAACATACATTTAAGAACACCCCGGAGGGGAGAGAATACAACAAAACTTGTTCCAAAATAGTTAGATATTGTGCTCTAGTTGTTCTTGGACAGATTCCGGAAACCTTTATTTTGGTCTTATTTCATTTCTTGTTTGTCTTGTTTCTCACTGCTAATATGATTAGCTGAAAACTTTATAGTCATCTTATTTGAATGTTCTGGAATCCCAACACAATCTCTTTCTTTCCTTTTAATTATTTGTTAGATGCAGCAAAATTCTTCCTCCTTACCATCCACCCCCATTGATGTCACCCTTAATATTCCTGTACCTAATATCTTCCCATGCTGGTCTCTTCTTTAGAAATAACTTCCCATTTCCTCTTGCCCAACTATCCCCATCACGTTTCCTAAGACCCAGCTCAATGGCCTCCTCTTTCAAAAGCATTTCCTCGTTTATACGCCATCCCACTCTTGTTATACCTCATTATTTAATTTTCACATGCGGGTCTTATGACTTTGTGTCGGCTCTTTATACATGTATACATGCCTGGTCTTTCTTCCTATATCTGCGGTTATTTTGATGAGAAAAATAGGAGCACATTTTTGATGCATCTCAGTAAGTGAATAGTGCAAGTCCTGATGCAAAGGCATGAAGTTACATTCAGAAACGATTATTTCTTGGTTGGCACCCCTGTTCTAGTGACTAAATTATGGAACTCCTACGTACCCCCAGTATTGAGAGAATTAAAGGGTTTTTAAGCTCATCAGCTGAGACTAAGACTACAGTTTAGGCTGAACAAAGGCTTTCGATGCCTGTTTTCTATTTAACATGTGTGATAATTATACTAACACGATCATTCTATCTTTGCTATTACCGTTCTTACCAATCTCAGTAAAGATACTTGGGTCACAAAAAATAATATATTTTACCATATGGTATTTTACCATATCTTTGGAAGCCAGGGAAAAAGTACATCATAGTCTTAATTTACCACGGTAGAAGATGAGATTTTCATATATCCTAAGAAAGACATTAAGTACCTGTTGAAGAAGTAATTTGCCTGAGAACCTAAATGTCAACGAGTGCAGTACTAGTTTGCTGAACAGTTTTGTACATTCTTATTTATACTTTATTGACCACAGCCTGGCACTGTATTAGGCACCGGGGATACAATGATGAATTCTTCAGTATCTGTTCTCAGGAAAATTTCAGCTCTCATGAGTTGTGTCAACAAGTTAGGTAGCAATTATAATCCGGTATGTCAGCTAAGTATAATGTGTTACATGAGCACAAAAAAAGGGAGTCTACTCCAGTATTCGGATATTTCAGAGAAAATTTTTAGAAGAGAGAATATTTAATTCTGCCTAAGAGGGTGAGTAGGAAGATTAACAAAGTGAAGGACAACATAATATTCCAGGCAGAGGGAAGTGCATGTACAAAGGCTTGATGGGGGGAAAAAATGTACGTATATTAAATTGGTTGTGTGTATATATTCCCTGAATCCATACCTCAACATAAGAAATGCCATAGCAAATGCCTTTTTTGTTGTTATTTGCTTATTTGCTTTTTACTATGATCTACCATCCCGACAGTCCAAGCAATGACAAAATGAAATATTTCCTCCTTTACTGTTTTGGGACTTCATGTGTTTTCCTGCTGATACTTTGGTGGGCGCAGTAGTGCGATGATCACCTTCCCTGATGCTTTCCCTTCTGGAATCTGAGCTTCTGGATCAGACACCTGTTATTATTATCTTTTATTTCTGAACACTAGCAGTGTACTCAGCACACTCTGCTTTCAATAAATCATTTCTGAAGTGAACTGAGTTGAGCTAATGGAACTGCGGGAAAGTAACACTGGAGGACTTGGGGATGCCACGCCTGGGCGAGGCACTTCATACCTTCACGTAGACTACATCAGATTGTTCAGTCCTCGTGGTAAGCCTGACACAGCAATGCTTGGTGCTGTTTCTAGAGTTAGGAAAAATAAATCATGATTTAAAGGATCTCAGTAACTTGACTAAGATTATATGGTCACATGCTTTTATGGAGGTGAAAGATTTTTGTCCGAACCTGATTCTGGGTCGATCCCAGTACACTACCTTCAGGATGCTGCTTCAGGCATCTGGAGGTGTGTTCAGACCATTGTGGTTTTACAAAACTCTATGCTTAAATGTGACAAAAAAAAAAAAAAAAAAAACAAAACACAGGTTTTCTTAAAACATGGGTTACTAGCTCAACAGTCCTCATAAAAGGTGCAAAGGGAGGTTTTATCGTTGTCGATGCAATATACTTTTAGAGCCTGTCATTAGCTTATGGCTTTACCCCATTAGGTATGTCCTCCTTGAATGCACATAACAGGAGTGCTTGTAGGTAACCCAAATGGTGACTTGAATATCATTGGAAAGATCAATGCTAATATGAAGCAATGTTATGGATACTGTTTTGAAGAGAAATAGGAAAGATAAAACTTACGCTGGGAATTCTTTATTTTTTCAAGATCAATATTCTGGTTGTGAGATTTTTTTTATGTATATTTTACAACGATGGCCTCTCTCATCCAACCTTCTCTGTTCAAAGTACCAATATATTCTTGGTTTTAATGGTGCCTCCCATTTTTTTTTATTTCCTCTTCTCATTCCCACTGGATGCATATAAATGAACACCATGCTTATTAAACTAAACAAAAGCTAGAAGATATTATTTATCAGAGATGTTCCATTGGGCTACTAACATGGGGTTCAAAGACAATGGGCATAACAGTTACCCAGGAGATTTGTTAAAAACACAGGTTATTGGACATCTTCCTTAGAGAATCTGCCTGGCATTTCTGGAGTGGAGTTAGGGGTCTGGTTTTTAAACAACCTCTTCAGAGAGTTCTGATGGGTTATCCTGAAACCATACTGAAACCACAGCTCCAGGGTGATGGAACTATAATACCAGAGAGCCAGACTTCTACAGAAGCCTATGAGGCAACACAGTAGTGGTTAAGTGTAAGAGGTTTGGAGAACAACAGAGCCAAGTTCAAATAGTTCCAGTAGCTTACTTAGCTGTGTGACCACAGGGAAATTACATAACCCTTGTAAACCCCAGTTCCCTGCCTCCAAATGAAAATGAAAGACTATATCCTGATGTGATTATAGAAAAGAATTTAAATAAGTCAAAGTGTGTTTTCTGGCAGTTAGTAATTGCCCAGTAAATGTTAGCTATGAGTATTATCTCATTTCATCAATTGTAAACTGCACCCTTTTCACACTTAAATTTCTATGGAGATTTACAATTGTCAGAGCTCTGTAAAAAAACACTTCTATTGACGCTTTTTGTTAAAAGCAAAAAAGTACTATTTTATTAAGAGCAAAAAAGTACTATTGTCAAAGTATATCAGAGATCAGAAAAAAATAGATAGCCATTATTACCATTATGTTCAGCAAAGCTGCAGTACTAGAAGTTACTGTAGGTTCTCAGTAACAAAACAATTCTCGGAACAACAACCCAAAAGACCACTTAGGCATCTTGACAAACAATGGTAAATGAATCTATTCTATATAGGATCATATCAAGACCTGGAAGTGAAAGGACATATGTAGAAGACACAGCCCTGCTTATTAAGAAGCAGCAGTCAAGGGGCACCTGGGTGGCTCAGTCGTTTAAGCGTCCGACTCTTGGTTTCTGCTCAGGTCACAATCTCAGTGTTTGTGGGATGGAGCCCTATGTCGGGCTTTGCTCTGACAACGTGGAGCCTGCTTGGGATTCTTTCTCTTCCTCTCTGTGTCTGCCTGCCCCCTGCTCTCTCTCTCTCTCTCAAAATAAATAAATAAACTTTTTAAAAAAGAAGCAGCAGTCAAGTTGGTGGTGAAAAACATACCATAAAAGGAAAAATAGAGAACTATCACAAAGCAATGATTATGTCAGATTTTGTGCTGTCAATAAATGCGTTTGAGGGGCAGCTGGGTGACTCAGTTCGTTGAGCATTCAACTCTTGATTTCAGCCACGGGTCATGATCCCAGGGTGGTGGGATCGAGCCCCATATTGGGCTCCACACTGAGCATGGAGCCTGGTTAAGATTCTCTCTCTCTCTCTCTCTCTCTCTCTCTCTCTCTCTCTCTGCTTTTCCTGCCCCTGCTCATCCATGTGCTGTCTCTCTCTGTAAAATTTAAAAAAAAAAATTAAAAAGGCATTTGAAGGCATGAATGAGAGAACAGAAGGGATAGTGGGAGAACTCTGCTGACTTTCCCACTTGCAAGTACCAAAATCTTGAGTATGCTCAGTATCACTTCTTGGGGAAAGTAATTTGAAAATTTGAAATTTGTCAATACATCTCATAATCAGAGAGATGAGTCAGATATGCACTGCACAGTTCACTTCTTACCATGGCACAAGGACTCATTGATCTGTATTTCTCTGTCTCTCTGACCCCTTTTTTGGGCTCTAGTCTCATGTGTCCATTGCTTTGTGAAACATTGCTATGAATTCACCCCTCTTGCATTGCCTCGATACTGGTATATGTAAGCGTCCTCTCAGAAGTCCAATTTTATTTCCTGATTGCCCCTCATTGAGTCTATAATGTTAGATTCTGCTACTTAGCAGGGTTGCAACCACAGACTTGTATATAAGCTCTGACTCTTATCTATATCCATCCAGCAAGTTGCCATGTTTTGTAAGTTTTTTCTTCAGAGCTTCTTTTTCTTTCCCTACCTCCTTTACACCTTTGCTTACTGAAGGCCTGTCATATGCCAGGAATTCTGTAGAAACAAAATGAACTAAAATCCCTGCCTTCATTTATCATATTGTCTAGCAGGAGATAGTCATCTAAGAAAAGAATTAAACTGAAATTTTGGAAATGTTATAATAAAGTTGTGTGCCAGTCACCTAAAGAGCATAGAAGATGGGATGACTGACTCACCAATAATAGTTATATTTTATAATTATGCAATAATTATATGACATTAATTATGTAGGTCGTAATTAGTATTAATAACAATGTTGTCATTTGGACCAGGCAGATTGGCCCTAAGAGATATGTATACTAGCTCATTTTACAGATGAGCAAATGGAGAGAAAAGCTATCACATAGCTGACACGTGTCAGAGATCTTGGTGCTAGGCTCAGCTGGGAGAGTGGAGAAAAACTATGCTGAGGGAGGTGCTGTTTGCTCTGGGTCTTGAACAATGCTTAACTCTCCATCTTTTGGTGATAGGAACTAGGTGCTTAAGACAAAAAAATGTGCAAAAGCTGAGAGATTTGGAAAATTATTTTAGAAAAGATGAATTGAGAGCATAGAATTCATGAAGGAACATCTGAGGTGAAAATAGAGCAAGAAAAAGTATCAAGAGAGGCCTTGAAGGAGACTATGTTGAGTTGAGTTTAAGAAACTCTAGAAGGCCAGTGTAGCTTGAGAAGGGGGATGAGGGGAGAGTAGAAAGAGGTGAGGTCAAGGACAGCGTGCCGACCAGTTTAATTTGGAGCCTGGTTGACCTTTGTGATGCTTTGTGCTTTCCCTTATAGTGAGATGAGACATTAGTGAAGTTTTGATCAGTGATGTGGCAAGATATGGTTACAGGAAACAAGGGGAGAAGCAAAGAGGCATTTGAAAGACTATCGAAATCACCCAGACAAGAGGGCATGATGACTTTGTCAGGGAAGCAGAGATGCAGGTAGGTCAGATTGTGGATCTATTTTGAAGAGAGAGTCAAGAGGATTATGATGGGCTGGATGGGGGTGTGGAAGAATATGGAATGACAATGAAGACTGAAAAGTTTTTGTACTGAACAAATATAAGGGTGGTGTCTCCTTAACTGAGATGAGGAAGATTTCAGAAGGAGGTGGTTTGATATAATTTCAATTTTGGAAATAAAACTGTGGTGCCAGTGTGGAGGGTGCATTGGAAAGGATCATAAATCAATTCACAGATGAGTTTGGAATCTCATTCATGTCTGAAATGGTGATGAATGTCCTAGCAGGGGCTATGGCAGTGGAGAATGGCAGGAGGAGACTTGACTGGAGAGACTACTGAAGTAGTTTGGGGAATGGGTTGAATGTAATCAAAGGGAGGAGATCTAAAATAGGAAACTTCAGGGTTTCCTGGCTGATGACCACAAGGGCCATTACACAGGCCTGGCTCTGGGGACCCTGAATCTTTCCAGTTGTGTAGATACCAAGAATGTATAACCTTTGCTTTGAAACCACTAATATCCACCCTCATTCATTGCTTTCTTATTAAGGTTAACTTCAGAATCAGACAGCCTTTCCCGCTCTTCTCACGTCCTTGTCACCTGGGAAAATGAATAAGTTAAATAAACTAGGCTTTTAAACTCAAGCTGTTAAAAATTTTTAATTTTTGTAAAAAGTTTCAAATTATGATATCTGAGCACTTGGTAATAACCCTTTTTGGGGGTGGTATTTTCCCATTTTATTGAGATTGAACTGACATACAACAGTGTATTGATTTAGGATGTACAAGATAATAATGATACATGCATTTATTGCAAAATAACTACCACATTAAATTTAGTTCGCTTTTCTAAACTTTTCTTGGGATGAGAAATCTTCAGATCTATTCTCAGCAACTTTAATCCATACGATATAGCATCATTAACAATAGTCATTACATACCCAGAGCTTGTTAATCATTACTGGAAGTTTGTACCTTTTGACCATGTTCCTCCATTTCCCCAACCTCCACCCCCATTCCCTGTCTACCACCAATCTGTTCTCACTATGTATGAGTTCTGGGTATTTTTGGATTTCACATGCAAGTGAATACATCAAGTATTACAGTATTTGTATTTCTCTGACTTACTTCACTTAGCATAATACTCTCAATGTCCATCCATGCTGATACAAATGGCAGAATTCCCTTCTTTTATTGCTGAATAATATTCCAAATTGTGTTCATTTCTGTATCCACATTGTCTTTATCCGTTTAATCACCAAAGGACATTTGGATTGTTTCCATGTTTTGTCTATTGTAAATAATGCTGCAGTAATCCTGGGAATGCAGATACCGCTTTGACATGGTGATTTCCTTTCCTCTGGATACATATCCAGAAGTGGAATTGTTGGATCATACCGTAGTTATAGTTTTAATTTGGGGAGGGACATCTATACTGGTTTCCACGGTGACTGCACCAATTGACATTGGCACCAACGGTGCAAAAGGGTTCCCTTTTCTTCACATCCTCACCAACACATTACCTCTTGTCTTTTGGACGACAGTCATTCTAGCATGTGTGAGGTGATAACTCATTGTGGGTTTTTTTCTTTAATTTATTTACTTATTTTGAGAGATAGTTCACGTGCATGATTGGGGGAGGGTCAGAGAGAGAGGGACAGAGAGATATTTCCTTCCATTCTCTAAGTTGTCTTTCATTTTTTTAATGTTGACTTTGCTTTACATAAACTCTTTAGTTTGATATAGTCCCATTTATTCATTTTTGC
The DNA here is from genome assembly GCF_046562875.1 of Panthera onca. Classification (NCBI taxonomy): domain Eukaryota; kingdom Metazoa; phylum Chordata; class Mammalia; order Carnivora; family Felidae; genus Panthera; species Panthera onca. Next base: position 16,123,793 of record NC_138342.1, read on the forward strand.
TTTTGTTGCCTTTGGTTTTAGTGTCAAATCCAAAAAAATAATTTGTGTACTAATGTCAAAGAGCTTATCTCCTGTGTTTTCTTCCAAGGGTTCTATGGCTTCAGGTCTTATGTTCAAGTCTTTAATCCATTTTGAGTTGATTTTTTTGTGTATGGTCAAATATAGGGGTTTGGTTTCATTCTTTTGAATGTGGTATGAAACCATGCTTTCGCTATTGTATATTCTTGGCTCCCTTGTTGTAGATTAATTGGCTATTATATATATTACTGGGTTCTTTATTTTGTTACATTAGTGTGTGTGTCTGTTTTTATGCCATTACTGTATTGTTTTGATTACTATAACTTAGTGATATTGTTTGAATTCAGATAATGTGATATTTCCAGCTTTGACCTTCTTTTTCAAGATTGCTTTAGCTATTCAGGGTCTTTTGGGGTTCCATACAAATTTTAGAATGGTTTATTCTATTTCTATGAAAAATGGCATTGGAATTTTGGTAGGGATTGCAGTGAATCTGGAGATTGCTCTGTGTAGTAAGGATATTTTAACAATTCTTTTTAAAAAAGGACATTTTAACAATATTAATTCTTCCAATTTACGAGCATGGGATATGTTTCCATTTACTTGAGTTCAAAACACCACAAAACCAAACGAGTGTCTTTGTCTTCCATCCCAGTTCCCCAATTTCTGCGGTGATCTTCCCAAAACGCTTTTTGTACTTTTTGTATTTGTTATTTTCCTAATCAGAAAATTTGAGTGGTTGCAAGCTCTCCCCAAGATGAAAATCACCTTAACTTGCATTGAAGACTATATTTGGACCTAAGCCGAACTCACAACTTAATTACTTAAATTCACCAAAAAGAATTTTCTAGTTAACTGGAAACCCACTGTCTCTCTCCACCAAATTGCCCAACACCAGTTCTCTGCCCGTTGTCCCTGCCTGCTCTGAAATTCTATTTCCAGATTAATCTTCCTAAAAATCAACTCCAATCAAGCCGTTTTCCAACTCTGAAACACATTTTTACACTCTACTGCCTAGTGATATAATTACAAACTCTTCCCATGGCAGCTTCCTCCTGCTAACTCAGTCGTTCTGACTCATTTTTCTCATTCCACACAGTTCACAAAACAATACACTGTCATCAGTAATATCTCACACTGCCTGCAATGATCTTCAAGGAACAAAGTAGACCACTCAGGGGCACATAACAGCCTCTGAATAGAATAATTTTAACATGTATATAACCAACACCTTCATAGTGCTTACTACGTGTAAGCACTCATTGAGCATTTTGAAAGTATGAACTCACTGATTTCACCTTACAGTCCTATGAAGTAGCATTATCATTATTCCATTTTGCAGATGAAGAAACTGAGGCACAGGAGGGTAAGCAATTTCTCCAAGGGCGCATGGTTAATAAATGGCAGATAATCAATCTCAGATAGTCTAGGTCTGTAGTCTATGCTCTTAATTCCTTTGACATATGCTGCCTCCTTGGATTTCTGCCAACCACCACTTACCACCACCTACTCCAACACCAGAGGCTGAGAATTACCAAGCTCCATCATTTTCATCAAGGTTCAGAAAACAATCCCATTTCCCTTCCTTCCTTCCTTCCTTCCTTTCTTCCTTCCTCCCTCCCTCCCTCCCTCCCTCCCTTCCTTCCTTCCTTCCTTTCTTCCTTCCTCCCTCCCTCCCTCCCTCCCTTTTTCTTTCTTTCTTTCTTTCTTTCTTTCTTTCTTTCTTTCTTTCTTTCTCTTCCTTCCTTCCTTCCTCCCTCCCTCCCTCCCTTCCTTTTTCTTTCTTTCTTTCTTTCTTTCTTTCTTTCTTTCTTTCTTTCTTTCTTTCTCTTTTTAGAGAGAGACAGTGGGAGCAGGGGAGGGGCAGCGTGAGAGGGAAAATCTCAAGGAGATTCTCCACTGTCAGCACAGAGCCTGACGTGGGGCTCGAACTCACGAAACTGTGAGATCATGACCTGAGCCAAAATCAAGAGTTGGATGCGTAACCCACAGAACTACTCACACACCCCAAAAACAATCCCATTCTATTTTGAAAGCGGCTTGAGTTCATCAAAATGCCAGTGACAGATTTCTTTGATCTTATAGATCACCTTTCTCAGTTACCGCTCATGTTTTACCTACCATATACTATCTTTGTTGTCACCAAACTATGTGATACATTATATCACATCTTTCTAACTAGATTTAAAAACTTCTGAAACCAAACTTACAATGGACACTGCAAACTGGTCTTCTGATTTCCCAGTTGTATTAACACTACCTTTAATATAATTTCAAAATAACTTGTTTCTCTTCTGTCTCCCTTGGCTAATTCATATCCACATATAACCCACTTCTGAGTTTTGGTTCTTCGTGCATCTGATACCACTCTTCATCTTTTCCACGTTTTTTGTCTATACAGTGGGAGAGATGATGCAGCTATTAACTGACCCATGGTAAGCAAGTGATAAATATATTAAGGGTTTTTTATACTGTTTGACATTCTTACTACCCTTTCCCCAACTAGGGTAGAAGTCTTGTATCTAGTCTTCCAACTTCCAGCTTCCAGCTGAATTTATCTAAGGTAGAGTCTCTGCCCTGCTCTTGTCTACCACCCTTCCCTCCCCACGATTGTGTGCTGAAATAAGAACTCACTTCTCAATTGCTACCAAAAAGTTTACTCATCACACCCGTGATTTGTCCTTCGGACCTCATCTCCTATTATTCCACTATGTATGTTGTACCTTTTAAGCAAATCAAACCAAATGCTATTCTCATAAAACGTTCTATGTTTTTTTCAATTCCATATTTTGCATGTGCCCTTTATTTCACTACACATGCTATCTCCCGCTCCTTTGCCTTTACATCTTGATATGTTCACGCTGTCTTTTTTTTTACTGTGCTTTCTTGCTTTTCAGACTCACAATAGTTGTTTAAATCTCTCAGTTGGCCTTCTATTTGGCTACTTGCCTTATCGTCTTTACTGAATTTGAAAATTCCTGAAGCCAGGAAATGGGCTTTTACCCAACTCAGTAGTTCTTGCAACGTCAGCCAATACCTTGCTGCTGTTGTAGATATTAAATAAATATATGTTGGATTAAAATAACTGCTAACCTCCACCTGATTATATACAGAAAGTGTAAGTCATTATTCTTACACAATCTAATCCATCATTTTTCAAGTGATATACACCGGAGGCTAAGATAAGTTAAAGAAAGCCTTTTACGTTTTAGGGCATAGGAAGGACATATTGAGATTAAGTAGCCCCTTGCATCATCTCTAGAATTCTTCAAATCCTGACTCAGTATTTGTCTGTATTTCTTATACATTTACTTAAATCATCTCAGGGCACCTGGGTGGCTCAGTCGGTCATGCATCTGACTTCGGCTCAGGTCATTATCTCATGGATCATGAGTTTGAGCCCCACATCGGCCTCACTGCCGTCAGTGCAAGCCCATTTCAGATCCTCCGCCCCCTCTGTCTATGCCTCCCATGCTTGCACTCTCTCAAAAAATAAATATAAAAAACAAGCAATTTGTCTCATTTTTCAGCACTAATAGCTTACATTTCTGAAGCATAATTTCCTTTCCTATAGAACCAGGATAATATTAACTACTTGTCAAGATGGTTATGGGGATTAGAGGAAATACAGATCATATGTGATAATATGTTATTTCTAAAAAAAAATGATTGCATACCATAGGTACTGAAAATTTGTTGTTTCTTTTTCCTGTCATTGTTGAACATGGCCCACTTAACTGAAGGGGCCTGGGATCCAGAACTGAAGTTGCCTGCCCTAGTGAACTGGGCAGTGACCCTGTAGAATAAGTCTGGGAAGGGTCTAGTTGTAAGAGGTGGGGGGACAGCCACACATAAACCACTGACCTAGGGTAATAAAGAGACTCTGAGATTGACAGTTGACAGTTTCTCATTCTTTCGTGAAAAGAAAAGTGTTAGCAGTATAAAACCTTTCCATGTCCTAGAATTCTGCTGATGGTACTCAGAAGCTTCTAGTAAAATCCGTTTTAGAAGGAATAGTCTTCGACTGTGCATTCCAGTTTGTTCAGTGATATCTTTCTGAACCACCTAATATCATCCCTCTACCTTTCCTCCCACCTCACACTCTCCCCATTGAGAACAAGACCTGAGAAAAACTGCAGGTGGCGGATGAAATGGCCCACCTGGCTGGATGGGAAAACTGCAGAGCTTGGAAAGCCGGCAAGGTCCGAAGAAAACATCTCTGCCATTTTTATTCACCTACAGTCTCCACGGCAGTCTTTGTCTTTGGAGAAACAGAGAGATACAAGTGATGAAAAAACAGAGAATTGACAGAGACACAGCAGTGAAATCACTACTGTTGGTTTTCAGTGGGGCATGGCAGATTCACATTTGCTTGGCTTCAATCATTTTCCCTTTTCATTTCTTCTCACTTTCTGATTTTTCTTTCTCCACTGTCTCTCTTTACCTTCTCCTTGCTCCATAGCTTCCTTTCAGTACAGTTGCCAGCATCCAGGCTGTTAAATATACACTGTTAAACATTCTTAACCTGATGTAATTAAGGGAAGGAAGTCCGTCTGAATCAATGACAAGCTGGAGAAATAAGCAATTTTTAAGGAAATGAAGTTTTATTACTCTTAGCGATATACTGAAACTATTGAAAGCAGTTAACAGAGTTACATCACTTAGGAAATGGATGACTGACTTAACTCCCACATAAGCACATATTGTAAATTTACTGTTTGAAATAAAATGTGTGTTTTGCTTTTTTTTTAAAGACCTTTCCTCCTTGAATAGACTAACATTTATTTCTTTACAAATTGCTTAGCAAACATTTTTTTTTTTTAATTTGAACATTGTGGATGATGAGATATGAATGCAAATCTCGGGTGTTTAAAATTTGGTGCTAATGAGGTCAAGACCACACACTAAATCTCTCTATCTGCCAGTTATCTCTGTTGCATGGTCACAAGTATGTGAACAAAAAGCTCTGATCATAAAGACGCGTTAGGGGAGAGGATGTGGATGAATCCATCCAATATACCTCCACGTAATTGGAAAATGGCTCTGTTGTCATCAGCTGTGAATCCGTGGTTAGTAGCTTCATCTTTCTTAATGAGCATCAGTTATCTTAGAATTTGAAAGATAATTTTAGCACCATCACTGTTAATCTAATAACCTATTCATTTGATGTTTCAACTTTCTGCTTTGTGGTAGTGTTAACTTAAAATTAGATGAGCATTTTCTGTTTTCAGTGATAGTTTTTGCATCTATATTTATATCCTACTTGTTAAGGCTAATACTGTGTGAGCTCATACAATTGCATCTGAACTCCGAGCAAAAAATAATGATCCGTTTCATGAGATGAGTGATTTTTACAGACTTCTCATTCCAACTGAAAGGGTGCTTTTTTCCCTTTCATTAAAATGTATTTCTCAATTAAATTAAAATGCAAATATAGACAGTCTGTGTTTATGGTTTTAATAGAATTATTGAAAGAAGGTTTTAAATCAACCTGCTGTTAATATTTTATGCAGGAACTGTTGGTTTTATTGTTGGGCCAGGACTGCCATGTTCCATTTTCAAGATTACTTAAAGCGTTGTGAAAACTTAATCATATTGCCCAGGTTTTATCAGTTTTTGGCCACTCTTCTCTAGGATATTAAAATGGACCTCTTTCCTTTATGCTTTGTAAGTTATGCCAGTGATGTTGGAGGAGTATCAAGTACTAAAACTTTAGAATCCCTTGAAACTGAGTGATGACAAATTTACTATTTGTTTTTCAATAAATAGTTTATTGCACAGAATTGAATCAACTCAAATTTAAGAGAACCATATTTTGTAATTTATTATTAAATTAAAGATCTGAAAAAATACTTCAAGAAACCATTTCTTTAAACCTTTTAATTTATATTATAAATATAAAATATTTGTATTAGAAATTATATCCAATGATACGGACTTAGTTATGATCCTATTAGGATTGCTTTAGCTTTTTTTTTAAGAAGTGTTTTATCATTTGTCAAGCACATGGATTAAAATCATTTTTAAATAATATTTTATAACTTGACCTTTATCCTTTTTGTCATTTTTAGTGATCTCAGTGAAAACCAAATTCAGGCAATTCCAAGGAAGGCTTTCCGTGGGGCAGTTGACATTAAAAATCTGTAAGTATTTTTTTTTTCTGGTTTATACTGTTGCTGTAAACATTATCTGTTTTCAGAGTTAAATATATATTGAATAATGCATCAGAAAAAAAGTGAAAGGCCTATTTATCTTTATGCTTGCTTAGGAGAGCTTGTAACAATAAGTTTTAAATTGCTCTGACAAGGTATCTGGAGACATTCTCATGTAAAAGTTGTCTTGCACCTGAAGTTAGTATCAAATTCATTCTTCTAAACTTTGTGATTAATCTTGTGAAATCTCAAGAAATGATTTGATTAAAAGGTATTTGCATTGTATTTTCTTCGCTTTTACTGTCAATGTACTTCATTAACTCCCTTTTCTGTTGTTATCAGTGTTTATTGGAAATGCAGAACATAAGCTATTTTTTTCTGGAAAGAGTAGATAATATTTTCTTGTTAGAGGTGCCTGCAGCCTGGAGCTATAGATTTTTTTTATCGCTTTTAGATCACTGTTTTCATTACATGCCAAAAGGGTGAGAATGAGAAAATTATGTCTTTCCCTTTGTGTGAATATTTTTCTTACATATTTTTCCCCTTGTATCTTTATAAAAGTATATGTGTATAATCTCCTTTTCAAAGAAGGGGGAAAAAAGCATGAGGAAGAAGGAAATTGTATTTCTGTATTTTCCCTTGAGAAATCTAGTGTCTTGTATAGAAGTGTTTTTTTGTAAGTGCCTATAGCTTTGAAGATACATATCAAATTGAAGATTTCAGGGACAATCCTAATTTTGTCAATATGTGTGTTTTATAAATTTTTATAAAGTTTAAAATACTATGCAAGCCTTTGAAAATGATGGGTTTTTTATTGGCTGCAAATGCTAGGACTTTAAATGTTGTCCTTAGCTTTTACATGAGTTTGGAATGTAGTGGGGAAAAAGCCCCTATGTGCTGAGATTAACTAACAGGAATTCAATATTTCTTAGCTAGTGATAAACAGCGCAGGCACTTTTCAAGAATTAACTTATATTCAGCATTCTCCATGGTGGGTTACAACACTACTTTTCCAGTAGGGAAAGTGAGACAGGTGTTTTCTGTCATCAAAGAGGAGGACCGTTTATAAAGCTTCAAGTTTTGGCCTCTACATCTTTTCTTCCACATAAATGTTTTTTGTTTAAAATTTGTACTTTCTAGGGGCACCTGGGTGGCTCAGTCGGTTAAGCGTCTGACTTCGGCTCAGGTCATGATCTTGCGGTTTCTGAGTTTGAGCCCCGCATTGAGCTCTATGCTGACAGCTCAGAGCCTAGAGCCTGCTTCCGATTCTGTGTCTCCCTCTCTCTCTGCCCCTCCCCTGTTCACACTCTGTCTCTCAATAAAAAATAACCGTTAAATTTTTTTTTTTAATTTGTACTTTCTAGATGTACAGGTAAGGACAGAAAAATACAAACTTCTAGATACAAACTTCAGAACCATTGAAATTCTAGCCCTAGGTTTTCATGGATGTTTACATGTGAAGGGGATTTTATTTGCTTTCTTTTTATCTTTTCTTGCTAGGCCCCTTGCTAGGGGAAGTCTTCAGGGAGATTCTGTGATGTAAGATGTTCAAAACTAACTTTGTATACTGTGTGTACTGTATACTTTGTATATTGTGTCTGATCCTATAAAGATCCCAATATAGCACCTACTCAGGTCGCCTATATGTCACTTAAAAGGATAGTCATGACTACAGTTGACCACCCTCTGGGAATGCCACTAGCAATCTTACAATAGTATTATCTCTAAATCCTTAAAACAGGTGGCTTTTAATCTTCTTAGTAAAGATATTCAGGGAATTCACGTGTATAAGTAACCTATAGTCCATATTTAAGGATGCATTTGGGAATGGGATACCAGTCATCATGGGATTCCTTCTTATGTCCTCTTCGTTTATCCTTTTTAAAGACTGTGGTTTTAAAAATTCAGACATAAAAAAGAAAGTGAAATGTTAGCCATTGTGCTATATTGATTTAACAGGATTTTGAAACACTTTTATCCCCCATGTGCATTATATACATAATAACTGCCGTGTTTTTAGACATGACAAATTGGCAAACTCCACTGAGTCTTAGTTTTACTTTTGTAAAGTGAATATGATAATTGCTTGGGTTTGTTGTGGTTATTAGGGAAAGAAGATATGTGAAAGACCTTTTGGTAAAATGCTGTAATATAGAGTGTATCATTTCATTCTGTAAGTATTCACTAATCAACTTCTAGAAGTTGGCCCTTAAAAAGGGATAGCAAAAAGGCAGGAAAGAAGAACATGAAGTAATTTGCAGTATTGGGCATGGGTAAGACAGGTTTGTGTCTATTCTGGGTCCATTAACCATGGGGCTAATAAGTGGAAAAGGAAAATATAGCAGAAAGCACTAAATATACACAAGACCCTGATTTAAAAACAAGATACTATGTGCTGTAGGTGCCAGGGAAAGAGAGAGATAAGAAATATTGCTTGAGGTCATCAGGGAAATCTGTAGGAAACAGTTTCTGAAAGAAAACCTAAAGGAATCTTCAAGGATGTTGGTTTGTGTTACGTGTTGGTGAGTAACAGCAGATAAGGGTGGATTGAGGAAGTTAGAATTTTTTAAAGAAACTGTGCAAAGTTAGAATTGATTTCCACAATCCTCACTGCCTTCCATGCAATGGTGTCAAAGGCCGTGAGAGCAACACTGAAATACCACAATGCACTTCTAGCTTTATTTAATTAATCAGAATCATAGCTACAATTTAATAGAATTTTACACTTAAAAGGCATGTTTCTATAATTAAGACATAGTTCAAACCACATTGTTTAAAAAAAAAAAGTCCAGGTTCAGGGGGCTTTTTATGAAGATTAGTTTTATCGTTAAAAGTTAAGAAAGATGCCTGGTAAAATATGTTAGAGCTGAGGGTAAATTTTAATTCATATTATTATTAAAGGCAAATATCGGTCATCAAATAATGACTCCATAAAAGCCCAGAAGTATTAATATTAATATTATTGATATTCAGCATGGGAAAGACAGGTATAGCACTTTGTCCTTTTCATCATTCCACTGTATGCATTTACAATTTGGACAGTCCTGTATGGTGGATGGCTACTGTTCCAAGTCATTCAGAGAGCAAAAGAGAAACAAGAAGGCTAAACTGAAGGAATATGTCCCTTAGCTGCGTTACGATGTTAACCACGATATTTTGTATAGGGCTGTCTAAATGCCCAGTCTGATGCACTGTAACAGGTTGATTGGATTTACCACATTCAGGCCTTATTCACAGCAAATTCCAGTTAACAGAAGATTTTCACTGGAAGCACTTACTTTAATCTTGTGGATTGGCTAAATATGCTCATGGCGGCATCTTGACAATATGAAACTGATGCTGTGGAAATTTTGCAAATTAGCAGATCTTATTCCTCTTCCTTCAGGCAAGCCACATGAATACTATTCTAGGCAGATGGACATTTATCTTGCTCTTAAACATCTCCAGGGAGGAATTCTCGTAACTTTTTTGCTTATCGCTATTAATTTCTTAACTGGAATAAAACCCTGTATATTTTATTTTTGTTACTTCATTTTCTCCAGCTGCAACTTAAACTGTTTTCTTTTTCTTGACATTTTAGATGGTGAGATCTGAGAATAACAAGATCATATTAAAATATCAACTAAATTACAATGTTTGTAATAGTCACTGGCAGCGCTTTCCCATAGAATTTACATCTGTTTTTAAATTCTCCAGTTAAGTATGAATTAAAGTATTGATACCATATTATTACCAACTGATGTGCCACCAAAATGATAATCAATGTGTATAGGACTTTTCTTTATAAATTTTGTATATGTATTTAATATATTCAACACTGATGCAGGAAAGCCTTTTTGCCTCCTGATCAAATTTTGAATGAAAACACGTTATATTATTTAAACTATTTTTTTAGAGGTATCTGTGAGATATTTCCATTTAATTGAGTAATTTAGGAGAATATTTAAATTAAACCCTCCTTTATTGCTGAGACTTGTGAACTTATTCTCTAAGCAGGTACCTAATGGGAATAAAGATTTTTCAAGTCTTTTGTTTTCATGATAAAACATTCCTAGTTAGAGTTATCCCAAGATTTGAGAAAAAAACTGTACAAATCAATGAACTTAAAATTAAGTAGATTGCTAGTTGCTCTTCACCTCACAAAAGTAAACTTTAATGTATTTTTAGTTTCTTTAGTGAGTGCACCATAAACACTTAAAATAGTTAAATTCTGGGCTCCTGGGTGGCTCAGCTGGTTGAGCTTCCAACTTCCGCTCAGGTCATGATCTCGTAGTTAATGAGTTTGAGCCCCACTCAGCTCTCTGCTGTCAGCGTAGAGTCCATTTCAGATCCTCTGCCCCCCTCTCTCACTGCTCTCCCCCTCCCTCTCTGTGTCTCAAAAATAAATATTATAAAAAATAGTTAAATCTCAACACATATTCTTTTAGACACCCTTGTAAATAAAGTAAATCACACTTGCTTATTCTTCTTTCGTTTCGCAGTACTCCCTCAAAATGTACTCTATGTTCTAGTCAAACTGTAATGTTTATCGTTTTTAAGTAAATTTATGTCTTTCCCATTTGCTTGCATTATCCAATTCCCTTAACCCTATATCTCATACCCACCTTTGGCAGGAAGATTGCCTCTTGGTAAAAAACAGGTTAGGCAAAAATATTTATAGTTATCTTTCTTTAACATACATTAATTTATAAACAAAGGTCAGGTTACAAGATGATTTAGTTTTGTTTTCTTTGAACAAGTTATCATATTATTTGGGAAACAAATATGTACAGCCATGGCTTTGTAGGAAACACTCACCCAATGTGGGTTGCAATGGTTATTGGCAATAAGAAGATTTGGCAAATGGGAAAGACAGAGTTAATCCATATGCTGTTATATAGCTATTTATATTATTTAGAAATTTCATTTTTTTCTGGAACTCTGTCATCTTTGACTTATTTTATCACTATCTCAATTAATACTCATAGAAGAAAAATTCACTATTCCATACTAGGGAGACAGAAAGACTTCTGTATTTTACTTAATTTTATACACTTCTTTAGTTTTAATTTCTTTAATATTTATTTATTTTTGAGAGAGAGAGAGAGTGTGTGTGTGTGTGTGAGAGAGAGACAGAGAGAGAGAGACAGAGAGACAGTGGGGGTAGGGCAGAGACAGAGAGAGAGAGAGACAGAGAGAGACAGAATCCAAAGTAGGCTCCAGGCTCTGAGCTGTCAGCACAGAGCCTGATGTGGGGCTCGAACCCACAAACTGCAAGATCATGACCTGAGCCAAAGTTGGATGCTTAACTGACTGAGCCACCCAGGTGCCCTGTACACTTTCCTAGTTTTAAATACCTCTCTGTTGGATACTTCATAACAATAAGGAAACTAGTGTTGTTCACATATTATAGAATCAATATGTAATAATTAGAAGAGTATATTATATATTTTACAATGCAAATGTAAGACTTCAGCTTTTTGTCATTTAAGTTGTCATAGTTGCAAACTGTCTGCTATAATCAGCTAGTTTTCATGTTTAATTCATTACATTTCTTACCATATTATATACTTAGCTTATTATCATAAAAATAGGCGTGCCTGAGTGGCTCAGCGGGCTGAACCTCTGACTTTTTATTTCAGCTCAGGTCATGATCTCGTGGTTTGTGAGATTTCATGCCTGCTTGGGATTGTCTCTCTCCCTCTCTCTCTGTCCCTCCCCTCTCACACGTGTATGCTTTCTCTTTCTCTCTCTCTCAAAATAAATAAGCTTAAAAATAAATAAAGAAGTAAAATTCACTGTTATCAAATTTAAATGATTTCTTTTAGTCCCCCAGCTTCTTGAGTGTTTTCAGTAAACCTGAGGCTGAAGACACTTTGAAAGGGGAGGTTGGTTTCTCACTCAAGGGGCTTGCTATCCTTCGTGTTAGATTAAATGTCACAGGTCTTCAGTGGGATGTAGAACCTTCTGAACAAACTTGTATAGATGGCTTTTCATTTAGAAAGATCGTAAATGAACTTGAGTTTCATTTCAATAAACAGAGCTCCCTTTAACACCCAGAATGTTGTCTATAGACAGGGATTAACCAGCGGTTGTCTGGGTACTTACATGTAAAATACGCTAGGAACTCAGGCAATGCTATTAGTACCCCGGGAACTGTCCGTGGTCCTGTAACGTGTCTGGTTTGCATTCACTCTAAAGGCATACTGAATTCTGATAATCCCCAACAACTATGATCACGTTTGCGTGATCAACAGTCTCTCCAACTTTTCATTTTGCTCTGTCTCCAGGTGCATTAGCATTTTTTCTTCAACGATGTCATTTTCTTATGTAAAAATGAATCTATATGACATATCTTCATAAACACTTTCCAGAACAAAATAAAACAAACAAAACACAAGAGTATCTGATTGGAAATCCAATTCATATATGTATAAAATAAGAATTGGCATGATCTTTCTGAAACTGTCGTGTTGTCCTGGAGATAGAACAGATCTTTAGTTTTCTTGCTTCTCCAACCCTAAACAGGCACACTTTGCTACATCTGAACTATTACAGTAGTCTGCTAATTGGATTTTGATCTCCAGTCTATATTCTCATTAGATAATTTTAACACTGCAGACAGATTTGTTTTTATAAAGCATTGTCTTTTTTGTCCCATCACTGTCTCGTTCAGAATCATTCAGCTTATTAACAATAACAACACTTTGTATGGGCACTATGGCAAAGCCTTGGGGATATAGTAGAATATTGTCATAGTTCTATAGGTTCTGAAGAATATAGACTCTTTCCTGAAAGAGCAGTGACTTCTATTAATGGCATAGTCTCTTTAGATGTTCTGACTAGGCCTAGCATTCTGCCATCCACCCAGGGTCCCAGCCCCCTCTCCTACCGAATCTACACAAGCTTTTTGCTCAAGCCAGAATGGCCCCTCTCTAGCAAGTATTCACGGTGAACATTGTAGACCTTTTGCTTACAACTGCTCTTGACGGAGTCTTTTCCCTCCAGAGGGAAGACACATTTTTATTTTCTGTCTTTCTGGATTCTACCTGTTTTTTAAGGTTCAAGTTTCTTCCTTCCTCACACATGACTACTTTGGCCCAGGGTAATCTGTTCCTTCCCTGACATTCTGTAATACTCTTTATATGCTGCATTCTGCCTTGAAATTTGGCCATCAGAGATTTAACTGAAACTTTCATATGCAGAATGAACAGCTCTTTCCCTAGACACTTACTTTGTGAGGGAGGGCTTCAGCAATACATAGATTTAAATTTGAATCAAGATTTCACCACATATTTACTACCTACTTTGAATAAGTTATTGTACTTCTGTGAGCCTCATTTTTTTCATCTGTAAAATCAGAATGATGATAACATTTACCTTTTCAAGTTATCATGAGGAATACTGAGATGGCATCTCTACAGACCCTGCCACTTGCTGTGCATTCAATAAATGTAACGAATTATTATTGTCAGTTGCAGTTTCTACCCCCTCTTATTAGTTTGCAAGAGTTCCTAGAACATGAAGGGCAACTTAATTTTTCCTCCATTTTCTGATACCACTTTATTTAGAGCTTATCTTTTTGCTTTTCCTCAATAAATTAGCAAGTGGATATAACTTTATACCATAGATTATTTCAATAAAAACTGAGATTCTTTATTCCTGTGCAAAAAAAAAAAAAAAAGAAAAAAGAAAAAAGAAAAAAGAAAAAAACCCCACAACATTGTGCTTGAAAGGTTACAGAAGGGTTAAATTCCCAAATAACAAATTATTTTACATTCCTCAGGATAATCCTTATCTTGGTTGTTTTATTCACTAATACCTGAGTTAGCACTGATTTGTTTTTATGCTGAGGTTAAATGACATGGTTGCTGAAACTTCTGCCTACAGTGTTCACTTATATGGGTCAATTTATATTATTCTTATGTTCTCGATACATTATAACCTAAATTTGTACTACTTCTTAAAAAGTCATTATTGGCATAGGATTTGTATATTTAGGCACTCATATTGACTTGAATTTTATATACACGAGGGAAGAAATAGAACAGATCGTGCCCATATCCTTAGAGCATTCTTTTTCTTTTCCTCCCATTTGATTTATATGTTTTATCAGGGTTCTTTCCAAATGGCATAATGTTGTTACTTCCTCCTATTGATTTTAATCATTTTGATGTATTTTAAGTGAACTAAACTTCTGGAGTTTGCCACTCATAGTAGTGTGACTATGAACTAAACTTTCTAGTACCTAAAGTATTTCTAGTATTCTCTGGTATTCTAGTATTTCTCTAGTATTTCTAGTACCTAAAAAACCCTCGAAAACCAGAGCATATTTTGTTGAAAGACTGAGATACTCTGACTTTAAAGCTATTAAAGACATTTTATGTTCAGCATTGTTTCAGAGTTAAGTAAATTTTACAGTGTTCTAATTCTTACAAAAAGAAAATAAATTAGTAATAAGATTTTACTGCTTGGACGCTGAAGTGACACATGAAATTTTCTATGGTAAGGACAAAACCAACCGCAGTTAATGCAGGAATGTGAGTTTTATATATGTGATTCAAACAGTATGGTATCCAAATTTTAATAACAGAAAACAGGAAATTCCTGAAAAAAAAAACCATAAAGGTAACAGAATGCAGTATCTCCAGTTATATTTCAGTATGCCAAGTAAGCAAATGTTCGATCTTTCTGTCTTTTATGTGCCCATATCTAAAATTGGTATTTTGCAGCACTATATGAATATATATATATATATATATATATATATATATATATATATATCTAGAATTAATCCAAATATGAAACTAGACTAAATTTTTTTTAGTGTTAAAGACAATCAGATCAGGTTTAGAAATTTTACATGTGTGAGACACAGAGTCATACCGCCAGATAAAGAGATTCTTGTGCGTTACCCAAGACTACATTTACCAGTAGCAGGAAAAGTTAAACCGAGCAGGCTAGTGTTACTTGAGGAGATCAGAGTACAAGTGGTTAGGAATGAAAAGATCATCATAGAATGTTAATCCTGAGAGAGACCTCAAAGGTTTCCATTCTTTTTAACATCATCATTTTCGTAAAATTAAAGATAAAGCACTTGGTTCAAAACACACACTTACAAACTAAGACAGTGAAGGATCAGACGGAGATAGAATTTGGAATTCACACAGAAACAGAGGAGCCAGGACGTAGGAAGTACGGGAGAGAAGACACAGAAGTCTGTGCTAAGACACGTCGGCCGAAGGTCTGAAAGGTATCACCGATAATAATATCTGTACCATTCTTTCTCCTCGGAAAATGAGAAAAGTGCTAGCTTGCTTCTCAATGGTACGTGACCCCTGTGCGAGGAAAGGATCCTGAAGCTGTCTCTGATGTATCTTAGTGCCCTCATTATCCAAAGATCAACAAATTTGCCCCGTGTTTGACTGAATAATTGTAACATTACTTTTTGGAGAAGTGGGGGGAAAAAAAAACCTCTCCTCTTACTAATTCCTTAATTCAGAATAATTTCATTGCACTATTGGAAATCCCATCTAAACAGAATCAACCTGTCACTAAATGCATGGCTGAGAACAGATCCTTTCCTATTTACAGACAGCAGAAGTGCCCGGGCTTTGCAGGGTAGTAGAGAAGGAAATGAAGTGGGTAAGAGAAAAGGAAAAAAAAAGTGCAGAAAAATAGTCCAGAAGCACTGAAATAAAGTATGCTTTTGCATAGTTTTGACAGTCTTTCTCTTGAATCATATACAGACAAGTGGAGGTTAGTGCAGAGAGATTTTCTCAGGAACAGTCAGAGCAGGCACAACACTTCATGTAAACACTCCTTTGGATTTAACAAAGTCCACCAATTGATGAAAAAATTATTTTGCTTGTCCTTTCATACGAGTGACTTTTTTCAAAAAAATACCTTTGTTCTCAGAAGATGCATGGCCTGAGATACGGTGCATTCAGAAAACTTTTAAGGAAAACTTTGGTCCTATGAGAGCCAGATATTCTTAATGCTTTAGCACCAAGAAGGACTTAAGTTTCTGCTAAGAATCAGAAGAAGCCTGTAACCATGAGCCATGTAGAACAGGGGTGAAATTACCAACTTTTCGGCAGCATCTCAACTTCTGGTGGTATAGGGAAATCTGCTTTTCTGTCCCTGTAGAACGAGAGTCGCTTGAGTGCTTTCTGGCATGCTAGGGCTTCCCCTTTGTGTATAGTATGCATGATTTAAAAGAAGCAGTGTCAGCACTGATTTATACATTGACAGCTAAGGATAATAAGATATGGGCAAACATACAGCTCACCCTTTTACAGATTAACCTGGAGACTGCATTAGGCAAATTTGATAGCATTAAAAGATTTTGCCAATTTGTCTGGAAACAATTTCTCTTTTGTAGTGTGTCAAGGGTAACACTTCATGCCCTTGTACTAATTTAAATGGCTTTGATAAATTGTTCAAGAGGTTAGAGAATAGTAGTGTAGATATATATTTAGCACTTTAAAATAAAAAGGCTGTTAACTTAATTGTTAAATGAATTTAATCTGTAAAAATCAAAAGTGCCCAAGAATGGAAGTGTTTTCTTGGAACCACAGCATCCATATTACATCATGAAGCTTTAAAAGTCTTCTTAGAAAATAAAATTATACTTCTGCATTACTTCCTAATAACTAGAAATGCTTTAAGCTATTACAGCAGCATGGATGGTACCTATTATTTGGGGAAAGCCTTAGTTTATAAAAGCAATAAAAGCATATCTTCTCCAGAGTTGGTTTTTTTTTTTATGTTGCATGTCCTAGATTGTACCATTTGCATGACATCAAGGTAGTCTTATGTCCCCTAGAGACCTTCTTAAAAATGAGATGTATATTTCATGAGACATTCTCTATGTACATAATTTCTAAAGTAAGGAATTTGAAGAGGCCCCTCTGAAAGTCAGTGGATTAAATCATTGCACCTTTATTCAGTATCCTTCTGAGAGAAACAGCTATTTTATAGGAATGTTTAAACAATTCTTTTTAAGAACACACCTCAAATGTAAATTAGCCCTTTTGGTGAATTTTGCACTTGAAACAAGGGCAAGATTCATTTGTATGAAGATCATAGTCTTACCCCTGTACATTTGCATTCCCTCCCAATTCATGAAGAACTGACAACTCACCTGACTAGTTCATCAAACATTTTGTTTCTGTCTCAAGTGAACCATTAAAATGCTCTTTCTTTACTGGAATAAGAATATCGCTAAGCAGCAAGCTACTAGTTTAAATAACAGCTGCTTATTTAAAAAAAAAAAATTAAAACAATGTAAAGATAGGACAGATAGGATTTCATACTTATTAGCTGTTTATTTCAAACAAATAAATTCCTCCACATGGATAAAGGAAATTTTAGTTCCAGAAACAACTAGCAGGAAAAGCCAACTTAACCAAATTTGGAGCAACTTTGTTTTTGTTTGTTTGCTTGTTAGTTTTCATCTTTAAATTTTAACAAATAAGTGCTCAAACTACAAGAGAACATCCATTTGTTTGCATTTTGTATTATTTAGAAGCAACTGAGAAAGCTTTTAAACTTTTTGCCAAAGGTATATGTAGTGTTTTAATGATGTTGCTGCAGTATGGGTTTTTAGCATTTGGGGCTAAAATTAGCATCTTTGAGGAAAGTAAAAAAAAAAAAAAATCAATTTTTAATACTTTAAAAACTTCTGGGGGCGCCTGGGTGGCGCAGTCGGTTAAGCGTCCGACTTCAGCCAGGTCACGATCTCGCAGTCCGTGAGTTCGAGCCCCGCGTCAGGCTCTGGGCTGATGGCTCGGAGCCTGGAGCCTGTTTCTGATTCTGTGTCTCCCTCTCTCTCTGCCCCTCCCCCGTTCATGCCCTGTCTCTCTCTGTCCCAAAAATAAATAAAAAATGTTGAAAAAAAAAATAAATAAATAAATAAAAACTTCTGGAAATTTGGGAAATTTCTTAATTGAAAAGTATGTCATATTTACAGTGCAGAGAATTCGCATATAATGAACAATTACAAATCATGGGAATGGTGAATATTCACGTAGAACAAGACTGGCTTTCTAAAGTGTATTCCTGGTTGAGAATAGCAGGGAGGTGTGTGGGACCTCATTTCTCTCTCTTGACTGGGAGTTCTCGAAGGAAAACTGCTTTTAAAAGAAGGAAACCTAAAAGTAGTCTTGCTCTTTCTTGCCAAGGATAGTGAAATTAACATGCAGCTGGGCTTCTCTGATAAATGGATTCTGTTAGGTCACTGAGGGGGTGCATGTGACATTAAGTGATTTACAGTCCTTTACCTTAATGAAATTGTTTCAGCAAGATGACGCTGAAAGCTCTTAATGGATAGCTTTTCTTGATGTAATGAAATTGCATTCCTATGGCATTTAATATAAGGTGCAGTTATTATTTACTGGAGCTTTCCAAGGGCTGCTATTTGCACAGACAGTTCAGAACAAAAAGAGATTTCAGTAGCGGCACCGAGGCCAGAATGGCTTGTGACATTCTTAAGCGGATGAGTGTATTTCTGAGAGCATTTCAGTTAGTGCAGTCAGAGCTTCGGAGACCCTTCAGGAGACTTCTTTTCACCCAGCGCTGCTAGTCTCCAGCCTTTTACTTATATTCTTCTAATCTATTTACAGGCAACTGGATTACAACCAGATCAGCTGTATTGAAGATGGAGCATTTAGGGCTCTCCGGGACCTTGAAGTGCTGTAAGTATTGCTTATTTCTCTTACTCTTTTGAACGGGGGCTTTGTGTCTGGGGAGTGCTAATGTGGAAGCTTATCTGCTCGCTCGAAACCTAGCATCAAAATGGTCTCTTATAAAGATACCTTAAATAACTCATGGGGAATATATGAGTTGAAATGTGTGTGTGCACAGCCGTGGGTATCATTTCTGCATATTTAGGCGAAAATGTCTATTTAAGGAGGACGTTCAAATGTTCACAATACCATCTTTCAAGTGTGTTTCTCCTTGTAACAAAATATTCTCATTCAAAGGATTGGTGAGGCTCCCTAGAATTGCCAAATATTAGGATAAAAGCAGTTGTATAAGAAAAATTACAATAAAAAATGAACTTCTTAGTTTCTGATGAGTTGGGTTATTATATAGTTGCCATGCAATGGAAAGATGTTGTCTCATTTTAAAATGCCATTTTTAACCAGATAGCATCATTTTTGAAAGGTGATTCTAGAAATCTGCTTTTCTGATTCTAATAAGTTGCCCATTGGGTCCATTTTAAAGTCTTCACTACTGACTTAGGAAGGCACAGCACACAGACTTGAATTATAACTGGCATCCTCTCTCTTTCCTTACTGGGCAGACATGGCTGACAAAATGGGCTAGAGGCAATCTGGTAGTCTCTACAGACCTTTGACTTGGTACAATAATTTTAATGGAATTATTATGATGAGAAATTATTTTAATGTAAACTAGAGTTACTCAAGCCGTTGAAGCTGCCTGTCCATTTCTGGAATTTTTTTTTTCCAGTCAGAGACTCACAAGTCTAGCTTTTTGAATATATTTACACATTTCTCCCCCCATATAAAATATTTTTCTGTGCTACAGTTCATCCCTGGCTAAATTTATTCAGAAATTCAAAAATTGACTTAAATGTTGAAGAGGTTTGGCAATTTTAGTCCATGTGGTAAAAGTTATCTGGGACTCGTGATATCCTTCCGGAAAAAAAAAAAAAAAAAAGATCCCATTACTTTATAAATTGAGTTTGAGGCACAGAATGGAATTCAGGAAAGAAAGTTTGAGGTCTCAACAAAATAGCTTATTTAATCAATATTTTATATATGATTTTGATTTTAATTGCAAGTAGATGTATAGAACTTGTAGCTGTGTCATGTGCAAAGTTACTGGTTATTTTTAAGGACTTAATGTAAGAGTTAGTTGATTGAGATAAATCGTGTTGTAAGATATATACTGTTGTCTACCCACATCATGAGAAGTCAGCCTTTCTTTCTGTTGGTAACAGCCTAATTTTTTCTATAGGAAACCTATTCAGAGTGCTTATCATACACATTGTATTTAATAACGCCACTAGTTGTGTTTCAGACCCATTAATATACAAAGCTCACTGTTGCTATTTCAGAGTCAGAATAGTTAGGATACAACTATGATTTCATGATAGCAGTCTGATGTCAAAACCATAGTCAGTGTCATAAACTTGGTATATGAAGAGACAACCCTGAGTGTTACTTAATTGAATGGAGCTGATCAGGCCAAGAATGTGTTACTAAGTAGGTGCTTCTAACTAGGAATAGGAATGACACCAAACATTTTATGGAAAATTTGCTGAATATTGTGGATGGACTAAAATCCCATAAAGTACTTTGTTATTCATTAAAAGAGCTTAAATAATTCACGTATAACACACACACAGACACACACACACACACACACACACACGCACATAATACCTACTCTATGCCAAGCACTGTGCTAGGCATTGAAAACTCTATCCACAAATACAATAACTATTCATTTGCTTATTTGTTATAAAGTAAACAGTGTTTTTAGAAGAGTAAGTTTGTGACGATACAATCACCTCATGCGTTGTATTTGTCATATTAGCAAAATATCTAGAAGGTAACTTTAGCAAGACCCTCTGTCTTGAAACACAACAAAGAGTAAAAAATGTTCTATGGTTCATGGAGTAAAAATCAAAATCCAAAGTGTTAGGAACTCTTTTGGGGTCCTTAATATATAGGTTTCAAAGAGATCTATAATGGTCAGAGTGTGTTTGCTAAAAAAACGAAAAAATTAACATTAGTACATGATACAAGAAAGTGTGAATTCTTTCAAAACAATTTAAATATTTTACATTCAAATTTGACAAAGTCAAGCAGACATTCTTTTAATATGTGTTCATTTTTAAATCTTCGTAATTCATAGAATCTTTGGAGAAATTATTCTTTGAAAAATTTAAGGGTAATTGGATGAAATACCAAAGACTGGGATTTATCAAGCCCAAATCTCTTGTCATGTAAATGAAAAGTTCTTCTATTAGAAACATTTCCAGAAAGAAACTTGTCTGTTTTTCTTATTTTTAGCGTCTATGACCCTTTACAATATATCTTCTTATTGTGTGGAGATAATGAAGAATTAATTAATTTGCAAATCACCTTAAATTTCAGACTCCCAATGTTTTAGATCTTTTTAAAACTTTTAATTCCATGAGCCATTTCTCAATGTATGATTATACTGAGGCAAAACAAGGGAATGGAAGTAATCATACTGGACCATTGACAAAAATTTGTTAAATTAAGATATAAATTAGGGTAAAGAGAGTGAATAAAGTTTGAGAAGGAAAAGTCCAGGTAAATGAAAGCAAGCAGAGTCAGTCTATCACTTGTATGTTCATGGCAACCTGGCAAATTTTGGAATTCTGATTGGTATGATTCAGAAATGTCTCTGTTTTTAATGTGAAGATACCATCTCAAAAATAACATTGGAAACTAAATCTAGATCAATGTTTTCTGTTTCTTTGGACAACATCTAGTTTTGTATTGTTTGTTTTATTTCTTTTCCATAAAATAGGCATCATTTAATTGAATCGCGACATAGTGATTCATATCCATTAAATATCAGACTCTGCCAAATCCTACGCTGAGCACTAAGGGAATAAGAAAGAATAAATCAAGATCTAAGTCTGAGAGTAACTATATGATTACCAAAACTAAAATTTCGTATTTGTACATCAAAATGTACTTTTGTAGAAGAATATATTCTTGCTGCAAAAAGAAAATCTTGAGGTTGAACATAGAAATATAGTTTCGTTTAGAAGAAAGTGTTAAATAAAGAAGTACAATAGATACATTTGCATTGTTTCAGAGTAGGAATTAGTCACGACCATAACATACATGTCATCAGATGTAATTAGCAAATATTTATTATTAATTTTAAAATAATTTAATTTCATTGGTTCCACATATCGTTCCACTATCAGGTATCAATGTCAATATCACTTTGCCACATCAATACTGAATAAAAACACTAAGATAATCTATTTCTTCAGCTGCATTTTGCAAAGTGACATTTTGAGAAAAGACTCCAGACTGATAGCCACCAGCTTCAGCATTCAATGAAAACACTCTTTGGTGTGGAATCATAAGAAATTAGAGTTCAAAATTAATGCATGCCTACTGCATGTGATGAATTACTTTAAAAAATGTTATCCCTAAAGTCACATTTCAGTATGTTATGTACTCTGAAGATTTTAGCCATATAAAGTCAGCATAAATTTTGAGGGTGGGAAAAGGGGTCATTTGAAAGTAAATCCCTTTGAGAAGTGAAACCTTTTAGTTCAAACATCAGGATATATTTTAATGGCGTTTGAAAAAAAAAATCTCATTTCACTTGAGTACAGAAAAATGCTACAGGCTTTTAGATAACGTGAACCAACCAATTCAGTGCTTTATAGGTCCTTCATAAAGTGGGATTTTTTTTTCGCCTGTGCAACTTACTTCAATCAGTTGCATTAGTTTTTACATCATTCAATACATTGCAAAACTGGGTAAGAAAAGAAAGTGTGTCTTCTAGATCGGTAGCCTCTGTGCCCTACTTTACTGAGAAGTTCAAGTGAATCCCTGAACCCCTGAACACCCCAAATCATACCATTCACAACTGCAGCCTCCAGCTGGCCAAAAGTGGCCTCATAAATGTATCCTGCTTTCGTCCAAACAGATGTAGCCCACAGACTCTTTGAAATGTCCGAATTAGTTGCCAGTATTTAAAAATTAGGAGGACAGATCTGAAATTTTCTGTTTCCAGCGTCTCCTGAGAACATCAGATCGGTTGGCAGCCTTCCATTAGCACGGAGCAGTGGTCCATCGGAGCTGAGGACTAGCTGCTATGAGAGAGAGTGTCATCGCTCGCTTACCAGGGTCTCCAGTGGCCCCAGCCCTCTGCCTGCCTCACTCCATCTCTCGTCCCTGTTGCGTTTCTTAACACGCATCCTGCTTCTCTCATTTACTTCCCTGCCCAGCCTCCATTGGCAAGAGAATTTGCATAGTCTAGATCAAACCTTTCTCCATTGTCAAATTGCATCTGTGGGCCGTTGATCCTGTCATCCTGCCTCCCTCAGGAACTTGCCCGCTTTGCTCACCACATCATGGTGTCTTCTCCATACTAGAATCATTGTCCGTATTCGCATTGCACAAACACAGCCCTGGGATAGCCTCCTTCTCACTTTCTTGTCATAACCAGACTTCCCCAAAGGGAGAAAAACAATCTCTTCTTCATGTTATTAATTATAAGGTTTTATAATTTGTACTTCATCTTCCCACTTGGACAATATGCTATTTTAGGACAGGTTTTATGCCTGATTTATTTTATGCTGTTCCATGTTGCCATAAAATGAAGAGCCAGCTAGGAAATATTAGATGAATGAATGGGTAGTAGTTGTAGTAGTAGTAGAAAAGCCATAATAATACAACAATGCCTGTGTTAGGGGAAAAGTAGTAACAATTTGAACCAAGCAAGAGTTATGCTTATTTTCACCATCTCTCCCTTGGCCGCCCATCTTCCTGACTCCAGCATCCAGAATCTGCGTGATCTGTACTGCATGGAAGTTTGCAAGGGACAGGATATGTGCCTAGACTTAGAAGTATTAGAATGTACAGGGTGCCTGGGTGGCTCAGTCGGTTAAGCGTCTGACTTTGGCTCAGGTCGTTATCTCACAGTTCGTGAGTTTGAGCCCTGCATTGGGCTCTGTGCTGACAGCTCAGAGCCTGGAGCCTGCTTCGGATTCTGTGTCTCCCTCTCTGTCTGCCCCTCTCCTACTCGTGCTGTCTCTGTCTCTCAAAAATAAACATTAAAAAATTTTAAGTAAAGAAGTATTAGAATGTATTAAGCTTTTAATAAACTGCCCCAGCCTGTCACTTTATCCCTACCCAATGCAAGTACCAAATGTAGATATCGTTCTTACTACTCAGATTTCAACAACGGCTGATGTCCACAACAGAGAATAATTAGCAGGACTGTGTTCCGGGATCTGACAAAACCAATTCTGTGCTATTGCTATGAAATTTAATTTGGAAATTTCAAATATGTTCATTTACTCATGACACTAATTATACATAGTGCCCCTCTAAGGAAGCGTAACTGCCCAATTTTACTAATTGTTGACTGCCTCGTGTTATTCCTTAACCAGGGTCATAAATACACACACATGCATACCCATGGTGCATAAAGCAATATGTGAATAGTCAAAGATATTATGGCTAAAGACATAAATCTGTAATAAATATTTAATAAAGCTGAATGCATAGTAAAGTGTTAAAGTATGGCATTTATTTATCCTCTTGTTTATAACATGAGGCATTCTTTATGCCTTCTCTACCAGATAGTTGTCCTGCATAAACATAGTTGCAAGAAGCATTCTCTGTATTATTATATAGAATGATCAGTAAATTTTAATTACCTAAAATTTCTAACTTTTTTTGTTTTATTCTACAGCACTCTCAACAACAACAACATTACTAGACTTTCTGTGGCAAGTTTCAACCATATGCCTAAACTTAGGACTTTGTAAGTAGCCGCAATGTATATATGTCAATGTCGTCAATTCAGGGTTCCCCTTAAGTACCATTTTTAGTAAACAGAAAACAGTACCACAAGTTCATTATGGGGTAGACCAGGAAAACACCACTTTTTAAAAAGTACTAGATATGGTATTTGAATAAATGAACTATTATTCTGAAAACATGAAAGCTTTCCTTTAAATGATATGCATTATAGAAAGTTGGAGGGGGGACGTTTACTTTGAGCTATTGTGGAGGTCACATTTCATTAAGAAATGTAAGACTCCTTGATTGGCTGTCAGAGATGATAAATGGTAAATCTTTATGATTTTATTACTGTACAGCAAGCCGACCTAATAAAGCTAAACTGGCTCTCCAACACCCTTTGTAATGTAAAATTACAGCATAACCCTCCAGTGCTTCTATAATTAAGGTTGTGTCAGCATTTTTATTTAAAAATGTCTTTTCAGGAGATGGACATTAAAATATTTTAGGTGAATAAAAACTTGTTTCCTAGTAAAGTATTTGCTACAACTATTTTTTTTTTCTCTTGGAGAAAAAATAATCTTTAAAGCTCAGCATGGGGATATTTAGTTAAAGCATTTTCAGAGATAAATCTCATTTGAATGGGGTTTAAGAATCACCTTGACCTTAAAAATACATTATATACCACATGTGGGAAATGGTGGGAAACATAACCAAAGCTTTGGAGTTCTGGAATAATATGTGTTTTTAAGTAGGGAACATAAATTTTGATTGGGTTTTCAAAATAGTTTTCATTTTACAGTAGGTTATAACTGGAAACATATAGCTTTTATTTTTTTCTCTTTAATGAAAAATCATTTGAATTGCCAGCTTTTTAATGAATTAGGTAATACCAATCGTAAAGTCCTTTTTTTTTTTCCCTCTCTCACTAAAATGTAGCTCTGCGCATGATACAACACAACATGATCATTTCCTTGGAATATGATTTAACAAAATAAAGAAATTCTCAAAGTATGCAGATATAACATAAATTTTATTTCCTTGGTACTCTTTGGTTGAGCCTAATTTGACCAAATTAATACCAAATATAGTTCACTCAGACTATATTTGATGAAATTAGCTCCTCATTACCTTTAGCTGATTTTTAAAAACAAACTGAACAAGCTCTTAATCCTTGAGAAAATAAAGCCACCAAGACTGTAGAAATATCCATCATCCACGTTTTTGATAGTATGCCTTATTTTCCTACAGAAATCCATTAGCGTTTGTCTTGCTAATCAGGTTTTTAAAGTTTTATGTTCTCTCATTTGAAATTTGTACACACCTAATTGGATTATTGTAACGTGCTTGGTTTAGATGAAAATATTTAGAGAACAGCGAGGTGGATGGAGTGTGCTAAGCGGTTTCCAAAGGATGCCACTCTGACTTCCCAACAAACTGAACCGGAGGTCACCCAGCTTTCCCAAAATGTAGCAATGTGGCATTTTGTTTGGTGGCATGCCGTCTAAGTTTTGATGCAAGACAGTTTGTTCCATATCTATAGGCTCAAGGAGAATGTAAAATAGTCATCTAACTTGAAATTCCCTTGCTTTGGTTGTTTCATTATTCTATATTATCATTGCTACTTAAAAATTCCACTTTTATGTTCCAATTATCTTTCTGGACTGAGTTCCATGTTTTAATATCCATTACTGTTATTGGGTTAGAATTGAGCACATCAGCTAAAAAGGACTAAAATGGTATTACTGTGTCATAGATGATTCTGGAAATGATGCTTTGATTTATAGTTTTGGATGTCCTTTTCTTTAGTTTGAGAAAACATAAAAGCCAATTTGAAGTCATTTACCTAATTTAGTGGATACATTTGTCTGATATTTTATTAATGGAAAAGTGCTATTTGCCACTTGGAATGGATCCATGCTCTGGTGTGGATCCCTGCCAACATAGAGAGGGGGCTCACTTAATTCCTTCACTCCTAGCCATTTATGTCTTTTCATTTCAGTTCCTTCTCTTTGAGGATAGGGTCCCAAGAGCCCAAAGCAGCTAATCCCTTTTTCTGCTATTAAACAAAAAGAAGGAAATCAGAATAGGGACATGAAAGAAGTGTTTTATATTGAATTATTATTCTATCTTGTTCAGCAAAAAACGAAAGTGACCTGCTAAAAAGATTTTGCAAGCAGTTTTTACAGAAACTAACAACAGCAGGACTAACTGATAACTCATACTGGGAGCCACAACTTTTATTTATATGGCCCCGCCCCCACCCCACCCCAATTGGCCACCAGTATGTGGACTGCAGAGCAATTTGCCTTGGACATACCTATTTCTTTTTACCGTTTTGAGTGAACATAGGAAAACTATTATTATGGTCGTGTTCAAGCTTCTGTATATTTGCTTAACTTGGCAGTAAATGAAGAGTAAGTTGATTCTCATCATTTTTAGAAAAATAATTAGGTTGGGACTTAGTAAGCTTTATCTACTTACATGTTAAGAAATAAAGTTACATATTATTATTAATACATTTTTTAATTCTTGGAATAACTATTTTGTTTTCTTGCCTTAAACGTCCCTTCTTCTTATGTAGTCGCCTCCATTCGAACAACCTATATTGTGACTGTCACCTCGCCTGGCTCTCTGACTGGTTGCGACAAAGGCCCCGGGTTGGTCTCTACACTCAGTGTATGGGTCCATCCCACCTGAGGGGCCATAATGTAGCTGAGGTTCAAAAACGAGAATTTGTCTGCAGTGGTAAGAGAGAAAGAACCTTTATGTTGTCATATTATTTTTTGCTTCTATGTAAGAGAGCAGTGGAGAACGCATGCTTTAAAAGTTTCAGTGTTTTGCTCACTAACATGTGCAATTGTGCACTAATCACTCCATGGAAATCCTCGGTTTCAGTGATATTGATAATATGTTCTAAGGCATTTGTGCGTGATTGGCCATTACAGATTACTCGTACTTAATGTATGATGAAAGGTTTTTCAATTTTCACTCCTGGGGAAATATAGGACATTCCTAGATTTAAATTCTGTTTGCTACTTATTTTGCTGTCATGTAATAATTTAGATCTACTTTTATGTTAACAAATGGAAATATGATTCATCTTGCTGGAAAATTCAGGAAAGTATCTCAAATCTAGTTGCAGAGTGACAAAGCACTTTCCGTGCATACTAGTGGTTCACCTCTACAGGAAAGAGATAAATGAGTAGCTTTAGTGATGAAAATCTGAAAACGAAAATTAGGCGTGACCTATGTAAAATATCAAGTAACATTTACTTAGTTCTTTCTATATGTTTGGTCACCAGCCTAAGTATTTCACATATACTTAGCTCATTTCACCTGCCTTAGAACAACTGTAGTGAGATATAATATTATATCTATATTAGAGATTAAACTGTTGAGAGGAAAAAGATGCTAAGTAGCCTTGTCCAAGGTCATATAGTTGAATCCATGGATCTCAAGCTTAGGCAGTCTGATTGCCAATTCATATATATTTATATTTATGTTTATACTTATTTATAAAATATTATGTTACTATTACCTGATCCATATTAGCATAATTTATTATATATGCATGTGTGTGTGTGTATATATGTATGTGTATATATATATGTATATCGTTCTGCTTCAGAAGTGTCTGTTCAAGATACAGTCACACAAAATGTTTAAATATATATAACACATCACAAATAGTTCCTTAGAGGATTGAAGACATATGAGTACAGAATTCTCATTTATCGTTCTCTTTTAGACCCTGTTGTGTACGTCTCCACACTTTTTATAACCCAAACAAAATTTTCTTATAATGTCATGGAATGTTCTCCTTAGGTCTGATTGCTTTTTAAGAAAATTAAATAATGAAATGACTAACAAACTGTTACTAACCACTTTTTTTCTCTCTTCACTTTTCCCTTCCTGTTTTCTAGATGAGGAAGAAGGCAAGTTCATGTTTCTTTTTTAGACTGAGACTATTTTTGTGACGTTTGAGAGCTTGTTAAGAGGGCTTGGGTTAGTGACTGGCCTGCAGCCCCTTCCCGGCATTCTGATCGCTCAGGCCCTCTCCCTGCAGATCAGAGAGGGTTTGTCCTGCTCCAGTAAACAGAGTGTGTGCAGATTCCCATTCAGTACAGCACGGCCGCCATTCTGTCGTTCATCATTCCAACAGTGAAATCTCATTTCAAAACAGTTTTGTTTCCAAATACTGAGTAGTAAAAATACATACACACAGGTAACTACTTAATGCTAAAATCGCAGGCTATGGAAGCCAAAAATAGAACTACCTAGCTTAACAATTACAGAATGGCTTGTTACAAACTATTATAACTTCAAAGAAAATGCAGATTTTGAACCTACCAAGATTTGAAGCTTAGCAAGATCTAATTTCCCCCACATTTATTGGTACATGATTACTTATTTAGAATCAACAGTTATGTCTGTTCTCCTTTCTTTTTTTAAAGTACAGTACAGTATGCTACATACATTTAGTAAAGACCAAATTCTCGTGAAGCTTATTAGAAATGAAATATAGGTTAGTCTGAAACTGCTGCTTTTTTTGGAACTCAGAATCGTTTTGAATCAAATTCTAGTTTCCGGTCTGAGTTTAGCCTTTCTTAACAATTATTTCAAGTGGGAAAAATTATCATTTTCATAATTAGTTTTAAGAATCTCATTTGCTTCATCTGAGTGTTGACCCAGAACTATAAATGCATGCATGCTTCCTAAAATATATCTTAGAAATACAGGCCCATTTTATGCTCAGATATTTAGAGAAATACATTTCTGTTAAATAATGTGTTTTGTTGTTTGAGATGAACTCGTAAATTTCACAATGATGAATTTCAGGAGGGAAACTGTTATTGTTGTTTGTTTCTCTTTCAGGTCACCAGTCATTTATGGCTCCTTCTTGCAGTGTTTTGCACTGTCCAGCTGCTTGTACCTGTAGCAACAATATCGTAGACTGTCGTGGGAAAGGTCTCACTGAGATCCCCACGAATCTGCCAGAGACCATCACAGAAATGTATGTGCCCTGAAATTCCCTCTCATCTCTCCACCTCCACAGTGACCCAAACCATGACTTTCTTTAGAGACTCTGGGTTTATCGAAGGCAAATATGCATCAACTAACTTAGACAGATAGTCCTTGCAGAATTGTACTGAGCCTTACTCTGTTGAAGAAATTACCTTGTTGAAGAGGCTAGGATTTTTCTTTCTTTCTTTCTTTTTTTTTTTTAACATAGGTAGAATTAAAAAGAGTGCACTTTTAGGATAAATAGTTCTTTCCCTTTTCATTGGGAAGGTGTTAGTAGGCTATTTAGGAAAAAATAAGAGTGGTTGTACATAGTCTGACCATTTGGATCTGGAGATCTGCTCGTGTCCAGGTTCTAAAAGAAGGACCAAACTGGAGTAATAAATCATAGGAACGACAGAACTAGATGATGTTCTGCCTCTTTAAGAGCTCACTTTTATAAAATAGTGTCGCTGTTTTGTTTGAAATATTGTATGGTCTACCATAAAGTATAAAAAAGATATAATTATAAAGTCAAAATATATAAAATTTTTAAATTAGTGAGCATTTTAACCTATTTGAACCAATGGCTGTCTCTACCAAAAGTTAAATTGTCTTGGCAAAGAACTTCATATCTATTTTGTATGCAGATGCTGGGTGCATTGTCCTTGCCAGATAGAAGTCATGTGGATAAAACAAGGTCATGTAAGATGTCAAATGAACTGTTTTTCTCACCTTGAGAAGAAAGCATTAGGGAAAATCTTTACCTCAATATCCATTAACTAAGACAGCACCTCATAGCCACTCAGCTCATCATATTATTATTTTAGAGTTCAGTTCCAAAGTTTAAATAAATAGTTTTGAGTGTTTTGAATTGAAATGGTAAAGTAAGATTAAGTCCTTATAAGTCTACGTAGTAGGCACAAAAATTAAGTTATTTTCAAAAACTATGCATTTTTTGCCAGTTAACTGCTCTAATTTACTTTACATGTTACTAACGTTAATTCACAAGACCCAC
The DNA here is from genome assembly GCF_046562875.1 of Panthera onca. Classification (NCBI taxonomy): domain Eukaryota; kingdom Metazoa; phylum Chordata; class Mammalia; order Carnivora; family Felidae; genus Panthera; species Panthera onca. The sequence goes on from NC_138342.1 coordinate 16,154,467, forward strand.
TAACATTATTTAAAATATCTAATATGTGCTTAAAAGTATTCTTAGAGCTTTGCAGTGTAAGACATGATCATCTGTGAAGACGCTAGAATCTGTGGAGGTTTGGCAAAGACATGAAATAATGTATGCACATAATATTATAGTCATCGAAATTTTAGTCAATGGAAGCTACTTTGCTCATAGAAGACATTTATAAGAATTTTTTAGCTGAACCTTGAAAAAAGTGTAATATATCGTTTTGGAAGAGGTGGGTGACATTGCACAAAAGAGAATTGTCAGGGATGAAGGACAGAGGTGGTGGTGAGCATTATGTTTTAGAGATTGTACAGTCAATCCTAATTAGAGTAATAGGTGCGTGTTGAGGCATCATGCAAAATAATGCCTTAGAAAAGACATCTACGTATAATTTTAAAGCCACAGATTAATGAAGGTTTTTATCTTAATCAGGAGAGGTAATATAAGAGGAACTAGATAATAGACATAGTAAGTTTTCAAATAGGGAAATAATATATTTATCTATCCAGGCAACAGCATTTATTAGGTAAACACTTATTATTATAAAAGGCAGCATGAATTTTCCAGAGATCTTCCATCAAGTGACTAGCAAATTGGACACAAATTGAAAGCTATGACATGAGGTACAAATTAATACACGTTGTAAGAGGGGAACAAATGAAGTTCAAGGCATTTATGCAGAGGGTGTAAAGTGGGGGTCAAGTTACAGTGGTTAATTAAAGGCAGAAAGCTTTAGTTAGAAGCACAAGTCAACCTACCATTCACCATCTGTGAGACTGTAGGCAAGTTATTTATCCTCTGCAAGCCTGTCTCCTCACCTGAACATAAGGGTTGTTGTTCATTTGAAGTGAAATAATACATATGCTTAGTATATAGTAGTAATTCAATAAGTGATACTTTGATCGTTGAAGTCTTATTATAAGAGGTAACATCCGGGATAGGCCTTGAAGAATTGGTATTGAATGGAAATGCAAAAATGAGGACAGGGCTTTCAAAATGAACGGAACATCATAAGCGTAGGCACTAACGATGGAAATGCAAGATACAACCAAACAGGGGCTCAGTATGGCATTTGGAACCCAAGAGAATGCAGGAAAATAACATTGGAAAGGTAGACTGGAGCCAGTTCATAGAAGGCCTAGATAGTATAAGGACCTAAGTCTTTATTTGGAATGCATTTGAAAACAGGAGTTTTAATCTGAATCTCCAAGAATTAACCTTACAGCTATGTGCCAGCAGTTGGCAAAAGGCCCCATTGCCAGGCAAGAGGCCTCCGTAGGTGGCTATCATGTTGATGGAGGGGAGATGTCATAAAAGCAGGAGTTGTGTAGCTGTGGGGTAAAAGCAGGTAGGGTAGTTAATATAGGAGCAGAATTCATGGGATTGGGTATTTGGTGAGATGAGGGACTAATGGAGAAAAATGAGCCAAAGATGATGCCAGAATTAAGTGTGAGGGATGGGGAACTGGTGGTTTTATTATTGCATGTAAGAGGCTAAAGGGAAGGACAAAAGTTGGGAAGAAAGATGACGGTGAACAAAATTTGTGAAATCCTGAAGCACCGATGGGACTTTTAGAGGTACCAAAATAATACAGACTGTGGTAACTTGGAGGAAGACAAGGACTTGAGGCAAAGATTTTGGAGTAATTAATAATACAAAATAAAAGTTGATGGTTAAATCCATGAAATGGCCAATAGAAAGGAGAACAGGAAAAGAGAAACCCAAGAGAACTCAGTAAAAGCAGCAGAGGGCCAGAATAGGTAAGAGAGGAAGGAGCTTAGTTTATCTGCGAAAAGGGTTTTTTGAAAAAAGACGATTGTCACTATGAAGGACAGACCAGGATTGATTTGAAGATGCAGAAAGCTGCAATCATTAGGAAGTCAGAGACAATGCTCTTAGAGAGAAATGAGAGTGTGAGGTGGTAAGATCTCTGTGGGAGCACACAGGAGCCAGTGGATCAAGTCCTGATTATAGGAAGGACTGAAACACCGCCACGGATTGACAAAAGACCAGTGAGTTGTAGATATAACAGACCAAAAGTAATGTGTGATATTTAAAGTGGTTTATCTCATGTAGGCTATTTTATTTTTCACAACAGAGTGTTTCTTCTATTTTGTATGCTGTATAGATTTTGTATTATTGTGGAGTTTAGTACATAAAAGTTACACTAAATAATATGTCCCATTGGGTTTGCCTGTATTGAGGAGATGGTATATCAGATAAAGCTACAATAAATTAAATTGATAAGTAAAGATGAAAACATATGTGAAGCTCTAGGTGAATTTCACTTCTCTGATTATTACATTATCAGCTTTATCAGTAGAGCATCTGGTAATAAATCATATTGATCTTCAACTCCAACAAAATACCCCATTACCATTCATTATAGTGGCGTAACGTACTAGCTTAGTAACTCATTTCTTGTATTACTCTTTTATTTTTATTAGTATAAAGAACATCAGTATGATTCATAAAATGTGGAAGTAAAGCTGTACATCTTTTTTTTTGTTTTTATAGATTCCAAGTTTTTAATTCAAGATGAACTGAAAATTATAACTTCCCTTCATATTTTTCAAATAATTTTTAATCTGGATTTTGCCATAAATTATAAGTAGAATTTCTTTACTGCAAGTTGTCAGGCATTTCATTCAATGCTGTTGAGTTGATTTCCTTCTGTGTGTGCTATGTCTTTATTCCTGCACCTGTCTCGTCATAGAATTCTAACAAAAAGAAAGTATGTAAGTGCTACATCAAGGAATAATCTACTGCCTGTTATTCTAGGTAGAAAAACTTGACTCAACTATTCTTTCTTCTGCATTGTGCTTACAACTATAATTTCACACTTCTGGTATTTGCTCAGGCAATTATTTGTTAAGAGAGATGGGAAACATTCTTTTAAAGTTAGAATTGGAATAATTTGTAGGAGGAGGAGTGGAAAGAGACCAACATCTATCTAACAGTGTTGGATGCTGCACGCACATTATATCATGTGATTTTTCTCATTGACTTTTGATAGGGGTGTTTATGGAATCTTAAAATAGGAAAACTAATGCAGGAACATATGCTAGATGAATGTTGGTGGATTTCTCCAAGAAGCCTCATCATCCTGATGATTTTAGATGGTCCAGGATCTGTCATCTCATTTGTTGGGAATCTTATTCTGCATATACATTGATAGATTAGATAGATAGATAGATAGATAGATAGATAGATGATAGATAGAATATAGATATAGAGATAATGTGTGTATAGTTATTATATTTTGTTTATATATGTATATTTGCGTGTTTATTTAAACCTGTCTACCCTACTGAAGTAGAAACTATGAAGTCAGAGGCAGGAACTAGTTCTGTTCTGATCACCACTGAATACCCAGGTACAAATCTAGAATGTGGCATATAATAGGCACTTGATAAATAGCAAATAAATACTTACAGAATAAATGGATAATTTAAGCATTTACAGTGCAATTATCTCTAAAATAAGCTATATTGAACAAGATTAAAAATAAAACCTGAAGAAGGAGCCCGTTCTTTCCCTGTAGAAAAAAAATGGTGCTTTTAAGTATACAGTAAATAAAAGTTAATGAATAGGATATCTAATGGCAAGAGCTAAAATGGGGCTATAAATACTTAAAATTCATTTGTTAAATTTCTCTATTCCCCATACTGGCTTGGACTCCACTCTCTACATGTGTCTGGGAGCTCCTTTTTTTTCTCTGTTCTAGGCCGACCCATTCAGTATCTACTAGTAGCCTCCTTCTTTAGATACATTAATTCAATCACTCTATAGTTAAGTCTTAGACATCTTTCTCCAAGGCCATATTTTTCCAGTAATGAACCTTATAGACATTTACCTCAAATCCTTCAAAACTGACAACTTCACTTTGCTGTTTGTTTTGTTTTGTGAATAAGGCCCACAATGTTAAGAGATTGTGTTTAAAAGTGTTTTCAGTTGTGAAGCAGCTATGCTGGCCTCAGTCTGAGACTTAACTTGATTCTGGAGCTCATGTTCTTTCATTGATCCAGCTCCAAAGAAAGATAAACATGGCGTGGGCTTGTTGGGCGACCGTAGAAGAGAGAATTGAAAAAATCAGAAGGAAAGGCTAGCCGATACTCAGAAAAACAGGGCAAGAGAAGCTTTGAGAAACTTACATATGAAGAGAACATAGATGGAGCATAAAGGCAGGCATAAAGGTATAGGAATGTGTGCAAAACAAGAGCTATTTCATATTACTTTCTACTACAACTATTATATACACTATTATAGTGTGTATCATCTCTCCTATTCTCTGTCAAATATTCTCACATGTCCCTGGATTTATCTGCATAGAACTTATAGCAGTTGAAGTTGGTATTTTGATTAATATCAAATTATCCTTAATAGACTGTAAGCTTAAAAAGGGCAGGACTATGTCTGTTTTCCTTACCATTTCTGTGCCAGCACTTAGCATAGTGGGATGGAGTAAAGAACAGTGTTGGGGGCAAATAGAAGGGGTCCAGTGCACACATTCTGGAGCACCTCCAAACCTCCATTCTTCATGATGAACAGAAAATGTGACAAGGGAATATGGACTAATGAAGACAGAGAGGGAAAAATAGAATGTGGAGTAGTAGAAGGTAAAGTAAATATAAAAGAAAGAAGCTCTCGGGGCACCTGGGCGGTTCAGTTGGTTAAGCGGCCAACTTTAGCTCAGGTCATGATCTCGTGGGTCATGGGTTCGAGCCCCGTGTCCAGCTCTGTGCTGAAGGCTCAGAGCCTAAAGCCTACTGCAGAGTCTCTGTCTCCTTCTGTCTCTGTCCCTCCTCCACTTGTACTCTCTCTCTCATTGTCTCTCTCTCTCTCTCAAAATAAATTAAAAATATTATTTAAAAAAAAAAGAAAGAAAGAAGATCTTACCCCAGCTGAAATCTTCCCAGCATTTTGCTGCTTTGAACTCTGCTGTTTAAAACCTTCTTTTCATACAGATAGAAGGCCTAAGGCAAGTCTTACGTGATCTGGCCCATGGCAACAAAATTATTAATAGCAAATTGATTCTCTATATATCAAATCCTCAGAATTAATTTCTTACATCACGTTTAAGTATAAAATTTTGAGTATGGTATGATGGATTGCTATAAAGTAGACATTTAGTTCTCTTCAATCTAGTTATAGATTTTCTGTGGCATATCACCTGTTCAAACCATTATGCAGAAGTACCATAAATCATGGAGAATAGTTAGTAAGAACATAGATTGTAGCAATTTAGTAGGTCTTGTTTACCTTTGTCTGACTGCCTTCACTCTTGGTTGTTTAAGACTCCGAAGCTGAGAACCATACAATTCTTTCCTTCATTTGTTTCAGAGAAGGAGGTCAGGGAGAAGTTCAAATTATGGAAAAGGAAAAGAAGGTAGGAGAGTTCTCAGGTCTTCTGAGGTTGTCTCAATGTTTTCTAAGATGGATTGGAAATTCTCAGAAGCTATAATGCATTTTTTTTCCGACACACTATTCAAATAGGTGAAATGGAAAGGAAACTCATCTTTGTGTAAACTATGGGTCTGCTTTTACTCTGCCAGCAATAAAGAAGGTTCCTTCAAAGAGACTCACAATGATGGAGGTTAGATGTGAGGGCTCAGAGTACTTTGCTCTTTTTGTTTCCTCTGCGTCACTTCATGCATGATTATAAAGTGAAAAAAAGAAGGGGCTCTTAAATGCTGTATCTTATTACAATCTTTTATGATATTGAATATAACTTAATTTTTAAGTTTATCTATTTATTTTGAGAGAGAGTGAGTGTACTGGGGGAGGGGCAGGGAGAGAGGGAAAGAGAGAATCCCAAGCAGGCTCCGTGCCATCAGCACAGAGCCTGACACAGAGCTTGAATTCACTAGCTGTGAGGTCATGACCTGAGCTGCAATCAAGAGTCGGTCACGTAACCCACTGAACCACCCAGACACCCCATGAATACAACTTTTAAAATGCATGTTTTCTTCCATTTCCGTTTAGACAAACATTCTTCCCATGTACATTTAAGCCCTTTTTACAGGCTGTTCCTGCCTTTGCCCCTTTCAAATTTTTGAATCCTTAATTCTAATAACTAATACTTGCCAAACTGAGTCCACATACTGTATGTCAAAGTCATCTGACTTTCTGTAGGGATGCCAAAGTTCCATTTGATTAACCTGTTTTTAAATCACCCATTCTACACTAGCTTCTTAAGAGAGTTATAGGTGTTCATGAAATTAGGTGTGACGTTTTATTTACCATGGACTCAGTGATGTCTCAGCTAATAACACAGCTAGTGCTGTTATTGTGTTATTGGTTGATTTTCTTCTCATATGCTAAAATTTTGAAAATAAAAAAGTAAATGCAGCATGCCATTCGACTAATTTTTATAACACATATAAATGACCTTAACTCTACTTTTTAGACAACATAGATAAAATGTCTAAATAAAGCGAATTATGCCGTTTTAATATAATTTGGTGTGAAAGAAATAGTCCATAATCTGAGTTTGCCTTGCTAAATAAAAAGTAGGCTGATAATTTCAAAGTGAGTTTTCACTGTGAAAGTATTTAATTGTGTCATTATGAAAGTATTAAAAAAATTTAGAGATACATCCAACTTAAGAGTTATGAAGCACAAGAGAAAATAGGCAAAGTTAAGAAAGTAGTATAAAAATGAAAGTTTATTGATAGTTTTACTAGAGCATTTGATAACAACTGGAGAACTTTGTTAGCATTTTGAAGTTTTACACATTCCAGATATTTTTCTTACCTCAGATCCACTCACAGAATTAAGCTAGCATATAGCATATGCCAGACTTCTGGCTTTGCAGTTTATATTCTTATAATTTTGTGCTTTGCATGCTAATGAATAACACTCTCATATTCTATGTCTAGTAGAAATAATTATGACCTAGTACTTTAACAAAATCATCTTGTATCCAGCCTTTTTTTTTGATAAAAGAAAAATACACTTGTTTCGGACCTACTGAAACACAATGTAGGAAGCTATATGTTTCTGAAGGTTAGCAGAAACTTTTCAATTCTTTTGTAATGTAGAAAATAATGTCATACGTTTTTAGCCAAACCAGATTTCAAATATGGAGCTATCATTCTACGTACCTACTTTGATGTGGAGAATTAGCTGCATTTATGTATTTGGTTCTGAATTTCTTCCAACAGCAGAAATGTGCTATGTAGCCCCCAAATCTCAGGCAGAAACTAGCTTTTCTTCTATCAAGTAATATAATTTTGTCTAGAAATGTCACTAAGTAAACAATCTTAAGATCAAAAGAAAGCCGTCATCAAAGTATATACATAAACCAGTAATTCAGCTCTGATTATATGCTAACATAGTTACAATTAGAAAAACAAAATAGTGTGAATCCTTTCTGACAATGTATTTTATGGGATTGGTAGTCAGAAAGTCATTTGATGTGAAAGAAGTTCATGCAAACTTTGCTCATTCTTAATTTTTATTTCCTTGTGCTTTTGGATTATATTTGCTGCATTTTATTATGATTCCATCCTGAATTAGGGGCCCAGAAAAAAGACATTATAATTTAGCTTCCTACCGAATGCAGAGAGCCAATTCATTATTCAGTGAACAAAACAAAGATCTCTATCATGTTCCCTCAGAACAAGCATTTCATATGTATTCTTAGTTATCAGTAGCCATGCTTAGTATAATCCATACAGTAGCTTTGATAATTCCACAGCAAAAAAAAAAAAGTAAGATAAATTATATAAAATAAATTTATAAATTCAGCTATACTTGTCGTTCCGTAGACCATTCTTGAGTTCACTAATAATATTGGAGTGCTTTCATATTTATTTTGGCAGAATTTTCAATTTCATATGTGTATCTTCAATAATCTTTAATTGTTATTGAGTGAAATAGTGAGATAACAATCTTTAAAAAGCTGCATACATCCATTATGTGGATAGAATCACTGTTTATTAATCATATGCATTCATGATAAGAAAATTATGACCTATTTCCCCCCAATTTTTTTCTTTTCTCCTCCCAATTTTATTGAGGAATGATTGGCAAATGCAATTGCATATATGTAAAGTGTACAATGTGATTGTGATGATTTGATAAACTCATCAAATCATTGTGGACTGATTGCCAAGATCAAGATAATTAACACATCCATCACCTCACATAGTTAACATAGTTAACTCGTGTGTGTGTGTGTGTGTGTGTGTGTGTGTGTGTGTGTGTGTGGTGAGGACACTTAAGATCTACTCCCAATATTGTATTATTAGCTATAGTCACCATGCTATACATTAGATCCCCAGAACTTACTCTTTTTATAACTGAAAATTTGTAGCCTTTGACCTACATCTCCCCATTTCCCTGTTTCCACACCCCCTGGTAACCACCGTTCTATTCTCTGATTCAATTAAATTGGAATTTTTTTTTTTTTTAATAATCCACATACAGGTGATAGTATACAGTATGTGTCTTTGTCTGATTTATTTCACTTAGCATAATGTCCTCCAGGTTCATCTGTATGGTTGCAAATGACAGGATTTCCTTTCTTTTTATGGCTGAATATCGTGTATATGTGTGTGTGTGTGTATATTGATAATATATAGATACATATCAATATGACATGATATATATCAATATTCATATATCTCAATATATATATCACATTTTCTTTATCCATTCATCTGTCAAAGGACATTTAAGTTGTTCTCATATGTTAGCAACTGTGAAGAAAGCTGCAATGAACATTAGGGCACAGATATCTCTTCAAGATAACTGATTTCATTTTTCAGATATATACCCAAGAGTGAGATTGCTAGATCATGTGGTAGTTCTATTTTTAATTTTTTTAGGAACTTCCATATTGTTTTGCAAAGTGGCTGCACCCATATACATTCCCACCAGCAATGCACAAAGGGTTTTTTCTTCTCCACGTCTTTGCCAACATTTGTTATCTCTTGTCTTTTTGATAACAGCCATTCTAAAAGGTGTGAGGGGATATCTTATTGTGTTTTGATTTGCATTTCCTGATGACTAGTGATGCTGAGCACCTTTTCATGTACACATTGGCCATTTGTATGTCTTCTTTGGAAGAGCATCTATTTAAGCCCTTTGCCCATTTTTAAATTGGATTATTTGATTTTTTTTGCTACTGAGTTTTATTAGTTCTATATATATTTTGGATACTAGCTCCTTATCAGTTACATGATTTGCGAATAGTTTCTCCCATTCTGTTGGCTACCCTTTCAATTTATTTTCTTACCTATTTTTTAATTGTGTCTAATTTCACAAAACATTATTTATGTAACACACATGTTACATGTATGTATACACATATGCTTTTTTGTTGAGATGTGTGATCATTTAAGCAGAAAAGTGTAATGGCTTTTGAAGAGAAAGACATAGAAGACTGAATCAAATTTTTATATATTAGTTATGAGGTGAAAATAAGTACAGTAAATTATAAGTAAATTGGCAAAAAAAAGAAATACTTAAATGACCAGCATGGAGATTAATAAGGTAGTAAGGCAAGAAAGAACTCCAACTGGTTTCTCTAAATAAATTCAAGGAGTCTGATGAGTATTATTGCAACAGAAGGACACATGGAAAATAGCATTTTTTTTCATATAGTACATCCTGAACAAATATTTGTGAGTACCTACTGTGCATCAGGCATTACGGATGAAAGGACACATTTCCAGCCTCCAAGGTGTTTACAGCACAGAAAATTGAAACCACACAAAGAGAAAAATTTTAAACTATATGATAGTAGTAAAATATATACACACAGGAATACAGAGAGAGGAATACCTTGGTGTGCCTGGAAGAATCAAGGAATCTTCAGGTATGAGGAGTCTTGCAGGCAGAGAAATTGGGGACTTTATAGACAGAGGAAAAAGCATGTGTGAAGTCCCAGAAAAGTTAGAGGTAGTATGTCTTTGAGAAGTTAAAGCACTTTTGATTGCTGGAACAAAGTAGAATCCTAATCGTGACGAATCACCTTGTCTGATAACAATAGTATATACAACGAAGCATGTTGAGCAAGGTACTAGCATGATTAGAGATGTTAGAAAAATCCCTCCTAAGGTGGAGTGGAGAATGGTTTGGAGGAAAAGAGTACACTAAGAATGTGTTAGCAACAGTCTGGAGGGTATGGTAAAGGCAGGTGTAGCAACAGATCATGATGGAATGTGATTCCAAAAAGTGACCCTGGTGCTGTGGTGGTTGATTTCCTAAACATTTCTATGGAAGAGAAAATGGAGACCCATTAGAGGTAAAACAAGACCTATGTAGACTTTAACATTAAAGTGAAGATAGTTGGTGCATAGTAAATGTATTCTTTATTCTCAGACAAATCATTGTCATGTGTTTTTTAGGAATTAAGCTATAGATTTATGGTTCTATAATCATCTGGAAAGATTAAGTTGAAAATCCATATAATTCACATACTACTCTCTCAGGGTCACACTGTTTCCTAAACTTGAGGAAAAAGATGATGGGTAACTTGGACAGTAAATCAGTGCAGGGGGTGGGGAAGAAGGCCAATTGCTATCTACTCATTGAGCAATACTGTTAAACAAATGATGTGTAAAGGCAATTTGCATAATGTTTTTAAAACTAAAATTATTACAAAATGGGCAGCTTAGCTCAGTGCCTGGCTCAAAGTTAATGTCCAAAAGGTTTTCACAATCAATGAAAATCAAAGCAGCAGAACATTTAATTATTTTATTTCTTGAATTGCTAAAGAAAAATTATACATGAAAACTTACTGATATTGACATTATGAATCTATGCTCCATCCCCCTGAAATCAGTGAGCGATGTGCCTAAGTCCATATTTCCCTCTAGAGCTAAGCCATGTGATTGTGTGTTTTGAGTGTATCTTTGCATTTGGACATGTATCCATGTGAATAGACGCATGAAAATGTTAACTCTTATTTAGGTCACTACCTGAAACATGAAGTCAGTAAGAACACACACCCTTGCACACACTCATTTTTGTCTTGCTTTAAATGCTTAAAGACCAAATGGAAAAAGAGTTATTTCTACTCTGAAAACATCATTTGAATTTTATCCTCAGGGGCATGTACCCTAGAATGACATCACCAAAAAATAATAATAAAATAAGATTAAGGAAATGGACAATATTCAGGAACAAGTCATACCAAGGCAGGGATGGCTGATAATCAATTAGTATGGACACAGTCCTAAGGCAGAAATGCTAGCTGTATGCATAGTATGTCCCTCTAGAGGCAAATATTCATTCACCTGCCAAAGATATTTATTAAACTTACAAAGTACTAGAACTGCAATTACGTAACAGAAATTGTACTTCAGTCAAAAATATCTTGGGTCATTTTATATAGACACGTATGAAGGATTTCAAGGCATACATTTACTGCTAAAGTTAGAAGTAATATTCCAGAAATACTAAGTACTGACTTTGGAATTATTATGTAATAGGCAAGAGAATCCCTAATGTCAAAAGAATATAGCTGCTTCCTCCTTTTCAAATAGTGGATTGATGTTACCAATGATGAGAATGTTTGGCTACACTGAGCAGTCCAAGATTCAGAAGCTAGGGTCATTCCACAACCTTCCCCACACACCCCATTAAATCTATGTTCTATTCTCTGGCAGCTGTTTTTGCCATTTATGTTAAAAGCAGATGGGGAAAATGCAAAGGACTGTCAGTTTTATTGCCATGTATAATCAACATCTGGGCTGTATGTTACAGATACAATCAATCCAAATTCATACTTTACTGGTGTTGTAAAACCTTTTTGAGTTCTTAAGACAGTTTCCAAAGTTGAAAAAAAAATGGTATATTTTAATCATATGGATCATGGAAGTTACAACATTATATATTTTTTTGGCCTCCATGTGAAGGATGTATGCATGTATGTGTGTAATACATAATTGCTGAGCGATCTGCAAATCTGCTGATTTGTTTAAAATGTGTTTTTCCATCGTATATGTTTATTTCCTCTTAGAGATCAAATCATGTATCGGGATTTACTTCTTTATATAATCTGTGTGTGTGAAACTCATATGTGTTGTAGACATTATATAGTGCTGTTTATTATGTATGTGATTACATAGATACCCATGTATATCCCCATATTTTTATCTTTTCACTATTTTTATGCAAGAAAAACATTTTTTCTATATCTCATATTTTTACAAAAACATAGTTTATAGGAGGTTTTATTTTCCTCATGTTTTGGAAAGAGAAACTGAGAGAAGCAAATTAATTTTTGCAAGGGCCACAGAACTTATCAGTGGCTGTAAAGCTCATACTTTTAATCACCGAACTATACATTTGTATTTTTATGTATACACATATATAAAACATAATGCCTCGTGGAAAGAGCTGTTTCGCTTTGGCATGTGGATATCATTTTATATGGTTTGTCAACATAATTTAATTTGAAAAATATTGAAAATAATTCCTGAGAATTGAGCACTAGTGAGCTGAATGGGTCATTTAAAATAAACTAATATTGTTTAATATCTCATAAATGGTTTCAGAACTAGTTGGGATTTTTGAATTCCTGAATTGCACTATGTTGTATACTCTACTGATGTAAGACCTGCTTGTCAATAACCATAGCAGAGTATTTTAAGTCACAGAGCTCAGTTATACCTGCACATCATTTCCATGTTGTAAGGGCCTACAGGATTCGAACAGAGAGATTTATTGATAATTTTCCATTTTCTATACTCTTTAAAATAGGCACCAGAAAGTGGCATATGTTGGTTGGAGTTCATTCCTGAGAAACTCTCTTAAGTGTGAATACATGCATGATTTATTTAAAACAAAACAAAACAAAACAAAACAAAACAGTAATTGAGAACAAGAAAAAAGGATGTATGTGAGTGAGGAGAAAGGTTTTTATTGGTTAAACATACTGTAGTGTTGAACTTTTTGATGGAGGAGTTATAAAATTGTCCCCATTTTCTTATCTCATTGAACTTTTCACTAAAATTTCCTTGTGATTTTGATGAAGTGGTAACAGCAGGTTGCTTTTATATACTATACCCACCCCCCCACCCCCCCCCCCCACACACACACAGAGTGGTAAAATGTTTAGGAATTGTTCATACACATTCTGTGGAGAAAAAGGTTTGGGCTACTTTTACATGAAAAAGGCCTCCATACGGTATGTGGTTGATAGAATTTTCTTCTTCCCTTACTGAGTTTTCTAAATATATTTTTACTTTGAAATTCAAAATATTGAATTTTCTTTTTATGAAGGACTAACATTTGGAACGCTCTTAATTATGGTGGATTTTATCCACAGCAGATATATCTCGGCCATTATCTGTTTTTGTAACCCTGGTATGGTTTTAATTAGATTCTTCATGGAACAATGGATTCAAATTTGCACTCTATAAAATTCATCAGATTTTATGCTATTAAAATAGAAGATTGTGGGATAGCAAAGATAGAAAATGTACATTTCATTTACTTGTTTTTTTACCCTTCACCTGAATAATATATTTCTTCCTTATTTTTTTATAACCTGGTTTAAGTACCATCCCCACTTTTCTATAGAAGTATGGACACCATTTGATATGTGTGTTGCTTACAGTTTTAAAAATATATTCTTAAGTTCTTCTAATGAAGCGTAAGGTCCTGGAGATCTGAAAGTTTAAAGAAAGTACACATTAATTTATTGTTTGCCAACTAAAGAAGACAAAATGGACATTTTGAAACATTTTAAAATTTATTGGTTGACATCTGTCAGTGGTAGAATATTTTCTTGCTTGAGAATCTGTCTGTTTGAATGAAGGAGGCAATTATGCTTTGCCTTAATGGACTGCTGGTACAGTGCCATAAAAACCAATTAGCTGCTGAGTCAGTGTAAATAACCATGTAAGCTCTGTTTCAAATACTTTTTCTTTTTTAACAAAAAAGGTTGGAAGCAAATAGATAAATAAAGAAAAGCAAGCAAATCCATTTTATATGTCATCGTTCAGCCTTCTGTTGCATATGTTCTAAATGAAATGGTTTGCAATGTGAAGGTTAACTATGGTACGTTGCAAGAATGATTGATACATGCAACAGCACTGTATTATGTTTGAATTACTATTTTTGCATGTAAAATTTAACAGTTTCATCATGAATTCTCCTTGTTTTATAACTTTTTGTGCATACATTTTCTAAAACATATATATAGCCTCACTTATATATCTTTTGTTTGCTTTAGTTGGAATATTTATCAGTGAAATTAATTGCAGATTAGACACATCTAAATTTAGTTGTTACAATAAAATGTATTTGAGTGCCATTAGGACAATTAGTGATCATTATAAGTATTCTGGATTTAGAGACTTTAAAATAATAAATGAATTTTAAACTTTCTAAGGAAGCTCTTCAGTTATATATGATAGTAGAATTAATTTGGCCACATTTGTGAATTAATGTCATTGATATTTCAATGCTGAATATGTCATTTTTTAAAACTTGTACTAAACAAATTAATTGGAAATGTAATAGCAAAATTAGATGCCTATCAATAAAACTTCCATAAGGGTATAAACATGTTTCTTCCAATCACCATTGAATTCCATTCATATAGTATATTTTGCACAGGTAGAATACAAAGGGTGAATGAATGAATGAATGAGTGACTACTGGTTTTCTTATTTTCAAGAACTTGAAATGATATTTATGAAAAGTAATCATATGAACTAGTTTTGCATCACTGTTTGCATTGAAAGAAATCTTCTAGATGCTAAGAATTTTTATTTTTTCTCATCATAGCTTTACATTATTTTGAGCTAATCTTTAACAAAATGAAACGATTCTTCATTGGCCCAGATTTGTAGAAAGTCATCTAGTCAATAGTCTTGCATCTATAGCTTGCTTTCACTGTATTTTCATTGATTACATTTTAAACTTCTTAAAATCTAACTACAAGAAGGGATCACAGCAAAAAAAAAAAAAAATTAAAAAATGTGTCTCTAAACCATCAATCTATAACATTCTGATCAATAGTGTAACAGTGAAATGATTTAAATGTCCTTTGTTATATTTAGAGATTTTGAAAAAAGTACCCTTTCTCCAGACCTAGATAAATAATCCAGATGCCAAATCTATATTTTCTTCATACAATTTATTTCTTGTCTTCTGGGGTAAATCTGCCCCTTAGGAGCCAACAAACCTGGTGGAGGAGGGATATGTGAAAAATGACTAGAATGTAGTGAGATAGAGCAGAGGCACAGAGAAGAGAATGCCCTTGGATGTATAAAGAAAGATACAACTAACCTTACCTGAGAAAATAAAGTAAGGCTTCAGGTGGAGGCCATGCTTCAGTTGTCTTAAGACAACTAAGCCATGTTATTAATAATCACGTAAAATTATTACTAACCTAAATGGCCAATAATAGAGAATGATTAATTAATGATGGTCCATTTTGATAATTAAGTGTTATAAAAACATTAAAAATAACATCTCCCAAAATACTTAACAGTATTAGGACAACATGTATGGTATGATATTTGATATAAAGTATACAACTAAAAATTCTCTATACAGTAAAACTTCAAAGATCTAAAATAAATATATATAAAAAATTAAATTTTCTTCCTTATATATTTTGTAAATAAACTTGAATTTATCTTTAATGTGAACAGAATAATTTCTGCTTTTTGGAGGGAAAGAATTATAACTAAATTACAGAGAAATAATTACCTTCTGTGTGAGAGAGGAAGGAAGGGACAGTAACTTGGGGAATAACTGAGTTCAGAGGATTGGAAAGCAAATCCAGAGATTGAGACAGGGAAGAGAACCAGAGGTGCATGGTAACGCATCCAGGGAAGAAGTGTTGTTAGCACTATCAGATGCTACAGGGAGTTTAAGAGCAATGATGACTGTGGATACCCATTGCATGTAGAGATGAGGAGGTCAGTGTGAACCCTGAGGCTGTTGAGGAAAGCCTGAAACTAAAGAAGGGTTTTGGAATCAGAAAAGACCGAAATGTAGGCATTTCTACTTAACCTTCTGGGGATATTTTGTTTGTTTTGATTTGATGTTCATTAAATGTTGCTGATACATATATCCTCATTCACATTCAGTTTTTACCAACATTCAATAAAACATGAACCAATGTATATGGCACATGTAGAGTCAACATATATATATTGTTGTTGTATTTGTATATGTATATAAATATGCCAATATAAACATGTATACCTAAATATATATTTGTATATATATTTTTTAATCCAGGCAGGAAAATGAAGCTCATGCTAGGTATTTTAACAGAGAGATTTAATATAAGGGATGAAATTAAGCAGTTGTGAAGGTGACACAGAGAACAGAAAGCTGCCTCCACATCCAGGTCTACAAAGATCTAAGAAGAAAAGAATGTTGTACAAAGTCAGGAGGTGGCCCCAGCAGGAGCTAAAATTAGGAAGGAGATGAGACCACTGCTGGGGACATCCCCTGAGACAGAGGAAGGGAGAATATCCTGGCTTCTTGCTTCATCCTACCTTCAGTTTCTACCAGTGCCTCTCATTGGCCAAATTCCACAAAAATCAGTTGGCAAGTGAGCCTGGGATTATGTGGTTCCCAAGAGTCAGCCCTGGGATACAAAGAGAAGAGGGGAAGGGATGGGAAATGTTTATTATAATGTTCACATGGATAGAAATGAAGCTGAGAGGCAACGTTTTTGATGGATACGATACTGAAGGAAATGTATTTGTGTGATTCATAACTTAGTGGGTAAAATCGTGTCTTTCTCTGAAAACATAACCATAGATTTATTTTCAACTGATTTTGGTGCGTGATCAAAACCACTTCAGTTGTGTTTTGAATGCGCTTTGCTGCAGTGGTTTTCGCACGAAGTATTCAGAGTCCAGCCAGTCTTACCGAAAAGTACCTATGGTATTTAATGGATTGGAATTTAAGATTTACCTCATAAGAAGCTGCAAAATTAATTTTCTGGGCATAACAGCATTTTTAATCTATAATATGTTTTCTGTAGAGGAGATAAAAGGTTTATAAAACTTAATATTCAACAGCAATTTCCTTTGTGGAAGAGTTATAATTGTCTTTGAAACATGTTAAACATCTGTTCAGTGTTATACATATTTCTCATACTGATATAAAGGTTATTTTCATGTACTTCCAAGTTAGTTTCTTAGAGGTACTTTCTCTTTTATACAAAGTCCAGACTTAAATATTAATGGACCTGTAATGCCTAAAAATCAGGATATTTTTATTCATTTTATAATTGCCTTGTTTTTATTCCCAATCTTGCCCCACATTTAGGGCACAGCACAATTAATTTTAGTACTTATTTTTGAAGAAAAAAAGAATCACTCACGAAGAGCATCAACGTGGCTTCTTGACATGCATCCTGGGCTTGAATTAAACATCCCTGAGAGCTCACGTTTCCATTTAAAAATTGAATTTTTTCATTGCAGACGTTTGGAACAGAACTCAATCAAGGTCATCCCTCCTGGAGCTTTCTCACCATATAAAAAGCTTAGAAGAATGTGAGTGAATAATATTCTAGAATATATGTAATTTTAAAAATTATACAGGTCATGACCGTGCAGACATTCACTTAAGTATGAATATTTGAATGTTTGACAGCTTAAATATTAAGTGATGTGACTATCCGATTGCTAGTTTTATAATACTGTGATGTTAAAAGCTAAACTATGTAATATTTTAACGTTCTCTGTAATTTAACATATTGATTCACACCCGCATGAATTTATGTGATCAATATAGTATGCAGTCAAATCTTAGATGTTCTATTTTCAAAAATAAGACATGGCAGCTTTTATAATAATTTAAGAAAAGAGCCAGTAATTGATTTAAAAGTCTGATTTTTTTTTTTAATTTAAGATGCTTCAGATGTTTTATGTTGCAAATTTTATACATGTATTAATAGGTGCAAAATGGACATGTAAAGGCAGTAAATAGCTTTCTCCTGCAGTAAATCCTCACTGACATTCTATTTAATTTAACCTAACCCTATTTCTAATCTTAGTGACCTGAGCAATAATCAGATCTCCGAACTAGCACCAGATGCTTTCCAAGGACTACGCTCTCTGAATTCACTGTAAGTATTGACCACGTCGCCAAAGGAAAGCAGAATATGCAACTAATACTGGGTCCATCTTTTACAAATTTGGATTTAAGAAAAAAGAACCCTTTAATTTTTTGTCATGAATTATTAATAATATTCATTATTATTAATCTTAATGAGTTTCATCATTTTCATGGAAGACTGCTACCTGTCACTAAAATCAGCCCATTTTTAAGGGTATATATTTTAGGATTTGATAGTTTTGCTATTTAGAAAGCAAGGGTAAGAGCCTCTAAATTATTCTGTATTTATATTATAATTACTGACAGCTTTTTGTTTCTGAAATATAGCTGGAATGTGTATTTTGGAACACTCTGGTCATTGTTATATTTATAAGCCTCAAGCCAGCAGCCACTCTGTCCTGAGGGCAATATTAGTCCCCTCAGAACGATGCTCAGTGAGGTCTTATGGAGGGAACAGTTGAAGACGTGCAGTGAGAGGCCCCCTCAACTCCCTGCTTCATCTCCTTAAGACTTCCTTGAAAGAACCAGCTTTAATCTCTCAAAGAACAAAGATAATAAAAGTATGACGGCTTTTTAACATCAAAAGGACTTTCAGAGAGATAACTATATAAATTAAAATTATTGTAAAATAAATGGATAAAGGCTGCTATTCTTTCGAATTTGTAAAGGAATCTTCAGAAGTCCACCAGGTACAGTCAACTTGAGTTCAGATTGTAACTTTAAAATTTGAACATGGAGGCTGGCATGTATTTTCCTAAGAGTTGGAGCTTAGAGAAGGGTTCTTATTGTTATCAATGACTGCAGAGCTCTTGAGAATTTCAGAAGGCAGTGGTGGCCAGCGGGAGGTCCATGATACACACGTGTAAGGCCCAGATAAACACCGAGGGCTCATGCAGCACTCCACACTCAGTCATCCCTGGGGAGGAATAGACGGAAGTGGTCATCCGGGCACATGGAGACCCAGGTTGCTGTGCCGGTCTGCTCAGAAAACTATAGTTTTCTTTGAAGAAAGAAAATGGAATCTGCCTAGGTTCTTTTTTGTTGTGGATGTTAACCACCTCTGGAATTAACCAGAGGAAGTCCAAGACCTGGGGAACAATTGTCGGCCGAAAATGTAGAATGTAGACCGGTGTTGCTCTTAGACTGAGCTGGCAGATTCTAAAATAACAAAGATTAATGTAAAACTCCATTAAATTATTCAATCAGATGGCCCATGAATTACGGGGTATGCCACTCTGGGCAGTCATATTGTCCAAAGTAAATAGAGACAACCTTCCATCCACACAAAAGGACAGAGCGAAAGTCAAGTCATTGTGCCAATCCCTGGTCCGTGAGGTATCTGTGCCTCAAAGATAAGTAGTAAAATGTCAAAAGAGAGAAATGTTTGGAGAATTCTTATTAATGGCAGTTTTGCTGACAGTTTACTGTTAAGTTCTATTGTCTTAATGCTAGTTGACACATTCTGGTTGTGAGAATTAAAATAACTGATAAAAAAGAAATACAATAAATTTAAAAAGTAATAGACCATAATTTTATATATGTGTTATTATATATTTATAATTATATATAATATATAAGTTCTATGTACTTATTATATTATACATTATGTTTAATATGACACTGTATTTATTACCTACAAAGATATATATTTTATTGTATTATAAATAATGTATTTATAAATATTGTATATTTTACATTATTGACATAGCAATGTTTTATTAATATATATTATATTTATTAATAAACAGTTACAACTAATGATTATATTATAAATTATTATATACTTATCCATATAAATATAATAGACTCATATAGCAAATAGTAAAAGAAATAAAATGTGTAAAGCGATGTACTTGCTGAATTGAGATTTTAATCTTCATGACCAGAACTCTCATGTACAGTTTTTTTCAGAAAGTCATAACAAAGCATGATTTTTCCTTATGGAACTGACTTTTAGTCAGCGAATTAAATCACTGGGGAATTCCTAGTTCAAAACCTAGTCATATACAGAAGAGTGGGAACTGTTTTCCAGAAATGCAACACCAAATACTACCCTATAATGTCAGAAAACAGACGTTTTTAGGGACACCTTGGGTGGCTCAGTCAATTAAGCATCAACTCTTGATCTCAGCTCAGGTCTCCATCTCAGAGTTGTGAGTTCAAGCCCCATGTTGGGCTCCATGCTGGCTGTGGAGCCTACTTGAAAAAAAACAAAAACACAAACATGTTTATCGAGAGAATCAAACAGCTGTGCTATCCTAGAGAAAGTCCACGTGCTATAACTGGTAGCATTTTCCTCATTGTGTTCACATTTTGAATTGACCCTCCAAAGATTAATTTATACCTCTTATAAAGTATACAACTGTCCAGACTCACAATAGCTTTTTTTTTTTTTTTTCATTTCACCACAATCCTACATTCCACAGAGATGTGGGACCCTATTGTGTCCTAGACCCTCTTCAAGGCCCTGGGGATTCACGAGTGAACAAAATACAGAAACTCCTCTCTCGTGGAGATGACCAATGATAAACTAGATACTGGTCAGAAGATATAGTATATCTGATGATTAAGAGTGCTGTGAAGTAAGGGGCGCATGGGTGTCTCAGTCACTTAAGCATCTGAGTTTTGATCTCAGCTCAGGTCTTGATCTCAGGGTTGTGAGTTCAAGCCCCACATGGGGCTCTGCACTGAGTATGAAGCCTACTTAAAAAAAAAAAAATTCTCTGAAGGAAAATAAAGAAAGCAGAAGTGATAAGGAGACCAATGGGGAGGAGAGCTGAAATTTTAAACAGGAAGGTCAGCAGAGGCCTCCCAAGAAAATGATATTGGGCAGGGAGACCTGAAGACTCGAATTGTAGGAGTGAGTTGTGCAGATACATGAAGAAAGAGCATTCGAGACCAAAAGAACAGCTAAACTCTAAGGCCCTGAGATGAGAGTATGCTGAGTGTTTCAAGAAAGAGCAAGAAAAAAATGTGACTGGAAGTGGGGCAGATGGTTGAAAATGAAATAGTGCAGAGGTTGTGGCTGTGGTTGTTGATAACAGCAAGGTCTAGGACACAACCATGAGGACAGAGGGACAAAACAGGTTGATAGATAACAGGTTTGTGGGAAAAGAATAGGGTTGGAGATCGTAATGTAATAGTGAGGGCTTAAGTCTTTGGAAAGGAGTACAGTGACGGGGGTTTGTGGGTAACTGCGGAAGCCATGCAAATCAGCGACACTACCTTTTTTTTTTTAAATCCAGTTTTTACTTCTACAGGCTTCTCTTACATGTCTTTATAGAACATACTCAACTACATAGGCAGTTTAACTGAATCACTGTATTTACTAAAGAAGCGAAAATAATTAAGGATGTTATGATGCCAGATTTTATTAAATTAAAAAAACCATTTTAAATTGTTATTTAATCACCAAAATAGTATACCTTAGAGAAAAATGAACCTGATTTATTGAATATTTTAAGGTCTCTCCTACTAAATAATTGCATTAGCATTTATTTTTATTAACATTAACATTATTTTATTGCATGTTATTATGTTATACTATTAGTATATTTTATTATTAATATAACATATATTAATGACAAAAAAGCATTCAGAATACATGTGTCTTTTGAATGATTTCATACTCAGGGCTTTTACTGCTGTCATTGTGACAACAGTATTTCTATAATATTTAACAATGATTTCTTAGGAATTCAGCATATTAGTGTACTAGGCATTGTCTGTACACATCTTCTATTGTTTCCCATTTACTGGTTGGAAACATCATTTTATATCACAAAATAAAAAAGTGCTGTAGTAGCACAGCATAGTGACTAAGCATAGAGCCTTTAGCACACTAAGTGGCTGCCAGCACAGAGCCCGATGCAGGGCCTGAACTCACAAACTGAGATTATGACCTGAGCCGAAATCAAGAGTCGGATGCTTAACTGACTGCGCCACCTCGGTGCCCTGGGACATTTTTTTTTTTTCTCTCTCTTTGGTAGTAACTGTCTTCTGCCAGATTTCAACAAGAGCAGGAGAATTCAAAGACTGGCCACCGGCTGTTGCTGTTTCCTACTATCCTACACTCCTACTATTGAAACTCACTAGGGTGAAACTAGGCTTAGAATTCTTTGCCTTTTGTCTGGCAGCAGGTACAAGAGCTGCTTAAGGTTTCCTTAAGATTTCCCTATTGGTCCAATGGGCTATAAAGTAATTCTCGATCAGCATACTCGTATACTGGAGGCCGTATGTTGAATATAAGTGATGTGTAAGAAAACCGGAGAGAAGTTACCCAGTTTGTCACTGCTCGTATTTGGATGACATTATCCAGACCCCTCAGGTATTTATTTTCCTTTCAGCTGAATTCATTTTCATCTTTCAATTTCTTTTAAAATTTTCTTTCCCTCATAGGAATGCAGCACAAAGTCTCACTGGCCTCCTTGCACTTTATATCTTTATGTAATGACATGCCTTTGTCCCATTTTTATGGATTTTGGCCTTATTTTCTTGATTCTCATCCAGCTTCTCTGTCCCGGTCTTTGGTTTTTTTATATTTTTAAGTCATTTTTCCTTGCTACCATTTTGATCTCACTGCATATAAGAAAACTGTACCAGGGGCACCTGGGTGGCTCAGTCGGTTGGGCGTCCGACTTCGGCTCAGGTCATGATCTCACGGTCCGTGAGTTCGAGCCCCACGTCAGGCTCTGGGCTGACAGCTCAGAGCCTGGAGACTTTCGGATTCTGTGTCTCCTTCTCTCTCTGACCCTCCCCTGCACATCCTCTGTCTCTCTCTGTCTCAAAAATAAATAAATGTAAAAAAAAAAAAAAACTGTACCAGCTCTACTATTGCTATACCTTTCTGTAGAGAAATCTCATCCCATAACATTTACTGTTTCTTTATGATAATATTTTATGATTGACAGTCCACATACCCAATAATGACTACATAGATTTCCTTCATCCTTTTGTGATTCCCCCCATATTTATTTCCCTATGTACCCAAACTGTCTCATTAACAAAAAGCATCTATTTTTTTAACATGATCTTAAAGAAAACGATTTGTTGGAATAAAATGTTTCACAATATAGTAAGACACATCTCCTAACCAGTCCTCCATTCATGTTATTTGAGCCACCTTTTAAGGCAAAAGTCCCAAATGAAAAACCTGCTAAATTATTTGCCCCTTTATTCTTTCTTCCCTTTTATTTTTTTAAATTTTATTCCAGAATAGTTAACAATACAGGATTATATTATTTTCAGGTGTAAAATATAGTGTTTCAATAATTCTATACATTACTCAGCGTTCATCATAAGTTCTTGATCCCCTTCACCTATTTCACCCATCCCCACACCCACATCCTTTCTGGTAACCGTCAGTCCGCTCTTTGTAGTTGAGAGTATGTTCTTTAGTTTGTCTTTTTTCTTTTAACTTTTTTTTAAACTTTATTTTGAGAGAGAGAGGGACAGAGACCAAGAGAAACAGAGAGAATGTGAGCGGGGGAGGGGCAGGAAGAGAGAGAGAGAGAGAGAGAGAGAGAGAGAGAGAGAGAGAGAGAGAATCCCAAGAAGGCTCTGCATAGCACAGAACCTGATGCGGGGCTGG
The DNA here is from genome assembly GCF_046562875.1 of Panthera onca. Lineage (NCBI taxonomy): Eukaryota > Metazoa > Chordata > Mammalia > Carnivora > Felidae > Panthera > Panthera onca. The sequence goes on from NC_138342.1 coordinate 16,178,123, forward strand.
AACTCATAAACCGTGAGATCATGACATGAGCCGAAATCAGAGTCAGATGCTTAACCAACTGAGCCACCCTGGCACCCTTGGTTTGTCTCATTTTTTTATTTGTTCATTTGTTTTGTTTGATAAATTCCACACATGAGTGAAATCATATGGTATCTGTTTTTCTCTGACTGGTTTGTGTCATTTAGCAATGCACTGCCTAGATCCATCTATGTTCTTGCAAATGGCAAGATTTCATTCCTTTTTATGGTTCATACTCTATTGTGTCTATATATAGAGAGACACTATATATATATATACATATATATATATATATGTATATATATATATATACACACACACACACATATATATACGTATATATATGTGTGAATATATATATATATATATATATATATATATATATATATATATATATGTAAAACCATCTCTTCTTTATCCATTTGTGTATTGATGGACACTTGGGCTGCTTCCATAGCTTGGCTATTGAAAATAATGCTGCTGTAAACATAGGGGTGCATATATCTTTTCAAATTAGTGTCTTGTATTCTGTTGGCAAATACCCAGTAGTGGAATTACTGGATCATATGGTAGTTCTATTTTTAATTTTTTGAGGAACCTCCATACTGTTTTCCACAGTGGCTGCACCAGCTTGCATTCCCAAAAACAGTGTGTGAGGGTTCCTTTTTCTTCACATTCTTACCAACATTTATTGTTTCTTGTCTTTTTAATACTAGCCATTTTAACAGGTGTGAAGTGATATCTCATTGTGGCCTTGATTTGTATTTCCCTGGTGATGAATGATGTTGAGCATCTTTTCACGTGTCTAGTGGCAAACTGTATGTCTTCTTGGAGAAATGCCTGTTCATGTCTTCAGCCCATTTTTTAATTTGGATTATTTGTGGGGTGTTTTTTTTTTTTTTTTTGGTGTTGAGTTGTAGATGTTCTTTAGCTATTTTAGAAACTAACCATTTATTGGATATGTCATTTGCAAATATATTCTCCCATTCAATAGGTTGCCTTTAATTCTATTGATTGTTTCCTTTTCTGTGAACAAGCTTTTATTTTGATGTAGTCCCAATAGCTTATATTTGCTTTTGTTTCCCTTGCCTCGAGAGACATATCTAGAAAAATGTTGCTACAGCTAACATCAGAGAAATTCTTGCCTGTGCTCTTTTCTAGAAATGTTATGGTTTCAGGTCTTACATATAGGTCCTTTACCATTTTTGAGTTTATTTTTGTGTCTGGTGTAAGAAAGTGGTCCAGTTTATTTATCTATTTTTTCCACATAACTGTCCAGTTTTCCCAAAAAGAGACTCTTTTTCCCAATACATATTTTTGCCTCCTTTGTAGAAGATTAATGGACATGTTAATAGTGGATTTCTTTCTGGGTTCTCTGTTCTACTGATCTATATGTCTATTTTTGTGCTAGCTCCTTACTGTTTTGACTGCTATAGCTTTGTAGTATATCTTGAAATCTGAGATTGTGATATTCCCAGTTTTTTTTTTGTTTTTTGTTTATTTGTTGTTTATTTTTCTCAAAATTTCTTTGGCTATTCGGGATCTTTTGTGGTTCCATATGAATTTTAGGATTATTTGTACTAGTTCTGTGAAAATTGCTCTTGGGATTTTTTGATATGGATTGCATTAAATCTGTAGATTGCTTTAGGTAATGTGGGAATTTTAACAATATTTATTCTTCTAGTTCAGAGTATGGGGTATTTTTCCATTTGTGTTGTCTTCAATTTCTTTCATCAACTTTTTATCATTTTCAGAGTACAGGTTTCTGCCTCCTAAGTTAGGTTTATTCCTAGGTATTTTATTATTTTTGCTGCAACTATAAATGGGATTGTTTTCTTAATTTCTCTTTATGCTACTTGATTATTAATGTATAGAAATGCAACAGATTTATGTATATTGACTTTGTATCCTGTGACCTTATGGAATTCATTTATCTGTTTTAGTAGTTTTTTTGGTGGAATCTTAAGGGTTTTGTATACATAATATCATGTCATCTGCACAGAGTGAAAAATTTACTTTTTCTTTACCAATTTGGATGCCTTTTATTTCTTTTTCTTATCTGATTGCTGTGGGTAACACTTCCAGTACTATGTTGAATAAAAGTGGTGAGAGTGGACATCCATATCTTAGGTAAAGGGATCTCATTTTTTGACCATTGAGGATGATGTTAGCTGTGGGTTTTTCATAGATGGACTTTATTATATTGAGGTATGTTCCCTCTAAACCTACTTTGTTAAAGGCTCTTATCATGAATAGATGTTGTAATTTGTCAAATGCTTTTTCTACATCTATTGAAATTATCATATGCTTTTTATCCTTTCTCTTGTTGACGTGTTCTATCGTGTTGATTTGATTTGCAAATATTGAATCACCTTTGCATCCCAAGAATAAATCCCACTTGATCGTGGTAAATGATTTTTTTAATGTATTTTTGGATTCAGTTTGCTAATGTTTTGTTGAAGATTTTTGCATCCTTGTTTATCAGCGTTATTGGCCTTGTAGTCCTCTTTTTTGTAGTGCCCTTATCTGATTTTGGTATCAGAGTGATGCTGGCTTCATAGAATGAATTTAGAAGATTTCTTTCATCCTCTATTTTCTGGAGTTGTTTGAGAAGAATATGTATTAAATCTTTAAATGTTTGTTAGAATTCATCTTTGAAGCCATCTGGTTTTGGACTTCTGTTTGTTGGGAATTTTTTTTGTTTTGTTTTGTTTTTAATGATTCAGTGTCATTGCTGCTAATTGGTCTGTTCACATTTTCTATTTCTTAAATTCTGCATATGAGTGAAATCATATGGTATTTGTCTTTCTCTGGCTGACTTATTTCACTCAACATAATATACTCTAGCTCTATCCATGTCATTGCAAATGGTGAGATTTCATTCTTTTTGATGGCTGAGTAATATTCCATTGCATATATACACCACATCTCTTTATCCATTCATCAGTTGGTGGGCATTTGTGCTTTCTTCATAGTTTGCCTATTGTTAATAATGCTGCTACAAACATCGGGGTTCAGGTACCCCCTGGAGTCTGTATTTTTGTATCATTTGAGTAAGTACCTGTTAGTGCAATTGCTGAATCATACAGCAGTTCTATTTTTAACTTTTTGAGGAACCTCCATACTGTTCTCCAGAGTGGCTGCACCAGTTTTCATTCTCACTCATAGTGCAAGATGGTTCCCCCTTCTTGGCACCTTATGTGGAGTGTAAGAAACAAAACAGATGACCATATAGGAGGGAGAGAAAAAGAGAGACAGAAACAAACTATAAAAAAACTTATGAAGATAGCAAACTGAAGGTTGGTAGAGGGAGGTGGGTATGGGATAGGCTACATGGGTGATGGATATTAAGGAGGATAGTTGTTGGGGTGCCTGGGTGACTCAATCAGTTATGCATTCAAGTTCAGCTCAGGTCATGATTTCACGGTTTGTGGATTTGAGCCCTTCCTCAGGCTCTGTGCTGACAGTTCAGAGCCTGGAGCCTGCTTCAGATTCTGTGTCTTCCTCTCTCTCTGTGCTTCCCCCATTTATGCTCTCTCAAAAATAAATTTAAAACATTAAAAAAATTTTTAATGGAGGGCATTTGTTATGATGAGCATGGTGTGTTGTATGTAATTGATGAATCACTGGATTGCACTCCTGAAACCAATATTGCCATTGCACTGTATGTTAACTAACTAGAATTTAAATAAAATTTTGAAAAGAAACATTTTTTTCTTTTTCTCCCTGATTCAGTTTTGGGAGCTTATATATTTCTAAGAATTTATCCATTTCTTCTAGGTTGTCCAGTTTGTTCATATGTAATTTATCATCATATCCCTTTGTATTTCTGTCAGCTGTCATTTCTCCTCTTTGCTTCTGATTTTGTTTATTTGAGTCCTCTCTTTTTGGTGAATCTGTCTAAAGGTTTATCAGTTTTGTTGATCTTTTCAAAGAAGCAGCTCTTGATTTCATTGATCTCTTTTATTTTTTTAGTTTCTATTTAATATATTTCTCTATTCCTTTCTTTATTTATCTACTGGTTTGGAGTTTTGTTTGCTTTTCTTTTTTTAGCTCCTTTAGGTGTAAGTTTAGGTTATTCATTTGAAGTTTTTCTTGCTTTTTGAGTAAGAAATGTGCTGCTATCAACTTACCTCTTAGAATAGCTTTGCTGTATCCCAAAGTTTCTGGACTGTTGTGTTTACATTTTATTTTGTCTTCATGTATTTTTTTTTATTTTGTCTTTTATTTCTTTGTTGACTTATCCATTATTTAGTAGCATGTTATTTTACCTCCTTGTATTTGTGTTCTTTCCAGATTTTTTCCTTTTTTTAAATGTTTACTTTTGGCGGGGGAGGGGCAGAGAGACAGAGGGTGAGAGAGAATCCCAATCCGCTCTGACAGCACAGAGATAAATGCGGGCTCGATCTTATGAACCATGAGATCATGATCTGAGCCAAAATCAAGAATCAGACGCTTAACCAACTGAACCACCCAGGAGCTCCCGGGTGCTTATAGTTGATTTCTAGTTTCATAACTTGCTCCTTAATTCTTATATGGGTCCCCACAATTTATATGCATCCTATTTCCTTTTTATATTTCATTGGGTTCAAAATATGAAACTCCTTTAATATTCAAAATTGCTATTTTGGGTTCCTCTTTGAAATCATACTTGGCTCACTTCAGTTGTATTATTCTGGCACAAGGACAAGTGATGCATATTCAACAAACAACGGTTGCATTCAGTTTAATTGGACACCAAGCTTAGAACCTCATAAAAGTTCCTGACACATAATAAGTATATGATATCTCTTGTTAAATTTAGTCAGTTGAATGATATTGCATTGAATGTCCTGAAATAGTGCCACCTTGATCTGCTCATGTGTGTTCCCATAAGGCCTCTGACCTTAAAAAAAATGCATTTATTATTGCTTATCCTTTCTTAATTCCCTTACCTCTTTGATGCTAACAATACAGAGTTCTCTCTTTTTTTTTCTTAGATTTTTAAAAATAGTTTTTCTCTAATTGATCTACCTTATTTAAAAGCATCTATATTCTGCACAAATGAACTTTTATGTTATATTATATAACTATACTGCTGGGATCTATACAAGTAGAATGTCTCCTTACACAATATAGTGTCCAGCCATATTTATTTATTCCCTTGAGAATTTCCTTCCTATATTGTAATACATCCCACCTCTCACTGACATCCTAAAAGGAAACAACAGCTTTTCCCTCACTCTTATTCATTTCTCTTGAATTGTTATTTTAGTCCATTTCAAACAGAAATCATATACTGCTGCCAAACATATTAATTATTTAGATTCTCATTTCAGCTTTTTCCTTTACATATTGTGACATCCTTTATGTCTTTTCTGAAAGAAAATTTTTCTCATTTTCAGAAGCAATAGGATCAATGCAGAGAATATAAAACATAAAGAAAAATATATAGATGCAAATTAAAATCACCTCTGAATGGCAAATTGCCTGCCATCCAGAGATTTTCTGCTTTTTTCCTTATGTACGTGTATATATATTTTTCTGAACTAAATTAAGATCATACTATAATGTACTTCTTTATTGTTTTGTTCAACTTTAATGTTATATTAACACTTTCATGTCATTAAATATTTCTCAAAATATCATTTTTGTGAATGTGAAATATGCATTTAACCAATACCCTTTTTGGGGGGATTTGGAGATATTTTATTTGTGTCAATTTTTCATTGTTATAAGTTATGCCATGATTGACATTTTGTACACAAAATACTGTGTTTGTGATTATTTTCTTCAGCCCCTAAAAGTAAAACTAAGTAAAATTTTTTATAATTGTCTTTACAACTCTTGGTATGTATTGCCAGTTGGTCCCCCTAAGGAATATAATTTCTGTCTTTTCCCATTCGTTATTGTGGTTCCCTACTTTGGGGGTAAAAAATAGGCATCATGGCAGACCTGTTGCTAATAGCCAGCATGATGAGTCAACCCATTTCTGTTCATCTGTTGTTGAAATCCCCTCATTTCACCCATCTTGTTAATTATTCCTTAATTTGTCCACTTGCTAACTTATTTCTTCAATTGACTCCTCAAACAATGATCACTCATCAATCCAATGTTAGAATGTCACTGCATACCCAAATCAATGCAAGGCGCCAGGTGTGTTGAAGGGACTAAACCGTGGTTCTTGCACCGGGTAGCTGCACATAGTGGCTGATCAGAGCTGAATACCATGAGGATACATTCCTGTTCATGTTTTTGGAGAAACGTGCATTTCAAAAATGTTTCTGTACTCGTATTAGTGATCACTTTCTACACATACCTTACAATTCTCAAGCATATACATTATGTAACAAAAAGCTTACCTTTATGTAGATTCCTTTCACTTTTTACCAGTATGATAAGCCTAAAACTCATTCCTTTAATGAGCAATGAATTCCACATTTAGTGTTCTCCTTTTTTATTACAGAATGCAATACTGTGTGTGTGTGTGTGCGTGTGTGTGTGTGTGTGTGTGTTGAAAAACATGACAATTTAACAGTGGGCGTTTCTATGAAAAGGCATTAAATAATGGAATGAGCTCACTTTTGTTAATTTTCTTTGTTTTTCTATGTTTTCTGAACTTTCTACCATATGTATATATCTGATCTATAATCAGGAAAAAACACATTTGCAAATTGAAGTTTGTTCACTCAACTATAGTTTTTGTGATGTATGGAGTACTTACTAACCTCCTATATGCCTGAATACATATATTTTGGGTCAATTTGTTATGCTGGCTTGATGTCTAATTTCTTTTTCATTTAAATCATGTTTTTTTCAGTGTCCTCTATGGAAATAAGATCACGGAACTCCCAAAAAGTTTATTTGAAGGACTGTTTTCCTTACAGCTACTGTAAGTATTTGATTGTTTCTGATCTGTTGAACCAAATATAATATTTTAGTCGGTGTACCATCTCATATTTTCATGGAAGCTTCAGGAAAACTCGACCCCAAATGACATAGTTTAATGAAATGGAAAAGATTAGTCTAGTGCAGCTCACATTGATGGTGGTTATTTATTTGAAGACACAGCACTTTGAAGTTGTCTCAAAACCTTTCTCTCCACCCTGTCAGAAATATATGCTTCCTGGCTACTCTGTCATTTAAAGCTCGTGCAGTCCCTGCCCTTTGTGAAACTCTCTGTTTTGATTTAACAGTAGTTGGGAAGGAGAGTGACATAGTGATATGTTTATCCACCTTTGTCCAAAGAATGTGCAGGGGTAACAGTGCTGGAATAAGGGCCAGAGCACAGCAATAGCACCCAACTTGGTATATACTGAGAAAATTATCTATAAATCGCTGGATTGCATCTTTTAAAAACCATTCTGCTTAGACAATAGCTACCATTCATTTGTGTCAAAAGAATTTACTATACATACATGTATAAGAACAAAATCTGACCGCAAGTGTTTAAATGAATGCTTCTATGAAAAGGAAATTGGAAGAAATATGCTAACATTAAGATGATTACTGTTAGATCATCAAATTCTGTTCAAATCACCAAACACACGTAGACTTCCGCATTCAGGGGATACAAAGATGACGATGATGTACTGTGCTCTCTCAACTAGTTCACAGCCAGTTGACTCTAAAATTCTTAAGTTTAAAATGGTACTTTCTCTGTCGAGTGTATACATTTGTTGGTGTCAGGGTTTGTACCACTGATCTTGTATAAATTTACTCCTAATCCCCCAAGACTTCCCAGACGTAGATCTCTTTCCTTACTGGGTAAATGTAAGTTCTTACTTACATCCTAGTCTTCATGTTTTAAATTTTTATCAGTATCAAGAAACATATTTTATATCACAGCCCAGTTTTCACACACAACACACACAGACACACACACATGAAGCAAATTGTTAACTAAATAATATTTAGCCTTACTGTGTGTAGTGCTCTCCATTTTGCTACATTCTCTCTCTCTGTATGTCTCCCCCTCTCTCTTTTCAATCTCTTTAATACTGTACAACCCAAAAAATTGATTTTACAAGAGACCAGTAAGTCATGATAAATACTGATCCTTATGCCCTAATGTCTTTATTTGGGTTTCAAATTATTTTTAACCCTTGAGGTGGACTCAGCAAATACTGTTTCTGATCTTTAATAGAATGACTCTGTATACATTACATACATTATAAATATAGCTATTGCTTTAGTCAAGCATTGTCTATATATTACCTGCTTCTCTGTCATTCTTTTACATTCTCCTAGCACTATTCTCCTTGCCATTTACTCATAATCTCTTGCTATCACTGGCCTGCTCAGTACCAACACTGAAAATAGCACCTTCTCTCCCCTTCCACACACACTTACTGGTCGTTGATGTAACAAACAGGTTAATAAACCACGGGATCTGTATGGAGATAAATCTTACTTAAAAAGCTATCTTTGTCCCTCAGCCTAATATTTTGTCCCTAGCTCAAGGCCCATCCTTAAGCCTGCCAGGACTAAAGCAACACGATTATCTCTTTATGGCTCACTGAGAACTTGGTTAAGCATCTTAGATTTGCTTGAACAGATGAAAAGAAGTAAGTGAAAGGAACAGAAGGAAGTAGTGTCTAACTCTTTCTTTCTCCTAATTTTCAGACCACATAATTTAAAGTAAGTACAAAATGCTCAAAACAGGCACCTTTTCCAATTGTCTTCCAGGCTCCCTACTTTGTCCTTCTCCTTACTTCTGCTCTCTGACTCCTTCATTTGGCTGACAGATTGGAGAACACAGTAGGTGTGACCTGTGTTGTGGCACAGAGTAGAGAAATGGGATTATCAGTCCACACCTCAGACTAGTTCCTAAGCTTCTAAGAAAGCATTATGAGGACCACAGAGAAGGCCAAAATGTCAGGTCCTAAAGGGAGGTAAAAAAGAGGAGGAAAGAATCACCACAGGGAAGTCATAGCTTTGCAAGTATGTGGAATCCCTACGAATGCAAGTAAAACAGAGGTGCCGGCTCAGCTGGTGAAGCATCCAACTCTTTAATATTGGCTCAGGTCATGATCTCACAGTTCATGGGATTGAGACCTATGTTGGGTTCTGGGCTGACAGTGTGGAGCCTGCTTGGGATTCTCTCTCTCCCTCTACCTCTCTGCCTCTCCCCAGCTCATGCTCGCTCTCTCTCTCTCTCTCTCTCTCTCTCTCAAAAATAAATAAATTTTAAAAAAGCAAGTAAAACAGAAATACCCTATGTTAATTAGAGATTCTTATGACCAAAAGAGAAACCATTTTCAGTATATTAAATAAGGCATACAAACCCAAACCACAGAGCACATATATTTTGAGCTACTAAATATTTGTTTAAGTATCAAAGCACTAAAGTAAATGCTAATAGAGAAAAAAATATCAAAAAAAAATTCTCTGCTCATGGAGGGCAAATAAGTAGGCCTGCGTAAAGTAGGTGCCAAGACTAAGTAGCACTGAACAACTTGCTTGGGAACCCAGAGGAAGGAATACTTTAGTTGGGTGGAAGGCATGCTCTGGAAAAGGCAAGCTTCCCGTGAGGCCATAATAGGCCACAAGGTTGAAGAAAGTGGAAGGCGGGGCAAGTATATTCCCAAAGGGAGTCCAACATGAATAAAAGCTGAGACATGATCTCATACACCCTACGAGAAAGGCGTTTGTCAAAGTATGATTTGTGAACCACAGTTTCACAGAACATTGATGTCGAATATTGAGAACATGTTGAAAAAAAAAATGAGTGTGTAGGATATTGTGTTAAACTAACTTAAGTGGATGTTTATAATGCAGGACTAGGGCCTTTAATATGCTTATGAACCGTGTCACTCTCCAAGAGGGCTATAAAGTATTAATTCAACAACAGGTACTTATGGAGCACTTTAGTATGTGCTCAGCACGGGAGAAACATTAGGGAGCTAAACCGACAAATACGCCTGCTGTGTGGAGGCAACATGCAAATGACAGCAATGAAGTGAGAAGTAAATCAGGGGCGCCCAGGTGGCTCAGTCGGTTGAGCATCCAAGGCTTGATTTCGGCTCAGGTCATGACCTCACGGTTCATGAGATAGAGCTCTGCATTGGGCTCTACACTGACAGCACAGAGCCTGCTTGGGATTCTCCTCCCTCTCCTCTCTCTCCTCTCTCTCTGTCCCTCCCCTGCTCTCTCTCTCTCTGTGTCAAAATAAATAAATAAACATTAAAAAAATAATGTAACAAGTAAATCATATACAACAGAAAGAAATACACACTTAGGAAAACAGAAAAAAAAAAGATCATAGTAAAGAAATCAAGTGTGTTAGAGGTTGAGGAAGGGCAAACACAGGGGATGGTATTAAAGAGAGTGGTCAGGGTAGGCTGAATTGAGAAGGTAAGATTGGACCAGACTCAAAGAAGCAGAGTAGTCAGACAACAGGGAAAAGAACATTCCAAGCTGACATCCCTACATGGAGACCTGTGTGGCTGTTGCTGAAGCAGCTGGGGGAAAGAACGTGGAGGTCACAGAGTCAAAAGGGGGCGCTAACGGTCCTATTGCGCCTTAAGGCAATTTGTCAGGACTTTGGTTTCCCTAAGAGCAGTTTGAGAGTTGTTGCCTGGCTTTGAAAGGAAAGTGATCTGTGTTTTAAAAGGCTCACTCTGGCTTCTGTTTTGAAAGTAGACGGAACTTCTTCACAGAGCAGCTAGAAAGACTAATGTTTTATGACGGGTTTTTTTTATGGCATCCTTGACTTCAGAAGTTGGCTCTGCTTTGTCTACTGCACTACCCTTCCACCTTCCAGAGAATATGTTTCATTATTTCTTCTGAATAAATGTATGAGTGCCACTAGATTTATTAAACTGCATGCCCTTCGCTTTATCTGCTATAACCCCAAATCTTCCACCTGTGGTACCTAAATTATTACAGTTAAAATGTTAATGTTGAGGTTCAGAAAAATGTATTTGTTGATTTCTTGTATTTCTCAAGAAGGACAGAATCTTGAAGGTGGGTTAAGAAGATGCTGCACTTTAATTCTGCAACTATTTGATCAAACAGATTATTGAATGCCAACAAGATAAACTGCCTTCGGGTAGATGCTTTTCAGGATCTGCACAACTTGAACCTTCTCTCCTTGTACGACAACAAGCTTCAGACCATTGCCAAGGGGACCTTTTCACCTCTCCGGGCCATTCAAACCATGTATGTATCTATGGCTTGGATCAACTATGGTGACTGGTGTCTTCACTATGGATTTGAGAGTTGAGTTCATTGCAAGTCGAGTATAAAAGTGTTCTGTATGTGTTTCTGAAAGGCATTTGGCCCAGAACCCCTTTATTTGTGACTGCCATCTCAAGTGGCTGGCGGATTATCTCCATGTCAACCCTATCGAGACCAGTGGTGCCCGCTGCACCAGCCCCCGGCGTCTGGCAAACAAAAGAATAGGACAAATCAAAAGCAAGAAATTCCGTTGTTCAGGTAATTTCTTACTTCATGTGACATTTCACCTGTGTTACCAAAAACAGTGGTTATGGAGACCTAGAGACAGCTGGTTATCAGATCAATTATCAAACATTGTAGAATAGAGTTCTTTTACTTCTGTCCCCAAAGAACCAAATAAAGAGAGCTGTAGACACAATTCATATAGCCCTCCTATATGTAATATTTTTAACACTATATCCAGCATAACAAATAGGCTACCAGCCAAGAAAAAAGATGCCTGGATACTTCATGCTGTATTTTTAGAATTTGAACTTCTAGCAAACTCAGAATACTTTTCAAGTCTGTTAAGTTGTATGTTTGTTGGATTATTCTGCATTGAAAAACTTTAGGTAATCAACCATGTTCTCATTTCTTCAGAAAGGGAACTGAGATTTAGTTAGGTGATTTGCTCAGGCTCAGAATTAGGGGGAAAGATTTCCCTATCCCTTGCTTCTCACACCAAATGTGTTTTCTTATTTTTCATCCTCTTATTTCAAATAGGATTCTGAGAATAATTTTTTTTTTCCAAAAGGCCATCTTTTAGCATTTGGGGAATATCATACTTATTTATAAAAAACTAAATGTAGATACATTGTATTACCATTAAATAAAAGACCTACTGCATTGACATTTACTATTTGCTTTGGACTAATCTTTTCTGTTTTCTTACGATAAAACACATTCTGAATGTTTTGGGTAGTATGTTATCTGACTATTGCAGGGGTATTTCACATTCGGCAGTTAATTCATACTAAAAAGCTAATATCAAAACAAAGCTATTTATTGTCCTTGGTTCTAGATACATTTACTACTCCCTGTACATTATTATATCTCAGCCACTGCTGTGAATAGAATTCACTTAATTATCTATAGTGCCTTTAGTCCATTCTTAATCTAATATAACTCCTATCTCTGCTTGCTGACATTCAGGTGCATCTTCTATTTTTTTTTCTCTTTTTTTATTTAGCTAAAGAACAGTATTTCATTCCAGGTAGGTTTTGCTCGGTAGTAGGACTAACCACAGATACCCTTTCCTCACATTATAAAATATAGCTTCTGAAACTTTGATGTGCATGCGTTTGAAAGTACAGTGGGTACTCTGTAGATAGATTTACTTCTGCATAGATCACTTGTAGCTGTTTCCTGAAAACCTGACCTTTGCATGCAGCTTCTGATGTTAAACTTATATATTATTAAACTCCCATCTTTTTTTTTTTTCCTCCCTCACTTTGGCACATTATCTAAAATTTCTCACAGTACCTAAAACGTTTGAACCTGTAGCCTTCTACTTAAATTATTTTCTCTCCTTATGTTGTATATCTGATCTTTCAACCTGTTTTTAAAATGTAGCTTATTGAGCTGGTTTTAAAGACAGAGACCTTTCTGTTGTCAAAGAACTAGTTCTACATGAAATCAGTTACCAACACATAGAATGAATTCTCTTTCCAACCATGAGATTTACTTTTTTGATGTAACTATACTAAAAATGTATGCCTTACTTTTTGTTTTATTTGGCTTACTGATGCTTCACTTTTTATACAAAAACAGCAACTTCCTGCTTGCTTACATACAGTTATATGTTGTTTGTGACTTAACAAAACTTAACAAACTTCTTGTATACCTGGAGTGACAATATAACTCCACAAAAACAATATTGACATGCATCCTGAAAGCATCAGGTGTTCATAGGCACGAAGTGCCTTGAATAATTTAAGCATATGAATGGAATGTGTTTTAGAAAAGTAATTGAAATGTTTTACCACTACAATCTCAACACTGTCAAGGCTGATGATTCTGGAACTAGCTCTTTGAAATATGTTTCTTCACTTCTTTTTTCCTTGCCTGCCAACTGTGTAAAATGCCTCTTGACTTGTTTGTTTTAGACCATTATATAAAAATATGTGTTAGTAATTAATTGGCTACATTTACCATCTCCTGGGGATATTCTAGACAATTATATATTTTAACACCTACCAATAAGAAGATTATTTATACAGTGTTAGTATGCAAAAACCATACTGATTTTTTAAAGGAGAGTACTGGGTTAGGTTTGGTCTTTATTTTAAAGAGATATGTGTTATTTACCTTTATTGAATTATAATTTGAATAATTTTGTTCATTTAATGGATTTTGTTTTATTACTTATTTTGAGCTTGAGTGATCAATAGTATTTTACATATTACACTGGCTACATAAGACATAACATGGTGGAAAGAACAGTTGATTGGCCTTCATTGGCAATCTTTAAAATTCATTATTTTTACCTCACTATTAAGCAGAAAGTCATCTGATAGCTATTACTTACCCAGAAAAAGCCATATTCTAAACACCAGAACACCTATAGGATAAAACATTAATATTGCTTAAATCCTCAAATTCTGCCAATTAATATAATTGTTACTGAATTCTTCAATTAATTACATTTAACTCTACTTTATTAATAATTTAGAAATTAATATTTCTGGATCACCAATTAAAGACCCAAAGTCAGATTGTTTTCATAAATTCTGATACAGTTTTGCCCATTTACTGACAGCGGTCAAAATAAGCTTTCTTGGAAATACATTTGATATGTGATACCATAGCTTCATTTTCAATTTCTGTTAATTCAATTTGCATTAAAGCAATAATAATAGAAGTCAGGACTCAGAAGGTTTCTTTGAGCCTTTTCTCCCTCTTTTTTTTTCTTATAGATTTCAATTAAAATTTTATCCTACCTAAACAGTCTCCATAAAAGAAACAACATTGTCATTGCGTAGAATGCAGATTATTTAAATGTAAGATACCCAGAGTACCTGTCATGTAGACCTTGTTGCCAGTGTTTCTTCATTTCACTTTTAAAACGAAAGCCTAAACTGCATTACAAAAGTTCCTGAATAAATACCTTGGCATTCATTGCCAAATCTAATGAAATGATTATATTCAGCTTTGCAATCTGATGAGATTTTCATTTCATTTCCACTAAGTGACATTATTTATAAGTTGGAAAAATCATTAAAAAGCATGTAAGCCACCACCTAAGGATTAATCCAGATGGATTTGTTTGTAAAGATCTCCATGATTCGTTTTTCACTTCAGTTTGCTTGTTTACCTGCCTACCGTCATTCTATATGGCATTCTAGATACTATAGTGATAACTCAAAAGAAAATCTATCTTGCAGAGAGTTCATCATTTAAAGGAATCGACAAGAACCTAACTTGTGCTGTGCATCTTGTATGCCATTGCTTTTCCCGTAAGACCACTGTGCTTCAAAAAATTACTACAAAAGCTTGCAAAGCATGACGATTGCTGTCATACTATGCCTTTCCCCTCCAATTGCCATAGCAAGGAAAGAAGGAGGAGACCTTAGCTAGTTTTATGTATGTGTTTATTAATCTTAATCGGGATTACTCTTTCTTTCCTTCTTGGTGATTTTTACTTTTGCAGGAATTCACCATTTTGGCTGTAAGTAAAAGTGTCTGATCTGAAACACAATGTCCTCCCTTTTCAATCCTGATGTACCTTCTTCTAGTCTCGGTCTTTTGCGCCTTTTTTCCGCCCCCCAAGAAGAAACCACAGATCTTTTGAGCTTCTCTGTTGTCCTTGTAGCTCACCTTCAACTTCTTCCTGGATGTTGTTCCCGAAAGCTGTTGTTTCCATTCTGCAGTTCTGAGGAACAATGGAGGCACCTTTCAGTGTAGCCCCCTTCTTTGTGTTTCCAGGAAATCTTCGGTAGTAATACTCTTACTATGGTCATAAACATTCTGCGGGAAGAATGCATGTCATGTAAACAGTATTACGTTTCCAGAACGTCTGTAGCTTTTTCTCCTGCTTCCCTTCATCTTTCCTCTCGGTCTTACCCTTGGCCTAGTGGATGGTGTAGTGATTATGTAGCGAGATTTTCTGTTGTGCTTGATCTAACCATGTGGTTGCCAGGTATGAGTAAAACATGGTTCCGTCAAGCACCATGGAACGTCACGCAGCTTTCTACAGCATGACAAGCTGCTGAGGCTCAAATCAGGATTTACTGGTCTCTTTTTATAAAATCAAAATGAAAAAAGAGGGCTTTTTAGGCATTTCTGAAGATTATGTGAGAGGGAGAGAATACTAAAAGACCATAGAAAATTTAAAAACCTGAGTACATCTATTTGCCTTGAAAGCCCTAATTTAAAATGATATATAGGAACATGTTTATTACTGGATACATTTTAAATTCTCGACTCAGAGAAAAAAAATAAACTTTTTAACAATTAATAGCCATTGTATGATTAGCTGTCAAATAGGCTAGAATGGCTCATAACTGGATCAGCAGAAAGTACAGCTGTGAAAAGCTCATCTCTATTAATGTTTTCCTGTCCTGTGAATCTGGTTACTTTTTTTTCCAGCAAATTCCAAGCCCTTGTTTTAACCCTCTCCTGACATCCATTGACCAAAAATTCCCCAAGTTGTCTCCCTGCTGCATAATCTATAGTTATCTTACTATTTTTCTTCCTACAAATTAATGAATATTCTAACCTTTAGACTAAGTATCTTTTTTTTTTTTTTCTTTTGGCTTGAATCCTCAATAGGTACAGAAGATTATCGATCAAAATTAAGTGGGGACTGCTTTGCAGATTTGGCTTGCCCTGAGAAGTGCCGCTGTGAAGGGACCACGGTAGATTGTTCCAATCAGAAACTCACCAAAATCCCAGACCACATTCCCCAGTACACCGCAGAGCTGTGAGTTCATCTCCTAACAAAATCCAGGTTGGGAGGGAGGGAATGAAAGCATCGAAGCAATGGAATTTTTGTCTTGCTCTTTTATTCTTGATGATTGCATTGATTTTAATGAACACGCATGGCCGTAACTCTTCTTTGTACAGAGATAGATTAGAGGCTATCTGACTTCATCTTTCTGGTCCAAGATACGACTCCAGAAGTTAATTTACTTCTCAAAAATTCAGTTAGCTCTTGATAATGCTAAGAATAAGAGCATTCATCTGATATTTCTTTCTTGGGTATTTATGCCCATACCCATTTCTAAAAATGTAATAGATTTCTAAGGGATATAGTCTTTCACAGCAACCAAATAAAGTACTTTGAGAGTCACCATTTTGAATCTCTGTATATTATGAATTAAAGCAGAGAGCCTTTATCCACTTTATTACTTCACGGACCTGAAGGTGGAAGGATTCAGTGATTATCAAGTATTACAGCACAGCGGGTAGGTTTTGATTTTCCTGAGTAATGGATAGCATAGCAGAAACACAAAAGAATAGTGAGATTAGATTTATATTTATAACCCTAACAAGGGCCTAGCACATACTAGGTGTTAAAATATGTTTGTTGAATCATCTATAGATTCCGTGCCATGTAAGGTTTGCCTTTAGTGACGTTATTTATAAAACTAATGCTAGTGTTCTAAAAATTGAAGAAAAACCTGGTGACATCTCATTGTTTTCGGAACATCTTAGCAACGTTTATGTATAGCACCATCTGGTATTTGCCAGTTACTTCTTTGCAAAGTGGTTGTCCTTTTCTGCATGCATAACCCTTTTGTCTTCAACTACATTGTAGCTCCTTGATGACAGGGATTGTGTTTTATGGTTTATCTCCCACCATGCCTATATTCGCGCCTGTTACTTAATGAATTCTAAGCAATTTGAGTAATTTCAAATAATGTAATGCTTTCAAAGGGATGACAGAAACTACCCCGAGGCTGTAGTGATACTTTTTTTTTTTTTTATTCCTGTTACTTTTTGAATCTATTTCATAGCTCCAGGATTTTTTGAAATGTGTGAAAAACATGCAGTAAAAGGCCTGAACTCTATTTTATGGTCACGTAGGGAGTTGTGTGTATTGCCAATATTATTACAAACAATAATTCAAATTATATCTTCCTGCATGATAACAGCCTAAATAGGCTTACTTGTCAATTAAGAATTGCAACACTAACATCTAATTTATTATTCGGCAAAGTTTTTGTGTGTTTTAAGAAATTAGGAGCTTTTTAAATTATACATTTAAAAATCAGTACTGGGAAGAAAAGATTTTCAAATTATGTATCCAGTAGGGGACTTCTATCCAGAATATATAAAGAGCTATTACAACTCAACAATAAAAAAGGTATATTACCCAATTTAAAAGTGCTCAAATTATTTGTGTGCACATTTCTCTAAAAAAGAAATACAAATGACCAATAAGCACCTAAAAAAATGCTTTGTATCATGAAGCATTAGGGAACCATAAATCAAAACCACAGTGAGGTAACACATCCCCTAGAATGGCCATAAAAGCAAAAAAAGACAATAACAGGTGAGAGAAATTGGACCCCTCATGCATTGCTGGGGGAATATAAAATGACACAGCATCTTTGGAAAACAGTTTGGCTATTCATCAAATTGTTAAATATAGTTTTACTATGTAACCCAGCAATTTCACATCAGTGTAAATATCCAAAGAAATCAAAAACATGTATCTACACAAAAACTTCTACCCCAATGTTGGTAGCAGCACTATCCATGATAATCAAAAAAAGTAGAAACAACCCAAATATCCATCAGCTGATAATGGGATAAACAAAATTGGCGGGTCCATAGACTGGAATATTATTTGGCCACAAAAAGGAATGAAGTGCTGACATACGCTAAACATGGATGAACCTTGTAAACATTGTGTAAAGTGAAAAAAGCCACACTTTGCATGAATTCATTTGTATGAAACATCCAGAATAGGAAACTCCATACAGACAGAAAGTAAATTAGTGGTTGCCAGGGACTGAGGCAGGGAGGGAAGCAAATTGAGAGTGACTTCTGATGGGTACGAGATTTCTTCTTGGTGGTGGATATATTCTGGGATTAGGCAACAAACATAGTTGCACAGATTTGTGAATACACTAAAAACCACTAAATTGTACACTGTAAAAGAGTGACTTTTATGGCATATAAACTGCATATCAAAAAATCCATTAGTAAAAAATATTTGCAGCAAGTGGTTAGAAAAAATGGTTTAAAATGCTTTTTGGGAGAAAAATGCTTTGGGGGAGGAGAGACAATAGTGGAAAAAAGTTTGAGAAAGTTTGTTCTATAAATTACTGAGTGAGAGCTAGTTTTCATTTTTGATCATTGGTTTTCCTTGTTATATGCTTCTTCATATTTTATTTTGGTCATTGAAATTTGAGTGAAATGGGGAAAAATCAGTACTTCCACAGATTTTCTGTGGCATGTGTTCTCTATTTTACTTTGGAATAATTATTAAATGATCTTACAATTCTGTTATGAGAAATAAAATCTAATCCCTTCCTAACTGTTGGTAATGAATGTTTTGTTTCTTTTTTTCTGAGGCGTCTCAATAATAATGAATTCACAGTGTTGGAAGCTACAGGAATCTTCAAGAAACTTCCGCAGTTACGTAAAATGTAAGCCGTGCATTAGCCACCTTTTAAGATTTCTGTGGTGTT
Organism: Panthera onca; assembly: GCF_046562875.1. Taxonomy (NCBI): domain Eukaryota; kingdom Metazoa; phylum Chordata; class Mammalia; order Carnivora; family Felidae; genus Panthera; species Panthera onca. Next base: position 16,196,980 of record NC_138342.1, read on the forward strand.
TTGTTGTGTTTTTCACATCCCTTTGCAATTTTATTCAGATTTCTTTGGAAATTGGAAACTATAAAAGGCCGGGCGAAATTTCCATACAATGACTACCTGTGACATGATTTTAGGGTAATTTCTGAGAGGAGTTTCAAGCGATGCCAACCACGTTTTCTCTAACAGAGCCCCTAGCATCTTATTTTAATTCAGACAGCTGGTTTGTTATGTGGCCACAGCAGGAATTCAGCAATCTAAGCACATTAGAAATGGGTGCGGTAATGTTTTGTAACTTCCTTTACTATTCCCTAAACCACGCTGTTATATCTCTTTCAGCACATTCATGTCAACTATTTGACTTTTTGCTTCATTAAACTTTCATTAGAAGATAGTCAAAATTAATGATTGGTAAACTGGCTTGATAGCTCATCTGTGTTACTACATATCCACAACTCATATTTTAAAATCAGTTTATCAACTCAGCAGTTTCAGTAACACTCAGACAATATTCCCCTCCCCTGAGGAGGTGGAAGGGTGGGAGGGACAGAACAGAGGTCAAGTATGTAAGGCCAATGGAACAGCCTCCATCTGAGAGGAAACGTTGAAAGGAGAAAAGGAGCATTGTTCTGTTTCATATGTGTATCTGGCCCATGGTCACACTGACTTGTAAGTGGCAGAGTAGTCTACTTCCTGTGCACTTGACTCCCATATTATACTGCATCCCAAAGAGTTTCATATTATTTCATTTTTCTCCTTTTCACTGGCACTGATTGCTCTTACTTTTTATTCATACCTTTCAATTCAACACATATTTATTGAGCAACTCCTACATGCAGTGCTCTGAGAGGAATAAAACGATACATAAAAATGATCCTTGTTCTGGGAGCATTCTGGGTCTTTGAGTGAGCAATGAGAAAAGGAAAGATAGAACCTGTAGCAAGGGGTTACCTCAGTTGGATGTTTTTGCCCTCTGGGCAAGCATTGTAGTATTTTGTGTTACACAGGATATTGACAGTTAAGTTGGCTGTTTTAACACATTATTATAATAAGAAGTTTTACTGGGAACAAACCCCTATTCTGATACATTTCTTTTATTTTTTAATTTTTTTAATGTTTATTTATTTTTGAGAGAGATAGAGACAATGTGAGTGGGTTAGGGGCAGAGAGAGAGAGGGAGACACAGATCTGAAACAGGCTCCCGGCTCGGAGCTGTCAGCACAGAGCCCGACGTGGGGCTCGAACTCACGAGCTGTGAGATCATGAACTGAGCCAAGGTCGGACACTCAACCGACTGAGCCACCCAGGCGCCCCTATTCTGATACACTTCTGATGCTATCTAAATGTTCACACATTTAACCCATCTTTCTTCTCTCTACCCAATTGCCTTCTTTTAGTCATTAATTCATTCAGTAGTCTTTGGGGCATTTCTTTAAAAAGTTCCTTTTGAAGTATTGTGCTGAATATAAAGGTTTATACAACTCAATACCTGACCTCAACAATGTTAGACTTCTAGTGACCCTTGAAGATCATTTTGACGTTGATTGGGCTGGTATTTTTCACCATAGATATTCTCCCCCAATATTATCATCAGTTTGGTTCAATGGAATAGGAAGTGTGGTGTCTTTTCAGAACCTGTGGTGCTGGGCAGTGAAAAGCTTGGAAATTATGGAAGAATTTGTTTAGTAGAAGAAAATGGTCAGACATGTTGTCTCAATGCCCTTGTTGAAAGAAATAGCTTAAAATCTTGATTTCAACATTTTTTTTTAATTTAGAAACTTTAGCAACAATAAGATCACAGACATTGAAGAGGGAGCATTTGAAGGAGCATCAGGTGTAAATGAAATACTTCTCACGAGTAATCGTTTGGAAAACGTTCAGCATAAGATGTTCAGGGGATTAGAAAGCCTGAAAACTTTGTAAGTATTCTCATCTGCATTGTGATTCTTCCATCACAGAACTGTAGTTCACTGGTCATTATAAGTCCAGGTGGGGGAGTAGCTCAGACTCCTCCTCACCCTACCATCTCAACGTCTGTCTACATCTCTCTCTCACAGATACACACACGCGTGTGCGCGCACACACACACACACACACACACGCACACACATCCTGTGCGTGCAAACATTCCCTTCCTAGAATCCCCCAGACTTCGGTGTGTTGCTTGCAAAAGATCGAGAATGTCTCCCGATGGCTGATTCCTCAGCAAAAAAGATTGCCCTTGTTCCAGTGCTGGTGCAGATTTCCCCCCTTCCCTGGTTCTGCCTCCGAATGTTCATTCTCTTGCCTTTTCATCAAACGCCTCCATCTAACACTCGCTCTTGGCCCCAGGGGTCTAGCTTCAGAATCCAATCCAACCCCTGTGGCACAGAATAACTAACGGTTCATCGGGAAACCACCTTTGTCTGCTCCTGTGAGGTCTTAGTGAAAAAGAGACTGACTGATGGTAGGTCGTGAACCGTCTATTTCAAAGCAACACGCTAAGAGTTGTGCCTACTTGCTTGGGGGTAGGCAGGTTGGGACAAAGAAATTCGTTATGTTTCCAAAAAGTTGTTGACCAAAGAGGACAGGGATTGGATTGAATAGCAAAAACCGCACTTTATGTTCACTTAAATTTTCTACGGTGCATATATGTAGTTTTTATTCTCTCGGAAGTATATAATTATGTTTGACAAAAGTGGCAACCTAAAATTGGAAGATGTACAAATCAACACTCTGAAGCGTTTGGAGGACATGAAGGAAACTATTTGTAACCAAGAAGCAACTGATGGTGATCACAGTGGAGAGAGGTCCACACTCTACTGTCTCTCCTAAACTGTCACCCTGTCCCTCAGAGCCACAACCAGAAGGGTGGATACTTGAGGACATCCCTTGCCTGCTCTTTATCTGGCGCAGAGGGAGAAGACCATTTCCCCAGCTGGCATGGATGTGTTCCTAGCATCCTGAATTCAAGTCCTACTGAAAATGTCTGCCCATGAGTGTAGACGTTTGCTCCTGAGCCTCCCAGGAATAGAGTGAAACCTAACATCCAGCAGGGCTAGCCTGCAGCCCTCCCACAGACTAACTTGAGCCCCTTCAAAACGTTATGCAAATAGTCTTTTAGCCTTTTTATGGAGGAGATACCGAGGAGAGGGTAGAGGAGAGCAGAGAAAATACACCACAGGCGGCTGCATCTGTTCCTGCCCCCACCTCCCTCGGCCAGGCTGCTTCAGGCAACTCTGCAAAACACGAATCCTACAAGCAGAAGCATCTTTTGTTGGAAGATAGTTGAGGGACTGCTTGTTACTGGCACCTTCTTGAAGAGGCAGCATGGGGGTTGGGCAGAGGAGGGGAAGGGGGTGAGGAAGGAGTCTGTATCCCGCCTACATCAGTCTGCCTTGGGCTGCCATAGCACGATACCTCAGACTGATGACTTAAGCCACAGAAATTTGTTTTCTCACAGTTCTGGAGCCTAGAAGTCCAAGATCAAGGTGCTGAGAGGGTTGGTTTCTAGTGAGATTTCTTTCTTGACTTATAGTTGAAACCTTCTCCTTCTACTCTTACATGCACTTTCCTCTGTGTACAGAGAGAGAATGCTGTGGTGTCCCTTCCTCTTTGTATAAGGACACCAGTCCTAAAAGATTAGAGTCCCACCCTCAGGACCTCATTTAACTTTAATTACCTCCATCAAGACCCTGTCTCCAGATATGGTCACATTGGGGCTCAGGACTCCGACCTATGAATTTTGGAACACATAGTCAAGTTCATAACACCATCCCAAGCAGCTTATTCCAGTGTTTTCTTCTGACCAGTTTCTTTCGCAGGACTCTCCCTGAGACAAGTCCTCTAAATTCACTTTCTCCTTCATTATATTTCTAGCGATGTTTTTGTGCCCCAGATGTTTGGGCACAAACAGATGTGAGTGGCTCTGTCTTTAACCCACTCTGCCACACAAGAATACTAGAGCATTTTAGAGCCAAGCTCAGTATTCAAAGGACGAAAGTAGGTTTGTCTGGACATATGTATTTCTCTAAGTGATATCTTTGGGCTTGGGACTATAAAGATTTTGACAAGACACCCCCATTATCCCTAGACTTCTTAACTCTTTGAGACTAATAAACCTCTTAATAATATGTGCACAGATTTCAGTGTGTCTTTGAATATTTGACATTGCAGCCAAAATGTGGTACATATGTGCACTTATGGATTTTTCTAGTAACAGGGAGCAAAACTTTTCTTTAGCTTCTCCCAGGGGTCCATGACTCCACCAAGATTAAGACCAGATACTCTTTATTACTTTATGGCAAATGATAGTGTGGATAGAAATACCTCTCTGTTGTGTATTTGTTTCCTAACGTAAAATTATTCCTTGACAAGGAAGGCAGCATCCTTTCTCCCTATATGTGACTTAACAGAATGCGAAAGTTGATAGTTCTTATGTATTTCTTAGAGCAACCTAGAATTTTAAAGGAACACTTTGTGGGGCGCCTGGGTGGCTTGGTCGGTTAAGCGTCCGACTTCGGCTCAAGTCATGATCTCACGGTCTGTGAGTTCGAGCCCCGCGTCGGGCTCTGTGCTGACAGCTCAGAGCCTGGGGCCTGTTTCAGATTCTGTGTCTCCCTCTCTCTCTGCCCCTCCCCTGTTCATGCTCTGTCTCTCTCTGTCTCAAAAATAAATAAACGTTAAAAAAAAATTTTTAAAAATAAAAAATAAAAAAAAAATAAAGGAACACTTTGTTATTCACTTATTTTTGCCTCTTTTTTTTTTTTTTTTTTAACATACTGCAATCTTCTAGGAAGGTGTTCAACACATGCCTTGAAAAGTAAAATAACCTCAGCAATTCTGAATAAGATTCATGGCCACTATTCATTTTCACAGGCTTTTTAAGACATTTTTCATTCCTTCTCGAAGCTCCACAAATAAACAGTTCAGCAAAGAATTGAGAATGGAGCCAAAACTTCAGCAGTGACAAGGAAAAGACATCAGTGTTAATCCTATTAATGGCAGTTGCTAAAAATTTAAAGAGGTCAGGATTCTTTCAAGAGAAGCCAGATGGAGGCACCCTGAAGTCTCAGAGTGTCTGACTCTTCATTTTGCTCAGGCTGTGATCTCACAGTCCATGAGTTCTAGCCCCACATCGGGCCATGCACTGAGCGTGCAGAGCCTGCTTGGGATCCTTTCTCTCTCCCTGTCTCTCTGTTCCTTCCCTGCTTGTGATTGCTCTCTCTCTCCAAATAAATACATAAACTTAAAAAAAAGAGAAAGAGAGAGAGAGAGAGAGAAGCAGATTTAGACTTCATTGTGAGCAACTGGGATCTGTTAACTCTTGCCTCTTTTTAAGTTCCAAACTTTAAAATGATAAAATAATTTTCATAAATAAAATAACGTGTGCAAGATCCTCAGGTGCTCAGTCTAGTTTGGGTTCCCCAGCCTATGCTGACATTGACTTGGCATCTAAGTCCTTGAGATGCTCTCAGTTCCCCATCTGCTGTGTGTGACTATTGATTCTTTTCTGCTTCCTTTCTGTTAAACCTCAGATGTAATGCTACCGTGAATACACAAATCACAGGCCTTCAAGGGCTCAGAGAGCTGTAGGTGAATTAGGACATTATGTAAGCAGGCAAACATAATTATAGCATCAGAGGAAGACATTCTACCCTCATCAGATGGGGCTGTGAGTCCACGTGAGGCTCACCCGTGCTTTTTTGTAGCTGAGTGCAATCATTGCAAACTAAGCATTTTTTGGTATATATCCACAGCAATTCCTAATGACAAGAGATCACTCAGAAAACAGTAATGAATGCCACACATTTGCAGAGGGGTTATTTGGATCCTCAGATGGGCAAAACTGATTGCTTGATGCTTTCTCTCCATAACAATGTTCTCCTTTCCCTCAGGATGTTGAGAAGTAATCGCATAAGCTGTGTTGGCAATGACAGTTTCATAGGACTGAGTTCTGTGCGTTTGCTTTCTTTATATGATAATCAAATAACTACCATTGCACCAGGGGCATTTGATACTCTGCATTCTTTATCTACTCTGTAAGTATGAAAGATCTTCTTCATTTCTGTATTACTGAGCCAATGTATTATATTTGTTCCTTTTATTAATAGCATTTTAATACACTATTAGGCTTTTCACAAAAATGGGATCAAGGGTTTAGTGTTCAACAAATTTGTATGTTAAATTTATGTTAATTTTTCTAAAAATATTACCTACCCTCTCATGTTAAAATTTAACAAAATCTATAATATTTTCAATTATTTTTTTATAATAATGTGATATGACTTGATTTATAAATTTTAATCTTATAACTTGATTGCACTGCAAATCACAGAAATGTAGTAGATTTCCCCAGTGTTCTCACGTCAGAGTCTTTTCGGTGTAAATACCATAAAAACAGAGCTGATAGGGTTATTGCCAACAAACTATGCTCAAAAGGATCATTCACAGTGACAGGAGCGACATTAGGATGGCCAGACCAACAACAGAGACTGTTCACTGGAGGGCATTTACAGTGATATTAGGAAAATATTGAAGAAATAGGTTGAGCCTGTCCAAGAGGATATTTTATGTAGACAGTTAGAAAATAAAGAATATTTGTAGGTCCATAGATAGAACTCAGAAGGTGTTGTTTTACAAAAAGAAACAAACAAAACCCTCTAAACAATGTATTTTAGTTCTCTTATATGTCATCATCTAAAGAGCAGTATTTGAAATAATAAATCTTATAACAGATTTGATTTCCTAGTGATGGTGGCATCTAAATATACTAATCTAACTGGAAAGGTAGTTAGAAAGGAAAAACAAAACAGAAAACATGTTCAACATAGCTCGAGTCACTGCAGAAATAATTTGAGGGAAGCATCCATCCATCAGTAAAGTACTTAATCCTCTTTCTACATAAAATGTGACACTTTACATCGAGTGACTAATTTGTGCATGTTAAAGATGGCATGTTTATAAATAATAAGGTTGTCAATAGGTTTGTGCTGAAGTGGTGAGATGCCAAAAGTATTGAGATTTGTAGAAGGAAATTCATTTTTATAACTGGCATTTAATCAACTCAGCTGTCAGTTTAGATGGGAAACCTATTCTCTGGAGCAAATAAGGGATGGAAATCTTGAAATGATAAATTAATAAAATAGCTGTTGTCAGGTTAAACTCAATAATATAAGGTAATCAGCCTCCATCTTTATATTAAATTACTGCATTATCAGTGCAGGGAAGTTTGACAGCAAATCAGATCTCTGACGAGTTTAAATTCTCTCTAAATGAGATATCTATCAGGATCCCCTGCATAAACCTCCGAATTGCTTACTTTGCTTTATTTTCTCCATGAAATTATTTGAAGATTCTTATTTGAAAGTGTTGTTATTTTTCAAGTTCCAAGCAAACATTTTAGCCAAAAAAATGCATCCCACATGTTGCTTGTGATTGAGTATGAATGGGGGATGGGGGTGAGGGGTGGTTAATACGAAGGATCAGAAGGCATCATTCCAGCAGAAATAGTGTGGGAAAGATGGTCGCATGGGGTTTTGAGAGGTAAGAAAATGACCCCCTGAACTCATCCCTGCATTGTTTGCATGCGGCTCTTAGAAACCTGTTGGCCAATCCGTTTAACTGTAACTGCTACCTGGCTTGGCTTGGGGAATGGCTCAGGAAGAAAAGGATCGTAACCGGAAATCCTCGATGTCAAAAACCATATTTCCTCAAAGAAATCCCCATCCAGGATGTTGCCATTCAAGACTTCACGTGTGATGATGGTAAGAAAACCTTGCTAAATCTTTTGTTACCAAGCATTCAAATGACTGGTCCAACGCTAGGGGACACAAACGGATAGTTTGGGGCATTTTTTTTCTTTTCTTTTCTTTTCTTTTCTTTTCTTTTCTTTTCTTTTCTTTTCTTTTCTTTTCTTTTGGTTTAGAAACAGGGCACATACTTTCTCAGACTGTGCTTTCACCTCTGAGTCTACTTGCTTTGTGTTTCTGAATGTTTTATTTAAATTGTCCAGTTTTCAACTTGTAGTTGGTACTGTTTATATAGCTTCATTTTAACTTTTCTTTATCATTCTAAGCATCTCTTTTAGTAACTGTCATTTGCAAAGGAGAAAAGCAATTGACTTAACAGAAATTCTAGGGGCGCCTGGGCGGCTCAGTTGATTGAGCATCCGACTTCGGTTCACGTCATGATCTCACAGGTCATGAGTTCAAGCCCCGCATCAGGCTCTGTCCTAACAGCTCGGAGGCTGGAGCCTGCTTCACACTGTGTCTCCCACTCTCTCTGCCCCTCCCCCACTTGCACTCTGTCGAGCTCTCTCTCCCCCAAAAAATAAATAAATAAAATAAATTCTAGTAAGTCTAACAAAAATAATAGTTTTCGCTTTTTAAAGCTCTGTATGTATCATCATATTTGATTCTCACAATAGCCACATAAGGTAGGTAGAGCAGGTTCTGTTATTACTACCAGTAAGTAGAGAGCCCCTTTGAGCCTTATATTTTAAAATGAGGGCCTTGAGGCGCCTGGGTGGCTCAGTCAGTTGAGCATCCGACTTTGGCTCAGGTCACGATCTCACAGTTCATGAATTCGATCCCCACATCAGGCTCTGTGCTGACAGCTCCGATTCTGGAGCCTGCTTCAGATTGTGTCTCCCTCTCTCTCTGCCCCTCCCCTGCTCACACTCTCTCTCTGTCTCTTTCAAAAATAAATAAACACTTAAAAAACATTAAAAAACTTAAAAAACATTTACATTTTCTGCTAAACATTTTAATCCCTCTATGTTTCTTCATGTCTGTGTCCTTATGACTCCTCCATAATTCAGTTACATTTCTATATTCTAATTAAAAGTATAATTTGTATAAATGAGCAGAGAAAATTACTGTTATGATTGTATGGATAATATAAATTGTGAATTATTTTCGGGAATCCTGCCCTAGGCAATCTGAAAACAGTGCTGTATGAAACGTATGGTACCAGTTTGTGAATACTCAGTGCCCTGTATGTGTATAAGCGATCACATGGCTCAAGATTCTTGTGTCTGTTAAGCTAAAAGCATAACATCACTTGTCATTTTCAAAGCCACAAATCTGGGCTTTCCTGTATTTCTTTCGGCAATTTAGGAAATGATGACAATAGCTGTTCTCCACTGTCTCGCTGCCCCACGGAATGTACATGCTTGGATACGGTCGTCCGATGTAGCAATAAGGGCTTGAAGGTCTTGCCCAAAGGTATTCCAAGAGATGTCACTGAATTGTAAGTAGAGCTTGTCTGTTTCCTTAACAATTAATATTTCAACAAGGGAAATGGAAACCAAACAAAATGTAGAGTCCCGTTTCCAAATTCCATTCTGTAGGCATTAAATAGTTTCATGTAAAACCCTAAACAGATAATATAAAAGGCAGCTTGGGGCATCTGGGTAGCTCAGTAGGTTAAGTATCCAATTCTTCTTGATTTTGCCTCAGGTCATGATCTCACAGTTTGTGAAATCAAGCCTCACATTGGGCTTTCAGCCAACAGCAAGGAGCCTGTTTAGGATTTTCTCTGCCCCTCCCCTGCACTCTCCCTCAAAATAAACAAATAAACAATTTTTTACAAAAAAGCAGTTTAGATGCACTTGGGAAATTTCAGTTGTGTTTCTTTTATTCACTGTATGAATTCTCAGTGTCTATGTTATGCTAAGGTGCACTGTGACACTCCAAGAGAGGGTGGTAAAATATAAGATAACTCCAATACTCATTTGCCTGTATATCCTTTTTCTCATAGACTATCTGGCAAGACTAATGTTCTAGCAAATACACCTTAGGAAATGCTGTACTTTTAGTTGCTCTCCAGTGTCTGGGAGATTCCATAGTTTATATCGTTAATTATTCTTTACCACTGTATCTTCCCACGTGGAATTCATAAATATCTAGAATATAGAAGAAGCTAGCATAGGGGCGCCTGGGTGGCTCGGTCGGTTAAGCGTCCGACTTCGGCTTAGGTCATGATCTCACGGTCCGTGGGTTCGAGCCCCGCGTCGGGCTCTGTGCTGACAGCTCAGAGCCTGGAGCCTGTTTCCGATTCTGTGTCTCCCTCTCTCTGTGACCCTCCCCCGTTCATGCTCTGTCTCTCTCTGTCTCAAAAATAAATAAACGTTAAAAAAAAAAAAAAAAATTAAAAAAAAAAAAAAAAGAAGAAGCTAGCATAATCTCTGTGTTAAAAAGAGGTACTGCCCTTTGGCCTTGAATTAGAATCCTTTTGATCATAAAAGGTATAAGGCCAATTATCCCTAACATTTTCATAACTGATTTATGACCACACATTACATGGTCAGTATACACTTATCTAGACACTAAACACCAGGCACACTTTCTTCTCTGTGTCATGTTATATATGTGGAATAGAATGAGAACAAGCTGCTTGAGTATTATGAAGCCTGAATGCTCCTTTCCATTCCATACTCTGTATATTTATGTACCATGGACAAATGCTCGATATGAATGCACTTGACTCATTTTGCCTATTTATTTTCTCTATGTGAAACTGTGTAGCAACAATGATTTAAGTTTAGTGATGGCTCAGTTGGTTGAGCATGCAATTCTTGATTTTGGCTCAGATCATGATCCCAGGGTCATGAAATGGAGCCCATGTCAGGTTCCATGCTAAAAGTGTGGAGACTACTTGAATTCTCTCTCTCTCTCTCTCTCTCTCTCTCTCTCTCTCTCTCTCCTATGACCCCTCCCCTACTCTCTCTCTCTCAAAAAAAAAAAAAAAAAAGATTTAGGTTCTGATGTAATTTGTGCAGATATGTACCTATAATTCATATACATGAGTACGAGCGTTCTAAAAAAGCAGCTTTGATAAAGTTTTGGCAACATGGAACATACATAATGAGTTTTAAGAAGATGTCGCTTCAGTTACCAGGGAAATTATTTTCAAATCATGCACAGTTCTACAAATTTGGTCCTGAATTGAACACAGAGAGAAAAAAAAAAAAAGAAAGAAAGAAAAAAAAGGTGTGATCTTAGCACATATATGCGGAAGGTCTCTCTTAGATTTGAAATGCTGTGAAGTGTTCAGTTTCTGTCTCTGGCCACCCATCACAGTTGTTAATTGACAATAAGCACTACTTTATGTGTGTGTGTAATTAAATACTTAATTCTTATTTTAGTAAGTATTATTTCAGAAGATTACTCTCCATCCAGTGTTGGAAGCCAGATGCCTTTAGAGTACTCTGTATGCTCAACATTGATTCTAGGAACAGCCCAGCCAAGAACACAACACTCGGCATAAACAGATCATTTTTAACATGGAATCCCATCTTTTTAACTGGCCCATACCTTGGTGCCTCTACCCAATGCCTAGCAAATAATTTTAAACTTATTCTTTAATTTCATTATTGAATTTCATCTGAGAAGCTACTTGATTCATATCCCGTCTCTGCCGTCCATATGTTTCTTCTGTCAGACAGTTGAATTTTCAATCTGTTTCCTTACAAAGTATTAGAAAGTAATATTTTTCTAACAAAATATGTTATAGAGATGAGGAAAATATTAACTGGTCTCTTGTGAATTCAAGTTTTACCTCCCCAAGAGCTTATTCTTAGAATCATACCAAGTTAGCAGGATCCTTCTCTACAATCACATATATGTGTGTATTAGAAAAATCTCATTGCATATTATATTAAATTATTAAAGAATTTGGCAAAAATAAGTACGTTTTATTGGACAGTTTTAAACAGATGGTATCTATTATTTTTAATCAGTTCCATGTAATTTCCCTCTTAGACTGTTTTACATGTACACATCCATAGCACGCATTCTGAATCTTTTTAGCTTTCTGTTATGGCGTTTTCCAGAATAAAGGGAAAGTACTGAACTATATGGGATTATGCTTCCCTCTAGTGGTACCAAGAAATACTTAGGTGGAGGACAGAAAGAGGAGTCAAAGAAGAAACACAGAGTCAGAAAATTTGAGCAAGCATAATAAGAACTCATAACATATGCCTGACTCTTGATTACATATTTATCACATATTTTGATGAGTTGTGCCTTTTATATAACTTTTTATTTTGAACTATTTGAAACAGATTATTATCTGAGGCAATTTCTCAGCGATTTCTATATCCAGCAAAAATACTAATAACCTCAACCTTGGATCTTAAGATTTGCCACAACACTGGAGTAGGAGGTGGCCTGTGTCCAAGGTGCCACAATGGTTTGTAGGCACATCTACAGTGAGATGGCCTACGTTGCTGAAAGACATTTTTACCCTTCCTCATCTATATTCTGGGAAAAAACAGCCTTGATTGAGATGCAGTTTATTTTTCTTTTTGTGACATTATGGATAGAACTTTACACATTCATTTATTTTTATGGCTTGCTAGTTAGCCCAGAGTCAATCTATCTGCAGATTATTCTGCTGACTTTGGTCAGAAAGGGAAACTTCACATATGTGTGGTTATTTATTACTTTTACATATATATGCTATATTGTGTCCTTGATAAAGGTGGTGATGTTCTATGAAACCTTCTAAAATTATTGTCACAAAGCAGATATACAGTGGTTAAAAACTATTTTCAAGATATCTTTAACTGAAATCTGATTACATCCAAATTCCTAAGTATCTCCTTCAAACCATCCATTGTTATTTGCTAAGTGTATGGATCCCTATTAAGGCAGTGGAGAGTGGTCTTGGCCCTCGGTGGCGAGGTTCTGTCAGTAGCGAATGCATTTCATGGTATTGTCTCCGTGTAAATACAAGCACACAGGAGGCCAAATAAATATGGTTGATTGAATGAACCTTCTTCTTGACACACAGTTGGACACATGACTCACCTCATTACATAAACCTCAAAGAACTGCACTCACCAGTATCTCCTTGGTTTTGTAATTTATGCTAAGTGATCCACAAAATAATTCTACTAGATTGGACAACTCTGCTTTTTCCCCCTTTACTTCTTTTAAATAGGAACCCCAGCTAGGAACATGATGTTTTAAAGCCAGAATTGCCAAGTGCTTTCTTGCCTCAGTTAAGAGTGAAATAGTGTCAACTATTTTATATCACACCTCTGTTCCTTTAGAAAAAACAAAAAAGATAATATTGTTTTCTTGTTTTTAGGTATCTGGATGGGAACCAATTTACACTGGTTCCTAAGGAGCTCTTTAACTACAAACATTTAACACTTATGTAAGTAATGTGTTGCGTATTTTCATCTTTGACTCCTTACTCTGTTTCATGAAAGTGGGGGTAGCAACGGGCAGAAGATCTAGTGAACCTTTCAGATGAGATAAATCATTTACAGTTAGATGCCTCCCTACTTGCTCATTGCGGTTCTGGATCACTAGCTACATCTTCATTGAATATCAATCAGGCAATGGTGCATCGTAGAGAAAGGGCCTCCTCTAATTCAAAGTACAAATGTGATAAAGCCTAAGTAGCCTAGAACTACAGAAATGCAGCAAATTTGGATACCTCGACTGATGATGAATATGGGCTATTTTATCATAAGCCAAGAAGAGAAAGATAGAAAATAATGGCTTGATTCTTGACTTTAAGCAAAAGGTCATGGATAGTAATAACGTTGAAAATGCATTTTATTAGGTTTCATTTTCTTTTATAATACATTCTAAGTTAAGTTGTGGGCTTCCGGTATTCAAATTTAATTTTATAAAATTCATTTTACTTGGGCAGTATTTAAGTAGACTTGACAAAGTTGCTGATATCCTGGGCATAAATTTCAGACATGGACTTTTTTCTTTTTTCAGTTGGGTTTAATGTCCTTGTAAAATAACATCTCTCTCTTTCATTAATGTAAATGGATTTTTAAGTGGTAATACAAGACTATATTTAAATATACCAACATTTTGATCTAGTTATATGCACAATATTTTTAAAAAGATGCAATCTTACTATATATAATGTCACACTTAGAATAGCCTTGCTGGTGATTGATAAAACTTATCAAAAAAAAAATCAGCAATGGGAGTAAATTGAAATGGAAATACTTTATCTTTAATTTAAGTCCTATATGATTTTCGAGTGAATACAGCTGGCTGAGAAGGCTGATTTCTAGTGTTCCTAGAATAAGAAGGTTTATTCCTAATTAGTGAATTCTAGAAACGTAAGTCACAGAAAATGTTACATTTCCCAACATAAACTTGACTTAAGCAAGGTTGTGGTTGGTTAAAGTACTATTAATCATTTTCAATTTCCCTTAAATCACTTTGTAAAAAGTATGTAGGACTGTTTAAATGACCAGTGATTAAATTAAGGGAGAATATCCCCTAAGATGTCGTGTTCTGGCCCTAGTCACTTATTTAGTAGCAGCAAGAACTTGGTTGCATACATTTTGCTCTGTTAAACAAACCTTTAAATTACTGCAATTTCCAGACAGTCACTTCAGGTGAATTGGGTCATTTATGGAACAGTACGCAATTATTTAAGACCAGGTCGGAAATGAAAGATGAGAATTTGTAGATCCAGAAATGACTTTACCAATGACTCATGAGTAACTCAAGTTACTCAGGTAACTTCTGCCAATATAGATATACTTAACTTATTTTCTAAATTTATGTAGTTTTCAGCAGCTAAGAAGATGAATTATTAAGTTCCTATAGTATTCCTATCATTTCACAATTTTATAGGTCCATTTTACTGATATTTTATCTTCAGCTTTTCTGCATCTTACATTTATTTGTATGTTTTGCTTTAGAAGAAAAAAGCAGTGAATACACACACACATACAAATCATAAATTGGGGTGCCTGGGTGGCTCAGTTGGGTAATCGTCTGACTCTTGATTTCGGCTCAGGTCATGATCTCACAGTTCGTGAGATCAAGCCCTGCTTTGGGCTCTGAGCTGACAGCATGGAGCCTGCTTGGGATTCTTTCTCCCCCTCTCTCTCTGCCCCTCCCCACCTTTGTGCATTCTGTCTCTTTCTCTCTCTCAAAATAAAAAAAATAAACTTTTTAAAAAATGATCATAAATTACGACCTATAATTTTTCACTTATTCATGAATCTTACTTTTATTTATGTATTTAGCATTTTGTGTTAAAAAAACAGAGAATATATACATATCACTGTATGAGTATATGTATGGCTATATTCACTAATTTTTTCCTAATGCAAAATTGCCAAAGATATTTAATGTATATCAATAAAATATGTCATTATTTATTATGTGTTATTATATTACATTATATGTTATAATGTAATTATAGTACAATAAGTATTATATGTATCATATATGGTCACATTTATTATTATATGTAATAAAAATAAGATCGTGTTAACTGAATATAAATCACAGCCCATAGTACCAGTTACACTTGTATAAACAGCCATGTAGCACTGGGTAAAAAATCCACATCTCTCCCGTTAACTTATTCATTAAACAGATATTTGTTAAAGACCTACGGTACGCCAGTGATTTTTTTTTTTTTTCCAAGGGCAAAGTTTTTAATTATGGCATTCCAGATGTAATTAAATGAGTTCTTTTAGTTATCAAATTTGACTGTGTGTATCAAGGAGCATATATAACAGGGAAGACAAAGGATGTACAACCAATGGAACCTTCATGAGCAAAGGTTTATTTGTCACGCATAAGATGTGTCTGTTGTGAGTGGCCTCCACCTGTCACATGCCTTTGCTCTGGGACCAAGGCACAGGCACTGGCTGTGAAACATCACAAGTCTTGCAAAGCAGTGAGCAGAGGGGTATGGGGAAAGTGAGCTCACTCCAAATCTTCTGTGTTGTTTTTGTTTTTAGGTTTATTTATTTATTTTGAGAGAGAGTGCGAGCAGGGGAGGGGCAGGGAGAAAGGGAGAGAGAGAATCCCCAGCTGGCTCTACACTGTTAGTACAGAGCCCTTCGTGGGGCTTGACCTCACGAACCCTGAGGTCATGACCTGAGCCGAGATCGAGAGTCAGACGCTTAACCAACTGAGCCACCCGGGAGCCTCTAAGATTTCTGTTTTGAACTGAAACCTGGCACCAGTGCCCGCACTTACTGCAGTGGCCAAAGCAAAACATATCATCGCTTCTAATTTCAACAGGCAGGGGCGTGAATAATTATGAATATTACGATGTACCTCAGAGGGTTATCCAGTGTTTCGTTATTTTCAGGTAAAAGCTGAGTGCTAACCGTGCAGCTGTGACTGAACAAGAAGAACCTTCTCTTTCTAAGAATCACTAATATTTCACTTCCTCTGGTAACAGTAGACTCCTTTTTTGTTTTCTTTTTCTTTTATAGAGACTTAAGTAACAACCGAATAAGCACCCTTTCTAATCAGAGCTTCAGCAACATGACCCAGCTCCTCACCTTGTGAGTGTGAAATGTGATATGGACTGTTTATCAATTCACTGGACTAAAGGCATTTTCTAGGCACTTGGATGTTCCCTGTTAACAAGATAGATAGTCTGCCCTCAGGGAATATAAATATTGTTGGGAGAAACAGACAAACAAAACCTCAGTAAACAAACAAATACAGATATTGTTAAAGTGCTGGGTTCTATAAAAGGAGCAAAGAATAATTTACACTTGTGGTGGGGTTGGAAGAGATCCTTAAGACAGACTTCTGAGGAAAGCCACCTGGGAGAGGGAATAGGCTGGGGAAGGAAGCATTCTAGACTGTATTTGAAAATAAATATGTTGTATTAGTGAAAACACAAACATTAAAGTATTATGCATCGATATTCTCAATTTATGAAATGCTAAAACAACCCTTTTCTTAACTGCTTCATTTTTAAAATGACATTTGGCCATTTGGGGATATCTGAGTAAAACAAATCGACTATGTATGCTTTCAGAATTCTTAGTTACAACCGTTTGAGATGTATTCCTCCTCGAACCTTCGATGGATTGAAGTCTCTCCGATTACTGTAAGCATCTTATGCGCAGCGAAATATCTCTTATCTCGGGGATCTGAGTTTTGACTTGTGTTTTTAATGATTTGGGGATATTTTTGATGTACACATTAGGATTTACTGCAAATTTGAAAATAGGAAGATTACTTCTTTCCCCATATCATACTCAACAGCTTTTATTTGAAGAACACCACATTGTTGGTGTGGTCATTTATTTGGCAATAGATAATATGTATGTTTCATATAGATCCAACTAATTTTGAAAGAAATGTACGAAATGTTCATTTCTTTAAAGATTGCATTATCTATGAGTACATTTTTACTACAAAAATGTATTTTAAATATATGAAATGAAATTTGATTCTCAGTCACAATCCCCTCACCCAGAATTAACAATTAAACAGTTTTGTCTTGTCTTCCGGTCTTCTTTTATATGCATTTGTTTTTATATGCTGGTATATGTATGCCCACAGCGATATAACTTTAAAAAAACATAAATAGGATTTGTTCTTATTCTGTCATTGGCTCATCTTATTTAACAATATGCTTTCGACTATTTCTTTTCCATCATCTAGAAATATCCCTCAACTATTTAACTGGCACAGAGTATTCCATAGGACGAAGGAACCATAACTTATTTAATCGTCCTCATCTTTTGCTATCACGTGGCTTGATTCCAGACTTGTGTTATCCCTTACAGGGCTGGAGCAAGCATCCTACACATTCACCTTACTGTTAACTGTCCTGGGAGAATACCAAAAGTAACTGTCAAGTTGCCCCCCTAAAACAAGGATGTGTCAGTTTACAAATTTATTTTCCACCAACTCTCCTTTAATAGAGCACCTATTACAAAGCACTCTGGCAAATACTGAATAGTATTAATCCTTTCATTCTTGTTCTATGACAGATTGCGTACCTGTTTTAATAGAGTACCTGTTTCAAAGCACTCTGGCAAATATTGAATAATATGAATAATTCTAGGATAGGTTGAATGTTATTTTCCATTCCTGTTTTAATTTGAAATTCCAATAACTAGAGCATTTGTGCATATTTTACTCTTTTATTGAGCATTTGTGTTTCTTATTCCATGAGTCTGATCATATCATTTCCTATTTTCTATCGAGTGCTTTGTCTTTTCCTTATTAACATACATGTCTTTATGCATCTACTACTTGACTCTAAGCTTGCAGGTCTTTTTACTAAGGAATTAATCCTTGTGTCTTATATATTTTGCAGCTATTTTCCATTCTGTTCCCTATAGGTTGTCTTTCATATTAATTATGGATGTATTTTGCATTGTCAAAAATGTATCACTTTCCTTTATGGTTTCTGAGTTTTATATAGTGCTTTGACAGCCTTTGCCATCCTATGTTCATAAAAAGGAGATCTCTATTTATTAAATACATTTTTAGTTTTATTTTTATATTTAAGTCATCTATCTAGAATTGATTTTATGCATATGATGTGACATAAGAACTTTTCGTTTTCCCAAATAGATACCTAATTATACCAAGACCATGTCTTGAATATATCATATTTTCTGTGCTGATTTGAAGTGCTTAGTATAAACTAAAATCTCACACGTGTTAGAATTTTTCTGAACTCGCTGACGTGTAAGAAATTTAATATTGCTTTTTCTTGCTTTTAGTTCATTACATGGAAATGACATTTCTGTTGTGCCCGAAGGTGCTTTTAATGATCTTTCTGCATTATCACACCTGTGAGTACCTAGTTCATGAATGTGGGTTTAGGGTCAAACTCTCCCTGGTGAGTGAGTTTGGAACATACAGCCCTCTGCCACCCCTTTCTTGTCACATCATGAGATGTGATTGGTTCCAGCTTTAAAGAAAATGCGAAGATTTCAGTCTAGATGCAGTGCCTTCTGCAAGATAGCCTTAATTTATTCTTCTGGCCCTTACTCTCCATTAACTAATGGAGTGGGATTCTCTTTACTTAGCTAATAATGTCTTCTTACAAACATGGCTCTCCCATTTCCTAGCTATGCATTTTCTCTTAACGTTCTCTGATCCTAGAATACCAGTTCCCCTCCAATTCAGTCTGTTCAAACCTTGTATCGTCCAGGTGACTTTCTAAATATTATGTCCTTTATGAAGCCTATCTTGATATGCTCAAACCAGACTCATTTATGTAGCAAATACTACTGAGTACTGGATATCGCACCATACAAAAAAATAAATTAGAAATGGTTCAAGATTTCATACTATGATAGGAGGAAATTGCCAAATTCTCATACTGGGTGAAATGTTGTGGGGTTTGTTTTGTTTTGTTTTCTTCCTTTTCTTTGTGCTCTTGTCTCATAGGACCCTGTACCTCCCTATTTTTTGCAAGTAGAATAAAAAAATATAAAATATGTGATAAATGGGGTCCAAAAAAACCTCTTCTGGGCCAATTTCCATTATTGTATTATTTATAGTTGTAGTGTTAAGGTCATGGCAAACCTGGAACGAAGTTCCAGGAACACATTTGGATCTAAAACTTCTTTGTGTCAGGGTGGGTTTGGCGCCACCTGGTGGTATTTATGCTTAGGCCCAAATAGTATCCGAGCTTCCCAGTTCCCCAGAAATTGCCTGTCATGTTATCTCGTGGCTTTGCCTTCCTCTCCAAACCCCACCAAACCCCAAGAAGATACGTGTGAACAATTGAGAAAGGGGGATGGGCAGAGGAGAGGAGCCAATAGTCAATCTTGCTATATCTGAATGTGCTTTACTGGGCCCTGTTAACCAATGTAGGTTTTTTTGTCTGTCTGTCAGACTGTTTGGTGCCTATCGTTAGTATCCCTTCCACTAAACCATCGGGTCCCAGGAGGAAAAACCTCCACTTTTTCATGTCTGAACTCCAGCACCTACCTCAGAGTCCACATCAGGGCTACTCATCTACAAATTCCATGGATGTCATCTGCATGAGATAGAGTGTGGTGAAGGCTTCTAGCTCAGGGGTGCAGAGCTTGGTACTGTCTGGGAGAGTACGCAACATTAAGAAGAAAGTAGCCAGGGGCGCCTGGGTGCTCAGTCGATTAAAGGTCCTGTTCTTGGTTTCGGCTGAGGTCACCATCTCAGTTCGTGAGTTTGAGCCCCGCACCAGGCTGTGTGCTGATAGCGTGGAGCCTGCTTGGGATTCTCTCTCTCCCTCTCTCTCTCTGCCCCTCCCCTGCTCACGCACGCTCTCTCTCTCTCTCTCTCTCTCTCAAACTAAATACATAACCTTAAAAACAATTAAAAATAGAAGAAGAAGAAAGTAGCCATTCTGCTAGTGTTAGGGTGACTTATCAGAAAAGGCAGCTCAAGGAAGGCACCAACTTCTCGCATGAGCACCGCCACCGATGATAGGGGCAGTTTGAATATCTCTTGCCATGTGCCTTGCTCTGTCATGTATTTCTTTCGTGCATTTGTCTTTGACTCTCTAGATCATAAAGAGCTCTGCTCCATTCACTTTCTCCACTGCATCCCCTTGCAGAGTAAGGACTTAGCAAATGTCAGTAGAGGTGGCACCAGGTGACTCAAAAACATAATTTTCTCATTTTTAATTTAGAAGAAAGGTTTTAATCTGAGCATAACAGTTACGGTACTCCAATTCTTGGTTAAAGTTGGACACTAAAACTGCGACAGTATAAAGTATTATGGTTTTACAAGTATATTTGGGGCCTTTCTTCATGAAAGAGTAAGTTTAATTGTACTTAGACTATAGCCTAGAAGCGTTACTAATCACAAGTTGATTATAAATCAAAATTAATCCATTTTAAATGCCACTTTATGCATGGACTACTTCTGCCAAGCTTGGCAAATTTACAAAACCCATGGAGTAACTTCTCTGGCCTCAGTTTCACAATCTGTAAAATGAATTAGTAATACCGTTGACCTCATGAAGTTGCCATTTAGGACAGAATGAGGTAGTTCGTATAAGTGGCTCAGCACAGTACCTGCATATTGTAAAATCAATGTTAGCTATCATCTTGATTACTTTTGCTGTCAGTACTACTGCAAATGTGAGTGGGAACCAAAGACCTAAAATAAAGGACTTTATAAAGGGACTGACACCTAGGGAAGGTCCAGATCCACTCTGGTGAACTGGCTCTATGCATCTTTATTATTTCATGCCCTTTCTTATCTCTGTGACTTTGCACTTACTAGCCTTTTACTCCGAGACATCCTTCCCAATCTTTTCCGCCTCCTTGAATCTAACTGTGTAAAAGCTCATACTTTTAACCACCAGCCTCCCAGGAAAGTTATTCACAAGGTGACTCTGCTCACAGTCACCTTGTAAATACTTCTACTGTTGCACTTCTAATGCAAATGATTTGCATGTTTGAGTATATGTTAATCACCTCTGCAGAAGGAGTTCTTTGGGGTTAGGAATAATGTATTATTTATGTTTGGGTCCCCAAAACCTGGCATAGTGATTGGGTTCCCAGTAAATAATTGATGAATGAACTAAGTATAATCTGCGTGTCGGGTGATGTTACATCCAATATAAACCTGTCTCTGCAAATACAAGAAGACCTTGTAAAGACCAGGTAAATTTTAAGACTGGTGACAAGTCTCTAAATCCCAGCCGCACATAATTCAGGAAAATGGCGAATCCCTGATGTTTCCATTTTCTTCTAAACTGTTATCAGTAAATCTATAGGGATTTTCTACTGAGCATCACTTTGAGTTATGTTCCTTTAGGAAATAACAATACTTCCATACTGTGTGTGTGTATGTGTGTGTGCTTTTGTGGTGTTGTTTTCCAGAGCAATTGGAGCCAACCCTCTTTACTGTGATTGTAACATGCAGTGGTTATCGGACTGGGTAAAGTCGGAATACAAAGAACCTGGAATTGCGCGCTGTGCTGGTCCTGGAGAAATGGCAGATAAATTATTACTCACAACTCCTTCCAAAAAATTTACATGTCAAGGTATGATCTTTTACCATTTGTACTTCTGTAAATAAAAATCCACTGCATTAATTTAAGAGGAAAAACGTTGCTGCTAGACTTCAAAGGTAGAGCTGAACGGCCCCTAGTAAATAATTCCTGATTCTACCCAGTGCTCATACAGGGCTGAGCTGTTACCTGAGGAGCCCAAGTAAAGAACTAGGCTTTGCAAATAAATTGCAGAAATAATTAAGTGGTTATATCTAAGTTTTCTTTAAAATGTATGGAGAAATGAAGAGTTCACGGTTTCTGGAAATTTCTCTGATAGCCTCTAACAAGTCAACTGTTTTGCTTTTGCGTTGTCTGAATATGTGCCCTGTTCTTAGGGCTCCCAGGGCCCTGCGGCTTCCCGAGGCCAGGTAAGGAGAAATAAGCCCTCCCGAGTCTTCAGGCCAAACCTTCTGACTTGCCTCCTATGTCCATGTGGGTGTCCCTTGCTTGTTTATATTCCTTTCTTTTCCCTTTGTTTTATGTATTTATGGATTTTAAATAGTGCCTTAGTAACAAATACTTTTTTTTCTTTTATTACAAAAGTAATACATGCCCAAAAGAGAAAATCCACGGAATGGGAAAATGTTAATGATAAATATTATATTTCTACAAGAACTAAAATTAAGCATTCATCATAATACCCAGAGATAACTACTACTGAACTGTTTTAGATTAAATCTGTTTTATGCGCAAAACTAAATCCTAGGTTTCGCGGAGCATAGAGAAGAGAATGGTATGGTCTTGCCTTCCGAGGCTTGCAAACCTAGCTGAAGAGATAAACTTTCAACACTTGAGCATTTTAGGTAGGAAGGCATCAAAGTAGGTAATATACAGCAGTGGGTCACGGTATGAATTTCCAGCTTCACTTTTCAATACTTCCATAACTTGAATTTAATAGATTAACCAGCCGGTGCCTCAGTTTCCTTGTGTGTAAGCAGAGATGAAGATAGTACAAACCTCAAAATGTTTTGTGAAAATTAGATAAGTTACTATATGTGACATCAAAAAAAGAAAAAAGTGAAGAAAATGCCGATGTCACAGAAACAGTGAATAGAATGGTACATTCCAGGGGTTGGAGGGAAGGGGGAAAAGGGGAGATGTAGGTTAAAGGCACAAACTGTGAGTGATAAGAATAGTCAGTTATGAGGACCTAGTGTCGAGCCTGGTGAGCATAGTTAATAATATGGTATCTTCTGATTGGAAAATTGCTGAGAATCAATCTTAAGCTTTCTTACTACACACACAAAGGTTAACTCTATGAGAAGGTGGGTGTTCTTAGTACCTTGACCCTATTAATCATTCCACGGTGTATGTGTATATCAAACCACCACATCATCACACCTTTTAAGTATATACAATTGTGTTTGTTAATTATTCCTCAGTACAGCTGGGGAAAAAGATTAGTTGAATTAATATGTGTAAAACACACTGCCTTACACACAGTAAGCACTCTATAGGTTAGCTGACACTTTTATCATCATAGCATTTCAGAACACCAACAAAACTGTGATGTAGGGCAAACAATGTTTTGTTGATAAAAGAAGGAATTTCCAAAAACTGTATTCCCTTGAAGCATTTTTTTTTTAAATGTTTGTTTATTTTTGAGAAAGAGAGAGAGAGAGAGAGAGAGAGAGAAAATGCAAGAGTCAGGGGTGGGCAGAGAGAGAGGGGGACAGAAGATCCAAAGTGGGTTCTGTGCTGACAACAGCAAGCCCGATGCGGGGCTCGAACTCACAAACCGTGAGATCATGACCTGAGCTGAAGTCAGACGCTCAACCAACTGAGCCACCCAGATGTCCCGCATTGTTCTTTTTCCTTGAAACTCTGTTTGTCTCCTTGACTTTCTATTTCCAGCAACTCAGTGAATTGTCTCATTTTTTGCTACTAATGTATATAATTTGAATTTTTAAAATTTCCTGCCACCAGAAATGTTTGGAGTTTTTAAATTTTTCCTAAAATTGAATTGCTGTTAATACTCATATGAGCACCATTGCTTGGGACAGCATAATTATTTATGAGCATGTTAATATTTTTATTAAATCTGAAAGTAAAATTTTATTGGAAATACCTCTCTGAAATTATGTGCATCGGTTGCCAGAAGCTTTGCAGATAACCAGTGTTTTAAATTACTCTTTTTGTAACTGCAGATGTTTTTGGGGGGCATTGCCCCAAATTTCTGGTGTGCTGAGAGGTATATCATTATTTTGTAAAGTGGAGGCGATTGTCGAACGGGAGATAGGGAAGGAGACACTGGCGTTAAAAACTTCCTGTTAGGCTGGGGCACCTGGGTGGCTCCATCACTTGAGCCTCTGACTCTCGATTTCGGCTCAGGTCACGATCCCAGGGTCGTGGGACTGAGCCCCACATCAGGCTCTGTGCTAAGCATGGAGCCTGCTTAAGATTCTCTCTCCCTCTGCCCCTTTTCCACTCACACACATACACTCTCTCTCTAAAATAAAAAAAGTAATAATAATAATTAATTAAAAAAACAGGCATCATTAGGCAGATGGGTTTTAGAAAGATTTCATGGGGAAGTTGAGAAACTGTAAACTGATTTTGTTATTCTACTCCATACAGCAGATACTTCTTCCTTCTGAACAATGTGGTGCTTATGTATATTTTTCCAAGTTTAGAGTTCCCTGGAGATAGTTCCTTTAAAAATATTTCATGATGATATGAATTTGAGACAAGCTACATACTTATATTCAGTTCTTTGAGTGTCATAGTTCACATTCATTTATTTAAATGTTCTCAGAAGTCTGACACATACAAACATACACACATACGTAAGTCTGTTAAACTCAAGATTTAACTAACTGATTTGACCTGTTTTTCATTAATAGCGTCTTATTTAGTTCTTAGAGTGACATGAATGAAAATGTGTTTGAGGGAAGATTAGTCTGGATTCAGTGATGCCTGATAAAACTTTCCGCAGTGATAAAAATGTTCCGTATCTGTGCGATCAAATACGGTAGTCACTGGCCATGTGTGGTTGCTGAAATGTAACTATTGCAACTGAAGAAGTGAATTTTTAATTTTATTTAATGCATTACTTATTTATTTTTGAGAGAGAGAGAGAAAGAGAGAGAGAGCGAGCACACGCATGAGCGAGGCAGAGGGGGCAAAGGGAGAGAGAGAGGAGAATCTTAAGCAGGCTCCAACCTCAGCATGAAGCCATGCAGGGCTCGATCCCAGGCTCGAACCCTGGGATCATGACCTGAGCCAAAATCAAGAGTTGAATGCTCAGCTAACTGAGCCACCCAGGTACCCCAAATTTTATTTAATTTAAATTTAACCTGAAAGAGTGACGTGCAGCTGCTGGCTACCATGTTGGATAGCGTGGTTGCTACAAAAGCTCAGAGGAAGACATTGCATCAGAAGAGAGTGGCTGTGAGAAGTTGAGTGCAGGTAGATGGAAGCCAGTTGTTTGGACCAGCTGGCAAGTGTGAGGAAGGTGCTACAGGAGCAGAGCTGTGTTATAGAAAATGCTGGAACTGTGGTTCAGTTTAGTATTCACTAAGTTCTCAAGTCAACTGCATGTATTTGAAGGCATGCCCGAAGCTGGGTGACAGACAACATGGTTGTAGGGCAGGGGACAAGAGTGTAGACATTCAGAACTCCACAAATATAATGTAATTGCATTTAGCAGACTTGAAGATTAACTTGGTTTCTCTATAACTTAATACACTTTTGGAGTGATAGCAAACTTTGCAACTCAGAATGCCCTTTGCCAGCATTTCTTGGCATTTGTCAAAATATTGTGGTTTCGTTGTCTGCAAGTTGAAGATTTATGGCAGCACAGAATGCATCTCTGCACGACGACTACCAATAATAAATAACAACAGCTCATATTGAGTGGCTTGCACCATGCTGAGGATTTTACATAGATTTCTATCTCTTATAACCTTTATATCCTTACTAAACTAAGTACTGTTCTTTCCCCATTTAAGAGATGAAGATATTATAATTTAGAGAGATTAAACAATTTGTTCAAAATCACTCAGCTGCTAAAAGAAGGAACCAGAATTTTTGCTATAAAGTATTTTTTTAATGTTTATTGTTTTTGAGAGAGAGGGAGCACAAAGGGGGAGAGGGGAAGAGAGAGGGAGGGAGACACAGAATCCGAAGCAGGTTCCAGGCTCTGAACTGTCAGCACAGAGCCTGACGTGGGGCTCCACCCCACAAACCGTGAGATCGTGACCTGAGCCGAAGTCGGACACTTAACTGATGCCCCGAGAGCCATAATTTTTGATCACTGACTCTAGTGCTTGCCACTGAAGTTTACTTTATAATTTTCAATAAAAATATTCTCAAAACAAATGATCCATATAAATAAGATTGCCATTCTGCTGTTGAAACATACTTAGAAAATGAAAGTTTTGAACCACTTTCATGCGCTCTGCTAGAAATATTTATTCATAATAAGTGGATTGGTAAAAGACAAAGTATTCGAATCTATTCATTAAAATGATCCACTCTAAGAAATCTACGGAGTACTGAGTTTTGGAGCTAACATGCCTTGTGAGCTCGAAAGCAATGAAATGACACCTCTTTAAATATTTTGTAATTTGAGTTTTTAATATTTTCACTTTTCCCATAGTTATATCAGTTTAATATGTTTTATTTCATTCATGAAAATCATGAAAATACATGCTCCTAATATTAAGATTTGTAAATAAGTAACTTCTTTTTTTATTATCGTTATTATTTTCTTAGAGAGAGAGACAGAGTGTGAGTAGGGGAGGGGCAGAGACAAAAGGAGACACAGAGTCCGAAGCAGGCTCCAGGCTCTGAGCCATCAGCATAGAGCCCAATGCGGGGCTCGAACTCACAAACTGTGAGATCATGACCTCACATGAGGCCCATGACTGAGCCGAAGTCAGTCGCTTAACTGACTGAGCCACCCAGTCCCCCCTAGATTTGTAAATAGTAATTTAAAATTACAACAGGAAAATGAATATCCTTTAATTGAAGACATGTTTATATAGCTATATTTAAATATATTTTAAAATGTTTTCTCTGCTAGGATAGGCTAGGCTATTATTTTAAGTAATAAATTCAGTTAATACAAATTTTATACTACATTTTTTAGAATATTTTCTTTATGGTATTATCTCATAGTTTCAGGTACAAGGGAAATAAATAAACTGGATGAAATAGATTATCAGAGAATATTTAATTAATACCCAGATTAGAACATTCTTGAGTGGGAAGCAGATGGTCATGACTTTTCTTTAAAACCCAGATGTCTAGTCTTCATCTTTTAAATATCAGTGACATTAGAATGATCCAAAAGTCTGCGGTAAAGTGGAAATTCTCTCCCAGTGGAATGCAGGATATTGTGAATTTCTAATATTCTGTTTCTTGTTCTTGGTTCAGAAATACTTAGCTATACAGACAGCTAAATTGTTCACTTTTAATTTGACAGACATTTATCAGACACTTAAATGTGCCAAAGAGTGAACAGTCTAATGGAAATGAATGATATATTCCTTTTTTCATTCACCATGCATTATATGAGTTCCTTTTATGCACCAGGCACAGTTCCAAGGTATTAAGAATATAGTCATGTCATAAACAGGACAGAGAAAAACCCTTGTCTTTATACAGTTTATATTCTACTGATAGGTACATTTAAATCTATAATTTCAAAACAATATGGAGGTTTGGCAATAAAAGTATATATTCAAGATGCTAATAACATATATCAAAATCAATCATAGGGGTGCATGGGTGGCTCGGTCGGTAGGTGTCCAACTTCAGCTCAGGTCATGATCTCGTGGTTCGTGGGTTCAAGCCCCACATCGGGCTCTGTGCTGACAGCTCGGAGCCTGGAGCCTGCTTTGGATTCTGTGTCTCCCTCTCTCTCTGCCCCTCCCTTGATCCGCTCTGTGTCTCTCTGTCTCTCGGTAATAAATAACCGTTAGTAAATAAATAAATAAATAACCCAAACTAGAAGTAAGGAAAAATTCACTAAATCAGTTTTGAAGTAATATTTAGAACTGGGTCAAATATTTTTTACATTTTCGAATTTAATACCACCAGCACATAGTTATAGCTTTGAAATAATCTTAGCTTTTGGGGGATTATGATTTGCACACTGGCCAAAGAAAATATTTTCAGGTTTGTACATAGGTATTTGCTTTTGGCAAATAACTTTAAAAAAAAAAAAAAAAAAACAAGGATGATTTTTAATTACCCTTTGAAAACTTAAAACACTGGGAAACTTGTAACCGACATTTATTTAATAGGTGATGAGAACCAACGATTCATATTCTGTTCTTAAATATTGTATGTCCATATTCAATCTGATATGATCAAGTTCCATGAAATAATTATCATTCTTTTCCATTTAATTGTGGCTCAAGAAGATCATTTATTTGCCTGAGTTCACACGTGTATGTACCAAATGGCTAAGCCTAGTAATCCCAGAGGTATAATATGCAGCTTTTGTGTTTTTATTAAATCATTTATGGAACTCAAAATTAAAAGGTTTTAACCCCCTATCATCTGTTGACTATCCCCAACACTATAGTGAAAATGAAGAGATTCCAGCAATTTCCATCTTGCCAATTTCAATGGCTTCTTTTTTTAATCATCTTTATCTTTCATCTTAGAAATTGGTAGTCATTTCTTATTGTATATTCTCTTTGCCTCTTCATTCCTTTGCTGACATCTTTTTCTTATATTCTTTAATGTTGACATACATGAGGTTCCCTCCCTACCCCTATTTAAATAATTGATTTCAATCCCACAGCTTCAAATATCAGCCATGATTTTTCTTAGGAACTTCAGATTCATATTCCCACTCACCTAGTGATTCCTCCCCTTATAGACTTGCAGAAACTTAAAACACATATTCCAAAACATGCATTTTCATTTCCCACATCCCCTTATAACTGCATTCTATAGTTGAGATACCCATGTGTCTGCTACTTAACTGTAAGATTTTCCAGAAGCTTCAGCATTTCACTTACCTTTGAACTCCCAAAACTTAGCTTACTGCCTGGCACAAATTAGATCCTCAATAAATATTCGATAAGTGAATGACCTAATGATGGAATGTTATTAAAAATAATGCTTAAGAGATGCAGCAGTGCAATAGCAAGTAGGGCTCAGAGTTTTGGGGTTTGAAATAAAACCTCCTTTTAGTTAATTATGCCAAACATCAAATATCTCCTACATTTTTCCTGAGTTGTCTGTGACGTACCTTTGACTTTATACAAGGGCAGTGCTAGAGGCTTCTCTTACTTGACTTACATTTCCAAGAGATGCCAGAATGAAGGCAGATTCTGAGATATAGTTAGAAATTTGTGTCTGGAGCTTTTAGTAATAAATCAAAGTGAGGTGCAATTCTCAGTGGGTGGCAATATTGGTGTCAGGTGCATACGTAGTGATTTCAGTCAAGTAAGCAAGTCTGCTTGAAAGCTTTAATGGATTTGAGGTCCAGCAGTTTGTCTGTTAAAGATTAAAGTGACTGGCAAAGACAAATTGTTAACCAAACTTTTGGCTCAATTTCCCTTTGAATTATTAAGCTAAATGCACTTCCAATCCATATAGCTGATGCTAGAGGACTCTCTTAAGCCAAGGCTAACTCTTAAATCAACCTAGTTATCCTAGACTGACGTCTTTCATTTCGGTGACGTTAGGAAACTCTGTTTTCTTGAAGCTAGTTGTTGTGGGTTGTTTTTTTTTTTTTCCTCTTCTGTGGCGCACATTTTTTTTAAATTAATTAATTAATTAATTTATTTATTTATTTATTTTTTCAATATATGAAATTTATTGTCAAATTGGTTTCCATACAACACCCAGTGCTCATCCCAAAAGGTGCCCTCCTCAATACCCATCACCCACCCTCCCCTCCCTCCCACCCCCCATCAACCCTCAGTTTGTTCTCAGTTTTTAACAGTCTCTTATGCTTTGTGTGGCACACATCTTAAGAGGACTAATGTGTTGGCAATAATTTAAAATTCTTTAGACCAGTTAACTTTGGGCAGGTGGAAAGATTGAAGATTGGTGAAGATATCAGCAAGCAAGCTGCAGTTCCTTGCCAAGCAGCAATGCAAGATAAAAAACTCTGCTTCTTAATATTAATGATGTTTCCAGCGCTTGTGTCAAATTTACAAATCGCAGTTGCAGTCTACTTAAACACATAAAATCATTAGCTCTGGGTATTGTTACCCAATGGATAATTATTTCTCAGCTCCCCCTGTCTTTTCCCCATGGTTTTGATAATAATAGTCCCTACACTTGGCCCAAATTTCAGCAGCCCCTGGCATCGACAGAAGGTAGTCAGTGAACCTATAATGAATGAATAAATAGCAGGCTCTAGTTCTCCCTTGTCTATGCTAAAGCTGGAGTAAACAAGCAGACGAAGACTTCTATTCTCCTTCTAAGTGAACCACTCGTGTTCCTTTCAGCTACCTACCAACTCTCTTTGGAGGTCTAGGGAAGACTGTCAGAACTTCCTGTGGCTTATGTGCTTGCTCTCACTATGTTTTGTACTCAAAACTCATTACCATCTCATTTAATGCAACCCATTGAGATGACTGCCATTACCCTAACTCCACACACTTACTAACAAATCTAGATTAATAACTTAGCTTGATGGGCTTGAGATTTCTCTGTCCAAGATTACTTGCATTATGATAAGAGACTTGTCTAAATCCAATCCCGGGACATCGTCTTTCATCTGGGAATAATCAAGTGTGCAAAATTCTACATGTATTTGTTTGTTCCCAAAGAGTTATGCTCTTCTACAATTTTATTGTGACTTTAATTAGCATCTCTTTTTAGCTCTGATATCATCTCCTTGTTATAGAAACAGATTAAAGATGTCATTCCCCTTGAATAAGAGCTTTGCAGGAGGGATCTCAGAGAAAGTATCCTGGGTGGAAAATGATTCACAGATTGAAGGCAAAGAGAAAATAAAAGGCTTAGCAGAGGGGCAAAATATGACGGGGAGACAAATGAGAGAAGAGAGCTAGATATAAGAGATATAATTCTGAAGACTTAGAATATAGAAATGAGCAGATTTAGATAAACCAGGTGGATTTAAAAATCACATTATAGAAAGGATGCTTAGTTGGGTGGAATCATAATCTAAATAAGAAAATAAAATAAGTAATAAAGACAAAATAAATAAGAAAATTATATCATTTTTAAGATATTATTAAATTATTTGGAGGGAAGCCTGGGTGGCTCAGTCAGTTAAGCCTCTGACTTCGGCTCAGTCATGATCTCATGGTTTGTGAGTTTGAGCCCCACATCAGCCTCTGTGCTGACAGCTCAGGGCCTGGAGCCTGCTTTGGGTTCTGTGTCTCCTCTCTCTATTCCTCACCCACTCATGCTCTCTCTGTCTCTCTGTCTCTCAAAAATAAATAAACATTAAACAAATTTAAAAGAACAAAATAATAAAATGAAAGTAAATAAACATTTAAAAAATTTTAAGAAACTATTTGGAATAGATACAACTCACAGTCTTTTGAATTACCCTTCACCAAACTCAGGAACTAGGAATAAGAAATTATCTTTGAAGAATTGACTTTTAAAGAGGGGTTTGAGGGGCACCTGGCTGGCTCAGACAGTTGTGTCCAGACTTCGGCTCAGGTCATGATCTCACGGTTTGTGAGTTCAAGGCCCACATCGGCCCATTTCAGATCCTCGGTCCCCCTCTCTCTCTGCCCCTCCCCCATTTGTGCACTCTCTCTCTCTCTCTCAAAAGTAAATAAAAACATTAAAACAAACTTTTTTAAAAAGAGGGGTTTGAAAAAACAGAAGCAGATAGAGTGGTAGCTGTAGTCGTCAACTTTACTGACCAGAAGGAGTTAGAACCCAGTATTTTAGAGCTATAATCCTAATTATGATGCCACCAAAACAGTTTACATGTTTAAAAAATACATCAAGAGCAACCTGTGCACATGAGAAATGTCATTTCGATTCCTTTAGTTTTAGCTAAACTGAATATATACAAGGGGGCAATGATCCCATTTGGTATACCCATAAG
Organism: Panthera onca; assembly: GCF_046562875.1. NCBI lineage: Eukaryota > Metazoa > Chordata > Mammalia > Carnivora > Felidae > Panthera > Panthera onca. The sequence goes on from NC_138342.1 coordinate 16,228,709, forward strand.
AAATTCCAGGTAATGAAAATAGTTGAGCAGGAGAGGAAACTACATTTGGTCCTGGAAAAAAAAAAAGTGGAGAAATTGGTCCTTATTGATTAATAGATTAGGTATAGTTCACTGGCTATTTATTAAATGCATCTTGGCTCTGTGCTAAACCGGACAGGGATGACTCCAGTTTGGCAATGTGGTTCTCTGCATACTCTATTACATTCTTCAAAATGTATTTAATTTTTTTTGAAACAACCTCTGGCTTCTCATCTAAATACTCAAACATGATTTTTGAAAAATGTCACATTCCACAGAATAAACACAGAGACTGCCAACCCTGAACTCCTCTATTCAAACCGCAGGCTTACAAGGTTGGAAGCATTAAATAGACCAAGAGACAGTTTTCCTCAAGGTCTTGGGAAGTGGCCAGATGAGCGTTTACAGTCCTCGTATTTGCTGATGCTCTGTTTTGCTGGTGCACATTCTTACTATTTCCCCCTATGCCTTTTTTTCCAAGTTAGATTCTTCTTTCTTCTAACCTAGCTAAGGGACCCACTACTTCCTTTTCTATTGCTGATTCCAAACCTGATACAGTTAGCCAACACAACGCTGTTTGGGGCTGGGGGGGGGGGTGGGGGGGGTGGTTATTATCTTAATTTAACGTATTGCCTTAACTAACTGCCACCTTTGATTCCTCCATTGTGCTGAAGAGCTAAATTTATTTGATAAACAAGTTGGAACGGGGGTGAGAAATTAAATGTCTCAGAGCATCACTTCGATATTCATCCCAGCAATTTCCCAGCTGTGATTTGCTATAAAGACTGCATTAGTTCCTCTGGTTATGAAGAGAAAGCAAAGAGATTGCTGGCAAGGCCTCCCTAGTGTCAGAGGAGTCGCTAGGAGTAAATACCACCCCCCTCCATTAATAAAGTCATCCCCAGAACTGTTGTCCATTCTCTGATGGTCAGAAAAGAAACAGGAATCTCTTTGTAGAATTTTTTCAGGGTTTTTGTTAATAGAAACACTGACCAATACAGAATACTATCCTCTTTAGGATTTTGCTCCTACACCATTTTATGAGTATGTACTGGTATTTTCCAGGATAAGGCAATACATAGATATGAAGAGGTGTTTTTTTTTTTAAGTTTACTTATTTATTTTGAGACAGAGAGAGAGAGAGAGAGAGAGAACATGCACGAGCTGGGGAGGGACAGAGAGAGAGGGAGAGAGAGAGAATCCCAAGCAGACTCCACACTGTCAACACAGGGCCCGACAGGGGCTGGAACACACGAACCTTGAGATCATGACCTGAGCCAAAATCAAGAGTCAGACGCTTAACTGACTAAGCCATCCAGGCACCCCTGAAGAGTTTTTAAGCCGACTATGATAATTCACGTTTTCTTTATGTTTCTGTCAGTAGACCAACAAATCACAAACATAAACTGTGATCTGCAGAAAAAGTCTGACAAAAGATAGTTTATGTGAGCAGAAACCATAGAATTTTCAGCTGGAGGTACCTTAGAAGGTTAGATCAGTGATGGTGGGAAGAGGGGCATGCTGTACAGCCCACTCAGATGACTTTGCTGGAAATAACGTGTGATGAAATGTGCAGCTGGAATCATTGCTGCTTGTCCCAGCGAGGATAAAGAAATACAGAGAGATGGCGATGACAGAAACATGATTCATTATTATATTATAAAATATTTGCATTTTACATGTATGAATAGGTCACTCTTCTATTGTCCTCCTCCGTTGCCAAAAGCGTTTTTGAGCGCTCAAAAATATGGCAAAACGTAGCATCAGTGGATCATAATTTTATTGAAGACAGTACAGTTTCCACGTTGTTAGCCATTTATGGAATGAATATGTGCAACCAAAGAAAAATGGTTGCACGTGAATCTGCATTTAATCTAAACCTTTCACGGAACAGGAGATTTTTAAAATGTGTTTCCCAAAAAGTGAGATTGCAAGAGAAGATGATTTCAATGGTGTTTTCTTCTTGGAGAGGAAGATACAGACATCTCACCCACCACATGCCTGTGCTAATGTGATAGCATACTGAACCAAGAGGATATGAGGGAAGAGATAATGGAAATTATATTTTTGGTTTATTTCCATATGCATAAAGGTGGCACTGTTTTCTCCTGTGTGAAAATAACACTACTGAACTAATGATATCAGGGCAGGTGCATACTTTTGTATTTTTTAAAGTTTATTTTATTTATTTATTTTGAGAGTGAGAGTAGAGAAGGGGCAGAGAGAGAGGGAGAGAGAGAGAGAGAATCATGAAATCATGACCCGAGGCAAAATCAAGAGTCCGATGCTTAACCAACTGAGCCACCCAGGCGCCCCTATTGTGTTTTTAATTGCGCTGATGTATTTATATGTATTCATTAAACCTTCACACATATCCCCCAACATACAGACACACACACACTCATACACACACACACAGTCCTCTTTGGGATTGATGGTATGCATTTCCATGACAGCTGACTGAAGTTAAGTGCAGGCAATGGTCATGGAATGCATCCACATAGACTAGTTAACCTCTGAGGGGATCGACCCCGTGACACTTGCATCACTAACATCAGATCCTAATCACCCAAGATCACAACCCATAGCCCCACTCTGAAGTTGGACGGTCTCACCACAGCTCTCAATGAGATGGTCTCCTGTTGCATTCTTGAACATTATATGATGATGCAGATTTCTGTTTTATTCACGGAAGAGAAATACATATAGATATGTGACCAATATTTTTTGTACAAAATCTACTGTTATATTAAGGCATGTAAATAAGTGAACTAAAAATAACAAGGTATCAGTTTCTTATGTTTTTAAATTAATTTTCAGGTCCCGTGGATGTCAATATTCTAGCTAAATGTAATCCCTGCTTATCAAATCCGTGTAAAAATGATGGCACCTGTAACAATGACCCAGTTGACTTTTATCGCTGCACATGTCCATATGGTTTCAAGGTAAGTAGAAACTTTTAAGGGAGACATCATCTGAAAACATAGCTTTCTTCGGTGGGTCCTCGTCATTCTATTGTGTTTTCTCTATGTACTGAGATCTGCTTTGTTTACACTTGACTTTACTTGGCCATTCCTTCTCCAGGGGCAGGACTGTGATGTTCCTATTCATGCATGCATCAGTAACCCATGTAAACATGGAGGAACTTGCCAGTTAAAGGAAGGAGAAAAAGATGGATTCTGGTAGGTCACTGGACTCTAATATTCTGTCTGAAGCATTGGAACAAGAATAACTAAGCAAACATTCATTTTCCTTTTCAAATAAAAGGGTGTTATTCCTAAAAGAATGCCAGAAATGTGTTCACCAGAACAATATGCATTCGTCCTTCTCAGAGATATTGTAATATGAAAAACAAACGTTACAGTATTCCCAACTCGGGATGCTATAAAATCAAGAATTTTTAAACATATGCACATGCATGCGTTATGATTCATATAGTCAGATTAGGTCAAGACAGAGTAGTAGCTCTATTATGCTAATTAATAGCCAATAGTCTCCTACTTCAAGATGCATATTCATCTGTTTTGTGTATTGCTTTCACAGACAGTGTGTAATGATAAGACGTAGGTCCCACTGGAACAGAAAATTAATGATTCATTTCCAGGCCACAAAATGAGTAGACAAACATGCTGTGAACATTTTTAATCTGGAGTTATTTAATCATACAGTACAATTACTTCAGATGTACTTCATGAATTATGAAATAGAGTTCTTATAATGACAGTAATAATTTCACATAAGAATGTTAATCTACTACATAGCTTGTTAGAAATATCACTTTTTACAGTAAGTATTCTTCATTTCTGCATTCTCTTATGAAATGGTCTCTTTTTTCAGTAAGACTTTACTCAAAGATTATCCTGATACCTATTGAAAACAAATGTACAATATTTTATGTCATTGAAAAATATTGTATTTGTTGAGACTTAAAGAGAACATTTACATTTTATAATGACAAGGAAGATGTAATTTTATTTTCAGATTTTTTTTTTTTTTTTTTTTTTTGCTTTGAGATATGGAAGACATTACTGCTAGGATATAAAGTGTTGTAATTTTTTTTTCTTTATTTTATTTAATGTCTATTTACCTTTGAGAGAGAGAAAGAGAGAGAGCGTGAGCGGCGCAGGGGCAGAGAGAGAGGGAGACACAAAATTCAAAGCAGCCTCTAGGCTCTGAGCTGTCAGCACAGAGCCCTACATGGGGCTCTAATTCATGGACCTCAGGCTCATGACCTGAGCTGAGTGGGACATTTAACCAACTAAGCCACCCAGGCGCCAGAAAGTGGTGTAATTTTTAAAGTCAGAACCGGGGCTTCTGGGTGGCTTAGTGTGTTAAGTATCTGACTTCGGCTCAGGTCATGATCTCATGGTTCATAGGTTTGAGCCCCGCATTGCGCTCGTTGCTGACAGCTCAGAGTCTGGAGCCTGCTTCAGGTTCTGTGCTAGCTGTTTCTCTGTCCCTCCCCTGCTCACGCTCTCTCCCCCTCTCTCTCTCTCAAAACTAAATAAACATTAAAAAAAATTTAATGTCAGACCCAGTTGCTCCTCATTAATGAGCAAAGAAGCATGAATCATTTTATTAGAGCACAACTTGAGATCAATGTATCTAGGGCTGTAAACCTTGCTTGTGTTTTAGACCTGCAAATACATTGGATATATTGACTTATAGGACTATGGGGCTGTTTGCCATCTTGCAGCCGGCAAAGCTTCTCTTTTTTCAAATTGTTTCTGATTTGGGGGATACTACTTTAAACTCATGCCTACTACATGTCTTTTAAAAGTACTTTAAAGTTTAATTTCTTAACAGTTAAAATGTCTGTAATGGATGAGGATGTTTAGCTTTTTTCAGTATTTAGACTATATAGTTCTAAATGCACCAAGGACGTGCTTTTTTGTTCTGTTTTATTTTCGTTTTTTTTGTTTGGTTTTTTTTTTTTTTTTTGGTCTTTTCTCCCCTGGTGTTCAGGTGTATTTGTGCTGATGGATTTGAAGGAGAAAATTGTGAAGTCAATGTTGATGACTGTGAAGATAACGATTGTGAAAATAACTCTACGTGCGTCGATGGAATTAACAACTACACGTGCCTTTGCCCACCTGAGTACACAGGTAAGGAGAAGCGAAAATGCTGTGCCATCAGTAGTGTACCTGTTTGAAAGCATCAGTGGCCCTGTGTCGTATGCATATAGTAAGCATTGTATTATTCCATAACCGGTAGGTGTTTTGAAAATTAGATGTAATGTGAATAACAGACAAAAATGGTTTGGATCAACCAAATAAAAGATGCAGCAAGTTCAAACCACAGACATCTACATACAGTCATGCTACCCAGCAAAAGTTACCATTCTGAAGCTTTTATTCCCACAACTGTAAAGCATTTTCACGTAAAGCACCTCTCCTATGCAAACCAACCCACCAATACATACGGAAAAGAGGCCACTTTTTCACAGTCAAAACACAATTAAGCATTTGAGATTACTTGTGTCCCTAGGTGTTTCTTCACTAGTGAGTGTTTTCCTCCAGTAACTCCTGTCCTTCAAAATAAAACAGAATCAGGAAGATATTGAGCACATTGGATAATCTCATGATTATTGCCTTTTTCCTGACGTTTCGTATCTTAAGGTGATAAATTTCATAACTCTGTCTGAACTGATAAACTTCCCTGCACAAACCAATTTGCTATAAAGGCAACGTCAAGTTTCGGCTAACCCTGTTATGTCAATATATCTGTTTTGATGGATTTTTGTGGCTATGAATAAGAAGTGAAATAGTTGCTATCTTGTTTCCTTAATAAACCACTTAGTTTTAAAGTTGATGGAGAAAAGAGAATGTTACACATTCGATTTACAAGGAAAGATGGGGAAGTAGATTCTGTGACTCTGTTCAAAGTTACCATTTTCATTTTGATGGGCATTTTTCATTAACTATGTATTTCCATATGATTCAATACATAGTTAAGAATATCAGAGGATAAGATAACTGGGTAGATGACTGAGGTTAACATCTCTAAACATGAAAAGATGAGAGCACATCTGTATGATTCACTTTCCCAGAGACTTGTCAGGGTAGCCTTGAAATGTAAGCTTTATGGAATACTCAAACTTTGCATTTCAATAAGTACTTTTCCTGATGGGAAAATGCTAGATAAAATACAAACATTCTATTTTGACATCCCAGATTTGTTTGAGTGCCTTTGAACCTGCCTTTTCCATATTTGTTTGTTTTGGGGTTTTTTTTTTCACACCAGTGAAGCATCTGATGTCATATAGTGTAATATACTAAGTTTCCAGTAGGAATTTGAACATGTTGTATCATAATTGTTCAATTACATATATGCAGCCTTGGACCCCTTAGTGACTAGTTTGAATTCTTTGATATTTCACATTAATAAAGGATACCAAATATATTCAACAGGTACCCATTCTAAAATGGTTGGGAAGTGTAGGTGCTGCATAGCTTTGACATTCACACTAATATTACTTGTGTCACACCTCAGAGAGTTGCCAATGGCCTGCATGCACAGACAGATCCTGGGGCCCTTGGAGCTACCCTGAGAATTTGAGTTTTCTTGGCTGAGCTAACTTAGACTTGAACAAGAAGCCCGATGTTTGCACTAAAATCTGTTACCTAGTACCTTCTTAGGAGAGAGAAGTTCTGTTTTCCTCTCATTGTTCTAATCATTATCTTAAGGGCTTAATTTTGGAAGCCTCTTGAAACTAACCTCCACTTGACCAGGCTAAACTGGACCTAAGCATTTCAAGCACATTTGGATTAGCCAGTGTGCTCCTGAGCACAGAGACCAAGGATTTATCTATATGCCCTGATGAAAACTGAGGCTTGAAAGCACTTTGTATTCAGGTTCTTAGATGCCTTTTTTATGATACTTTACAGAAGGTGGCAAACTCTTCTCAGTTGGTTTGGAGAGGGGTCCACCGGCTTTGGCTTTAGATTTGCTGTATCTTATTTCTCACCCATTTCTTTTGAGTCTTCACCTTACCTTCTCTCCCAAGCTTCCTTCCTGTACCTTCTCCTCTTGATCACGTTTTCTCCATCCTAAGTGATCCAGTTCACTGCAACTTCCTCTAGAAGTGTTATGAAGCCTCATTTTCCCCGTGTCAGATCTCTTTTTATGAAACACATCAAAAAACCCCAAAGTTTAGCAAAACCACTTTTTAGCCAAAATGTGACATCTATAAAGGCCATCATGTGGGAACCTGCCATGACTGTCTGTCCAGAATCACAGTTCTCAACAAGAACTGAGACTCTTAGATGTTTTTAGTCATAGCTATTGCAAATACTGGTTTGCCTTAATTTGGGCAAAGAATTAACAAAAATACTGAACTCAGTAGAAAGCTCACAGTGTACAAAACATGGAGATATTACCACTGTCACTGGGCTGGGTCTTGGGGACAAGAAGGAGTTTGACAGTTGGCATTAGAGCAGATATCTAAACTGGGCACATACTCACCCATTAGCTGTAGTATTTTGGTCCACATGTGAAGTGAGCTCATTTACAAAATATCAAGCAACCATCTGCAGATTTTGAAATGAGTGGCACATAAGTGGCCTTTAATTATAGGAAGTATAAATTGGACTCTAGAGTTTCATATCACACTTCATCCAAGCCTGCAGTTAGGGAGGATTTTTTTTTTTTTTAATAATGTGGCTATATTGTTTCAGATTTAAGTTTGGAATCTGATTAATGAGTACGAGACCTGGGAAGAGAAACCGTGCTGTGCTCAGGGAATATAATCATGTTGTCATTGTTTAAAAATCACTCAAGTCAGAAGTTGCTTTTCTGTTTGGAGATGTTTTACTCTGTACCCCCAGAGGCAAACAATGAGAAAGTGAACTGGTTAGTAGGAACAATAAAACTTCATGGGAAAAGGTTGTAAATTATTATGGTGAAAGGCTTTACCTTTAGCACTTGTGTCAAGACTCAGAAATGGACATCACGTTGCTAACGGAGGAAATTCAAAGACCCGAAAGCAGTCTGACAGAGAACTTACTGTGTGATGGGTAGGCTGTACGATAGAATGAACTGCCATTGGGAAATTAAATTTATTTAAGCCCTTGTGACCAAAACACCACAGTAAATAGTGATTGATTTATTAGAGGAGAAAACTCTCCGTTCTTTCCTGCTGCAGGGATTGACAACATAATTTTTAAGGGTCAATATTGTTTTTTATTATCTAATCTTCGCAACACTTTCCCCACCTGGGTTACCAAAACTATTCTTTTCTACCTAACTCAAGCCATCCTCTGTCCTTCTAGTTGCGTAATATAACTGTTGCTTGCTAGTATTTTTCAGAGGATTAATTTTTGGAAATTTTAATTCACTGTGATTTTAAATTAAATTTTAAGGATTTTAAATTTAAATGCTAAGGATTCAGGAAGTAGGACTCTGGAATAATTAAATAATTTAAAAATTCAGTCTGGGGTGTTAATTTCAGCTTGCAAAATTGTTTTTGTTTTTAATCATTATTATATCCTTCCTAAAAAGAGTGCATATCTTGGAGGTATATTTTTATGGAATTCCTCAAGTTATAAATTAGAAAGTATATTAGCTCAAAACCTAGAAAAATGAAAATTGTGTATATAGCATCCCTGCAAAGCTGAAAAACTTGACACTTATTCTCAAGCTCTGGTATGAACTTAGTTGTTTGAATCGAAAAATATGTTTTCGCATGTTTCCTAAGAGTCAGAACCCTGGATCAGCTACGTCAAGACTATGCTTCCTCACACTATTCTCATGGGACCATATACAAAGATGACACAAAGTTGGTCTCAGTATAAACCATGGTATTACTTAATGGGGTGACATCAGTTCAGGAAATGAAAGCTTCCATACAAATTGGGCATGTAAGGACTTAGAAAGTATTTTGTGGAAAATATTCAGACCATTTTAGCTTTTCCATTTTGTGCCATTATTTCTTCATTTTCCGAACCTCCGATGCCCACACACAAACCATGAAGTGCACGTCTTAAAAAGTAAACCTGCTGGTTGTTAAATGAACTCGTTGAGATGCAGACCTCTCGCTGCCTGGGATGGCATTTACCTTTTGCCTCATTTACTCCATGTTTGTGCGTGTGGCCCTGCCGTAGGTAAGAAATCTGAGCCTTGCTTTACTTTGCTCTCACCCTTGGCTTCTCTGTTAATGCCGCACATTGGCTTCGTGTGCTCTGCTGTTGTATTGCAATGTAAAAAGTCTTTTGTCTCTTCTGTCTTTGTCGCTGCCAGCTGCTAATCTGAATGAGGTGGAAAAAGGTTAGTTGCCTTTTAAGTCTACTATGATTTTCATTTTAGTTTCCCTTTTTTCTTTTAAAGCTACACAGATGTTATTGTGTGTACACGGTAAAAAGACTGTTGACAAAATCTGAAACCAGTATCTCAAATCAGTCATTCAGATCCTTGCCATACACATAGCTATGCCAAACACTGTAAAAAGGGCATCTGAAGTGCACTTCACCAATTTCCAGAAGGCTCTGAAAGAAATTCTCTGGGAAGAAGGGGTGGCTAAAAAGAAAGATGAATGTTTTCTACTTCCTACTTGTCTGTATGCTTTTACTCTTTAAAGATACCACAAACATGAATTACTTTTACAATGAAAAACATAGGTCATTCAGTACAGAGATAGGGTGTAGATATAAAAATTTTTTAATAGTGGGAATTTTCCCATGACATTAAACTAACACCTTTAGTAATTTGAAACATGTAAAATACTGGAAGATGTTTGTATTTATTAAAACATTTTATGAAATAAATATTACAAAGCCCAAGAGGTTGATTTTGAGAGTCACATTGTCAAACACAGTATAAAATGTCATAACTACTAGGCAGTATTTTTATTTATTTATTTTTTTTTTAATTTTTTTTTAGCGTTTATTTATTTTTGAGACAAAGAGAGACAAAGCATGAACGGGGGAGGGTCAGAGAGAGGGAGACACAGAATCTGAAACAGGCTCCAGGCTCTGAGCTGTCAGCACAGAGCCCGACGCGGGGCTCGAACTCACGGACCGTGAGATCTTGACCTGGGCCGAAGTCGGCCGCTTAACCGACTGAGCCACCCAGGCGCCCCTACTAGGCAGTATTTTTAAAGCGTAAAAAGACCTATATCTAATCATAGACATCAATATGGTCCAAATAGATCCCCCAAAACATCAGGGCCCAGGAAAGGAAGTCCTAGAGTAATTAGGGTGATAGGCATTTCTGGAGAATTATCATGAAATCTTTGTGAAATTTTAGCTTGAAGATTCAGAATTATTACTAATAACATTGGATTTTTACTCATTCAGCTGATTGGACGTTTTCAAGTGTCATGTGTAGGCACAGTGTCCTAAAAGCACAATATGTGCTTGTCTTGACATTTCTGGTTATATGTGAAACATTTGCAGTAGGATGATAGGGCTAACATAGAATGCATTATATAGCAGCTCTCTTTGTCTCTGCTTGCTAAGGACTCCATTGTTTTTTCTGTTGCATTATTCAGGTGATATGCTGTGTTTGGTCACTTACTCTTACTACGTACAGAGTTAAGTTGAAAAACATGAAAAAAAAATGGCTTCATATTTTAGAATGTTAAAATATAGCCTGTGCAGCTCTCTGAAGGTTAACGAATCCAATAACATCCTTGATCAGATGTCATCTTTTCTTTTTAAAAGTACTAAAGTAATTGGTGGTCTGGGGCAGGGATGTTTAATGTTTGCTTCTATCTCAGAGTAATAATAGCAATTGTTCTGTTATAGGAATATACCATAAACAGTTATATATACTCTCAGGAACAAGGTTGGCAGTGTGATAGTATTTTAAATCACCATGTGGTTTCCTATGTTGACTAAATTTCATGCTTATGTTTATAAAAGATGCCTTCTCTTTCCAAGAATCTCCTGCTGAGTGAATTTGCTTTGAAAAGCGCTCAAACTTTGCTCTATTTTTTAACCCAAAACTTCACAAGAAATTAAATTTCAACTTCTTTATAGCAGACAGCAACTTTCTTAAATAAAAAGAAGCTCCATAATTAGGTGACATATTGTTAATTGAAAAGAACGCTGTAGATGTGAACAATAAAAATTTAAGCAATAACTTGTATAAAAGATGAGAAAACACTTACCCGAGGATGTACACCTTATAAGTAGGGATCTGAATGCAAACCAATGTCTAACTGACCCCAAGGCATGCACTGGGATTTGGGGTGGGGAGGCTTCCACTGGAATCAATTCCTTCGTATCTGCTGCTATCTTCCAGGCCTGGAACCATTTCCCATCACTCAGTGGCTCTGCCTAATTGTTTGTGATAAACAAGCTTTTCTTCTGCTGTCTCTTCAGTTCTCTGTACATAAGTGTCTTTCATGTGCATTTGAAAAGAATAAAGCTGTAGCCACAAAATTCAAATGAAGGCAAACAATCTATTTTATCTACAAGTTAAAAAAAAAAAAAAGACAGTGCCTAATCAATGCCTACAAAACTATTTCCCCTGATTTTTAGGCTACCTCCTTCCATATAAGGCAAGTGGGGTACTGATGAATTTTTGTAGCTAAGGAGAAAAGTTCAGATTTCTTATGCTTATAGTTAATATTATCAACTCTGGGATCTCTGGCAGTCTTTTTTTTTTTTTTTTTTTTTTTTCTGGGAAACAAGGATAATGACGTCTGTCCCACCTCACATCCATGCCTGAGAATAACATGGAAGAATGTATGGAACAACACCTTACAGTGTTAAATATCTATACTCCAGAAACCTCAGGGGCTGCCATTCCTAATGGCATTAAGAATCCTTAAGGGAATTTTGATAAAGAAATTCCTACCTAAAGTAGATTATATGCATAATATATTCTTCCCATATTTTTCAGTACTTTCTTTCTTTTTTTTTTTTCAACTCTTTCTCTATATACATTACATGATTTGGTTAGTTTCTGCATTACAAAATTTACATGTTCTTTACATACCTCTATATTTTCTGATCTCCACAATTTGTGTATTACTTTATTTTTTATTTTTATTTATTTATTTTTTAATATAATTTATTGTTTGGGGGTAGACTCCTGTGATTCATCGCTTACATACAACACCCAGTGCTCATCCCAACAAGTGCCCTCCTCAATGTTTATAGCACCTCTTTCAACAATAGCCAAATTATGGAAAGAGCCCAAATGTCCATCAACTGATGAATGGATAAAGTACTATCTTCAAATTATTATTTTGTAATTCTGTTTTCCATGCACATTTCAAATGGAAAGACTTCAGAAATAAGTCTCTGGTTCTCTTTACCCACTTGACTTGAAGTATAAGGAAATAATGAATGCTGAAGAGCTCTTGGATTTGACTGGGTTTTTTTTCTTTTTTTTTTTAGGTTTTGTTATATTTTTTAAATTTTTATGAACCTTAATAATAGTGATTGCCTGTTATTAATTCTGCCTCAAGATGTTTAAGGTCTTTGTTTCAAGATCAATATAGTTGCAATCACGCTTGCAGTCTGTTTTTTGTTTGTTGGGTGGTTTTTGGTTGTTTTGTTTTTGTTTTTTGGTTCTCTTATTTCATCTTATTTTACTTTTAATTTTTTTCTTTCACTATTTTTTTAATATAATTTATTGTCAAGTTGACTAACATACAGTGTGTACAGTGTGCTCTTGGTTTGGGGGCTCAATTCCCGTTATTCTGCAGTCTGTTTTAATAGAGAGAATACTCTGGCAGCCTAACAAGATTGTGTGGTTTGCTTTCATCTTCCTACCTTTCAACACCAGGTCCTACTTGCTCTTTAGTTAGTAGGCAAGGCTCACTGAGCCCAAAACAACAGTTTAACTTAACCAAGCCTTATTCAATCTAGTTTGGATTTATTTATCTTGAATATAAGTGTTAAATATTTCTAAGGTTTCAGTAGTTGTTGGGATTGGCCACATTATTTGACACCAGTGTTCTAAAGAGGAAGTACTGAAAAATACCTCCTTTTCTGTTTATTTTCAGGGGAGGTAAACTTTTCATTTTAAAAACTCAAAAGATGTTTAAAAATACCTTATGCTGGACACTGTGCTAAGCATCAAACGTGACTTTTTTAAATGCATAAAACATCTACTAGGCAAACTCTTTGGCTTTGATTCTGTACTTCAAGTTCAAATTGGGTCAGTTATTTCACCAGTACAAAGCCATCATCTCTCATATCCCAAGAAAGTGGACAGCATAATATGGTTCCTTTACTAGTTGATAAGTGAAGATAATCTTTTTCTTTTTTTTTTTTTTTTTTAATTTTTTTTTTTTTTTTTTTTTTTAACATTTATTTATTTTTGAGACAGAGAGAGACAGAGCATGAACGGGGGAGGGTCCGAGAGAAGGAGACACAGAATCTGAAACAGGCTCCAGGCTCTGAGCTATCAGCACAGAGCCTGACGCGGGGCTCGAACTCACGGACCGCGAGATCATGACCTGAGCCGAAGCCGGCCGCTTAACCGACTGAGCCACCCAGGCGCCCCATAATCTTTTTCTGAATGAAGACTAATCAAACTTTCTGGCCAACAAAACATGATGGAGCAACCCCTTTCGTATTATTTGGAACAAAAGCGAGAACAGAAGATGATTTTCCTTGTTTGAAATATCTTATCCAAATGTATAGAGTATTTTCCTGAGCCTTCCTACTTTGAAGTATGATTCACTTTATCTCATGATGTTACTTTGTGGCAATGTATACCTTCTGCCCATGGTCCATTTTGCATACCTTTTGCACTCAAAGGACATTTATCAGTGACTATTGGATCTTCAAGAATTCACAACCCCTCAATATCTTTTCATTATATTTCTGTACAAACCAGTGGATTTAATTAAGTTTAGAGAAGTGGGAATGATCTGAGTACTTTATTCATCATATTTTAGAGGTCAATGGACTTTCTAATTGATAGGACAGATTTCAGTATAGTGAGCACAAATAAGAAAGCATCATATTATTAAAAAGGATCCTCAGGAAGAGTTGGCTCTTTGAAAAAAATTAGAAGAAATAACAGCACACTCTTAGTGATGAATACAGTCAATTATTACCATCACCATTGATAAGGATACTGAATATTCAGATCAGAGACTGGGCATCTGTTCATGTTAATATGCTCTGGTGCCTGGGATTATAACCTTAAGCAGAAGATGTAACAAAGAGAGCTGGACTTGTTCTGCAAAAGAGGAGAAAATAGAAATGTTTTTCCTGCAGGTGTAGTTCAATTAACAGGTCCTGGGATGACTCCCAGAATCCCATCAACTGTGTCCACCCTCTTCTCAGTTTATCCATCTCCTTGCTACACTGAAAGATCTGTAAGAGGAGAGAGAATGTGTTTGTTGTTTTTTTTTAATAGGAATAAAGAACAAATGGGAAATATACAAATTTTTATAGGAATTGGATGGAATTTTAAAATTTTGGTAATGAGAAACATTCAGATCCTTTTGTCTTCCCTTTCTCAAACATGTCACTTAAGTACTGACACTCACACTCCTACCATTCCTGAGTTCATCCTGTCTGTTTCCAATTGGAACCGTCATTATTTGGCAGATGAGATTATACAGATACCAGAGACTCCACCAGGCTGTGCATCCAGTCCCGCCTGCAAAAGCAATCCCTCAGGCTGGGATCTCAGAACACAAATCTGCTACTGATTTTCCTTATTCTCTGCTCTGCCTTAGGTTGTTCTTCATATCTCTGGGTCTCCTTCATTAATGTGTTTAAAGGTTTTTGTTGTTGTTTTTTGTTTTTTGTTTTTTTGTTTTTCCCTTGCGGCACTTGGGTGGTTCAGTTGGTTGAGCGGCAGACTTCGGCTCAGGTCATGATCTCACAGTTCGTGGGTTTGAGCCCCGCATCAGGCTCTGTGCTGACAGCTCAGAGCCTGGAGCCTGTTTCAGATTCTGTTTCTGCCTCTCCCTCTCTGCCCCTCCCCCATTCTCACTCTGTCTCTGTGTGTCTCTCTCTCTTTCAAAAATAAACATTAAAAAAAAATTAAAGTTTTTTTTCCCTTGAAAAGCAATCAAATAAGTGCCATCTTTCACATTTTTCGGCAGCCATCGAGCATCTAGTTTGTGCCAGGCAATTTGCAGGTTACCGTTTTGGATACCTTCCCTTGCTGCACCAGTTCAAATAAGATAAAATGGTTACCAATCATTCAGGATTTTCCTGAGCCAAGCAAGAACTCAAAATGCAAATATTTGAACAATGATGCACTTGACCCCCTAAAACTCTGTGTCCTGGGGATTCTATAAGGAATTCAACTAGATTTCCTCCCCTGTCACAAGTATATGTGAGAGTGTCATAACAGATTAAGTTTAACACCAGAATTCTGGTTCAGTTATTCAGATTGCTGTCATAAGTTCCTTTGCTATTATTGTCAATATTAATGATCCTTTTGCATTTAAAAAAAAAAAACTTGTTTGGTAAGAACTTATAAATAGGAACAAGAACAGCCTGCAGTTGCAGCCCCAGAACCCTCCTCTCCCCCTTCATACACCCAGGATTCCCAGAACGGACTCTGAGATTGTTTTTTCTGTCTCAGAGAAAAAAGAAACTAAATCTGATTATGTTAGCAAAAAACTAGCAACGGTTAAGTGTTCCAGCAATGCTGTGTACCCATATCTAAAACTGTTTTTCTTGTAGACATCCTCAACCTGCATTTATAACCTATAATTTAACTTTTGAAAATAGAAATGAGATACTTAATAATTCAAATGTACTTTTTCCTATTGCTTTATTGGTATAAAACGGAAATGTTTTTTGAAGTTTATTTATTTATTTTGAGAAAGAGAGAGTGTGAGCAGGGGAAGGGTAGAGAGAGAGGGAGAATTTCAAGCAGGCTCCATGCTGCCAGTGCATAGCCTGACCCTGGGCCCAAACCCACAAAACTGAGATCATGACCTGAGCTGAAATCAAGAGTCAGATGCTCAATCAACTGAGCCATCCAGGTGCCCCTAAAACAGATGAATAGTTTGGGGGCGCCTGGGTGGCTCAGTTGGTTGCGTGTCTGACTTCCGCTCAGGTCATGATCTCAGAGTTCGTGAGTTCAAGCCCTGCGTCAGGCTCTGTGCTGGCAGCTAGGAACCTGGAGCCTGCTTCAGATTCTCTGCCCATTTCTCTGTCCCCATTTCTCTGCCCCTTCCCTGCTCATGCTCTGTCTCTCTCTGTCTCTAAAAGATGAATAAACGTTAAAAAAACAATTTTTTTTTAATTTCTTTTTTTTAACATTTATTTATTTTTGAGACAGAGAGAGACAGAGCATGAACGGGGGAGGCACAGAGAGAGAGGGAGACACAGAATCGGAAGCAGGCTCCAGGCTCTGAGCCATCGGCCCAGAGCCCGACGCGGGGCTCGAACTCACGGACCGCAAGATCGTGACCTGAGCTGAAGTCGGAGGCTCAACCGACTGAGCCACCCAGGCGCCCCAAAAAAACAATTTTTTTTAAACAGATTAATATTTTAAGCAGAGTGAGTTGAAGTTGAAAAATTTCAGAAATCCTAATCCAGGGACCAAATAACAACCTTGTTTCTGCTCAGCGGTCCTTGAGGTCTGAACAAGCCTAGGTGACACCTGCTGCTGCCCAGATTTCTTGGCAGGCAGACGTCAACTAATTGTACCCCCTACCCCTCCCACCCCGATAACTCTTCAAAAATGTCTTCTTAGTTTACTTTACCAAGACGAAAAATCCCATCAGGGGTACTAATGAATTGGGGACTGTGTAGTAAAGTTTGTAATCCAGTTTCTAAGCCAGGATGCTGTCCATATTTTTTAAGTCATTTTTTTGAAAAAATATCTATTTTTGAGAGAGAATGCACAAGCAGGGAAGGGGCAGAGAGGGAGGGAGAGAAACAATCAGGCTCTCCACAGAGCCTGACATAGGGTTTGATCCCACCAACCAGAACCATGAGATCATGACCTGAGCCAAAATCAAGAGTCAGATGTGTAACCAAATGAGCCACCCAGGTGCCCCCAGTATGTTGTCCATATTTTAGTCACTAAATGAAACCCAAGGAATACTGGAAAATTAGGAGTCTTTTTTTCTTCTGTAATTTTTCCAGACTGTAACTTCTCCAGAGTAAGGACTTTATCATGCATTATCATGCATGTCCTTGAATCATTTTGTGGTTCTATCTCAAAATATTTCTTCTCAACATTTTATTATGAAAATTATTAAACTAAAGCAGCTTTGTATTTTGGTCAAATAAGAAATTCTCACACCAGGGTACATGTAAACTAATCCAATTATTAGTAGTTGATTTCCTTTTACACTATTCTTATTAGTTTCAGGAAACATTAATGTTAACTCCCACGAAATATATAGTATCTTCATTATTCATTGATTTGCCAAAGAATCACTGTGGATAAAATTTTTCAACAATGTCCTGAGTTAAACTAGTATTTTTTAAGAAAAGGCATATTTAAGAAATTTGAACGTGTGGGGGAAATGTAAATTATGATTAGTGACAAGATTCAACACAGGCATCCTCCACTTATCATGAGCTTTGATGTCTTTGACATAATTTAATAAAAACATTGATTATTATTTTTAAGTAATAATAATATAGATACTTGGTAGTTATTATTAGTTGTTGCTTTCATTCAAAGTTCAAGCCCATCTCCCAATTCGTTGTAAAGTTGATGAAATAAGACATTGGACTCACTTTTCTCCCTCTCTACAAACACAGTAGTTTGGGATTCCCTTGGCCCTTGTCACCTTTGATACCCTAAAAGGAGGAGAATCTTCATTACCATCTGGGCAGCCTTCCCTGTTAGCGAGACCCTAACTGTTAACACCAGTTCCCCTTGGAGAGAGGCCCAAGGAACTGGTCCAAATTCACCCAGACACAGTGCTTTGCAGGGAGACTTCCAGCCCCGCAGCAAATGTGGAGACCACCTACTCTGCTGTGCTCTGCTGGACCTTGACTCTTTTGCAGTGCAGAGGTCATGGTCATGGGTTACTCCCTCTCCTTGTGCATCACTTATTCCAGAATCTGTTAGAGAATCTCAGAGACCTAAAAGAAAATTTTAGGACAAGGAGAGGACAGCCACATGAAATGAAATAGGAATGCAAAAAGATAGGGGTCAAAAATAAAAAATGAAATATGGCATAAATTGAAAGTTTTATCCCCACTATAATTCTCTAATGATTTAGCATTTACCACCTATATTGGTTTGCTGTTACTGCTGTAACAAAGTACCACATAGTGGGTGGCTTAAACAACAGAAATTTAGTGACTCATGGTTCTGGAGGCTAAAAATCTGAAATTAAGGTGTCTGCAGGGTTGGTTCCTTTTGACCGTTCTGAGGGAACAATCCATGTGGGCCTTTCTCCTTGGCCTGTGGGGTCATCTTCTCCCTGTGTCTCTTCAATCTTTTCTCTATGCCATATGTTTCTTTCTTATAAGAACATCAGCCATAATGGATTAGGGCCCACCCTAATGATTTCATTTTAATTTCATTATCTCTGCAAAGATCCTATCTCTAAATAAGATCGCATTCTGAGCTACCGGAGTATTCCAACATATCTTTTTTAGGAGACAGAGAGAGGAGACCCAAATTAACCCATAACACCACATCACTATATTTTAAACTCCTGATTTTGCCCCAGAAAACCTGGTCATTTCAAGTGTTCTCTATGTCACTGAGAAGTACTTCCAAATATATACATACCGGAAACCTAGAAGTCTGAGATGACTCCCTCTCTCTCCCCTATTCACATCCAATCCATCACAAATTCTCATAAATTCTGCTTCCCAAACATCTCTCCAGGCCGTCCATCTCATCTACTGCCACCTAAGTGCAAGTTGAATCATCCGTCATGTCCATTTTTATCTGCCCTTTTGTGGTCCATCCTTCACTGGAACCAGAATGTTCTTTTTAAAGCGCAGGTATCATCTGGCCATCCTCCAACTTAAAAAGCCTTCAGTGGTACCCGCTGCACGTTCTACCACATGGCCCCTGCCGGCCTCTGTGACCTCTTCTGGTGCCTTGTTTTCCCAGATTCACTCCCACTCTTTCAGAGCTGAGATTTTCCATGAATACAGCCTCCTACACAGAGCCTCTCCCCTGCTCTTCACTCTCCCCTCCCAGTGTAAATTCTTTAAAAGCACTTCCCACATGGTCAGTCCCCCTCCTAAAGCACCATGACATCTTCCACTTGGCCTTTATCACACCAGCAATCTTATAACTACTTTGAAATTATTGACTAACATCTCTCTCCTCTTCCTCTCGTGTATAATCTCCATGAGAATAGGAATATAATTTTGTTGCTATTATAATAGTTCACCCTTTTACTCCTAGCATTAGCACAGGCATTTCTTTTTTATTTTTTTTTTAATGTTGAATTTTGAGAGAGAGAGAGACAGAGACAGAGACAGTGCAACCAGGAGAGGGCAGAGAGAGGGAGACACAGAATCCAAAGTAGGCTCCAGGCTCTGAGCTGTCTTCACAGAGCCAACACGGGGCTCAAACTCACGAACCATGAGATCA
Source organism: Panthera onca (assembly GCF_046562875.1). Classification (NCBI taxonomy): domain Eukaryota; kingdom Metazoa; phylum Chordata; class Mammalia; order Carnivora; family Felidae; genus Panthera; species Panthera onca. The sequence continues at coordinate 16,248,182 of NC_138342.1, forward strand.
CCACCTGAGCTGAAGCCGGATGCTTAACCGACTGAGCCACCCAGGTGCCCCTTAACACCGGTCTCTATACAAAGATGCCAGAAGTATAAATGAAGATAAAAGGAAGGGCCCCTGGTGTTCAAGAAGGAAGGAACATTAAAATCAGCTACATTCATAGATCTAAAATGAAGCAGGGGGCAAGGCTGACTGCAGGTACCCTTTCCCATAACAACCATCAAAGTGCATTGAGATTTCTGCCTCATTTCAATAAGATCACGAAATCACAACCTCAGAGGGCTCAGAGCACATACTGACACTTTGTTTTCACCACTGAATGCAATATATTTTGAGCAGCTAACTTGCTACCTGCATTATCCATCTTTGTAGAAGCATTTTCCTTTGTGTGTGTGCGTGAGATTGTTTTAGAGCCACAGTTGACCTTGCACAATTTCGATTCCAGAAGATCATTTTACCAATGAAGAATTGGGGCCCAGAACAATAAAATAGTTCACTTTCCTGCAGCCAGACCACTGTCTTATACTGAGTAAGTTGTGGAAGGCCATTCCAAGCAATAACTCAGCGACCCAAATTTCATCTCACCCATTAAGAATACTTACTCCCCGGTATCTCTTTATGCTGGCTCACTGCTCACTCCAAACAGAGCACCAATTCTGATGATCTTGCTTCTAGTGTTCCACTACAAGGTGACCATAACATTTATCATTCAAATGAAGTCATCGGTGTGAGTGCATGGGGACACTATTGGTAATTACCTTGAGACAACGGGTATCAACCAGGACTGTCCTAAGTAAGCCCGGATATGTGGTCACATTACCACTACATCAAATTCTTCAGAAAAACCACATGTACAGGTGTTCAGTAAGTAGTGATTATATTTCCTCCTCGAGAGTGGGCTTTGAGGGGAGTGGGCATCACTCCTGCCTTGATCCCTTGCAGCTCATACTAGTACAGCTGTAGAACCTGGCCATTTGCAACCCCACTCTCCCCCACACGGACCTGATAGACACAATCAGGAAGAAGCAATCCAAGAACTAGATGTCATCTTCTTACGAAAAAGACACCTGTTTACGAGATACAGTATTTTTTTTAATTTTTTTTAATGTTTATTTATTTTTGACAGAGAGAGAGAGAGAAAGACAGAGCATGAGCAGGGGAAGGGCAGAGAGAGAGGGAGACACAGAATCCAAAGCAAGCTCCAGGCACTGAGCTGTCAGCACAGAGTCCGATGCGGGGCTTGAACCCACAGACTGCAAGATCATGACCTGAGCTGAAGTCGGACACTCAACCTACTGAGCCACCCAGGCGCCCCTTAGATACAGTGTTTTTTTATTCACAAGTTATAGCACTTCATTCACTAACCTCTGTTTCTCTGAAGAAATAATGATAGGTTTCCTGGATGACCATTCTCCACTTCTTCTCCAAAACGTAGATATCACATGGACACACACACACACACACACACACACACACACACACATCCCTTTTTAAATTCTCTCTCTCTCAGGGCACCTGGGTGGCTCAATAGATAAAGCGTCTGACTTTGGCTCAGGTCATGATCTTGTGGTTTGTGAGTTCAAGCCCCGCATCAGGCTCTGTACTGACAGCTCAAAGCCTAGAGCCTGTTTCGGATTCTGTGTCTCCCTCTCTCTCTGCTCCTTCCCTGCTCACGCTGTCCCTCTCTCTCTCTCTCTCTCTTGCTCTTGCTCTCTCTCAAGAATAAACATTAAAAACATTTTTTAATTCTCTTTCTCTCTCACACACACACAAAGTCTAAAATTGCAAGCATAAGGCAATTTAATTTACTCATCTGATTAGAAGTGAAATCATAAATGCCAGGCAACCATTTTGTTCCACGCTATTGATTTGTCACTTGAGACTTTTAAGGGTACATACCTGAAAGCAAATAAAAAATAGGATTTCCTAGGATTTAGCAGAGTGGATTGGAGCCAAATTATGGAGTCAATGTTTGTCTAGACCCCTGTATCTTGAGGGGTTCATGGGTACTGAGATTTAACCAGTATGCAACTACATTGCCCTTAACCACCCCAGTGAGCTGACATATCTTTCCTACTTCCATGTTAAAAACATAAAGACCCGCTTACAGGATAACAGATTATAACATTAACTATGTGTGGTACAATAAAGAATGTTTCCACCTTTCCTTATCACCTCATATTTTATCATCTCAGGAGGAATATCTGCTTGATATTATATCAGGCAGGCCCTGGAGCATCAAAAAAGCAAATACAGTTACCTTATTTTCCATTATTTTTCCCTGATTTTTTCACTAATTTGGTACTAGCTCTGGCTACACATAGAAAGAAGGAAGGGAAGGGAAGGGAAAGGGAAAGGGAAAGGGAAAGGGAAAGGGAAAGGGAAAGGGAAAGGGAAGGGAAAGGGAGAGGAGAGGAGAGGAGAGGAGAGGAGCGGAAAGGAAAGGAAGAAAGAAGAAAAAGAAAGAAAGAAAAAGAAAGAAAGAAAGAAAGAGAAAAAGAAAGAAAGAAAGAAAGAAAAATACAGGGAAAGAAAGAGAGAAAAATACAGGGAAAGAGAAAGAAAGAAAGAAAGAAAGAAAGAAAGAAAGAAAGAAAGAAAGAAAGAAATACAGGGAAAGGAAAGAAAGAAAGAAAGAAAGAAAGAGAAAGAAAGGGAAAGAGAGAAAGAGAGAAGGAAATACAGAGAAAGAAAGAAAGAAAGAAAGAAAGAAAGAAAAAGAAAGAAAGAAAGAAAGAAAAGAAAAGAAAGAGTGAAGGAAGTACAGGGAAAGAGAAAGAAAGAAAGAAAGAAAGAAAGAAAGAAAGAAAGAAAGAAAGAAAGAAAAAGAAAGAAAGAAAGAAAGAGACAAGGAAGGAAGGAAGGGGCAGGCATAATGTTCACTCAATACTATAAGTTTTAGGAGAAATTTTCAATAGTAACTAAAAGCATATGAGTGAACTAATGTTAGTGCATTTTATTTCTGTTCTTCCTGGAAAACGAATGCAGCTTTCAAATGTCCAACTTTTCTTTACTTGTTGAGAAGTAGATCCAAACTTGTACATTTGTCTATGGAGCTTGCTACAATTCCCATCTTATGCTCAGTTCTTGAGTTTCACCTCTGTGGGACAGTATTTGAACTTTAAAACTACCTTCACTCCAACACAGCAGAATCCAATATAATTTGAAAAAAATAAATAGTCCAATGAAAACATTTAATATTTGGCCAGAGGAAAGTTAAAGTAATGCTTAAAGGAAAGTCATAAGTACTTATTATTAATTATGGGTGACTATTACCCATTGAACAGAAAATTGTCTAAATGCTAAATTGAAGTCCAAGTTGAATATAGGTCAACAAGATAGCACTCTTATCTTAAAAAACATGTATCTTTTTTCAATAACTATTATTTTAGTGTGTCATAACATCATACTTTATAGATAGGAAGGCAAATATGCCAAGAATACTGCTCTCAGTGCTCTTACAGTCAAAGAAAGGAATGAGGTAAACACCAGTAATATCCATCACATCCAAAACCATACAGCCCTGTGCCCTTTCCTTTTTAAATGGTTGTCAGGAACATTAAGCAACTCCATATTTATACAGTGTTTGAAACTGTCTGGCACACAGCAGTAAACACTGTATAAATATTTATTAAGTCAATAAGTAAATTCATACAATAGATGTGCCATAAGATAGGCACAGGCAAACATGAAATATAAAAATTGTAGATAGCTAACAAACTCATAAAGAGGGGACATATAATGGATGGAAAAATTGACAACAGAACTTATTGAAGTTACTAAAACAAAAGGAAACACCATTAGCCCAGACCTGGAGTTGAGATAAATTCATAAAATCATAAATAGACACAGGAGACAAGAGTATAGGTTGCAAAATTTGGCTTCAAAAGTGAGTGATGGAATATAATATTTGTTAGTATTGTAATATTTGGTGACACTTAAAGGGAGACAGATCCTTTTTGAAGTAATCAGCCCATCTTCACCAGAATCAAATGTGTAGTTATGTATTGGTCACAAAAAACTATCATACACAAGTTTAGTAATGATTAATACTGCTGCTGTGCTGTTCTTAGAAGATAGATTCCTTGCAAATTAAGGAACACTTCACATCAGTATAGCTTTTCACATTCAAATTAGCATGTTTTGCCTTAAAGCTGTTAATTAGAGAATGGCCAGTCTGTTTAGCCAACAGTGTCTTACAACCATCTCCTTTCTTCTTCCTTTCCACATCAAGTTTATGGAGAAACACCTGGTGGAGGAGAAAGGGTCAACTCTAATTTCTTCTCTTAAGAGATGAATTTCTCTTTGTAAATCCTTATGAGCTGTGGTATAAGTCAGCTTGATTAGATTGGATTGAGTTGGGTTGGAGTGGATCTAAGTGACTAAGAAATCAAACATTTCCCCTTTTATAATTTTTAAAGCAATTTCTTATTGAGTATTGAGTGGAAAACTATATATATATATATATATATATATATATATATATATATATATTTTATGGTCAATATACAATATATACTTATTATATATATCTTATATGGTCCCTCTCTATCATCAGTTACTACAACCTACCTTGTCTATAGATTACTATAAACAACCTGTATCCAACCAAATAGGTTTGATTGGAAAATTCAAAATTATTTCCTCATGGTAGGCTGATAAATTATAATGAATAAATTCCATCAAGATGTATTACTTAAAATAATACTAACTGAAAGTGAAAAGCTTTATATAAACCCTGTTTAAAAGTAGCTCATCATTTATATGTTGTTAAAAACTTTCTGTATCACAAATCTAGAGACACAGACAACTTTCTTACAAAGAAGAAATCCATGAGACTTTCAATGTAATTAGTTCATTTTAAGAGACAGAAAAAAAAACTAACTTATCATACACCAAATTGACGTAATAACTGACTACATTTATATATTTGCATCATGGATACAGATTCTTGAATATGCTACATTGAGTTGCTAAGCAACTCTTTCTACCAGTTAGCAAAGTTTTTCCTTAAAAGGATAGTCTTATAACAAAGGAATGTGTGCAAACTCCTGGTTTTTAAACAATGCTGTTTAAATCCACACACTTTGAATGAATGAAAGTTCTAATAGTTTCTTGGAAATGAACAGCTGTCTGGATGTGTCACTGTATTCATTCACTTATCGCATATAACACAATTAAAAAGTGATTTAGAGGTAAGGTAGAAAAGGAGGTGACTTTTAAATTTTGTATCTTCCTAGTTATTTATTATCTCCCACAGTGATTGGGAAAGTCTCACCAAAAATCATTATTTAGCCAAATATATCTGAAAATAAGATACGACCATATTATTTATATCTGAAGAAATTTCTTAAGAGATTCGCAGGCATGCAATTCACCATAAAGTGTCTAGAATCTGCATGGTTATGCTTTTAGTTCTCATTTATTGATAAAATTTGTTCTTTATGAGTTAACTGATACTCTGTCCAGATTGGTTCTCCTTTTGCTTTTTTCTTAGTGGCTTTAACTAAGGAGTAGTCTATTAGCCGTTGCAATTAAGTCATAAGAGAGAAACAACATCTTTTTCTCCCAGACTTTATGAGACCTTGGAGACTATGAAGATATGAGGATTAGTTTTCCAAACATAAAACCACAGAACGGGCCAGACATAAAGGGGTACATACCAAATGAGTCTATTTCTGTCACATTCAGAAACAGGCACAACTCATGTTTGGTCCTGTTAGGACAGTGGTTACTCGCCTTGGGGTCAGGTCTCTGGGATGCTGGTAAATGGTATGTTTCTGGATGTGGATGCTGGTTACGTTAGTGGGTTCAGTATGTGAATATTTGTTAGCTATTCATTTATTCTTTGGGTATATGCTATACCTCAGTAAAAAGTCCAAATTAATTTTTTTAACGTTTATTCACTTTTGAGAGACAGACAGATAGAGCATGAGTGGGGGAGGAGCAGAGAGAAAGGGAGACACAGAATCCGAAGCAGGTTCCAGACTCTGAGCTGTCAGCACAAAGCCCGACGCGGGGCTGGAACTCAGGAACCATGAGATCATGACCTGAGCCGAGGTTGGATGCTTAACCGACTGAGCCACCCAGGCGCCCCTAAAAAGTCCAAATTAAAACAAACGAAACAACAGAAAATGAAAAGCATTCAGATTTCCTTTTTCTCATTCCAACAGTGTGTTCTAAAGGGGCTCCTATTAGTTGCAAATCACAATAGTTGTGTTATCCCAAATCCTGACTGTGTAGCAGCATAACCAGCCCTTTGGATCTTCTGCTTCCGTATCTTGTGATTTATTTTTTCCCCAGTCACAAGCTGTGCTAACCTCTGAGGCCCCTGACAGCCTGCTGGCGGGAAGCCTGTTAACCTTTGTCTGTGAACTAACACCGTTTGCCGTGTTAACAGGCGAGTTGTGTGAGGAGAAGCTGGACTTCTGTGCCCAGGACCTGAACCCCTGCCAGCATGACTCCAAGTGCATCCTGATGCCAAAGGGATTCAAGTAAGTCAGAGGCTGCCTCGGGGCTCCCAGTGGGGGGGGGGGGGGGGTTCTTCAGGAACCTGTTTCTTCACCTTCCTTTCAGGACCTTGCTTCACACCTTTGCTGGGGACGAAAGGGACATACTCTCCAGTGTCAGTGGGATTTTTATAAATGCTGATATACAACATGGACTTTTTTTTTTAGTACGCTAAAGAAAATGAAAGACAGCATTTCCTTTCGTTCCATGGCTCTTCCTGGGAAGTCACGTATGAAATAAATTAGCCTTTGACTGTGTTTACTTAAATGTATTTGAAGGCCACGTAAGGGGCACCTGGGTGGCTCAGTCGGTTAAGTGTCTTGAGTCTTGATTTCAGCTCAGGTCATGGTCTCACAGTTCCTGAGTTCAAGCCCTACATTGGGCTGCACACTGATGGCACAGAGCTTGCTTCGGATTTTCTCTCTGTCCCTCCCCCACTTGTGCTCACACGCTCTCTCTCTCTCTCTCTCTCAAAATAAACGAAACTTAAAACTATTGAAGGACAAATAAATTTGTAGTATCTACTAGGCACTTTATTATCTGAATGTAAGTTGGTGGTAAATAGGGACTTTAATGTAACTGAAGTTTCTTTGGTCTGCAACAATTCTTAACTCTCCGAGGTGAGGAAGATGGAGGGAACCTTATGTCCCAGGTTGCCCTGGGACAGTTCCAGTTTATGCCTGTTGTCTTAGCATAATTATTAATAGCCCCTCTTTCACCTTACATTTGCCTTCTGTGGGATGATAAAGCATACAGTCACTGTAGATAGAGGGCTCCCTCAAGTGAACTCAGAACTTCAAAATTGCTGCTTTTCCCTCCTCAGTAATCTTCCTGAAATATGTTCGGTATCAGATTAAATTATTTCTTTGCTACAATCCTGAAATAGTTTAAGGGCCTATCAATAGTAAGGTTCTCTTCTTAGAGCTGACAGTGGTTTAGAGATCATCTGGTCCGAATTCATTTTAAACATGAGGAAACCATGGCCCAGACAGGTTGGTGGCTGTCCAAAGATCTCAAGGTTATTCATTGGCAGGGGTGGGAGCTAGGTCTTACATTTCCCAGTTGGATGATTTTTCTAATATAGGTTACCTCTAAGAAGTTTTGTAGTTGATTAACATTACAGATGGTTTGTTATAGAAGATACGCTGGATGCTCAGGAATGAGACAGCTGGGTTCAAGAGTTGAGCCGTGCTTACATCAGACAATCAACAAATAGAATTATTTGTTCTTTTGCCCACTATGTATTGGGTACCTGCCATGGGACAGGGTGCCCATGTTATGTTATATAGAGTTTTTTTTTTTTTTAAGTTTATTTATTTTGAGAGAGAGGGAGAGAGTGAGCCAGGGGAGAGAGGCAGGGAGAGGGGGAGAGAGAGAATCCCAAGCAGGCTCCGCACTGTGGGCACAGAGCCCAATGCGGGACTCAAACTCATGAACCATGAGATCATGATCTGAGCCAAAGTCGAGAGCCAGACACTTAACTGACTGAGCCATACAGACACCCCCGTTATATAGTGTTTTATAGCAACTCACATTCACATACTTTCTCTTCTCAGTGAAATGACTCAAGCTTAATTGCCATAGGATTCAAAGAATTAAAAAATTACTCAGGTCGGGGACAATTTTGTAAGAGAAGATGGGAGGTGAGCTGGATTTCTAACAGTTTGATACTTGTCCACACATTATCAGACATTCTGAGTTGAATGGGAGATAGGGTCAGTACCTCCAGAACCCCTGCCTTTCAAAAATCAATCTGAATAAAATGTTTATGCTCGTTGTAGTTACAGAATATTTTTTACTCAATTTGTTCAAAATTTTATTATTATTATTATTATTATTATTATTATTATTTATTTTAGAGAGAAAGAGAGTAAGCAGGGGAGGGGGCAGAGGGAGAGAAAGAGGGAATCTTAAGCAGGCTCCACACTCAATGCAAAGCCCAACATGGGGCTCAGTCCCACAACCCTGGGATCCATGACCTGAGCCAAAATCAAGAGTTGGACTCTCGGGGTGCCTGGGTGGCTCAGTTGGTTGAGCATCTGACTTCAGTTCAGGTCACGATCTCATGGTTCGTGGGTTCAAGCCCCACGTCTGGCTCTGTGCTGACAGCTCAGAGCCTGGAGCCTGCTTTGGAATCTGTGTCTCCCTCTCTTTCTGCCCCTGCCCTGTTCATGCTGCCTTTCTCTCTATGTCAAAAATAAATACACATTAAAAAAATTTTTTTTAAAGAGTCAGATGCTCAACCAATTGAGACGCCAGTTTCCTTGAATACTTTTTTTTTAATTTTTTTAAGTAAGCTTCATGCCCGACTTGGGGCTTGAACTCACAACCCTGAGATCAGGAGTCACATGCTCTACCCAACTGAGCCAGCCAGGTACCCCTAAAATTTTAGAATATACAAACACAGTTTTAGTTACAGCACCTGCTGACTCCATTTGATACCTTGTTGAAAAAGAAAATAATATCTTTGAATTCTACTTTTCATTATATTTTAGTTTACAATCCCATGCAAAAAAACGGACGTCTTCTTGAAATCTTTACTGATACAAAAATGCTTCATTGCATTTTGTTCACCCAAGTACTGTATGTCAGTTACTTTAACTCCTAATGCCTTTGATCTGCCCGCAGTTAAATTTGGCGAATTGAAAATCCACCACTTACATAACAAATATCCTTTCTCAGAGAAATTCACCAGTCAGAGAAGTGGTTTTCTAGAACTGTTTATCTGCCACACAGGTTTCACAGGGCTTTGTGCATTGTGATTGTAAGATAAAGTGTTAGTGAGACTTAATGGAAACCACTAAAAAATGAGGGAGTTTGTCTTTAAAAGACTACTCCTTAATTCAGTATCTTCTATTACTATCGATTAAATTACACTCTCAGAAGTGCATCCTCCTGCATCATGGGTTAGCTGATTTGGGAACCTATTGTTTTCAGCAGTAATTTGTGAGCTTGTTTTATGGCTGTATGTAGTTTAGCAGAAAGCAGGTGACGTCACAGTGTGTGCAATCACTCCCATATTATAAATAATTGCAGGGGGGTTGGGAGGGAGGGGAGGGTGGGTGATGGGTATTGAGGAGGGCACCTTTTGGGATGAGCACTGGGTGTTGTATGGAAACCAATTTGACAATAAACTTCATATATTGGAAAAAAAATAATTGCACATTGTCACGAAGGGAGTTGCAAAAAGAAAATGGGCTTAGAAACCAAAAGGACACGAAGTGCTAAAGAAAATCTCTATTGACAAATGTTGTTTGGACAAACTGTACTGTGAACTTCAAATTCATTTTCTTACTACTAAGCTAACAGCTGGTTTTACTTTTCTTGCTTTATTATATACCTCATAAATCTCCTAAATTGCTTTGAGATATTTTTAGACCATCATATGCCATAAGCAGTATTTTCAAGCATGCATCTTCCTTAGTCAGCTTTTGGGCTTCTAAACAGTATATTTTAGGGCGCCCGGCTAGCTCAGTCGGTAGAGCATGAGACTCTTAAACAGTATATTTTATAGTCTTTGCTTTCTTCCTCACTCCTTGGCAGATAATAGAGTTGAGGGAATGTGATAGGTTTTATTGATAATACAAACCTTAAGGAATTCTTAATTAAATATTTTCTTTTGTTTTGAAATTTGATCTGAGGAGCAAAAGAAAGACAAAAAAAAAAATGTTGGTCATAACGTGACTCCAAGTTCTAATGGGCTTGAAAAATAGTATTTGTAGAGAAGAGAATATGAAACAGCTCTTAGCCACTGGTGGTGAATGTGTGGTTCTCTTATCTTTTACTTTGATTTCTTTTCTCAGATAAATAATTCAGAGTGTTTCAAAGCATTTCTTCTTTTAATGCCTGGCATTTCAGCGGCTCTGCTCACATTAACATTGATGGAAGCTCTCTTCTCAGACTTTGTCCATCTATTTGAGAATGTATATGGCCACTTAGGATCCATTTAACTTCAGACTTGTTGTTTACTTTGCTTTGTTAGGATTTAGCATTAAAACCACTGGCTCTAGAGCAAGCATGCTTCCTCAGTGAGCTCATTTTATTTTCCTAATTTGTACATGCGGAGCTGAAAGTTTGTTCTCCTTAGAGGGTATATACCCCCATTTATTTTAATTCATCAGCCCTCCAGTAACTCTTAAATCCTGATTTTGCATTTTCAGAGAAAACCCTCAGTGTTCAGTAATGTCCACATTCACTTGGGCATTTTTAATTATCCTCATTCATTTAAATCCTAATGGCTTTAAAATCAAAAACTGGAACATTAGTAAACAGTAAACCACAAAGACTTTTATAGAATTATTAAGACTTAATAGAATTATTTTTTAAATACTTGCCATTTATTGATCATGCATTATGTATTAAACACCATAATGATTCTTTTATAGTGTTTTTATTTAAGCATAATGGTTTTATTTAAGCTTTTAACAAACCTGCGAGGTGGAAATTATTTTGTACTGTGTATGTTACAGATGAAGACATGAACACTTAGGAAGCTTAAGTAAGTTAGTCAAGATCGTGTACATGTAAGGATGACGCCAGACTACAAACCCAGTTCTAACTGCAACATCAGAATTCTATAAAGCTAAATAAGCCATAGTTTCCTGGTTTATTTGTTTTTTAAAGTCAGTGAGCCCTCTCTTAAACCCAAAACAGAAATACTCATGGAAGCCCAATGTGTGAAAACTAATAAATCACAACAAGAGAGTGTTGGGAGAGAGGGGAGAGGGGAGGGAAACAGGAAACTGCCAATAGCCTCCTTCCCTTCAGGGGTCCCTTTTCGCCCCTCAAAGCACAGATTGAAAAGCACTGCACACGCCATGCTACTTTCTCCACAGGCAACGATAAAGTATTTCATCCTTCAGTGGTGAGAAATCCAGGCTCTCTTGTCAGATTGCTTGGGTTTAGTACCTTGGCTGTGGCAGTTACAAGTCGAGTGCCCTTGGGTAAATCCCTTAACCAGTTTGTCTGTTAGTTTTCTCACCTGTCATGTGAGGTAGTGGTGATACTGCTGTCACAGGATCATGGAGAAGGATTCCGTGAATCCACATATGCAAAGTGGTTAGAACAGGGCATAGCACCTAGGAAGTGCTCAGAGAACACCACGTGTACGCATGACGGTTCTTCATCAGTGCATCTGAGACCCATCCTTCCCCGGGGCCACCAGAGTGAACAAACAAGCTGAAAGCTATCCATGGAATTGGCCCCTGGATTTTTTTTTAAATCAGTTTCCCTGTCCTGCTCCACTAGGTCAGCCAACCTCTGCCATAATGATTGTCTGGATTCATTATGAATTAAGGTTTCCAATGCTGACTTTTTTTTTTTCATAAAATACTATTTGATTCCAATACATCCATTCTCTTTTTTTTTCTTTTATTTAAATTATATCTATATCTATTTGTAGATAGAGATAGAGATAGAGATAGAGATAGAGATAGAGATAGAGATAGAGATAGAGATATAGAGAGAGAGAATGAGAGCACGAGCAGGGTAGTGGCAGAGAGAGAGACAGAGACAGAGAGAGAATCCCAAGCAGGCTCTGCACCATCAGCACAGAGCCCGACATGGGGCTCGATCTCAAGGAGCTGTGAGATCATGACCAGAGCTGAAACCAAGAGTTAGAACCTTAACCGACTAAGCCACCCAGCCTCCCCAATACATCCATTCTCTATTAGGAAACAAAAATGTTAATTATTTTAAAATGTGTTTAATATTTTTGGTAAATTTTATAACATAGCACTTCCATTGTCTCAACTGTTCAAAGGAGTTAGAGCAAATGAAAATAGAGGACACTCTAAGCAAAAATAGTCAGGGTGGAGGGAGGGAAGGGAGAGAGGATGGAGGGGAGAAGGAGGGAGAAGATGGGAAGATGGAGGAGAGGGGAGGGACGGAAGAAAGCAAACAAGATGGGGGGAGGAGAGAAGGAAGGAGGGACACCTGCACATTTGCATCCTCATTTGGTTCATGGATGCTTACTAATTATCACCATTCTGACAGATCCCAGGGAGAAAACATGGAATAACTGTTTTCTAGGGATCTATTAATTTGGGGACTCGATGAGCCTGTTCTATATAAGTTTTGAGTGTTTTGTTTTAGTTTTAATGTACTTTCATTGAAGTTTAGTTGACAAACACTGCTACCTTAGTTCTAGGTGTACTATGTTTTCTAAAGATAGAGCCCTTTTTTCCTAGATGAAATGCAACTGTTTTGCTTACCTTGGCTCAGTTCAGTTTGAAACTGTTTACCTACTTGTTCAAACAGATGTGACTGCACACCAGGATACATAGGCGAGCACTGCGACATTGACTTTGATGACTGCCAAGATAACAAATGCAAAAACGGAGCCCACTGCACAGATGCCGTGAATGGCTATACGTGCATCTGCCCCGAAGGCTACAGGTAAAAGTAGAAATAGAGATTTGTGGTAGAGCGAAGTCTTACAGAAAGACCGCAATTCTCATGCAATTCACACGCAACTAAAAGCAATGTGTTCTTTCTGTTTCCTTTAGTGGCTTGTTCTGCGAATTTTCTCCACCCATGGTCCTCCCTCGTACCAGCCCCTGTGATAATTTTGATTGCCAGAATGGTGCCCAGTGCATCATCAGGATAAATGAGCCAATATGCCAGTGTTTGCCAGGCTACCAGGGAGAGAAGTGTGAAAAGTTGGTTAGTGTGAATTTTGTAAACAAAGAGTCTTATCTTCAAATTCCTTCAGCCAAGGTCCGTCCACAAACGAACATCACTCTGCAGGTAAGACATCCCCCACCAGCAAGGGCTGATTTCATCCTAAACCACATTTAACTAAATCATAAACCTCTGGTAGTTTGTGAGTGATACTATTTCCTAAAGAGACAGTTATCGACTGCACAACGCAGTGACAGAAAATGTTCTCTGTATGAAAATCTTCAGTTATTCTTCTCTATAACATCTGTATTTTTCAAAACTAAATGGGAACCAGGTATTTTTATTCACTACTTGATTGTGAAACACATAGGGCGCAACAAAATATATGGTTTGTGCTCTGGTAAAGGTATTTTTATTCATTTTTTTTTTTTTATGACTCAGAGTTCAGGCTCTGTGCCCTGTGAGATGGTGCCAGGGGGGTGGGGAGGGTGCTGTTAGGAATTCTGCAGGTGAGGAGAACACCGGTGAGACAAGACACCTTGACAAAATATTCAGCCGTTGTCTTTTAACTCTTCCCCCGGAAACTTTAAGAAGCGACATGAAATTAACAAACTGATCTTATTTTAAGACTTTTCACCAAGTCACTGTGTCCCCTTAAGCAAGTCATTCGGACCTGCACGAAGGAGGTGAGACTAGATTAGGAGTTATGAATTCAGGACACACAGGGGCAAGCTGGGACTGCATGTTTATTTTATCTGGTAGGAAAAATATTTTAATATATTTTGAATTCAGATGACCTTAGCCGATTAACATAGGCGTCACTCCTTATTCAGGTTACCTTGACACTCCAAGTGAATGTCATGAGTGTCATGAGTGAGTGTCCTTAACCATCATGAGGAATGGGACTCAGGAAGACAGACGGGCCTTCCGTAGAAAGCCTGTCTCCCTGTCTTCCAGCATTTGCCATACCAGATTGTTACAAGAAGAACCTAGTGGGCTTCAGGTATAAATCCTAATTTTTACTGACTTGGTCCTCAAAAGCCCACAAAGGCTAGAAAGCAGGATAAAAACAGAGATCTCCCACTGTTCATGCCATAACTGTGAAGAATGTTTTTTTATGTGGAATATAAAAATCAGTCTCACTCAGTGCAGTTACATTTCATATATGCCATAAAGACAACCTGGAACAGGAGTGAAAAGAACAGGTAAGTGAAGATCTCCAGCAGAGAATGTTTTAGGCACACCCAGTGGTGTTTACTGAAGTGTCTGTTACTGTGTTGTTGGTTTTTTTAATTCTTTATGAATCTATTTGCATCGAAGTAATTTAGGAGCGGGTCACCTTTCAACTCGTCCTGTCAGCGCACGCTACTGTTTTCTCATAGCTGTAAGGAAAAAATAAGCTGTAGTAAAAACTCTTCACTAAACAGTCTTCTTTTTGATGAAGTACGTGTGGGTGACAGTGCGTCCTAATGTCAGGGTTACTTCCTACTAGATTGCCACAGACGAAGACAGTGGAATCCTCCTGTATAAAGGCGACAAGGACCATATTGCCGTCGAACTGTATCGGGGACGGGTTCGTGCCAGCTACGACACCGGCTCCCACCCAGCTTCTGCCATTTACAGGTGAACATCTCTTGGTTACTGAGAGAAGAGCCGTTTCTCCTCTATTTTTCTGTAATGGTGAGGGGAGGGAGTAATTTGGCCACAGCAGGCTTATGATCGGTGTCTTATTTAGGGGCCCGGCAGGAACAGGTGCCATACTCAAGTTGGATAATGGAGGAGAGATTCTTAAGGGGACTTTTTACAAAGATTGGTAGGGATAGTACAGTAACCTAGGACCAGTAACGAGGGATACAGCTACTGCCCATATGCCTGAAGGGGTAAGTGGAGGCAGCACTCTTGGAAATCCACGCTCAGAAAGGGACTCGTGGCAAGGACTGCCTTGGCAGGAGATGCGACCTTCAACAAAGGGATGCAGTCAGTCCTTGGAGGAGGAACCAGGACTTTTAAATACCCAGCCATCCTTCTCCTGCCCAACAGCCCCCTGCCTGTGCTCCCCTTTGGCAAAATCAAATTCCAGACAAAAAGGAACCCACTGATCACAGTAATGTAGTTTGCACATGAGTCTCCCAGACCCCAGAGCAGAGTGAATACAGGTGGCGAGTAGCTCTAGAAAAGAAACTGCAAGATACCCAGCACAGTGAGGAATTTAACATTACCTTTCATTCAGCAGTACTTACTGAGCACCTACTGTGTGCCAGGCCGTGATCCAAGCTTTAAGGAACAACACCCTTGGTCTTAGGGAGATTACACATAATAAGCCAAGGGACACATATAATATGTGACCGGTAATGTTATTTATTTTGGAAGTTTCCTAATAACAATGATAATGATGATATTTTGAAGATACAAAAGGAGTGGTATTCATGGGGCATAAATTTTGCTGGAAACGTGCTTTTTGCATAAGATTAACCTCTGTTGGATCTCAACACTAATTCACTATCATAGAAATAACTGCCACCAATTAGAGCGAGGTCACAAAGTCATATGCAGTCAGGGTTTTTCAGGCAGGTAACTTAAATGAACTAATCAGGCCAGCTGCAAGAGAAAACTGTGTTCTCATCATTTTACTCTTGAAAAAATCAAACTTTTTAAAATTATATTAGTACTTCCATGATAAATAGCCTTGATGTTGGCAGTGTAATAGAAGTGTCTGTGACAGGAGTGAGCTAGAAGCAAACCTTTGTCAAAACAGGGCCAGACTGCATCTACCCAACTCTCCCTAAATGCTGCCATGGGAAAATGTGGGCCCCAGTTTTACCACAACTCCTGAGTTTTCAAGGAAAGGCATAAATCTGGATGTTTTAATATAAGTATTCCATCCTTTTTTTTTTATTAAATTTTTTTTTAACGTTTATTTATTTTTGAGACAGAGAGAGACAGAGCATGAACAGGGAGGGGCAGAGAGAGAGGGAGACACAGAATCTGAAACAGGCTCCAGACTCTGAGCAGTCAGCACAGAGCCTGATGCGGGGCTCGAACCCACGGACCGTGAGATCATGACCTGAGCCGAAGTCGGACGCCCAACCGACCGAGCCACCCAGGCGCCCCAAGTATTCCATCCTTTAAGTATAGATTCATATTTAAAAAAAAATACTATATGTGGTGAACAAAAAGCATCTGTAAGCCAAATACTGACAACACATTTTGGGGGCATTGATTAGGACATAAAGCTGGAGATACTGGCCTCTATATTACCTTTTTTTAATATATTTATGTATTTATTTTAAGAGAGAGAGGGAATGCAAGCAGGAGAGAGAGAGAGAGAGAGAGAGAGAGAGAGAGATAGGGAATCCCAAGCAGGGTCTGCACTGTCAGCACCCAGCCTGATGCGGGGCTTGATCTCACAAACCGTAAAATCATGACCTGAGCCAAAATCAAGAGTCAGATGCTTAACCAACTGGCACCCCTGGCCTCTATATTATTGATGTGTGTATCGATGTGCTTCAAAACCCTTCACGTCCTATCCCGATCCTTTATAACAGTCCCGAGAAAGTAGGTGACAATTGTAGGCCATGAATGGAATTCAGGAAGTCCTCTTAGTGGTGAGCTAACCCACTTGGGAATATTTAGAGCATGGAAACAAACACATCATTATTGGTTTCCAAATGGAGTATGAATTTCATGTCCAAATGGTGATGAATTAATGCCAACATTTTAGATATCGCTAGGCCTCAAATTATATAGCCTCAATTTGTTTGAGCCTGTAAAAAAAGTTTCAGAATGTTGGTTTTGTGGTTCATTTTTGTTTTTTACTTTTCTCTTTTATTTTATGCAGTGAAAGAGCACAGCACTCTCAGAAACCATAGTAAAGGTTCTTGAAGTTGGTTTATTAAAGCTAGTGTTCACATAAAATATACTTAAAATACTTCTAGATAAGTTGTAGAAACCCATGTGGTTATATCAAAATGAGAAGTTACCATAAAGAGCTTATCTTCAGTTTATGTTCTTACCATCGTTGCCTGACAAACAATAGAGCATACCATATGATGTTTACAAAAAAGAATAATATCACATAATGTGCTTTTCTTTATGACCAGGAAGTTTACTTCTCTGTTTGCAGATCATCTAATGGGGACATCTATTGTAAGGTCCAGGGAAAACAGTTTTCATTTAACTCTTGGTTTTTGATTTATGGCACAAAAATTAAGAAAATCATCACATTATTTTTAGGTAAAAGAAAAGCAACAATTACCTAGAATTCAGATAGAGAGACGATTGATTGGTTGATTGGTTGATGATTGATATTGATATGTGTATATTATATGTGTATGAATATATTAATACTTCAGTATGGAATAGAAAATAAATGCTTCTGTGAAATAGAAACTATAGACAACAGTTGAATTATTTCAGCACGCTAGGAGATTTTAGTTTTGACAAGTAAAAATCCTGGCACTAAGATGTGTGTTCAGATCTAGGCTTGACCAATTACTGGGGGAGAAACTTGGAGCAGATACTTAATGTTTCTGTGTCTCATAAATCATAACTATAAATAATGATGCAGCACGTACCCCATAAAGTCACTCTGAGTATTAAATCCCAAACTTAGCTCTGTCCTCACTCCTCACTCACATTGTCTTCATTCTCATCTACATGTAGCAATACAGGAACATTTTTCTGGTATCTATTTCTGGAGTATAGCAGGGGAGTTGAAAGTGTATTCTCTATCCTTATCCATTAACACTAGAAGTACAGATTGTTTACCATATCCATAGAGGGCAATTGAAAATATGTATCCAGATTACAAATACATTTACTCTCTAACCTATGAAATCCCAGTTCTGGGAATTTGTGCCACAGATATACTTGAAGATACAGACACGATATGTGCACAGGTACTGGACTGCATCATTGATTATAAAAGCAAAAGTTAGGAAACAGCCCTTTTCTAGTCTGTACAATGGAATGTACTGTTTAAAAGGGAGGTGGAAAGGGAAGGAGGAGGTTTTCTATGTAGGACACAGAAAGATTTTCAAGGTGCGGTGCTCTGTTCAAAAGAAAAAGAAGGCAGAAGAGTGTCAAAGGTGGGTAAATAAATACATGTATTTTTATGTCCATGTATTTGCATAATGAAAAACCAGAATGGGGCGCCTGGGTGGTTCAGTCAGTTGAACATCCAACTCTTAATTTCAGTTCAGGCCATGATCCCGAGGTTGTGGAATAGAGCCCCACATCGGCTCTGTGCTGAGCAAGGAGCCTACTTGGGATTCCCTCTCTCTCTCTCTCTCTCTCTCTCTCTCTCTCTCTCTCTGCCCCTTCCCTGTGCTTACACATGTGCACTCTCTCACTCTCTCTCAAAATAAATAAGTAAATATTTTTTTTTAAAAGGAGAGAGAAACTAGGAATAGAGAGGAAAGAGTGGGATGGAAGCAAGAGATTTGTGTATGAACACCACTTCACATCATTTTGATTTTTGAGCCATTTGGATGGCATTACCACTCAAACTAAAATTAAATAGAAAAGGACAGGTGCTCTAAAGATAGTCTGCCTCGATTCAAGCCCCAGCACTGCCATCTATTAACTGTGTGCCACGGGTAAATTGCATAAGCTCTCTGGGCCTCACTCACCTGGTAAATGGGTGTAGTGGATCATGGTTCCATTTTGTGGGATTGTAGTAAGAATTTTATGTTTGATACATGAAAAATATTTAGAACAACATATACCAAATAGTGCTAGCTATTGGGATCATAAATTTAGAATGTCCGAAATACAGCTTATTTTCTTTGCTTCACCCAAACCTGTGTCCCTGTCACATTCCTACTGTCATTGAGAGGCGTCGTAAACCTGGAGTTCCTCCTCATCTTTTTCTTTCCCTCACCTTCAACTTGAAATTGGTCCCAACTCTTCCTTCTGCTCTTACTAATTTTCTGGCATTTATCCAAATGCTTCTGACCTTGCTCAGGCCCTACTAAAATGTGACCTCTGATGAAAGGTACTCCTTCTCCATCATTATAGAGAAAGCCATCAATAACACTGTGGCCATCTGCTCTCCCATAAATTGCTTAGTAATTATTTTGTCTGGTTGAATTAAATGTTCAAATCTTGGTGTTTCTACTTTATGTAACATTATTAAAATACACTAATGTTTTAAAAGGGAGTAGTCTTACATATTGTTACACCAGAAAATATGTTCAGTTTAATTGCATGATGTTATGTTATAAAACATTTAATGTAGTAAAAATTTATTTTCCAAATTCTGCATTATTTAATGTGCTGTTGGAACACTGTATGTGGGAATAAGTTTGTACATTGAGTGCCTCTTTTCAGGTGTCTGGTTAATCTTCAACATTGATGGAAATGGATTTTGTTTATTTTAGTAAATGAAATCTGATGAAATTAGGGGAAAATAATTATACATTAAATTGTTTTTCTATGATTTTTTTTTGGTTTAAAAGGCTTCATTTTATTTTATTTTATTTTAATGTTTATTCATTTTTGAGAGAGAGACAGAGTGCTAGCGGGGGAGGGCCAGAGAGAGAGAGGGAGACACAGAATCTGAAGCAGGCTCCAGGCTCTGGGCTGTCAGCAGAGAGCCAGATGTGGGGCTCAAACTCACAAACAGTGAGATCATGACCTGAGCTAAAGTCGGATGCTCAACCAACTGAGCCACCCTGGTGCCCCTTATTTTATTTATTTATTTTTAATATTATTTTTTAATGTTTATTTTTGAGAGACAGAGAGAGAGAGAGTGCAAGCAGGGGAGGTTCAGAGAGAGAGGGAGACACAGAATCCAAAGCAGGCTCCGGGCTCCGAGCTGTCAGCACGGAGCCCGATGCCGGGCTCAAACTCGCAAACCACGAGATCATGACCTGAGCCGAAGTCAGATGCTCAACTAACTGAACCACCCAGGTGCCCCAAGACTTTATTTTAGATGTCAGTCCTTGTCTTAAATGGATCGATATAAGAACCATTATATCGCGGAATTATGTCTAGAGAGAGCAGTTAACATAGTTTTCAGTATGTTTAAGAGAACCCAAGATGTAGTAGTTATTCCTCCTTCACAGAACTGAAGTAGCCTGCACATTTTCTCGTTTTATCTCTTCTATCTGACAGAAGACTGAAGTTTTTTGCAGACCTCCATACCACTAACAGGGCCAGCCATGCAGGCAGGGGTGGGGAGCTACTGTTTTTAAATAGCACACATCAGAATCACCTGAAAAATGTGTCAGAAAACAAATCAGTGGGCTACACCTCTAGTTTCTGATTCGGATCTCGGATGAGCTCCCACACGTTCATTGCCGCAAGCTCCCAGGTGACGCGCTGGCCCAGGGACCACAGTTTGAGAACCACGTGTGTAAAAGGAATATATTTGAGCTGTGCTCCGAGAGCCAGTGGTGTGCATCTCTTCCCGTATCCAAATTCTGGGACATCATGCCTGATGTTGATGTAGAAATCAGCCGTGTTGGGGATGTGTCCACCACGGCGGTCAGCAAATGCGACAAGTCCGGACTCTTTTTCTTCTATCAGGGAACCGATTTTACACACTGCCAGCACCCTACTGTCTAAGGAACCTGATGTGCAACAACAGAGATGACGGAAGTTTCTTAACAAGTGAATGAATGTAGAATATCACACACATGCCTAATTTTTATTGTGCTGAGAGAATAGCATAAAAAGGGACTTGGTAATAATGCCATGAATGAATGAATGAATGAATGAATGAGGTTGACTGCCTAAACTTAAAGCTACCATCAGCACTAGATCCTGAGATAGGGATGGATGTTTTTTTCTCAAGCAGGCTAACAATTGCCCTTCAAAGTGACATTTTTTTTTTCATCCAGACAAGTAGAAACTTAAAATAATAATAATAATAATAATAATAATAATAATAATAATAATGGCACGCTTCTTTCTTTAGATTCAGATTAATGTTATTTTCCAAACCAGACAGCTTCTTGGGAAACATAGTCAACTACTATTTAAAAATGAGGAAATCAGGGGTGCCTGGGTGGCTCAATCAGTTGAGCGTCTGACTCTCGGTTTCAGCTCAGGGCGTGATCCCAGGGGCCTGGGATCGAGCCCCGCATCAGTCTCCGTGCTTAGCATGGGAGCCTGCTTAAGATTCTCTTTTCCTCAGGGGCACCTGGGTGGCTCAGTCGGTTAAGTGTCCAACTTTGGCTCAGGTCATGATCTCATAGTTCGCGAGTTCGAGCCCCGCGTCGGGCTCTGTGCTGACCACTCAGAGCCTGGAGCCTGCTTTGGATTCTGTGTCTCCGTCTCTCTCTGCCCCTCCCCTGCTTGTGCACTCTCTCTCTCTCTCTCTCTCTCTCTCTCTCTCTAAAAAGTAAATAAACTTAAAAATAAATAAATATTCTCTCTCTCTAAAAATAAAATAAAATAAAATAAAATAAAATAAAATAAAATAAAATAAAATAAAAATGAAATCCAGCTTCCAATTATGGAATGAATAAGTCACGGGGATAAAGGGTACAGTATAGGGAATATAGCCAGTGGTACTTTAATAGCATTATACGGTGACAGAGGCTAGCTACACTTGTAGTGAACACAGCATAATGTATAGAGCTGTTGGATTGCTGTGTTGCATACCTAAAACTAACATTGTGTCAACTGTAATTTTTAAAAATTGAATTTATTTAAATGAGGCAATCAGATGAACCATCTTATGAAAGCGGAAATTGTACCACGCGTGAAGCACTTTTAGTATTTAGGGAACAACACGACATCAGAGGACTTTTCCCTACCAATTATTAGGTTTGTTTGGCTATACAGCCTCTGGGTTATGCAACTTACAGTCTTACATGAAAAAAAAAAAAAAAAACAAAAAACAAGGAGAAGGAGAAGAATTTAGTCTCATTGGAAAAACAAACAATAGACAGAATCTGCGAGGTCTCATTTCCAAGATAAACACTCAGCAGTTCTTGATAATGCCGTATGGGAAGGCAGCACTGTTTACCAGCTTTATAACTGTGAGCAAGTTACTTCACCCCTTTGGGCTTCTATTTCCTAGTCTAAACAATTGGAAATATACCTGTTTTTCATGTGTGGTTTGGAGAACTGGAAGTAACACATGTAAAATCCCTGCTATAGTGCCAGGGCACAAGTGGCTCACGATAATTACTGATGCTCGTGGCTTATGGATATTCTTGACGCTCAGATATCCTGATAAGGAAGGATAAATGCAAGTGTCATTGCCTTACATGTGACTCTTACTGTATGTTCAAATATATAAGTCCCTTTTTTTAGTGCATTTTTATTTAAATTAGGTAATTTGCCTCAAAAGCACTTATTAAAATCTAAGTATGCTTGGTCAATCAATTATTTTGTAAGACATCCCTTTGAAAACTTGTATGCACCTGCATTAATACCTTTAATCCCTGGGGCACCTGGGTGGCTCAGTCAGTTAAGCCTCTAACTTGGGCTCAGGTCATGGTCTTGCCATTCATGAGTTCAAGCCCATATCGAGCTCTCTGCTCTCAGCAGCAGAGCCCTCTTCAGGAACTCTGTCCCCCTCTCTCTCTGTCCCTCCCCTGCTCTTACTCTCTGTCTCTCTCAAAGATAAATAAACATTTAAAAAATAATAATAGTACCTTTAATCCCCTTTGATCTCCTATTCCTTTTGATTTGAAGAGGTAAACAGGGAAATATTTTATCACCATCTCCACAGATGAAGTATCTTCATCCCAGAGATAATCAAAATGAGATGACCAGTTGAATTGGTCTGGCTTCTGATTCCTATTTCATTGCATAGAATATGCCAACAGATTCTTTAAATTTTTAAGGGGAAAAACTAGAGCTCATATAAGCCAAGTAAACTGTTTGCCTTTATTAAACTACTGAAATACCTTAAGATTTAAGGTCAAGATAGAAATATAAAAATGTCATGTTGATGCATCCTACATTTAAAAAAAAGGGAAGGAAGGAAAGAAGGAAGGAAGGAAGGAAGAAAAGAAAAAAGAAAAGAAAAAATCATAGGCAAGTTAGAGCCTCTCTTCTTTTAGGCTCTGAGTTTTTAAACTCTTTTTCTGTAACAAAACCACAAGACATAGTTGAGTAGCTGCTTTGTTTTCATACATCCACTGAGAAAATCAAGAAAACAAAATCTCAGCTAATAGGCAAGTGTAGTAAAACTAAATGCATACTAATGGTAATAAATTCAATGTGTGTTCCCAGTGGAAAGTCTCAATGTTAAGTGATTCACTTGTGACTCTCATGAGTCATCAACTACACAGTTCCCTCGGGAGTAGTGAAAGAACATATCAATACTTCTCAGAACCCAAAAGGATGTTGTGCATTGTGAGTGGATAGGTAAGAATGACCGGGATAGACTGTAAAATCGATGATGGCTCAGTAGTATCTTGTAACAACTGATGTGTTAGTCACTGCTTTTATTTTAAATGGTATAGAGGCAAAGGATTTCTGGACATCCCCTGGTTAATCTCCTGCTTCAAAGGGCAGCATGAAACACCAATTTAGAATATTCTTAGCTCTCAAGTACACTCTTCAGGCTCATACACACAGTATCATCTTAATGAGCAAAGAATCTAAAAATGTTAATGTCACACTACTTATCTGTCAAAAGACCATGGTGAGGCCTCATTTAATTCCAGGGAAATATAAATGGAATTAAGTTTAGTGATAACTTTTGGGAGGAAAAAAATCTAACCAGTCTAAATTTCACATATGATTGGGAAAATAGAATCCCATTCCATGTTTGAAATCTATGTACTTTATATGTCTTCTCATAACCTTCAGACTCGAATTATATGATTATGACTTTGAGGGCGACTGGGCGCCTCAGTCAGTTACAAGTCCATCTTTGGTTCAGGTCCTGATCTCATGTTCTTGAGTTCGAGTCCCGTGTTCTGTCAGCACAGACCCTGCTTCAGATCATCTGTCTCCCTCTCCCTCTGTCCCTTACCTGCTCTCACTCTCTCTCCCTTTCTCAAAAATAAACAAACGTTTTTTTTAAATAAGATTATTACTTTTTCTTTTCTTTTTTTTTTTTACAATTCGATGATTTCTGGTAAATGTACCAAATTGTGTAACCATCATATAAGTGTTGTTTTTTTTTTTTTTTTCATAGAACGTTATTCTTGGGATATTTGTGAGAAAAACCACCTATTAGAAGCTTGGTAGTGATGAGAACACATGCCATTTGTATAGTACTAGTTACTTTTCAGGTTTTTTATTGTAAATGTGGCACGTAATAATTAAAAAATGTGTACTCTAGAAGCAGGAACCCCAGCTTCAAATCTGTTTTAGCAGCGGGCTTTGCCCCCTTGAGTACCCTAAGTGCCCGGTTGTTAGGGTTGTTTTGATTCTTAAAAGAGTTATTACATGTGAAGTTCTTAGAACAGCAGCCGGCCGATAGTCTGGGCTAAGTAATTCTTTGGTCTTATTATTTGCATTTCCCTGATGAGGAAAATAAAACAGAAGAATGACTTGAAGTCACACTAATCCAATGTCACACATCTTAAGGAGGACAGACTGAACCAGATTTATCTCCCAGTATTTCCTGCAGAATATGACTACCGAAAAATCCAGATTTTTAAGTAAAATTCATCTTTCGGATGTCCTTCCCTGGGTCTGCTTGAAACCTCTTTACCCATAATCCAGTTAGTAGTGCTAAAAAAACTGTATGTTATTGTTAATAAAACTCCCTCACATTTCATTTACTTAACATGCATCTATTGAGCATCTACTCTTTATCAGAAACTTTCCTGGATACATTAAGGAATACAGAAATAAATAACACATGGCTCCTGCTTTGAAGTAGCTTACTCTCAGTTATACTGCATCAAACACTATCTTTAACGATGGCATGCCAGCGTTGATTGTCTAAGACTGATGTGTGACCAGGAACCATTTTCTAGTACAAATGGGACTTTTCTTTGCGAATGTAAAGAAAAAAGCAAGTCCCATGTTAACATTTATGACTTAATCAAGGTCAGTGCTCATAGAGCAGTCATAGAAAACCACTTACATATTGTATATGATCACAACGGAAAAAGCAATTAATTGGTCCCCACTCTCTCTATGTACATCTTCATTTTAATAGTTTATGTAAAACTTTTAGTAACTTGAACGAGATATGCCCCCAAAGAAGCTGTTATATTTCTGCTAGTCTTTAGCATTATTTTACAGTTAACATCAAAAATAAAGCTAATTTCTTCCTGAAGAAGATACTGAAATAATACTGGATTATTTGTACGATGATGGCGGTGGCAGTGATGGTGATGCTGATACCTAACTTTTAACTTTGCACTTTCTATATGCTGGATGTCTCACTCTGCACTTGTAAAAAAAATAATGTATTTCATACGACCTCAAATTAATCACCAGAGGGTGAAATATATATTAACATTTACTGAAGAGAAGACTGAAGTGTATAAGCAATTAAGTAACTTATCTAAGGTCAAACATTTCATAAATACAAGACCAGGATTCAAATCCAGGTTCATCTGACTCTACAATCTGTATGCTTACCCATTAGCTAATAATACCATCTGGTATATTCCTTTAGAAGACAATCCTATTTAAGACCAGTAGCAGTTGGTATCCAACTTTTTTAGTGAATGATTTTCCTGTATATTGTTTCCTCTGTTGATTTTAATGGTATTGAGTGTTGGGATAATTAAATCTGCAGAAGATAAAAACATTGATTGGCAGATTTAATATTTATCATTCAGATGATATCTGAGACAAATTATCAAAGATCTTTGTACGTGTGAACTCTTGCAACCATTTAAAACCAGAAAACTTCAAATATTTTCACAGTTCTGCAGAATGGTTTAGAGTGTGGTCAGACCACAAAAACTTTTTATTCTGTGTTGGCAAACAAAGGGATATGATTAGACACCTGTGGTGAGAACCATACAGAAATGTCAACACATTTTTTTCTGTTATTTTCCAGGCGTGGCCTATTTGCAAACTTAAATATCAGTACCCAGAAATTTAAGCAATCAGCTTGTATAGGGAATATTAAGTATGCACAGTTTTTCTATCACATGCTCCCATATTTCCATGTTTGAGCCTTTTTTTTTTCCCATCTTCCTAGTTGATATCCCAGCATATTGGGTCTTTAATATTCACTACTTACTTTTGGCCCCAACTTCCATTATGCCATATTTTGCCCCCATGGTGGGAAGTTAATATATTCATGACACTGCGCCATGTATCAATTCTTGTTTTCTTCATTGGCCCCATGCTCCTCTTTGCTGTTAACCCATGTGTTAGATTTACAAGCACACTTCACAGCCATATAGCACCTGCCTAGTAATTGTACCCCAGTTCATCTTATTTTAACTCCCCATTTTTCATTTATCTTTGTTTCTTAATCTTTTTGTTTTTAGCCATTTTGTGAATTTCCATATGCCCTCTCAAATTCTGGAATGACTGTTAGACCTGTCCCTTAAAAGTAATAGAAAACTGAAGAAGCATTGTCAACACTACTGGCTATGACTGTGTTAAGCATTCCATTGAATCTGTTACTCTCCACTGAGCATAGACTTCTTCACAGTAATCTCATTTGATGGCCATCCCTCTGAAAATGCAAGGAAGGGAAGAGTGTATTATCAGTTAATACATTTTACCAAGCACAATGATCCCACCAAGTTGATTCTTCCTGTATCTGTGTGTGTGTTCGGGTAAGTCTTACTGCGCAGCATTTAAAAGATCAAAGCCAGTGATAATCTGTAGAGGATATTTGGTACCAATGTGGGTTCTTTGTCTTAAATACAATTTGGAGTAACAGTATCTAGAAAAACAAAACTTCAGTGGCATCTAAAAGCAAAAGAATAAATTATCCTTTATAATTTCTACATAGTGGAAGAATATGACTAGAGAGTGAGTCAGTGTATCCATTTCCACCCCTCCCAATGGGAAAACAAGCTTACTTTGTATCCATTCCTAAAAAGTAGAAATTGATTGTACTTCATCTTCTATCTTGAAATCAACTACTAGTGTTTGTCTTTATTAATGTTAGATAGGAGTATCTTTTTCCTAAGAAGTGCTTACTGAAATTTGTATTTTAACTTCTTTTTGTTAATAAAAGGAAAATTGAAGCATTAGTTACGTTGCTTTTTCTTTGTAGCGTGGAGACAATCAATGATGGAAACTTCCACATTGTGGAACTACTTGCCCTGGATCAGAGTCTCTCCCTTTCTGTGGATGGAGGGAGTCCCAAAATCATCACCAACTTGTCAAAGCAGTCGACTCTGAATTTTGACTCTCCGCTCTATGTAGGAGGTAAGCTCTGTCGCAAATCCAGTGGGTCCCCAAGTCCTGTGATTCTCACCACAGACTAATTCTGAAGTTGTTGATTCCTGGTATTGTGGCCATTGACCAATAGTGATCAGCCATTGAAAGATGGACAGCATGGATAGAAAAGAAAGAGCCCTGGATATGTATTAAGAGACCTGTTTTGTGCCTGTCTCAGTCTGTCAGTAACCACTGCTGTGGTTGGACAGGTTCTTGTGGTTCGTATTATGATTGCAAAGTGCCCTTTAGCAAAAACTATCAGAAAATTTTGGAGAAAAATTTGAGGTTTATTATTTAACAAGAGCTGAAAATTACACAGCACACCTGAGACCACACAGCAAGGTCTTAGGGAGAGAGAGAGAGAGAGAGTGAGAGAGCACACACGTGAGAGCAATAATGCATGGGCCTGGGATGCTGCTTTTGTTGGGGTCAAGACCAAGCTATAAAGAAAAAGAAAAAAAGTTCTGTCAGATGTTATCATTTCATATTATCTGTGCTACCAGTTGCCAACTAATATAGATAATAGGATAATTATTAACCAAATTGAATGATGAATGAATGAACAATGAATTAAATGTGCAACTTGTATGGCATAACAGGAAGTACTTCTGCTGAGCTAAGACCTTAAGGTGAACAAACAAGAAATAGAGTTGGAAGGGTAGATTAGGGATTGGAACAATAGAGTGCAGTTGCTGGACTTTTTTTTTCTTTTTTGAAACCAACAAGAAGGCAGACGAGGAAGAGATGAGGAACAGAGGTGTGGGCAAAGTTCTGAAGGAGTCCAGAGGAGAGGACCCACAAAGAAGAGAACCTTCCTCTGTGTGTGTGTGTGGGCAGCGGGGAGTGGGGGGGAGCAGGTGGTAGAGTGGGGGGCAACTGTAAGCTGGTGGTACAGAATTTCAATTTTCAGGCAAAGGAGCAAGAAAGCATGTGATATTGAATTGAGTTACATTGAATTAAATCACATTGGATTGAGGTGAATTGACTGATAAAATTAACTCATTTTAAAGGTAAGTAAGCTAAAGCTCTTGAGCAGGTCAATGTAAGTGATTTCCTCAGCAGGACGGGCATTTTCACAAAGTTTGCATTATTTCCTGCCAAATAGTAACCTTGGGATTCTACATAATTATGTTAACCCTTCCAAGACGTTCTTGAAAATATTTTTGGAATTGTCCTGAAAGTTCAGAGCACCTGTTTTTTTTGTAATTTTCAGCAGAAGATCTTAACACATTGAAAGACTTTTTGAATTGTTAGGAACCATTGGTTATTGAGTATCTACCATATGCTGAGAATAAGTTAATACATGCATAAACGTTACAAAGTTGAAGAAGTATCCCTTCTTGCCCAGGGGAGTAGGGAAAACAGACAAGTCTTCAAGTAACCATAGTAGGTTGTAATACAAGGATTGCATAGTGAATCTGCTCAGCAAGTTGAATGATGTAATTGCTTCATGATAATCACAACTAGGAGATTCATTTAAAAATAAAAGCCTGCACTACAGTTAACAGCCATTATGTTGGGATTGGTAAAGCAGGTCACAGATGTACCTGTGGTTTGAGGGAAAAGAAATTATACTTACTGAGCACATGCTTTGTGTCCAGCACGATCCTCAGAGACTTTAGGAAGTAGGTATGATTTTGTTTCATAGTTGCTAAGGGACAGCCTCAAGGACTTTACAAAACTCGTCCCAGTTCACAAAGCTATGAAGTAGTAGAGACCTCATTTGGGTCCAGGTCTGGTCTGTCTGACCCCAAAGCCATCTATTTGCACTGCCACTCGCTTTTTAACATCAAGCAAAAAGGGAAGCCATCTGAGTTTTGTGGCTTTTTGTTTATTTCTGGACTTGTCCTACACTTGATTTATTGTGCTTTCATCAGAAACCATTTCACTGAATCTTTTAAAACCCCTTTACAATGCAGTGTGTGTGGGGGGGGAGTACAAAATGGGAGTGCTTAGGTCAGAACATTTTTCAAAAAGGGGGGAAAAAGTTCTACATTCATTCCAAACTGAAAAGTGCCAATCTTTCTAAAGATGGAGGGTCAGGAAGAATCCATATTGTACCTCTGTCCATCCAGGCCTTAAGGAAACCACCTCCAATCTAGCCTCACTGCTAGAGAACACCTGGGTCCATTTCCTTCCAAATCAGAGCCCAGTCTCAAGGGTAATTCAAATTTAAAAAAATACAACATAATCATAAGACCACATCCCTGGGTTCTGTGTGGCCAAGGCAGGAGAACCCGAGTTAGCAAAAGAGAGTGACATACCTCAGCTCATCTTTTTCCCCAAGTTTGAAAAGGTGCACTCCCCAAGGCCAGCCTGGAGGCGCGGCACCCCATGCCTTAGGCCTACCTGCAGAAGTGTTCTTTAGTAAAACAGGGAGGCAGCTCTCCCTCCCAGGCCTTATCAGCTACCCATGACATAGGCTTTACGTAACACAAAACAACAAATCTTTCTGATTTTCTATATAATAGTCTAAACAGAATGTGCGTTATCTAATAGAATTGTTATAAGTTAAGAACTGCACTGAGAGACTCCTCCATGAATCACACATCTCGTCCTCTTGCCGCCATTGGACAGAGGACCCCAGTCTTGACCCTTGATTTCTTTATTGTCATGTTGAAACATGTACAGCTTGTTAAAGTTAAAAATGGTCTACCAAGTTATCTGTTGTTTGGTAGATTGATTGAATTACAGCTATAGTCCATGGCATAGAGGAAAGGCTAAAAGCAGAAAATCAACATGGGTCTACTTCTGTTTTGTTTTTTTTTTTTTAAGTTTATTTGTTTATTTTGAGAGAGCACATGAGCAGGGGCAGGGCAGAGAGAGAGGGAGAGAGAGAATTCCAAGCAGGCTCTGCGCTGACAGTGCAGAGCCCTATGTAGGACTCAAACTCACAAACCGTGAGATCATGACCTGAGCCAATACTGAGAGTCGGACGCTTAACTGACTGAGCCCCAACATGGGTCTTCTTCTGTTGGTAAATTCAGACCTGGTTCACTGGTCAGAAATGTGCCAAGCATGTGAAAAGGTTGAGTCAGAATAGCTTTAATTCTGTGATGTCCTGTTCAAAGTAAATATATGTGTGATATATCATTTTCATTTAAAAATTATTATAATCATAGCTAGATCTTGTATACAAGTGTTAGCTTTGGGAATGAAAGGAATACATTTACTAATTGTTTCTTCCTGCCATGGAACTTCACTGGTATTTAGTCTTAACATGTACACGTAGGTGTATTGGACCTGTATCAAAATAAGCTATTAAAAATAGTTTGGAAGTTCTTTTCAAATGTGTGAAAAAGAAGACCATACATGCGTGGTCTATAGATACGATTAAATTGGAAGACCTTCTCCCAGACCAAGGAATTTTTTTTAACTTGTGCTTTCCTGGAAATGGTACCTTTCATTCTTTTGACTTGCTCTAAACAGCAACTCAGTTTCCAGGGCCAAATGGACATAGACTAAAAGTCTGAAGTTATGGAACTTCAAAGCCAACACAGCTCATTCAGTACTTGTCAAAGTGTGATCACGGAGCACCTACATCAAAGTCACCCTGCATGTTAACATTTAGATCCCTGCACCCCAAGCGTTCCTACCAGTCAGAATCTCAAGGTGGGGAGAGAACACGGCCCGGAGCCACCTCCCGAACATGGACCTGTGGTGGTTCTTATGTATGAAAGACTTGGAAACAACTGCTCTGGTCCCTCCATTCATGTTCTACATGAGAAGACCAAACCCGAGAGAGGTTGAAAATGATAGGCTCATGGGGTGTCTGGGTGACTCAGTCAGTTAAGTGTCCTACTTCGGCTCAGGTTATGATCTCATGGTTCGTGAGTTCCAGCTCCGCATCGGGCTCTGGGCTGACAGCTTGGAGCCTGGAGCCTGCTTCAGATTCTGTGTCTCGTCTCTCTTTCTGACCTTCCCCCGCTCATGCTCTGTCTCTCCCTCCCTGCCTCTCAAAGATAAGTAAACATTTAAAAAAAGAAAAAGAAAATGATAGGCTCATGGGCACACAGACCAACAATAAAGACTTTGACTTCTGGCCTAGTGACTCTGTACACCCGCCTGTCTGCTTTTGGTACCTGCTAGAACTCCAAGGCGGCTCCTCTGAATACAGACGTGGTGCTGTCATGAGTCAGGCCCCAGGGAGTGTGAGGGTCCTGGTCTTTCTAAGCAGCAAACTCTCTGGTGAGTAAGAATGGAGTCTTCCCCAGCCTGTGCCCTCCAGCCAGTAGCTCAGAGCACACAGCCAAGCACAGTGAGGGTGTGAGTGCTGCGGGGGACGTCAGCCGCCATGAAGGCCTCTGGCTCCCTCCCCTTACCCCACTGCAATCTGGACGCTTGTCTCATGTAGGATCCCATCCAGGAACTATTTCAGGGTCTGGCTTAGGCCATGGAAAGATTCCTCAGTTTTGCCAAATGAAGGTTACCAGATGACTGTCACTACTGGAACTTATATATGCAAAGATTGCAAATTCTGTTTTCAGAGGAATTTCTTTTGTATGTCTGGTTTCTTGGCATATGAAGGCTTCACTCTCCATTAGCAAGAAAATAAAAATGATGTCAATGAGGTGCTGTCATGACAGGAAGCATGGGAGCGTTTTTCAGACGCTGACATCCACAACTGGGCTCAGGATGTTGCCAGTGCTGAGCTGAATTGGTTCCCAGCTTAGAATTTGGCAGGGCCGGGGTGAAAGGTTGCAGCTTTCACCCCCTAAGACTGGATGGACAAAACCGCTATCTAGAGATAACGGGGTTCACTCATCAGCGGAACTGCAACCCGCTCCTTAACTGGGCAACACTGAGCATGTCACCCAACTCTCACTGTGCCTCCCGGAGCTGTCGGCTTCCAGGGTGTGTGTCCACGTTGAAGACGTCGGTGGAGAGAAGGGGGGCCACTGATCTCTCCCCCCATTCCTGATCCTGCCTTTAGCCTACAGTAGTTACACTTTGAGGTTTTATGTATTTATGCCTCTGGGTCAGGTTTGATTTGAAACAAATGTTAAAAATTAGAGACTGACCACCAATGAATTTGGTTCTTTATTCTAGTTGCGCATTAGAATTGCCTGGAGCATCTTCCAAAAAGGCAAATCAAAACAAGGAAACACCCTTCTCCTCTCCCTCCCCTCCCCTGCCCAGATAATGTGAGCCAGTAGGTCTGCGCTGAGGTTCTAAGCATCAATATTTCTTCAAAGATCTCATATGATTCTAATGTGCAGGCAGGGAGAGAACCACAGGACTGGATGCCCATGGTCTCTAGCTGTCCTAAAGGAGTGTCACTGACTCCCACCCTGCAGGAAGACCTAAACGGGTCTGGGTGGCAAATGGCTGAGGCTCCCCCGAAGAGCCGACCGCTGACCTGTGTCCCTCCACAGGCATGCCCGGGAAGAACAACGTGGCCGCGGCCCTGCGCCAGGCCCCTGGGCAAAACGGCACCAGCTTCCACGGCTGCATCCGGAACCTTTACATCAACAGCGAGCTCCAGGACTTCCGCAAGGTGCCCATGCAAACCGGTATCCTGCCAGGCTGTGAGCCGTGCCACAAGAAGGTGTGTGCCCACGGCACGTGCCAGCCCAGCAGCCAGTCGGGCTTCACCTGTGAGTGTGAGGAGGGATGGACCGGGCCCCTCTGTGACCAGAGGACCAATGACCCCTGTCTGGGAAATAAGTAAGTTTGGGCTGCTTGGCAGTTACACACACATGCCCCAATCCTCGAAGCAAAACCCAGGAAGGGAGGGAAGGAGGGGGAGAGGGAGAAGAGGAGGAAGTCGGCGCATTAGCACATCTCCTTCATAGTCCTCCCATGACCCTTTCTCCATTCTTATCCGCTCTGCCTGATGCGTTTGTATTCCCATGTTCCTCCTCGCTGTAGATGTGTGCACGGCACCTGCCTGCCCATCAATGCATTCTCCTACAGCTGTAAGTGTCTCGAGGGCCACGGGGGAGTCCTCTGTGATGAAGAGGAGGACCTCTTTAACCCCTGCCAGGGGATCAAATGCAAGCATGGGAAATGCAGGCTCTCAGGACTTGGGCAGCCCTACTGTGAATGCAGCAGTGGATACACCGGGGACAGCTGTGATCGAGGTAAGCCACCTGCCTGGGACCCATCGTTGGGACCCAGCAAGCAAGAGGACGCCTCATCTTTGAAAAGAGAGAAAGGGAGACACACGCACATGCACACACACACACACACACACACACACACACTCGCAGGAGTGATCTGAGGAGCACCAGGTCTGTGTCTGGCTTAGAGTTGCTGCTGGTGATTTATTTCCCAGTGGTGTGAGGGCACCAGATGTAAAGTGTCCTCAGCCTCCACAGCGGATTTTGCACCGCCTCCACACGTCTTCTCTGATGTGCCGTGAAAAATACTCCTTTTTACCTTGCGTAGCAGCACGCTTACTTCCCTCGCTTCTTCCCGTTACCTGCTGTCCCCATCCACATATATTATTAATTCGTCTCTGGCACAGAGGGGAGGGCCCTCACCGTCCTGCTCCAGTTTTAAGACAGAGTCACCTTTGACCTTAGAACCAACCGATTCAGCACAGCACAGCACGCAGGTGAGAGGGAGGGAAACGTGCTGACTTCTTGGCCCGCCTTCTTCTCCTTTGCGTGATCGGAACGTGCCTTGCCTCCAGCTGGCGCGCACTTCAACGTGTGCATCAGAGGGACGAGACAAGAGGAACGTGCCCGTGGAAGCTTTTAGCAGATGTCTCTTTTTGAACTAGTTCATACTAGGGTAATTTATGAAGTCAGTGGAATGTTACTTGTATTAAGTAACAGATTGAATGATATGAAACCCCAGGTCTAATAAATTAAATTGCACACTCGCGGGAAACTGCTCCCTGTGGTAAACAAAACCAGCTGTTCATAGTGTAAAAACAGAAGATGTGTATTTTTGCAATAAAGGAAAAGATTTAGGAATCCAACTTTCTTGTCAGTCCAATAGCATGGTATTTATAGTCCCCGTATATAGTATTCGCTTTGCGGACAATAAAGGCCCCCCCCCAAAAGAAGTATTTTGCAAAGACCAGCAGGCTGTGCCCGCAGCCCATCATACGGAATAGAAGGATGGTGACAGCAGTTACACTTGGCAGACAAAGGGAGGACCTCCTGAATTGAGCGGTGGGTTCGCGGTCACTTGGCATGACTCACAGTGGCTGCCCTGGAAATGCTTGTGCTTCTTGTTCTTTTCTAGAACTCTTGTGTCGAGGGGAGCGAATAAGAGATTATTACCAAAAGCAGCAGGGCTATGCCGCGTGCCAGACAACCAAGAAGGTGTCCCGGCTGGAATGCAGGGGTGGATGTACGGGAGGGCAGTGCTGCGGACCCCTAAGGAGCAAGCGACGGAAATACTCTTTCGAATGCACTGACGGGTCTTCGTTTGTGGACGAGGTGGAAAAGGTGGTGAAGTGTGGCTGTACCAGGTGCGCCTCCTAAACGCGTTCCTGGCAGCATTTGTCTTTGGGAAATGTCGTCTACTTCTTGACCATGTCGGACTAATTAATAATGCTTCATAGTGGAAATATTTGAAATATATTGTAAAATACAGAACAGACTTATTTTTATTATGAGAATAAAGACTTTTTTTTTTCCTGCATTTGGGAACAAAAAAAAAAATGCTTGAACTAACGCTTCCCCGATGCTAGAGAAGTATGAAGAGAGAGATCCCTGGAGGCATCAGAAGGAAAGTGGGAATCGTTGCAACTCGAATTCATCTTTGCGACATGCTGAAGACAGAAGCACAGGCAAAGGGAGAGCCGAGCTGCCCTGTGCTGCCGTGAAATCGCCCAGAGCATAAAACCCCTGCGCCCTCGTGCTCCTCTTTGTGGTTTATGAGGACAGACCAAGCACGCGCGTGTGAATGTGAGGACGCAAGGCGGAGGAATGGCATTCTAGAGTTCGTAGGACAAATGGTTGAGAAACACGATGTGCAAAATAGTGTCCTGAAGACAAGGGTTCTATTCCCGAGAGAGATGGGAGTGCTAAAATAAGTTTTATGTTCTTTGTAAACGTCAGCATGTTAGCAGAAGAAGCACACAAAAGTGTTTATCTACCGTTTTCCAGTATTAATTTTTTGTAATATAAATGATAAAGGAGATGATAAAGAACCAATAGATTATTGATAAATAAATTAGTAATAATATGAATTTTTGTTTCTATGAGTTCTAAACAGCCCTATACAGTATTCAGTTTCCATGAGAAATATTTATTGTATCAAAGTACATTGTACTTAACATTTTAGGCCATTCTTTTACTGTTTCTCAATGCTTTAATATATATTAATTTATAATTGTCCTGATATTTTTGTATATTTTTCAAACTTAAAAGTCAGGATTTTTTGGGTTTTTTTGGCAATAGTACTAACATAGGGTGTTATCTTGGGATAAATATGTGTTGATCTGTTTGTTTACCTTGACATCTGACCACTGGTGTCACTGACCTACTGGCCTCATTCAGGACACCTGCAGAGAGTGTGTAAAGTCGATGCGTGAGATGGTCATTGTACAGAAAGAAGTGGCCCGCCCCTCTGCAACATGTCCCCACAAAACAGAAATGGTATATAGCAGTCAACACTAGAAGAGTAGGTATTTTACAAATTAATATTTCCTTGACATTTTTTGCCCTTTTATTGCGGGTGGGTGGGGAGAGAAAAAAAGGCTGTAATGTCAAGAACTGTGATTTTTTTTTCCCAAACAATAAAGCTCCTTTATTACCTTAATGTTCCCATGTTAACATGTTTGCTGCTAAATTACAATGTAGAATTGATAATGATTTATAGTGGACTGTGCTCTTCCCTTATTAAAATCCCAGGGTACCCTGTGAAGATGCAGATGTTTCTTTTCAAAAAACTTTTTTTACACAAAAAATTAGATGTACATGTATAATTCATTGTGCTTTGTCTTTCTCCAGACTAATATCAGTTATACTACTGATGGTTGTAAATTAAACAGATATTTACTTCACTAACAGCTTGGTGATTTTCTTAGAAATTGTAAAATATTTAGAGTCCACTCCTTAAGAATTTCTTAATCAAAATGATACAAAGAAAACATATCATGTTGTTGACAGGAATTGGTTTAAGATCAGCATATTGTCATATCGGGGGACTTTGGAATGGCCACATGAAAGGAATGGATAGAAGAATACATTCTTTGCTCTGACAAAAGTGCATATTCAACTAATTCCTTCCAAAAAAATATATAAGGCGAAGTCTAACTAAACCACAACTGGTATTTCATTTTCGTTCTCCTTTCCTCTCAATTAGAACCAGGCGGAAAACAATGAACGACAGAGTGCCTTTCTCCACAGGCACTGGAAGCAAGGGTTAGTGATATCGAGGTACAGCATCCAGAACAGGGAAACCATATGGGCTGCATGGAATATTATTACTTCACCACCATGCTAACATTTCTTCATTTTCCTTGAAGAAAATCATGCACATGCACACACTTGCATACACGTGCACACACACAAATGTCCAATCACTTATTCGTGGTTAAAATGTCTATATTTTAATTGTATAAATATTATATAGTCTTTGTAAAACATTTATTTATTCCCACTGATTGTTTCATTTTTTTTTTTTTTTTCTTCAAGGACTGGGAATCACGCATTCACTAGAGAAGCATCTACAAAGATAATAGGATTCAGATTTCTGTTTATAGGTATGTGTTATCTTAATGGCCACTATTTCTGAGGGCTTGTTTTTTTTTTTTTTAATGTTTTTATTTATTTTTGAGACAGAGAGAGAGCATGAGCAGGGGATGGGCAGAGAGAGACGGAGACACAGAATCCGAAGCAGGCTCCAGGCTCTGAGCTGTCAGCACAGAGCCCGACGCGGGGCTCGATCTCACGGACTGTGAGATCATGACCTGAGCCGAATTCGGACACTCAACTGACTGTGCCACCCAGGCACCCCTCTGAGGGCTTGTTATATGCCAGGCACTATACAAAGGGCTTTATATGAAATATGTCATTTTGGGGACTCCCATTTTACACAGGTATAAAGAGCTTGAAGACAGAGAAGCTGAATCCCACTTAGCCCTCTTAGACCAGAGTGGCTCCATGTTTAAGAGAGAGGGCACCCTCTATTAGGGGCTTTTTAGAAACCTTGGAAACTTATTTCCTGGCACAATTGTTCTCCCTACTCATCACGTTGATTTAAGGAGTCTGGATTAGAGGGGTGCCTAGGTGGTTCACCCCACTCTTGATTTAAGTATCCCACTCTTGATTTCAGCTCAGGTCATGATCTCATGGTTCAGTTTGTGAGTTTGAGCCCCGCATCCGGCTCTGACAGAGCCCATTTGGGATTTCTCTCCCCTCTGTCTCTGCCCCTCCCCTGCTCATGCTCTATCTGTATCTCAAAACAGATATAAAAATTATTAAGTAATCCAGATTAGATATGTTTGGTTTTTTGTTTTTGTTTTCTAAGGAAGAAAAGTGAAGTCTTAGTAGCTTTCAGATTATATTCTTTCTCCTCCCTGCCTATAAAGGCACAAAATAGAATTATGCATGCCAGGGATTTGGGCTGAGCTAGCAGGTTTCTTAGGGGATCATTTGCCTTGCAATGAGACTGCATTCTGCACAGGAGCCCTTGTTTGAGAAAAATTAATAGCCAAATAATTACAGCAAATGAAACAAATTAAGGGCACCCACTCATGTTATAAAAGGCTTTTCACTTAAAAAGCCTTGACCCTAGGATTCCTTTAAATAAGAAACTATTGCAGAGCATTTCCAACAGACTTCAGTAAGTTAAAACAAACAAACAAAAAACATTTTGCACATGCGGAGTCAAAGCTATCACCCAGAACAATGTACATTTCTAATATGAAAAGATAGTTATTAGACATCCCTACTGTGTTTACTTTAAATTCTCACATGAGGGGAGACTGGGTGGCTCAGTCGGTTAAGCGTCCAACTTCAGCTCAGGTCATGATCTCACAGTTTGTGAGTTCGAGCCCCACGTCGGGCTCTGTGCTGACAGCTCAAAGCCTGGAGCCTGCTTCGGATTCTGTGTCTCCCTCTCTCTCTGCCCCTCCCCTGCTCATGCTCTGTCTCTCTCTGTCTCAAAAATAAATAAAAACATTAAAAAAAATTAAATTCTCACATGAGTTGGGGCACCTAGGTGGCTCTATCGGTTAAGCGACCAACTTTGGCTCAGGTCATGATCTCGCCATTCATGAGTTCAAGCCCCGCATCGGGCTCTGTGCTGACAACTCAGAGCCTGGTGCCTGCTTCAGATTCTGTGACTCCCTCTCTCTCTCTGCCCCTTCCCTGCTCGTCTTCCCTGTCTCTCTTTCTCTCTCAAAAAGAAATAAACATTTAAATAAATAAATAAATTGTCACATGAGTTGAAGCACCATCAGGAAAAGCCAGGGGATGTGACATGTGTTCAAGTTCAGATGTGTTCCTTGAATAACAACCATCTCAGTCTTTGCAATTTGTGCTCACCCTACCTTTCCTGAAATTATTTTGAAGCAATGATAGACTAACCTCGGTGTTAGAATTGCTCTGACCATTCTGGTTTTGGGATGGCTTGCTTTGTCAGCAGCAGCTCTTTCCAAAGAAATGATTGAAAGATTGTTGAAGTTGATTCAGGACTTAGATCTGGAGCATTATGGAGCTGTCTACCCCCTAGAGTGATCGTTACTTCAAAACTCATGTTTGTAAAAAGATATAAGCTATAAAAAGTATATGAAGCTTTATATAAAGCTTTTTATAAAATAAGTAAAACTAAATGAAATGCATAAGTTATTTTCATTCTTAATCCTCTCTATGTACTCAAAAGTCATTTAACAATACATTTTTATTTTTTATCTCCTGTCATGTGCAAGAAAGTATGCTAACCTTTTGATACATAGTTCAGGCGAACTAGACGTCACTTCTAACACTTGAGAGCATACACTGTATGCACTTGGAGTTGAGGTTAAAGTGAGTAACAAATATCATACAAGTGACCAAACTACATGCAATTTCAGATTGTGATAAGTGCCCTCAGGAAACTTATGAGATACTAGAAAAAAGCATAGCAGAGGAATCCAGTCAAATATGTAGTGGGAGGTCAGGGAATGACTCTGCAGAAGTGACACGTAAGACAAGTTGTGAAGGATAAAGTGGAATCCAGGGTGAAGAACTGTGGGAATATGTGACGGGGTCAGGGGTGGGGGTCCATGCAGAAAGAGCCACCGGGTATAGGCCTGAGGAGGGAAGGAACTCTTCATGTGGTCAAGGAGGCAAAAGAAGTTCCTATGGCCAGAGCAAGGCATAGATTCCTCTTCCACATGTAATACAGCACTGGCCATTTTCTGCCTTTATTAACTTACTTTAAATAGTTCCATATTTTTTCTTTTGGCTTCTGTCTGCGGTGATCTTTCAAACTATCAACAGAAATGGATTTCCATTTAAAAATAGCAAGTAGTTAGTTGTGTTTAATGCCGTTCCTCAACTTCCAAATGAAATACCTCTGATGACACAGAAAATATGAATACTTAAAATAGCACTGAAAATTAAGAATAATATTTCTGGAATCTCCGAGGAATTTTCATGAACTCAAAAGCTGATGAGGCTAGACTGAAAGAAACAACTGCTGGCCAACCCGTGCTTTGAGACTCTTGCACATTCCTTTGTCTGTACACCAAGGGCAGAGACTCAGGAAATGAGTCAACTGGAAAACCATCAAAAAATAACTGTGCATTTAGGTGCCACTTTGTGAGAATGACAGAGGGCTGTGCCTCCAACCAAGGAGGTAAAATCTCACTTCATCTGCTAGGATGCTCCAGTTCTCCTCAAAGAAACCAAAACAGTGCGTGAAATACTAGAGAAGACCGATTGCATTGTATTGAATATTGAGAGATGTAGTCTTTATAAATAAGTTATTGTAGATGTGGATTGAGCCTGCAGGAGCCGTGGTAGCAATGCATGCTTAGAATGATATGGAAAGAGGGAAGTGGGGCACCTGAGGGGCTCAGTTGGTTAAACATCTGACTTGATTTTGGCTCAGGTCATGATCTCATGGTTCATGACATCGAGCCCCACTTTGTGCTCTGTGCTGACAGCTTGGAGCCTGCTTGGGATTCTTTCTCTCCCTCCCTCTGCCTCTCCCCCATTCACACACACACACACACACACACACTCTCAAAAAAAAGTAAGAGAGGGGCACCTGGGTGGCTCAGTCGGTTAAGCGTCCGACTTCAGCTCAGGTCACGATCTCGCGGTCAGTGAGTTTGAGCCCGCGTCGGGCTCTGGGCTGACGGCTCAGAGCCTGGAGCCTGCTTCAGAGTCTGTACCCACCCCCCCCCCATCTCTGCCCCTCCGCCACTCATGCTCTGTCTCTCTCAAAAATAAATGTTAAAAAAATTTTTTTAAGCAAATGAATAAAAAAAAACAAAACATAGATCTGTGACTTATCTACATGGAAATGGTAGTTGAAGCCAAGACAATAGGCAAGTGAATTTGGACACAATACAATGAACTTGACCACTGGAATAAGATGCAACTTTAGATAATGCTAACATCTCTAGAATGCAGTGGCCCCAGAGTGGTGATGAAAAAAGAGCAGTTGTAATAACAGAGTGATGAGGTAAGAGCTGGATAACCAGGAGTTAGGAGTGGAATTTACGAGCTACTAGAATGCCCTCTCACAAAGTCTGATAGCAAAACAAGAAGAGAGTGAGGATGGCAACTGGGAGACTCAGTGAGATTCTGAGGTTTGCATTTAATGGGTCAATAAGTATTGGCTTATCCCCTGTAGCCACGGCTTAAGAAGGTGTGGAGCATACACTCGAGGCATATCCTGGAGGGAACACTGAGGCCCAGGCTGGAAAAGCAAAGTGGGTCATCAATTATGTGAGCTTGTTAAACAACGGTAGGTAAAAAGTGGGGCCCAGTGACAACAGGATTGAGGAAACATGATGCCCAAGAAAAATAAACCACAAATCACCCAGAGTGAAGGGGGTAATATAGTATATGCACCAATTATTTTCCAAATGAATTTCTCTGCCTCCCTCCACTACCTCCCACAACGGGGAAATAGAGGACACTTACAAGTGCTGAGTCCACAGATACGAGATTCAGCAGAGTGGAAGCATTGCCATCCTGCATTTGGAAATAGATTTGTCTTTGTGTCAGTGTGTGGGTGGCTGAATTTGGATTCTAAAGAAAATCAGACATAAAGCAAACACAAAACCAAAGAGTGGGAGAAACAGCCTCAGAGACAGTCATCTGAAAAAACTTGCCATCATTAATCTTCCCTCCCTTCTTGAAGTGGCTAGAATTATTTTCAGCTTGTTCACATAGATTGTGGCAGAGAGATTAAGTGACTTGCCCAAGGTCACACAATCCAGATCTGACTCCAACCATAATGTGATATTGATTTCACTGGAATTGATAGGCAAGGTCTGTGAACGGCTTCATGAGGTAATGCTGGAGGAATGAGTATTTCTCAAGGGGAGTTATTTTGGTTTTTGAAAAATGCCCGTAAATAGCACTTGCTTTCCCAATAACACTATAAAATCTTCATTATATCTCTTCTTGGGTAAAAGAAAATAAATAACACTTTTAACTGCAATTTTCTTCCAGGAACTGAGACTGGTGACATTGAATGAGTTTTGTGTGGCTGCTTAAGTATTTCTGGTCATCCTTCTAGTCAGCTGTGCCTCCATAGAGTGGTCTGACCGGGAGCAATTGAAATCTGTTGCTAAGATAGTCACAAGGACAGGATCGAACATGCCCTAGTCCAGCTTTGTCAGTTGCAAAGTCACAGCCTTGGACTCATTCCAGGTCTCAAAGCATTCTTTGTGAGGAAGGGGGAAAAAAAAAAAAAAAAACAAGACTTGGAAGAAAACTAGAGAGGAACTTCTCTTTGAATGAGCACACCTGATAACATCTCTGTCCACCATCTCAGAGGCCCGCATTATCCCAGGAAGGAGAAAGATGTACATCGGTGAATTGCCTAATCTTGCAGTTACCTGACCCTACTTGGTTTCTGCTCACAATATTACCATTCAATTACCTTGACCACCAGTTCTAACTTTCAATTACATCTCCACATTGATTTTTTCGTTCCTATTATTCTTATGTTCGCTACAACTCTTCTGATGCCTGTCAGCTCCTTTTTGGAGCTGTGAAATGAGCAGGAACACATTTCTGAATGTCACACACATACTGTGATTAGGAAATAGATCTCTTATCATCTGGCAAAAAAAAAAAAAAAAATCATGGTGGTCCTCTAGCTCCAAAAATGATGAAGCAGAGATCCTTGTATCTCTGTCTCCTCTTTTAACCTTATTTTCATTTTTTTCACCCTTTCTTCTAAATGCTTCTGTATTTTAGAATATTAACACAGGATTGTCCCAACAGGAAAGATAGTCTGAGAACCGAGTTGGGAGTGTAGCAATAGACATTACAGCTGCAAGCGAAATGTGGGACACTCACAAACCAAGCACATGCCAGAGGCAAGAGGACCGGTCACTTCAGTTCCATCAGACCTGACGCTGTTCCTCTGAGCCCTGATGCACACACGTGCACACACGTGTGCACACACACACGTGCACATGCACGCGCACACACACCACGTGATTTCCTAGAACA
Source organism: Panthera onca (assembly GCF_046562875.1). Taxonomy (NCBI): domain Eukaryota; kingdom Metazoa; phylum Chordata; class Mammalia; order Carnivora; family Felidae; genus Panthera; species Panthera onca. The sequence goes on from NC_138342.1 coordinate 16,291,180, forward strand.
AAACTTCACCTATAAACTCACTGATTCCAAGGTCAGAATAAATTAAGGAGAACCCCGTGATATCTCGTCATGTGAGCCTTTAGCCTCAGCTAAAGTCCCTACATTTGCAGATAGTTTGGAGGGTCCAACTCACAGACTGGATGACATGTCAGCTCCTGAACTGAGGAAAACAAACAGGACTCCAGAAGTCTCATCTGCCCTCATATAGGAACACAGGTAAAAATTACATGACTCAAGGAATTGGCTGAGATCCAATATGAAGGAAGACTCACTTCAGCTTTGTATGCTCCCATTTTCTTTACTTGAATCCTTTATTTTAAAGACTTTCAGACTATTTTTTTATTTTTTTAATGATTATTCATTTTTGAGAGACAGAGCATGAGTGGGGGAGGGGCAGAGAGGGGGAGACACAGAATCTGAAGCAGGTTCCAGGCTCCGAGCTCTCAGCACAGAGCCTGACACGGGGCTCAAACTCACAAACTGCAAGATCATGACCTGAGCCAAAGTCGGACGCTTAACTGACTGAGCCACCCAGGCGCCCCAATCCTTTTCTTTTTAGAAGTAGAATCTTCATACACAACAGAACAAGTTCAGTAATGACTGTCATGACACAATATGGAACCCAACCAGCGGGTCTGTGATAGGAACAATGCCACAACTAGAAAGAAATCCTTGACCTAAGAGCATCAGGGGTTCCTTTTCTAAGCTCCTTTTCCTCACCTCAGCTTGAATCTTGTTCTCTCACATTACAATTAAGGGGACGTATGGATCCAACCCCATCTTCAGGATATACTAGTGGACACTATGACATATCTCTGCTGGAAATACTTCAGGCCCAAAGGGCTTATCCTGCCAGCTACTGGGTTTTGTGTCAGTGGACAGCCCTCAGTTCTCAGCTCCCTTTGGATCAGGCCAGCATAAGAGAAACATCTTCTCCCGGGCCACACATTCTCTCCAGGGCGGTCTAGATGCAATGACTGGATGACACGGGCATGGAAATGCCGGATCCCCTCACCCCAGTTTGGAACCTGTGTCAAGGACCACCCTAGCTGCAGAGCTCCCCAGGGGATCAGTCAAAACCTTCTTGAAGACTGCATCACAATGCAACTTCTCCCCTCGCCTAAGCCTGCTTCCTTCCCTTCCTTTCCATGGGTGGTGATGCGAAGAGCACTCTTCATAAACATTATGCATGCAGTGAGTGCATCGTGAGCTTCCCAGGGAGCGCGGCCTGTGCCACTCGGCCACTCCAGTCTCCACCAGGCACTCAGGAGACTGCAGTGCAACAGAGACGGCCCTTTGAGGGGCAGAAAGTGGCAAACTTCCACCTCGGGGAAATCAGGGAGGAAGTAGGTGGCATTTCTAAAATGAGATTTGATGGCAAAGTGGCAGCCTGTTTGAATGAGCCTGTCATTACCACCTGAGCCCCCATGTGGTTAGTGCACTAGAAACTGACAGAAGATCCCTTCACAGCTGTCCTTTACCTTGGCCACAGGACTCACACATCCCTCCATACGGGATGCAGGCTTCTACCTTACAAACGCAGGATGCTGGTACTTTCTCTTTTACAGTCTTCCTCCAAGGTCCTGCGGTGTCCTCATTCAGCCTCTCAAATAGAAAAAGAAATGATTACCACCTCCTCACTGGAGAGTAGAACTTCATCTCCCCAAAGGTCCTGACCTTGGCAACCCAAAGGCATCCTATGACTCAGGCTGTTTCATTCTTCCAAGAGCAAGAAAGAAATTATCTGGTGTCTCAGCTCAGGCCGCAGTAGCAAAAGACCATAGATAGACTGGGTGGCTTACAGAAGAGAAACTTATTTCTCACAGTGATGGAGCCCAGAAAGTCCAAGGTCAAGATGCCAGCCAATTCAGTTTCTGGTGAAACGCTGACTGGCTTGTAGATGACCATCTTCTCTCTGTATCCCCCCATGGTCTTTCTTCAGGGCAGATATCGCTCTTTTCATCTTCCCAAAATGGCTCTAACCATCACGATGGCCCCACCCTTATGACCCAGTCTAGTACTAATTACTCTTCAAAGGCCCTACCTCCAGATACTATCACATCAAGGGGTGTGGATTCAACATATAAAGAACTTGAATGTTGGGCCCTCAGCCAGTTCTAGTCAAGACTTCAGATGACAGCAGCCCACAGGACTAACAATCTAGCCCTTTCCCAAATTCTGTACAAAAGAAAACTGTGAAAGATGAAAATGATCATTGACTCTTTAAGCTACTAAGTTCTGGGGTGATTTGTTATACAACTGTTAACTAAAACACTATCCCTTCATGTAAGCATCTGATTGGCCAGAGCAATAAGCATCCAGCATCGTCCTGGTCTCTTGCTCTACTTGTGGCCAATACAAATGATTGTAGGCTGCACCAGGCCAGAGAGGATTTTATTCCTGTCTCAGCCTTGATGAGAGATGTTTACATGGAATGCTTGTCTTCCCCCAAAGTTATATTGAAGCCCTAACTCCCAACATAGGATAGGTGGCCTCCACCCTTGTAGAATTTACATTACAGTGGAGAAGCCAGCAAATAAAGTAAACCAAAAAAATATCTATATAATTCAAAATTGTAATAAGTTCTGTGAGGGATACTGGAATAGAAAGTAATAATAGGGAGGAGTCTCTTTTATGTAAGGGGATTAGAAAAGGTTTCAGTGGGGCGCCTGGGTGGCTCAGTGGGTTAAGCGTCCAACTCTTGACTTCAGCTCAGGTCATGATCTTACACTTTGTGAGTTTGAGCCTTGCATTGGGCTCCATGATGACAGTGCAGAGCATACTTGGAATTCTCTCTCTGTCCCTCCCCCACTCGCATGTGCTCCCTCTGTCTCTCTTTCTCTCTCTCTCAAAATAAATAAACTGAAAGAAAGAAAGAAAGAAAGAAAGAAAGAAAGAAAGAAAGAAAGAGAAAGAAGAAAGAAAAATGGGCACTCCAGTGGCCCAGTCAGTTAAGCAACTGACCTTGGCTCAGGTCATGATCTTGGGGTTCATGGGTTCGAGCCCCATGTCGGGCTCTGTGCTGACAGCTTGGAGCCTAGACCCTGCTTTGGATTTTCTGTCTCCCCTCTCTCTGCCCCTCCCTCACTCTCTCTCTCTCTCAAAAAAATAAATGAACACAAAAGAAAGAAAGAAAGAAAGAAAGAAAGAAAGAAAGAAAGAAAGAAAGAAAGAGAAAGAAAGAAAGAAAGAAAGAAGAAAGAAAAATGGGCACTCCGGTGGCCCAGTCAGTTAAGCAACTGACCTTGGCTCAGGTCATGATCTTGGGGTTCATGGGTTCGAGCCCCATGTCGGGCTCTGTGCTGACAGCTTGGAGCCTAGACCCTGCTTTGGATTCTCTGTCTCCCCTCTCTCTGCCCCTCCCTCACTCTCTCTCTCTCTCAAAAAAATAAATGAACACAAAAGAAAGAAAGAAAGAAAGAAAGAAAGAAAGAAAGAAAGAAAGAAAGAAAAGAAAGAAAAAGAAGAAAGAAAGAAAGAGAAAGAAAAAGTGTTCAGTGTGGCAGCAATGTTTGAACTGAAACCCTGACAGAGGACAATGAGCTATCCCAAGAAGGAAGAGCCTTCCAGGAAGAAGGAGAATCAGGACAGCCCTGTGGTGAGAAAAGTGTGTCTGAGGAAAAGAAAACAGCATGTGATGCTAAGGTATAGGTAGGGGACTAGTGCCACCAACTGAGATAGCCAAGGGGAGCCAGAGCTGGCTGGCTTGTTCATGTTCAGCTTTGTAAGAGGCAAAATTTGAAATTGTATTCAAAGTCAAATATGAAGAGTCATTGAATACTTTTAAAAAGAGAAATTGGATATTAAGTGAAAGTATAATCACATATAATCACATATAATCATGGAGGACTTATACTTCCTTCCTTTCAATAATCTTGCCCTTCTTTTCCCTGCACCCAGTGAAGGAAGCCATGTCTCCTCCCCTTAGAACTAGTAGCATATGATGAAGACTAGTATCATGTGATGACATGACTTCATCATGTGATACTTACTGCCCTTCCAGAATGAAATGGAGACAGTACCAGAACAAAGCTTACCTTTCATTCTGGGAAGAAAAGGGAGCCAAACCCAGGTCTTAGTAGAGTGTTTCCTTTTCCTCTAGAGAAACCCCATGAGTACCACTAACTATAAGGCACCCAAAAGGTGAAGTTTATTTGTCAAAACATAGTGATGGATTTCCTCCTCCTTTCTTCTCCTAACGCAGACCTTACCTGCTCCTGGAGTCAACACCAGCATAATTTGTTCTAAAAAGGTTAATGTGCTAGAAGGGAGTCTATAATTTTTTTTTTTTTCTGCAAATAGCAAGATAGTAAATATGTTTAACCTTGTGACCAAAAGGTCTCTTTTACAGCCAGACAGCTCTGCATTGTTAATATGTAAATTATAGCCACAGGCAATATGTAAATGATTGAGAGGCTACATTCCAATAAAACTTTGTCTATGGACACTGAAATTCATATTTCATATAATTTTCCTTTTCATGTGTCATGAAATATTCTTTCAAATTTTTTTTCAAACATTTAACACTATCAAAACTGTTTTTAGCTCACAGGCCACATAAGAAAATAGACAGCAGGTAAAATTGGGCCCACAGACCATAGTTTGGTGACCCCTATGCCTAATAATTGGAATATAAAATAAATAAGCTGTTGTTCTCTGTCTTGGAAGAAATAATAGTCACATTGAACACATGACACATGATGAAATAAAATAATTGCCCCCCAAATTAGTAAGTAAATACCCTAACTGCAATATGGCCAAAGAGCTGTAGATGATTAGAGAGAATTCTTTTCAATTCGGTAGCGTATTTTTGCCACTGGGTCATCTTCTCTGCTGTAGCCCTGGGAGAGCTTGGTGTCTGGTACAGAGATGATGCTCAATAAATATTAACTGAATAAGCAGAGATACTCATGAAAAAATATCTCAATAAAGTTTACTGGGGATTAAATAAACAAAAATGAATTCCTGGACAGGGACACCTGGGTGGCTCAGTTCGCTAAATGTCTGACTTGATTTTGGCTCAGGTCATGATCTCATGGTTCGTGAGTTCAAACCCCACATCAGGCTCTGTGCTGAGTGTGGAGACTGCTTGGGATTCTCTCTCTCTCTCTCTCTCTCTCTCTGTCTCCTTTTCTCTCTCTCCCTCCACCCCTCCACCACTCACTATCTCTCTCTCTCTCAAAATATATAAATAAACATTAAAAAAAAAAATACTCCAGAGGGGCCTGAGTAGCTCAGTTGGTTAAGAGTCCAACTTCGGCTCAGGTCATGATCTCATGGTTTGTGGGTTTGAGCCCCCCGTCCATCTCTGTGCTGACAGCTCAGAGCCTGGAGCCTGCTTCAGATTCTGTGTCTCCCTCTCTCTGCCCATCCCCACTCGCACTCTGTTTCTCTCTCTCTCTCAAAAATAAAATAATGTATTAAAAAAAAGAAACAACTTTGGGACAATAGCCATCAAGTAATTCCTAGTTTGGTAAGGGAGATAGGTATTTAGGAAATAAAGAACAGCCTGTGTGGTAAGTGTAGGGGAGGCAAAATTTAACCTTTACCCATCTTGGGTTTTCAGCTGGCGCTTTTTAATAAGACAAATTAACAAGAGAAAAACAATTTATTAATAGGCAGAGCACACATCATGCAAGAGAAACCTCAAGGAAATGTAACTCAAAGGAGTAGCTTAGAGCTTATATGACATCTCCAACAGAGAACAATATATTTGTAGAGAAAAGACGGGACAATGCAAAGCGGTGTTAGGCTCCCAAGGGCAGCAGACTGTGGGAAGGTAAATAAATGGGAAGAAACTAATAGAGTAAGGTGTGCTCACAGCTTCCTCTCACACAGTCACTGGGCTGAGAGGAGTATCTCTAATAAAAGGAGAATGCGTATCTTGCCTATAGGCAGAAAAGGAGAGAGTAGAGAGAGCTTTGCCTGTGTGTGCTACATCCTAATTGCCTTCAGCTCAAAATGTTTATGTCAAAGAGGCATATTGTAAACTGATATATTCTGATTCCCTTCATACGTATAAGCAAAATAATTAGCAGTAGCAGAAACTAGGGAGTGAGATAGTCAACTGGGTCAAAGAGAGCTAAAAGAGGTTTCTTAGAGGAGGTGGCGTTGAGTCTGGCATAGATAATGGAGAAAAGAGGATAGAAGTCCCCGTCCCATCTTGGCACTGAGATGAAGAGTTCTTGGGGTTGGGGTTGGGGCTGGAGCTGGGGTTGGGGCCAGGGTCGGGTTTGCCAGGACAGAGGCCCATTGCAAGGCAACTGCAAATGTTGGCCACCTGGGGATGCCAAATGCAGGATAGACGGGCAAGCCCCAGGCTGTGCTTCTAGGGCTAATTGGTGGCCACATTTCCTAAGAAAAACTGATTAATTAGAGGACGTTTGTCTCTCTATTGACCTCATCCCATCCCAATCTGTTAATATTATGCCTGATCACTGCTTGCCAGGTTGGGGCCTAGAAATGCAGTCTGAAGGAGTTGATGAACATATTCAGTGCCTTTATGAAAGGGTGGGGGAATGACATATTGAAGATGGGCCTTAATTCAGTTACGTTTCCAGCAATATGTCAGAAAATATATCTTTTAAATCCGTTTTGTCACAAAATATCTGGTATAATAGAAAAATACACAATTATCCTTTTATTTATTAATGTTTATTTTGGAGAGACAGAGAGAGACAGAGCATGAACAGGCAAGGGGCAGAGAAAGAGGGAGACACAGAATCTGAAGCAGGCCCCAGGCTCTGAGCTGTCAGCACAGAGCCCAACGCAGGGCTTGAACTCACAAACCACGAGATCATGACCTGAGTCGAAGTCGGATGCTTAACTGTCTGAGCCACCCAGGAGCCCCTACAATTATCCTTTTTAAATTCATAGCTGAATATGTAAGAAAGTAGAGAAACCAGGAAGCTGGGAGAAGCTATAACCACAGGCCTGCTTTCATTAGGGCTGAGTTTTAAACTTGCATTCTCTCACAATAAATTAATTTAAAGTGGTCTTGTCAGATTTCAGGAGACTTGGCAGAAACAAGCACAAATACTCTCCATAGATTGAATCCCTGAAATCCGAACATTAGCTGAAAATCAAAATTATAGCCTATAAAACACTAAACAAAGTAAGCCACTATCAGTAGGATTAAAAGGAACAAGAATCCATTAAATCCATGTTAGCATTTATATATTTGAATTGTCATATACAAATATGGGAAAAGTATATGTAAAATATTAAAGAAATAGAAAGAAATTAAAATATTCACCAAGAATAAGACCACGTAAGTTTTAGAAAGAACTAAAGAAACACACACAAAAAACCCTGCTGAAATAAAGCAACAATATGAATTAAACAACGTAATAGATACAACTTAGAAGAAAATTAATGAACCTAAATACATTTGAAGAAATTACCAATATAAAGAGACAAAGACAGAAATATGAGGGAGTGTTTTGATAAACAGATGATAGTATGAGAAAGCATGTTTATTCATGTCTAGTATATCTATTTAAGTATTTAGTAAAAGTAAAAAGATGGAAGGAATTGAAAGAGCAAATAGTAAAAGAGATAATGGTCAAGAATTTTCCAGAATGGATCAAAAATATGATTCCTTTGAAACATGACAAATCCCAAACAAGATAAATAAGTAGAAATTAACTTTGTAATTGTAATCAAATTGTAAAACACCAGATCCTAAACACAACCAGATGGAGGAAAAAAGATTACCTACAAGTTATGCAATTATTCACAATTTCACTGAAGGCATTCTTCTCAATGGAAGTAATGGAACTTAGAAGACAGCGGCAGTGAATTTTCTATAGGGTGGACCGTTCAATTCAATGTGATTAAAATAGAGGTAGTGTTGACCCAATGGAAAATTGGGGGTAATTATAGTACCTGCCTCATAGGATTGCTATAAGGCTTTAAAGAGTTAGATATGAAAAAGCACTTAGCACAGAGAAGTGATTTTATGTTTATAATTACTATAAGTAATTAAGTGTTTACTATTATTAGTTATGATTATGTATTATAGTTAAAAAGATGTAGAAGTTGGAGATGAACAGATCCGGCTTCAAATGGAATCCCTGTCTCCCATTAGCTGAATGATTTCATGTTTGTCATTTAGGCTCTCTGATCCTCAATTACTTATCCAAAAAATGATACTTACAGCCTCTCTCACAGTATTGATATGGTGACTAACTACCGTAGTGTAAATGAAGCTCTCTGCACAGTGTCAACCTTAAAACAGACACTCAATAACCATCGCATTTCCTACCCACACTTCCTCCTTTTCAGCTGTCATCTTGAAATGCTATTAATTTCTCTGAATTTAAGTTTCTCCATCTAACAAAAATTAATAATAACATCTACTTCATAAGAATCATTAATTAATTGGTTCAGTTTAGCCATTCAACACTCATTTGTTGGGCATGTACTTTGTACCAAACACTGTGCTGAGTTCTGGAGATCCAAAGACGATTAGGTGAGTTGATAGCCAGGGTCCTGGGGGTAGGATGAAATTAAATAAGGCATGTAAAGGAACTAGTTCCATGCTCATCACACAGGAAACTCACATTCCAGGCGGAACCATCAGTCCTTCCTTTGCCTTGTCCTGTGTGTCAGACATTGTACCCACTATCAGATGAAATGGTGAGCGAGACACAGGTCTCACGCTCAGGACTTGGGAAAGTTTCGCCATGTGGTTAAGAAGGCAGGTCTGGATAGAGCAAGCCAAGTTCAAGTTCTGGTTCCCCAGAATTTGCTAACTGTGTGCATGTGTTAGATTCAATGCCCAAAACACAGAAGTCGAGACAGATATTTAAATGCAAGTAGTTTATTTTGGAGGTAATCCCATGAAGCATATGAGGGAAGAGGGAAGTCAGAGAAAAATTAAAGAAAGTTAATCAAGGACGTTTTGTGAGGAGGTTACTGCTATGGACAGTTCAGAGTCACACTGTGGTCACTCTGACTCTGTGCATCACATCTCAGAATGGTGCCATGGATGGACAGAGAATATTGGGTAATTTACCCACTACCTCTTGCTTCTCGCTGACTGAGGCTTGCTCTGGAACAGTAGGAGCTGGCTGCCCCTGATCCCGTGGCTAGAAGTCTGTCTCAGAGACTTCAGGAAAGTGGGACAGGAACTTCCAGGTAGGGTTAGGTGTGTGGACGGGTTGCTGACAGAATCCTCTCTGGTGATTTAATCTCACAAAGTCTGTTTCTCCACTTCGTAAAACTGAATGAATAATGTTCAACCTGTATTCCTTCTATTTTCTCTAATACTTGTAGCACCTAGTGCCTACTGAAATCTATTCTCTTCTTCACCCATAGAAAAGCCTTGTGCCCAGCTACACTTGGTGTTTTCAGGCTCTCTTGATGTTAAGAGCATCCTTGTGACTAAGTTCTGACCAATGGAATGTAGTGTGAGGGATGTGAGCCTGTTTCAGACCCGGGAATTAAGGTATTGAGCATATCTTTTCTGCACTCTTCCATTCCCATGTAGGCAGCAGAAACACAAATGTGGCAGAGATCCAGCTCTAAGCAGACGAGAATGATGCCCTGAGAACCCCAGGTGGAAGGAAGTGAGTCTCTGAAAGGTCAGATAGAGCACAGCTGATCCAGCCCATCTGGACCCCTTCACTCAGGATTATTTCAGGAGAGAAAAATAAGCTTCTGAGTTTTTTAAGGACGGATATTCTGGGGTCCTATGTGACAGCACCTTCCTTATCCTCACCAGTGCGTCCTTTCATGAGGTCGTTTAGTAAACGATCCATGTACATATGGTGCTTAGAACCATGCCTGGTACCTGGCAAAGTTCCAGTAAATAATTAATTGCTATTATTGTTACTGTTTGCTAAGACATGATCTTCCAGCATGATCTGAACAACTTAAATTCAGTGAGGGAGGAATGGGAGCCCAAAGAAAATTCGAGGTGTTGCTATGAGAACTACAGGAACTACATTCTGTAAAGACCAAATCACCAATGTCTGTCACATATAATAATACTGACAATGCTTACCATTATTGAGGGCCTACTATGTGCCAGGTCCTTCACAAGGAGCTTCACCTATGTTATTCACTCTTATAGCACTCTTATGGGATAAGTATTCATATCCAAATTTTCCTGTTGAGAAACAAACACCGTGGAAATAATGGAGCATTAATCTTGAAGGTCATTATCATCTGGGAAAAAGAAAGAAAGGAAACCCTACCTCAATCAAGATTCTCACTAAACTTTTAGATATTTGGAAATGTAGCTGACTTTTAAAAGGATACAAAAAATGACAAATGGGCAGGGAGTTTCTGAGCCATCTGAGGATATGTTAGGTAACATGCAACATTTTAATTCCATTTTGTCTGGTTCCTCCACAGCTCACTCTTCGGGGATTCTAACCATTAATCACCCAAAGACTTCATGTCTACACTCGGGCTGCCTTTTCTGGGAAAGTGATATGTCTTGAATTTTAAAGTCTCAGTAATGGTCCCCAAATGAGGCCAGAGTACTGATTTTCATCATTACCCACACAATCAATGAATCTAGTCCTACAGGACAGTAGCATTTTTCTCTCCTGGGTTATGACTCTGTATAAATATGCATGCAAACATAATAGGACTTTATATGGAGAAAGTTTTGCAGAATCACTGCACGGATCCTGTATTTTCATTAAGCGGATATCCTGGGAACATGAAGGCAGTTCTCAACTCTGTGGAGTAAATTCTCTGATAGTCAGAACTCAGGAAGTATTTTCCCAGAAAAAAAAAAAAATTCCCACCACAAGGATAAATCCCCAGCTAAGCCTCCCCTCTCCAGGGCAGCCATCAAGCATTCCCACCCCTACTCCCCTTCCTCTAATCCTCTCCTCCCTGGCCTTGGACCAGCCCAGGACAAATGGGGCAGCTGCCAAAGGAAGTGATCGCTCCAGGTTGCAGATTTCTCAGCTTCCAAGAGGAAGGAGAAAAAGAGAAAAGTCACAATCCCCGTTGGAGAAAAACAAGGGAGGCCAGGGGCCATGAGGACCTCATGGCAGTAGCCGTGACAAGGATTTCTTCCTTGACCACACTTTAGTCAGGCTCCTTCGAGTCCTCTTAGCTAGGTCTTGTCCTGTGCCTGCAAACCCCAGCCTTAGCAAAGAATCCTGCCAAGCCAGTTTATCAAAAACACCCCCCATCTTTGGTAGCCAATTAAGTTGCTCATCTCACACTCTTGAAATTCCTCTTACCACCCACCCCCCACCCGTAACACCTAACAAAATTCCTCCTAGTAACCTTCCATCCCACCCCTCATCCTGCCCATGCGCTATAAATCCCCACTTGTTCCTGTGGTATTCAGAGGTGACTTCAATCTCTCTCCCCTATGGCAATAGTCGAATAAAATCTTCCCTGACATTTTTAACAAGTGTCCAGAAAATTTTGTTTCTCTTTTCTTTTCTTTCTTTCTTTCTTTTTCTTTTTTTTTTTTAAATGTTTATTTATTTTTGAGGGAGAGACAGAGACAGATCACAAAGTGGGGGAAGGAACAAAGAGAGAGGGAGACACAGAATCTGAAGCAGGCTCCAGGCTCTGAGCCTTCAGCATGGAGTCCGATGCAGGGCTTGAATTCAGGAACAGTGAGATCATGACCTGAACTGAAGTCGGACACTTAACCGACTGAGCCACGCAGGTACCCCTCTTCCTTCCTTCCTTCCTTCCTTCCTTCCTTCCTTTCCTTTTTTCTTTCTTTCTTTCTTTCTTTCTTTTCTTCTTTCCTTCCTTCCTATTTTATTATTTGTTAATAATAATTTTTAATACTTCTTGGCAAATAGGATTGGAAAATCTCTATTTTGTATGACTATAGTGGGCTGTGGATTTTGTGTAAACTATCTAGATATGTATCCTGGATGGAGACTCCAATAGCCAGGTTTTTCAACAACTTGAAGGGATAAGCTGAGTTTTCCTGTTCTCTCTTATTGACCTTCTGTTACCTTCAGGCAAGTTGTCTAACCCAGACAGGGGTTATGTCTTTGTTAAATCAACATCTGTTAAGTCCAGCACAAGGTGACAAATGTTGAGTGGCATTCAACAATGAGCCACAAGAGACATCCCCATAGAGAAGTACACAGCGTGCTTCAGGGAGTCACAGAAGAAGACCCTGGGAGGAGGGGAAGACTTGTCCACGAGGGTTGTTGCGGGAAGTCATGTGAGGAACTTACTTCGCTTGTGACTCTGTAGGCTGCTGAATAGGGCATTAGTTCGCATGAGGGGCTAGTGTAAGTTTAAGGCCCCTGCAATCAGCTTGGCCAAACAAAATGGGTGCCAAGGCAGCAACCCCATGGAGTAACTGATTAAACCCTCAAGCACCAGCCTGGATTTCCTTATCGTTCAAGGTAGGTGAGAAGCGCTGCTCTCACCAAGTCAGAGAGATGGTCCTGAAGCCCAGGGAGGAAACCAGGTGAGGATGCTTTGTGAAAGGTCAAGGTATAAAAAGGAAGTTGTGGTATTTCCTAAGGAAGAAGCAAGTATTCAGGTGATACTGAGACATTTGGGGAACTGCTAACCACATATTAAGTGAAAAATGCAGGCAACAAAATGGCACAAGCAGTGTTATACTAACTTTGAGCCAAGCCATGTGAAGAAAAAGGTAGGAAAGAAAAGCAGTAAAATGTCAAACGTGATGCCTTGGCTAAGGAGCCTATGTTACATCAGCACGCATCTTCTATATTTTGTTCACCGAACATTTACACCTTTAGGATGAAAAATAAAGACGAATAGTAGGTGGATTGGAGTCTGTGGTTGGAAACTGTTTGAGGGGCTTCCGATACTAGGGCTTAAAAGAGGAGGTTGCACTTCAGAACCTTCCTTCCTTATCTCCCACCCCCCACGGCACTTCCTGCCCCCCCCCCCCTTCCTCCTTGCCTCCAGCTCCCTCTTGCTGGTCCCCAAAGAGAAAGCAAATGTTTCTTTGTCTGGAGCAAAACTGCTTCCCTCACACTCATGCCCTTCCTCTGGCTCATCTTCTAAATCAGTTTGTTTCCCTTCCAAAGTACAATGCCCTTCCACACGTGAATCCTGTTGAATACACTTTTCTCCAGCCCATTATACGAGGATATTAATCCCTGCTTGCCCTACCTCATTGCTATTTTTTTTTTTTGCATGTGAGTATTGAAAGGGCTATAGCATATGAAAGTACTTTATAAACTGCAAAACACTATGGAAGTACAAATTAGCTATTCCTCATATTTCTTGGTTACTTTCATTGTAATACTTATACTGCATTAGTTGAATTAGAACTGAAAGTTTACTTGTCTTTCTCCTGTTCCAGACCACAAATTCTGAGCACAGCATTCTCCATGATGTGCTCAAGGCCTGGCATGGGGTAGGTGTTCAAAACATTTGTCAAAGGTAAGAATCAACATATTTGATGAAAAATGGGAATTTAACCTGAGGATCATTTCCTTGGTAAGAAATAGGACTGCGGAGCAGGTCAGAAGCCACCCAGCAGGGTTCAAATCCCAGCTCTACTCATGCTGTACCTGTGACCTTGGGCAAATTACTCAAGCTCTCCACATCTGTGTTCTCATTGGTAAACTAAAAATAGAGATATCAGCTACCATCCACGTCATTGTGAGATTATTAATTAAGACACCTGAAATGCTTAGAACAGTTCCTGAAACCCAAGTAAGTCTTCATGAAATGGTTGTTTCTATTTTATGGTTAGGTTAAAGATTCTAATACTTTCCCAGATCAGCAACAGAGAGACTCAGACATGTCCCTGCCATCTCCCTCCCCTTCCTTGCCTAGAAGGTTTCCTCCAAAATCAGAATCAGTACTAATATGTAACATCCCAGCAGCTGCAACCACTTTCTGCTTTCCATTGCTCTTATCACGTACAATGTCATCTCCTTAACCAGAGGATCCGTGTAGCGGTGGTAGGTTTTACACCTGCTTCCTGTTTATATTGCCAAAAACATTTATTTAGCTCAGTGCTTCACACATTGTAGACTTTCAAGACTGTGATAAATGGGGGGGTGGGGGTGGCGGGAGGGAGGGGGAGGTAGCCATAATGGGGCTGATTTCCCAACCCAAGGAAATGTAGAAGTAGTTTAGGAATGTGGGTAGGAGATACTGAGTGGGCACCCATAAGCTGATGGAGGTCAGTAGTTTTTAAACTGCAGCCGTGGGAGTGTGTGATACTGTGGTTAATAATAATAGACATTTAGCCTTCCATTGTTCCTGGCACAGACATCCTAAGGACCTTAGAATTTCCTAGGTGGTACGAATGGCAAAGTATCTTTTGTTATGTTAATGAGGTGAGTTAGGGACCCCACCTGGGAATGAGAGACTGGTTGCCAGAGGAACCAACATTCAGTTGAACCAATTTTCAGTCCCGCCCCCTGACCTCCTAGGAGAGGAGAGGGGTTTGAGGTTCAATCAATCACAAGCAGTTAATGATTTAATCAATCATGCCTATGTAATAAAGCCTCCTTAAAAAGCCAAAAGGACTGAGTTCAGGGGCCATACTCTGAGAGGGCATAGAAGTTCCCTGTCCATTCCCCATACCTTGTCCTATGCATATCTTCATCAAGCCAATTCATATCCTTTAATATCTTTTTAATAAACCGGTCATCCACGGAGTAAATTGGTTTCCTGAGTTCTGTGAGCTGCCCCAGCAAATGAATAGATTCCAAGGTAGGGAGGGTGTGGGACCCTCTGATTTATAACCAGTCAGTCAGGAGCACAGGTGACCACGTGGACTTGGTCTGGCATCTCACGGGGGTGGGGAGCGGCCTTGTACGACTGAGCCCTTAATCTATGGGATCTGACGCTCTCCTATGTAGAGAGTGTCAGAATTGGGCTGCACTGTAGGATACCCAGCGGATGTTGCAGAATTGTGTGGTGGTATAGGGCCCTCCCTCCCACACCCTGCCCCCCAGTCCACACGTTGGAATTGGGTATAAGGTAGCAAAGGGGGTGGAGGTTGAAGAGGAAGAGGCTGACTTCCAGCACACTGCTCCCACCCTTCCCACTTCGGTGAAGGCAACTTCAACCTCACTTTTACTTTCTTCTGTCTCCGTTATAGAGGCTTCATCTGTGCATAGGAGTCTTCTGCTTTACCAAAATGGAGGAATGATCATTATCCCTTCATGCCTATTCAAGTGCTGGCTCGATTGGATAATCCGATACTTAGGATTCCTTTCAAGTCCCCATTGCTGTCTGTGTTGACTTGAGAATGTTGTAAGCGTCTATTGTAATCGTCTAGAATTAAGGGTGATAGTGTGTTTCCAAGGAGAAATGTTTCCGATGAATTCACTGTAGACCTTTCATTACTGCCACAGTGTAATTTTCAAAAAGGTAAATGCAAGTTTCTCATATAAGTATAAGATGAACACATGAAAGATTTTATTTAGCATATTAGTTAATTGGGGAACTTGTAAGATATTAAAACCAGCACATTTTTATGTATGTATGTATGTATGTATGTATGTATTTATCTATCTGCAGTAGAGTCAACGCACAATGTTACACTGGTCTCAGGTGCACAACATAGTGAAACCAACACATTTCAAGTGCTCTGTGTCCACATGTGGCTTGTAGCAATCATATTGGACAGTGCAGATAAAGAACACTCCCATCACTACAGATGATTCTTTTGGAGATCCTTGCTTTAGATAATAGTAAGTTCTATAAAATAACAGGTTGGTAAAGTACAGAGGATACCTAGAACCTGGGCAGATTGAGAGAGCCCTGTGTGGTTCCTTGGGGGAGGAAGCAGCATTTGGGTTGAATGCCAGAGAGCTCTGTTAAAACATAATGAAGGGCCGTTTAGGCTGATAGTTGGTGTCAAAGCTCTGAGTCAAGAAGAGCAGGAGACGAGAGGAATAGAAGGAAGGCTGGAGAGAGGGAGGAAAGGAAAATTCCAAAAGTGCATGGAATTTGCTTGTGACTCTAACAGTAGGAGCCAAGTTTTTCTTTCCTTCTTTCTAGAAGGACTCACTTTGGTAAACCCAGCTGTCATGCTCATATGTCAGGGATCTATGCTTTCATTTTATGGTAGCCTTGCATTTTGATGATCAAATCCTAATGCAAACACTGCACACAAGAATGTTAATTATTTAATCATATGAAAGACTTGGATGGCAGCCCAGGGCAGTAGTGGTTCTGGTTAGTGTGGGCCTTTGCTATTCTGAGAGATTCGGGGTTGTTATTCATATATTTCTAGATTTTTCTCTGGATATCTGGCACAGGGATTTGAGGGCCTTGTCCTGGGGGGAAACTGGAGGGAGAGGGGACTCTGATTTGAGTGGGGCTGCTCATACGGGTCTAGACATAGGAATGGTCCCAACGGAAATCTGTGAGATGAAACCTTGCTGAGATACTTTCAGAGAAATGAAGTCTAACAGGCAATTTAAAAGTTTTCTTCCTGTGTTGTGCTTCCCTTACTTACTCTATTTTAAAGTTTTTAGTGATACCCAGTATCAGCTCTATGTTAACACTGACTTTTGAATAAAGTGTGGGGTAAGGCAAACTAGGGAAGGCTAAAGCACCAAGGGGTGAAATAAGGACATGACCAGAGGTAATCAGGAAGAAATCTAGTACAGATAATCGTCAAGAAAAGGTAATTCTTCTAGGCACTTGAGAGAAGGCTAGAATTCCTGCAAGATGGAGGGTTACTCAGAACGCTCTTCAGCTTGATGACACTTGAATTACATAGTAATCATTACAGTAATTACCATAATGAATTGAATACCTCCTCTATCCCAGATGCCATATTCACCTGCATTGTCTCATTTAGTTTTCACTTGAGTTACATAGTAATCATTACAGTAATTACTGTAACAAATGGAACACCTCCTCTATCCAGATACCATATTTACATGCATTGTCTCATTTAGTCTCCACAATAACCCTGTGGAGTTGATACCCCAATTCACAGAAAATGAAATCAACCACTAACAAATAACTCCACATCTCAGAAGCTTTCTGAAATAGAAGTTAATTTTTCACTCAAGTAAAATGAAAAAGGGTATTCTTCACGAGCATGGAGTTCTCCTCCAAAGGCCCACGAGGACCCAGACTCCTTCCACCTTGTGGCTCTGCCGTGGTCAACAAGACTGTAGTGATAATCTGCATCTCCCTAGTAGAAAGGAGATGAGCTTTGTCCAGGGAGTGCTTTATGGGCTTGCCCTGGAAGCATTGCCTGTAGCTCCTGATGATAGCCCATTGGCTAGAAGACAGTCTTATGGCAACACCTCACTTCAACTGGACTGGGAAAGGAAGACTAGCTGTTTCCTAGGGGAAAAAATGAGTAGGGGAAATGAATAGAATATCTAGTCTCTCCCGTCTCAGGCAATTATTCTTGTGCTTGATCTAGGAATGCCAGAGGAAGGATTTAAAATGATTTTTTTTTGTTTATTTATACACTGCTTGTATACGTAAGTTTTAAATTTGGGGGCAGTTTGGTTTATCCTTACTGAGTTTTTTATTTGTAAGCCCCTGTATACAAACTGGACTTGAGATAGTTTACCAAATTACATCTGTAACAAAAAGTGAAAAGACAGCATTAGCTTTGGAACCAATAAATCTGGTTTTGGGGCCCGTGGGTAGCTCTGTCAGTTGGGCATCAGAATTTGGCTCAGGTCATGATCTGACAGTTCTTGGGTTCCAGCCCTTCATCAGGCTCTGTGCTGACAGCTCAGGGTCTGGAGACTGCTTCGGATTCTGTGTCTTCCTCTCTCATTGCCCCACCCCTGCTTATGCTCTTCTCTCTCTCTGTCTCTCTCTCTCAAGAATAAACATTTAAAAAATAATAATAATAATCTTGTTTTCTTCATTGGCAAACTGTAGAGAATAGTATTTGCTTTACAGGGTAATTATTATAACTAGATAATGCACAGAAAGCCCCCTGAAATATGCCTGGTACATAGTACAAGCTCAATAAATAGTAGCTCTTCTGATGCAATTGCTCTTATTAGATACATAAGAATAAGGTGAAATGAGGTTTAACTAACAGGAGAGAGTCAAAATATTTAATACATGATTGTCTTAAAACTTTGAAAAATGGTAAAGAGGTTGAACTTAAATTCTGAGAAACTTAGTAGCCAAAACAATGGGAAACATGATCATAGCCCATGTACAGAACATGGAAACATAGCAGTTGTCTGGAACAAAAACAGAATTTCCTGACACCGAAGCTTGAGAGAAATTTTAGGATAGGGACAATGGTTTAGGAAGTGGGTCACATTCTCAACCAAAGCCCTCAAATGAGTAACAAATGTTCTAGAACCATCTCTTATTGTCATAATTTCTCTCATGGGCACACTACCAAAACCAAATTTGGGGGAGGAAAAAAATCCCAAAACATTAAATTCTATAAGGAATAACAAAATGGACTCCAAGTAGCATTCTGATTATTTCACTTGACCCAAAGACAACACTCAAACATCCACAAAAATGAATGAACACATCCTTTATGCCTTTGCTACCCAAAGGGGGTACCAACACACAAGAATGTATGCAGAAACAATCCAGAGGGCAAGAAGAGAAAATATTGAACTCCCAGCTGCATTTGTATTTATCCAATCCTATTCGGTTTCTATTTTTTTCACAACATATGTATTTTCCTAGTACTCCATGCATACAACCTGTTAATAAATGAATATACCAATATTGGTGGAATATGTTCAAAAGTGTTTCTTTTTAACTTATATGATCAAAAAGCATGGGGACCTCTGTTTTAGTTAATTGTCCATAAATACTGAATTTATTTCTTTTACCTCAGTTCACCTTTTAAGGAAAATTGCAAAGCAGACCACTAAGGCTATGTACTCTGACCAAAGCCTGTAAGGTTTTCATTTTTTTGAGTTTCCCCTGCTTTGGGGAGGCACTATGATAAGTGAAAAAGACACCAATAATTGAGTAAAATACAGTGGTTATATTCAAATACCACCACAGTCAAATACGGCTGAGTGTCCTTGAGCTAGCGGGAATGATGACCTCACAGAGTGGATGGATGGGGCGGATGGCATGTAGGTTAATGAAGGCAGGTGCCCTAAACTGGGTGCTTAATGCACAGTAGGTACTCAGGGTAGGTCTCTCGCTTCCCCTTAAGTGTTCTTGAGGACTCGGCTGCTTTCCCCCAGACACCGGGCCTCTCGTTTATTCATCCCTGGAGCAGATTCTCCTCAGAGAAATATTTGGTCAGATTTGGCTGACATGATTCCCTTCAGGTGATCATCTAATCATGACATCAGGACTATGCTAAGATCTCTAAAGTCAATATTTTGGAGAACAGAGTTCCTACCAGGTAAAAAATAAACACTGTGGTAAGGTAATATTCAATTCCCTTTCTCATCCTGGAGTGAACTTCCCGTATCTATTGTAAAGAATGCTGGGTGAAAAGAAGCTATCTGAATACGCTGCTACTCTAATATGCAGGGTATGAAATTGTCATATGATGGCTAGTGGGTGGCCTCTGATGTCCAGGGCCTCCCTGATGTTTAACCCTCATCTCCAGCATACATCCACTGTGTAACCTTCATTCAGTCAACTTACCCCTCTGTGCCTCAGTTTCCCTCATCTGTAAATAGCCCCCCCCCCCCAGAGGGTTGCTGTGAGAGAAAAATGGCTACTTTTAGTAACATGGCATGCTATTATGGAGTACTTAAATTCTTATTAAACATTCAACAAATGTTAGCTTTTATGATCAGCGAATCTGTCTCATTCCCTATTAGAGTGTTGATGCTGAAAATGGATTTTTTTTTTTTTTTTGAGATGGTTGCTCTGTCCTCAGAAGGGGATTCCAAACCCAATAGGAACATGTGAGAGCATCTTCATCCAATGCTTCGGTGGCTATGTTGGAGCCACCTCCCCTCAATGGTCTCCTCCTGGATCATGAACCTAAACCACCCTTCTGTTTATTCAGAATTTCTGGTCAACTAAGTTGCTGTACTGACCACACAGACATCTGCTTCCTCTACTGCGTTCGGTGCTTCTAATCTTCATCCCCACCACATGTGTCGTTAAGTATGGCATGAAGCAGGGGCCTCTTTCTCCGTCCAGCTCCCTGGACCACAACCCCCACGCCACACAGGCGTGCTCTCTTCCTTTCCAAACCTCACCCCAAACTTTCCACTTTGTTTCATGTGATGATGGTGGCTCAGCCCGTTTGGATCTGTGTACATCTCCTGAGTCTTGACTCTTCTTGCAATTCTGCTGAAAACCTCTTTTACTTCACTCTTTGTAATTTTTCTTTTGCTTCGTTTGACAGTATTTAGAGCCAGTTATTTCAAAAAGCTTCTAAGTAGCCCTTTGTCTTTTTCTGTTGCGACCAGCATTAGGAAATATTTTTGAATATGAAATAAGAATTAAACTTAATGGCCAATTCAGTGTGTTTGTGCTGGTTTCATGGAGCTTCGCCTGTTGGAAATCCATTGGGCATGCACTTCCAGGTCAAGGGCTGGACCACAGTGATCTGGTGAAGACATTTCATCTTATAAAACTCTTCAAATTCTGGCAGAATATCACGTTTTCTTTAATATCATAATAGTTTCTACATCAAAGCCTTCCCAGGCTGGATTCTCAAACCCCAATATTCTAATTAGATAATTAATAAAGATTTAGAAGCTATGTGAGACTGAGACTGGAGATTCAAATCCAAGGTACTAGCTGCGAAAGGCTGAGGAAAGTTTTTCCCCTTACTGAGCCTTGGTCTTGTGTCTGTAGAATGGGGATACAAACGTCTATGTCACAGGATGTGGGAAGGATTAATGATCGGATGAGTAAGGTGCCCAGAACCACAACTGGCATATAAAAAGTGCTTGATAAAGAATTATGATTATTTTCAATTATTTGGGACAGTATAATTTATTCTCCTGCCAGGAGTCTGTACTCTCTTCCTTTTTGAATGGGAATTTATGAGCTCGGTGTCCTGACACTGATTAGCTCATGCTGACCAAAAGCTATGATCAACAGTTACAGATGTCTGTACTTGAAAACAAATTATTTTGGGGTATACAGTTGAGTGGTGATGAACTGTTTCACACAATGAAACCCACAGGTGAAAAAAATTATACAAGTGAGCAGTGACAAGTGAGTATAAGGAAAGGGCTGGCTGGGGTTTTTGAGTCTCTGTCTGACCACCAGAAAGCCTTTGAACTGCTCTGAGATTTGGATTCATCATCTGAGAATGTTGAAAAAATATTGTGCCTTCCCCAGGGTCATTGTGATGGAGAACATTGAGATAATAAAGTTCCTAGCACTGGCCTAAGACACAGCAGGCTCTCCACAAATAATCGTTTTTTTCTTTCCCCCTTTGTGGCAAAATGGTGGGAACCATTGTCGTATCCCCCCATCCTCTCACTAACACACACATGCCTGGGAAGGACTTTTCTTCCTAAGAATGACAGTACCGTGGATCATTAATAGCAGGTGATGAGGTTCGACTGCAGTCCTGAGTTCAGAATATTCGGTGCCGGCTCTCACAGATCTAATTCATCTCACAGCTATGTCCTGATTTCCTAAATAGGAGGCCACTCTCAAAATTCCTCCAGAAAGTGTATTTCTTTTTGTTCTCCCACCTACATTTTTAACTTTTAAAATGGACTTTGTTCCAGCTGATTTATCCCGGCATCCTCTGCTGGTCACCACCTGGCCTCTTACCCTGATGGGCTCCTTAAAGCCTCGTGACGCTTTTTTGTGTGTGTCCATCAGCATGTATCTTCTCTCCTTTCTGTCTTTGAGAGAAGGGTGCTTCTGAGAGCTGAGGTTCGGGGGGAGGTGGAGAGTGTGCCGGAGGGGAGAGGCTCAGAATTATCCTGGCTGAATTTGGTATTTGCTCCAATCTTTGATCTCAGATGCAGGAAAGTGTCAGCTAGACCAAAGTCATTTTATATATAGGCTTGCATAAGTGAAGCGGAGGGACTTCATGGTTAATTGATTAAATAAAACGTTCCAAAGAAGGTGCAAGATCAAAAGGCCGTTCTCTGGTTTCATATTTCTCTGGGGTCCCACAGGCCACGTGGGTGACACAAATGACCTTGGGCGTGAGAGTAGTCAAAGGCTGATGTTTGTTTGTTTTATTCCAAAATATGATTTGTGTTTCCCAGGGCTGCCTGGTGACAGGTTGTATTGTGGGCTCGCCATGGCCTCAGTCTGTGTCCAGAGGGGTCCTCAACTGGAACATCAACCGTGGGTAGGAGGGCATGACCCTGTCATGTTGCCACCAGCACCTCTTTCTGCCAAACCCCAAGGAAACAAACTCCATTATATTACTGGAAGGCAAAGACCACAGACTTCTCTCTCTCTCTCTCTTTTTATTTTTTTCTCATTTCCAGTAAGAGTCAAGGAAAGGTTCAAAAAGTGCACAGTCAGTCCCTGGCACTGAGACAAAAGGGAGACCAGAATACTTCCCATTGTCCCAGCTCTACTGATAAGAGGGCGGAAATCCACTGGGCAGACATTTGTATAAAGGTCCTCCAGTTGCAAGAAACTTAGCACAGAAGGAAGAAGCTGGGGGAGAGGACCTGCTGGCCAGCGGAGCATCACCCACTGTCTTTGATGACACTGGGCATAAGCCATGGAATCTCAGCCACCGTTTATCAAATGGCTGCTGTCTGCAGGCACTGGCTCTGAGTGCGGCAGACCCCTGACAAGTCTCATCTGTCCTCTCAGAGTGGGCAGAACTGATGCCAGAAGGTGAAGGTGGCTCCCTGAGGTCACCCAGTCAGAACTAAGATCTGAATCCATGTTGGTCTGGCTCCGAGATCCATGGTCTCTCAGTCGCTCTGTGCTGGGCTGAGTTGTGTCCACACAAGATACATATGTTAAAGTCCTAACCTCAGGACCTCAAAATGTATTTGGGGATAGAGTCTTGACAGAGGTAATTAAGTTAAAATGAGGCCATTTGGATGGACCCTACCCTCATATGACTGGTATCCTTATATAAAGGGGAAATTTGGAAGAAAGACCATGTGAAGGCACAAGGAGATGACGGCCATCTAGATGTCAGGCAGGGAGGCTCCAGAAGAAACCAGTCCTGCTGACACTTTGATCTTGGACTTCCAGCCTCCTGTACAACTGTGAGGAAATAAATTTCTGTTTAAGCTACCCAGTCTGTGGCACTTTGTTACAGCAGCCCATGCAGACTAATCCACACTCCTAGATTTGTCTGGTTCCCACAGGAACAACCCAGAGAGACAGGTGTTAGAGACATGCCCCTCCTACTGGCTCTGTGTAAGACACACACAATGAAAGTTATCAAAGAGTCGTTTATTTTCAGGTGTGTATTTCCTACTGAAACAACATTAGCTCCTACATGGGGAAGGTCTGATCATAGTGTGGAACATATTGAGAGTTTTATGTCCTCTGAGAAGCCTTCCATAACCCTCCACCTCCAGAATCATTGAGATGAATCTCTTCTTTGGTACCTGAAGAGCCGGTGCACTCCTCCTTCTTCGAAATGATTGCCCTTCTCTGCAATTACTAATTTAATTCTTTGCATCCTATACTTTAAATACCTTGAGATCCTGAATTTGTCTTATTAGACTCTGTGTTCCAGGACCAAGCTAAATTCTTCATTCAGGAGAGTTGAGTGGATCAGCGAAGACAGACAGATGCACCTGACTGAGGCCACAGTCCACCATCATTACCGTGGCAGGTGCCACCATCCTGCCAGTTAACTCCAGATGAGATTCTTACAGCTGGGAACAGAAAGAGAAAGGAAAGACCCATGTTTGAAAATGAGAGAGCACGTGGCCTTTTGAGCTTGCTGGAAGAAATGCTGATTGATCTAGGCACTTGACTCTGAGAGAGTAGGAAAGAAGGTGGTGCCCACAGGATGCAGGCAGAAAGGGAGTTTTGAGGGGCGAGAAAAGCAGCAAGACTGCCAAGGACGCTGGTCCAAAATGTGCAGGGCATGGTGAAGGGGGCAAATCAGAGTCCCACAGCCCCCCAGGTCTGACCCCAAATCCTGTGCGGTGCCCACCATGCAGCCCCACTAAAATCCAGTGCACTATGATTTTAGAGACTTTTAAGCAGCCCTCCCTTCTCTTCTCTTTCCTTCCTTTCCTTCCTTTCCTTTGCCTTCTTTCTGTCTCTTTCCCTCTCCCTTTCTTTTACTTGAAGTTTTGTCTTATATTCCTTGGAATTTAGAAAACACAGTGTTGAGAAAGTCAGCCTTCTTCACTTGTGCAAAGATAACCATGGGCAGGAGCTGTGTTGATGTCAAGCCCAGAGTTCTATACAAAGAACAGGGCTCCCCTTATGGAGGATGGCTAGGAAGAGTCTCCCCAAAACTGTAAGTCCTGGGCTTGCTTTTTCAACAACTACAGCCTAACTAGTTCCATTGTACTAAAAACTAGATCCGTGGATTTTGTCTTAATAAAGGTGACCTTTTTCTCTTGTGTGAATCATAAAATTCAGAGTTAAAAATTCTGAATCATTGTCTTAGGATGGAATGGCGCTGTTAGCTAATCAAGGGCTATTGTTAGATTTATGGTCAGTAAATATATGGGTGAGATTATGACATGGCTTCAGACACTGTTCTTCCTCCTCTTCCCTTTGTCTCCCAAACTAGAACTGCCCTCCACCATGGCAGTCTGTGTTTGTTTGTTTGCTGGTTTTTTCATCTTTATAGTTCCTCCTAAGGAAGAGAATGCACAGATTTGCAATGCCTTTTGCCTGCTGGGCCCAACCCAGTGCAAGTGGCTCATTCTTCTTCATTACTATAAAGGTAACTTGGAGATGGTGTAGTATTGACAAATGGGCACAAGTACCATTCACCCATTTCTCCATCTAGCCACCCAATGAATGTCCACTGCACATGTATTTTGTTGTCTCTGTTGGGCCCCAGGCTAAGCAACAGGGTGGACAACAGGGAGTAAAACTCAAAAGTTCCAGATCCCAACTAGCAAACAAGCCAGTGGTGGAGACTTGAAATTCTAAATAGCAATGCAAGGGTGCAAAGTAATAAAATGTCAGGAATGTAAATCTCTAGAAGCATCTCATGAATTTGTACCAAGTAAGTGACATAGATATGACAAGAAATAAACATTTCATCATAGGGTTGGGTTTGAAGCTGCTCCTTGAAGGTATGTCTGTATGGATGAGCAAAAGGGACATGTTTTTTTTTCAGAAGTAATAATGTTAATAGGAAGTAAAAGGAGGAATGTGCATAGTGAATAAGAAAAGTCAGTGAGAGACAGTCTTGTCAAGAAAGGAGGATGTTCAGATCAGAAAATGGAGGAATATGAGATTCCTCTTTTCATGAGCTGAGTAGTATCCCCCCTGCCAAATTCATGTCTATGTGGACCTAAGTAGGTAACCTTATTTGGAAGCAGAGTCTTTGTAGACATAATTACTTAAGATGAGGTTGTACTGGACTACAGTATACCTTTAGTCCAACAAATGTCCTTATATGAAGAGGAGAGGACACATAGACACAGGTAAGTGGGCCACGTGAAGATGGAGGGAGACATTGGGTGACAGGTCTACAAGACAAGGAAGGCCAGCAACTGCTGCAACCCCAGCAGAATCTAAGAAGAGGTAAGGAAATATTTTTCCTTAGAGCCTTCAGAGCCTTAGAGCCTCCATACTTAGAGCATGGTCCTCTGACACCTCGATTCTAGCCTCCAAAACTGTGACAGAATAAACCTGTCTTGTTTTAAGCTCCCAGTTTGTGGTAATTTGTTATGGCAACCCTAGGTAGTTAATACAGTTCGGTTAGCACAGATTCAGATTCGCACTCTGGACTCAAGGATACATGGAGTCACACTATAGCTCCATGGCTTCCTCGCTGGGAGACTTTGAGAAGGTCAGTTTTAATTCTTCACATGTTACTTCCCTAGATGTAATATGGGTAGATAATAATACCTATCACTTGTGGCTTCTGTGAGACTGAAGATAAAATGTGTAATATGTTTAGCAAATCACCTGACACAGAGTGAGCACTCAATGCATGACTCTTTTTTTTTTTTTTTTTTTTTTTTTTAAATTTTTTTTTTTCAACGTTTTTTTATTCATTTTTGGGACAGAGAGAGACAGAGCATGAATTGGGGAGGGGCAGAGAGAGAGGGAGACACAGAATCGGAAACAGGCTCCAGGCTCCGAGCCATCAGCCCAGAGCCTGACGCGGGGCTCGAACTCACAGACCGCGAGATCGTGACCTGGCTGAAGTCGGACACTTAACCGACTGCGCCACCCAGGCGCCCCTCAATGCATGACTCTTAACACCACTCATTATCTTTGTTATTTTATCACTATCGCTAATTATTTTTTAAAGTTTATTTACTTCTTTTGAGAGAGAGAGAGCAGAGAGAGAATGGGAGAGAGGCAGAGGATCCCAAGAGGCTCTACACCATCACCGTAGAGCCTGACATGGGGCTCAAACTCACAAGCTGTGAGATCATGACTTAAGCTGAAATCAAAAGTCAGACACTTAACCAACCAAGCCACCCAGGCATCCCTATTTTAATAATAATATCATACTGAGTGACTTCAATATCAAAGCACTATGATGGATGAATATGAAAATTAATAATATATTTTTTACTCTTAAATTACTTAATCTGCTCAGGCTGCTATAACAAAAATACCATAAACCGTGTAGCTTAAATAGCACACATTTATTTCTCAGAGTTCTAGAGCCTGGAAAGTCCAAGGTCAAGGTGATGGAAGATTTGGCTCCTGGCGAGGACTTGTTTCTTGGCTTGTAGGTAATTGCCTTCTCACTGTGTACTCTTATGGGCTTTTCTTTGTGCATGAATGTGGAGAGAGAGGAAAAAAAAAAAAAAAAAAAAAAAAAACAGAAAGAGACAGAGAGAGAGGGAGAGAAGGAGAGATCTCTGTTTTCCTCTTCTTCCAAGGGCACTAATCCCATCATGCAGGCCCCATGACCTCATCTGATCCTAATACCTCACAACGGCCCCATCTCCAAATACCATCCCATTGAGGGCTAAGGTTTCAACATAGGGATCTGGGGGAACACAAACATTCAACCCATGAGAGTTACAAAAACAGAAAAAAATGTATGTATCATTCATACCTATACGGAATAATACAGTCAATATACTGTAAATGTACTGTAAATATAAACCTCAATATACTGTTCTCTATTAACCTTTTACTATAAATGTTAAACTTTCTAAAATCAAACCCACAAAACATTTCCCATTTTCCAGTATTTCCACTTCAACTTTATGCAGGAGGCAGCAGGGATATGCATACACATTAGAGACCTATTTTCTTGGAAAATGCAAGGTTATTTGGCTATAAGACTGGTTACACTGGCAAAGAAACAGCAAGTTGAGACATAGCAGAATTACCAAGTTAAAAAGAAAATATTGGCAAGCCGGCACTACCCATACCAGCTTCTATTTTGATCAGTGTCCTGGGATTATTGTTCACCTCTTTCCAGGCTGTGTTTTTATGGGAAAAAGCCTTAAACTAAACATTTTAACAAGTGGCTGAAAAACTGAATTTTGAAATCTGTTAAGTCATTGCCTCTTCCCAACTGGGAGCCAGGGAGGCGGCTCTCCTGTCAAAGGCTCGCTGGTGAATTCCTGGGGGTTGATCTTACAGCTCACAGAGCTATTCATCATTTTGGTGAGCATCCTCAGGGGGGCCCCCGGTGATTTACATGCTCCAGATAAATTATGATGCCTCTCATGATGTTATCATCATTTCGGCTCATGGATTCAAACACTTTCTGGAAGAGGACTTTTTTCACCCTTTCTTAAATGATGAACAACTCCCAGACAGATTATATTGTAGTTGTCAAGTAGAAAGATATAGGTATGTTTTCTTAAAGATAAACAACTCAGCCACCACAGCTAGCTGGCCCAGCAACAGGAAAACGTTGTCTACTGAGAGTTCACTGTTTATCCCACCTGGAAAAGATCATCAAACTTGCGTGGTCTTTTATTCTTACTCTATCTCATGATGAATTTTCTCCCATAGCTTTACTGGATTGCTCCCTCTCTAATGGGGGATAGACTTAAATAAAGCAAAAATCTGCTCCTCTCTTCCAGTAAATCCACAAGGTATCCATGCTCAGTTTTGATCTCATGTGACCTTGAATGGACCGGGCTGTGCATTCTACCCTGTCCACAGGCCAGTTAATGAAACAGGTATTTTCTTCATCTCAAGCATATCTTGTAAGGTTTAAGTGGCTTCTGTGGGTGGCACATCTTATCAGAGTCTTCTGAAACTAGACCGTAATCCTTTAAAGCGAGTGTGGCAGGCAAAATAATGCCTTAAAGATGTTCACGTCCTAACCCCTGGGTCCTATGGAAGTGTTGTGGTGCATGGCAAAGGACAACTCAGACCGCAGAGGGAGTTAAATTTGCTAATCAGCTGACCTTGAGATGGGAAGCGTCCTGGATTCTCCAGGTGAGCCCACTGTAATCACAGGGGCCCTTAAAAGCGGAAGAGGGAGACAGGATTATCTGTTTAGAGTGAGGTGAGGTGAGAAAGATCTGGCTGGCCATTGCTGGCTATAAGGGTGGGCAGGGTGGCCACAAGCCAAGGAAAGTGGGCTGCCTCTAGGAGGTGGAAAAGGCAAGAAATGGATTTTCCCTCAAGTCTTCAGAATGGAACACAGTGCTGTCTACACCTTGACTGCAGGCCAGTGAGACACATCTGGACTTCTGACCCAGAACTGTGTTGTGTTGTTTTAAGTCACTGTTCACCCTAGTTTGTTAAAGCAGGAATAGGAAACTAAGGAAAGGAGACAACATTTTAATTGTCTTCCACTTTCAACACCCAGCCCAGTGCTGGCACACGGCAGCTACTTAATGTTCGGTGAATGAATGAATGGTGTCCAAATGTCACAAAGCAAACTCCCTCTCTCTGTTGGAGTGTCTGCCCCCTCTGAAATGCACTGGGTTCTTTGGCCTTCTCTGTAGATGCTTCTAGTTAGTTCTTCTTTCCCTTGCCCAGCCATTGACGACCATTCCCTGAGCCCCATAAGCCCATCTGTTCCCTCTGACAGCTCAGCCATTGGCCAGATTCCGTAGATAAGCCATCAATACTTTAAATGGAAGTGTCAATGCTGTTCTTACTTTTGTAGCCTCATTCTTACTCTGCACTTCACACTTGGTGTTTCAACGCCCCTAAGATGCCTGGAGTTTCCAAACACAACCTTTGTGTCATACTTCCATGGCACATAGGCTGGCTTTTTTAGTGGGGGGCAGGGGTGAAGAGGTTTTTGGTTTTGATTTTGGTTTTGTGATGTGTATATCCTTGTTCTTGTGGTTCCTTGGTTTGGGTCAGAAACTCATATTTGTCCTTCAAACCATACATTGTATCCAGGAGACTTCTTTGACCTATTAGGTATAATTATTCAAATCTTCCTGTTGGCTCTACTTTTAAACTTCCTTATTGTGGTTATTGATGACTTAGTCCTCACTGTATAACTCTGCTTCTTCCTCTTCTTCCCCTTCACGATAGTGTCTCCAACCTCGTGTTCAGTAACAACGGTTTTCACACAGCAGGCTTTCAATCCCTATGTAAGCAGGCTTTCAATCTGTATGTGATGAGTTAATGAATAAGTGCTATTTAGGGATCAAATCTTTAGAATTTTAAAGTAAGACATATTTACATCTATACTGAGAAGAGCAGATGTAATTTTCACGTAGGACAGAAAAAAAACTTCTGTTATAGTGCCCTGAAATGGGAAGACAAAACATTTTACTTTATTTTTTAATAGGATGTATTTTTTTTTTCCACGAATACAGATTACCAGGATATCGTTAGAAAATTTTTTGTTGAAATGTTTTTAGTTTTAGTGAAGTTTGGGCTGAATTGCTTCGTATGTAGTCTTCAATCCAGAGTCGATGTTTTCTGTGCTTGAGATTTTATGTTGTGGGTTCTTGCTTAGTAAAAAGGAAAGTAAGAGGAAAAACAAAAGGATTCCTATAGCTAGGAAACTGTATTTAATAGAATCAGTTCAAATTACTGGCATTAATGTAAGATAGCAGATTCTGAGAGAAACATTACCTCTGTAAGTTTTCTTATACCGGTTGAAATTTCTCTGAAATCAGCACAGGTTGAGAGGAAGAGGTTGAGGTCAAGTTTATGTAAGTGAATCACCTGACTTGATGATAATTTTGGCTGTCCTCATGATTGATTTCTCTGTGTCATTCAGAATTAATCAGGAGAAAACTCAGGTAATCAGATCAGCTGAGCCCATGTCTGGTTTGATGACCATATGTGACATGGCTAAGGAGTTATTTTCTTCACATGCCATGTCCACTGAGCATCAACCAGAAGGGGAATCACTGAGTTTTCCCCACGGAACTGTGATAAAGGAGGGAGAGGAGACGGAGTCGTAGCTGCATGAGAGCATAAAGGGATCAGCAGCTATGCACTTTGCAAATGGTCGATATCACAGAGCCTGTTTCCAGGATATCGCGGGTCCATAATGTGAAACTAGAGTTCATACGGCGCCTCCTTAGCGCAGTAGTCAACACTTCAGTCTCATAGAGTTCATGACTGCATTACTTTCAAGGATGTAAACGTTCCTACGGATTTAATTATTTTATGAGCATTTATTTTATTTAATTATTTTATGAGCATCTCTTCATTAAAAGAGAAGTGTGCATGAATCACATAAAAAGAGAGTGTTCTTGGTAATAACACTTAAAATGAATTCTGTATTAAAGGAGGCCCTTGACAGACAGGCACTACAGTTGTCAGACTTAGTCAGTAAACATACAGGACACCGAGTTCAACTTGAATTTCAGATAAACCACAATTTTTTAAAATACAAATATATCTCATGTATTATATGAGACCAACTTATGTTGAAAAAAATGTGTTGTTTATCTGATATTTGAATTTAACTGGACTTGTCTATGTTTATCTGGTAAACTTCACAGGTACCCTCTGGAACATACCCTTTAATACTTTTAACTGTAATTTAGCAGCAAGTATGGGAACCCAACTAATGTCCTTTTAACGACCATCTTTAGTTATCTTATTAGTGGAGTTATACTGTAAAGGAGAAGAAATACAGATGAAGGCTCAAATGTGTTTATGAACAAGTTAGGAAGTGTACCTTGGAAAGAGGATGCCAGTAAGTATTGGTTCTGGGAATGTGCTGGAAAAATTTATGACAGTCGTGTAGTACTTTGTATCTTTGGATTCCACTTGATAAATTAGATGGGATTCCTGCCATCCACGGAGAAGAAAAATATATCTCTTGGATATTTTGGTAGCTAAGATGATAGAGTGAACTTGGGTGAGGAAGTGTGGGAGAACAAGGAGCAGCCAGCAGCATAGGGTTGGAGTTCATCAGAATAACAATTACTCAAGTGGGTCAAATTCCTTTTTTTTTTTTAGGGGAAAAGATTTTGATAATTGAAGTCTAGGAGGAAACCACCTGGTTCATCCAACACGGTCTTCAAAATACAAATACCCAAGGGATTTATGTCATTTTTAAAACTCCACATCTCCAGTGAATGGCTTTTCTCTAGATTATTGGGGAAAACCAGCTGGCTCTTATAATTATTATTAAGGGATTTGAGTTGATCAAAAGGAGACACTGCTCTTGTAAACATTGCTTATGCACCTTCATGCACAACATCCACCCTGGCCCCAGCTATCAATCTTGTCCCTACCTTTCACCATAGGCTGGCTCCATATGACTTGGAAGACACCAACCAAAGAGCCGGATACTTAGCCAGTCATCTGGATCTGTTCACAGGATTCCACGTATCATTAAAAACAAACAAACAAACAAAACAAAACACCTGGGTCTTCGGCCATAATTGAGTGAGTTGTATCTTTTCTCGCTGAGAACATTTGACCTCGTAAAGGCAAAGACATAAATTCACAGGACCAAAAGGTGCTTAAAAACATTATCTTAGGAATCCCTTCCGTCTAAACTGGTTAGTCCCTAAATGAAGATTCTAAATAACAGTACCAGTGACATTTTAAACCAGAGAATTCTTTATTTGGGGGGTGGCCAGAGCATTGTTTAGCAGCATTGTGGTATCTACCCACTAGATGCCCGAAGGCCCTTTACCTCCTGGTCACGACTATCCAAAAGGCCTCCAGACATTGTCAAATTTCCCCTGGGGAGGACAGTTGAGAACTACTAGCCTGAACTAACCAATAGTGAGAGTCTTATCCATGCACCAGTGAACAGTAAGTCTAGGGAAAGTAACAGAGCCACAGGAATGGGATCACAATGGGGTCATGAGGAGTAGAGGGCAAGTGCAGTAAACTGGTAAGAGCCCTAGCTATTTCATTCACTCATTCATTCATCATTTCTCATTCATGCATTCCTTCATTCAACAAATATGTATTGAGAGCATACTAAGCAGAAATAGAGCATCCTAGCTGTTCTGAGGGCTGGGCATTCCAGTAAAGAAGCAAAAATAGATTTTCTGCTCTCATGGAACTTATATCCAAATGGATGTAGAGGACAGTAAATAAGAAGAGAGCCAACGTGTCTGGCATTAACAAATGCAATGATGGCAATGCTTAGTCGGGGTCTGATTAGGGAAACAAAAAACACAGCAGCAATTTTAACAGCGAGAATGTCACACAGGGAATGGATTCACAAGGCATTGGAGGATGACTGGGGCTATAAATGTGGAATGGGGTCGTGAAGTTCACACAAAAAAGCTGGCCCAATACAGAAAGGAGCAGCAAGCCAGCAAAAATGGGCCAGTGGCCCCACCTCAGCCATCTTGCAACCTCCCTCCAGCACCCCCTAAGGGTGGAGATCAATAGGGAGCCGGCTGGCATAGGGGAACCGAGCCCCAGCTTCACAAAGAAGAGCGTGGAAGGGAGACTGAGGCTGATAGAGCCTCAGAACCAGGGTAGGGAGGCTATTCTTTTCTATAGGAGTTCTTTGGAGCCTACCCTGCCCGCCCTGCTCCAGAGAATGTCTTTGTCATTTTTTCTCTGTGCAGGGACTGGCTTCAAAAGAATCATGCATTCTTCTACAAACGCCTTCAAGGCAGAGGCAGCTAATTTACCTATCTTATGTTATCACAAAAGGTTTGTTTAGTGAATGAATGAATGAATGAATGAATGCATGGAATGATGCCTTTAACATAATGCTATTGTCATTTTTCTGAATTATTTCATTTAATGCCAACTCAAGTTTTAAACTGTAAAGTTTAAAATGAAACACAAATGTCATGGAAATTAAGCAACTATAGCTGAAATATTACTTGCCCATACCTGGTTAGACTGGTGCATCAGCAATTTTTTCAGCCTGTGGTCTACTGGGGTGTGTGTGTGTGTGTGTGCGTGCGCGCGCTATGTCTGTGGCCGATTCAATCTGATTCAGTAAATATTAGGTACCCACTAAGTCCAAATCTCTGTGTCAGATGCTACAGGGGACCCCAAAGAATTAAACCCAGTCCCTAAAGGACTCAGAATATTGATTTCTGAGTGTGCCATCTGGTACATAACACTATTTTTAAAGGGCGTTTCCTTGATTTATTGAGGTCTTCTTGAATCCTATTATTTTCTGGTCTTAAAGATGTTAACAATGCACGTCTGCCCCCACCTCACTTCCGCCTCCAGGTTCACCTCTTTTATGAACAGAATAAAGCAGATTTCCTCCCAGAAGTAACCTTTTGGTAGTAATTGTCTAAAGAGAGAAATTAACTCAGACTCCCAGGGCGCCATTACTAAATGTTCGGTAAAACTTTTTCCTGATTACCACCTGGAGACGGACTTGGCATCTGGGAAATAGTATCCAATATGTATACATTTGTTTCCTTCATTGTTGTCCCAAAGAAGGGCATGAGTTCATCGCTCTAAAAAGAAGCCTCAGAGATTCTTATTTATGGATAAGAATGGGATGGGGTTGTGGGCTGGGGGAATTCTAGTTTCCCAACATACTTCAAAAGTCTGGCTCCTGGTACCTTAGTTATCCTGAGCATTGACCACACCACTGAAAAGTGCAGGGGAAGGCTCAGGGTTGGGGGCCGTCCCCACTAAGCT
Source organism: Panthera onca (assembly GCF_046562875.1). Classification (NCBI taxonomy): domain Eukaryota; kingdom Metazoa; phylum Chordata; class Mammalia; order Carnivora; family Felidae; genus Panthera; species Panthera onca. The sequence goes on from NC_138342.1 coordinate 16,325,107, forward strand.
GTTATGAGGGCCCTGGTTGTAAAAAATGATCTTCCCTAGCCGATCTCCAAAAATACCAACAAATACGTTAGATGCTGTTAAATGTAATGATGTATCTTTGGATGCATCTCTTTGGAGAAGCATTCTAATGAACATTAATACTTTCCTTCCCTATTGCTTAAACATGATTTTCAGGCCCACAAATATCTTGCTCAACATTTGTGGTTTGAAATATTCCTTAGTCTAAGCTTTTAGGGAGGAAAGCCAGGGTTCTTTGGATTGCTTCATTATGGATAGTCCCAAGATCTTCTCCACTTATATTATCACAGATCCTGACCCATTTTATTTAAATTTTTTTAATGTTTATTTTTGAGAGAGACAGAATGCGAGTGGGGGAGGGGCAGAAAGAGAGGGAGACACAGACTCCAAAGCAGGCTCAGGACTCTGAGCTGTCAGCACAGAGCCTAATGCAGGGCTGGAACTCACAAACCTTGAGATCATGACCTGATCCCAAGTACGACGCTTAACCGACTGAGCCACTCAGGCGCCCCCGATCCATTTTAAATTCAGAATTTAGCCTCTGAAAGGTCTTAAAAATTCATGCCATGTGTGTTTCCTAACTGTAGCTCTACCTTATAACCAGGGCATCACTGAAAGGCCATTATGGATACACGGAAGGTTTTATACAGGTTGGAACAGTCTAGTGTTAAATATAATAAAAAAAAAAAAAAAAAAAACAAAAAAAAAAAAAACAGTGCTAACATTTAAATCCTGGACCCCCAAGCAAATTTTTCTTACATGGTCCATTTTTCTTTACTTTGAGGTAAAACCCTTCAGCAGAAAAACAATCTCTCTTGACATTTGTAAGATCTACTAGAGGAGATCTTGGGTGCAGGAATCATGAAAATGCAAATTGATCTATTATATGCGGTCAAAAACAATTTTTCCAAGCAGCTCAGCAGATGTATTATGTCATACTCATTCCCCTCCACTTATTATTTGGTTAAGATAAAAATTCCCAGTCAATGCTGATTGCATTTAGTCTGATCATATTCTTTGTACATGTTTCAATGCTGATCCTATTTCCTGCTTTTAACCGTGCAAATACATGACAATAAAGAAAATAATTTCGTTAGCAATTGAATTACCAAATGTGTTCAGTTCTCCATTAATAAAACCTCTCTCTTGTTCAACATCCTCAGTAAATAGCCTTTATATTTTTCCTCTCTTCAATTTGCCAGCTGACAATAGAAAACACTAACTGGGCCTGAAGACCGCAAAGCAAGAGAAGAGATAGTTAGTTAGCGCCATCTAGTGGGCAAACCAAAGTTGGACCAAAGTTTTTGGATCTTCCTTTTGCTCTAACATAAATAGAACGTCCCCTACTGGGTCATATTATGTGCTCCCACTGCAGTAACATCAGGACTTTCCTCAGGGACTCACATATCAAGAATTAGACGTGTACCTTTCTCACAGGAATCTAGTCTGCCAGCTGACACACCTTCTTATTCCCGTGAACCTGTAGGTGTCCAATTTCTCTTCAAAGGACAATAAAGGACTAAAGGAAAATTTTCATTAACTTACAAAGTTTTTTTGTTTGCTTGTTTTGTTTTGTTTTTGTTTGTTTTGTTTTTTTATTCAACCTTCTTTTTCTTATTATTAACCTTATTTTGTTGTCTTTTCCGGTGTCTCCTTGCATGGTGCCAAGACTCCTTCGCTGCCCTAACTTCTAGCTGATAGATGATCCTTTCTTCTCCAGGAGGGTCATTTATGTTGTCTTCCTTGGACTGGCGGCCTCTGCCATCGGTAACTCCTGTATATAAATACCCCACCTGGCCAACGTTGACCCATAGGCAGGGATATCGCTCTGCCCTTATTCAGGAGGAAGAAGTTACAGAAGAGAAGACCTTCACACTCAGCAACCTGAAAGATTTAAGGGTCAAAGTTATTCAGGGAGATTGAGGTGGGAAAACAAAGGCAGAAGGAAATGGCAGATAAAATTAAGTTTCTTCATCACTTGCAGCCCATTGACAAATACTTAACATTTCTCCAGGAACCCCTACCGTCCTAATGTTAATGCTTTGCTAGAGGGGAAAACAACCTTAGCCTGACAATAGCTAGGCCTCCAGTCACCTGTGGGTCTTCTTTGGCAAATTAAAATCCCTTTGAAAACTTCCTTTTGACTTTACCTCCCCCAACTCCCAAGTACGTAATCAGACTTTCCTTGCTACTCCGGGGCAGCCCTTCCTGCCCAGGGATCCTGTCCCCATGCTTTAGTAAAATTACCTTTTTGCACCCAGGACTTCTCAAGACTTCTTTCTTGGCCCTCAGCTCCAGACCCCCACCATCACCCAAAAGCCTCATCAGTTACTACTCTTCTACTCCTTCTCTCAATTGCCAACCATGTTCTGAATGAAATGAAGTTTTACTACTAAACTTTAAAAGGAACAAATAACATATCAAAGCCAAATTAAAAAGGGATTTTTAATTAAAAAAAATAGGTAGAGAAATTAACGCTGGTGGCATTTTATCTAATATTTTAAAATATTTTGATTCTTTAAAAAATTTGAATAAAACCTCTAATATCCATCAGACACATTAAACTTAAATGTATTACTACACTATTCAAATCCCAACAATACTGAATCAGGTAAGATTATGTGGAGCAAACAGTGAAAGCAAAAACTGGCAATTATCTGTCAGTCTTCCCCGTGAAGACAGCTGATCAAGAGTGTTTCATCCTCCGGGTGCGCTGGGTGGCGCAGTTGGTTAAGCGTCTGACTCTTGGTTTTGACTCAGGTCAGGCATCTGGCTCTGCATTGGCAGAGCAGAGCCTGCTTGGGATTTTTTCCCTCTCTCTGTCTCTGTCCCTCCCATGCTTGCTCTCTCGGTCTCTCTCTGTCTCAAAATGAATAAATTAAAAAAAAAAAAAAAAAAAGAATGTTCCATTCTAACTGTATTTGGCCATAATCAGAAAATCTATAGACATCACTGAAGAAGCTAACTTGGTCACTTATCTTCACTCTGCTCTTTGGAGCTATTCAATGTATTCCCAGTGTTGGTCTCTTTGTTTAAACCCATGTGGGTGGCTCCTGGGTGGCTCAGTCAGTTAAGCGTCAGACTTCGGCTCAGGTCATGATCTCTCAGTTCATGCCTTTGAGCCCAGTGTCAGGCTCTGCGCTGACAGCTCAGAGCCTGGAGCCTGCTTTGGATTCTGTGTCTCCCTCTCTCTCTTCCCCCAACCCACTCGCACTCTGTCTCCGTCTCTCTCAAAAATAAACATTAACAAAATTTTTAAACCAGTGTGGGAGCTGGAGACCAAATTCAGCCAGGGCCCTTTAGCACAGAACAAGTATTTTAGAGATTCTAGGGTCAGGAGTTAGAGGTTGGGATCAGAGAGTAACTTTTTATACAGCTTTGATACTACTTTCCCAGGCTGCTCTGCTAGGCAGCTGACAAGTACTCCATAGCATGGAGAAATCTGATTTATGATTTTCCAGAGAAACAGAACTGATAAGATGTATTAATATAAAGATGGTCCCCAATTTATAATGGGGATTTGTAACTTACACTTGGCTCATACAATTTTGGAGGTTAGCAAGTTTAAAATCTGCAGGGTGGGCTGGCAGGCTAGAGACCCAGGAGAGAGTTGATATGGCAATTTGAGTCCAAAGGCTGTCTGCTGCAGAATTTCTTTTTGCTTGGAGAAGACGGTTTATTTATTTTACTTGGGTCTTCAACTGATTTGGACAAGGCCCACCCACATTATAGAGAGCAATCTGCTTTATTTAAAGAGCACTAACATAAATGTTAATCTCATTCAAAAATATCCTTACAGGAGCCCCTGGGTTGCTCAGTCAGTTGCACGTCCGACTCCGGCTCAAGTCATGATCTCACAGTTCATGGGTTCGAGCCCCACATCGGGCTCACTGCTGTCAGCACAGAGTCTACTTCGGATCCTCTGTTCCCCACCCCCCTCTGCCCTTCCCCTGCTTGTGCTCTCTCTCTCTCAAAAACAAAGCAAAGCAAACCAAACCAAACCAAACCAAACCAAACAAAACAAAATAAAACAAAACCACTCTTATAGAAACAACCAGAATACTGTGTAACTGCAATTAGGCATGGTAGCCCAGGCAATTTGGCACATAAAATGTACTATCACATTAGGTGAAGTGTGCAGCAGGGACAAGGAAGGATATGAGAGAATTTGGGAAAAGCTTAAAAACCTGCTTCTCATCCACCTCAATACAATGATTACTTTATGTCAGAGGGTCTGTTTGCTACCGACACTTCCAGCAACATTGGATCTGCTGGATAAGGTGGCCCAAGTACTGGAATAGCTTACACGGTGGCCTGGACCTGTGCAGAGACTTCTCTTGTTCTGGGCCCCACTCAAAACTAGCAGCTTTTCAGATAACCCAGTGAATGGGCCAGAGTAACACACCCAAATGACAAATATGTTGTCTCCAAAGTCCAAAGAGGCCCAGTAGGCATTGTGCCTCTTTTTTGGTTATAGGAAGGGTCAGATGCAACAGTGTAGCTTCACCTGGGAAGGAATATCTTGACATGCTCTACATTACTGGACTTCTAGAAATTTCAGAGGTAGAGGCAAATGACTTACAAATAAGTCTAGAGTAGTTGCTACTTTTTGTGCATTAGGTCCAATCAGTATATTAATTATCAATGTAATAGACCAGTATGATATCTCAAGGAAGGGAAGGGTCCTTGATCTGTGATTATGATCATTGCAGATTAAATTATATCCTGATGTTAGACAGTAAAGGTATATTGCTAGACTTGCCAAATGAAAGCAAACTGTTTCTGGTGGGTCTTATGGACCAGTATGGAAAAAAGGGCATTTGTCAGATCAATAGCTGTAGACTATTGATCCCTTATTGGTTCAACATATAAATTTAGGAGAGATAAAATCAACTCTTAACAACCCTCATGTTCATAAAGCATTCTTTCAGTGTAACCTTTGGCTAAATTCCTATAAAAGTATTATGCATGATAACTCAATGGAGAATTACATTCTCCCTCATTCTGATACGGAGGTTTTTACAATAATGTAACAGGAAAAACTCTTCACTATCAAGAGGTAGTTTCTGCTTCTCCCTCACACATGCCTAAATCAGTACTTTTTAAGCTGTAAAGTGCATTTCCTCATCTGGGGAATCTTGGTAAAATGCTGAACCTGATTCAGTAGACCTACAGTGGGGCCTGAGATTCTGTATCTAACAAGCTCCCAGATGATGATGATGATGATGGTGGCGGTTGTGGTGGTGATGATCTGAGGACCACACTCTGAGTAGCAAGGATACAGTTTCTTCTACAAGTCATGGATCAGAAATTAAGTCATCTGGAAAAAAAGAAACTTAACAAACAAATAATTGCCTCAGCAAAAGACTGTACCAGGTACTCTTAACTGTTGATGTTATGTAGATGAAATCATGTGAAAAAGGTTTCCATTATGACCTGACATCATCACCATGGGCACCTGTCAGGTATTTCCATTTCTTTGAGCCCTGTTGTAAACGACTTTCTGAAGGAGGATTCATTAACCCAAGAGCAGCAGAACAAGGTTTAACTTCTGATAGACATATGAGAGCTCATTCTTTCCTTATCTACCCCCAAACCTCAATTTAATAGGCTAGAGTTGAATGAAATATGATGAAACACTCTTTAAATAGTGTATTATTCTGACTGAGACCTCAGAATAAAAATATTCTACAAAATATCCTAAAATCAGTTATAAATGAATATAATAGTTTCTATAAAAATAGTATTTCCTGCTACCTCATGACACTTCCTCCATGCAGACTACAACTGGAGTGTTTTCTATGTATTGCCTCAGAGAGGCGGATATCATCATAAAAGTATTGACAACAAGAATCAAATTCTTGGCCTTGAAGTTTCAAGTCCAAGGACCAGTCATTATTTGGAAGAGTTGGAAGAACAGTATATCATTCAGAGTCAAGGCCTAGAGCTGAGTACAAAGACACACTGTGCCCTGCCTCTCCCACCTTTCATCCCACCCCCAGGACAATGTCTCAGAACAAATGCCCCGATATCCTCTAGGTAGTCCTGAACCTAGCAGGGCACAGGATCACAGGAATTGGCAGATGGTGTGGCTAGGCAAAGGACTCAAAGACAGTCTCACTGGTTTCTATGATCTCCAAAGGGTGGAAACTAACATATGAGTATCTCTCACTTAAGATAGGAAGAATTGGGGCGCCTGGGTGGCTCAGTCAGTTAAGCATCCAACTTTAGCTCAGGTCATGATCTCATGGTTCATGAGTTCGAGCCCCGCATCAGGGTCTGTGCTGACAGCTCAGAGCCCGGAGCCTGCTTCAGCATCTGTGTCTCCCCTCTCCCTCTGCCCCTTCCCGGCTCATGCTCTGTGTTTCTCAAACCTGAATAAACGTTAAAAAAAAAGATAGGAAGAATAGACTATTTCCTGGGCACTTAAGAGAAGAGTGGAATTAACTATGAATGAGAACGCGGAATGAGAGAGATGGATGAGCAATCCACATGGACAGAGGATATGTGACCAACCGAGGACCAGGAAAGTCAGAGTACTTCTGGGCAGGTGGCAACACAGGCAGATGACAGCAGAGGACCAGACGCCTGACCTCTCCAAGCTTCATCGCTCCCTCTCCAAACACATTTCCAAGGAGAACAAGATTAAGTCTCTTCCACAGACAAAAAGGGAATTTGTAAAAGAAATTAAACTCAACTCAGAATCTTAAAGGAAGTTGTCATTTGCACTGATTCTACAAGGATTCATAATCAATTAATGTGTTATCTCTTTAGATTTTGCACTGATATTCCAACATCTAATGGTATGCTGTACATAAACCGTGGACTCTGTAACCATTTGATACAATCCATGTATTTCCTTGGTTCTGTTTGGACCACTAAGTAAGGCCACAGCTTTCCCATGACACTCACCAGTATGATCGCCACTAGCCTCCCGTGGCTACTGAGGAAATGTGTCTGCATTGAGAAGCAAATCTGTACCCGATTTTGAAGATTTACTATGACACAAGAATGTAAAATATCATACTAATATTTTTTTAATCATTGCACACTGATAATAGTTTGGACATGTTTTATAGAAACAAAATATTTATTGATATAAATATAAACTATTATATAAAATGAATAAAATATAAAATTATAAATATAAATTATTACATAAAATATAATAAATAAAATATCGTATTAATCTGAATTTCACTTTTTTTTTACTTCTTAAAACTGTGACTGCTAGGAAATTTAAAATTTCATATGTGACTCACATTAGATTTCTATTGTACAAATGCTGACCGACGTCCTCATTCATGTTGATCTTTGGTTTCACCTGAGTAGCTACTATCACTGCTTAATGTTTTCCATATGGAAAAAAAATTACAATTGCAATTAATTTTTCCATATGGGCACTGCAATGATTATATAATGGTGATGTCTAACATTTCCTGACAGTGTGTACTAGAAATTACATAAAAAATGGCTTATATCTCATTTCCTAATAATCGGGAATGATCACTTGGTCTGAAATTTTTACAAAAAGGAACAGATTTTCTTTAAAGTAATTAAGCCCCCACCAACAATACCTCTGATATTTTCTTAAAAATGCTTGGTGACTAAATAAATATAATTAAGATGTGCTCCCAAGTGAAATAGAAATCAAAATGATGAGAAAAATATTCTCAGTTTTCAGCTTTGATTACATTTATCTACTTCATAATCTGACACAACATGAAGTGATACGTTAAACATAGGATGATTTGGCAAGGGTTTGTTTACAAAGGGACTATTTTTTAAAGTATAGGGTAACTGCACAGAGAGTGCATTAATCAAGGGCAGGAAGCACCTGAGATTTTACACCTGTAGTCCTGAAGTTGGCTATTTAGAAAGGAGCTGTGACCTTCATTTAGGGATGTAGCCAGTTCCAGGGAAACTGTTGGAGATGAAGCAGAAGAATGAAATCTTCTGATTTCACTCTCCCCAAATTCTACAATTTGTTATTAAGCTTCCCCATTGGCCAAGCCCAAGTGTGATCTGGAGGGCATGGGAGCCTTTGTCGATGCCAATGCATGGTGATCAGCTCCCAGAGTGTACAGTAGATAGAGAACAGCGGAGAGTAAATTAGTAGGGGAATAGGGAAGATGTATGGTACTCACTGTATAGTGAGTATAGTGAGATGTTTAGTAACAGCCATGAGCCAGGTGCTGCTAAGTCTATCAGCGGGGATGCTAGGTGGGAGGGAGAGTGCAAGGAGATATCATAAGGCATGGAGAATCTGAAGAAGGGAGATCATAAGGTGAAAATAGCTAAGAAAGATGATCTTTTTTTTCTTTTTTCTTTTTTCTTTTTCTTCTTCCTTTTTTTTTTTTTTTTAAACACTACTTAAGGGGCACCTAGGTGACTGAGTTGGTTAATCCTCTGGCTCTTTTTTGGGTCAAGTCATGATCTCACAGTTGTGGGATAGAGCCCCGAGTGGGGCCTGCTTCGGATTTTCTATCTGCCGGTCCCCTGCCTGCTCTCTCTTTCTCTCAAAAGGAATTAAAACAAAAACAAAGTTAAAAAAAATTAACACTACTCTCAAGCACACGTTGTGCTAATTGGAGACCAAAGGGATAGAGACAGTTTTGGTCACATGGGGAAGATAGGTAAACACATAATGAATTTTAAAAGTTTAGACTTGTATGCAAATTTCACAGTACATTCGAGGAGTTAGATATACATAGGATTCGTTTGTTTGTTTCGTTTATTCAAAGAGTACTTTCTGAGTCCTGCTACATTGTGCCAGAAGGTGGAGAAACGCAGGGAAAAGGCATAATCATTGTCATAAAGAAGTCACAGTCTGTGGGAGAAGCTTCCACAGCAGTGACTCAGGAAGCAAGAATGGAGCTCCGAGGGCAGGGAGGGATGATAGGGCCTGGAGGGCTCAGACAATGAGGACTGTATAATTAGCTAATACCTGAGCAAAAATGCTAAGGCTATGGATGACAACAGAAGACGCTAGTAAAGAATGCAGCGGACAGGTTTGAAGGACTGTTTACTATGACAATCCAAATTGCTTTTGGTAGACACATGGGGACATTCATTTTCCTGCAGCATCAGTTTTACTAAAATAATCTGAAGTTTAAAAGCACACCCACTTTCTTTTTTTTTTTTTTTAATTTTTTTAATGTTTATTTATTTTTGAGACAGAGAAAGAGCATGAACGAGGGAGGGTCAGAGAGAGAGGGAGACACAGAATCTGAAGCAGGCTCCAGTCTCTGAGCTGTCAGCACAGAGCCCGACGCGGGGCTCAAACTCATGGACTGTGAGACCATGACCTGAGCGGAAGTCGGCCGCTTAACCAACTGAGCCACCCAGGCGCCCCCACACCCACTTTCTTAAAATACGGATGTATTATATAGAATGCCGTGGCATGCGAATCAGGAAGTTATGGCAGGAAACGAAATTCCACAGCTGGGCCTGTAGGTGGCTTTGGCTCTCTCTCCCGAAGACCCTGGGGCTGGAGTTCAGGATCCTTAGCTCTCAGGTTCTAGGGCAGGTGGAGAAAATTTTAAGTGTTCAAGAAACGTGTTAAGTGTTAGGTACAGGGACTAGGGAGAGATTGTGGTGCAGGGAACTAGGAGTCTGTGCTCTCCTCTGCTCTCTGCACCTCTCATCAGTCCTCAAAGACCCTCCACACGGTGCCCCTTCGCCACCACGCAACGCCAGCCCCCGCCGCCTCGTTGCCAGGACAACCCTCTTCCGCCCGGCGCCTCCGCAGCCTTCCTGCTAAAGGCTTAGAGGACGCTGCGTGCGTCTGACGTCACTGCGCGGCGCGGTCAGATCTGGGGACCGCGCGAAGCCTCGTTTTCCCGAGCCCGGGCGGTCGGTGACGCGAGTGGGGTAGTTGGCCGAGCGGGCGCAGGGCGAAAGTGCCAGCCGGCGTGGCGGCCGGCGTGCGCATCGCCGCGGGAGAGAGGCGCGGTAGGATCGGGTACGGGGTGCCGTGGGCCAGGGGTGCGGGGATCCCGCCGTGCCGCCCGCCCCGTCTCCGCCCTGCAGGCTTCCGGGCTGGCCTGTCTCTAGGGCCGCCGGACTCGTTGCTAAGGACCTTGAAGCTGCGGAGCGCCGAGAGCGCACCCTTCCTTTCCCGGGGTCAGGCTTTGGCGGAAAGTAGCCCGCCCTTCTTCCTCCCAGCTCCCCGGCTCCTTAAAACAAAACAAAAAAGCCAAAAAACCCCAAAAACACTCAACTCTGTTTTTCTGGATTTTTTTCCTACACGTCCTCCTGATTTTCCAACTTTGACACCACTCTGTCCCTGAACGGGTCTTAAGTGTTTGGAAGAGTGTGGTGTTAGAGAGGAAGAGGGTAGGAAAATGGAAAGCAAATTTAAGACCCTTAATATTGGCCCTGTGGATTTATGGTAAAAAGGGATAGGTGGATATTGGGCTCTGTGGCTGCACTCTGGAATTTGAAGGAGCTTTAGAGATGGGTCACGGCTTCTTCAGTGGGATGCCTGTCACTTCTGGAACTTTCTGAACAACGGATGAGAGAGTAGGAAAAAAAGTGGCCTCTGCCCCTTGAGAATTTAGCAAGCCTTTTAGTGCGGTGGTCTCAAAGCGTGGTCCCAGAAGAAAGTGCATATAGGGAAAGAAATAGGATATGTGAGCTGTCCAAAACAATGAAAACCAAAGTATGCTTTTCCTAGCACTGACACGGATGTCTATGGCCCCTTTCGGATGATCCGCGGCACCTAAGGAGACGAAAGGGAAAATGAGGGTTCTGCTGTTGGGGCCCTGCTTGATTTGCTTGCTCTCTGGTTTATGACATAGTTTAGATGTTTGGGTCAAGGGGATTCTAGTGCCTGTTTAGAATCTTTATATTGTTTTGTAAAAGAATGAGAGGTGACTGCGATAATATTTGTAGCACGAAACAGTCCTTACCTTTTCACTTCCTTCCACCATTATTACCTCTTTACACCACCCTCCTCATGTTATTTAATGAAAAAATACTTAAAAGAGTTGTTGAGTGTAAGATGAATTAAGTCTTTTTTCTTTTACAAACAACTCATGTTCCGGTTTTGTTGTCAGTGGTATGCTCCCAGATGGGTATCGTTTTAAAAAATTCAGCAGACTTAATTTGTAAGGTAAAGGTGGATTCTTTTAATAATAGGTGAAAAATAATTGTTTTGGAAAGCAAGTCTCTAGGGTGTTTTGAAAGTGAACGCAGAAATGTTTGCATCGTGTATGTGTGTTTTGAAATGACTGCTGAAATTTACCTAAGTATATTGTACATAAAAACTGCCCTGTATGTGTAAAACCTTTGGAGGCTCAATTTTCTGGCACGTTTCAAAGTTTTTCAAAATGAAGAGTTTCAGCGGCTCTTTGAATTCATTCAAAATATAACGCAGCACCTTCTTGCAGGTACCTTTCAGGAACGTCTTTTTCACATGAAAGAAGATAGAAATTTAGTTGTTCCTACACAAACTTTTGTAGATTTGGTAGGTAGTGTTGAAAACTATGCATCGTGGTTTCATGTGTCCAACTCTGCTCTTTTTGTGTTTGTGGGTAGGATCTTTGTGATGCCTCATTTTCAGCTGTGACAGCTATTAAAATTTATGATCAAAAGAAATATTAATTCATTAGTCTTCATCAACATTAAGAGCAGTTACTGTAATTGTCCCCAATTATAGAGTTGAAGAAACAGAGACACAGATTGATTGATTGATTGATTGATACATACATATGTATGCATACGTACATACAGAAACTTAGATCATGCTGTTCCCATCAGGAGATTCTCAAAACTGAGACCTGGCATGATAGTAAATACTTGTTGAATATTCACTGAAGTGCAGTGTTAGGTTGAAATATTTAAAGCCTGGCTTATCTTGACTTAGAATATTATCTGACAAATTTAATGAGCCATTAATTACCATAATTCTGGTAAATGCCTTAAGAATGAAAGTGAAGTGTGATATTGGGAAGTAAGTCATCTGCTGGTAGTAAGATGAGGAAATTAGGTGAATGAAAATTGTTCTGTTTATGAAACGATCTTACATTTAATTTATCTTTGCAAGGCACTTGGATGTGGTCACATCATGTTTGAACTATCTTGGGGCTGAGTTAACGGAGTTTTGTCCTCCTTGTGAAGAATTCTAATTTGGCAAGTGGATTAAAATCATCTCATGAGGAATCACTTGCCAAAGCATCAATGTTTATCCTGAAGAAGAGAAAACGAAGGAGTCTGTGTCTCCAATATTTGAAAAACTCATTTGGAAGTGGAAGAAGACTTCATCTATGTTGCCTTAAAGGAAGATCTTACAGTGTAGTTGAGGAGTAGTTATATGCATGTGTGTGTGTGTGTGTATGTGTATGTATGTATGTGTATGTGTATATGTATATATGTGTATATGTGTATATATGTATATACACACATTTTATTTTTTTAATTTTTTTATTTTATTATTATTATTATTATTTTTTAACGTTTATTTATTTTTGAGACAGAGAGAGACAGAGCATGAATGGGGGAGGGTCAGAGAGAGGGAGACACAGAATCTGAAACAGGCTCCAGGCTCTGAGCTGTCAGCACAGAGCCCGATGCGGGGCTCAAACTCACGGACCACAAAATCATGACCTGAGCCGAAGTTGGCCACCTAACCGACTGAGCCACCCAGGCGCCCCTATACACACATATTTTAAACTTTATTTTGAGAGAGAGCATGCACACGTGTGGGGGGAGGGGCAGAGAGAGAAGGAGAGAGAGAATCCCAAGCAGGCTCTGAGAGGAGTCTGCTGTGGTGCTCGAACCCAGGAACTCTGAGATTATGACCTGAGCCAAAATCAGAAGTCCAACACTTAATTGACTGAGCCACCCAGGCACCCCAGGGTAGTTATCTATTTAATAGCAATTCTAAAGGCTTAGAGTGGGAAATGCTCTAGTGGAAGAATGACTAGAGTGCTGTGCAGTGAGGGAGTGGAATAATCAAGTAGAAATAAGGAGAGAGTGCAGAAATCAAGAGTGCCATGGACGTACACATTTGAGAAACAGGAGATCGGGAGAGGCCGCATGGAATTTGGGACTGGAGCCAGACCTAGAAATACCAGCAGGCAGTTGGGTATATGAATCCAGGTGCGTGTGGTGGATTGCTTGGTAGACATAGGAGTTTATGATCAGGCAGAAAATCATCACTGGGAACTAGAGTCCTCCCATTAGCGGAAAAGAGGAAAGCGTGGAAGAGGGAGAAGTGAACCATCGCTGGCTGGTTGAGCAACTTGATATAATGCCTTCTTTACTCCTCAGTAACAGCCTGTATAGGCTTGTATTATCCTCCGCTTTTAAAATGTCTGGAAATCCAGCCTTGGGGAGATTAAATGATCTACCTAATTCATAAACCTGGTAATCGGTAGAGATGAGGGTGTAGACCCAGATCTGAGCCTAAAGCGGCTTCCGCCTCATCACACCACATTGATTACGTCTGTAAGAAGTGAAGGAAAAGAAGATAGCAGTGCTCTTAAGTGTTTTAGCCTGAGGGACCAGAAAATTGGTGGTACCTTGAATTAACAAGAGGTCCATAACTTCAGTGTGATAACCGTAGTTTTGGTTATGTTCAGGTTAAGGAGCTTCAGTCCCTTGACTAGGAGAGGTCATTATGTCTCGAAAAGTCAGACTTGATATGCAGGTGTTAGCACTTGGGGCTTTGGAAATACAGAGACCAGAGAAGATAGAGACGCCAGGGGATGTGCCAACCTCTTACTCCTTTCAGAAATCCAGTCCATGTTTTCTGACTATAGCCAGAGGTCTGCAGTTGAGTTTCTAAAAGCTTATTTTGACAGTTTGAATGGGAAAAAATGTTTATTTTATTTATCTTATTTTTTTACAGATTGTTTTTCATTTACTGTTATTGATACTGAAGTTGACATAATTTTGTATTTTTTCATTGGTCTTTGGGGTATTTTGCTCCATGCCATATCTTTTTTGTGTGTCTTTTACTATATTATTTACTCTGTTCTGTTTTGGTCTTTATGTTGTTAATGCATCTCTTACTCCCCAAATTCTGAAATCAAGTTGCATTTAACTGCAGGCGTGAAAGGGAAGCAATGCAGAAATCAGAGTGCCACGGAGGCGTTCAGCTGAGAAACAGAGGGGCAGGTACAGAACATTGCTTTTTAAATGAAGAGGTGAATCGGGTTAGTGACACATTCTGTTACACAGATGGATAAGAGTGAACTTTATCTCTTCCACCTCTTTTGTTGTTGTTGATCTTCCGTTTTTTCCAGATAACTGTGATCAAAGGACATCATCGAGCATACAAATAAAACATAGGACTACAGTTCAACAAGGCAAATCCTCATCATCAACCAGTTCCCCAGAGTCCGCAAGAAAATCTCATCCTCGACCAAGTGATAAACTTAACCCTAAGACAATTAACCCGGTAGGCACAAAAGACAGTCAGGACTGCCTTGTAGGCATTGTTTTGTTTTGTTTTGTTACATTTAGGCTAGTGATGAAGGGCATATGGTAATCATGATGAAGAATGGAAATAATGATGATGGGAGTGTGGAAACGAGAAGGTGTCAAATGGGGAATAGGCAGTTGTGGCGTATCCTGTCACATTCATGGAGCAGTACTGTAGAGTGTAAGATGAATTGCATATCAGCTTTATTTTTTATTTTCTTTAGTTCTGCTACTTCCTAATGGCAGTGAGTAAACTTGTATTCAATTGACGTGGGAGGAACCACATGCTTCCACAGTGGCGTAAACGTCCCTATTTTGCTTTGATTTATAAATTAGCTCCCCAGGAAATGCCTCTATAGTACCAGCCTCCCTTTGCCTTCTGACAGCACTTTAACCACATTCCACAAATAGGAGATTTACGCGCATGAAAGAGGATAATCGTTAAGTGTGTAGATCACTGAATTATCCAGAAAGTGGGCACACGTGTGCTACAACACCAGGCAGTGTGTGGCCCAACCTTGCGTAGGGTAAGATGATCCTGGTTTCAGCCTTTAAAGGGGATTATGAGAATGGCTGAGACACTGATTTTGATGGCGGGTAAAACATAGAAAGGGTACAATGAACTGGCCAAGGGCAGGAGATTTTCTGACTTTCCAAGTGAAAAATTGTGTCAGCATATGTGTTGCTTTGCTTCTTTCTGTAAACTGCACAGTGTCAGAGGAGTGGGACTCCTGGAGAATGTCCTCCTCTCTCCTTGCTCTTGCTTCTTTTTCCCACGTTTAATTGAGAGATTCATGGTGACACTTCTGTTCTCTTCCTCTCTTTGGGGAAAGAACTTTGTAAAGTAGTAATATTTAGTGGCCCTAACCTTAAATTTTATTGCTAATTAAGGAAAGTTTGGGGAAATAATGACTTGACCTGAGAATAGAGGATATTAGACAAGACCATGTCGAAGATCTGTAAAAGCTACCAAACCAGAGTAAGTCAGTCAGAAGTCAGGACAGAAGTCACCATTAGGGAAAAAGGTGGTTAGTGACTGGGACGAGGCACGGCAGAGGTTCCTAGGGTGCTGGTCACGTTCAGGTTTTCCATACCTGCATGTTGTTACTCCACTGTTTTGGAGAATTCACCGGTCTACGTACCTATAATTTATACACTTCAATGTGTGTAAATTTTGAGCACTTCACTTGGATCAAAAATTACATGTGTTGAAACTCAGTATAGTGAAGTATATTTAATGTTGATTATTTTACAGTTGAAATCTAGTGTGTGATGATATTGTTAAAAACTGAAGGGACTATAGTTTTTTTCATGGTAATGGAATTTTGGTAAAATTTGGTAAAGATTGATAAAATGAACCCACTGGTAGAAAGAAAAATTGATAATGTGGGACTTGGAAGATAAAGCTATGATTATCTCTAAAAGGAGTTACAAATTAAAGGAAAAGAATGGAATGGCTTAGAATTTCAATCAGAAATTTTGTCTTGGTGGTTGTTTTGGATATTTAGGGATTATTTACATGATCTGTAGGTCCAAAAAATAAAATCAGTTCCTAATAGGTGGTAGAACTAAAAAAGTGTTTGTAGTCCTAATTTGTCTTAATTCCCCCCCCCCCTTCAACAAACACTTTTTCAAGTTTCCTTATCTGATATCAATTACTTGAAAACAGTTTTTAAAATAAATTTTTCTTAGTAGGAATTGTAATTAAATGAATGAAACATTACTATTTCTGTGAATTATTATGCAGAATGTGGGTTGAACTTTGTAAATGAATCTCCTATTATAGTATTATGTGTCAATGACATTTCATCTGTGTGTTGTAACTTCAAACATGTGTTTTTCCAGAGGAAAAAAGGCTAATTCTAAACTTATACCCTTAAATATATTTTTAAATTACTGCAAGTGATTGAAAAATAATTTTATCTAGTTGTATCTTTAAAAAAGATTAGTCCATTTATATTTTATAATTTAGACAACTATATTTTATTTGATTATGTTCAAAGTACTGTGTGATGAAATATTAACTTTTTGTGCCTAAATTCTCTAAGGATCAGCTGCATTGAAATCATGTATCCTGTGATTATTTAACCATTGTGATTGATCATCTCTTAAATGATCTTTGGGAATAGATACAAAGTTAATTTATTCTTTTGTTTTTTAACTTTTTTTTTTTTTTTGATGTTTATTTTTGAGAGAGAGAGCGCGAGCAGGGGAGGGGCAGAGAGAGAGGGAGACAGAGGATCCTAAGTGGGCTCTGTGCTGAGGGCGGAGAGCCCATGTGGGGCTTGAACTCACAAACCATGAGACCCTGACATGAACCAAAGTCGGACACTTAACTAACGGAGCCACCCAGTCACCCCCAGAATTAATTGATTCGTAAGATAATATGTGGACAAAGTTGTGAAGTTATATATCTAAGCAAACACATCTGAGCACATGTTCGTGGGAGCCTTGCACCACCTTCAGCCCTGTCACTCCTGCCAATCGTAAGCCTTTGTTTTTTGTAGAAGCGTGAAACCATTTGGGAGAGATTACAGGTTCTGGACCCTCCAGACCGTCCATATTTGACTGGAGGACAAGTAGGAGATGCGCTGGCGACTGAAGACAATTCTGCTTTCCCTGTACCTAACACTTCTTCCCCATGTAGCCCTCACCTTGAGAGCTCACAGTGGGGGAGGGTAGAAAGATGTATTATCTTTGTTATATTTATTTATGATGTTCGTATAATAGTATTTGTCTATATTATATATGTGATCCCAGCTCCTTCACGCCTTCGGAAACAAGTTAGGGGCTAAAAAGAAAGACACAGCTTGTGGCTGTGGTTGTGGGTCCAGTACTGAGGGGACCGATCGTTTTCCTCAGGTGTGTTGCCGAGTTGAGTGATGCACTTGATACCAGCATCGTGGGTGAAAAGTCAGGATGTCCCTTTGCCTCTGACCTCAGCAGGATGAAAATCGGGCAGGTATCACAGAGTGGAGGTGATGGTATACTTACTGCATTCGTGTCATCTTTTTCTTTCAGTTTGGTGAACAGTCCCGAGCCCCTTCGGCATTTGCGGCTATTTACTCTAAAGGAGGTATTCCTTGCAGGTAAATCAGTACGGATGATAACTGACCAGATTATTCAAAATAACTGAGTCAAATCAATAACAGTATTTAGTTTAAATGTATTGAAAATTTTATATACTAGGAGGTTGCAGTAAAGGTGACTTATTTACACTTTGGCTGTTGGACTGGGGTAGATCGTGAGACATTGTTGAAGAAAATCATTTCAGTTC
Organism: Panthera onca; assembly: GCF_046562875.1. Lineage (NCBI taxonomy): Eukaryota > Metazoa > Chordata > Mammalia > Carnivora > Felidae > Panthera > Panthera onca. The sequence goes on from NC_138342.1 coordinate 16,342,832, forward strand.
CAAAATAGAATTACAAATAGATCTGTAATTTAAGAAATGGAATTAACCAGTTTCTGAAACAATATAAGCATTCATAGCCTCGGGCGAGTTGCAAATAAATAGTCTGAAACTGAAAGTTTATAATTGAATGGGATTGTTTCATTAGTTTTTTGTTTGTTGTTGTTGTTTTGGGTTTTTTTAATGGAGATTATTTTTTCTTATTTTATTTTTTATTTTTTAAAATTTATGCCCAAATTAGTTAGCATATAGTGCAACAATGATTTCAGGAGTAGATTCCTTGGTGCCCCTTACCCCTTTAGCCCGTCCCCTCTCCCACAACCCCTCCAGCAACCCTCAGTTTGTTCTCCATATTTATGAGTCTCTTCTGTTTTGTACCCCTCCAGGTTTTTATATTATTTTTGTTTCCCTTCCCTTATGTTCATCTGTTTTGTCTCTTAAAGTCCTTATATGACTGAAGTCATATGGTTTTTGTCTTTCTCTGACTAATTTCACTTAGCATAATACCCTGTTTCATTAGTTTTTGAAATGACATTTGAAAAATTTCAGAAAGTTGTATTTATTGAAATTATATTTATTAATGAGTACATACGGTAGTTCTTCCTCACTTTTGATACAGTTTTTGCCACCTTTTGTAAGAGACATGAGAAGTGTTTTAAAGAAAACGATATAGTTACTGATAGAATGATACCATTTTAAGATTTCACTACCAAGAAACATTTCTTTCTTCTAAGTGTATCCAGTTTTAGCCGTTCTGGGTGATGGGAAATGTCATTTTCATTGTGGAAAGAATAACCACGACATTCTTTTTGTTGTTTTCTAAAATTCAAGAAATGTAGTTTTTAATGGTATTTGCAGATTTGGAGAAATGAGCTCAAGAGGCATTCCTCACTTTATTGTTATTAGTTTTTTATTTTATTCTGAGTCAAAACCATATTTACATATTCTTACACCCCCCCCCCCCCCCACTCTAAGCAATCATGGTTGCTAAAATTGTAAAAATGTTACCGAGGCCTCTTGCTATTAAGAAAATAACACTAAAAAAGGTGTCAAGAAGTTGAGAACATTACAAAAGGGTGAAGAAACATTTGAGCGTCTTGAGTAAGTTCACTGTCATGGTTATGATGAGGGTTCTCTTGATGTAGTTATATATCAAAACCAGTATCAAATGTTACACTTCATAACCATGTACAGTTTGTTGCACGTTGGTTAAGACTCAGTAAAGCTGTTAATAAAAAAAAATGTTTTTAAAGCAACAGCAGCAGCAGTGACCAATTCAAGGGGCTATCATTTTGTAACCCTGCATGGGCTGTTTCACCTCCTGGCCTCTGTTTTCTTTTGTGTAACAGAGGGGAAATCTGGCTTGTATTTAGATCATGAGGGTTAAAGAATCTGTATCTGAAAAATAATGTTCCATATAAAACACGTTACTGTTTCTAATTATCACATTTCTTTGTTTGCACATTGGTAGGTTACCTATTTTGTTACAATTATGACTTAAACATGTCAAGTGTAGCATTTGTGTTAAGACTCACAGATGGCACCATGCTTGAACTCCCAACACTGTAGGCTGAACACGTGTGGAGTTGAGTTTTCCCGCGAAACGGTTTTGCTGAAAGGATAGGAGTGGGGGTTACAGACTTTGCTGTGTGAGATGCCTTCGTAATAACGTTGCAAGCCATGATATTCCTACATGTTACAGAATAGTTCTAATATGATTATGTTCTGGAAAGAGTCTGAATGTGTTAGAGAATTAGTGTTTAATATATAATTACATTGTCCGTGTTGCGTTTACCAGTGTTTGTTATTTTAGATTGGTCCATGGTTCAGTGAAACACAGACTGCAGTGGGAATGTCCTCCTGAAAATCTTCCATTTGATCCTCTTCTTATTACTTTAGCAGAGGTATGTGTGATTTCCATTTCTCCTGAGTGTTTATGGAAAAAAACACCTTAAAAACTGTATTAAATGTTACTTCACAACGCATCAGTAAATCTTATTTTATGCTTTTGGAATAAGAGCCAAGCGAAAGTCATTAAAACACCAGCGCTCCCTTAGGAACTAATTATGATCAGTATATGTTTATTAGAAACTGATTAATCAGCTTTATAAACAACTTAGTCTACACAGGGATTTGTAGATAAGTAGATGAAATATTCACACTTAATTCCAAAAAAGTACTTGGAATCATATTGAATGAGTCATATCAGGAGAACATCAGTGCTTTAACTTAAACTACATCAGATAGCAATGGGTGGTTGATCTATTTCTATACAACCAGTCATGTTTAACGTGAATGTGATATGTTTTTTAGGGAGCTGATACTAAGTACCTAAACATGCTTTTGGAAAATTCTCTGGGCTTTTGCCCACCTGTACATTTTAAGTCGAATGTCAGGGAGATCGTTTTTGTAGAGGATTTTAAGAAAATTTTTCATAGATTCCTTATATTTTTTACCATGTCAGGAAAAAGTTGGCAGAGTATTAGCTTCAAGTGGATCAGTGATCTCTTCTGTGAAATTTATTCCCTTAGAGTCACAAGTTGAGAAATGAACTAGCCAGTTGTCTTATGTTTAAGTTACAGATACTTGTCTTTTTTAAGAGTTAGGATCATTTTTGTTGGTCTTTGTTTTTCTTAATTTATATCTCTGCTTACAAGATTATTTTGGTTTAATAACAGCATATTTTTATGGGTAGCCTATTTTGAAATTCAGTTTTGATCAAAGTCTTTTAAACTTGGTATTAAAAACTTAAAAATGTATCAATGTTTCATTAGTTTAAAAAATTTTTTTAAACCTTTTGTATATGGTAGCAAACCATTTTTTAGATGAATCACAACTATAGTGACACCTTTGAAAACATGGTCCAATTAGGGGTGCCTGGGTGGCTCAGTTGATTAAACATCCCACTCTTGATTTCGGTTCAGGTCATGATCGCACAGTACGTGAGATCAGATCAGGCCCCGCATCTGGGTCTGGGCTGACCGTGAGGAGCCTGCTTGGGATTCTCTCTCTCTCTTCTGCCCCTCCCCCATGAGCTGGTGCACCTGCCCACTCACTCTCTCTCTCAAAAATAAACATTAAAAAAAAAAAAATGCTCTAGCTAATCACAAAGTGAGGAAGGTGAGGGGAGTTCTTTAATTTGGAGAGTCCCTAAAGGGACTCTGTGTTTAGTTGAGATTACATAAAGTCAGTGCTTTGAATAATTATTTTCCAAACACCAATGCCTTTATTTCTGTGTTGGGTACATTATTAGCCTTTCCTTCTACTTATTTAATAATGGAAAAGTACTGACAGAACCACCACTATGGAAATCCACCTCTCTTGACCTGATCCCTCATCTCTACAATGGCCAGGAGAGGCACAACCTTAGGGTGATAGAAGCTGTGTTCCAAAGTGGTGCTGCTGTGCTTGGCGGTCCAGGAAAAGAAGTGTTTGATCACTGTTTGGAAGCAGATAGTTTGGTCTAAAGAGCAAATTGGTTGAAAATTAGTATTTTTAGGCATGACTTTGCAGGCAGTTTTACTTATTCACAGATAATAATTAGTCAAACTGATGGAGTATTGCTGTTGCTTTTTTTTGTATTACTTTTTCAAAAAAAGTCAGGTGGCTCTTCTGTCTTGACTCAAAGTGATGGATTAAATCACAAAAGAGTACTATCCAATAGTTTCTGATGCATTTAGGGTGAAAGAAAGGATACGGGTTATTTTCATATATATATATATTTTTTTCAATCTTATTTATTTTTGAGAGAGAGACAGAGTGTGAGCAGGGGAGGAGCGAAGAGAGAGGGAGACACAGAATCTGAAGCAGGCTCCAGGCTCTGAGCTGTCAGCACAGAGCCCAACATGGGGCTTGAACTCATGAACCGTGAGGTCATGACCTAAGCCAAAGTCGGATGCTCAACTGACTGAGCCACTCAGACTCCCCTTCATATTTTTATTTCGCATTCCAATGTTAAAAATGACATTTAAAATCTTACAGTGGTTTTCTGTAAGATTTTCATAGGAAACGATGTTTTTTAAATATCTTAATGTAAAATATTTAAATATGAAGGAAATACAATATTTTAGAAACTCATTAAACAAGTTGTAAAGTCACTGTAAAGGTAGGAGGTCCAATAATTATAAACCATCATTGGCTGATTTTCTGTGCTTGCAGACAGTATTTGGTAGTACACACAAAATGTTTTCAGTATCCCAGTGAGGGTTTCTTTTACGTTTTTTCTTTTTTTTTATTATTTACCTTTCCTCTCTCTTCCTCTCCCCTTTTATTTTCTTCCTCCCTTTCTTTTTCTTTATTTCCTTTATTTTTCCTTGCTTTTCCGTTTCTTTTTCCTGTTCTTTAATGTTCAAAATCTTTTCCTTCCTTCTGTGGGTAGAAATTCGTCCTGTCCCATGTATATCCTTTGTTCCACAATTTCTGGGTTTAATTGAAATTGTAATTATTGAAATTATAAATCATGATTAGGAAAACCATAATAAAACTTGATTTTCATTTAGACTAGTAAGAATTCAGTTTTGTTGTTAGTATAACCAGATGCTTAGTAAATCTTTTTTGTTTGCTTGTTTTGTTTTGTTTGTTTTTTGTCTTTGGCAGGGTTTGAGAGAGACTAAACATCCATACACCTTCGTGTCAAAGGAGGGATTTAGAGAATTACTTTTGGTCCAAGGAGCTCCTGAAAAAGCTGTGCCTTTGCTTCCAAGACTGGTTCCTGTGCTAAAGGCGGCTCTGGTATCCTCTATTCCTTTGGACTTTCTGTGGTACATTTAGAATATTTTATGTCTTTTTTTCTTCCAAATTGTATGCAAATGAGTCCTTTACCTGTGATTTTGATGTGTGTGCAAAATTAGGCCATGGTTATTCAGGGACAGATGATTACTTACTTGAAGACACCTGTAGAGAATATCCGAAAGGTAAAAGGGGACATTTTCAGTAATGAGAGAAAGTAAGAAACCTCACATCAGCCTTGCTGCTTGCTGTGATACAGCTAAGCTAATATTTCAGTCAAGCCAGTTTATTTTTTTGCTTCTAGATGGTATAACATTAAAGGTATTTTTTTAGATTCAGGGTTTAGTGGCTTATCTTCTAATTTTGAATGTTCAGTCTTACTTTTTTCTCCACCTGCTTACCCTTTCTTCTTACTTGTCTTTCCTCTTTCCTTTTCTGTCCCTGTACCCCTGACTGTCTAACCCCCCCCAGGTACACCTGGATGATGACGTGTTTGCAAGAGGTCTGAATGCTCTCGTGCAGCTAAGTGTCGTCGTTGGTCCTTCTCTGAATGACCATCTGAAACATCTGCTGACAAGTGTAAGTACTGAAAAGATGACAGAGTGCTTGTGTATGCGTATCATGCACTGTCTGTATCTTGTCGTGATCAGTGGCTTCCAATTAGTCGTTAACGGATTCAGAAATCCTAAAAAAAATCTGATTCTTCTTCTTCTTTTTTTAATGTTTATTTAGTTTTGAGAGAGAGAGAGAGAGAGAGAGAGAGAGTGAGAGCGAGAGTTGGGGAGGGGACAAAAATTAACGAACAGTACAATGGTCTTATGCCCATGTTGATTAGCACGGATTATAAAGACAGCTCATCCACCCTCCTGTGTAATTGTACATTGCCACAGTCATGATTTTCATCATTTTCTTTGTTTTTCCTTGTAAGTTTTTAGTGAATCTGTAAACAGTATTCAGGATGAGACGTTTCCCTGTTATGTGTAGCTTAATCCTTAGGACAGATACACACTGGGATACTGGACAGTTAGAAGGACTCGGGAAACTCAAAAAGCTGTTACACGGTTTCAGTTCATTACAGTGAAGGGCTACCAAGTAAAAGCCACAAAGCAAGGAGGTGCACAGAGCAGAGCCCAGGAAGGTCAAAATGTGGAGTCTCCAGTTGACCTCTCTCACACTGGAGTTGGACAGCGCTTGCTTCCTCCAGCCAGAAGTGATATGTGGCAACACAGATGGAGTATTGCCGTCCTAAGAAACTCCCCTCAGCGTGGTGTCCCAGGGTTCATATTAGGGTTCTGTCAAGCAAGCATGACTGGCTGCTTGCATGGCCGACCTTAGTCTCCAGCCTCTTCAGAAGCTGAGCTGAGATCATGTGGCCCAAGGGCCCCATGTAAACAAAGACGCTCTTATCTGGCAGGATCGTACCAAGGGCTTAGAGGTTCCCATACGGGAGCCAGAGACAAGGGCCGATCTTTTCTTTAGGTGGAATTAATCCGTTACTGCACACACTAATAAAAAATTAAAGTCCTTGCTGGAATAACCCACAGCTGGCATTTCTCTGTGTGCATCCTTCTGTAGTTCAGAGTTGAGGCATGTATTTCAGTCATAGTTTCACTGTTTTTTTCTTGGACCAGTCCATTTAGAGAGATCCTAGAACTGGATGTTTAGCTTCTTACTCTGCAGAGAGACCATACACCCCGGGAACACCTGGCAAAGCCTATAGAGAGTAGGGATGGGAGTGAATCTAGCAGGATTGCCATGCTGAGGTTAGGAATAGCGGGAGATGAATTCCCACCAACACCAGGTGTTTGATGGAGAGAAGACACAGTGGGAATAGACTCTCGAAGCTTAATATATGGGAAGCCTTAGGAGAGAAGGAAGAGGATCCTGGCAGGTGTTTGCTTACAACCTTTAGGTCAGCAGGTTGTACCTGACTAGCCACAGGAATTTCACCCTAATATATAAAATGACTTATTTTAGATTGATTACTCCATTCAGACATTCAACATTTTGACAAATCTGTTGCTCTCTGCCCTTCTGTTTTGTGTTCTGTGCCAAGTAATATGCTGGACACTGGAACTATAATGCTGAACTTGTTTTAACAAATATAGTGGTGTCTATTGCATATAAATTTCAATGAGATATTTTCTAAAAGAAGCCTTGGAATCTAAAACAAATTAAGTGGTGTTCGTGTACTTAACTATACGGTAAGGATTCAATGATTTTATTTCTAGTTAGCATACTCCTTAGTGAAGTTTTACTTATGCCTGTGGTGAATATTGCTACTTTTCCAAGTCATTCTCCCAATCTTATTTTAAAAGCTTTCCAAGAGACTGAGGGATAAGAAATTCAAAGAACCCATCACCAGTGCATTACAGAAGCTAGAGCAGCATGGTGGGAGTGTAAGTAAAGCCTTACTCCTTAAGTCATGGGTTTTTGTTTGTTTGCTTCTTTGTTTTTTACTTTTATGCTATGAAACTGACTGTATGACATCTATTATTTCAACCACAAGTTACCACGTGCAGTTGATATTTTCATTTGAGAGTTCGGAGCTTCCATCTTACGTAGGTCACACGGTTTCTAAGCATTGGGATTTGGACCAGATTGTGTTAACACGGCCGTTCACTTCCTCTGCTCTGACTATACCCTCCACGTGGTGCGACTTGACAGGTTTTTTTTCTTTAGTTTGGATGTTCTTGCTTAGACCATTGGAAAATTCAGAAAACAAAAGGATTAATACAGAGAGCTCGTTGAAGAAAGTACTCTTCTTTTTCTTTCATTTCCCATCTTTTCTGTGTAAAAAATTTACAATTTTCCCATCTTCAGAGATTGAAATGAGATTCCCAGATGGCTGCAGTATCATGTCTCGAAGTGCATGCTATCTGGAACGTGTGTGCACACGCACACACACGAGGATGAATCAAATTATTCTGACTTGCAAGAATGTGCGGGACTCTCTGGGGGAATCTCATTATATGTGGGGTGTCAAATAACTAGGTTAAGTGAATTTTCATCATTTAAAGCAGTGTTCGCATAATCTAGTCTTGGAAATATTTCTGTAAAGCAGTGATCCTATCTTGTTTTGGAGATTATATGTAATCAGATCCCTTTTTTTTTTTTTTAAGTTTATTTATTTATTTTGAGAGGTTGGGGATGGGGAGCAGAGAGAGAGAATCCCAAGTAGGTTGCACGCTGTCAGCACAACATGGCTCAAACTCAAGAATCACAAACTGAGCCGAAATCAAGAGCCAAGCGCTCAACCTGCTGAGCCACCCAGGCGCCCCAACGTTTAACCGGATCTTAATGATAGCTTTGCATGGGACTGTTTTAACATTGCAGAACTTAGTTTCATTGCAGCTACTTCCTAAAGGAATTATAAAGGAAATTTGTGTGATCATATACAGTTTTAAAATGTCAGATACGTTAGTTTAAGCTTTGTCTAAGTTACCTAATTTGACCAATTACAGCGACTTTTAAAATTGATTATATTCGTTCTGTGATGAATGCCTAGAATAAAGTTTAGGTGGAGCAGGTAAGTCCCTAGACTACTAGGTAACGGATTTCTTTATTGCGTGTGGAGGATTAGCATTCAGGCACCTTGTTGAGAGGTAGAGAACCATCCCCTAGCCAATCCAGTGTCCTCAGCAGAAGGGAACTTCTTTTTGCTTATAGATGTGCTTCTGAGAATTGGAATGCAAAATAATTTGCCAATTCCTCCCTTGTGAAATGCAAGTAAACGGATGCTAAATAATGATGATACAGCTTCCAATCTGAAACTCTCCCCGGGTGGTTTACACACATCCTGTGGAATCGGGCAAGAAGAAAGGGGCAGGCCCAGCATGTTAGATTTCATGAGTAGGTGTGCGGAGGAGGGCATAGTTTTCGAGTAAATAAACTTCAGACAGAACACATGAGATTTGGAGGAGAACACAGAGGGGTGTACATGCCCAGCCCGGAGCTCCCGAGGCAGACAGCGAGGGAGCTCCGCTTGTTGCCACGCGATGTCGTTGTTTTGAATCTTGCTAATACAGGGTAAAAAAAGATTTTGAAGTTAAGTATTGTTTGCTCCTTCAGACTTTTTCTCTTCTTGTTTTCGACTTCTACTGTCGTGCATAATATTTCAATAATTTGATAATATTTGATCAGAGATTTTCTGTTGGTGTGCTATTAAAAATTGGCCTAATTACCATTATGCTTTTGCTTTCAGTACTTTGTAATCCTCCCTGAAATTAACAAGTGCTCTTCTTTGTCTTCAAAAACCAAATGTTTTTATATCTTTCTCCTTCTCTAAATAGTAGAGATGAGTCTTTAAAATTTTTTTTAATGTTTACTTATTTTTGAGAGAGACAGAGACAGAATGCTAGTGGGTTAGGGGCAGAGAGAGAGGGAGACACAGAATCTGAAGCAGGCTCCAGGCTCCGAGCTGTCAGCACAGAGCCCGACGCGGGGCTCGAACTCACGAGCCACGAGATCATGACCTGAGCCGAAGTCAGCTGCTCAGCCGACAGAGCCACCCAGGCGCCCCTGCAGAGATGAGTCTTTAAAAGAATCTTCTCAGTATTACAGTTTCTCGTTTCTTGGGGCTTGTGTGTGCCACAGTGATGGAAACATTCAGCTTCAGGGCAGACAGGAAAGTGAGTTATAGTCACAGTGTCGTTTTCTTATAACCAATCAGTTGACTACCTGCCTTAAGTTGCAGTTGGTTCACTCTCAACCTTGATATAATTTTCATCCTAAATCATAGGCACATCTGTCTTGGAAAAGGTACGTACTTGCACACACCCCAATCTTGATCGAACACGTGGGAAGTGATTACCTGTCAGGTACTCAGTTTGAGTACTTTTTAGACATTGTATCCACTTAATCATCACTGCAGCCCTCAGGGGTAGAATTTGTCGTTATCCCCCTTTAAAGACCTAGAAACTGAAGCTCAAAGAGAGAACTAGCCCCAGATTTGACAGTGAAGCGACTGGCAGCAGCTGGATTCATACACTGGTGATCTGGTTCCTAACTAAGTCTCCAGTGAAACGTTTTTTTAAACAGAGGACCACCTATGCTGTATTCAACTCAGAAAAAATGTTACACTTCTCATTCCATCATTCTGTTCTCATTCCATTTGGTTTGAGTGTTGGACACTTCTTTAGGCTTGTTCCTACAGGTGTAATTAATGCCTGTTAGGGAACCCTGCATGATACTAATGAAGCTACGTTTTTTTCTGTTGACAGGGAAGCCTTATCATCATCAAATCTAAAATTCCAACATATTGTTCCATATGCTGTTGAAGAAAGGAGCCCACAAAAATCTCCTTACTTCCTGGTGACAGGTGTGAAATGCTGGCCATGGGCACCTATGGTACCTTTTCAGATTCACTTCAGGTTGTTCTTTTGTAAATCACAGCCACCATTCATTCCTTACTAGTTTAAGATGAGTAAACCTAGTTCCACTGAATCATAATAAAAGTTACCCATCAACAGGAAAGAATGGTCAGTGATGGGGAGTTGTTAAAAACAGTTCTACAGTAGTATAATTTTGTGGGGTCGGTTTTTCATATATTTACAGCTTAGTGCAAACAACCATTACTGGGTTTATAGTAGATGCATTTGTATTTATTTTCTAATGCTTTGTATTTATAATATCCCTTTCACACTCAGTTTGTAGCTGTGTGCTTATTTTTAGACATTTTGTCATTTTGTCATTTATCAAAGCTATGGAAATTTAAAGTATGGATAAACATTTGTGAGTTCACTTTTAATTATTGTCTGTACATATGCATCTTACGATGTAGAATCCTTGGAAAAAGCCCATGCCAGAATATTCTAGTTTAAGAATTTTTTTTACATGTGTAAATTCTCTTGTAAGTATGTTGTTTATTACAACTTATTAAAACTGCCTAAACTTTAGGTGTTGGGTTTTATTTAAGTAAATGTCATTTTTGTATCCCGTAGTCTGAAAATACTGAAGATACTCATGTCACGAAGATCTTTAGAAATTAAAATCTGAAAACATTTAAATGCACTCCGTGATTTTGTCGTGCCTGCTTATGTTTAACCATTAATTAAAAAAGCTTTTAAAACATACTTTATAGGCATAGCCCTCAGTGATGGTGTTGTATTTGCTGACCCTGGATCGCTCTACAAGAGAAAGGAATGGAGTGAGAAATAGAAAATCAGAGTACGACTTCCCATCCTGAGGGCAAGAAGAGGCTGTGGGGACATGAGTAGCCACCACACCGAATCCAAAGCAGATTTTCTTTGGGAGGGATGAAGATTGGGGATCACTCCTTTCTGCGGGAGCAGCCATCTTCGGTCTCAGCAGCATGAGAGACCACCCTCTCGCTCCTTCTCTCAAATACACAGAGTGATCTCTTTGCAGTTCTCACCTCAGATACAGTCTCACAGCTGGGATGTCAAAGAACACAAGTAATTTCTAAGGAGTCATAAGTGCAGAAATGCCCATCGCCCCTCAGAGCTCTGGTCCTTCCCAGTCCCCCCGTCTGGGATACTCTTTCCTCAGGTCTCTGCTCCCGTCATGTCCGCGGACCACATGAGCTAAAACACCCGCCGGCCCACTGGTCTTGCTTTTACTCTTCTTCATCGCACCCAGCCCCACCCTGAGGCAAACGTGCACACGACCCGAAGGTGCCAAAAGAAGGACATGATATTTTCAATCTGGTACTTAACGCTTGTTGGAATAAAAATACCTGCAACATGGACAGTAGAGTTAGAAACATTTTATTCGCTTTTAGTTTTCCTTTTTGAAATACAAAATGTGCACATTGAGTTTACACAAACACGCGATGGCGGATTTCAGTGTACATGTACTGTACTACTCTGAATGTCTACACTGGTGATAGCAGGGCGGCTCTCAACATCCTATCTCTACACCAGAATAGATACCTGATTGAGTGTTGCAAGGACAGTCGCTAATTTCCTCCCACTGTAGCCTCTCGGTCTTTGTGGTATTTCTGCAAAGTGGGGAAGGTGTGTGTATCCTAAGTGATGTTGTGGCCACTTGACAATTTTGGCTTAAGATCATTGAAGAGAATCTGAATTGCTGGAGTGTTACGATGAGCTAAATCATAAGACAGTCCAGATGAATTGCTTAGCATTTATTTTCATCTTTAACGAAGTTTTGGTATGGTAGTTATTGATCAAATGGAGTCACTGATGCTTTCAAAGTGAATTCTGCTTGCTCTTTGTTCCCTGTAGGCCTTGGGGTAGTCCAGGTTTCTTTGTCCCTGAATGGCATGTAATAGAAAGGTGTCTTGAAGGAGTCGAGGGAGAGGGGATGGAGTAGGCCCTCAATGCTGTTAGGGATTACTTGTTACTAAGCATTACCATGTAACTCGAGGACAGATACCCTGACCCTTTGCATATGCCTATAAACATCCTTGCTTTGTTCCACACCTTCACGGACTTCCACTTAGTGACAAGATAGAAAATAGGCCACCTGTAGGATTGAACAAATCCCAAATTATATATATCATGTAGGCCTTGGCTATAATATGATTATGAAAAATTAAGAAATGCTTATTAAATAAGCTTTATTAGGCATATGCTGACATCTGGTGATAAACTAATTTGTTTCATGTTGTAAAAAATGCCAGATAAATGAATATCTTTAACAGAAAGCAGCAAATCCATAGAAACTGGGACTGTGTGTTTGCTTGTTACTAATCATAGTAATCTTGTTTTGTTTACTTAGTGTATAAATGGAATTACAGCATACAAACATGAAAATTAATTTCTGGAAATTAAATGCAGATGCCAATAGTTTAGAAAACCATTTAAAATCCTGGGGCTGAATACGTACAGTTGAGTAGCAAAAAACACTGATATTTTAAAATCACTGGTAATGGGAAAGCTGAATAATCCCATGGCTAAAGAATCAGTAAAACTCTCTGCCAGATTCTGTACTTTGGAAGAGTCACAGGGCATGAAATGACTTAGAACATCCCATGAACTCAGTGGCATTATGAAAAGGATGCAAAGTTGTAACTGGAAAACTCAAATCTTTTGGGGATTGCTTTATATTAAAACAAAGCTTGTTTGCATAATATGCCTCAGTGTAAAGCTGAGCAATCTATGCTAAAAGTGGTAGCTCCAAGTTTAAGTGTGGTACAATAGTTCACATTTGTCTGTTTGAGGATGCATTTGACAAGTTAAATCACATTTTCAAAGAGCTGCATGGAGCGCATGATGTTTTCATCCTGTAAGGGAGAAACACAGTGGGATTAAATTAAGCGTAGCTGCAAGGGCAAGTACACTGTTCTGCTTCTGAGTACTGCCCGCCCCCCACTGCATATGCCAAAAGCTCAAATACTAAGTGTTTGCACATACAGATCTCATTCTATCCCTTTTCCATCTAGATAACTATGGAGAGCCCATTTTACAAATGTAAAGTCTGCAGGCTTTCAGTATTTCATTTGAATCTTACTTGGTGTCAATAGGGATTTTTTTTTTTTCAAATTAGAAAACCAGAATGGAAACTAGAGAGGCGTAGAGAGTAAGAAAAAAAAAAAATGGAGCAAATGCAAAATTTTGGCATTCCAGGTAGATCACAGGCCAAATCACAGAGATTTGTACATGTAGAAGGAAGCAGGGTTTGTGCGCGAGCCAAGAGCCAACTTCATTCAGGATTGGAGGGGGGGCTTGGGAGACATGTTTGTAGTCATTTCACCTCTCTCTCTGGGTCTCTTAGGGCTAAATCTGTATGGCCTTCAGGAGCCTTTAAAAATGAATGTTCTCATGGGGAGCTTGGGTGGTGCAGTTGTTTGAGCGTCTGACTCTTGATTTGGGATCTGGTCATGGCCTCACGGTTCCCCTGGTGGGATCAAGGCCCACGTTCGGCTTTGCTCTGGTGGTGTAGAGCCTGATTCTCTCTCTCCCTCTCTCTCTCTGCCCCTCTTCCTGCTCGCGTGCTTGCTGTCTCTCTCTCTCTCTCTCTCTCTCTCTCATAAACATTAAAAAAAAAAAAAATGAATGGTCTCTCAGTGCCAGAGGAGGGACTATTGAGAGCAACCTTTGGACAGTGGCTGTGTGCAATTTAGCATATTCCCTAGAAACTGAAGAGCACAGATTTTGACATTATAGGGGCACTTGGAGATTCTATATGAATGGCACTCAGTGAGCTGTTTACAGTGATGATAAATAGCTGAACTTGTGCCGACTTCCCCTGCTAGTAATTGCATCAGCCAAGCAAGTAACTGCATCAGCGGACTGATACCACCAAACTGATCCTTGCAAAGGCCACCACATCGAAATGTGAGTTGAGAAACGAGCAGGCGCCAACAAAGGAAAAGTGTATCAACTTGAAGAGAAAAGCTAAAGATCAACAAACCTCGTCCTCTCTGTATTTATTTAAAAATACTCATTCTTAATTGTGGCTCTACCCATGCATCAAGTCAAATAACTTTAGGTAAGCTAAAACTAACCTCCCATCAGACAATGGAGAACCACTTGGATTTCTCTGAATTTTCTGTGCTTTGTTTTTTATGACTGAAGGCCATTACTGGCGCAGCCAAAGAGCCATTTCGGGTGCGCCTACGTTAAAGCAACGCGTTTCTCTCAGAAATCGGATGCAAACTCGGCCTGTGATGTACACTTGGCTGTACTGGAATTATACATCTATGGAGATAATATGTTATATGCTAAGTTTAGGCAAAGAGCAATTCAAAGCTCACATATGTTTTACCCTCAGTAATGAATACTCTAAAGGATTTAAGGAATGAAAATGCAGTATACTTGTAATAGTTCTCTTTAGGGCTTTCTGTGTGGCTCTCCTAAGGGTAGGCACTCTATAAATGTTAATTAATGAACTATAATTAAGTTGACAATTGTTTTTAGAGTGGTAGCTTCTCTTAGCTGCGTACGAATGGTAAGCTTAGGTAAAGTTTATATTGTGCTCAGTTCATGGTGGCTAGCTGACTTGACTTAGTCTGGCTGTTATGAAAGCAAAAGGGATAGTTTCTTTACTACTATGAACTTACTTTTTGGCAACTTTCAATGAACTCATCTATGGTAACAACTCCATCTTTGTTTTTGTCCATTTTCTGTTTGGAAGAAAAGAACAAGAAACTTTATTCCGACTTATCCCTTGTTACCCTGACACTTGAAGCGAATGAAAAATCCACCTGCCTGTTTTATGGGGAGGATCTGCTTCATTCTTAGTGATAAGAATCGTATGACCAACTGCTGTTAAGCTGTTCCCTTTTCAAAAGAATGTGGTGGAGATCTAGAATTGCTGCCCTACGTAAAATCTGGCACTCTAGCTCTGACAGAGTTCAGGCAGTTTGCGGACACTTTCAGAGCCTTGGTTTTTTCATCTGTAAATTGAGGCTAATGAGGATTTATAACTTTAAGGATTCTTGTGAGAATAATTGAAAACAAACCCAGAAACAAACATGTGAAACACGGCAATTCCTTAGTGTTCTTTCCAGGATATAGTGACTGTTCAATAAGTGTAGTTATCAGTATTATAATGCATTCAAATCCAAAATTATTAAATTAGTATGATACTTCATGGTCTATTATTTTGTCCCTTTCAGTAAAAGTTTTTTTTTTTTTTTCCTTTGCATTCTTTTGAATCATCGTGACACTTTGCAAGCTTTAGGAAATTTACTCTTTTTTGCCCCGTCTCTGATTTCTACTTGCATTCCTACCTGGAAAAATGTTTCGACGTGTTGTCTGGGAGCATCTTCCTTGAGAACAGGATATGTGCATTTACCCATCATATCATATATTGCTTTCATTATATCAAGCATTTCCTGAAAAGTAAAAGGCACTCACATGAGACTGCATGCATTATATGAAGAAACCAGTCTGACATTATTCCTACTCAATTTCAAAAATTTTTTTATTATTCGTTAAGTTTTGGTTGTCCCAGAGGAAAACACAACAGTTTTGTGCCTTAAAAGCTGCAGGATCAGAATGTCAGAACTAATTTTGATATTGGTTTCAAAATGAAGTAAATTCCCACATATCTGAGATGATCAGGAAATGAATATTCTGGTTGTTTTGGTTTTTGTTTTTTCTTAAAACTTTTTTTTTTTTTTTTTTTTTTTTTTTTTTTTTTTTTGAGAAAGAGAGCGAGGGAGAAGCAAAAGGAGAGAGAATCTTAAACAGGCTCCACCCCCAACATGGAGTCGGAGGCAGGGCTTGATCTCAGGACTGGGAGATCGTGACCTGAGCTGAAATCAGGAGTCAGACGCTTAACTGACTGTACCACCCAGGCACCCCAGGAATGTTCTGGTTTGAGATTTGGATTTCTATACACTTCACATAGACTGTTTTTTGTTTTATTGATTTGTTTTATATCTTACATGTTGATTTATTGAGAATGAACTCCATATCATGAACTCCATTTATTGAGAATGAACTCCATATCATGAGAATTATACTAAAACTAGCTGGTAAGTCTCAAAGCTTATGAGGATTTTCATTGTTTTTTTTCCTACTGTGGCTTGAAGTGAAGAAATTACACATGTAGGTTAGTCAAGATATCATGACTGAGAAATCCTTTGAAATTTCATTAATTTTTTAATTCAGACAAAATCTAGTTTTTGACTTTCCATTGTCAGTATTAGTAAGAATAATATCTAATTACTCATTCAGATTTATTGTTTCACGTTTATTGCCTTCATAATGAAATTCCCATATAAAAGTCTAGACTAGATTAAGCTGATAATACAGATGAGAGTATCCAATTCTATTATTAATGATGAAGGAGTTTATAGTTTATAAATCATAAACATTTTAAGATGTTTTGAGTTTAGATAAGTAGCAAGAAGTTTGTCTGACTTCAGAATTCATGAAATGTGTGAAATATAAGACTAGCATGTATATGTTAAACATAGAGATAGAAAGGGATTGAAGGGCCAAGAGGTAGCAAATATTCCTGAGGCATCTGAGTACCAACCTTACTTGATTACCGTACACAAGATATAAGAGACACTAACTATTCAAGATACGCTCAATATACACAAATACTTAACATTCATGAGGTCTTACTTCCATTCTGGTCCCATGTGTATTCTGCTCAAAAAACACAAAACCTATGGCCTTTGAACAGGCCAATGGTCACACTGTACCTGTGATCAGGTGTACTTGTCCCTATGTCCCTAGTTGGGCAAGGTCAGGTCATTGGCCCAGGGTACCTTTTGTTTAAGAGGCTTCATGCTCAAAACTCAACGGAGGGGAGGAAAGTGAGGCAGTGAGAAAGGACGTATGGATATTGAGCGCCCCCTCCAGGATTCAGTTGGTACTTCAACCCCATTTGGACCCCATCCTAAATTTGTTAATTTACCTCATTCCTTTCCCCTTGCTTCTCACTGTGTTTTAATTGCTTTAACAAACCATTTGATATGAGCACCTTAATCTGGTCTGTGGGCCTTCTTTCTTGGATAGCCTGCCTGGAAGTTTAGGGGCCCCTTAATGCACCAGGTCCTGTTCTGCACGATACAGGTCATTGCACAGCCTATGTAATTTTAAAATTGTCTCCATATGGACCATATTATATTGGAGGGGGAAGGTCACAGGTCAAATATTCTAGCCTGGCTTGAATGTATTTTCTTCCTATCTGATTCCAACCACAGTCTTTATCCGATTTACAGTATTTATTTGAATGTCATTAGGAAACCGGGGTATAATTCTTAGGTGATTTGTTTCCATCTTGAAGATGCACCAAAAACTAATCCTTTTCATTGCCCATTTTTTACTAGAATAGTTCACCACCACCACATAAAATATTTTAGATTTCCTGAAAAAGCTATTTTCAAATTAATAAATTCAATTGTTTAACATTTGGACGTTAAAAAAAAGCAGAGGGTGGTGTTGGTGAGGCATCCCTTACCTCTTTAGTGATGTAGCCATCTTTATTTATGTCATACAAATTAAATGCCCAGTTGAGTTTTTCTTGTACTGTCCCCCGGAGCAAAATGGAAAGACCCTTGATGAAATCCTAGAAAGAAAAGTATAATTTGATACAACATTTCTAAAAAAACAAAAATACAACACAAAGGGTGAGACAAGTCTCTCTGAAATGATGGAAGCAAGGGTTATAACCCTCGATTTTGAACAATTAGTAAGGTAATGTGTTCTTGGACGTCTGTTTCTCAGAGTTCTTTGTGGGCATAAGCCACTCCATACCTTTAACATTTTCATCTTTGAATTGGAAGCTGTGACTTAAATCAACTGTGGAACTGAAAATTGTATGAAGGCAGACACCCAAATGACAGAATGCATGCTCTAAGTTGTATTGTTTTTTTTTTTTTTTTAATTTTTTTTAATGTTTATTTATTATTTTTGAGAGAAAGAGAGAGAGTATGAGTGGGGGGGGGGGGGTGGGAAGAGAGAGAGGAAGACAGAATCCAAAGCAGGCTCCAGGCAGCCTCTGAGATGTCAGCACAGAGCCTGACACGGGGCTCGAACTCCCAAACCATGAGATCATGACCTGAGCCAAAGTCAGAGGCTTACCCGACTGAGCCACCCAGGCGCCCCAGGTTGTATTTTTTTTTTTTTTTTTTACCACAATTGCACACAATTCTTCTACTGCAAAAAATCTAGTAACACTGTATCTTATTAAATACCAGCATGAGCACATACATAGCACATTTCACATGACAAAGATCTGCTAACAAGAAATATGGTCTGAAAGATATGGGCCAACTTGCTTAGAAATCAAGTTATAACACACATGTGTGCAGTGGGTTAGAGCATGGAGCTGGAAGCCAGATGACCTGAACTCAAATTCCAGTTATGTCACTTGAGAGCTTTGCGTCCTCTGACAATTTAATATCCTTTTGCATCAATTTTTATATATGGAGGATGGAGTATCCACTTCCTAAAGTTTTGGTGAGGATTATGACAGTTAAGCTATTTAGGACAGTGTCTAGTAAGGGCATTGGTTGTGTTTGTCAACCAGTTGGAGCCCTTAACCAATATCACGGTGAGGCTAGTGTGACTGCATTGCAGACGAACCACATTGACTTGATCAACTCCCTATATATTTGCTGTCATGTGAAGCAAAGCTAACATTGCAATGTGCTAATTCTGAGCTCACACAGATTTGATAATCCATTGTTAGGTAGGGACAAAAGAGCAGAAGGGACATGCAGAAGTGGCTTTCTGGGTGAATTTCCTTTTTTCTCTGCATTTCCATATTCCATCATTTTATAGCTGTTTTCTTGTCTCAGTTTCTTAATGATAATTTTAATTTCTTTACTTTTAAATGTAGTTAATATTCACATAGTTCAAAATTTAAAAACATGTAAGATGTTTGATAAAAAAAAAATCTTTCTCCCATTCCTGGACCCAGCCACCCTTTTTCTTTCTCCATAAGCAGGTGGCATTAGTAGCTTCTTGAATTTACTTCCAAGGAGTTTTGTGCGGATACAAGTATAAGGCATATTTGCTTATATATATTCCACCTCCCTTTACACAGTCTGACAGGATATTCTGTACTTTTTTTTTTCCACCTAACAATCTTAGAAATAATTCCAATCTTTTTCACATTCATAGTATGTATGAATGTAACACAGTTTACTAGTCTTCCATTGAGGAGTATTTAAAGATTTCCAGTTTTATTAAAAACAGTGTTACAAAGAGTGACCTCATGTATACATAATTCATACTTGAACAAATATATCTGTAGAATAAATGCTTAGATGTGGAATTTTTGTTTAAAGGATTTAAACATTTGTAAATTTTAGAGTTACTTCCAAATTGCACTCAAATTACCCTCTCAAACTCTATGAATAAGAATATTTTTTATGTATAAGAATATTATAGTTTGCCAACACTATATGGCATCGAACTTTGATGGCTTTCAATTTTATAGAAAACTATTTCTCAGATTACTTACATTTGTATCCTATTATAAAGAAATTTGAACATTTTTTTTCAAATGTCTTGATTTATAGAAATTCTTGCTTCACATATTACTGAAATTATCCCTTATCTGGGATGTGTCTTCAAGTATTGTTTCCCAGGTTTGCTATTTCTTTTTATTTTTCTCATTTTGAATTTTGCAAAGCAGGAAACTTTTTATTTGTATATTCTAGAATCTGTCACTCTTTTAGGTCTTTGCTTTATGTCTTATTGAAAGGCCTTCCCCATTTGAAGTTATAGAAAGATACTCCCATGCCTTTTTCTAAGTACTTCTAAAATTTACTTGTTTACATTTAAACCCTTATTCCACTTGGAATGTATCCAATATTTTTAGGTAGTCATCTTTTTTCACACTTATTATTTGTGACCCACTGATATGAGATGCAAGGGCTATCATATCCTTACATCTTTTATGATTTGTTTGTATTTCTGAAATTACTATTTTATTTTATTAGTAAACTTGTTTATATATACACCTCTACTACATCAGTTCAATTATGAAAGCATTTTAGTAATTTTAACAGCTGTTAGGGCAGTTTTCTCCTAATCAGTCTTCTTTTTCAGCTGTTTTCTCTATTTTTTGTTTGTTTGTCTTAATAGTCCACAAGATCTTTTGAATAACCTTTTGGGGAATTTGTAGGCTTTGAGGTATATTTACAGATAAGCTTTGGCAAAATTGACATACAGCTGCATGTTGATGGGTCTTCCTAATTAAGACTATGAAAGACCTTTCTCTTGTCTGGGTCAGTTTTGTCACTGAACATTATCAGTGTTCTGCTACTGCTATAACAGATTACCACAACTCCAGCGACTCAAAATAATACATGTTTATTATCTTGCAGTTCTGAAGATCAGGAGTCTGAAATGGTTTCACTGGCCTGGAACCAATATGGCAGAGCACACCTTGGGGATGTGGAGGGACAGTTTGTTCCCTGGCCTTTTTTAGCATCTAGAAGCCACCTGCATTGCTTGGCTTGTGGCCCCTTCCTCTACCTTCAGAGCACATCAGTGCAGTCTCTGCTCCTTTTGTCATATCTTTCCTTTCTTACCCTGATCTTCATATTCCCTCTTAGAAGGGCCCTTGTGATTATATTAGACCCACTTAGATAATCCAGGATGATTTCCCCATCTCAAGATCCTTCATCACACCTGCAAAGCTCCTTCCACCATGTAAGGTAACATATTCACAAGTTCCAGGAATTAGGGTGTAGACATTTTTCATGGACCATTATCTAGCACACTAAACTCTGATATGTTTTAGGCCTTTTTGTTTTTTCCAAATTGTTCTTTCATATTTCTTAGTCATAGTTATTTCTAGGTATTTTAATCCTTCTGTTGCTGTTATAAGTGAGGTATTTTATTCTAGTACAGATTCTAAATTAGATTTGTTTGTACATATGACAGCTATTGATTTCTGTATAATAATTGTTTATGCTGCCAACCAACTTAGTGTTTCTATTGTATATGATAGTTTTTCAATTGATTCTCCTGGGTTTTTCATGGGTACAATCATATTAGCGGCAAATGGAATTAACTTTACCTCTTCTTTCTAATTTTTACATTTTTAATTACCTCCTTTTTTCTAACTGTATTGAACAATATATCTGGAATAATATTATATAACAACAGTAATAGCCATCCTTATTTTGTTACTCAATTTCATAAGACTATTTCTAGTGTTTTCTCCTTTAAGCATGTTACTGGCTTAGTCATGCCAAGGAGGTAGACAATTCCCATTTTATTAAAAAAAATTATCAAGAATAACCATTACTTTCTTGCAAACCTGGAAAAGTTGATCTTCAACTTCCTATGGAATTGCAAAGGGCCCCAGGTAGCCAAAACAATGTGGAAAAGGATAAAGTTACAGAGTTCAAACTCCAATTTCAGAACTCACTACAAATCTACAGTACAGTGTAGCACTGGTGTAGCATATGTGCATATATATATATATATAT
The DNA here is from genome assembly GCF_046562875.1 of Panthera onca. Taxonomy (NCBI): domain Eukaryota; kingdom Metazoa; phylum Chordata; class Mammalia; order Carnivora; family Felidae; genus Panthera; species Panthera onca. Next base: position 16,364,394 of record NC_138342.1, read on the forward strand.
ACATATATATATGTATACGTATGTATATATATATATACGTATACATATATATATGTATACGTATGTATACATATATATATATATGTATGAGAATATATCCATATATAATTGAGAATCTGGAAATAAGCACCTATGGCCATTGATTTTCAACAAGGGTGCCAGGACCAAGCTGTGGGGCAAGAATAGTGTCTTCAACAATTGATGCTGTGTGAACCAGCATACTGTACTCTATTTCACATCTTTATTCAGGGTACAAATTTAAAGTGAGAAAATAAAAGAGAACTCAGGAGAAAGCCACAAAGAATTGCAATATTCAGCAGGCAGAGAGAAGAGAAGCTGTCAAGGGATCTGGAAAGTAAGCTAAATAAAACTGCTGAAGAAGTATGAGAGGTTAAGTGAAGAATGCATTTTCCTTGGAAAAGATGGTTAATCATGATACTATGATGCTGCTGGCAATGAAAAGTGTTCACTGGATCAGCAGCATGGAGGTCACTAATGACCGATGGGAGAACTTTCTGTTGGAATAGAGGAAGCAAACAATGATGGAGATTGTGTGTAGAAAACTCACAACTCTTGGGTGGCCGTGACAATAGAGGGACAAGGGCTAGTATAAATGAACAGGAGTATGGGATCACAGGACAGATTTTGGAAGGTGAGCATTTTGATTACTGGAGGGAAGTATTTATGAAGAGAAAATTCCTAAAGATGTGTGTGAGGGAGAGGGGGGAGCATGAGAAATGGACTGATCCTTCTGAGAAGAGGGGAGAGATCCAAGTGCAGATAGAGGGTCCGAGCTCTGGAGGGAGGAGGTACATTTCTTCAGTTGACATGGAAGAAGGAGAACAGGCTGTGGATGCCAGCAGCTGATAAGGGCAGGAAGATGGGTAGTGAGTCCCCACATGACAGCTTTAGTGGATGTCATCTGCTTGGGATTGAATGACATGCCAGAAAGGGTTGGATTTCCTCAGATCAGCTGTTTGAGGAAAGGAGGAGGCAGCCACGCTACTAGACAATAAGGTGACTCATGCAAACTACAAGAAGGTGGACATTGCTCAGGACACTTCCTTGCTATCTCCTGGAAAGTTGTAATTTATATAGACCTGTAATATACAACACACTATGGTTAAGAGGTAATGTGAAATACACAACTTGCAAGCTATAAGATTTGGCATTTGGGAAGGTACAAAATAGTCACTGCCAAGCATGAGAAGGTAGGCTCATCAGAGAGAGATTGCTGGACAGGTTTAAAAGGCCAGATGAGGTTGATGGTTGTCAATACAAATCTTACCTGTTGTTTCAAATCACAAAGTAATAGTTATATGCCCTTAGTTGAAAAGGGGGCTGGATACAAGGTCTTGGAAAACATGCTTAGAGCATTGTTCTCAAAATTTAGTTTGCTACAAAATCACCTGGAGGGCTTGCTAAAACACAGATTGCTGGGCCCCACCCTCTGTTTTTCTGATTTATTGGGGTGCAAGAATATATATTTCTTTAAAAAAATTTTTTTAAATGTTTATATTCATTTTTGAGAGACAGAGAAAGACAGAGTGCTAGCAGGTGAGGGGCAGAGAGAGAGAGAGAGGGAGACACAGAATCTGAAGCAGGCTTCAGGCTCCAGGCTGTCAGCACAGAGTCAGACGCGGGGCTCTAATCCATGAACCGTGAGATCATGACCTGAGCGGAAATCGGACGCTTAACTAAGCCACCCAAGCGCCCCAAGAATATATATTCCTAACAAACTCCAAGGGGTGCTGATCCTGCTGGTCCAGGAACCACACTTTGAGAACCACTGGCCTACAGAGATCAGTGGCATTGGCCCTATCACCAAACAGAGCAGACCAGAGCAACAGTGAAAGCACTTTTAAGGTCACATGTGGACTTCTGTTGTTTGTGTTCCTGGTAAGACCCTAATTTCCATTTGGTGCCCCATCCAATTCCGCATTAGTACTCTCCACCTCCGGCTCTAGTGATGGAGCTATGACCTGGGCAGAGTCAGAAGGCACAGATGAGCCCTTTGGTCAAGGCAGTGCGATCTGTGGGTGGCAGGCAAATGAACCCGGTCCACATCTGCTCGACATGAACAAGCCTGGAGCCAAGGAGCTGTTGGCATCTTCTTGTGATGACAAGAGAGCGCACCCTCAGTTGTAGCCAGCCCTATCTCTGGATTCTTTGTTTCTTTGAGCCAAAAAAGTCATATTGTTTTTCTAGTGTGTGATTTTCTATTATTTGTCAACAAAAATATCCTGATTCATAGGCTGACACCTGATTTACATCTTCTTTTTAAGTACTGTGCATCCCCAAACTACTTACATTGAAAGATGGCTGTGGACCTTGAGCACTTTTCTACCATCTTGCAAGAGAATATCAATAAACAGTCATTTCAAACGGGAATGATTCCTTATTTGTGGCAAAGGAAAATGAGAAACTCAATGAGTCTTAATGTGGGTTCTGCTCCATGCTTTTCTGAATGGTAATTGAAATCTGCCGAGCAGGAGTCACAAGGCTTAAAAAAAAACAACTCTCAGAGTACTTTGCATAATTACCTTTTATCTGTGAAAGACAGTTGCATCTGTTCCCTAATGCAGGAAAATGATACTGAATTCTGTTTTCCATTCTTTTAGGATCAAAGCAAAAGAAGGAAGAAGGGCATAAAGATTTGACTCCATAATATCCCAGTCTTGTTCAGTAGTAAGCTTTTAGGTATCTATCCAATTTTTGCTTAGTACATTAATTTTTTACTATGACAGGGACACTAGTGTTCCTCTGTTGGAGGAGGTCATCAAAGGATGCAAACACCAGTTGACCCACGAGCTGACCTGGGCAATCCGAGGCTCTCACCCCTCCCCTGTCCTTGTGATAGATGGTCTGTCCACCATTTCTGGACAAGGAACCACTTCAAGTATGCAGCCTTGAGAAGGTAAGATCTTATTGAGACCATCTGGACTGTATATGTGACTGAATCCAATTAAGGTCTCCATAAAAATTGTTGAGATTCTGGTGGGCAGTACAGAGATTTACTTGTCTTGTGTTTGCCCAAGACAAGCCTCACAGGTAAGTTCCTTGCTTATCACACCTGCCACCTACCATTCTAGGGTGGCCTGCCTCTTTCCTCAGTCTCTCCTTGTTCTCTGAGTACAGGGGGCCGGTTTGGAATTTCACCAGAGGAACTACTGAGGTTGCAAACCAACATCCTGCCCCTCCTGCCTGGTGCCCAAAGAGCATCATGGCTTATAATCATGGATGTGGGGGTATTTGCAACAAACAGTCCTGTTTATAGTTGGGAAAACAACATTAAATGACGTACGATAGGTTTAAAATGTTAACTAGTCAGTGACAGATCCAATATGGAAATCATACATGTCTTTGGTATATTTCCTATTTTATGCTTGCTTTTATATTTTCATGAAAATTTTAAAGGTTATTTATTTTCTATAGTATAACCTCTCTTGATTGGGGTTAAACTTCCACAGTAGTTGAGCTACTTTTTAAAATATTAAAAGGAACAAAATTTCAAGTATTACATAAAGTTTGTGTTTGTTTGGAACTAATAAAAGGTATCAATATGTCTAAAAAATAACAAGTAAATTTTCCAAGATTTGTGGTCTGATTTTATCTCACAGAAGGGATAATACACTTACCTTGTTTGATATACAATATTGTGTATTTAGGTAATTTAATATTTTCAAAGGTGATGATAGACACATTCAATTAAGTTAGAAGAAAGTTCTTTGGTATGGTCTCATTAAAGGCCATTAACAAATTTTTAGCCAAAAATAATAAATATAAATATATAACAAATGTATACATAAATATAAGGCCTGATTTGTGTAACAAATTACAGAAAACTGTTCTGAAGAAAATTGTGATCACCACATAATCCTATCACCTATTCAAAATGAACATTTCCATTTTTTGATGCACCCCTTAGCAGATATGGTCATATGGTGTGCATATAATTCTGTATGCCTCACTTAAAATTACAAGGGTTTTCCCACATCACTGAAAATTCATTGTGACATCATTTAAATAGCTACATATTAGATGGAACCATATGAAATTGCTGATAATTTTTGTTGTATTTTTCAAGAATAATAATTTCATATGGTTTAATCTAATAATACTATTACAGTGGCTTTTGAACATTTTGGACCCCAAATCACAATAATTGTATTTTAAATGGCAACCTAGTACACACACACACACACACACACACCAGAAAGTAATTATTTCCATTTCTCTTCTATTAATTTTTTAAATGCTCATGATATTAATCTCTAAATTAATTTTACCACCTACTGATGATTGCAATCTGGAGTTTGAAACACTGCTTTGTCATATGGATATGTTGTAATTTACTTACCCATACTTTCTATTGTTGGCTATGTAAATTAATTAATTTTTTCTCTATTATAAATGATGCTATGTAAGCATTGTTCTGTAACTATTTCCCATCATTCTCACGTATTTCCTTAGGAAAGGAGTAGAAGTCCTGGATCCTGGGAACACTGAAATTCAATAGTAATAATGACTACAGTTTATTGATGTGTACGGGATATTATGTTAGGAAATTTCTGTGCATTATTTCATGTCAGCCTCATGCAACCATAGGGAGTAGGTATTGTCTTTAAATTAGAGACAGAGACTCAGAGAAAACAAGTGACCGAGCCAAGGCGTACAGCCAGTGAGCAGGGAGCTGAAAATCAAACCCAGAACTCTGACTCAACGCCCAGGCCTCATTTGGACTAGAACTGAAGCAACGGGCTGTGTTTATACAGAACAGTATGATATAAACATATGTCATATCTCTTGGTACTATATGATAGAATTCTGGGGTGATGTGAAATATTGAGGAGGGCACCTTTTGGGATGAGCACTGGGTGTTGTATGGAAACCAATTCGACAATAAATTTCATGAAAAAAAAAAAAGAAGTAGTGACTCATACGGATTGCAATTCAATTGCTTACTAATAACATTTGTAGAACATTTGGAGGTGCCAGGAATTCATAATTCTTGCTATAAAATTGCTGCATAAATGAATTGGAAAATAGCCTCAGCTTCTTTTTTAAAACAAGTGTGTCAGGATACAAATACATGTGTGTGACTATGAGCGGCTCTAAGAAGATCAGCTAAGAAGCCCAAAAGTGACATGTCCAGGAGTCCAGAAGCCCAAGAGTGACTGAAACAGACTGAGAGAGGTCAATTCTCAGAGACTGACTAGATGTCAACTGGGGTCACCAACATTAACTGACTGTTCTTTTTAGATAAGAAGAGATTTCTGGAGCTTCCATAGTGGTTGGAGCGTTAAAGTTAGAGGTAAATTCAGGACTGGGGCAGGAAAGATGTAAGATGAGCCCAGAGCATCTCGTAGTGCCAGAAAATAAGGACTTGATGGAAGAAACAAGAAAGAAAAACAATCACAATGATGGGAGTATGTCGAAGGGACACAGGAGTCAACTGAAAAAGCTCCCAGTTGCCAAACTGTAACAACTTGAGCAAGAAAGTAAATAGGATTACACTGGATTATAACTCAAAATCCAAAATAAATATCCAAGATACAAAATAAATATTCCATATTGGTATAAGTGACTTATTGAATAATTTCATAAAAGGAGAAGAAGAGATAAATATCTCATGAAGAATTCCAAGTAAATTATGTAGAAATTCTATCCTCAAGGAAGTGGAGCATAACCCCCCATCCTAAAATATGGGCTGTGCGTAATAACTTTCTTCCAGAGTATGGCTTGGAAAGAGGGAAAAAAGAGTAACTTTAGGGTTGCCTGGGTGGCTCAGTTGGTTTAATGTCTGACTTGACTTCAGCTCAGGTCTTCCCTGCATCTGGCTCCAAGCTGATAGGGAGCAGCCTGCATGGGATTCTCTCCCTTTCCCTTTGCCTCTCCCTTCCCTCAAAATAAATAAATAAACTTAAAAAAGAAAGAGTAACTTTACAGTAGGGAATGACCAGCCCTACTTCAACCAGGTGGTCAAGGTGGAAGTCAACAGCCATAACTCATGTCGATACCAGGCACTCTTGCTTTTACATGATAAAGTATGGCACTTTACTTCTGTGGACTTTTTGCCCAGAACAGACATCCCCAGTCTAATTATGAGAAAAAACATCAAGGAAATCTGATACTCTACAAAACACCTGACGCATAGTCCTCAAAACTGTCAAGATGATCAAAAACAAGAACTGTCTGAGGAACTGTCACATCCAAGAGAAGCCTAAGGAGACATAGTGGCTAAATGTAATATGGTATTCTACATAGGATAGTGGAACAAGAAAAGGGCATTAGGTAAAAACTACAGTCATCTGAAGAAAGCATGGACTTTAGTTAATAATGCATCAATATTAGATAATTGTAGCAAGTATACCATTTTAATGTATGACACTAATGATAGGGGAAACTGGGTGTGAGGTATATGAGAACTCTCTGTACTTTCTTTGCAATTTTTCTGTAAATGTAAACTGGTCTAAAATAAGAAAGTTTATTTAAAGACAGACCTCTAGTCTGTCAGATAGAGATGTTTATTGTATGCATTTATTGTATGCATTTCTTGCCTGTCTTATAAGCATCTTCTGTTACCCCAGGTTTCATTAAACATTATAGCCTGTGCTATGAGGGGTTTAAGGGACACGCCCTTGGGGCCCACAGGGAGTGGTAAGCAAATACATGAAGAGCTGGGTACCCCATAGAAAGCCTAGGCAAGACTAAAGGGAAAGAGCAGGCCAGAATGATGGGTGACCAGCAAAAGTTAGGACACATGCAGCCTGGTCACATTCCCTGGGAATCAACAAAAAGGTTGCCGAGGTCAAAGGTGCCCAGGTCAAAGGTATGGGTGGACCCTCACAATGAGAATGGTTGGATTTTTTTTTATTATTGTGCAATATCGATGTTTATTTTAATCCTTTATATCTCGTAACTTGCATTCTTGCAAGTGCCTGCAAGGTAGACACTACAGAATGAAGGTAAAGGCTCACTGTTATTATCCAGTAACAAAGATTATTGATAAAACCTGTTTATCTTCTGCCTTCTTATTCTTGTCCAAATGTACTATCTCTGTGATAGTCACATGCTTGTCTTAGCCACTTCAGTACACACAAAGATAGTATTCACTGTCAGTCATGTCATCTTTAAATATAAAGAAAAATACCATTGATTGATTGATTGATTGATTTAAATAATTTATTGTCAAGTTAGCTAACATACAGTGTATACAGTGTAGTCTGGCTTTGGGAATAGATTCCCGTGATTCATCCCTTACATACACCCAGTGCTCATCCCAACAAGTGCCCTCCTCAGTGCCCATCACCCATTTTTCCTGCCCCTCCCCCATCAACCCTCAGTTTGTTCTCTGTATTTAAGAGTCTCTTATGGTTTGCCTCCCTGTCTGTAACTCATTTTTCTTTCCTTTCCTCTATGGTCTTCTGTTAAGTTTCTCAAATTCCACATATGGGTGAAAACATATGATATCTGTCTTTGTCTGACTGACTCATTTCATTTAGCAGAAGACCATCCAGTTCCATCCACATTGTTGCCAATGTCAAGATTGCATTCTTTTGTGAAGAAATGGGCAGAAGACACGAATAGACACTTTTCCAAAGAAGACATCTAGATGGCTAACAGACACATGAAAAGATGCTCAATATCGCTCATCATCAGGGAAATACAAATCAAAACCACACTGAGATACTACCTCACACTGGTCTGAGTGGCTAAAATTAACAACTCAGGAAAAAACAGATGTTAGCGAGGATATGGAGAAAGGGGAACACTCTTGCACTGTTGGTGGGAATGCAAACTAGTGCAGCCATTATGGAAAATAGTGTGAAGGTTTTTCAAAACATTAAAAATAAAATTACCGTAGTACCCAGCAATGGCACTACTAGGAATTTATCCAAAAGATACAAGATTGATGATTTATAGGGTACATGTCCCCCAATGTTTATAGAAGCGCTGTCAACAATAGCCAAGTTGTGGAAAGAGCCCAAATGCCCATCAACCGATGAATGGATAAAGAAGATGTGGTGTGTACACACACACACACACACACACACACACACACACTGGAATGCTACTTGGCAATGAAAAAGAACAGTTGGATTCTATGAAAATGGGAGAGTATAAGCACCATGAGGACAAAAATTCATGTCTTCTGTTCATTGTTGTGTCTCCAGCACCCTGAAGAGTGTTTGGCACATAGTAATGCTCAATAAATATCTGTTAAATGAATAAATGAAATGAGAAAACTTCTGAAGCCACCTTTCCCTCCCCTTCTAATAGCTCCCTGGAATGGGCAATAGACAAGAACAGAATTATGTGTACAGGTTGTGCAAGTGTGTGTGTATGTGTTGAGAGATGAAGGATAAAACCTTAATGTGATGAAATCAGAATAATATACCTCTTGGTAACACTGCCTACATAATTCTCACTGACATCTGACATCTCAAAAGAGCCTAGCTATTTAATTTTGACAAAATGACTCATCCCAGAATGAAAGTTTTCCTATAACCATAAATGATATATTGGGAAAAAGATTTTTTTCTCATCGCTGTGAATGACAAAGAGATTACTTTTTAGGTTTATAATGTCTACGGAAGGTGTCACTAACATTTTATTCAGTATGAATTGGATTGTCAGTGAATGATATTTTCTTGAAGCTTTGAACTGTGTCTCTGATGTCAAATCATCAGCCACCTGCAGGAAGCTATTCCAGAATTGTTCCAAAGGAAACATATCGTTTAACCCAGCCTCAATAATTCAAGTAAACTTGCCATTTGGGACATGCTCAGAGGATTGCATTGCCCTGATGGTGATAATGTTCGATAGAAGGTAATTATTGAAATGGTGGTAAAGACTCAGGGTTGATTGTGTAGTCAACAATTGTGTCAGTAATCAATGATTTTTGTGAATGGGGTGGATTGACTGGTAATTGTAAAAGTTGGTGATAATATTCAGTAATCAGATCATAAAATGAGACCTTAGATGTCATCCAGCAGACATTCTGGCTCAGTACCTCAAGAGAAGGTAGTCTATTATAATTGTTAAGAATGGGGGTTGGAGAACTATGGCCCAGGAGGTCAAATAGGCTTACCACCTGATTTTGTAAATAAAGTTTTATTGGAACATAGCTATGCCCATTTACGTAGGACTTTTCTATGTCTGCTTTTGTGCTACAACAGCAGACTTGAGTAAATACAATAGAGACTGTATGGCCTGCAAAGCCAAAGTATTTACTATCTGTCCCTCTACAAAGGGCCTGATCCCTGGTTGAAACCATAGGTTTTAGAGACTTAGGCAGATCTGCAGTCCAATCTAGGTCCTGCCATTTAGGAACTGAATGAATTTGGACAAGTCACTTAACGTCTTTGAGTTTGGGGTTTCTCATCTCTACCATGTGGTCAGTAATGCTGGCCCTTTATTTTTCACCTGCAATTCATCTCCTCCCTCCAAAAATTTTTTTTATAAACTAAAAAAGAAAAATAATTATTGTAAAGACAGGAGGGAGGTGGTAAATTTTGGTGCCAAAATTCATTTGGTGACAAAACTTGAAGTGAACTGACATAAAACTATTTCTAATCTATTTCTAATTATCTACCTATGATCGAAAAATCTATGTACCTATCACCTAATCAGTCTATATCATATTAAGCAGAGGACACTAACAGATATATCAGTACTTCCAAATCTCAGTGGCTTAGCACCTTATCATCTCGCTTGTCACTCACACACGGTGAAATAAAGAGGAGAGGGGGCTCTGTTCCATGCAGTCATTCTGAGAACTGAGCTCCTTCCCCTTTGTTGCAAAGCCAACTGAAATATGTGACCTCATAGTCCCCACAGATGGGAAAGGAGGAAGGCGATGTGGTCACTTCCACCCATATCCCATTGATAAAATCTCAGTCATGGCTCCACCTACTTGCAGGACAGCCTGGGATTATGGCCTACTGGTGTGATAGAAGCACATGGACATTGGTCATCAGTAGCAGTCTCTGCTATGTTTATCATTTATCATAGTTTCGCTGCACAAACATTACACGTTTGATTATAACACCCTGCAGACCCTGCTGGAGACATTAAATAATATGGAACAGTATATGCCTGGCATTACCTGACTAAATCTGAAAGGCTCCAAATGATAAAACTCAGCTGGCTTTGAGGATTTCAGATGACGGACTGGAGATCTACATGACACCTCTCTGCTAGGACAGCATAGTCGCTAAGAGATGCATTCTGGGACCAGACTGCCTTGATTTTGAATCCTGGCTCTCCTACTTTCTAGCTGTGTGACCTTGGGCAGGCTGCTTAACTTCTCTGTTCATCCCTTTCCTCATATGCTAAAAAAGGAGATAATAATAATACCTATGAAAATGAAGTTAGTATATGTAACACAGCCAGCACAGTTGCCTGACTTATATAAGCTCAAATGAGTTCTAAGCAAGAGTCAGTTATTATTACTATATGCAGCTATTATTATTGTTAATGCCGTTTTTAAATAGTATAGTAACTGACACACGGTAAGTGCTTATCATATAATTAGTTGTGGAACGATCTTTCGTAGCATCATGGAAAGAACAACCGTCTACCTTTGACTGAATATTTGATTGAATATGTTCAATGACATGATTATTGTTTAACAAGATGACCAGTGTAATTATTAATTAATTGGCTTTGTTAGAAAAATTTCCTGTGTAATAACTGCTATGGCTAACATCTAATAAATATAGAGCATGAATTTGGTGCCAGGCACTAAGCCAAGCCCTTTACTGACATTATTACTTTTTCATGTTCATACTCCCCTATAAAGTAGCTTTGCTTGCTGATATTTGACAGAGATGAACACTAAGGCCTACAGAGTTTATTTTACTTATTTATTTATTTTAAAAATATTTATTTATCTTGAAAGAGAGAGAGAGAGAGAGAGAGAGAGAGCACAAGCGGGGAAGGGGTAGAGAAAGAGGGAGACAGAGAATCCCAGCTGCACGCTGTCAGCACAGAGCCTGATGAGGGGCTCAAACTCACAAACCTTGAGACCATGACCTGAGCTGAAGCCGAGAGTTGGACACGTAACCAACTGAGCCACCCAGGTGCCCCAAGGCCCAGAGAGTTTAAACACTCAGCCTGGGATCTCACAGCCACTGAATGGCAAAAAGAGGATTGGACCAATTCACAGCTAGGTCCAGATGCTATCCCCTTCCCACATCTTATTCACTCTGTCCTTTGGGTTTAAGCAAATTCAGTAGAAAACTTCTTTTCTCTTTATTACAGAATCAAAATGGTCTCTGCTATGCCTCCCAGAATGCCACTGCTACTCAAAATACATTCATAGCTGAATCATTTCCCGGGTCTAGAGACTTTCCAGGCAGCTGATCAATTGAAGAAAAATAATTACAATAGCCTGGTGTTAAATTTGATTTTGGTTTAACATTTATTAATTCAGCCATTAGTTTGTTTTTAAAGGAAAAGACATATTACCAACACACTTATAATATATATTCATTACAACTAATTTCCAAATTATAATCAACATTCATCACAATTACCAGCATTTTACATAAATATTATAATAGCAATGTTGTGCACAGTCCCATATCATTAACACCAGACTCAATTTACATGTGAAATTGGATACAACATGCTATAGGTAATTGATTGTACCTTTCTGATATGTAAGTAACTTTGAGTAATGAAATCGTTAGTATTTTTTGCCCTACTCAGTTTTTGCAAACCCATTTTGATTTCATTAGGTGAGTGGGAGCCATTGCCTTCTATATTCTCGCTAAACTAAGGCTGCACCAGAATGAATCTTGTTGGTGAAGTGTCGCAAATGCTAACACGAGATTATCATGGGGTGATCCTAAGCTGCCATCCATGGAAGAAATGTTACAGATGCTGTCCTTGACATTGTCACATGTCTCCCACATGCTCAGCTACTGCTGTCTTCTACTCTTCTCTTGGTTGTGATATTTCTTGGTTAAGTTACAATAGATGACATGTTGAGTTTCCTGGCCCAGGGTCTTCATTCTCGGTGCACTCAGTTTAGCACAAGTACCTAGTATATTTGAGGAGGCACTTTGCTCCCCTGAGAACTCTGCCCCTGGCTCCATTGACTGAGCGCTATCTCTGAAGGCGGTGCTTTCTTCTTTCATCCTGATTCCACAAAGTCCCTGCTCCCAGATAGCTGGCGATGCCCACATTGACTTTCCCCCTTCTAAACATGACAGATTTTGTTGAAATGTAAGTCTACCAATTTTATTTTGGTATCTCTTGAACTCATCTCTTCCTTATCCCCAATGCCTTAATTGTAGTTTGGGCTTACATCAGCTCCAGCCAGGATTCTTGGATTATAGAGCTGTTAAGTGAACTTCTTGTTTCTGGAAACATAGCCCTGATCCCGTAACTTCGCTGCTGAAAATTCCTCAAGGACTCCTCACCTCCCACAAGAGAATCCAGCCTCCTTAGCCTCCTGCCTCTGCCTTCTCATCCAGTTTTCCTTTTTGGGCCTTTTCCTTTGTATTCTAACTTCTTGGTGATTTACAGTTGCTTCCCCTTCATTCCCAGGCCTCTGTCTCTGCCTCTGCCTTACTCCCTGCTTCTTCCCATTCTGAGCCCTTATTCTATTAACCAGCTTGTGCTTGTCCTTTACACCTGATTCATCAAGTCCACAGGCAGGCTTCCTTGACACAGCCTTATCAGTACCTTTCCTTGTTGATTTCATTCATCACCTGCTTTCCTTTAACATGGCACTCACTGAAATTTCTGCTCATATGTAAGATGCACCGCCCTCTACTCCCCAAAAGTGTACCACTCCCAATTACCTTGTTTCTGTTATATATAGTAATGATTTTGCATCCAATTCCAATGTAGGTGTGTGTGTGTGTGTGTGTGTGTGTGTGTAATTTCTCCATACCACCAAACAATTCTTTAACACCAGCTGGGTGTCCTACTACTTAACTCAATTCTGACCCTTTCTACCTGGAGATATAGCCAGATCCCACAGGTTAAGGGCTCAGTCCTACAAGACTGACCTCCCCCCAGTTCAGATGCTAAATGCAAGTCTAGGTGTCATCTGTGCTTCTGACTGATGGTGTTTGGAAAAGATAAACCAAACTGACAAACTCACAGCCAGGTTAAGAAAAAAAGAGAAAGACTCAATACAAAAAATCAGAAATGAAAGGGGAAACATTACAACGAATGCTACAGAAATGAAAAGAATCATAAGAGACTACTATGAACAGTAGACTGGATGGCCTAGAAAAAAATGGATAAGCTCCTAGAAACATACAACTTGCCAAGACTGAATCATAAGAAATAGAAAGTCTGAACAGACCTATAACAAGGAGATTGATCAGTAATCAAAAATCTCTCAACAAAGAAAAACCCAGGACCAGATGGCTAAACTGGTCAATTCTGCCAGACGTTTAAAGAACTAATACCAATCCTTTTCAAACTTTCCAAAAAATTGAAGAAGAAGGAATATATCCAAACTCATTTATGTGGCCAGCAGTACCCTGGAACCAAAACTGGACAAAGATCACAAGAAAAGAAAACTACAGGCCAATATTCTTGATAAATATACATGCAAAATCATCAACAAATTCTAGCAAACTGAATCTAACAGTATATTAAAAGGATCATACAACATGTCCAAATAATATTTATCCCTTGGATGGAAAGATGGTTCAACATATAAAAGTCAGTTAATGTGATATAACACAGTAACAGAATAAAAAGAAAAATCACATGATCATCTCAATAGATGCAGAAAAAGCATCTGACAAATTTTAACCCTCTTTCATCATAAAAAGAAAAAAAAAAACCTCTCAATGAACCAGGAATAGAAGGAAAGTATCTCCACATAATAAATAAATGTATGACAAGCCCAGAGCTAACATAACGCTCAATGCTGAAAAACTGAAAGCTTTCCTCCTGAGATCAGGAGCAAAGGAAGGATGTCCAATACTGACACTTCTATTCAGTATAGTATTGGAAGCCCTAGCCACAGAAATTAGGCAAAAAAAAAAAAAAAAAAGAAAAAAGAAATCGGATGACTTGATATTATATAAAGAAAATCCTAAAGATCACACTAAAAAAATTTAGAACTAATAAATTCAGTAAAGTTGCAAGATACAAAATCACATACAAAAATAAGTTGTGTTTCTATACACCAACAACTTCTGAGGAGGAAATTAGGAACAATCTCATTTATAATAGCATCGAAAAGAATCAAAAAGAATATAATAAAAAATAGGGAATAATAGAATAGGCTTAATTTTGTGAAAATATTCATACTACCCAAAGTTATATGCAGATTCAATGCAACGCTATCAAAATACCAAGTGGTACTTTTTACAGAAATAGAAATAAACAATTCATATGGGACCACAAAAGACCATAAATATCCAAATCAATACTAAGAAAGAACAGGGCTGGAGGCATCACAATTCCTGATTTCAAACTATGTTACAAAGTTATACTAATGAAAACAGTATGGTACTGGCACAGAGACAGACATATAGACCAAGGAACAGAATAGGAAGCTTAGAAATACATCCATGGATACACAGTCAACGGATAATTGACAGGGTGCGAAGAATATACAATGGGGAAAGGAAAGCGTAGTTTCTTCAACAAATAGTATTAGGAAAACTGAATATCCACACTGAAAAAAATGAAATTCCATCCTTACCCAATCCTATACACAATTATCAATTCAAAATGGACTGAGGACTTAAACATAAGACCTGAAACCATAAAACCCATAGAAGATATAAACACAGTGGAAAGACTTCATGATATTGGTCTTGGCAGTGATTTCATGACTATGATTCTAAAAGCACAGGCAAAAAAAGTAAATAAACAAGTGGTATGACATCAAACTAAAAGCTTCTGAGCCTCAAAGGAAACAATCAATGGACTGAAAAAGCAACATACACAATGAGAGAAAATATTTGGAAACCATGTATCTGATAAAGGGTTATCTCCAAAATATATAAGAATCTATTCCTTCATCTCAGTAGTAAGCATCTAACAACCCAGTAAAAAAATGGGCTGAAGATTTGAACATACATTTCTCTGAAGATATACAGATGGCCACCAGGGATGTGAAAGAATGCCTACCATCACCAATCATCAGGGAAATGCGAATAAAAAACACAATGAGATATCACCTCACACCTATCAGGATGGCTATTATCAAACAAATGAAAGACAAGAGGTGTTGATGAGGATGTCTTGGTGGGAATGCACAGCTGTGAAGCCACTATATGGAAACCAGTATGGTGATTCCTCAAAAAATTAAAAATATAAACGCCATGTGATCCCACTTCTGGGTATTTACCCAAAAGTGTTGAAATCAAGATCTTGAAGAGATACCAGAGTCCCATATTCATTGTGGTTCTATTCACGATAGCCAAGATGTGGAAGCAACATACATGTCCATAGATGAATGAATAGATAAAGAAAATGTGGTTTATACATGCAATGAAATGTATTACCCTTAAAAAGAAAAAAAGTCTGTAGTATGCAACAACATGGATGAAACTGGGGTCATGCTGAGTGAAAGAAGCCACCACAGAAAGACAAATATTATATGAATCCACTTATATGAGGTATCTAAAATAGTCAAATTCATAGAATGGAAGAGTGGGATGGTGGTTGCCAGGGACTAGGACAGGGGGAAATGGGGAGTTACTTGCTGACTGACATAAAGTTTCAGTTAAGCAAAATGAATAAGTTCTAGAGATCTGCTGTACAACATTGTACCTATAGTCAACAATAATGTAATATACTCTTAAAATTTTGTTCAGAGGATAGATCTCATGCTCAATATTTTATAATAATAATAACACTAAATAGAAGTCTCAAAAAGCAAAAAAAGTTATTAAGCCACCAAATTCAAAATTTCCCAGGAAATAAGACCAAATTTCTTTCAGTGTGTCTAAAGTCAAATCATATACATATATATACATATATATATTCACATATACATTATATACACACACACACACACATATATATGTGTGTGTGTGTGTGTGTATATATATATATATATATATGTATATAAAAATTCTAAGACTTACCTCAAAACTCACAGCTCCATTGTGGTCCGTATCAAACGCATTAAACAGAAAATGCGCGTATGTTGTAGAGTCTGAAATGTTGAAAAGGGAGTATCGTTAATGCAGCAAGCACTTCAATATCCTACAGAAGACTGGCCTAGCATGCCCAAGGCTCCTTCTATTTGGAAAAATTTGCTCTGTCTCCTCTACTTGTGCTTTCTTCCCAGCTGCCCACCTTCTTCCAGTAGCGGATTGTGATTTGAGATTCATGGGAGTCAGCTCTCCACAACCCAGGGCATTGATGATACACATTCTCTGTAAGTTTCTGGCTGGAAATGCTCTGAACATATGGGAGTCTTGGGTGTATTCCCAGCACTAAGATGAGTAGGCGGTGTGAGGGCTAAGGGAGATGCGTCTGAAAATTAAGTGGTCGTCAGGGGCTATGTCTACAAGTAAAATAATAAAGATACTAATAGTGAGACACACGTGAGTTGGTATTTTTAGTGTTGTTATTGTGAATGTGTTCATCAGTTTTACAACTCAGATAAAGACGGGGACTCAGAGAGGTTGAGAAACTCACCTAACATCACACAGTCGATTAAGGAGCAACGTGAGACACAACTGAGTCCTTCTGACTGGAAAATCAGGCTAACCCATGGCCAGTGAAGTGGCCTGAGGAACCGGGCAGTTTCTGTGGCCACCGTGGGAGTGAGTGGTTCTGAGGGTCCCTGGGCCCTGGGTGGGATTCACGGCTCTGGGACAGTCCCCCCAGCACCTCACAAGGCTGCCTGACAACTCTGAAGTACTCTGAAATCCAACGTTTCCACTTAGCTTGCTTCTAGTGGGTTTTCCCTCTAATTTTTCCTTCTTCCCCTTCTACTTTTTCTCTGTTGTCTCCCTTCAGAGCTTTCTGCTTTTCTTGGTAAAATTATATTTTTTCTTACTGTTTTCTTTTCTTAGTGCAGTTTTAATTTTTCAGTGCTTCTGTGTTTGACCCTTGATCAAATTTACTTGATTATTTTAAATGTTTCATCTCATGGTTTTAGCTTTTCCCTTAACCTTTTTTATATTAAAAAAAAAGTTGTAACCTTTAAGCTCATTGGTTCTAGCTTTTTTATCTTCTGTTTAAAATCTCCACTCTTTCTATTTTATAACTTCTAACCTTTATTTTTACTGGGCTTGAACAAAATTTCTATTCACCTTTTCCTTTATAAATTGCTTTTCTAAAAGCAGGTCTCAAGCACCCATGGCCCACTTATGGATGGTTTATCGTGAATGCTTCACCCAGCGGTAAATGCTATGGAAGCTCATATCTTTCATAAGGTAGACGGTACACTGCCTCAGTTTCTCAAAATGATGGTGGCGTTTTCTTTTGCCTCTTACCTTTAAACACAATACGAAAAACCACTTATTTTAGAACATATGAATCATCAACACAGTTTTCTATGAACTAAGCCAGGACCAAAAATTGGTTCTAAATAGTATGTCCCATCATTGTATCTCGAGTGGATGTTCACATAGTATTGATGAGTTGCAGAAAGAAATCCTTTTGAATATGGATTATAACCAAAGGTTTGGTTCTAATCAATTTAGTGCCATTGCTAGGAAGTTCCATGATAGAGTTATCAAGAACTGACAGCCCATTTTTTATTTACAAAGTTGTTTCGCTCTCCACGGTTCTTTGACACAGATTTCTTGAACTATTTAGTGTCCTATGGTGACATAAGTTGACAGGTGGTGTGTTAAACTTACTTTCGGGGGAGAGAGAAAGAGGTTCTGTATATTTTATAACGAGCTTCATTAAGCAGGTCTCCTGGTATCCTGTTTAGACAATCAGGGTAAATGCCTTTACCTTAGCAAGCAGAAGTCAACATGAATAATGGTTCAAAACAAACGATGTTGGCAATTTTTTTTTAATTAAAAAAAGAAGCTATCATGAACGTACAATTATTAGCCTTCTTCTTAAATGGGGTCACTCTAGCTTTAAAGCCTGACATGTGGGACATATAGTCTCGAGGTTTGCTCTGATGTGGTACAGAGGACTCCTTGTTCCTCTAAATGAACTTTGGCTGGTTTTCAAGCTCAGATATACCATGCAGAGAGCACTCATTACTACCGTAGTGAAGTCAGAGTGAAGTCAGGTTTGAATTTCAGGTCTCCCAAATATTAACCGCACGGCTTTGGGAAAGTTGTTTAACCTCTCTGGGACTCAGGTTCCTCATCTACAGAATAACCACACCAGTATGTACTTCATAGGGCCATCATAAAAAGATTAAATGAGATACCACATGCAAAGTGCTTACAATCGTCCCAGGCACATAATAAATGTTCAATAAATATTATCTGTTACAATTATCCTTTCAAAGCCACCTGAAAGAAATATGAGTAATTTTTTTACAGATATAGTACATTTCCGCCTGAAGAAGTTCTTGTGTTCTTGTGAAATCTCTACTGCGTGTCTAGGTGACTGACATTCTAATCTGATGCAACTTCACATATATATTGCTCTATAAAGACCAATAGAAGCAAGTGTGTCATGAAGGGCATTGCAGCTTCTGATGGAGTTTGGATTTTTTCTGACAGGCATTTGGCGATTGTGAAAGTTTCTGAAGAAGGGGAGTGATGTTCTGAGCTTTGACTAGACAAGAGGAAGGATCTGAGGCATTGGGAGCATCTGGCTGGGCACAGAGGTGGATGAATGAAGAAAAGGGACGCTGTCCACAAAAACTTCCATGTCAACTTTCATCTTATTTTTTTTTTAAGATTTAAAAAAAAATGTTCTTTTTTTTTTTTTTTTTTTTTTACTTTATTTTGAAAGACAGCGTGCAAGCCGGGGAAGGCAGAGAGAAAGGGAGAGAGAAAATCCCATGCAGGCTCTGTGCTGTCAGTGCAGAGCCCCACACGGGGCCTGATCCCACGAACATTGAGATTATGACCTGAGCCGAAATCAAAAGTCAGACACTTAACTGACTGAGCCACTCAGTCGCCCCTTATTATTGTTATTTTTGGGTAAATATTTCCTAAGATGGTGAATAACTGGCATCCTCGATTCTAGATTTCAGTGCAATTTGGGACTCAAAAGATATAACATTGATCTCTCTTCTCTCCACATGACCTGATGGACTTTCTTTGGCCACGTTTCCTTACAGATAACAAAAAAACAGTTACTGAGTTTGACATGCTGAGAATGCCTCAGTTTCTTTACAATCTTACTGGTGAAGTTGAAAAGATGCAGAAATTTTATAGTTGGGGGACAAAATTTAGGGATGCTTAGCATAGGAAGGTATCCTGGATTCTATGTAGTTATCTACATTTAACAAAGGTGGAAAATAGAAACGGGTACCATTAGTAACTTAGCTATGGTCACCTAGTTAGTTAATGCTAGAGTTGGTAACGACATCAAGACATTCCAACATGAATTCTGAGAAACAAAGGATGTTAGGAAGAATAAAGGATGCTAGAAAGAAAACTGAAGGCTCCTTTGTTCCACATTTTATAGATGTCTTAGAAGTATTGTTCTACAATTTACAGAGGAACAACCTGAGGCCCAGAGAAATACACCATTTGAGTCATATGCCTTGGTGGTGACTCAGTCTATCCACAAACCCAGGACTCAACTTAGTCTAGTGAATTTAACCCAACCATTTCCAGACCACACCGATAATACCAACTAACCCCTTGATTAAAAAAGCCATCAATGCACATACATTTCAGAGAATTTGGACAAATGCAGTTGGTTATCATGTTCCAGGTCTGTGGATTGAAATCAATCTGGTTGATTTTCTTCTTCCTACTATAAATCGCTACTCCCATTTGAATTCAAGCATAAGGTACAAAATTAGTTTAATGCATTTGAATATATGATTCATGCACTGTTACTGAGGTAAGGCAGCTTCGTATACATGAATAGTAGTTTCTGTTTAATAAGGCCTCTGTAAATCACCCTGAAAATTCTTAGAAATATTGTCCTAGGTACAAGAAGGATATGCAGTGAGTGGTGTTATCAAAAAAAAAATCTTTATACCTCTTGACCCCATCTAAGTGCCTCAAGAGCCTTGTATACAGTGACTGCTCAATACATGTTTATTGGCTGAAGTCTTCAGACGGGAACTAATTCATCTGCTCCTTCTATAGCTATCAGGTGCCTGGTATAGACACAGTAAGTACAAAATCTCCACTACATGAGGAGGAGTGGCCCAGGAAACTGAACTTTCCACGAGCTTTTAGAATGCTCCGTGAGCCGAGAGCTTCCCAAAGCTTCCACTGTACACGGAGTCGAAAAGGCATTGCTGTAACAAGACCAGTAACAGCTCCAACCAGCCATTCGTTTCCTCTCAGCTTGGTTTATAGGGGGCCCACTTTATTCCCCACAAACAAGCGGCTTCCGTTCGGGTCAGTTGTGCCGACATCCAGAGCACCACACCAGTTGTGCTTGGAAAGCCATCTGGCTAAGCAGTAGAGAAAACTGAGAGCCTGACACAATACAAATTGTAGCAGGTTCTGTGGATAAGACAAAGTATTTTCCTGGAGGAAACGGTGAGACGTTGTGATTTATGGACCCATCATTGTTAGCGCTCATAAGGAGAAACCTGCTGCTTTTAGACCAAAATACATGGCTCTATAGAACCGTGAGCATGGCCATAACATGAATTTGTCTGCCATCAGAGATGATGTTCTTCCTCAGGACATTTCCCTTTTTCTAGCCGCGCTGCAAGATATAATTTGCATTGCGGTGTTAATTTCTTAGATTGTAAGTCATGATTCTTCAAGATATGTCACTTCCTTCAGTAATGGCTGGTACTTTTAGATTTATCCATTCAATTAACATGAATAATCAAAGAATTTTTAAGAAAGCAAAAGTGATTTTTCCTCAAATCCCTTTAGATTTGGTAAGAAGAATCATTTGCAAAGGATTGTGCTTAAGTAGATGTTCTCCAATGCCAAAATGCTATTTTTCAAATAAGGATAAATTTTTAATGTGGAACTCTATCCTATTTGTAGCATGTAATAACTTTCATTTGAGATAATAAAAAGTAAAGAATTCCTTTTGTGCTTGGTGCTTTGATATTACTGTTCATCAATATGCAGACAGACACTTAGATATAATGTAAACATGATTTTTCTTCAAAAACTCCATGGTTTTTAAATAACTTAGAAATATGTTAATGAAATGATATTCCGACTTCTTTGTTAATGCAGACAATGGGCCCATTGCAATCTAGGCATCCAGCCCCATGACCAATAGCTGTCTGTGGGTTGTTACTAATGAGAGGGGGTAAGGGGACTGGTCCCGATGAGAGATCCAAATTCATGTAATAACAGGTCACCTTGTGTTTTCTCAGAATTCTAATTTAATTCTTTTTAAAGGGCCGTCTTAAATGAAAATGTCTATTTTGACAATTCATGCGTAAAATTGTTTTTAACCCCCTAAAATATCGAAAACCAAAAGAGAATCTAATTTGTGTCTGAAAAGAGCTAATATTTAAGTGTTCTATACTTTCAAAATGCCTTTTGCAAGTGTTCTTCCGTTGTCCCGTTACAGCCACCATTTGAGATGCACGTCATTCATTCATTCATTCATGCATCATTCATGCATCATCCCTGCACGTTTTCTCTCATTTATACTATATGTGTCAAGGGTGATTACTTGTCAGTCACTGTCGCACCACCCGTCGATATGGCAGCCAATAAAACACAAAACCCTTTGGTCCCTCTTACTAGTGGGGAAAGAGACAATAAACAACAACAAAAATAGGTAAAATATGTATTATTAGGTGTTCTTGAGCGCTAAAGAGAAACATAAAGCCGGCGTGGAGAGAATTTAAGGGGTTGTGGTTTATGATAGGGTGGCTAGGGAAAGTCTTGCTGAGAAGGTTGCATTTGATTTTTTTTTAATTTTTTTTTTTTTAATTTTTGAGAGAGAGAGAGAGAGAGAGAGAGGGAGACAGGCAGACAGACAGAGCATGAGCAGGGGAGGGGCACAGAGAGAGGGAGACACAGAATCTGAAGCAGGCTCCGGGCTCCAAGCTGTCAGCACAGAGCCCCACGTGGGGCTTGAAGTCCTGAACCCGGAGATCATGACCTGAGCCAAAGTCAGATGCTTAACCAACTGAGCCACCCAGGCGCCCCAAGAAGATTGCATTTGAATAAAAGCAAAGGTGGTGGGACATTGAGATGGAAAAATAATCCCAGGCAGAGGGACTAACAAATTCAAAAACCCTGAGGCAGCAGCATGACTGGTGTGCGGCGGGGACAGCAAGGAAGCCAGTGTGGCTGGCACATAGTGAGTCCTTTAAGGGGTGTG
The DNA here is from genome assembly GCF_046562875.1 of Panthera onca. Taxonomy (NCBI): domain Eukaryota; kingdom Metazoa; phylum Chordata; class Mammalia; order Carnivora; family Felidae; genus Panthera; species Panthera onca. The sequence goes on from NC_138342.1 coordinate 16,386,759, forward strand.
GGATGAAGGATGAGGCAGAGAGGGAGCAGGAGACCAGGGGTTACAACTTGTGGACCACTGTACAGGCTGTGGCTTAGGCTCTGATGCGACGGAAGGTTCCGAGTAGAGCAGTGACCAGAGCTGGCTTATGCTGAACAGGATTACTCTGGGCCATGTTAGGAAACCCCCCTGCTGGGGGAGCCGGAAAGAGTCAGAATCAGAGACTAGTTTAGAAACGATTGCAGTTACCTTGGCGTGAGATGATGGAGCTCCTTTAAGCGGGAAGCAATAAAAGATGATGACAAGGAAATGGATGAACTTCTCTGCACGTTGGTTTCCACATTTATCAAGAAGGCAGAGTCACAGCTAGGGGAGTTGGGAGGTGGGCGCAGTGCATGCCAGGGTCAGGCACGTGTTCGACGCCTCACAGATGGTAACTACTTCAGCCTAGGTCGGTTTACCTGGAGAGATTCCTTTCTATTTCCTCCCTGTTCATCAGCTGGTGTGGTTGTGCCTGAAGGTGCTCTTGTAATGCTGGGATTTGAAGCCTAACCTTCCCTGTACACCGTACGTCAACATTTCCCATCTGCTCCATTAAACTAGAACATTCTTTTGGACAGGTACCACACCTTATTCCTCTTACATTACCGGCACCTAACACATAGCTGGGCACACAAGAGACTGTGTAACAAGTTTGACTAGGCCTCCTGTTGAATGACCAAAGGAGAACCTGTAAGGTCAAATGGCAAATAGTTTCCCACTCATCCCTAACACGTATGTGTTATCATTATGCTTTCCTTGTTTATTTTCCATTTAAAATAATATTTAGAGGCGTGTGTGGGTGGCTCAGTCAGTTGAACATCCAACTCCTGATCTTGGCTCGGGTCATGACCTAGGGTCGTGCGATGGATCCCCGCAAATGCTCTGCACTGAGTGTGGAGTCTGCTTGGGATTCTCTATCCCTCTCCCTTTGCCCCTCCCCCCTCTCTAATAATGATAATAACAACAACAATGTTATCATTATTACTATTATTTAGAGTGATATTAATTTTCTCAGATGTAGGGAGAGAGGTGATAGTAAGAGGTCCTAAAAGAGAAAGGGCAGAAAGAACACTAGGTGAGTTTACAGAAAAATCTAGATTCTAAGCCATACCTGCCACTTAGTGAATGCGTGATCCTGAGCAAACCATTTAGCTGCTCTAAAGCCCAGATTTCACATGTGAAAATGGATGATAATTATATTTGTCCTAATTTTCCGTGTGCAGGGAATCAAATGATACCTATAACGCACATTAAAGAGCTTTGCAGCATTTCTAGGACCAAGCCATCGTAGTCCAAAAGTGCTTGTGCATTTGATAGTCATAGTCTGAGGCACACAGTAATACAACTTTCTGCGTGCAACTGAAGAGTGAAATCCTGGATATTTGACAACTTGTAAGTAGCTCACTTTTATGATATATTGGAAATTACATGCACTCGTATGCTGTGTATTAACTCTTTTACATAGCGATTAAAAATGTAGAATCATGCCATAAAAGCTTAAACCATACTCAAGATTGCAAGAATAATTCTAATGGAGAGAATGTTAACAAGTCCACATTTGCACTTACCTCCCTGTGGAAAGAACTGTGAGTAAATCTCTTTGAAGGTTTCTTCATTAACAACACCACTGGGACATTCCTAAAGAAAGTCGTAGAGAAGCAATATGAGCAAAGTGTTCATAAAACTGATTTTTTGCACATTTTGAAACAGAACTCTCTTTGCTTTGCTGTGCAAAGCAGCACCAAGGAAGTTAACCGCCCATCCATTTTTTCAGAGGATAAAAGGACACAATAAATTTCTCTTTGTTCCAGTTCTCACAGAATGAAAAAAAAGTACAGATGTAAAAATCTTTGCATATTATAAATATTAAAGCTGGTCTGACACATTAAAGAACACACTGCTGCTTTTAAGAACACATATGCTTATTATCAACAAGGTAAGAGAAAATTACATTGTTTTTCCTAGAGCAATGATTGCAAGATGATTTGATATGCTCTTTGTTGGATTTTGGTACTGTGTTCCTCTGGCAATTTGCTGGACCCACATAATCTGTAGTTCAGGTAGAAAATGGTGTGCTCCATTGGCTCTAAGATGACCCAAGCAGGAATAGTTCCTAATTTCTGTCAACAGTTTGTTCAGGAGTGCAAAATAACATGGATTGTAACAAATGACCTTGAGTGAGACAGGACCTCAAGATATGTTTAATTTCTGGAGAGGAGGGTCTGAAAAGAGGTCTCAATGTAAAGATTTCCCTTTTGTGACCCATGGGTGGAGTTATTCAAGACTGATGGATACTGACCTTGGGAACTCTACTAATGTCAGATCACTGACCTGGTGGGACCAGAGGAAAAGGCTACCCCTCCCAGGGTAGATTAGGCATTTTCTACAAAAGGAACTAAAATCTAAAATATTAGAAGAGATCTGTGTTTGTGCTGAAAATGGGGACTAAATAAAGATCTTAAACAAAGACGAGGGCAAAACTTCTTCTACTCCCTGGAGTTAAAGAATGGTCTGGTCAGGAATCTGATGTGTAGCGACCCCTCGAGCAGCGATCACTGACAATCATGTGATAATCTGACATCACGTCACATGTGGGATGTTAATTGTACATTGAATGTGTGGAAGTGAGAAGCTCTGTCCCATCTTTTTGAGCAGCTTCTCATGGACAGTCCCGTATTATCTGAGCTCCCTTGCTTTTGGACTCATGGTGCTCCTATGCTGCCTGGCTCTCCCCAGGATTCACGGGGGAGCATCAGAGGTGTGCTAACTTCCCTGCCTTTACACGGAATATTCCATGTACTTTAAATTTGACATTGTTCCTGGGATCCTCAAAAATCATCTGATGTGGTTTTAAAGCTTCTCTTAACCCTTAAAATCACTGTCCCCTCATGAATAAACTTGATTTATTAACTTGATCTTTCTTTATTCCAATGAGCCAGTTACAGCTGTAACGTGTTTTACATGAGAAGTTTTCTATTTTCTCTCATTCATTGGTTTGAAAGGTAGGGCCTTTGATATATGAACACAATTTAAAATAATGGTTTCAATGTGAACTTGTGTTTACAGAGCTTGTCAATGCATATTTCTCCCATTTGAACGTTAAAATAAACCTATAACTTAGGTATCTACATCCAATGAAGCAGAACTGGAGGTTCTGTGGTCAAGTTCCCTTTTAATCAGCTAGCCAATAGGGGAGCTGGAATGAGGGCTTGAGATTTTCCTGATTTTCCCACAAGATTTGGGATTAGATGACCCTTCTAAAAATAATCACCCCCAAGGACCTAAGAGGATTTGAGCAAAGAAAAGACAATCAAAAATGAATGAGAAGAGAAGTGAACTATTACAGTTAATTTTATGTGTCAACTTGTCTGGGTCATGATGACCAAGTATTTGGTCAAACGTTATTCTGGTTATTTCTTTGAGGGAATTTTGGGTAAGATTTACAGTTAGATCAGCAAACTTTGAGTGAAGCAGATTGTCCTCCATAATCTGGGTGGGCCCCATATAATCAGCTGAAGGCCTAAACAGAAGAAAGTTGGAATGCCTGGGTGGCTCAGCTGGTTGAGCATCCAACTCTTGATTTTGGCTCAGGTCATGATTTCATGGTTCATGAGTTTGAGACCCACATCTGGGGCTCTCTTCTTCTCTCTCTGCTCCTCCCTACTCTTTCTCTCAAAATAAATAAATAAATAAATAAATAATAAATAACTTAATAGGAAGAAGAAGAAGAAAATCTAATCTCTTCTGAGCAAAAGGGAATCCTTCAGCACACTGCTTTCTGACCTGATTTGCAACTTTGGCTTTTCTAGGTTCTATGGCAGACTGCCTTTGGACTCAAACTACAACTTTTTCCTGAGCCTCCAGCTTGTCTGCCTCCACCATCAGATTCTGAACTGGCTAAACCACCACAATCATGTGGGCCAATTACTTGAAATAAATCTCTTACTGTTGACATACACATCCCTTGCTTCAGCTTCTCTAGAGGATCCCAACTAAGATATAAATGAATGAACAATCAACGGATACAACTACAAAAGGAAAAAGAAAATGGCGTGTATCTAGCTAATCACTCAAAAGTTTTGATTTAATGACTTTCAGTTGGCAGCAACAGAACCAATTTTAAGAGTAAATAAGCACCTTGCAGTCGGGTCCTCTGACACATGGAACTTGTCTTTTGTTGTCTGTTTAACTCTGAGCCATCTGCTTGGGGTGGTAAGAGAGCAAATAGATGGCTGTGCCACCAGGTGGCCAACTTGTGGAAGGTCCAGCTAGAAACCTACCTGGGAGGTAGACTCTTGCAAGAGATGAAGATGGAAAGTAAAGGGCCATCTGCCCTCAGCAAACTTGTCAGCTGCCTTTGATTGCTAGATGCATTTGGTAGATAGATCTTATAACATGAAATCAAATTTAGAAATTGGCTGTCTCAGATTGTTTTATGTTTCATCACACGAATAAGTCAGATAAAACCCTCTCCGCCCTCTGAAAGCTCTTGGCCAAGTTTTTGGGTGGTCATTCTCCCCAGGTGAATTTGTCTTTACCCATCTTGCATTCATTACATTAATTTACATCTTTAACCAATACATATTGTATGCTGATTATTCTCACAGTTCTCAAGGAATTGGGGAAGCAGCAGTATAAACAAGTCAAAGGTCTTGCCTTCATGGGGCCTACATCAAAAAAAAAAAAAAAAAAAGACAAAAGAGATAAAAGGAAATCCACAGAGTCAGGATCTTGTATTTGTTTTAAAGAGTTCTTATGGAAAAGCAATGCATTTTACGACCTTCAGGTGAGAATGATCAACTAACTTCTATAGGGCCCTAGTGATTTACAAAATGTGTAAACGATCTATTCTCTAACTTTTCCCTCATCTCTTTTGTGGAATGGTTTCTGCACAGAAGTAGTATCTCCACCTCTCCATCAAGAATAAATTTGATCAGGCGGTGTATACAACTAAATATATATGATCAACAATGCAGCTATATTAGTAGGTTAACTCTTGTGGCAAACAAGCCCCCAAATATAACAAGTTTAAAAGAATGTGGTGTATTTCTTGATCATCTAACCATCTAACTTGATGGTTCTCTCCAGAATCTTTAAGGGACAGAGACTAATGGAATCTTGGCCATCTTCATGTGGCTTCTAAAATCTGTGATTTTCTCATCCAGAAAGAGAAAACGATCATTGAGGAGTGTCTGTGGGAAGTGTTTATGGACTAGGTCTCTAAGTGCAGAGTGCTACGCATAATTTCCACTCTCATTTTGTTAGAAATCATTTAATGTCTACCCCAAACAACGAGACAAATCTCACGTGCCCATTCACAGATTTGGTGAATGGTTAGCAGTGTTTGTCTCAGAAGCTTATTTGAAAGATGCTCCATGGGGCACCTGGGTGACTCAGTCGGTTAAGCACCTGATTCTTGATTTCACCTCGGGTCATGATCTCACGATTGGTGAGATTGAGCCCCAAATCAGGCTCTGCACTGACAGTGCATAGCCTCCTTGGGATTCTCTCTCTTTCCTCTCTCCCTGCCCTCAACCCCTGCTCTCTCTCAAAATAAATAAATAAACTTTAAAAAATGATTATTCTGTCAAAACGTGCTGTCCACAGAAAAAAATAAGGAAATAAAATAAAAATTGCCCATAATTATACCACTGTAAAGCTATTTTGGTCATTTATCTACATATATATTAATACGCCACACAAATAAAATTGGGACAATACAAGAATATACTTTGAATCTTATTATTTTTTTAACTTAACAAAACATCCGGAACATTTTCCGTGTCATTATTTTTAATGGCTGCGTAATTATGTGTCCACTGAATTTCCCATATTGTTGGATATTGAGGGGATTTTAGCATTGGGGGACTATATAGGAATAATGATGTAATTAATATTTTAGCACATACATCTGATTGCACCTATAGTTCTTTTTTTATGAATAATCCAGAAGGAGAATCATGAGACCAAAAGGTTTAAACCATTTTAAGGCTCTTCATATGAACAGCCATATTGCTTTCCGGAAAGACTGCATCAATATATACCACCACTGCTGGTTTAGGAGAAAGCTTCACATCTAGACAGGCTGCTGACCAGAATCACATGGGGATTTGACATGCTCCAAATCCCACGACAAATAGCAATGATTTGCTTCCCTTGTGAATCTAATCATCATTCTGGAAAATACCAGTGGACATCAGGCATTTATACAGATCCCTCTGAGGGACAAAGGGATGTGTGTGTTTTTTGTGCAGATGAGGATGCATTTTTTTAAATTAATGGTTTTTTTATTATAATTTTTCATTTTTTTTTAACGTGTATTTATTTTTGAGAGACAGAGACAGAGCACAGGGCAGCGAGGGGCAGAGAGAGCAAGGGAGACACATAATTCAAGCAGGCTCCAGGCTCTGGGCTGTCAGCACAGAGCCTGCCGTGGGGCTTGAACTCATGAGCTGTGAGATCATGACCTGAGTCGAAGATGGGACGCTCAACCCACTGAGCCACCCAGGCGCCCCGATGAGGATGCTTTAATGGCAATCTGCTGAACCACATTACTGCAGTCATAACTATGTATCGAGCACATATTCAATGCCTTCTTACATACATTATTTCTTCTAACATTTTCACTAACCCTGAAAGGTGGTGATTAGAGATGAGGAAAGTGAAAGTTGAGAAATAACAGTTAAGTAACTTGTTGGAGTCACAGTTTTACAGACTCATCCATTGGTTAATTCTTTCAACAAATAGTTATTTAGAACATTCTATGCCTCAGGCACTGTTTTAGGCACTGAGGAGTTTAAAAAAGTTCCAGTTTTGCTCTTATAGAATTTAAAGTTCAGTGGAATCAAACTCATACTTCCCTAACCTTTAATTGTGATGTTGTCTTGCCTTCTGGATTATTATCTTTTTTTTTCTACCAGGATTTAAGAAATGGCCTTCTGGTGAGCCATCCATGTAAACAACTTACTTTGGGAAGACGCACAGTGGTTTCTGTTCCCAGAGACCACCTATCATGGTTGTGTTGAAGGCAATACCATGTAAAAGGAAGCCATTCAATCAAAACTGGGGATATTGGTTACAAATATATATATATATATATATATATATATATATACACACATGTACACACGCACATACACACACATATACACACACACGTATATAGTGAATTACACTTTGTTTGATTTGTGGCAAAGGTTGTGTTTCTCTTTTTTTGAGAAATCATTGCCTTTAGTCCAACAAGGGTCTGTATACCTTCCTCCTCACCATATACAAGTTACTCTAATTATGAATGGCTAGACACTAAAGTGCTCTGGAAAAAGTTCCAGTGTTTAGGACAGGTTAAATGAACTACTTCATCAAGTGTCAAGGAGCTAGAGTTTCCCGGCAGTTTCTGGCTGCCACATTAATCTGCTATGACCAGCGAGATGTTCCTTTATTGCTCCTTAAACCCTTCACTATGATATGATCAGTATGCAATAAATGTAGATTGAGATTTTCTTAGCACATAACTGCCATACATTTGTCAGCTGGTGAAAAGACACTTGCCTTTTGGGGCCTTCCAGATGCATTCCTTGATGATCCATTTCAATTCCTTTGGATAGTGTCCTGATGCACGTGAGGGCCCAAATCAGTTGCAAATGTATGATGAATATTTTGCTACTGCTAACGTCAATGCTAATGAAGTAGTGGTTTTGATAACAATTAACATGATGATGATGGTGATGATGATAAGCAAATATGTCCGAGCACTTTCTATGTTCCAAGCATTGTATTAAATGCTTTATGTCGATAGATGCTAGCATACCTCCATTTTTCAGATAAGCAAACACCCTTCAATACAAAGTGACCATTAGAAAATGGCAGATTAGTCTCTTGATCAGAATCCAGAAACGTGAATGTTTAGGCAACTTTAGAGAAAACCCAGTTCAGTGATTTCATTTTATTATTATTTTTTTTAATGTTTATTTATTTTTGAGAGAGAAGGAGAGACAGAGTGTGAGCAGGGGAGGGCCAGAGAGAGAGAGGGAGACACAGAATCCGAGGCAGGCTCCAGGCTCTGAGCTGTCAGCATAGAACCTGACACAAGCCTCCAACTCATGAACCGTGAGATCACGACCTGAGCCAGAGTCAGACGCTTAACCGACTGAGCCACCCAGGCGCCCCTCAATGGCTTCATTTTAAATGTGAGGAGATGAGGCTGAGGTTATAGGAATTGCCTGTTGGCACACGGCGGGCTGCTGAGCCTTCTTGCGTCTGGGTTTCCTGAGGTCTAGGCTCCTGCATGGATTTCAGAAACCCCTTCATGTCCAAACAATAGCTGGCATGTTCTGCCTGGCAGTATTTAGAATAATCTAGTGAAATGCTTGTGCTTCTGGGCTCTGAACTTAAGTATAACTGGATTGAACCCCTATTCTGCCACTGCAAAGCTATATAGCTTCGGATAAATGGTTTAGTCTGTGTCTCATTGCCCTCCCCTCTAATATGGGGATAACGATTGACATCAGTGTGCTGTTAAGAGAATTAATAAGATACTGTATGTTCTGTGATTATCTTAACGCTCTCTTTGTATATTTGCTCATTAAATAGGAGTCGTGAGTATGGTAGTAACAATCTCAAACTTGGTAAGCAGAACTCCATTACACACAGTCAGTGTAGCATCAGTGCAGAGATACCAGAGTTAACTGGTATTCATCAAAGTAGCTGAACCTAGTATAGTTCAGGTCTGACATAATGCAATGAGCCTATAGGGGCTCCTGGGTGGCTCGGTTGGTTAAGCGTCCGACTTCAGCCCAGGTCATGATCTCACAGTTTGTGGGCTCGAGCCCCGCGTCGGGCTCTGTGCTGACAGCTCCGAGCCAGGAGCCTGCTTTGGATTCTGTGTCTCCCTCTATCTCGGCCCCTCACCTGCTTGTGCTCTGCCTCTCAAAACTAAATACACATTACAAAAATTTAAAAAATGTAATGCAACGAGCTTACAGCAAATATGAGTTATGTTTCCTCCTCTAGCACTATAAATTGAACCAACTCCAATATCATCAGGGTTCACCCTCAAGGGCAGGGAAATACTGCAACTGTAGATGACAGCTGAGAAGAATAAAGGCCATTATATTGGAAATAAATGTTAGTAGAACCCCAGCGAACTTTTATTCATTGATTTAGAGAAAAGTTGCCCCTAGACATACTTAGACGAGTACGTTAGAAATACAGCAGTCCATGAAACATGTTGGGAACGGTGATTTGGAAAGAGATCCATGCATGGATAGGAAATTGCTAAAGGAATTATTTTCTTTTTAAAAATTTAAAAAAAACGTGTATTTATTTTGAGAGGCAGAGTACGAGCAGGGGAGGGGCAGAGAGAGAGGAAGACACAGAATCTGAAGCAGGCTCCAGGCTCCCAGCTGTCAGCACAGAGCCCAATGCGGGGCTCCAACTCACAAACCTTGAGATCATGACTTGAGGTAAAATCAGACACTTAACCGACTGAGCCACCCAGGCGCCCCTAAGCATCCATATGTTTCATCAACTCTCACAACTACTTCTGCTGCTAAGTAGAGTATAGTTGGTGGCGGCTGTGAGGTGCTTCCACTGAAAATCCTCAGTTTCTACCAACAGAAATGTCATGGCATCCTTGTTTTTTCCGACAGCTGTTCTTTCAGTTATTCTCCAGAGGAAGTCGACTGACACCAGTTTGAGAAGTAGCATCGGCAGACTGTGGACAGAATTACACAAACAGAACACAAAGGCTGGACACCGGACACTCAGATCAGAGCAAAGAAAGAGGAGGGCTCGTATCACTACCCAAATCAGGTGAGTCTCCATCCATTCATTCCTCTGGTAAGGAGAGCTGGCGGTTAAGTTGGCACTTCTTAGAGGAAGTTACCTTCTTAAGCAGTACACTTCCTGTTACCACACTTAACGTGACTGTGCGCAAGGTCAGAAGCAGAGACCAGCAAGCATCGGGACGCATAGAAGGATTCGGGGCGACAACTCAGGAGATACACAGAAAGGGAACAGCTGAAGCAGATAAGGCAAGGCGGACAGGATTTCATGTGTGGTAGACTCCAGGGCGATTGATCAACAAGTTCTTCCTGCTTCGGAACATGTGGAAAGATTGCATTTGATGGGCCCCTGATGGTTGGGTGGGACCACATGACACATTCTGTCCAATGAATGGAAAGGAGAAGTGACACTGTGATATTGTAATGTATAATAAGAAATATATATTTGGTCTTTGTCCCTGGCACAGAGCTGCTAAAACCATTGGATTTTCCTAGGTTGAGAGAGATAAAATCTCTCCTGTTATGTTAATGAGGTGACTTCTGGACCCCACCTGACAATGGGGGGCTGGTCGCCCTGGGAGTCAGCCATATGATTAGAAGGTTGGAACTTTCACTTCCACATGTCTGACATCTGGGGAAGGAAGACGGGCTAAAGGTTGGGTATAATCACCAATGACCAATGATTTATTCAATTGTGCCTATGTAACGAAGCCTCCATAAAACCCCCAAAGGACAAAGATCAGAGAACTGGGTTAGTGAGCGTATGGAGATTTGGGGAGAGTGGCATGCTTGGAGCTGGCATGGAAACTGTCCTATGCATCTCTTCTGCCTGGCTGTTCGAATTAAGTTGGATTGTAGAACACCAAGATGGTGTTGGAGAATTGCCTGGTAGTGTGGGGAGTCTCCCATAGGGGAATTCCTGATCAATTCCTGATCACGTCAGAATTGTGATCAGACCATTTTAGACACATCACTTTTGGGAAACAGCGTATAATTGCAGATGCCAGACGTGCCAGAGCTCTCTTTTCTTTCTGCCTTGGCAATCATGTGCAAGATGGTGGCTGCTCCATTAACAAAAGTCCTTAAAGGACATCTATGAGCAAAATACCCTTGCTGAGCAGAGATGAACATGGAGAATGAATGAGAAGTACATCTTTTAACATTTGTAGTCACTGCGATTCTGTTACTAAATAATATTCTGACTGATACACGAGGAGAGGACAGAAAAGTCATTCTTCCCTTTTCCATAATAGCTAAATAATTTTATTGGTTACATGGTGAGGAGGTATTTGAAATTTATCTGAGAACTTACGTGTATATACTTGTTTATACCTAAGTGAATTTAATAATAAACTATGAAGTTTTTATTTTGAGTATGAATCCAACAGTTTACTAATTATTTGCTATTTTACAAAGTCATAATTTAAAACTACTTTCAAATGACCACTATGTTTACCACATGGACTCTATTAGAGTTAAGATTCTGGTGCCTGCAGTGCTCCCAAATCAGATAAGAAGACTCCTTACAGAGGATGCTTTAACAAGTGTATTTTTGTCCAGCTGTGTTCTATGCTACAGATATATCATAACATTTGGGAATGATATACTAGCTTTTTATTTTCTTCATTTTCAAGATGTGAACATCTCAAGCTGAGTTATAGCATAATTGTTTCATAGCCAAGAAAACTGTTTATCCTTTGAGATTTTCTTTCGGATTTCCCATTGATTATTTGACTAAACTGTTGAAAGAAAACACCACACCACCTCCCGTAGGGATTACTTTCACAAGACAGAATGAACTCACTGATACAATAAGTATGAAGGATGGAACGTTTCATTTTCAGCGATCGGCAATAAGAAAGCATGACTCTTTACGTATTATTGTGCCCTGTTTAATTCCTAATCCAAATGGGAAAGTATACGTTCTTTTAAATTAAATTCCACTCCTGGGGCGTCTGAGTGGCTCAGTCAAGCATCCAACTTCGTCTCAGGTCATGATCTCATGGTTCGTGGGTTCAAGCCCACGGTGTTGGGTTCTGTGCTTACAGCTCGGAGCCTGGAGCCTGCTTTGGATTCTGTGTCTCCTCTCTCTCTGCTCCTCCCCTGCCAGTCTTTCTCTCTCTCTCTCTCTCTCTCTCTCTTTCTCGAAAATTAATAAACCTTAAAAAAATTAAAAAAATTAAATTTCACTCCCCACTTCCCTCATTAGGAATGGGGTTGCTCTGAAAAGTCATTCTCTGAGTAGCATGACAATTTAAACATGCCCTGGCATTTCACAACGATAGGGGAATTTCAAAATTTAAATGGTGTTATGTCATGACTTGTACTGTTGATAGCCCCAGATTCTATATGTGGAATTCTCTGTTCCCCTGAGACTTGGTGAATACCCTGGAGGCAAGGATTGATCTTTATACAACCCAGCAATGTTTAGAACAGAGAATATTAAAAATGTTTACCTGGAATGGATAAACACTCAACCAGCTCCTAGTTTTTTTCTTTAAGTAGGCTCTATGCCCAAAGTAGGGCTTAAACTCATGACCCAAAGATCAGGAATCCCATGCTCTACTGACTCATCCTGCTAGCTGCCCCTCAACTAGCTCTTAGCTTTTAAGAAATTAGAAAATAAATTTGCTCTGGGAGTTTCCTTGAAAAACTTGAGTGCAAATTTTTGGAACCCCATGCACTCCCCAACATTTTGTCCCCTGTAATTTGCCTGTTCTTCTGTATCCGGTTTGCTGAGGAACACTTTTGATGTCTTGTGCTGTGTTACGCGAAGTCATCTCTTTCTTTTATACACACATCTGTCTGTAACCACCACTATGGACAATTAAATGGTTACGAAGAATTTTTGAGATCAAAATCTTGTTTCCACTGCCCAACCCTCATTACTGCTTATCATAAACATGTTCACAGAAATTAAGAGGTCAGGGTCAGGGAAAAAAAAACACCAAACTTATTTCAACAAGAATTGTAAAATCCTTACCGTAGTCAACCATCGGGCTGCAAAAAGCTCACTTAAAATAATAGGTTGGCCCTTCAGTTGATAAAAGTTGATCACTAAGAACTAGAACTGGTTTTAAATTTCTGTTCTAGTGTCATTTATTTTTTCCCAATTGAAGTTTCCTCACCTGTAAAATGACCTCTAAGAAATACTGACATCACATGTAAAAAAACAACTGAAAATTAAAATAGACACTGTATAAAAAAAGAAAAAAAACATTAGGATACAACCAACATGATGGGTATATTTTGCTGCTTTCAAAATTTGCATTAAGAACCTTCTGTAGTCTCCGAATACACTCTTTGGGTTAAATATAAATTTCATATCAGAAAAAAAAAAAGGTGGAGAAAGACTTCTCTCCATAATGCTGGAAAAGAGATAAGTGCTGGGTGAGAGCAAAGATTCAATTCAGGGGATGACTGGGTGGCTTAGTCAGTTAAGTGTCCGACTTCTGCTCAGGTCATGATCTTGTGGTTCACGAGTTCAAGCCCTGTGTTGGGCTCTGTGCTGACAGCTCAGAACCTGGAGCCTGCTTCAGATTCTGTGTCTTCCTCTTTCTCTGCCCTTCCCTTGCTCACGCTGAGTCTCTCTCTCTCTCTCTCTCAGAAATAAAAAAAAAAAAAAATATATATATATATATATATATATATATATATATATATATATAAAGAGATTCAATTCAGCTACTTGAGCATAAGGATATAGGTACATTCTGAGCCCAGTGATGTTCCAGTCATCCAGGGTGAAGGAGAAATCCCAGGCACAAGGCAAATTTTCTCCACACCTCAAACTCTCTTCTCTAAGTATAAGGAAGAGGGAAAAGACAGATTTACAGTTTAAAACAAAACAAAACAAAACAAAAAACCCAAACAAACAAACAAAACAGCTCAAGTTCCAATTCTGCTAACAAAGATTTCACTGAAATATCCCAGGCTCTAAGTCTCAGTCAATGAAATGTAGAAAGTAATAGAATCTTATAGTGAGGAAATGATAACTCATTGGCATTGTGTATATAAAGATCCTAGCACTACTCTAGAAACTGCAAATATTGGTATCTTTTAACATTCCCGAAGTCACTTATGCTCATTTTGCAAAAATTAAGTTGCCCAAATTTTGCAAGAAAAGGCTTTCTGGGATCAGGCCCAAGTTTTAAACGTTTATTAGAATGCATGAAGTTATTTGATTTAGGAGTCTTCAGAAAAGGATTTCCTCAATTACATGCAAAGAGAGAGTTCCTTTGGGCAAGGCTCATTTTGTCAATTCTGACACAGTTAAGTTCTGCAGGTATCTAAAACCATTGTGGGGGAGGAGATGACAGTGCATGGGGAGAAGTCCTGAGTATTAGTTTTCTATTGCTGTATGAAAATTTCCAGAAACTTAGTGACTTAAAACAACACATGTTTATGATCTCAGTTGTGTGGGACAAGAGTCTGTCGTGGCTCAGCTGTGTTCTTTACTCAGGGTCTCATGCTCCACATGTCGGCTGCCTGGTTCTCCTCTGGGCCTTGCGGGGGGGGTCCTCTCAGCCCATGCAGATTGTTGGCAGAATTCTATTTCTTCAGGTTGTAGGACTGAGGTCCCCTTTATCTTGTGAGCTATTCGCTGGGTGACTTGCTTGGCTTCTTTCTCCTGAGTTCAAATTTCCCTTATCTTTGAAAGGGGCTCATGTGAATAGATCAGACCCACAAGGATCATCTCTGTATCTTAAGTTCAACTGATAGGGGATCTTAATTACACCTGTAAAATCTCTTCAGGGAATAACTTGCTTAGTGTTTAGTTGAATAACCAGGAGACAGGTATCATGAGCAGGGCCATCTTTAGAGGTCTGCCAACCACAGTCTGCTTCTTGTCAATGTGGTTTCACAGCAGTTTCTGCCTAACAGTCTTTTCTACAGGAGAACTCACTACTTGGAACCCTGGTTTGACAACACTGGAAAGGAATCTACCCTGTGTAGGCTGTATTTAGCAGTGTAGAGGACCAGCAGTGACTGCAAAATTGAATATTCTTTTTATGAATGTTGTGAATAACATTCCATCTGCTGAGGGGGTGCCCTGCCCTTATTTATTTCTGCTCTATATCACCAAGGTCATTATGCAGATTTTATGAATTGATTAGATCACTTTCAAATTGGCATGACATCAGCCTAATGATATTGAAAAAAGAAACACAACTGAATAAAAGAAAATTCTACTTAAAAGAAATGTGCAATGTTTCAACTGGAAAGAATAAAAAACTAAGATGGTGACATACATGTAAACATAGAGACGGATATGTATGGTTGTAAGAGGATGGATTTTCTGGAGCTTTGCAACAACCTTAGTCTCATTGTCCTCACCTACCGAATTGGCTAGATTCTGGCTCTTTGATGATTTCATAATGCCTATCATCTCTTGACTTCCTTTGTGAGATCACACATTTTCCTCATTGTGTAAACCATTTTGCTGTATTGGTTTGCAGTTACTTGTCAAAAACAAGCTAACATAAGTAATGACACTGTTGTCATTTTATTTTATCTGTTTACAGAATGGGAAAATGAAAATGAAAATGCACTTTATTGTTGGCTGGCAAATTTGGTAGAAGTTCTACGGGACAAAGAAGTGTAATCTAGAGATTGCATAGACATGTGTGTACGTGTGCATGTGCTGTTGATTAGATTTGTCTAGTCTCGATTTTAGAAAAACCTGTTTTAAGATATATTCAGCTTTGAGACACTGCCGAGTTTGCAAGATGAACAAAAGCAGCCTTTCACAATCACCCTCGGTCTGCTGGGCACTGAGCCAGGTTGCATAGTAGATGTGTGTTCTCATTAAGTCCTCATAACAGGTAAAGGAAGTAGACATTTTCTTACATGGTCTGAAAGAAATGAGTTCAGAGAGGTTTAAGCAACTTCCATAAGGTTAGGCAGATATTCAGCCCTGGGACTGGGATTTGAACTGGTGTTTGACTATAAAGCCTTTGTATCTTACTAAGCTGCCTCTGTGAAAGGCAAGTGTAATGATAGAAAAGAAAAATAAACTCATGGGGAACTTTTATCCAATATTTTTCAAATCTATTTATTCGCACTCAAAAAAGAAACATCATCAATCATTTATTCAACAAATATTCCTAAAGTAGCCTGTATAGTCTCCACCCATTTGGAGCTTACCGTCTATGGAGAAGTAAGGCGTTATTCAAATATTCACCCAAATAAGTGTCATATTAAAACCCATGAGGCCAAAACAGCATGAAAAATCAAACTACTTTTCATGAATTAATTCAAATGTCACAGGTGAGGAGACACAGGATAGCTATTCTATTTGATTTCCTGAGTAAGGTATAGCACACGGTCAATCCCAGCTTTAAACATATTTTATCGTATATTTCTTTACCTCTACTTTCTTATTGCTAATTCCAAGAAAGGAACTTTTTGTCCTTCTCTCAGGTATTTGCATCTTAGCAAGCTACAGGTTCCAGGAGCAGCCCTGAGTCTCTGAAGCTTGGCTACAAGTCAGAGGAATATTTACTCTGTGTAATTAAATTCTGTTTGCTGCAAATACATAAGAAGTTTTACCCTTCTTTGCCTCTTGTCATTCTTCAGAGGTTCTTCTCTAAAGGGGACAATTAGAAAGGGTCACTGCCTGGGAGGACAGCCCTGCCACGACCTGCAATGCTTCTAGGCTCCCTGTTGTGGGCGGAGTGGCCCAGAAGGAGACCTGGGTGCTGGTTACTGTGGGGCAGCTGCCCAGAGTGTTTCAAAGGGGTCTCCGGAGCTCAGATGATGTGCCATTCAGACAGTGGGTTTCAAAGGTTCTGCATGTTTTATTACAATATGGAAACACAAGGGGGCAGCAGTGTCTTCCATGATAGCTGGAAACCTGATTTCTAGTTCATGCTCTGAGAGTTCTTTCCCTAAACTTGGTGCAAGTCTGGATAGATTTCTTTCCAGAAAGCTATTTGCCCTTTATGAAAGGTGACTGTGAGCTCCTGTTCCCAAATTAGGAATATATATATAAACATTAACTATTTCAGGGAAAGGGGCCCAGAGACTATTAATCTCCTCCATTCTGGATATTACAGTTGGAATAAAATTGCAATCTCTTTTTTGGAAGTTGAGTCACCCTTAATTTTAGTCATCAAAGATCTGTAGGTTGTAGGTCTAAGGAAGCAAATAAATAAGCAAGACAACAAAAATTCCAAGTCTGAAATTCGAATAAATTTGCTGTTAAGTGCATGTGGGTTCTGAGGTCAGACTGCTTGGGTTTGCTTGGCTATATTACTGGGGAAAGTTTTAAATCTTTACAACAGAAATAATGATGATACCTATCTTGGGATTATTATGAGTTTTGAATAAAGATAACCCATATACAATGTTTAGTGCAATAGCTGGCATTAATTCTGATGAGCATGATTTCTGTAATGGTGGGGTGATCACTATGAACCTGTTCAGATTTGTTATTTTTTCCCTTAATGGAGAATATTGTATTTATCCTTATCAGATGCCTTCTGTTTATTTACTCTCAGAGGGTTTTTATAATCTTAAACCCATCTTCCTTTTTCTTAGTTTTTTATTGTTCTAAATTGTAACTGTTGGAATTTGATAGCCCCTGGCTTAAAATCTACTCAAATCACTACTTTGGGGACTGAGAAGAGGTTGTTTAACTTCTGCAAGCCTGAGTTTTCCCATCATTCATTTATTCATCAAATATTTTTGAAAATACATGTTAGAGAGTGTAGTAAGTGTTGGGGATAAAACAATCACCAGGACAGATGAAGCTCTCTGGGGTGTTTGGAATCCATCAGAGAAGGCATGCATAAATCAAGGAGCTGCACAGATAATCACTTAGCTAGGGTAGTGATGAGTGTTCCAGAGGAAGTGTGGGAGACAAATCTAATCCAGGAAGGGTTACAGGGAAGACCTCCCTGAGGACGTCAGGCGTAAGTGACTTTTAAGCAGAGACCTGAAGGATGAGAAGGAGTTAGCAAGAGCTGGGGGAGAGGTCAAGGGCATGTGCAAAACCGGGCGAAACTTTAAGGACTGAAGAGATGGCAAATGTCCGGGAGTGATAGTCTCAGAGCCAGTTAGTTAATCCCAGGCCTGCTAGATATGTTAAGAATCGAGTTCTTTACCATTCATGTAATAGAGGTAATATACTGTTTTATAGGCATCTGGAGAGAATTAAGTGGTCCTTTATGCAAAGTCCCCAGCAAAAGGGCAAGTCACATTCTACACAATCAATATTGCTCTGTTTTCTTTTTGTCCTACCAGAGCTGAATTCTAACTCTGGTGTGGTATTTCTACAATGCATCATTCTTTAACATCTATTCTGTACCAGGCTTTCTGCTATAAACTGAACAAACAGGAAAGAAAAACCAGATATGGTCTTGTCCTGGTGGAGGTTTTCCACTGATCAGCTACTATGTTCTTTGTGTGTGGGTAGATTTATTTCACCTGAACAAGAGTTTCAACATAGCTGAGGATTAAACCGTCTTGCTCCCATCTCCAAAAACTGGAAAAAAGAAAAAAAAGAAAAAAAAGAAAAGAAACAAACAGAATAAACTCACATTGCATAGATTACAATGTAAATAATTTAGGATTATTACTTTGTTTGTAGGAGTTACTTCTGCATCTTTCTTTGCTTTTGACAATAATTAATAATAATGATGATGATAATGTCTACAATTCATACTTGTACATGGGAATGCTGATTAGGGTGGATCTTGATACTATTATAAGTGCTAATGAGGTTGCAATAGTACTATTTTAGGAGCTAATATCCTTCTAATTTTTTTAACTTTATTTATTTATTTTGAAAGAGAGAGAGAGTGTGTGAGCAGTGGATGGACAGAGTGAGAGAGAGGGAGAGAGAGAGAGAGAGAGAGAGAGAGAGAGAGAATCCCAACCAGGCTCCATGCTGTCGGCGCAGAGACAAACCTGGGGCTCGAACTCACAAACTGTGAGATCATGACCTAAGCCGAAACCAAGAGTTGGACGCTTAACCAACTGAGCCACCCAGGCGCCTGGGACCTAGCATCCTTGTAGAGGGCTGGAAGTCTAGCACCCTATTAGATGTAGCTATATGGATACATTTACCTCAATGACTGAAATAGTCTAGCTCTTATTATATTTAATTTAATATATTCTTACATATTCCTTTATTTATTTAACATAGAAGAATCTTGACTTTTCAAATGTGTTCCAGACGTAGAAAAGAATCACCAAATCATAAAAACGACCACTTTTACTCTTCATTTACATCTATACCCATTTCATTTTTAGAGCTCATCGCTATTTAAGACATTCATTTTGCAAGTATGGTGAAGGCATTATTTCAATCAGTAAGACTTCCTTTTCAAAACCCATGTTACATAAGTTTGTGATAACAATTTCTATTCTCTCTAGCAAGACATAAAGCTACAGGTTTTATATTCCTGACACATAATGAAATGAAAACAATACATGTTTTCTTTAGTATCTTAACAGATATTTTCATTTTCTTGCTCATCAGCCGTTAACCTTACTGCTTCCCAAAGAGAGATTAGTGTTTGGACTTAAATTATGAGGGCTTTCCCACACATCTTCTCTATTTCGTTTTTGCTGGTGTTGTTGTTGTTGTTGCTATTTTTGTCGGGAGATGAGAAGTCTGGGGGGTTTGTTTTCTATATAACCTCTCAAAATAATCCAAACAGTCTTGCTTCTTCATAACCTAACATACCTAGTAAGATAAAGAATATTTCCTCTGGTAGTTGCAATGCACTATTGAAAAAGAACAATTTTCCCCACAGACAATTGGAACAACTATATTTTACCTATTTTTTTGAATTATACTTTCATTCTCACAACTAGTATCGTCCTTCTTTAATAACTATTTCCTTGATTCTACCATCAGAAGATGATTTGTCACATCTTTTCTTAAGTGTTTGATTTTTGCATTTTTCCATTTTATGTCTGTGTCAGACACTATAAGCAAACTCATCCAGCTCATCACTTCAGAATAAAATATGAACCAAATGGTATTGTAGAATACAAATTAATCACCAAGAGCACAGTTATTACCTATATTATGATTTCTCCATTTTGTGACTATTATATGCCGGAAGCCAAGCTATCCAACCAGCCTCATAGCAGGGCCCGGGCGGTGGATGGATCTGGACTTCATGGTGGCCAACCAACAGTGAAGCTTCTTGTACTCCTGCTTTTATGTAATTTGGACTTTGCATTGGTCAGGGCAGCCCCCCTACCAATGAAAGTACCTGGGGATTTGTTGGTTGGGGAATTGCCCACGACAGGCCCCCGGGAAAAGAACCATTGGGGAAAGAAAGAAGATTCTGCAGGGAAATTATGCAGCCCTACATCTAGTCCTTGCCACACCCTATAAAGACCCCTCTACCTAACGGAAGGATAGCCCCATATATTTCCCAGCCAAGGAGGGGACGAATGGGTTCAAAATCTCCATTCCGGCAACAAAAGAATGTATCGATGGATACAAGTTACTCCAACCCCTAGGCCCATTTGCCCCCCCAGGAGGCATTCCGGATGATAACTGGACCTGGTGGGTTAAGGTACAGAATGGTTCATTAGTTCCTAGGTATACATTGTCTCTCTGGGAGCGCATAAGGTGTGGGTTCCCAGGGCCCTCTTGGCTCTCTCCTGGCACCCCCGACCAAAGTGAATACTTTTGTTCTTTGTACCACAAATGTTTCAAAGGAACAATTAAAAAGTCATGTCCCTGTAAATGTTCCACTTGAGGTGTAAAAAGCTAGATGACCTTTCAGGAAAACAGCAAAGCAAATGCTTTATAGACTGTACATAAGTGTAGATACATAATAAAAGCAGTATGAAGAAATTAATCAATAAGCAAAGGGCAGGAGGCAACGTTACAAGAAAATAATCATGATGTTCCTTAATGGGTGATTACACAAAGGGACATTTTTAGAATTAGGTAATGCCGAGAAACATAGATGATGCACGCTACAAGCAAATCGCTAACAAATATAATGCCACGTTTGCCACAATAAAGCGGCCAGTTCAACCCACTGCTGTTGTCTGTGCCCATTTGTTATTTTCGTCGTCGCCGTTCATCCTTCAGGAACCCCTGGACCTGCTGGGGCTGGGCCTTGGCAATTATAGACTAGTTTTGAATAAATGGAGGCGTTATTCTTTAAGCTCCGAATGCGGTCAAAGAAATAGACTTTCTTTGGTGGGGGATGTGGGGGGAAGTGGGTTATGGGAAAAAGATGGAAAAATGGATTAGTGGTGTTTTTGACAAACTGAAGTTTGAGATGTCTGGTGGACATCTAGGGGAAGATGGAGAGTCAATAATCAGGAATGAGTCTGGAGCTCAGGAAAGAGGTCTCAGCTTCTATCTATGGATTTGTGTGCCTTTACCAGATGGGCATAGAGATCTCTCAAAGAAACTAGACACTGAAACATATCAGGGAGCTCAATACACAGTCTTGGGGAACAGCAACAATTAGAAGATGGGAATAAGAGCAGTAGTCCAAAAAGGAGTAGTCACAGAGGTTCAAGGAGAAGCAACAGACAATAATGCCAGTGAAACTAAGGACATTTAAAGAGCTCATGACTTCTAATTTCAAACTTAGCAGAGTTTAGTTAGGACACAAGAGGTCATGAGAAGGAAGGGTTAAAAGCAGAAACTCTGGAACCAGACCACATGGGCTTGAATCCAGTCTTTACTACTCATACTAGCTGTGCTGTCTTGAGCAAGTTTGCTAACTTCTCTGTCCCTCAGCTGCCTCATCTGTAAAATGGGGCTAACAATAATATACTTACCCCATAGAATTAATATAAAGACGACACAGGCCAATATTTGTAAAACCTTAGGCCGGTCTTTGGTTCATACCATGCACTAAATATGTTTACCAAATTTAAATCAAGCAATTAATTGATTTCAAGATTGGAAAGTATTTAATTCATTTGCAAAGGAAAAAGAGTGTGACACTCACACAATTGACTACA
This sequence comes from Panthera onca, assembly GCF_046562875.1. NCBI lineage: Eukaryota > Metazoa > Chordata > Mammalia > Carnivora > Felidae > Panthera > Panthera onca. The sequence continues at coordinate 16,408,520 of NC_138342.1, forward strand.
AGGAAAACAGGACATTTGAATGAGATCAATGGTAGCTTCAGTGTCAATATCTTGATTGTGATAGTGTACTACAGTTTTACAGGATGTTATTATTAGAAGAAAAAGGTACATAAGGATCTCTTTGCACTATGTAATGCAAATGCATATGAATCTACAGTCATCTCAAAATAGAGGAATTAATTTAAAATAAAGTCATAATCATGGGGGAAAAAAAAAGTTTTGACCTGGGGAAGGGCAGCTTAAATGACATGGCAGGAAAAAGTTTATAGCTGAGGAAAAGTTGGAGGTGAGAGACTATAGATTGAATTTAGACCATTCTTTTAGGAATTGTATAAGAACAGCATAAGAATAAAATTTGCCAACACATAGAGAGGACTCTGTAGATGAATATTGTTTATGATGGTTTGGAGTATGTACTCCTATGCATTTTTTTTTAAGTGTAAAAGAGACTTGAGTAGGTTTAGAGGAGATAAGAAAGCAGCCAGGAGAGAGAGGATGTGGAGAGAAATTAGAGATATAGAGTAAAGAGGGAACAAGTTATCAGAAGGAATAAGATTAAGAATACAGGGGAAAGGGAATGTTCTTTTATTTTGTACTGGAAAGAATAAGACAGTAAATAAATATAAATCAAGTGCCAACTATGTACTAGACCCTTTTCTTGGAGTTGAGGATGTGGTGGTAATTGTCAAAATTCTCTGTGAAAGAACAGATGCTTTTGTAGATGCATTTATTAATAAAACCAGGAGACTTTTGAGTGATGTAAAGGTATCTAATTTTAGCTAAGTGTAGATGGAGAGACATTTGATTATGGAGAAATAAAGGAAATATCAAATTGGGCATAAAACTTGTAAATTAGTGGTGACTGTTACGTCTCTGGTTTTCTTGTTTTTAAAAATATTTATTTATTTATTTATTTAGTTAGTTAGTTATTTTGAGAGACAGAGAGAATGGGAGAGGGGCAGAGAGAGAATTCCAAACAGGCCTTGCACCATCAGTGCACAGCCCGATGCAGGGCTCTATCTCACAAACTGAGATCATGACCGGAACCCAAATCAAAAGTTGGGTGCTTGATCAACTGAGCCACCCAGGCGCCCCTCTCTGATTTTCTCCTTTCAAGCAAGGAATAAAGGAGTAAGGAGAAATTATTTGTTGACCTCAGAGTTGGCTTTTTGCCATATGTACTTTGTAATGGGCTAAAAAATGACACCCCAAAAGATATCCTCACTCTAAATCCTGGAAACTTTGTATATTATATTTTAAAGATGTGATTAATTTAAGAATCTTGAGATGGGGAGAGTTTCCTGGATTACCCAGGTAGGCTCTAAACACCACCACAAGTGTGCTTATCAGACAGAGGCAGATAGATATGATTCACATGCAGAGGGGCAGGTGATGTGAAGATGAAGCAGAGAGAGCTTTGAAGATGCTGGTCTTAAACATTGGAGTGATGCAGGTACAAGCCAACAAATGAATGCTGGCACTCACCCGACGTTGGAAAAGTCAAGACACAGATTTTCCCTAGAGCCTCTGGAGAGAACACAGGCCTGTCAACATCTTGGTTTGGGCTCAGTGTTTTTGGTTTTAGACTTTTGGCCTCCAGACTGTGGAAGAACAACTTCTGTTGTTCTAAGCCACCTTATTTGTTGTGATATTTTGTGAAGGCAGTCATAAGAAACCAACACAGGTTGGTTCGTAGATCATAGATCATAGAACAAGAGTGAAGGAGCAGGAATGCTCGAGAGGTGTTTCAGGTGATCAAAGCCATATGGTCTGGATTACAGTGAGACTACAGAGGGGCTGGTGATGACAATTCTCTGGCTGTACAGTCAATACACAGGATGTAGTAGGAGACAGGGTCCAAGTCAGTTGAACAAAGGGAAGGTTGCGGTTGAAAGGGGGAGACTGATTTTAAGATTTGTGGAGTTGCACACTTTCAGGTAATTATGAAGTCTATGTTATGCCCATCTGAGTGAAAAGTGGAGTGGAAAAGAAAATAATGGCATTCAAAAAGTCAACAAACACTGAAGTTCAGGTTGGTTTCTGTTAGGTCAGCTTCATAAATGTTGCTTTCAGGCCAAGAAATCAAAAAGGTTTTTAAGTCAGAGATAAAAATCTTGAATGATTATGAAATGGTGACTGTTGAATGACAGTGTAAGATCCATTGATTCTGACTCTCCCTGGCTCTGTTCTGTTCTACTCTTGTTTTCCTTAGGAAGTTCTGCCATTTACATGATATTGGTGGGGCTCCCAATCCCAATACCCTCTGTTTTCTCAGATCACAGGGCTAGGTCAAAGTTGCAGGCTTGTTCAAGAACAATTCTCTATTACCCCGGTCACAGTGATTGATTCAAGTATGTCATGTGACTAAACCCAATCTTTTCTTGCTGGAGCTACCTGGGTTTTCTCAGGGAAGACAGGGGAAAGAGAATCCTGATGATAATATTATTGGAGCCCTGATCCAGCTGTGCCTGATGCTATAAGTATTTCTTTCCCTAAGTCATATGAGTCAATAAAATTAAAAAAAAATTTTTTTGAATTATGCCATGAAGACTAAAAATTGTACAATAAGGCATGAAAAGAAAATACAGACTGTGAAAGAGGACATAAAACTGTCTTTGTTCTCAGACTATATGATTGTCAATGCAAGAATCAACCAAACAAGCAAAAAACAATTATAGCAAGGTTATAAGGTTAATACACAAAAGTTAATTGCTTTCCTATATAGCAACAATGAAAATGAAAAAGTGGAATTTGATGTGGTGCTTGGGTGTCTCAGTTGGTTAAGCATCTGACTTTGGCTCAGGTCATGATCTCACAGTTCATGAGTTTGAGCCCTGCATTGGACTCTGTGCTGATAGCTCAGAGCTTGGAGGCTGTTTCAGATTCTCTGTCTCCCTCTTTCTCTCTGCACCTCTTCTACCAATGCTATCTCTCTCTCTCTCAGAAATAAAATAAACATTTAAAAAAAGTGGAATTTGAGATTAAAAGCACAATATCATTTACATTGGCACACCCCCAAATGAAATATTTAGGTACAAATCTAATAAAATATGTATCAGTTCTAAATGAGAAAAATTGTAAACTCTGATGGTTGAAATAAAAAATAACTAAATAAATGGGGAGACATTCCTAGTTCATGGATAGGAAGACTCAGTAGTCCCAAAATGTCAGTTCTTCCCAGATTCCTCTATAAATCCAAGGCATCCTAGTCAAAATCCCATCAAGTCATTTTATGGATCATGACAAACTGATTCCAAAATTTATACGGAGAGACAGCAGACCCAGAATAGCCAACAGGAGGGAGAAGAATAAAGCTGGAGGGTCGATTCTACCTGACTTAATATAAAGTTACAGTAATCAAGATAGTATGATATTGATGAAAGAACACACAAATAGGCCAATGAAGCAGAATAAAGAGCCAGAAGTAGACCCACATAAATACAGCTAACTGATCTCTGACAAGGTGCAAAGGCAATACAATTGGAACAAAGATAGTTTCTTTAACAAATAGTGTTAGAGGGGCATCTGGGTGGCTCAGTCGGTTGGGCCTCTGACTTCGGCTCAGGTCATGATCTCGTGGTCCGTGAGTTTGAGCCCCGCATTGGGCTCTGTGCTGACAGCTCAGAGCCTGGAGCCTGTTTCAGATTCTGTGTCTCCCTCTCTCTCTGACTTTCCCCCATTCATGCTCTGTCTCTCTCTGTCTCAAAAAAATGAATAAACGTTAAAAAAATTTTAACAGTGTTGGAACAACTGGACATTCATCTGCAAACAAACAAAAAAAAGAATCTAGACACACACTTTACAACTTCCACAAAAATTAACTCAAAAATTATCATAGACCTAAATTTAAAGCACAAAACTGTAAAACTCATAGGAAAGTATAGGAGAAAACCTAGATGACCTTGGGTATGGTGATATCTTTTTAAATACAACACCAAAGACATGATCCATAAAAGAAGTAATTGATAAGCTAGAATCACTAACATTAAAAATATCTGCTCTGCAAAAAGTAATATCAACAGAGTTAGAAAATAAACCATGGATCAGGGGAAAGTATTTGCAAAAGACACATCTAAAGTCCATTATCCAAAATGTACAAAGAACCCTTAAAATTCGACAGTAGGGAAATAATCTGATTTAAAAAATGAGTCAAAGACTGTAATGGGCTTTTCGCCAAAGAGGATATATACATATGGCAAATAAGCATATGAGATGATGCCCCAAATCATATGTCACCAGGGAAATGCAAATTAAAATGGCAATGAGATACTGTTATTCACCTATTAGAATGGCCAAAATCTGGAACGCTGACAATACCAAATTCTGGCAAGGATGTAGAACATCAGGAACTCTCTAAATAGCTGGCGGGAATGCAAAACCATACAGCCACTTTGAAAGACAGTCTAGTAGTTTCTTACAAAACGAAATATACTCTGACCATACCATCCAGCAGTCATACTCCTTGGTATTTACCCAAAGGATTTGAAAATTTATGTGCGTATAGAAACTTGCACAAAATTATTTATAGCAAGCTTATTCATAATTGCCAAAATTTGAAAGTAACTAAGAAGTTCTTTGGTAGGTGAATGGACAAGTAAATTGTGATACATCCAGACAATAAAATTTTATTATTCAGAACTAAAAAGAAATGAGCTACCAAGCCATGAAAAGACATGGAGGAAACTTAAATCCATATTATCAAGTGAAAGAAGCCATTCTGAGAAGACTACATATCTTACAACTCCAAATCTACATCATTCTGGAAAAGGCAGAACTATGGAAGCAGTAACAAATCAGGGATTGGCAGACATTAGGTTGGGGACAGATGAAAAATGGAGCACAGAAGACAGTGAAAATAGTTTGTATTGTATTTTAATGATGGCTTTATCATTAAAATATATTTGACAAAACTCATAGAATGTACCAAACCCATAGGATGTACAACACCAAAATGAACCTTAAAATTGATGATGGACTTTGGGTAATTATGATGTGTTCATGTAGGTACATCTTTGCTAACAAATGCACCATTCTTGTGAGTGATGCTGCTAAGGAGGGAGATAGTGCATGTGTCGGGATAGAAAGCATATGCAAATATTGGTAACTTTCTTTCAATTTTGTTGTGGACCTATAATTCCTCTAAAAAATTAAGTCTTCAAAATACTTTGAATTAGGTTTTTATTACATGTATTTCAAAATATCCTAATCCATATCAGGTTGTATATTTTTCCCAGCTTTTTGTTTTTTACAGGATTGGCTACAAAGAATAAACGTAGTCCCCTGTTTCTCTTGTTGGTGTGTATCAATTCTTCAGGAGATAACAGTCAGACAAATGAGGGAGAGTTCATATTTTTCTTGCTTATTGTTTTAATCTCTGACCCCAGGCACAAGAAATGATGTATTAGTCTATTTTATGAACTTCATTTTTACAACCAGGAGGTTTGAGCTCTAGAGAATCATTTTAAAGACCAGCAGGAAGCTGAAATGATGTGGAAAAAGAAAAAAGCACACATATACAACAAATGAAACAAATT